>NC_073245.2:10010000-11260000 GCF_029281585.2 Gorilla gorilla gorilla | reverse complement strand
AAAAAGGGGGTTCCAGGAAGGATCCTCCGGCTTGTTCATCACCCCTGGAGGAGCGGCTCCAGCAGGCTCTCCTAGCTGCCATGGTGGATATTTTCAACAAGCCCCTTCCGCTCCCCTGCCCCCAGTGCCCTGGGATCTCCCAGTCTGTCTCAGGTGAAAGGAGGGGCAGGTCAGTCTTACCCTGGAGTCCTGAGTCCCACAGGCCTTCCCAGTCTTGACAGCACCAATCTGTGGCCTTCATCTTACATACAATGCAGTAAGAGCCCTAGGCAAGGGCCTCTACCCTCTCCAGCTCTTTCTGAAGCCACCACCACCAGGTCAGGCTGGGTCTTCCTGGGCTCCAAATCTCCACCCCACCGGATCCTAAGATACCAGCAGTGCTCCCACGGCTGCGTTCAGAGCCAGCACCACTCTGACATTAACCCACCAGCCAGGCTACCTGGGGGACTTCTCCGTGGGAATGCTTGGGTGCAGCAATGATTGAGCTGGGGAGGGAGGCCTGTCTTGAAGTACTGTTTGCATAAAAGCACATTATTTTATGTCGATGGTGTTTATTTGGATAAGGGAGTTATGATAGAGATTAAAAGGGGCTTAAGCACCCCCCAGCCCACACCTTGGTGCCACCACTGTTATCACCAGTTTAAACGAGAGGCACCACACCTTAACTCAATGACAGCACCAATAGTGGAAATCCAGACCCCTCAGGTAACGGGAAGAACAGACTGGGATGTGGCCAGGACACATGGACAAGGTCTTCCCGGCATGTTAGCACTGTAAACAAGGATGATATTGATGACACAGAAAACTGGCAATGACAAATTAAGTGAAAGGGGAAAATTATGAGAAACTATGTATAACATGCATATAATCATGTATGTATGTATACACATATAAAGTTATAGTAGTTAAGAGCATAGGATCTGAAGCCAGTCTGCCTGGGTTCAAATCTTTCACCTCTTACTTACCTTGAGCATTTCATTTAAACTCTCTGTGCCCCAATTTGTTTATCTGTAAAATGAGGCGAATCCATCTAAAGTGTCTAACACAGGTCTGGACACACAGTAAGTGCTCAAAAATGTTAGTGGCTAATCTTGTTAGTCTCTTGCACAGGAAACTTGCACCCCCAGCCTCGGTGGTGACCAGGCCTGAGCCTCCCCACCCCTGGCTCAGGAACCCCAGCACCCCGCCACTGCCGGCTGCCCATTGTTCTTGCCTTCCTGTTCTGCCCTGCTCCGGAACACAGCGGGAGCAGCTCCAGCCAGACAGGAAAGCATCCGTGTTCTGGCACCTGCCCCGACTCCACCTTCAGGGTGCTCAGCCAGGCCCCTCCTGCCCCTTGTTGGGAGCACTTAACTACCAGTCTTCAGACTGAATCCTACTTGTGTTTTCTCAATGGAAAAACTAGAAAACGAAGGAACCCACTTGACAGGGCCACCTGAGTGTTAAGTAAGATCATGTGTGCAACAATGACAATGGCTGTCCTCATATTGTCTCGCTCAAGATCAGCTTTCAAATGCTGCTTCCGGCCAGGATGCAGGGGGGACCAGTTCCGCCTCTAGTGTCTGGGGCTTAGATTTCTCAGATCATGCTGCCTCTCCCTATCTGACACTCAGAATCCCCCCAGAAAGACAACATAGACACTTCCCTGAGATTAGAAGCTAGCTATTCAATCTAGGTGAACATGCCATTTTGGAGATTAGACAAACTGAGCCCTGGAGGAGTCAAACGACTCCGAGTAACCCAGCCAGCCACTGGCACAGGTGTGGTGAGAAGCCAATGCCAAAAGTGGGTGAAAGAGCTGGGCAATGTTCCCAGGCTGGCAGCCAGGAAACCAGGGCTTGGGGTCACTGGATCCTCAGGTGCGGTGAAGAGGCAAGGCCAAAAGTGGGTGAAAGAGCTGGGCAACATTCCCAGGCTAGCAGTCGGGAGAGACCAGGGTTTGGGGTCACTGGATCCTGGCTCTGCTAGTGAATTGCTATGTGACTGTTCTGTGCCCCTGCTTCCCTTGTCTGGTGGCTACATGAAGGCAGATGTGGCTCATCACCCTGCCTGTGCCATAGTCTGGCTGCATTACTGAGTCATTTGACCTCTCCAGGGCTCAGTTTGTCTAATCTCCAAAATGGCATACTCACCTAGATTAACGAGCTAACCCCGGATCTCACGGGAGATTCTTTCTCATCTTTCTGCTGCCTTCTCCTCCATTTCTCTGCTCAGAAGGGGAACTGTGTCAGCAGATCAGGGCTGGCTACTGGAGGCTTTTGGAAGAGTAAATCCATTTCATAGCTTCATGTCTCTCTGCGCTGGGCAGGACCAAGGCTAGGCTTTTTTATTTCAATAGGTTTTGGGGTACAGGTGGTTTTTGGTTACATGGATGAGTTCTTTAGTGGCGAGTTCTGAGATTTTGGTACAGCTGTCAACTGAGCAGTGTACACTGTACCCAACATGTAGCCTCTAATCCCTCAACCTCTCCCACCCTCCCCTGTGAGTCCTCAAAGTCCATTATATTATTCTTCACCTTTGCATCCTCATAGCTTAGCTCCCACTTAAAAGAGAGAACATCACAAAGTCAGGAGTTCAAGACCAGCCGGGCCAGCATGGTGAAACCCCATCTCTACTAAAAATACAAAAATTAGCCAGGCATGGTGGTGTGCGCACCTGTAGTCCCCAGCTACTTGGGAGGCTAAGGCAGGAAAATTGCTTGAACCTGGTAGGCAGAGGTTGCAGTGAGCCGAGTTCGCATGCCACTGCACTCCAGCCTGGGCGACAGAGCGAGACTCCGTCTCAAAAAACAAAAACAAAAGAACAAAAAAAACCCCAAGAGAATATATGATATTTGGTTTTCCATTCCTGAGTTACCTCACTCAGAATAATGGCCTCCAGCCCCATCCAAGTTGCTGCAAAGGCCATTACTTTGTCCCGTTTTATGGCTGAGTAGTATTCTATTGTGTATATATACCACATTTTCTTTATCCACCCATTGGTTAATGGGCATTTACATTGTTTCCATATTTTTGCAATTGCCAACCGTGCTGCTATAAACATGTGTGTGCATGTATCTTTTTCATACAATGACTTCTTTTCCTTTGGGGAGATACCCAGTAATAGGACTGCTGGATCGAATGGTAATTCTACTTTCAGTTCTTTAAGGAATCTCCATACTGTTTTCCATAGCGGTTGTACTGGTTTACATTCCCACCAAGGCTGGGCTTTTGACCTGCTTTCTCCCCACCCCCACCTGAGGGAAGCCGAGAGGACCTGTGTGTCCACAGGTTGGCTTTGACATGACATGTCATGACACATGAGATGACACAAAGTAGCAGCTGAGTGCCCACTGTGCAGTAGTGAACGTCCTGTCAACAGAGGGCGTTTACTGAAGATTTGAGGATGGAGGAGGAGCTGGGGCTTGCATCATAGGAAGGCAACAGCTTCAGAACCTGACTCTATTCTCAGAGTACCCTCCTACTTGCCTTCACCCTCCCAGGGGACTTTCCCTGGGGGTCACTATACTGGTCCAGCCTCTGTCCATCATGCTACCTTCCTTCTCTTGCCCCCTTTTTGCACCCCCATTTTGTGCATTGCCACAGGAACCCCCAAGTCTGTTTGAATGGGGGAAGGCATCAGGGGCCAGAGTGCCCCCATCTCCGTCAACTCCCCCAAAACTGTCCCAAATAAAGTCACCCCAAAGAAATCTTAGGAATATATTGTGCTTTTGTAAGCACACAGTCTTACAATATGCCCCCGCCAAACTGACTGCCTCCCCAAAGCCCCTCTTTGCCAAGCTCCTGCTCTCAAATTTGACCACCCAAATCCAGCACAGGGCTCAGCTGGGCAGAGTCTTCTGCTGAAAAGTCCACCTTCCGTAGAAGGCTGCTGGGAGTAGACAGGAGTTTCCCCACTGTTACTCATCCATTTCATCTTCATCAGAATTCTGCAGGTTAGGGAATACTGCCCCAATTTTGCAGAAGTGGAAACTAACGCTCCTGCCTGGGACTGTGTCTTAGTCCATTCAGGGTGTTGTAACAGCATACCTTAAACTGGGTAATTTTTTAACAGGAATTTACTGCTTATAATTCTGGAGGCTGGGAAGTCCAAGATCAAGGTGCTCTCTGCTTCAAAGATTACATTTTCTTACTGCATCGTCACGTAAAGGGGCAAACAAGTTCCCTCAGACCTCTTGTATAAGAGTCCTAATCTCTGCCCTAATGACGTAATCACCTTCCAAAAGTCCCCACCTCTTAGTACTATCACATTGGAGATTCAGTTTCAACATACGAATTCTACCTACAGTGGCAGGTTGCGCTGTCCAGCCTCGGCCCCAGACTCCAGAATGTCAGATGTCTTTCCATCTCTTCAGCCCCTCACTCCCCATGTAGGTCCCAGCAGGGCTCGGTGCAGCCTCCCAGGCCACATCTGCTACCCCTGCCCTGACACAGATGATCAGAGCCGACTGGCAGACACTCTGGAACAGAGGACTGAGGTTGTTATTAATGTCATCCTCCTATATTTCCTACTCTCTGCCTTCCAGGCATGTGGTGGGATGGCAGCTCCCTGCTCCCTTGTGATTGGGAGGTGGGGTAACCTGGCCAACAAGGTGTGAGAAGTGACTTCTGTCATTTGGGCTGGAGCACTTAATTGCCAGATAGAGATCTCTTTCCCTCTGCCGTGGCTTCTGACGGCCTTTGAGATGGCAGCTGCTCCATCACCCCCAGTCCTGGAGTAAGGAGACATGGGGACCCTGCCAGCCCTCGACGGGTAGTAGCGTGCATGAGAAAGATACTTCCTATTAGGAGCCACCAAGATTTCAGGGTTGTTTGTTGCTGCAGCATAACCTGGCCTACCTTAACTTACACACATCTCCAAAAAGCAAAACCAAGATGGAGCTCAGAAATAGCATGAAGGATATTGTGTTTGGAGACCAAATGCTCATAGTGGACATCTTCGGTGTTCACGCCACAGCAGGGACTGGAAGTGGCAATAGAGTTGGCACTTTGTGGGGCCTTAGTACAGTTAGGGCAAACCTCAGAGAAAATCCATCCAAAACTCTTCCCTGGCCAAATATGGAGACTGAGGCCCAGAGAGGGCAGGGGCTTGACAGCATGCTATAGTAGAGGCTGGCACAGAACCTGCTAACAATAGACTGCCTCCATTTCCCAGTCTCCCATGCAGCTGTATGTGGCCATGTGATCAAATTTTTGCCACTTAAGGACTTCTTTCTGGGTTTCTTAAAAAGAAATCTGTGACTCAGCTGCACCAGGGTAGGAGACTCCTAGAGGTTCAGAGCCAAGGCCTGGCCTTACCACTCTTGGGGTGTGTTGCCTTGGGCAAAGTGCTTCACTCTGAAGCTGGGAATTATGGTGAACAGATGAGATCAGTGTATGCCTAGTGCCCAGCAGAGCACCCAGTGTGCAGGAGCTCAATAAATGCTACGCTTCCTGTTATTATCATTCAGCAGTAGGAACAAAGCTGTGATGACATAAGCCAGGGTCTTGCTGCACTACCCAGATTCCACGCAGAGGGCTGGAGTGTAGAGCAGCTCCTTCTCTGCCCAGCTGACATTCTCTCTTCTTCTGGGAAGAGCATCTCTATTTTCACTCCAATCAGATGACCGTTTCTATGACATGCAGCCATGAGAAAGTAGGAAACTAACATTTACTAAATGCCAGCTGTGTCCTAGGTACTTCACATGGTTACCTCATTTAGTCTTCAGGATAAGTCTATAAAGAAGGTAGGTGTGGAAACTATAGCTCAGAGAGGTTTAGTAACACGTGCAACATCACAGAGCTGGGACTCAGATCGGATGCCCCAGCCCAACCCATCTTTTAAATAAGGGTCAGCCATTTAAGTTTCTAACTGTGATTGACTTTTCTAGGAGGGGCATTTATTCACTCAGTCAATATTTACTGAGGCCAGGTATGGTGGCTCACGCCTGTAATCTCAGTACTTTGGGAGGCCAAGGTGGATACATCCCTTGAGCCCAGGAGTTCAAAACCAGCCTAGGCAACATGGCAAAACCCCATCTCTACAGAAAATACAAAAATTAACCAGCTGTGGTGGCATACGCCTGTGGTCCCAGCTATTCAGGAGGCTGAGGCAGGAGGATTGTGGGAGGCTGAGGCAGGAGGATCTTGGGAGGCTGAGGCAGGAGGATCGTGGGAGGCTGAGACAGGAGGATCACTCGAGCCTGGCAGACAGAGCAAGACCATATCTCAAAAAAAAAAAAAAAATTTACTGTGAGCCTGCTATGTGCCAGGCATAGTACTAGGCCTCAGGGTTAAGACAAGCCCCTGCCATCATGGAGCACCCATTCCAGATGGCATGGAGACTTCACCTCATGAGCCAACTCTAGGTGACAGTAGCTGCCTGCAGCATTATGACGAGAGGATCCAGAGAGGCCTCTGGGCCCAGCAGGAAGGACATTAGTGGTTGATTACTCAGGGTGCCATGGGTGCTATCAGGGAGTTTCTGAGTGTGTGCTGTTTACTGGCCACCCAAAGTTTTAGACTTGTTCATACAAATATATAACAAAGCAGAACTATAGTCTGGTCAGAGCACAGTTCCACTCCTTATTTTGAAAAGAGTAACTGGCTGGGTGTGGCGGCTCACACCTGTAATCCCAGCACTTTGGGAGGCTCAGGCAGGCAGACTGCTTGAGCCCAGGAGTTTGAGACCAGTCTGGGCAACATGGCAAAACCCTGTCTCTACAGAAAATAAAAAAATTAGCCAGGTGTGGCAGTGTGAACCTGTCGTCCCAGCTAATAGGGAGGCTGAGGTGGAAGAATCCCTTGAGCCTGGGAGGTGGAGGCTGCAGTGAACCATGATTGCACCACAGCACTATGGCCTGGGTGACAGAGCAAAATGCTGTCTCAAAAGAAGAGTAACCACTGTAGAGCTGATAACTTGGCCCTGCCCTCAAGGAACTTAGGGTCTAACTAGTAGCCTAAGGTACACATGAATACAAGATGATTATTATTAAAGAATGCAACAGGAGAGTCTGATCCAGAGTCAGAGGTGGGAGAGGCCACATGGATGTGGGTGATCCCAGAGGCTTCCTGGAGGAGCTCAGTGGTGGATTTGGCTAGGTGGGTGGGGGCAGGAGAAGGTGTTCCAGGGGTAGCAGCAGGACAGGCAAAGGTATGGAGTCAGGGCAGGTAGGAAGTGGGTGTGCGGTGGGGCAGGAATGGTGGGGCTCCTAGTCCAGCTGAGGCAGAGGTGCTGGGGGAGTGCTGGGGAGGTAATAAAGGGAGTGGGCTGTGGAGGTCTCCATGTCAGCCCTGGGAGTTTAGTCCAGACCCTGAAGCAGGAGGGAGCCACTGAAGAGTTCGAGCAAGGGCATGCCCAATGAAAAGATATTTCTAGGTGGCTGGAAGTCAGTGATGGGTGGCAACTATCCAAAGAGGGAATAGAAAGAGTCCCTGTAGGTATTAAATAGGTGGGAGTTAGGGGACCTGGGCTCCATGCTGACATGCTGGGACCACAGGCAAGCCCCTTACCTAGAAGGGCCTGCTTCCTCCTCCCTCTTCTATAAAGGCCCTTTCAGGTCATGACTGAATGAAGTGAGGTGGGGCAGGAGTCGCTTGGTTTAGTTAGGATCTCTATTTTCCACTTTGCTTTGGCCCTGGACACCTGACCTAAGGTGGGTCCATCACCCACGTTACCTCAGCTTCAGGCCCACACAGCTTACTCTGAGGTATGCCCCACACCTCAGCTTTCTGCAACAGTATGTCCCATAGAAGAGAAGACATGGCCTTGGCCCACTGTCCAGCTAACTTGAGAAAGAAACTTTGCCTCTGTGCCTCAGTTTCCCCACCTGGAGGAATGGTGTGAGTCACACCTACTCTGCAGGGATGGCATGAGAAGCCACTGAGATAATGCCTTTAAAGTGCCAGGGGTAGAATCTCTGTGCTCTCTGGGAGTAAGTGCTGAATTAGTGGCAAATGTCTTTCTTGTTATTATTCCTATTGTGTGTTTCCTGTGTGGGACTCTGGGCTGTAAGCTCTTCATAGGCAGGCACAAGATCTGACACCCAAGGCTAGTGCAACTCTGCCAGGTGGGTCATGGGGACTGTGACGTAGGCCTGCCTGGCCCAGGAAGCAGCTCAGATACTGACACACCCTGAGTGTGTACAGCGTCAATCCTCATGGGACTGCCCAGCACACGAGTCCCTCGTCCCTCCCCAGGCACCCAGTGCGACAGGCACCCTCACCCAACCAAACCCACCAGGATCTAAACTAAATTCTTCCTCCTTTTCTGTTCAAATTTATATAATTATTTTTGGAATAAGTAGTACATTTAAACTTTTCGAAATTTAAGACACCAAAAATGTGCCATAAAAAAAAAAATCTCCACCTCAGCACACAGCTCCTTAGGTCCGCTCCCAAGAGACAACCACTCTAAATTCCCGTTAAAATAATCAAACTTAATTGCTTCCCCCTTACAAAAGTCATGAACATTCAGAGCAAAAGCTAACTTAAAAAAAAAAAACCACCTTGGAACACACAAAAGTACAAACTGAAAACCTCACCCTCAATGCCGCCATCCAGAGATACTCAGCATTTTAGCGTTATGTCCTCCTAGACGGCTTTCAACGCACATCCACTTTACAAAAAATGAAAACAAAATGCGAGAGGAGGTTCACAATATTGATTTTTCAACATCTCACTAGAATCTCAGAAATGTTTCCTCATACCTTCTTCCTTAAATGACTTTAATAGCTCTGTGATCTTCCACAGACAATGATTTATTCAAGCAGACCACAGAGACGGGCATTTGGGATTTCTACATTTTCCTTACTAGAAGCAGCAGTGACGGATGGGCCCTGTGACTCCACTGTAACAAATTCCTAGAAGAAACGCTGGGTCACAGGATATGACCACTTTTTAATATCCTGGCCTAGACCCCTAGATACCTATCACAAACCGCCCCTCTAGCCAACTGCCTCGATCAGCAGGACTAGGTGTCCAACCCAAATTTAGAGCTATTTAAGAAAAGGCCAAGAAGTCTTGGTTCATAACCTTCTGAACAGCAGCTGCGAGGGCCTTAATCCCACCTCCAAATCCAGACTAAGGCCAAAGGCCTCCTCTGGGCTGGCAACCTGCCTTGTTTACCCAGCCACAGCCCTCACCTGTGCCCATCCCAGTCCAAGGTGAGTCAGCTGAACAGGGGACAGGCACCACCCTTCCCAGAGCAGGAAGCCAGCAGAGAGACAGGGCTACGTTTCAGGGAGGGAAACAGATTCAGCAGCGGCAGCGGCTGGAGAAGGTCGTGGAGCAGCACCTGGCCTGCAGGTAAGCGCTGGTGGCCCTGACCCGATCCTGGCTGGGATTGGGATGAGTGAGACCTGCTCTCACCCTGTCCCCTTCCCTCCCTGCCCCTTCCCTTCTGGGACTTCCCAGGCAGCTTCCTTTCGAAGTGCTTCACTCCAGGCAGTCAAGTGTGAAGTGGGGTTTCTTCTTCTGATCCCAGCCCTGGGCCAAGTTTGATTAAGGGCTGAGTGATTTTCTTCACCCAGACATCATGAGGGCCCGCGATGCCTTCTGACTGCCCATGACTGTGCTCAAGGAGATGAGACCCACACTTTGCTCCTTGAAAGGCCAATTCCAGCCAAAATCAGAGGCTGCAGGCAGGCAAAAAGCCCATTTCTCCCAAGGAATCCACAGCTCAGGCCGACTTCTCTGGCCTGAGGCTGTTTCTATCAAAAAACCTTCCTGCCACAGCACTGAAACACCTGCTGGGGAACTGCGCCAGGGGCTTCACCTAAGAACTGGCTTCTTCATCTGGAGACTGAAAATAGCCCACAAAGTCAGGAAAATGGAATGACATACTGGACACAGGAGCCAGCGCATGCCCTCCTCAGCAGGGTCTCAGAAAATGGGGCAGAAAACGAGCCTGGTATGGGCTGGGCAGGCACTGGACAGGCAGCTTCACCTACAGTGGCCCAAGCTCATGACAATTCCACCACCATCACTTCCCACCTGGGCTCCTGCTCCCACTCCTGCTCTGTAGCCCATCCTCCAAACATCAGCCAGAGGCCTGTCAAAATAACCCTTGGACCTTGGCACTCTGCTGCTACAAATCCCCCAGTGGCTCCCATCTCACTACAGTAAATGCCAAAGTCCTCACCATGACCTCCAGGCCCTCCAGGATCTGGCCCCTCTCACTTCTCCAGCTTCCTCCCCACTACTCCTCCTTACTCCCTCTCTGCACAACCGGCTTCTCACTGGCAGATGTCCTCTAAACACAACACCAACTCCCACCTGAGAGGCTCTGCAATGGCCGTGCCCACCCCATTAGGCCTTTCCTCAAATGTCACCCCACCCAGCCAGCAAGGCTTCTGAACCTCCTGACATGACCCTCCATCCTGCTCTTTCTCTCCAGTGCCTCCCACCATCTAACACAGCACACAAAGTCACAGAGCCTATTTATCCAGCTCTTCCCCCAAAGAAAGTACATTTGGGGACCAAGTCTTCTTTCCTTCACTGCTGATACCTAGAACAGTACTCAGACTTAGCAGGTGCTGAGTAAGTAAGCGCTGAAACAATGAATAAACAGCTAACTTTTACCGAATGCCTATTACGTGCTAGGTGCTGTGCTAAATGCTTTCCATATACACCTTATCTCTTTTTAAAAATCTTTCAGTCTCCAGACAACTGTGATGCAACTATTGTTATCCAGATTACAAAGGAAGAAATGACATTCAAAGGGGATTTGCCTATGCTGTGCTCTCACAAGTCAGAAGCCGTCAGTCTGAACCCTGCCCTGCCTGGGCCTGGGTTCAGGCGTGTCTGCTTGAGGAAGTCACAGCTTTTCCCCAGCAGGCAGTGCAGCACTGAGAGGAGGAGCGGGGGTACATGCTGGTGGCCTAGCAACAGCTTCTTCTATTCCGACTCACCACATCCCTGGGCTAATTTGGCCTTCCAGGAGCTACTCCTCTGACACTCTAACCCACGCTTCCCTCCCGCGCACTGTCTTGTAAAGGATGGATGAGCTGTCCACAGGAACGAGTGGGAGTTCCATCACTTCAGCTCTTTGGAACAAAGTGTTCCAAAGAGTGTTCTCACTCTAAGTTCAAAGATGGGGGCTGAAGTCCCCTTGTCAGCCCTGCTGATCTCCGAAGCCCAACTATTGGTTTGTTGTGGGTGTTGTTATTGCTTATATCAAAAAGTACAGAAGCTCAGGGATGGAAATCTGGAAAGGGCTGTGGGAGAGGAAAATTCCTCTGAGAGAGAGGGGTTAGGTGGATTCTTTTCCTTTCGGAGGAACCAATTACTTGTGGGGAGCCATCAGCACAGAACTGAGCAAACTTCCACTGTCAGATTATAGGAGCCAGGCAGCCTTTCAACCTAACTCGTTAGGGCCATGGTTCCTCTCCTTTTCCAGGCCCAGGTTATTCTTCGAAAGACTTTCTACTTATTGACTGCAAACACAGACAGGCATGGGAAGAAAGACTGTATATTTAGGATATCGGGCTTTCTCTTCTCTCTGTGCCTGCTTTTCCACTCCTTTCAGAAATAGTAATGGGATGCCTGTTGTGTGCCAGGCACTGTGCTCAGCACTGGGGGTTAACAAATGAGTGACATTTCCTGACCAGTGAGGGAGATGAGCAAACAAACACAGCACAGTGGAAATCCAACCTAGGAAATGCAGAAGGCCTTGCTCATAGTAGGTGATTAATAAACACTTGTGGAATATATGATGAAGAGGCAAATACAAGAAATGCTGTCGTCTAGAGAAGGGAGGCTTGCCAATCTCCATGCGTACATGTGGGGGAAAGCTTTAAATTGGAGGAAAAAAGAGTTCACAACAAGGAAAAGAGAGAAGGCATGAATGACTCTTAAGACAGAGGGAATAGCACCTGCAAAAGCATGGTGGCATGAACTAGCAGGCTGACTTTTAGGACTCAACCTAAAGTAGTCTGGAATAAATGAACTTCATGATAAGTGTGGAGAAGAATGAGATGGTGAGAATAGAAACATTACCAGAAGTCAGGTCACACAGATTTGAGGGCAAGAAGTAGGTATGGCTTCAGAAGGGAAAGGGAGGAGCTGAGGATAACTCCCAGATTTCTGACATAGCCCATGGGTGGATTTAGTGAGACTGCTGGGGAGGCGCGGCACAGCTGGGGAAAATCATGAGTCCAGTTTGGATAATCTGCGAGGTAAACGGGATCCAGAAGGCAACTGGACTCTCAGGCCTGGGCCTCCCTGTCCCTGGAATAGCACACTCTCTTCCCACTTGAACATCCATCCTACACGGCCCAGTCAGGGTCTTCTTCCTTCCTCCAGGAGACCTTCCTGATTGCCCTAGCCTTCCTCCTATATGCCAGATCCAACTGCCTGAGTCCCTCATAACAGGCTTTCGGTCTGATTTTGCTGTGGGAATTGATTTGCCCGGCCAAGCCAAGAACCCTTCCCTAGGCAGCAGAAGCCCAGTCACTCAGTCACTGGTGGGTGGGACGCGGGGTGAATCTGCGTAGGGTGGGGCGGGGCATTTTTAGCTCAACACTGGGTCAGAAGTCACGGCCAGACAAGAAACGGGTGAGAAAGGGAGGAGGAAGGGTGACGTCACAATTGGTAGGAAACACCTTGGGACTTGACGCTTTCGAAACCAAAGGGAGAGCAAAAGCAGCCGGGAGCGCGCGGGCCGACCTGGTTCTCCTCCCTTCCCACGGCTGCCTTAGTACAGAATCTTATAAGTCCTCCTCCTTCGGAGGCTACAAATGGTGTTCCGAGGCCAGGGGAGTTTAAAGCTCGATTTCACCCGCGCAGCCTCCAATCCGGTAAAGAGGGACCGCGGAGCCCGACCAAGTCTTCCTATCCCTTACTCTGCTGCTTTACCTTATCTATTTTTGTGGATGCCGGCGCCAGCTACGGGCGCCCGGAGAAAGCACGAGGCCGGGTGGACTCTGGTAACGCAAGCGGCAAGGAGGCCGCCATTTTCCACTCTGCAGCCGCTAGGGATCGTGGGAGTCACCCCTAACCGCGCCCGGGCCTGGGAGGGGGAAACGCATGCGCTCTAGAAGTTGCTGAGTCGCTTGGCGGTGTTTCTGCGCAGGCGCCGTAGCCCATAGCAACCGCCGTAACCTGTAGCAACCGGAAGATGTCGCTTCCGGCTGGTTTGGGGCTAAGAAAGGGGTTATAGTCATTTCGAGATCATGGAACGATGTGACAGATGGGAAACTGAGGCTGGGGTGGAGGCAGGCCCTAGGGACCGTTGCGTTGGACCTCGCTTCTGTGGCGCGGTGGATGGAGTTTGTGGCTTGTGGCTCCTATTTCCCAAAGCAGGAAATTGAGGCAGAGGGAAGGGACAGGTTCGTCCTGAGGCTGCAGCCCAGGTGATGGTTCCCGGGGTAAAAAATCAATATGATGCCCTTTCTTTATAAGGAGAAGGCAGGGAAATGAAAGTAATTTCTAATAAAAGAATATGCATTTCACTTTGTAAAAGCTGAGGCTGGCTTACACCCGATCATGCTTGTACCCAACTTAGGAATCAGCTTAGGTTTACTAGAAGACAATATTCAGCTGAATTTTGCCAACAGTTTATATCTGACATCTTGAGTCAAAGGCTAAATATATTTATATAAAAGCGTGGAGTCACTGTGGCAGCTACACATGTACACAGACGTGGGCATGCTGTTCGGGTGACTCACCCGTGGTGAGCAGGGTGGGCAGCGATTTTCCAGAATGGTGAGCAAAGTGTAACTCCCCACAACCAACCTGATATATGCATTTCCAGACAATCTAGTGTGTACTAAAACTAGGGAAAAATTCATTGTGATTGTATGTACAACCAATTATAACGGATTTTTGGCTTACTTGAAAGTTTGGCAGGATATCTGAAAGTTGTGCGGGACAGGACCATTTGTTATGGTGACTGTAATGGACTGTCCCATCCATTACAGGAGTTTCATATCCCTGCCCCCCCCCCCCCCACCAGACAGGGATATGCCTGTCCCCTCAGTCTCGTGACACCCAAAAATGCCCACATAAATTTCCAATCTGTTCCTTGGAAAACCACTGATTTATTCAGTCAAATAATTTTTGCTAGCATATGTGTGCTGGGCAGTGCCGTGGCGGGGAAGGATCGTGTGTGAACGGGACAGAGCTCCTGCCCTTATGAGTGAGGCCCAGTGTAAGAAAATACCCAGATATTAATCACATAATTTGATAAATATCTTGGCAACAGGGGCAGTACAGGTCAGGGGTGGAATACACGGGAAGACCCAGCCAGGCAGCCTGGGTATCATGCAGTCTGGAAAAGCCAAGCAGAGAAGTAGCATCTGAACTGAGCCTCGAAGGAGCATCACACCAAGGAGGATGAGGGCCCAGCACGTCTGGCACACAGTGGACACTCAAATGTTTTGAATGATTGAATGAAACACAGCATGTTCGCTGGCAGGGAACCATTCCCCATTATATTGTGAGCTGCTACAAGGCAGGGGATACAGTATGCCTTTCCTATCCCCAGGTTTCACATCCATGGATCCAACCAACTGTAGACAGAAAATATTTAAAAATAAAAATTAAAAAAAACAACAAAAATTCAAATAAAAATAAAGTGTAACTTTGTTTAGCATTTACATTGCATTAGGTATTGTAAGTAATCTAGAGATGATTTAAAGTATACAGAAGAATGTGCATAAGTTATATGCAAATATTATGCCACTTTATGTAAGGGATATAAGCATCTGTGGATGTTGGTATCCGAGGGATGGGGAGTGAGGGGCATTGTCCTGGAACCTAGCCCAAGGAACAACTGTACCTGTTTTCTCACTTCCCCACATCCCAGCACTAAGATGGGACCCAGAGAAGGTGGCAGTGGTGAAAGGATCTCAGACACAGAAAAAGGGTTATGTGATCTGGCCCGGGAGTGATTTCCAGGAAATGGATCTCTGACTCCCTGCTCTCCCCGGGGGACAGCTGACAAAAATATAGGTGCTCTACTGGTTAAATGTTAGGAAAATCAGGGCAGGAGTGGCTGCTTATTTTCGCATCTGCTGTTCATGCGTGGTCCTGGTGGCAGGTCATGTTTTGGCAGATGATAGCTGCTGAGGACTGTCCCAAGATTAAAAATCTCATAGCGTGTGTACACAGTGGGGAAGGCTATAAGCAAAGGGGTCTCTTCCCCCAGGTGGTCTAAAGGAAGTCAGAGCCAGACTCCCTCCCCTCCTAGGAAATTCTTGTCCTGTTGGGATGGTCATTTCTACCCCAAAGGCCAGGCTAGGGCAAGGGTCTGGAACTGGCTGCCTCCAGGAACCAAGCAGGCAACGTAAATCAGTGAAGGGCTGATGGGTACTTGGGGAAACAGGAAAGCACATACAGCCCCATTTACGAGGTAGGCTGTGACTCAGCCGGGCTGAGTGTTGCCATGCACTATTCCAGCTCTTGCCTTGCCAAATGTTTATATTTTTTTCAATCCAAGTAAGAAGTGACGAATTTTGTGTTTCCAGATTTTTAAATATTGGCACTAATTCAGATTTTAAAAACAAAAGGCTGGGCATAGTGGCTCAGGCCTGTAATCCCAACACTTTGGGGGACCGAAGCGGGCAAATTGCTTGAGCCCAGGAGTTCAAGACCAGCCTGGGCAACATGCTGAAACCCTGTCTCTACAAAAAATACAAAAATTAACCAGGTGTGGTGGCATGCACCTATATCCCAGCTACTTGGGAAGCTTAGGTGGGAGGATGGCTTCAGCCCAGGAGTTGGAGATTGCAGTGAGCCAAGATCACGCCACTGTACTCCAGCTTTGGCAACAGAGTGAGACTCTGTCTCGAAATAATAATAATAATAATGAAACAGGACTGTGAGAGGCACATTTGGGACTTCTGGTCCTTGTTTCATCCAGGAAGGTGGGTGTTCTTAGGATACTAGGGCTTTACTTTACAAGGAGAAAAGTGGAAGCCCAGGTAGAATGTGTTGCTTCTGGCAATATTATTGAGCTAGCCTCCATGCTAGGGATTAGAGGCTTCACAGCAAATGAGAAGCCCCTGTTCCTGCCATCTTGGAACTCCTAAGGAGGTAGACAGACAAGTAAAGAGGCAACCACAAGAGTGGTGAATACTCAACAGGAGTAGGACATGGAGCAGGGGCTAGGGGGAGCACAAATCAAAGCAGGCTTCCTGTAAGAGGAGCTCCCTGATCTGAGACTTGAAAATTATTAGGAGTTGGCCAAGCAAGGAGCAGGGAGAGGAGGGGTATTCCAGATAGAAGGAATAACACATGCAAAAGAGACAGGAAGGAATCACATGCAAGGACGTGGAAGTAGCTCATTGTGGCTGGAGCTGAAAGTAGCAGCTGAAAGGACGTAAGGCAAGAAATGAAGCTGGAGAGGTAGACAAGGGTTGCAAACAAATATCTACTGGGACTTGGCACCAGTGAGTACAATGGTCTGGGTGTAACAGCCAGTAGAGGATGGTGGACTGGGTCACCCTGGAGTCTGCTGCTACTCAACTGTAGCTACTCTGCTATAGCCTAGGGTTGCCAAAGCTTCCTGTTTTTTGGGAGCAGTGGGAAATTCGATTATTAAATCCAGTACCTTGAGCTTTGTGTTTAAGCTGCTAATCTGAACAGCTTACAGTACTCCACAAGGTCAAATAAAATCTATTTCCATCTGGCCCTGGGCCCACCAGTTCCAATCTCTGGTGGAATCGTGAAGGCCCTGTGAGCCACTTTAAGGAAAGTACATTCCCAAGGCAGGGGAGCCACTGGCGGGCTTTCAGCCAGGGCATGACCTCCCAAGTGTGTACACAAAGGGCCTGGTGGCTGCTGTCTGGAGAGCAGCAGGAGGGCAGGAGGGGAGGCAGCACTGTGTTTGGAGGGTGTTATGGCACCTGGAGAGGGCCAGGGAGATGATGGGGACCTGCACAACACGGGATGTGGGAGAGATGGGATTTGATGACAGATAAGAAGGGATAGTGGGGGCGGGGCCAAGGATGACACAGGGGTCAAGGCAGCAGGTGCAGAGGGAGGAGAAGGAGCAGTGATGGATGAGGATGTCCTCGGCGCACCTGTGGTCACTCAGGGAGGTGCCCAGCGGATCTGATCCTGGGAAGCCTGGAGTCACATCACTCAGGCACAGGACCCTCAGTTTCCTGTGCCACCAGCGGGCATTCCTTTATCATGTGTACCTATCACATGTGAGTTCAGTGGGGTGAATAGGACACACCTTTACCCCTCAGAACTGCAGTCAGGACAAGTGGTGAGTTCAAGCAAGAGGCTGGCCCGGTGCTGTCCCGGAGGGCAGGGTCCTGGATGGGAGGGGCAGTGACCGTATTGCCTGGGAGCCAGGGGAGGCGTGTCCCACAGGAACCGAGGGTGACAAGGAGGTTGGGCAGGGGCTCCAGTTGGAGTGGACTGCCTCAGCGAAGCCTGGAGGTGTGACAGAGCCAGTGGTTAGTGAGTAAAGGGAAGGAACCCAGAAAGGCAGACTGCTCCTTCCCCACATTTCGTCAGGAAGGGAATAAAACATTTCTTGAGAGGTCATCATTCCTCTCACTTTCTCTGGGCACCTTGCTCAGAGGTCCTGCTGAGTCTCCCTGGGACAGTGAGAAGGTGTTTAGTAAATAAGTGCTCATGGTGCCTCTCCACCCACCATTCCCTCCTCCCTCTGGAGCAGTGCCCTGTTGAGTGTCTAAGTTCTGCTACAGTTTGTGTGAGAGTCTTTATAAATTTCCTATGGTCTTACTTCATTGTGGCCAAGATTAAAAATTGACAGTGAGGCTGGAGATGAGTGGAATACAGTAGAGTTCAAATATCGACAGGGGATTAGGGGTGGAGTTCAGGGAGGCATTCTAAGTGCCCTGCTGCCTTTCTGTTTGAATATTAAGTTCCAACCCGCTTGCTGTTGCGGATGTCTGTGCCTCCTTTCAAGGGGGCATCAGCTGCATCCTTATCCTTCCCCACCCTCTGCACTCTGCAGGGTGTTCTGAGAATCAGCCATGTCATCCCTGTACCCATCTCTAGAGGACCTAAAAGTGGACCAAGCCATTCAGGTAAGTCGCCAGGCCCCATTGGCCTGGATTCCCTGAAGGGGACCTTGGGGATTACCCTGGAAGGTGCTGGGTATTGGGGCCACTTGGAGATTTCTGTAGGCCTCAGGGCATGTAGGTGTCCACTGCAGGACCTGCTGGGCAGAGAAGACATCCAGGGGGCAATGCCAATGGCGTTACAGCAGGAATAGAAAAGAGCAAGCAGCGCACGCATGCCTCTCTCATGCCTGCTCTGTCCTGCCCAGGCCCAGCTCTCCCTCCCTCCAGGATGGGCGGGCTCCATGCTCTAAGGCAGGCTTTCAGAGGAAACAAGACTAGTGGGCATAGGCATTGGTCTGCTCAGCCCCCAGAAGCCCCCTTCCTCCTCCATCCCAGCACTCTGTGGTTCCAGTGGGTTTTGAGAAATGGAGACTTTTCAGCTGAGAACTTGACTGGGAGATGGGCCTTGATGTTCTGCCTGTTGCAGGCAGTAAATGGGTTGTGACATAGGGTGGGTCACAGTCCCCCAGAACTTCCTCCTAGGAAAAGACACATCTGCAGAGGCCACGTTTACGTGATCTTGAGCCCTGAGGGTTGGTGGACACTCCCCCCACACCCCGGGCCCACTCACACCCCTAATGCCCAGACCCTGGCCTCATGGAGCTCCAGGCTCTGGGGTTCCTGGGGTCCTGGCCACAGCTGACCAGTGCTCCCTGCTCCTCCCCAGGCCCAGGTCAGAGCCTCACCCAAGATGCCAGCCCTGCCAGTCCAGGCAGCAGCCATTTCCCCACCACCAGGTGAGTGGGCTGGGATGAGGGGCTCCTGGGTGCCAAGTCCTTTCAGGGAAGAGGTCATCAGGGAAGCTTGGCAATGCCAAAGGTATGGGAGGCTCCAGGGTTAAGGACTCAACATGGTGGGAAGAGAGGACCAGGCTTCCAGTTGCCACCCACCTCTTACTGCCTGGGTGACCTGGGCTGAGTCACCTCACCTCCCAGAGCCTGTGCCCATGCTGTTCCCCTCCCTCCTTGACTGCCTGGTGAACCCCTGTTTATCCTTCCAAACCCAGCTCAAGTTAGGGAAGCTGTGGCTTCTCTGATGCCCCCAGCAAGGCTGCCTTGAGGATGTGATATCATTTGTGGGGCCTCTGTCTATAAAAACGATTTGAGTCACCTCAAATCAGCATTTCAGCACCATCCTGGTGATCCTATCTCATGTGACCCCAGGAATGAAATACCACACTTGTCGGACTTCCTGGCTGGAACTATGGCTGGCCTGGGGTGGGGGCAGGTGGGGGAGAAGTGGATGGCAGACAGCGGCTCAAAGAGAGAAGGGGCCAGAACCCCACTTGCCTTATTCAGCTTAGGCTTCCATAACAAAATACCATAGGCTGGATGACTTCAACAGCAGAAATGTATATTTCCACAGCTCTGGAGGCTGGAAGCCCAAGACCAAGGTTCTGGCCAATTCAGTTTCTGGTGAGGCCTCCCTTCCTGGCTTGCAGATGGCCACCCTCTGGCTGAGCCCTTAGATGGCCTTTCCTCAGTACACTTGCTTAAAAGAGAGAGAGAAAACGAGAACACAAGAGAGATACCGCATGAGAGCGCATGCATGAGCCCTCTGTTGTCTCTTCTTATAAGGACACAAATCCTTATAAGAAGGGATTAGGACCCTGCCAGTCCTGGTGGGAACCATTCGCTGAGGGATACAGAGGTTTCTGGGTGTCAAATAAAGTCAGTGGAGTTGAATAGCAAAGTGGTGCATGAGGACTCGGTGTCCCACCCTGCACCTGGGCCCTCCGAGGAGCGTTCATCAGTGAGTGTTCCTGGGGATACCCCGCAGTCTTGGAAATAAACACCATTCCCAGGCTCCATTTCTTAATAAAAATGAGCAGCCACAAGGGAGCCAGGCAGGTATAGGGAAGCACATGTCCTCTAATGACACATTTATTCTTCCTTCTTTCCCTATCAGTTTTGTACCCAAACTTGGCAGAACTGGAAAATTATATGGGTCTTTCCCTCTCCAGCCAAGAAGTCCAGCAGAGCCTGCTTCAGATTCCGGAGGGTGACAGTGTATGTATTTGGCTTCTGCCTGCTGTGGGCGCAGAACCTCCCAATCCTCCCTTTTTCCTGGTCTTGCCATTTCAACAGACCTTCTTTCTCTCTGTGCTCGGACCTCCCCTCTCACCAGCACTCTGCTGGCTCTGTTTCTTGATGGCACTGTTCATTTTGAGGCTTCATGAAAACCACTGTGGGCTTTCATGGTTTCAGATCTTCCCACAAGCCTTGGGGATGGAGAACCAGGGCTTGCCCTTTGACCTTGGGCCTGAGCTGGATGAGAAGGGAGGTCATTAAGCCCAGCGTGAACCTGGGGGCATCAAAAGCAAGGCTGCCTGCATGGATAAACAGAGCCGAGAGGGCAGGAGCTTGTCACCCAACTCTGGTCCCCAAATTAAACAACAAGGCTCAATTCCTGCTTTCCATGGCTTCGGGGAGCAAAAGACACATCACAGAAATATATGCTACTGAAAACATATTTACCTGTAGAACCAGTCCCCACCTAAGCCCCTTGCCAGTTAGCTCTAGCATCCCTGTGTCCCACCTGTCAGTCTTCCTGCCAGGCTCATCCTGAGCCGATGAAACTGAAAGTACAAACTGCAAAGTTTTCTAAGGCTGGGGAATTTCATGAAGTTGATGGATATGATGATAGAGAACTGTCACAGACACATACAAAGCCACTGCCAAAACGAGGATCTGACAGGAGGAAATCCACAAGGATGAGGCCATGTGGGACCCTGAGAAGAATTGATGGCACCCTGGAGTGTTTCTCCACAGTGGCCCCCTTCATGGTCGTGCTGTGAAAGGCAGACATGAAGCAAAGAAGGTCCTTCTGTAGGCAGCCCCACTGTCATCACTCTTTGTTCCTATAATTAAGACATAAATGCATTCAACTGTAATTTTGATAAAATATAAGATGATGAATACATTTTTATAATTTAAAATTTTGTATGTCTTTTAACTTTTTATTGTTAAACAGTAGATTCCCAGGAAGATGCAAAGTGAGTACAGAGAAGTTGTTAGTACCCTTCACCCAGTTTCCTCAATGCTTATGTTTTCCATAGCTATAGTACACTATCAAAACCAGGAGTCTTACGCGGGTACAGTGTGTCTCTAGTTCTATGTCATTTCATCAGTGTGTAGATTCATGTAACCAGTACCGCAATCCATACAGAACTAGTTCATCACCACAACCACCTCCCTCCCAGGCTGCCTCTGTATAGTTATGCCTGCCTGCTTGCCACCCTCCCTAACCCCTGGCATCCAGCCCTCTGTTTTCCATCTCTATAATTTTGTCATTTCAGAATGTTACATAAGTGGAATCGTACAGTATGTGACCATTTGAGGTTGGCTTTTTTCACTCAGCACAATACCCTCTAGATCCATCCAGGCTGTTGTGTGTGTCAATAATAGTTCATTCCTTCTTACTGCTGAGTAGTATTCCATGATGTGAATGTACCAGGGTTTGTTTAACCTGTTGAAGAATAGCTAAGTTGTTCCCAGTTTTTGGTGGTTATAAACAAAGTTATTCTTATACAGGTTTTTGTATAGACATACGTTTTCATTTCTCTAGGATAAATGCCCAAAGTGCAATTGCTAGGCTGTATGACAAATGTATGTTTAAGTTTTTTAAAGAAACTGCCACCAGGTGTGGTGGTGCATGCCTGTAATCCCAGTACTTTGGGAAGCTGAGACAGGTGGATCACTTGAGCCCAGAAGTTCGAGACCAGCCTGGGCAGCATGGTGTAATCCTATCTCTACAAAAAATACAAAAATTAGCCAGATATGGTGGCTTGTGCCTGTAGCCCCAGCTACTCAGGAGGCTGAGGCAGGAGGATTGCTTGAGCCCAGGAGGTGGAAGCTGCAGTGAGCCAAGATCACAGCACTGCACTCCAGCCTGGGTGACAGAACGAGACCCTGTCTCAAAAAGAAACTGCCAAACTAGTTCCTGGAGTGGCTATACCATTTTATTTTGCTGTGAGCAATACATGAGTGCTCCAGTTTCTTCATGTTTTCACCAGAATTTGGTATTATTACTATTTTATATTTTAGCCACTATGATAGGTATAGTGATGGCTCATCATGGTCTTAATTTGCATTTCCCTGGCACCTGATGATGTGGACCATCTTTCCATGTGCTTATTACCATCTGTATATTCTTTCTGGTAAAATGTTTCTGCATATATTTTACTCATTTTCTAAATGGCTTGTTTTCTTCTTCTTGTTTTTTGAGACAGGGTCTTGCTCTATTGTCCAGGCTGCAGTGCAGTGGTGCGATCACAGGTCACTGCAGCCTCCACGTCCCGGGTCAGGTGATCCACCCACCTCAGCCTCCCGAGTAGCTGGGACCACAGGTGCACAACACCATGCCCAGCTAATTTCTTTTATTATTGTTATTTTTATTTTTTGTAGAGACAAGGTCTTGCTATGTTGGCCAGGCTGGGGCTTGTTTGTAGTGTTTTGGGAGTTCTTTATATATTCTAAAGTCCTTTGTCAGATATGTGGTTTATATTTTCTCTCAGTCTGTAGCTTAACAGTTCTGAATTTTGATGAGGTCCAGTTTATTGATTTTTTTTCTTTTGTGGCTCATACTTTGTAAAGAAATATTTACCAAGCCCTAAGTCCGAAAGATTTTCTCCTTCGTGTTCTTCTAAAATGGTTATAGTTTTATGTTTTGCGTTTAAATTTATGATTGAATTCGAGTTAATTTTTTTGTAAGGAATTAGGTTTCAGTCAAAGTTCATATTTTTGCCATGGTTGCACCATTTGCTTTTTTTGTTGTTTTGTTTGTTTGTTGGCTCACTGCAACCTCCGCCTCCTGGGCTCAAGCGATCCTCCCATCTCAGCCTCCTGAGTATCTGGGACCACAGGCACGTTCCAGCACAGCTGGCTAATTTTTGTGTTTTTGTAGAGATGAGGTTTCACCCTGTTGCCCAGGCTGGTCTTGAACTCCTGACCTCAGCTGATCTCCCTGTGTTGTCCTCCCAAAGTGCTGAGATTACAGGCATGAGCCACTGCGCCCAGCCAACACCATTTGTTGAAAGCACTCTTGCAAAAAGCAGTTGACTTTACTCATTTGAGGCTATTTCTGGATTTTCTACTTTGTTCCACCGATACTTGTCTATCCCTTCACCAGTACCACACTGTCTTGATTATTGTAGCTATATATAATAAGTCTTGAAATTTGGTGGTGATTCCTCTCGCTATTCTTTTTGTCAGAATTGTTTTAGCTATTCTAAATTCCTTTGTCTTTTCATATAAAGTTTAGACTAACCTTCCCTGGATCTGCAAAACATCCTGTAGAGATTTTGATAGAAATGGTGTTATATCTGTATATCAATTTGGTGACAATTGACAGCTTTACTAATTCTTTCAACACGTGAATACAGAGAATCTTCCATTTATTTAGGTCTTCTTTGATATCTTTCATCAGTATTTTGTTGTTTTCAGCATACGGTTCCTGTATGTGTTTTGTTAGATTTACACGTATTTCTTTTTGTTGTTCTTATTTTTAAGTTTTATTTTGCTTTGTTTTTGTTTTTAACAGAGATGGGGGGTCTTGCTTTGTTGCCCAGGCTGGTCTTGAACTCCTGGCCTCAAGTGATCCTCCGGCCTTGGTCTCCCAAAATGCTGGGATTACAGGAGTGAGCCACTGAGCTCGGCCTCTTTTTTTTTTTTTTTGAGTGATTGTAAGTGGTATTGTACTGTATTCCTTTTCTTTTCTTTTCCTTTCTTTTCCTTTCCTTTCCTTTCCTTTTTTTTTTTTTTTTTTTTTTTTTGAGGTGGAGTCTTGCTCTGTCACCTAGGCTGGACTGAGCAGTGGCTCAGTCTTGGCTCACTGCAACCTCCACCTCCTGGGTTCATGTAATTCTCCTGCCTCAGCCACCTGAGTAGCAGGGACTACAGTTGCTTGCCACCAGCCCAGCCAATTTTTGTATTTTTAGTAGAGAGGAGGTTTCAACAGTTGCCCAGGCTAGTCTTGAACTCCTGGGCTCAAGTGATCCATCTTCCTCGGCCTCCCAAAGTGCTGGGACTACAGGCATGAGCCACCACGCCCAGCCTGGTGTTGTATTTTAAATTTCAGTTTACATGTGTTCGTTGTTAGTATACAGAAGTACAATTGAATCTTATATGTTAATTTTGTATCCCAGGACCTTGCTAAACTCTTTTATTTGGTCTAGGAGTTTATTTGTAGATTCTTTGGGATTTTCTAGTAGACCATCATGCCATCTATAAATAGGAACCGTTTTATTTCTTCTCTTCTGATCTGTGTGACTCCCCCTCTTTTCTTGCCTACTGTGCTGGCTAGGTCTTCCACTACCATCTTTAATAGCGTTGGGAGAGTGAAGTTCCTTGCCTTTTTCTGCATCATTAATTTTTATATTTTTACGTTTTTCTCAAGACAAAAATCCAGTCCTTTTATCCCCTGTTGCTCACTATTTACTGTGACTTTTTCTATTTTAAGTGGGTTTTAAAGGAGTCTTTTCCTGATGCCAATTTCCCTTGGAAAATGAAGGGCCTCTTCCTGTATCCTTGCCCCTTCTCTCCCCATTTCCCTGGCTTTTTAAGGGCATGGACTTTGACGCCCCCTAGTGGCCGCGTGGAGCCACGTCTCCTGTCGCCCCTAGGGGAGAAGTGTGGACTGGGGATGCGGTGGGACCCAGGGACGGCTCCGTCCTCCTTTCCCCATCCCTACCCCCACCCCAGTGTCTCCTGAGGCACAGGGTCCCCACGGGCCGGGCTGACCCCCTGCTCCCTGGTGTCTGCAGGCAGCGGTCTCGGGCCCCGGGCCCGGCCAGATGGTGGCACCGGTATCCGGGTACAGCCTGGGCGTGCGGCGAGCTGAGATCAAGCCCGGGGTGCGCGAGATCCACCTGTGCAAGGACGAGCGCGGCAAGACCGGGCTGAGGCTGCGGAAGGTGGACCAGGTAGGGCGCGGGGGCTGGGTGGGAAGAGGAGCTCGAGCTGCACGCGCTCTCCCGCCAGGCCTCAGAGCTCAGAGGTCCCGTCCACAGTAAGGAAGGTGCAGAGCGGGCCTCCTAACCCCAGCGGCCAGGCTCTTGCCCCCAGTCCCTCCTCCCCGAGACCCGGGCGGGGCTGGTGCTGGGTTGCGCAGGGCCCTCCACTGGCCTCTCCGTGGGCTTCCGTCGCTCAGAGGAGCCTCCCTTCCCCACCTGCCCTTCACTGCCCGGGGCATCTAGCTTCCAGGCGACGGTGTAGACAGCGGACGCCAGGGAAGCCCATGCCTTTGTGAATGGTACAGTGGAGTGTTTCGGAGTGCAGCCCCAGGCCAGGGTTGAAATCCTGACTCACCTGCTTCCTAACTATGAGGCCTAGAGTGTTTCCTCCCCGGTAAATGGGGTAACCCTGGTGCCCGCCATGCAGAGCTGTGTCCCTGGCACCCTGTAGGTTCCTGTAGTATCAGGAGGAAAACAACAGGTTGGAAGAGGGATCTGTGCCTAGGGTGGGCCAGGGACGCTGACTCTGGGGCCCTGCCTCCCCCAGGGGCTCTTTGTGCAGTTGGTCCAGGCCAACACCCCTGCATCCCTTGTGGGGCTGCGCTTTGGGGACCAGATCCTGCAGATTGACGGGCGTGACTGTGCCGGGTGGAGCTCACACAAAGCCCATCAGGTGGTGAAGAAGGCATCAGGCGATAAGATTGTCATGGTGGTTCGGGACAGGTGAGTAGCCAGGCCCGGGCAGCCTCTCCGTCTCACCCCAGCCATGTCCCCAGGACAGCTCACTGTCCCTCCTGCCAGGCCATTCCAGCGGACTGTCACCATGCACAAGGACAGCATGGGCCACGTCGGCTTCGTGATCAAGAAGGGGAAGATTGTCTCTCTGGTCAAAGGGAGTTCTGCGGCCCGCAACGGGCTCCTCACCAACCACTACGTGTGTGAGGTAGACGGGCAGAATGTTATCGGGCTGAAGGTAGGCTGGTGGCCGTGCCAGGGAGGGACTGCTGGGTGGTGGGAGGGCTCAGGTCTTTGGGCAGCTTGCTTACCCCACCTGAGCCTCAGCATCCTCTTCCTGAGGTTGCTGTGAGGGTTCAGTAAGACGGTGTTCGTAGGGCTGGGTGCGGTGACTGACGTCTGTAATCCCAGTGCTTTGAGAGGCCGAAGCAGGAGGATCACTTAAGTCCAGGAGCACGAGACCAGCCTGGGCAATGTGAAACCCTCTTTCCACAAAAAAACTAAAAAATTAGCCAAGCGTGGTGGTGCACACCTGTAGTCCTAGCTACTCAGGAGGCTGAGGTGGGAGGACTATTTGAGCCTGGGAGGTCGAGGATGCAGTGAGCTATGATCATGCCACTGCACTCCAGCCTGGGCAACAGAGAGAGAGCCTGTCTCCAAAAAAAAAAGACTGTGTACCTAGAGCTCTGAGCACAGTGCCAGGCACATAGCAGGTGCTTAATAAATAATAGCTATTGCTGGCTGCATGGACACCTCCTTGCTCTGTATGGCACTTTTTTTGGTATAGTGGATCATGTTCAGTAGTTTAGGAATGTTTTAGAAAATCGTTATTCAGAAATCCATAGGGTCGTGAGGCTCTTCAGAACTGGGTTTGTCCCAGCCAGCCACACTTCTTGAGATCGTTTGTCTTTTCAAAGTTTATTTCCACCTGTGGCCATCACTAGTCCTGTCTAGCACATCTTCTCACATTTATTTTCGAACAACCAAGAAAACACATAACCAGATAACATACATGTGTAAAGTAAAGGTCAATAGGCTCTGAGTAAGGGCCAGAGGCTCTTCTATGGCCACAACGTTAGTGTTTGGACCACCTGGCACGCTTTGCATAGAGACTTTTACTTTCTTGTTCTTCCCATGATCTAAGTGGTGTTTGCAGGCCCATCTCTTTTTATCAAACAAGCAAATGTAAGAGGATGTAAGAGGAGGAGGACCTTTATGGCCCCGGTGGCAGCAGGAGCCAGAGGGTGGATGGGTACGCCTAATGCCTCCCACAGGATGGGGAGGTATTTATGCTTTGAGGCCAGAACCGAAATGTGACTGTGGGCTTGGTGAGTCTCTGGGAGCCCTTGGAAGGGGGAGGAGAATCGCATTGATGAGGCCCTGTTAATGCGTCAGGCTCACGCCGCTGGCCTTCAAGCTGAGGGTGGGAAGAGGCATGCTCATTTGACCAAGGAGATCCTCAGGTGGGAGACCCATGTTCTCACTCAAGCAAGACCTTACCTGGGAGTCTGCTGGGACCCTCATCTGGCAGGCTCGGGGTCCGAGGCAGCCCTGCCCTGCAGTCAGCCATCAGTGGTGTCCTCTAGCGGTGGCCATGCTGATCCCTCCACAGAGGGGCCTGTAGAGTTGCCCCTGGTCCCCAATCCTTAGGGTGATCGCTTCCTTGCCTCCTCTCTAGGACAAAAAGATCATGGAGATTCTGGCCACGGCTGGGAATGTTGTCACCCTGACCATCATCCCCAGTGTGATTTACGAGCACATGGTCAAAAAGTAAGGCTGCACCCCTCCTCACCCCTCCTCTGCCATCCCCCTCACCTCCCGGCCTCCCAGGTGCACCTGGCTCAGCCACCTCCACTTTCTCAGTGCTGACACAGGGCACAGACTCAGCCAGCTCTATCCTCCCTTCCCCTCCCTCCAAGGTAGCTTGTGGCTTCTGGTGATTCGAAAGTCTTAGAACTGGAAGTGAAGGCCCACATGGGATGCACTGGCTCGGAAGGGGGTGGAGGTTGCTGGAGGGTGGAGAGAAGGAGCTGCCAACTTGGTCACTGTTGTTGCTGTATCCAGGTTGTCTCCAATCCTGCTCCACCACACCATGGACCACTCCATCCCAGATGCCTGAAGCCACTGGAGGGCAGGGCAGGCAGGGGGGGTTTCCCGCCCTCCTGCAGCAAAGGGCAACCACCCTCGGATGATGGGTTGCAGCCGGCCTGCTGCTTAAGGTGGGGGCTGCCATGAGGGGGGCGTGTCCAGGAGGGTGACCATGGGATGGCTTATACACACAGGCCTCCTTGGAGCCTCAGACTCCAAGCTGGGCTGAGGCTCAGGCAGGGCCCACAGGCAGCCGATTCTCTTGTGCTGATTTAAATGCTGGACACGGAGGCAGGCTGTTTAAACACTGCTTAAAGTCGCAACTGGGCCCCTTTCAAGAAATTTTGCTCTACCAGGAAAACAGTTACACATTTTAAGAGAACAGAGCTACGTTCTTTGTGAGAGCTTTTTCCTTGCCTTGACTTGCTCTTTGTCACAGACTGCATAAGTTGTCAGCCTTGACTATCTTTTGAATAAAGATTTGATTTTAAACAAAACCCTGTCCGCAAGGTAATTGATTCCCCCAAAACTATCGAAAATAAAATAAAAAGGTAATTGAAAATTCTGGAATCCTTGGTCCCCTGACGTGCCAGGGCTGGTTTCCTCTTAAACCGTGGTGAGACCAGGGCCTTTTCTACGCGTGGCCTCTGAGAGCCATGATTTGGCTCTGCCTCTGTCGCGTGCCACCTGCCAGCCTGGCGTGGGGATGACTGGAACTGGGGACAGGATGGAACTGTGGGGATGGGGTAGGACTGTGGGGCAGTGGGGCTGACAAAGGGAGCACTGGCTTTGGGGCACCCCCCGTGTGACTGTGGCTGCTTCTGCTTCTGCAAAGTGGGCATGAGAAGCCACTTCAGGGGGTGTTGGGGAAGGTGAGACGCGATGTGCTCATGGCGCCCAGCAGGGTGTGCCATGTGGGGGCAGGGGGAGGTGGCTCCAGACCCTGAGCCTGACCCCAAGAGGGCAGTGGTGCCTCAGCCCCACGCAGCTCTCTGCTTCCCTGCACGTCAGAGATGATCGCTGCCCGCGTGGCTTTTTCCTGTGCGAGTGTTGTGACCCCTGCGCTAGAGGAAGATGGTGTGAACCCTCCCACTGCCCCCCCTTAGAGAAACCACCCAGTATAAAGAAAACAGGCCAAGGGGCTTGCTGTGTTTCCATGCTTTAATTCAGAGTTGTCTGCTGCAGGTACAACTCTGTCTGAACAAAAGGACAAAGGAGACAAGAGTCAAGATCCCTCCCCGCCTCCCCACTTCCCACATCCCCTGAATTATTCGTGAAGGGGATGGCCTAATATGGGAATGCACTGTGACCCGTTTGCATTGTCCCCTAGGTCAGAGAGGGGGTTGTGAGTTCTCTGGGCAGAGGCCCCTGGGTAGGCCTTGGCCCCAGAACCTTGCAGTTTGTCCCACCCCTCCCCAAAGTGCTGTAAGATACCCCTGCGCTTGTGGCAATTGGGAAGGGTGTGTCAGTGAGAAGCTAAGTGATCCCCTTGGGAGAAATCTACAATAAACTCCACTCAAGCCCAGCTCTCTGTGCAGAGCCCGGGCCCCAGCGTCTGATTCCTGCCTGAGCCTGGACTGGCCGGGCAGTAGGGCCACTCTGGCCCGAGCCCTAGAACTCAGGAGAAGCCACGTCTGGCCACTAGGCTCCAGAAGGTGGTTCCTGGGGACACTGTTCCTCAGGACCTCATCAGCTCTTGCCAGACGCTGGGGAAAGGGGAGGCCCCAAAGATTTCTGTTTCAGAGGCTGAGGGCAGGAGGAAAAGGTCACAGCCCAACGGGAGGAGGTATTAGGCAGGAAGGAAAAGGGTCACTGTGGAGGGTGAGCTCTCTCAGGGGGAGGCCCCGCCCCCTCTTTGCCCTCCCAGCCCCATCTGTACCCTGCCTCTTCAGGGCATGGCACCTGAGCAGCAGCTGCCGCACCTCCACCGCCTGGAGCCTCACAGGCAGCCTGCATCTTTGCATAGATGCGGGATCTGAGCACACACACATGCACTCCAGAGCTGGGCCAGGGCCACCGGCCACCACAGTCCCAGGGCCTGTCCCAGGGCTGAGTGGGGAGCTGCTCCCTCCACTGACAAGAAGAAAAGCCCATCGAAGGCCCCAGGAGAACCCCCGAAAGAGAGGACCCTCAACACTGTGGGCCAGGGCCCTCGTGACCCACACCGGTGGTCTCAGGCCAGAACAGGAGTCGACGGCTGCTGCTGGCTACACTCACCTCCTCCACAGGCCTCAGGCCCAACCACAGCCCAGTCCTCCACAGGTGGCTTCTCTAGCAGCAGAGACAGAGTAGACTGTGGCCCCAGCCCTGTCACATCCACCAAAACACAAGACACAATAGGAAGGCCACAGACGCAAGACACAGACAGGAGCAGAGGGGCTTGAAGCTTGACTAAATTCCAGTGGTGAAAAATAGAGAGATTTTATGTTGTCAAATATAGTTCATACATTTCTTTTCTCGGCAAAGCTTTGACTATGTCTAAGGAGACTACGCAGCTCCGTGAGTGCGCGGCACAGGAGGCTGGGTCCGCAGCCAGTCCCGGCTTGGCTTTGGATTGGTTTTGTCCACTGCCCCCTCCGTGGCATGGCCACAGTGTCCTGCGGGGGCAGCCCCAGCCAGGCCTCAGGCATCTGGATTTGGTTTGGCTGGGCTGGGGCTTATTCCACAAAGGGTGGCTGGTCTGAGGCCCTGACCAAGGCGGGGGGAGCTTTGGAGGCACAAAGCGTGTGGCAGAGGGGGCTCCTGCCCCGAGGGCTGGGCCAGCCGCCCCCTCCCAGTGCATGCAGGTGCCCCGCCTCACGTGGAGGGCACCGAGCAGAAGGGTGGAGCCCATGAGTTAGGCAATGGCTGTTGGAGCATTGGGGTGAGGGCAAGCAACCTTGGCAGATAACCAGAGTGGCCCTTAGGCCAGAGGGGCGAGTAAGACACAGGGTCCCTCCAACCCCCCAGAGGTGGGGCCTAGCCTCTGAAGAGTGGGTGGGACAACCAGATGGGTGTAACCCCTGTGGGGGAAGAGGAGTGAGTTTACTTGGTAAAATAATAATGGTAATAAGAATGTCAGCAGCGTGGCTGGGGGACTCAGTATGGTCCCGGGAAAAGAGTTGGGGCAGTGAACTTCCCAGGCCGACTGGCCTTGGGCTGGGAGCAGGGAGGCTGCAGGGCGCCTACCTGCTCTGCCACGCCCCTGCCTGGGAAACCTATCCCAGGACACCCTGCTTTGGCCTGGATGAACATCGTGGCTTCAGTATGCGCCATCCTGCGATTCATCCTGCCAGAATCCCCCACCCTCCTCCAGAGGCAGAGAGGTTTAAGGTTTAGGAACCCTCATCTCAGACAGCAAGCAGCCACCTCACTGGAGACCCTTGGATGGCTGAGAACCAACCCCAAAGTGAACATAGTGCAAAGCAGAAGTTGGGCCCGAGGGCCCCAGAGAAACTCGGGGCAAGTTTCTGGGGGCAGTCATGGCCTCTGGCTTTTTCAGTAAGCTGTGGGTTCCTGAGTCCAGCCCTGCCTCCCAGCCTGCAGATGAGATGGCCTCACCTTGGAAGGCTGGGGGAGCCCCCTTGGGCTTCTGCCCCTGCCTCCTCTTCTTGTGCTGGTGGATTCTCCAGCTGGGAGCTGGGACTCAGGCAGGCCCTCCTACTCCAGCACTGAGCTTGCCGGGCTTAGCTACCTCACAGGAATAATGACTGACACACCCAGAAGTGCCAAGAGGAAAGGGATGACGGGAAAGCCTGGGATGAACAGACAGACACAGAACCCACACTGCCCTCCGCCACCTTGCGCCCAGCCCCGTCTCTCCTCCAGCCTGTGGCCTTGACTGAGCTCCTGAGTCCCAAGGTGGGGAGCAGTCTGGGGAGGCTGGAATGCCGGCCGGCCCAGTGGTTCTGGCCTCTGCTCTGAGCCCTGGGTCAGTGATCTGCACTTCAGGCCATGGCTGCCTCCATTTGAGGAGAGAGCACTGGCCCAGGAGCCTGGGCTGCGGGCAAGGTGGCTTGGAAGAGACGGCATGGAGTGAGCAGGGCACTGGACAGGATGGTGCAGGGCAGGGGCCTATGGGCAACTCAAGCCCGGCTTCCCCAGATGAAGACAGCCAGAGACTTCCTGAGCAGGGCTGGCCCTGTCTGAAGAGCCAAGGGGACAGAGGGGCCGGGTTGGCCCTCGCTCCCTCCCCTCCCTGCAATTTGTCCAGCTGGTGTACCTCCTGCCTTGGGTCCCCCTTCCCTGCTCTCCATCGAAGCTTTGGGATGCCTTTCTCCAACCCCTGCTCCTTCCACGAGACTGTTTTAACATCTTGAAAAACAGAAACAGTTCCACACCCAAAAGTAAATAAATAAGATGATGCCCATGGGAGAAGGGAGGGGGGAACGGCATCCCTACAATCAGTGGTCAGGCCGCAGGCGCAGCTGCCGGAATGGGCCCCCTCAGAGCTGGGAGCCGCCGCCCGCTGGGCTGGGACTCGGCTGGCTCAGTGAGCGGCAGCTGATCCTGCGGATGGAGTGCAAGGCCACAGTGCAGCAGCCCCGCAGCAGGGAGCTGATGTTGTAGATGGGCTGGCCCTGGCGCCGCTGGGAGCGGCAAAGCCAGGCCACCGTGGGCACGGCCGGCACCACCACAGCCAGCAGATCCACGATGTAGTGGCGGCTCCAGTAGCTCTTGGGCTCCTTCTCAGCCACGGCAGCCTCCTCCTCCTCTTCCATGGGGCACACCACGCTCACCGACTGGCCAGGGTTGGGGTTGGCACCAGGCCGCTGTGGGGTGGGTCCGCGGGTGATGGGCTCTGGGGCCTCTAGCTCATCACCCACTGTCACCACCACTGCTGAGTTGGGGTCTCTGGGCCCTGCAGGGTGGGCATCCAGCTCTGGGCACCTGTCCCCTGACTCAGGGTCTGTCCCACAGACCTGGGCCTGGGTCACTTTCTCCAGGATGGTGTCAAGGTCAGGCTGGTACTGCACGAAGTCTGTCTGGATGGCACGCTCCTGCATGCAGCTGGCCTGCACACCAGCCTCCATGCCACACAGCAGCTTCTCATAGGTGTTGCTGGCAGGGAAGCGGGGGCCCAGGCCGAAGGAGCTGTGCAGCGAGGTCTCCTCAGTGCCACAGTCCACCCCCGACGACAGCAGGCTGCTGGCCTCCAGCGCGTCCGTCCGGCTCAGTGTGTCATCGGCTGCTGCAAAGCCACTGTCTGCCCCATCCTCAGCAGAGCCGCTGGAGGGATCACCCGGCTGGCGGTCACCACAGACAGCCGGGTCACTCAGCTTGGTGTAGGTGGAGCTGCGGGTGAGGGAGCGGGCAGGGGACCCACCGGCTGACTCCCCAGTGCCATCCTCCTTGGCCATGCCATTCTGGGCCACCTCCATGCTGTGCAGCAGCGTCTCCAGCTTCTTGTTCTGGATGTTGATGTCCACGAAGTACTTCTGCAGCCCCTTGTCCTTGTCAATCAGGTTGTTCTTGACAGTGTCGATGACCTGCTTGAGCTGCTTGATCTCCTTTCGGGCCTCCTTCAGGGCCAGCTGGGCCTCCACGCGGTGGCACTCCTCCTCAATCCAGTCCTCCTGCATGCGTGACAGCTGCGTCTTCAGGTCATCAATCTCTGTGTCCCTGCGAGCCGAGGAGACACACACACGCTCACTGCCTGCCTGCCTGGTCTGTCACCGCCAAGGAGAGGCAGGGAGAGGACAATGTTGCCAAGGATGAAGGGCCCTATGCTGCTGTGGCTCAGAACCCAAAACGGAAGGACAAACTCAATGCCTTCTTATTATAGTGGGGAGTGAGAGTGGCTGGGGAGAGGGGCTGAGGGGTGAAGACAGGAGAAGCCTCTGCCTGGAGAGAGAAGAAAGGTCGGGAGGAGACACCACTCGCATTCCCTCCCCCACCCCACCACCCCCAGAATGCAGACGACTCTCAACATTCAAATCCATCATCTAGAGAAGAGACTAGACAACAAAGATCCTCATAAGTTTTATAGCTACTGCTATAAAAACCTAATAAAATCTTAATGTGAAACAACAAAAACTAGGCAGAAAATTTCTGCTCTATGGAAAGTGATGTAGCCTCCTACTACCTACTAAAGCAGGTTGCAGAAAGTTTCAGTGGAGGAATATTTGGCCAGAGACCCCAGGGGAGAGAAATGACAGCTTTCAGTGTTGGGGGAGGCTGATGATTTTACATCATCCCTCATGCAGAGCGATGAGAAGTGGTGGGTGGAACAGGGAGAGTGATAAGAACAGGCTGGCTCTCATCTATCCGTGCTAGAAGCTTCTTTGTATCTTTGTATCTCCTTGTATCTTGTATCCTAAAGAGGAAAAGCTGAAAAGATCAACGAGAAAGGCATAGAGTTACTCCTGAGCGACGGAGGCGAGCACCAGGTGAACAAGGTAGTCGGCAGACTCTCGTCCAGAAATGCTCAGGCTTTTCAAATTCCCGAGTCACAGATGAATTCAGGGGTGCAAGGGGAGGGAGGTAAGTTAGAAAAATATGCCATCAGGCCTAGAGGTAAAACCAGAGTGAGACAGAGTGGCGACTGATTAACACCAGTGAGGAAGAAGGAAAATCATCCAGGAGACGTCAAACCCTGTCCTGGGCATTTTCGCTCACTTCCTAGTGGCAGCCCACATGAGCCCCCTCAGCCTAAACCCTACATTCCCATCCGTAAAATCTACAAATGCCGTGCCTGTCACTCTGGGGTTTATCAGCCCAGCAGAATGACCGTCCCAGATCAAGCACCATATACTTTTCAAAGCCAGATCAGAATTTTCCTTCAGGAAATGGGCCCAGGAATCTCATTCCACAATATGCTGGAGGGACTGGGGGCTGAGGGGATGCAGCGGCCATAAAGGTCAGCAATGGTGTCACCTAGAAGGGGCCCATCCACCCATCAGGACACAGCTGGAGCTGCTTAGAGTGCCAATAACAGACAAGGCAACAGGTACTGAGGGGCAGGAGATACTTGGCCTTCACCCTTCCTGCCGCCAGGTGGGGGGCCCACTCTAGGTAACCCTTTTGGCCTCTCACCCTGCTCCTCACTCACACCTCACCCTGGGAGAAAGAGTGAGTTTGAAAGAAGGAACTGGGCATGATCTGCTCAGCCAGTCTCTGCCTCTCTCTTCCTGGGGCCCAGCCAAACCCCAGGGAGCCATGGCTTCGAGCCCTGTCCACGCCTCAGTGGGCATCACATTTGAAGTGCGTCTTGAAGGGTAAGTCTGCCCAGGGAGCAAGATAGAGGGCAGGGCATCTCAAGTAGTGGGGACACAGATACGAAAGCACAGAGGTGCAAAAGCACATGGTGTCTTTGAGGAACAGAAGGTGGGCCACTGCAGGAAGCACAGGCACGAAACTCGATATGGAGAGAGTGTGGGGAGAGTGACAATATTTCATGTAAAGACCTGCAATGGGTTCCTGTGGGAGTAACAGGCAGACAGTGACCAGGGAGTCAAGGTGTTAGCACACCCACACCAGGGCATCCTGCCCAAACCACACAGGGCAGATGGCCTGCTCTAAGCCATGGGGCTGGCCCTAGAAATGAAGCTGGGAGATGGGCCATCTGCTCCCTGAGGCATTAGTGCAAAAGGCCACGCAGATCCTGGGCATCATTGGGAAGATGAGGGAAAATAAAAATAGAAATCCTCCCTCTGCCGACAATGAAGCTCGCTGAATGCTACCCGTAACCGCCTGTAGTTTAAAACCACAACAAATCCAAACCGGATTGGCTGCTTGGCAGAGCTGTGGTCAAGAACGATGTGGTCATGCATACAGCGTGATCCCATTTATATGAAATGTCCAGAATAGACAAATCCATAGAGACAGAAAAATTAGTGGTTGCCAGGGACTAGGGTGGTTGGAGAGAAATTGGCGGTGATTGCTAATGGGAATGGGGTTTATTTTGAGGTGATAGAAATATTTATGAAATTAGATAGTGGTCATGGTTGCAAAATTCTGTGACTAAACTAACAGTCATCTAATTGCACACTTTTGATAGGTGAATTATATGGTATGTAAGTTACATTGCAATAAAGCTGCTGTATTAAAAAAAAAAAAAGAAAGAAAGGAAAAAAGGAGCGATCATCGTGCCTGCTCTGAGCTCCAGCCCCACACAGCACCTTGGCCAGCTCACAATAGCCTGCATGTTTGCATAGACACAGTCCCGAGAAGGATAGTTAAGACAATGGGAGATCAACGCCCTGAAGTGTAGATCACAAAGATGAAGCCACTGGGCTTGGAGGGTAGAAGCTGGGAGGGTTGGGATTAAGCACTTGAGAATGAGCTCAGACGGCCTGCGGGGGCTACTGGGAGACACCTGGGCTGGGGAGGAGCTCAGCAAAAGGCTTCTCATGATCATCCTCCACAGCAGGAAGTAGATGGCTTCTGGGGCCTGAGGTTGGCCACAAGCCCTCTAGTGACTCACTCAGGAGGAAGCGAGGAAGGATAAAGAGTTGTTTCTCCCCCAAAAGAGACACGTAAGTCAGAAAGAAGCCCTGTGCTCCAACTCCTGGAAGATGGGAGCCACAGGAAAAGAAGCAGCCAAAGGAGCTGCCAGGCTGAAGCTGGGAAAGGACAGCACAGGCAGGAGGCCCCACAGGACAGGCCCTCATGGGAAACTGCTCCCGCCTGGCCCCCAACAGCCTCGTGGAGCAGTCAAGGTGAGTAGCAGCTGGGGATGAGGGTCTGCAAGTGGGCTCAAATGAGGCTTTGCTGGGAAGGAGAGAGCAGATGGATGCTGGGAGACCCCCAGCCACTCCTCCTTCCAAGAGGCACCCCAGAGCCCTGGTTTCCCTGAGTGTGGAGCTGATGGGGTACCCCCAGGGCTGCTCGTGGCCACCCGCTCACCGGTCCTGGAGCCGGTCCTGTGTGTCCTTCAGCCGAGCTTTCAGGTGCCGGATGCACACCTCCTTCTGCTGCAGGGGGGTCAGGTACTGCTCCGGGGTCGGGGGCTTGATGCCATGGTTGTCACTGCACAGCGTGTATTTCATGGAGCGCCTGCAAGGGGACGCCCATCATCAGGGAGGGAGGAAGAGGTCAGGCAAGGCACAGGTGCTTTACCTCTGGGGACACCAGCGCCTGCAAGGGGACACCAGCCTCACCATCCCTGGCCACCAGATGCTCCAAGCCAGGCCTCCCACACAAGGCAGGAGAACCCTCAGCCTTCTGGAAGGTGGGTTTTAGTAGAGTTCCTCTAAGTGAAGACCATCATGTCAGGATGCGGGCTTCAGGGCTCCTCTAGTTAGGGCTGGGTGGGGAGATATATCCCAGAGCATATGTGTAAACCTGGAACCAGGCCAAGCAGTTGACCAACGCCATCAATCCTTATAGCAGCCCTGAAGTAGGGACTGTCTTCATCTTTTAGAGGGGCCGCTGGCCTCAGAGAGGTTAGCTCTTGCCCCGAGCCCCTCAGACAATCCTGGTAGTGTGCCCCAGAACCCAGGTACCTCGTCTTCCCACCTAGGGAATGAGTTTGAAGGCTGGAAACTGAGGTGTAAGTGGCAGATTCTGGGTCTGCATGGCAGACAAGGACTCACCCCCACACAGCAGGATACATCTCCCAGGTGGAGGCAGAAGCTCTCCTCTCTAGAGCTGAGGCCCCTCACAGCCTGGGGACAGGGAGGGCAGACACGCGCAGGCACAGCTGTCTCCATGTACGCCCTGGCACTCTCACTCCTCACCCCCACTGTGTACACGTGGGTGTGCACTACATGCACGCACACTTCCTGGGATGCCAATTCCCAGTCCATTCGCACCTGCATGCCCACATACATGGAGACACACTTGTGCCTCGCAGGTACTCACACATACTAGGGCACCAGCCCAGGCACATGTTCACACTTTCACCTCCGGGTGCACATGGGAGCACACACGTGAACACCTGCCGGCTCTGGGCAGGGACCTGTCCACTGCAGTACTCTGGGGTGGCAGCAGGCTGGAAGTGCACTGCTCCCAGCACAGGGCGGCACTGACATGGTGCCCTACCAGGGCAAAGGAGAAGGAATTTCCACCCAGAGGGCAGTCAGGTGCCAGTGGGGGAGGGAGGGCCAGGCTTTCAGGGGGAAGGAGAATGCCCCAATTCCACAACAGACTATGGCCCAGCCAGCTCTATTCTCAGTGTCCTGGCTGCTGGTTGTTTTGCTCATACAGAAACCTCGGATCTTGGCTTAAAACCCGGGCATGTATCTCGCGACTAGAGACTCAGGCCTTGTTGCCACCCAACTCTGCTCCTTGAGGGGAGAGTGACTGGCAGGTCTAGGGAGGGGCAATGCCCCTTTATGAGCCTGGAAAAGGCAGGCCCTGGTGAGGCCCATTTGCTGAAGCAGCCGAGCTGGAGGCAATTTTAAAAGTTCCATGGAAGCTGTATGGTGTTTACCGAGGAAAAAGTACTTGTAAGTCGTAAACTGTCAAAGAGAAAGTGGTGATAGAAGTGGAATGAGAAGTGGTTTTCTTCCATGTACTCACCTCATGGCCCCTAGGTCAACTCAAGCCAAGTCACGCAGGTCTCCTCTCTGCTTGGCAAGGGGCGGAGGAGTCACCCCTTGGCAAGGGGTGGTAGGAGTGGGGGAACCAAGGTTAGCTAAACTAGTAAGGATTGAGGATTAGAGAGGAAGTAACTATTTTACATCCTTTTCATTTTGCTTTCATGAATATTTTCCCCCGATATACAATTTAACATGTGTACATTTTTAGTCACTAGCTCTTTGTAAAAAAAAAAATATATATATATATATATACACACACACACTAAAATTAGAAAAAAAATACGCTGTGACGCATGTTTCTCAGCTATTCCTGCCTTGGAAAGCCTGGCTATTTGCAGAGGGGACCTAACTGTGGCCCCACTGCTCACCCAGGGGCAGCAACCCTTGTTGTGGGGAAGAAGACCCTTCGCTGGGAGCAATTCTCAGCCCTGGGGTTGGGATCACCTCCATGGGCTGCAGTTACGAGGTGTGTTACAAAATCTGTTACTAATAGAAAAGATTAAAGTTGCCAATTATATAGTTTTCAGAATGTAAATTAATGCTTTACTCCTATGTCCCCCAGTCTCTGGGGTGGTGTTACAGCCAGGATGCTGGGGCATGGGTCCTGCACATGGGTGTTACCCATCATGTGTGTCACGATAGAAATCTAACAGCTGCTGTTTCAGTGGCTCTGGACGTCGCTTCACACAAATGACATCCTCTCCACTGAGTCCTCCCAGGAGGTGCTCCAGCCATGGGAGCCACAGGCTGGGCATCTCCTGGCCTTAAGTCAGATCAAAGCTCTGACAACAGGAGGTATCAGTTATTGGCCAACTAGGATGCACAGGCGGTGTGTAGATATCAAGTCACTGAAGCTTCCAAGTTATTAGCTCCACTTTAAAGAAAGGAAATGGAGGCTCAAGACAGGAAGAGACCAAATCCAGAGCCTATGCTCGTTCCCCACACGCCCCAACCTCCCACTTGTATTTCAATGCTGGGGAAGCAGGACAAGGCCTACCATGACAGCTCTTGCTTCCTGGTCTTCAAGGACCTACAGCTCCCCTACACCTGCTTCTCCAACATGATCCTGCTTTGTGAGTCCGAGTTCACCTCACTCAAGACTACAACTTGGCATCTGCTGCATTCGTAACATTTCGCCTTCCAAGCCAATTCCACCTCTGCCACTCTCAAAGTGTTCCCCTGAGAAGTGCATGATGGTAGACACTGCAGGCTGCTTCCCAATACTCATCTTGCTTTCTTCCTAGCGGAACCCCCATTTTGTCTGGGGTGGTACTGTTGTGGGGAAGACACTAACTGGCCCTGCAGCTAGAGTTATTCACATGACCCAGTTCTGGCCAGCAAGAACTGGCAGGATTTGGGGGCAAGCTGTCCCTCTCAGAAAAACAGTCTCTGAGAAGGGCTTTGGTCCTTTCCACCTGTTCCTTCCTGGAGGGCAGGCCTGATGCCTGGAGGTACAGAAGCCACCTGTGATGACAAAGACAAAAGCTGTACACCAAGGATGGTGGAGCAGCGGGAGAAGACACAGGGTCCCTGACACTTCAGGGAGCTGCTGACCCCTGGCTCCTTGTTCTGCAAGTATCATCCCTAGTTTGTTTAGGCCACTGTATTTTTTTATGTACAGCTGTATATTATCATATCCATCTTACAGACAGGAACTGAGGCTCAGAAAGGAGAAATGATCTGCTCAAGGTCACACGGCCAGCGGCTATGCTGGCGTCGGGGGTGGTTAGAACACGACCCTGCTCCCTTACCTCTCCCACCCCAGGACAACCTGTTCCCAGCCAGCAGGGCCAGGCCCAGAGAGGAGGGGCCAATTACCTTGGTGTGGGACTGCTGTCACTGCCCTTGTAGGAGCCAGAATTGCTGCTGCTGCTGAGCGAAGAGGTGCCGTAGGCATCCCGCACGCTCACCGGTGGAGAGGTGCGCCTGGAGGCAGGAAGAAGAGGCAGGTGCTCGTTCTGGCTGGCGGGCAGCTGCGGACACTGGGTGAACACTGCCAGGCCGCTGCGGCCCAAAGTGCCCCCGCTTTGGGGTCACCACAGGGGAGAGAAGCAGGGAGAGAGAGACGCACAGACAGGGGTGACAGAACAGACAGTGCAAATCAAGATGGAAAACCAGAAGAAGGCTGGTCCTCCTGGCTCCCCAGGGACAAGAATGGGGGCCGGCAGGGCTGCAGGGAAAGGGTGGGGCCTCATATGCTCTTATCAAGGTCCTCAACTTCTGGGGTTCCCCAAACCCAGGAGATGAGATCCCTGCATAGACTTAGACAGAGGTGAAGAAGAATGGGGCAGACAGGGGTGGGGACAGGAGGAGGAGCCTCGGGGGTAAAAACCAAGGGACACCAAGTGAATCTGAGTGGATGACTGCACGATTCCCCTCCAGTCGTTGTGAAAATCAAACAATACTGATGAGGCTACTGCTGGTAGGAATCCAGTGGTTTACACCTTCCGAGAACTCTCACATCCACTGTGTCATTTGAGCCATTCAATAGTTCCAGGAGGAGGCAGGTGTTAGCAAGCCCATTTTAAAGATGGGAATGGGAAATGATTTGCTCAAAGACATACTGCAAGTTGGTGGCAGGTAGAGAGAGGCCCGTGCGCCCTCCTCCCGCCCTCCAAAGCCTAGGCTGTGAGCGAGGGGGAGACTCACCTGCGTGATCCAGCAGAGGTCCGTCTACTTCCTGGCAGGGACATGGCCATGAGGCTGCGGGTCCGAGTAAGGGGTGGGATGGGCGGTATCCCGGGGGCTGAGGAGAGAGGGCGGGTTGGGGGGCCCGCAGAAAGGGCCGGGCCAGGCCACGTCATCCTCTCGCTGGGGCCGCTGCCCGGCATGGCTTCTCTTCTCACCCTTCGGCAGGACACCCCAGGAGCAAGGGCCTGGCAGGCCACGGCTGCCTCCACCAGTGAATTGAATGGGGCTGGTGCACAGGTTCCCACCACCCAGCTTAAAACCACAACTGTCAGGAGTGGCTAAAAGTAATCAGTCCAACCCTGTGTTCTCCAGATGAGTGAATGTGCCCCAGACAGAGTGAAGGCCGTGCCCAAGGTCACAGAGGCTTCAGGAGCAGGGCCTCCTGACTGCCGGCACCGAGTCTTCTACTCTACGAGCCAGGCCTGCTTCTTCCCCAGGACCCTGATACTCGGACCCACACACCCCCTTGCTGTTCAGTCCTCCCTCTCTGGTAGGGGCTGCAGGCTGTAGGACTCCTGGAGCAGGACCAGGAACCCCAAATTAGGATGGGCTGGTCTCGCCGACCATCAACTTCCCAGTTGGCCCGTGGTTCGGGGCTTCCCGTCTACAGGGGAGACAAGACAGACCAACGTACCAGCACATGTGTAGAAAGACATACGGATACACACCAACACGAGAAGGTACCATGTCCCTGCCATTCCAACACATGCCACACGTGTCTCCATGAACGTGCTCAGGCAGCCAGCCCATGACGCAGGACATGCAGCCAGGTCCTCCCGCACCCATGCGGCACACGGGCATGTCCGCACCCACCTATGCAATGTGCATGCTGGTTTTGGCATCTACTAGGAATGTAGGGGCACAGACTTAAAGCAGATGAGCACTGGGGTGGGTGGGAGCAGAGGCCCTCCGCTGGGGGTGTCCCAGTGGGTGGACCCAGGAGGAAGCGTTCATGCCTAGAGAGACCCATCACTGGGCCTCTTGCTAAGTGGGCAGGTAGACTCAAGCCCCTGGTTCCTGCCCCCGAGTCCTTAGGCTTCTTTCCTGGGTAGAGGCTTGGGTTCCAAGGGCAGCCTTTCCAGGATTTAAGGAGGGGAGAGGCCCCATGCTGGGCTGGATTTTGGCTGTTGTGAGGAGGGCTATACTGGGTATTAGCCCAAAGTTACTGGAGTCTGGGGCAGAGTGGGGAACCTGGGCTCTTTGCAGCCAATGTGCTGGTCCTGTGCCAGCTCCAGAGACCTCAGTCCCCTCCTTCCACATTAACAGCAGGGACTGAGGACAGCAGCCTGGGTTACAGGAGACTTGGCTGAGGATGTCATGCCTGGACCTCTCCCCATGCTGGAGGGAAGCATTCACCGGGCCCCACTCCACACCAGACCTCGTGCCAACCACGCTACGTACATTATGCCATTGACTCCTCTCAACAACCCTATGAGGAAGTGCTGTGATTAGTCCCCTTTTACAGATGAGGAATCGAGCCACCGAGAGGGAAGGGACTTGGCCAAGTCACATCCCAGTTGTGTGGCAGAGCCAATATCGAAACCAGGTCAACATCAGATGCTGAGGGGCTGGATCTCAAACCCCAGAGTCTCTGGCCCGGGGACCACCCCCTTCCCACGTCAGGGCCTCCCCGGAGCCTGGTCATCCCAGCCAGCGGCGGGGCTGCCTCCTGAGTGGACAAAGGCACTACTCAGATGGCCTGTTTCCTGGCGGGGACATAGAACACGGCCTGTTCCCCTGGAGGGTCTGGACACAGCCAGCATTGTCTGCCTGGAGGTGTCCGGTGCTGGGCTGTAGGACCTGCCGACACCACACCTGTCACCTGAGCTGCTTGCCCCAGCTTGGCAATGCTTCCCACTCATCATGCCCCAGTCACCCAGGCAGGGCCTCCTGGAACTGTAGGGCTGGCCCCTAGAGCAGGAACCATGGAGGAGGGGCGATTTGGGGGTAAGAGGACATCAGTGCTCCTCCATGCTTGTGAGGATGGCCATAAATGGCTCACTGCCTCCTGGGCACAGGAGGATCTTGACCAGGAACAGCTTAGGGTGCAGAGGGGCACATGGGCAAGGGCTCCAAGGATCACCTGCCATTGCCTGAATCCTTCAGTGGTAAGGTGGCCATGCTGAGTGCTCTCGTCTGCCTTGGCCCATTACTTGAAGCAGCAATCCTTCAAGGCCGGCTTTGTTACTGCATTTGGGCCCAAGGTCACACAGCTACAGGTGTGACATGCTCTGGCTTCTGGCCCAGGTCAGCCTGGCTTCACCAACAACTTTCCCACCATCATCCCTGCCCTTCTGGCTTTTGGGAGGATGCAAAAAGGAGGCTGAGCCTTCAGGAGGACTTTCCAGCAGAGGCAGGACTCGGATCTGAGGATGGGCTCTTCCCAGCCAGTGTGAGTAAGTGCCCTAAGGAGCCAGGAAAGTCCAGGCAGAGCGCTAGGCCCAGTCCTGGGAGGCAGGCAAAATGCCTGGTTTGTCCTGGAGCCGCGTGTGGCCTTGCTACAATGAGGGCCTTGTCCCAGCTGTCCCTGCCACTATCTTGCTTGGCAACCCCACACCTGCCTCCTCTTGAGTTCCCTCTTCCTTCCTCCCTGGCCTGGGGGAGGGAAGGGGGTGGCATTTGTACCTGGGTACAGCTAACAGTCTCCTGGGCACCCAGAGCCAGGTATTCATTAGGGACAAAGGTGGAAGAGGCATTTCCCCTGCTGGGAGGGTCCCTCATGGGAGGGCAGAAGCCACCCAGGCCCAAAGGGAGCCACCTCTCAGGATCCTACTCAGAAAACTCAGTGTGCATCCTGTGCTCTCTCAGGTCCTCCCTCCCTTCTAGGCCCTAGCAAGGAGGCAGGTTGCCATGGTGTTCGTCACCACGCCACCTGCTTAGCCTGGAGTCCCGCAGGCCTCTCCCCAGGTGGCCAGAGGCTGCCACTTGGAAAGGAAGGTAGAAAGAAAACCCTTAACTGTGGGAAGCTGGGCTGATAGTCTCTCATCACTTTAACCCCAGAATAAACCCAGCCCCTGCCCTCACTGAACTTCCCTCCACTTCCCCATCTTGTCCACACCATAGCAACCCTGCTGCATCCACTCCTTTGACTGCTCCCTCAAATGCTCAACACTTCCTAACCCCCCCGACAATGGGGGTCCAGGGAGCATGAGACTAATGACTGCAGAAGTCGATATGAACTGATCTGGGCTCAAATGCCAGCTCTGGCGCCCTTCAGCTGCATGCCTTGGGCAAGTCACCCACTTCTCTGATCCTCACTGCCCATATCTGTAATAACTGGGGCTCTAATGAATGCACCTCATATGGTTACTGTGAGAATAACATAAAATAATGTGAGCATGGGGCTTGGGTCAGTGCCTATCACACAATAAACACTAAAACATGGGAGCAGCCAGTATTTTGGAAGTAACATGAAGTGAGCTTCAAAACAGAAACACATTCAAGCCATAATAGTGTCTTCAGGAGGATCCAGGAACGCTTCTCTACACAAGAAATTTGCACTGGGTCTTGGGGGATGAATAGGAGTTCACCAGGTGGCAGCAGAAAATGGGAGGGAAGGAGAAGGCTGGACACAGGCAGTGAGTGACAGCTGGCTGCTCGGAAACTAGGGAGCCTGTTGAGGGCAGAAGTACAGTGGGAGTGAGGCTGCAGAAGGAGGGGGGCAGGCCACACAGAGCCACTTAAGTCAGGATCTTGTCCTGTGGGCAACAGGAAGCCATGCAAGTGCTTTATAGGAAAGGGGCACAATCATATTTGCATTTTAGAAAGTTCCTGATAGGGAGCCTGTGTGGAGAGGGAGGGATACCAGATACCAGTTAGGAGATTACCAACCAGGGGAGAAATTAGGAGGGCCTGGGCCAGGGTCATGGCAGGAACAATGGAGAAAAGGGCCTGGACCCTGTTCAAAATTCCTTGGAAGTCCCAGATTAGGTAAAAATCAGAGCAAAGCTCTTGATGTGGGTGTTTAAGGCCCTCTCATCTACACCCTTTCCAACTGGCTCTCTGATGCATCCAGGAGACCTCAGCTAGTCACTCCCAAATCTGCGTCTCTACATGGGCTGTTTGTCCCGTCTGCAGCATCTTCCCTGCCTGTCCTCAAGCATACATTGCACTCTTTCTTCAGGCCCCACCCACAGCCTTTCCACCAGTGACTTCTCCTATCACTTACTGTCTTGACCACTTAGCATGCTATGCCTTAGACTAAAACTTAGGGAACACCATCCCCTGGGAAATTTCATAAAAACAAACACAATCAACACACAACTGTTGGTAATACAATGGTTTAAACAAGCACATTGAATAGACCAAAGAGTCAGATTAGATGGTCTCTAAGGTGCTCTGGATCTAACATTCTCTAATTCTAGAGCTGTCAATGAAATTATGGGCTTCTAATTGATGCTTCTTTCTCCTTCATTACTAGGACTTTTGGGTCTCAGTTTCCACATATGTAAAATTAGGAAGCTCCATTCTTCAAAGAGACATGATAGCATTTTACCCAATCAACAGTCATGGGGGAAAAACCAGGTGCTTGGGTTAATCTAATATTCCAGCTAAGCAAAAGTCCCTGTATGTACTATAATTTATCTTCTTTCAAAGAATTAGCCATTGATACAAGAAGAAAGCTATCCTAAAATCTGAGGGAACAGAACAATCTGTGTCTGATGACTCAAACCACTGACAGCTGTGGAAAGCAGAGCATTGCAATCAACAGAGCAGAACTTGGGAGGGATCCTCTCTTTGCCAAGGCAACACTAGAACGCAGAACATTCCACCCATCAGACAGCAGAGTGCCTGGTGCTCCTAGAATGCTAATGCAGAGAGGTGGGAATAGAAGACAGGCCTGGGAGTGTTCCAGCAGCCACACTCTAGATCTCAGAAGATTAGCACTACCAGGGCTATTCACAGCTGAGGAGTTCAGTAAACCCTGCACTGGCTATGGCCTCATCAGCCACTATGTGCCTCTGCTCCTCCTTTGTCAACAAAACCTAGGATCTTCCTTCCAGGACTTGCTGGCATTTCTCCAGCTTGCTTCCTGTTTCCCACACAAGCCACCCTCAAAGCTGGGACCACAGATGAGGCGCCGACTTCTTCTCACTGTTGTGGCAACCCCAACACAGCGGCAAGGCAGACCCACAACTTGGCCAAATGCTGTGAGGAGCTTCCCCAGGCAACCAGCATAGGTTGAGGGCTGAGGCAGCTGCTACACAGGACGTGTCTCCAGTGATTAGACTCAGATTCCAGAGCTGAAGGGCATCAAGCCTAGGTCTTCAAACCACCCAAGAGGACTTGCCTCTGCACCTACTGGGAGGAGTGGCTTGGGCCTCCTTCCCCATTTCACCTGAAGAGGCTCCTCTCGTATGTGTTTTACATATGGAAGGTGTGAAGTAAGACTACTTTTTAAAAAGGATTTTTCAGGTTAAAAATCTATGGAATACTTATTTTCCACAATGAGATACTGCTTCATATTCACTAGGATGGTTAGCATAAAAAAGATGGACAATAACAAGCGTTGTCAAGGATGTGGAGAAGTTGGAACTCTCATGCATTGCTGGTGGGGATGTAAAATGATGCTGCTGCTATGGAAAACAGTTTGGTGGTTCCTCGAAAAGTTAAACATAGAATTGCCATATGAACCAGCAATTCCACTGCTAGGTATATACCCCAAAGAATGGAAAATAGATGCTCAAACAAAAACTTGTATAAGAATGTTCACAGTAGCACTATTCTCAATAGCTAAGAGGTGGAAATAACCCAAATGTCCACCAATAGAAGAATGGATAAACAAAATGTGATGCGTCTATGCAATGGAATATTTAGCTATAAAAGGAATGAAGTATTACTGATCCATGCTACAACATAGATGAACCTTGACAACATTATGCTAAATGAAAGAAGCCAGATACGAAAGGCCGCATATTGCATGATCCCATTTATATGAAATGTCCAGCACAGGCAAATGCACACAGACAGAAAACACACTGGAAGGGAAGAAGGAACAGGGAATGAATGGTAATGGGAATGGAGTTTCTTTTTTGGGAAGATAAGAAACGTTTTAGAAGTAGCTAGTGGTGATGGTTATATAATTTTGTGAGTATCCTAAAATCCCTCAATTGTACATTTTAAAAACTTAATTTTTTTTTTTTGAGACAGTCTCGCTGTGTCGCCCAGGCTAGAGTGCAGTGGCACGATCTCAGCTCACTGCAACCTCCGCCTCCTGGGTTCAAGTGATTCTCATGACTCACCCTATCGAGTAGCTGGGATTACAGGCATGCACAACCACACCTGGCTAATTTTTGTATATTTTAGTAGAGATGGGGTTTCTCCATGTTGGCCAGGTTGGTCTTGAACCCCTGGCCTCAAGCAATCCACCCACCTTGGCCTCCCTGCTCCCAAAGTGCTGGGATTACAGGTGTGAGCCCCTGCATCTGGCTATTAAAAGGATAAATTTTATGGAATGTAAATTATATCTCAATAACAAACAAATTTTTAAAAATACATGTGATATATATTTCATTTTTTTTTAGAGCCAGGGTCTCACTCTGTCACCTAGGCTGGAGTGCAGTGGCAAAATCATAGCTCACTGCAGCCTCAAACTCCTGAGCTCAAGCGATCCTCCTGCCTCAGCCTCTCCAGTAGCCACCTCACCTGGCTAATCTATTTTTTACTTTTTTTAAAGGTGGGGCCTCACTATGTTGCTCTTGGTGGTCTCAATCTCCTGGCCTCAAGCCATCCACCAGCGTCACCTCCTGAGTTGCTGGGATTACAGGTGTGAGCCACCATGCCCCTGACTCCATTGTGTGTGTGTGTGTGTGTGTGTGTGTGTATTTAAATGAACCGTTGTATTAATAAAAAGACAGGCATGGTCCAGAAAGGGGTAGAGACTCTCCCAGAATGTCTCAGCAAGTTGCAGCAGAAGGGGAGCAAGAGCCAGTGCTCCCCCTCTATCTGACTTCAGGTAGCTGGGCCCAGGATGCTTCCCTAGACTTTGGGTCAGCCTGGAGGAGACTGGTAGCTGAGGCTGCCCCTAAAGCTCTTGTATATTCACAACTTCGTTGAATCCTCACACAAATTCCCCATAGAGGGAGGCCAGGTAGAGACTAGTCCATCTGATCTATGGGAAACCTGAAGCCTCAGAGGTTACAAGAGTCACCAAGGGCTGGACCCTGGATTTCCAGGTCATGGGCACCTGCATTTCTACTGCATCATGAAGGTCTCATAATACAGTAGACCTGGGACACTTATCATTCTGCTGCATAAAAGAAAAAGCCTACTTTTCCATGAGACTCTAAGATACCACAATGGAGATGAGCAGGTATATACCTGCATTTTGGGCTGGTCATACTTCCATAAAAGCAGGACATCACAGACATAAGAGGTAAGCATACTACAGAAAGTTGTTTAAAAAGAAATTCTTGGCCAGACACGGTGGCCCACACCTGTAATCCCAGCACTTTGGGAGGCCGAGGTGGGCAGATCACCTGAGGTCAGGATTTCAAGACCAGCCTGGCCAACATGGCAAAAACCTGTCTCTATTAAAAATAGAAAAATTAGCTGGATGAGGTGGTGGGTGCCTGTAATCTCAGTTACTCGGGATGCTGAGACAGGAGAATATCTTGAGCCTGGGAGGCGGAGGTTGTAGTCAGCCGAGATCACGACATTGCACTCCAGCCTGGGCGACAGAGTGGAGACTCCATCTCAAAAAAAAAAAAAAAAAGAAAGAAAGAAATTCCTCATGTGCCTTCTCCCTAACCAGTGACTTTCCCTGTTCCTCTAAGAATCAGCCTCGCAGGCAAAGGAGAAGCCCTTTCCATGAGGAGCACTGCTCTTTCCTCTTCCAACAACTGCTGCGTCCCACCCAGCAGCCCAGCGGCTGTGCAAGCCCACCATTGAGAGACCCTCAGCTCCTATGAGCTATATCACATCGTCCATCTTGGTGACCTTGGGTCTTTGACCTCTGTTCGTCTCAGCTGTCTCATGCATTCACTCAGGAAGGCGCCACCTTCCTGGCCCTGCTGTCTCTTTGGGATCCAACCAAGGTAATGAATGGAGGGATGGGGGCAGTTCTTGGGAAATTAGAGGACTGAACATTTCTTGCTATCACTATTACCTGTCAAAGGAGATCTCTCTTTTTCCCTTCTTCAGAAATAATTCTTGCTTTATCACCTCAGCGGACATCAGCAGGCCCAGGCATGAGTGACTCTGAAATGACTGGCAAACTCTGCTAGGCCAAGTGACCTGGGCTGGCTTTCCAGGGCAATGTCTGGCAGGCCTCCCGTCTGGGTAGGGAGTAGTAGGGGGAACACTGGTTCCCATGCTTCCACCATCCCAGCTGCTCCACGGCTGCCCCTCTGCAGACACCCATGGAGAAATGTGAGGAACGGAGGGGCACTGGTGCCAGCCCCAGCTTGGTGGCTGCCTGGCAAGTGGCTCCTGGCAGATGGAGGCCCTTCAGCAACCTTGGCCACAGCATATGCTTCCCTGGGCTTCCTGACTGATAGAGCTGTCAAGTCTCAGTCCGGCTTCTCTCCCCTCCCCCTTCTCCCAAGCTTCCAACTCTAAAGCATCACAGGATGAGGAAAATGGTGAGACTTCCATCCCTATAAATTCTCATTTTTTCCAGATTTCTGCCTTGATTCTTTGGATCCTGGATGTAAGATTAGGTAAATGCCTAATCCCCTGGCATTTACCCCAAGTACCAACAGGGACTGACACACTCTGAGAATCAGAATGGAAAGGATCTGGAGTAGACCTCATCACAACGTATCATTCTATAGAGAAAGAAACTGAAACCCAGAAAAAGCATGTTAGTTGCCTGAGGTTACCCAGAAAGTCACGGACAGAGCCTGGGCTTGGGGCTAGACTCCTGAATCTATCAGTGAAGCTTCTGTACCACAACCCTTGCCCTCATCAGGGCAAAAATTAAGAAAAAAAAAAAGAACAAAGGGAACCTTTTCAAGTAAAGAAATCTTGGAAGGAAGGCCTACGGGTATGACAGGAGAAGTGCTGACCATTTTAAGGCAGCTCATAAATGACATGCAATAAAATATGCATTGAAATAGAGGCCCAGGGAAGAAGGGAATATCCATGCTGACCACAAATACATGGTGGCAATAATGACACTGAGATTCAATTCCAAGCTTCCTGGCCACTGATGCCAAAAGGGAAAGTATGCTCAGTCTTATTGTTCTCATGGTTATGGGAGGGCAGGAAGAAAACTGGTTCTTTGGGAGAAATAAAGATCTCCCTAAAAGGAATGTTAGAAGGAACACTTTTGCATGGGGTTGGCTGCAGGGCAAGATGATGGTTCACTGGGAGTCGGCAAAGTGGGTCCCAAGGAAAGATGGTGCCCTCAGAGCTCCCCAAAGTTGCCGTGTGTGTGCTGTGCTTTGCTCACGTCAGATTGAAGAACACATGGAACACACAGACCAAAGGACTAAAGGGATGTGGAGATGTCATCTGCTCTGCTTGCGACGACAGCCCCTTTCCACAGACAAAGCCCCCACCCAGCCTGAGATCAGAGAGCTTCCTCGTTCCTGGTAATACAAAACAAGAAACCCCATAAAACCACTCACGCTGTCTCTTGCACTTGCATTCTCTCCCTGTCACTTGTGCACACACACTCTCTCTTGCTCTCCTGGCATTTCATGACAATCGAGTCCCAACTGCCACATTTTCTAGGCAGAAAAGTGAAGACTTGCCAAAGGCCACAATGGAGCCATAGAAGCAGGGCCAGCTCATTCTAATCCCACCAACGGTTCCAGGCATGCCGCTCCTGTTGGAAGCCAAGGTTCATCTATCTTCCTGCAGCTCCCAGGGGCTCAGCAGGGAGACACGGAGCCCAGCGCACCCAACCGTGCCTGTTTCAGCCCAGGAGCCTATCTCACAGCAGCTCCTTCATCCCTCCTCCCAGCTCCCTTCTCCCTCTCCAGCTGCAGCTGCCCTGCTGTCCTCAGCAGCTGATCCCTGTCCATCTGATTCCCAGTGGTACTTCCCATGCCATGCTGAATTCTTTCACCTTCAATAAGATCCAGGGCCTCAACAGTGCCCAGTGTGGCTCACACTTGCTGGAAGAGGGTGGGTGATTAATAAATGCCTCTCCTAATAAGTTTTCCTTCTCTGGAGAAGCTGCCCTACCTCTTAATTTAGCCAAAGTGAAGCATTCTAAAATGTTTTAAAAGGGAGATTCTACAAACTACTATGTCCTATTTTAAAGGCCCTTTATCTTTTTTTTTTTTTTGAGATGGAGTCTCGCTCTGTCGCTCAGGCTAGAGTGCAGTGGCGCAATCTCGGCTCACTGCAACCTCCGCCTCCAGGGTTCAAGCAATTCTCCTGCCTCGGCCAGTAGCTGGGACTACAGGTGCCTGCCACCACCCCTGGCTAATTTTTGTATTTTTAGTAGAGACGGGGTTTCACCATATTGGCCAGGATGGTCTCAAACTCCTGACCTTGTGATCCACCTGCCTTGGCCTCCCAAAGTGCTGGGATTACAGGCATGAGCCACTGCACCCGGCCACCCTTTATCTATCTCAGAACAAATTTTCCCCTTTTGCTGACAGGCAGACTAACCCGACAGAAAGAAACCACGGCTTGAGCATCAAATGTAACTGAATTTTAGATCCAATATGACTGGATTTGGAACTCTGAATTCCAAACTCCACCACCCACCATCTTTATGACAGTGGGAATGCCACTTTACTCCTCTAAGCCTCATTCTCCTTATCTCTCAAATGGGCCTAATTACAGTTGTGCATGAGTATAAGCACAATGAGAAATAACATGTGTGAAATGCCTAGCAAGGACCTGGCATAGGGACAGCACTCCGTAAATAGCAGTAATTATTTATTCGCCTGAATACATTCTTATTCTCAATGTTATTCATGTATATTACATCTTTCTCCCTGTCCAAAATCTTAATCTGAAATACTATACTCGTTTGTATCTGAGAGGTTCCTGGCTACAGATTCATTTTATGCTTTCTTAAGTCTACTTGCAAAACAAGAAAAGGAAAGAAAAACCCTAAACCGGTCATTGTCTACCAAACAACAGGATTTCAGGACACCGCCACTTTGGTCTAACAGAGTATCTCAAAATTAACACATCCAAAATATGAATTTCTGATTTTGCCTTAAAAATCTGTTTTACTGCAGCTTCCCTCATTTCAGTTAATGGCAATCCCATCATTCCAGTCGGGTAGGCCAACACTCTCACGTCTATCAGAAAAGCCTGTCAGCTTTTATTCCCTGCACAGTGTATGCATTTTACAGATAAGGAAACTGAGGCGACACAGTCACAGAATCTGACACCTTTCGGCATCTTCACTGCTCCATCCCTGGTCCAAGCCACCATCTCTCTCCTGGATGATGCAGGTCTCGTTATCTCCTACAAACTCTACCCAGCAGCCAAAGGGATCCTTTTAGAACACAAATTGGATCAGGTCATTCCTCTACTCAAAACCCCTCCAACGGTCCTTCCTTTCAATAGAGGCTGAAGCCTTTTCTTTGGCTGATGTAAAGTTCTGTGCATCCCTCCCCGACCCCCGCTTATCTCTTTGACCTCACCACCTCTCCCCCTCATTCACTCTGCTCTAGCCACCCTGCCTTCTTCCACATCCCCTCATCAGGGCCTCTGCACATGCTGTTCCTTCTGCCTGGAATGCTCTTCTCCCAGATCTCTGCCCCGTGTATTCTCTCTCCCGCTTCAGGTCTTTGCTCCAAGGTCACCCTCTCAGTGAATCTTCTCTGACCACTGTGTTTAAAATACAACCCCTCCTCCTACAGCACTCCTCTTTCTTCCCATGCTTCGTTTTTCTCCACCGTCCTTAGCAACAGCTAACATATTTATGTATGTATTTATTTTATGTCTTTAGAATATAAGCTCCAGAGAGGTAAGGATAGATGCCCATTTTATGCTTTATTTAGTCCCTTATGCCTAGACTAGTGTCAGGCCACCACAGGCCCTCAATAAATCTTTGCTGAATGAATAAGGGGGTCTGCACTGATCTGGGTTGATGTCACCACCCAAGTAAGTGTAGGCCTCTTAGCAAGTCAACAAAAGGGGGGAAAAAAAGCTTTGTGGTACTTTGTTTATATTATTATAGTCCTTTCTACACACAGTGTTCTATTTAGTGAGCTCGTCTCTCCTGCTAGGTTATGAGCTGGAAGAGTTTTATTCATCTTTGAAAAAATAGCACCAGAGGGTCCCCTCTAAGGGCTGTAATGACTATATGCAAGAGCTCAGCTGGGAGTTGTGTGCCCTCAGGCCCATCAGTATCAGGACCAATTTCCTTGTGTGTACATGAGGTTAATCATTGCCATGACAACGAAGGGAGGTTGTGCTGCTGAGCATACACAGCAAGCCCTTGGTACATGGTGCATGTCACAGCTGGGATAGGATTTCTAGAAGGTAGCTGGACAGAGCATTTGAAGGCTAAGTGTTGGGCAAAGGCGAGCCTGGGGGTCCAGAAAAGCAAACTTAGGGCCTTCTCCTCCTTCTCAGCAGATTGACCTTCTTGCTGTCACAGCCCCGGGCCCTATTCTGCCCAGCACTGGCCCTAGCAAGTGTTTGTAGACCAGGAGTCCAGGTATCAGAAGGTGCCTACCTTCGGGGTAGGAAGGTGCTCAGAGACAGGTGACTACGGAGATTCCAAACTGGCAGCCCACGGCCGTATCATGCTTGAAGACCTGCATGTATATGTATTCCAATTCAGTCAATATTTATAAACTGAGAGATTTCATATTTTTTTAAAATCCATGTTTTCTGGCTTGTCTCAAACAAATTAAAAGATCTTTCAGCTCTGTGCCTGCATTCCTGCATGGCAATGATTGTCTGAGACTGAGAAGTTGTTCCTTTCTGTCAGAGTTCTTACCAGAACTCTTGCTCTTATAACTGGTCTGTGTTGTTTGTTAGTGGCATGGCATTGGAGCTTGGAGTCTCTTTTCTGGTCCAGTCTCATTTTATAGGTAGAAGATCTGAGGTCAGCGTGGGGGTGGGTGGCACTTGCCCAAGGCCCCCAGTAAATCAGCAATGGGGCCAGGACTGCAACCCCAGGCTTACGGCTCTGAATCCAGGGCACTGGGATGCACAAGGAGGCTGAGAATGCAGCCTTGCAATGTTCTTTTGGTTGGTTCCCAGCTGTCAGGTAAGAAGAATGGGCTACTTGGGCTGAGGGGGAAATCCTTTTCAGGAAAAGGCTGGTGGGGCCAGGGAGGTAAAGCAGAGAGCACCATCTCTGGCTGCATGCAGCTAAAGCCTCTCTTCTTCCCACTTGCTGGCAAACACTGATCTCCCCAACCTTGTAAAATAAACTCAGGGGAAAGGCTCAGCCTACACTGGCGCTGTGGACATAGCACTCTCAAGTGTCCCTCTCACTCCCCTTGCCTGAGAGCAGGCATCCTAGGGGCCCCTGATATGATGTAAAGAGCAGGGGCTTTGTCCTAGGGCAGAATCAAGCTGGAAACCTAGTTCTTAGCATAGGGCTGACCACGAGCTTTAACTTCATCTGTAAAATGGGGTTTCAGTTGTGAAGACTGAACTGAGTGGTGCATGCAAAGAGCCTGGCACACACACTGCTGGATGAACAGTAATTTCTTTCCCGTATGTTATAAACCAAGGCCCAGAGACAAATGAATAACTTATACCAGAAAGGTACCGAACTAAAATGGGCTCCCTTAGCTCCAACTGGGTAATTTTTAAGTTTTAAATATAGTTGTAAAAGTAGTACATACCCATTTAAAAGCCTTCCAGTTTTGCTACTCAAAGATAAACCACTGATTAATTTGATTGCTGCCCCTTCTCTGGCCTTTTTCTAAGCACAGATATTTTTAGGGGGCAAGGGGTTGTTATGTTTACACAGTTACAGCCGTGGCAAAAATATAACTTGTATATTTTCAAAATGTACCATAGTTTAAGAATCGCCCATATGGCATATCCTTTATAAAAAGTATTTTATGGGCTGCATAGTATTCCATTTGATGGGTCTGTCATGGTTCATTTAGCCTCCCTCCTTGTTGAACATTTAGACTTTCTATCAAAAATAATGTTACAATAGGTATCTTTGTGAATAATTATTTTCCTATATTTAGAATTATTTCTTTAGGCTGGTTCCCTGGTAATGGATTTTTAGGGTCGAAAAGTATGAATGTGCTGCCAAACTGCTTTCCCGAAGGGCTAGGTTGCCTATTGGTTCTCCTACCCATAATGTACACCTATTAGCTGGGTTTTCTACTTGATCAAACCACCAGCACTTAGCCAAGGCCTTAAAAGGCAAAGTGTTCAAGCTCAGACATACAAATCATCCAAGATGATTTTTCCATGTCTCTCCGGCCCTGTGGCAAGTATCTTCACCCCCACCCTCCACCCTCCACCCTCTGCCCCATGGCAATGCAGGCGGGGAACTGAGGCCAAGCTCGGAAATGGCCTAGCTCCCAGATTGAAAGCAAGCCTCCCAAAGCTACTCCCCCTTCTAATTACAGCATTTCCTATCTGTGTGGCAGCTCTGGCATGGCTGTTTCAGTCAATATTTACCAAGTGTCTATTGTGTGCCACTTCCTCGTCTGCCAATAGTCCCATAATCGAAGCACGTGTCAGTGAGGGGTTGGGCAGAAGAGAGAGGGGCTTCTCTGCAGAACTCAGAAGCTGGTGCCCTTGAGCAGAGCTCTGGAGGACAGGTGCATAGTTGTTCTCCAGGTACCCAGGAGCTGCCTGTGGAGGAGCATTCCACATTCTGTGCAGGAACAGGGGTTAGCATTTACAGAGTCATGAAGAGTAAGAGAGCTACAGGGGGCTGGGTACCGCTAGACCACACAGTGTAGGGGCATAGGGAGAGTAGAGAGAAGGGCTGAGCCTGCAGCCTTTTGAGCTTACAGAAAAAAGTTCTGATCAAGTTTAAGGTCAAAGTCAGGTTTACAGTTCAAGGTCAAGGCAGGCCTAAGGCTCAAGGTCAGATTTATATTACAGAAGATAACCCTGTACGAGCTCCACCAAGTATGGACTGGGAAGAGATGAAGAGAAGCACCAGGACAGAAGGTCAGGGATGATGACGTTTTAACAAAGGCTATAGAGGTTAAAATGAGAGTGGAGGTGAGGAGGTGACAGAAGTAAAGGTGGCTACAAGAGAAATTTAGGAAGTAGACTCTTGAGGGTCCCCAGAAGAGATAAGCTGTAGGGAATGACGGAAAGGGAAGAATTGTGATGACGCCCAGGCCTCTGTGTGGGTTAGCTTCGCTGCCTACTCAATATTCTATCCCTCCTCCCTCAATAATAGAACCTTATTCAGGGATGGCAATATACCCACCTTAAAACATACAAACACACCCCCCACTCCACCCAGTGTTGCAGAGACAGTTCTGGCCTGTGAGTTGTGAACAGCAGCACCCTGGGCTTGGGAACCTGGCTAGGTGTCTGCTATCCTGCAAGGGCTAAAAGAGGAATGGGCATCATGCCTTCAGAGGCTTGGAGTCTTCCCAGGTGCTAGGAACAGAGCTGGATTCGAAATCGAGGCTTAGTAAACACCTGCTGAGGGAAGTCAGGCAGCCAAACAGATGACCTGATAGTTCTGAGAACCCCATTCCATCAATCCAGGAACCAGGAAGAGGGCCCCTGAGGGAGCTCCATCCTCTCACTCTCTTGGGACAAAGCCTGGTACAGTATGGAGACCACAGTACTTGGGGCCAGGACACTCAGCTCTGCCACTGAGTATGACTCAGACCTAAGGCATACCTCTCTTGACCTCTGGGTCCCTCAGTCTGCCCATCTATAAAGTGCAGATAACACATCCCACCTCATACAGCAGTTGTGACAATCCGACCTCTGCCTTGTCAGCCTCATTTTTCCCACACACCTCCTTTGCAATTCATCTTGAAAATTCACTGGACTTCTGCCTATGCAGTGCTGTCTTCCTGGAAAGCTCTCCCAAGCCTCTTCAGCCTACTTATTTTCCAAGTTCAATCCAGGCCTGAATGCTTGTGTGTAGCCTCAAGGGAGACAGAATTCACAGCTAGAGCACATCGTGCACCAGTAGGATACAGGCTGTTTACACACATCCCCACCTGTAGAGCAGTCTCCCACCCTTTGGGAGTTACTGAGCCTACATGTATATGTGCATGCACACGTGTGTGATGCTGATGAGCTGAGAAAGAGGTCTGGCAGAAGAAGTCACAAGGTCCTCGTCCAGGCTCCACACAGCTCAGAGCAAAGCAGAAAAGCTGTGGGCACCGCTCCGGCCAGTACATGCCCCAATCTGGTCAGTGTGGAGCTCAACAAACCTTCCTTACTGAATAGTTAGCCTCTCCACCTCTGCCTCCAAAAGGCCTTTTGATGGCATTGGCACTGACACACACTCCTCGCCCTTGCTGTTGGGAGGGTCGGCTGGAGAGCTCTACTGCAGTCTCTCACCCACAGGAAGACACCGCTGTGCCCATCTTCACAAGATGAGGGACGCTAAGTTACCTTACTCACCCAGGGTCACAAGAATAAAAGGCATCAAGGGCCAGCCAGGCCTCTCTGGACATCAGAGCTGTTTGTGGGCTCTGACACTAAACCTTCACGGCATCTAAGGGACTTAGGCTCCCTGTTTGCAAAATAAGACCTGAGCCCAGGAGGTGGAGGTTGCAGTGAGCTGTGATGGTGCCACTGCACTCCAGCCTTGGTGACAGACTGACAGAGTCAGACCCTGTCTCAAAAAAAAAAAAAAAAAAAAAAAAAAAGAAGCCGGAGTCTCTCAGGAAACCAGTCTTTCTATCAGTGTCTCTCTCACTCACTCATACACACTGAGCAAGAAACTTCCACGAGGCCCTCTGGGGCAAGCCCTACACACTGGGAGAATGTATTTGCAAAATATATATTTAACAAAGAACTTATATCCAGAATGTATAAAGTACTCTCATACAACTCAATAAGAAGGCCAACAGCCCAGTTTTTAAAAATTAATGGGCAAAATACTTGAACTGATACCTCACCAAAGAGCATATGTGGCTGTCAAATAGACACAAAAAGATGCTCGACATCATTAGTTATTAGGAAAATGCCAATTAAAGCCATAAGGAGATACCATTACGAACCTATTAGAGTGGCTAAGATTTAAAAGACTAACCATACCATGTACTGATGAGGATGTAGAGGAACTGAAACTCCCATAATGCTGCGAGTAGAAATGTCAAATGGTACAGATGCTTTGGAAACACTTGGGCAGTAAAAAGTTACATATATATTTACCAAATGATACAGCCATTCTTCTTCTAGGAACTCACCCAAGAAAATAGGAAAGTGTATGTCCATTGAAAGATTTATACACATACATTTATAACAGCTTTACTTGTAATAGCCAAAAAACTGGAAAAAACTAAATGTCCATCAACAAACAGATGAATGTATAAACAAATGATGATTTATCCTTTCTCCATACTATGGAATATGAGTTCGAGACCAGCCTGACCAGGATGGTGAAACCCTGTCTCCACTAAAACTACAAAAAATTAGCTGGGCATGGTGGCGCATGCCTGTAATCTCAGCTACGCAGGAGGCTGAGGCAGGATAATTGCTTGAACCCGGGAGGTGGAGGTTGCAGTGAGCCAAGATCGCACCACTGCACTCCAGCCTGGGTGACAGAGTGAGACTCTGTCTCAACAAAAAAGAAAAAAAAGGAATAAACTATTGGTATACACAACATCAATCTCAAAATAATTATGCTGAGTGAAAAAGCCAAACCAAAAATGTGCATATTATATTATTCCATTTATATAAACTACTAGAAAATGTGAAGTAATCTGTACTGACAGAAAGCAGATCAGTAATTGCCTGAGGATGAGCGGGGAGGAAACTTTTGGGGACGATGGAGATGTTCACTCTCCTAATTGTGGTGATGGTTTCATCAGTATAGAAATATATCAGAATTTACCACACTGTACTTTAGATATGTGAAGCTTGTATATCAACTATATTTCAATAAAGCTAGAAGGAGGAGGATGGGAAAGGGTGGAGGAAAGGAAACAGAAAGCATAGCAAACAGGAGTTGTCTTAGGAAGCCAGGCAAACAACACAAACAACACACATACACACAGACACTGACACACATACACAGATACACACACACAGACACTGACACACAAACACACACACAGACACTGACACAGAGACACAGATACACACACACAGACACACCGGCACAGACACACACACATAGGCACACACAGAGACACACACAGATACACACACAAACACAGACACACACACACAGGCACACATACACAGACACTGGCACACACACAGACACACACACAGACACGCCACACACACAGATACACACAGACATACAGGCACAGACACACACAGGCACACACGCAGACACACACAGGCACACACACACAGATACATACACAGACACATCGGCACAGACAGACACACAGGCACACACACGGACACACACACTGACACACACAGATACACACACAGACACACAGGCACAGACACACACACAGGCACACATACACAGGCACACACAGAGACAGACACTGACACACACACACAGACACACGACACACACACAGATACACACACAGACACACAGGCACAGACACACAGGCACACACACGGACACACATGGACACACACACTGACACACACAGATACACAGACACACAGGCACAGACACACACACACAGGCACACATACACAGACACACACAGAGACAGACACTGACACACACATACAGACACACAACACACACACAGATACACACACAGACACACAGGCACAGACAGACACACAGGCACACACACGGACACACACACAGATACACACGCACAGACAGACACACACACAGGCATACACATGGACACACACACAGGCACACATACACAGACACACACACAGACACAGACATACACACACATAGACACAGACACACACAGACACAGACACACACAGACACAGGCACACACAGACACAGGCACACACAGACACAGACACACACAGACACAGGCACACACAGACACAGACACACACAGACACAGGCACACACAGACACAGGCACACACACAGACACAGACATACACACACACAGACACAGACACACACAGACACAGGCACACACACATACACACACAGAGTATGAAACTCCCGCATGGCCTCTAGTCCCAAGGAGTCCCTCAACCCAGGATTCCATCTGATAAGGACACCAAAGCTTCTTGTCATTTACTCAACATTTTTCTAGAATGTTTCTGTGTACCTGGTTTGTGCTGGGTACGGGGGTTCAGAGACAAATCAAACAATCCTTGCCCCAGGAAATTATTTCTAGCAGCCGTGGTATAGCCTTCCCCAAATTCAACCTAAACATTTTGCCACATGCCCCTAATATCCCAGCCAGATTCCCTTTCCAGGATCCCTTGGAGTCCTTCCTCCTGGGCCTGATTTTTTTTCTACCCTTGCCACCTCTTGGGAGAAAGCCTTCAATTAGTTCACAACTCCAGCAGAAGTCTGTCTTTTATCTGTGCAAAACAGACATCCAAGCCGAACCCCAACTGATTTCTAATAATTGACCAACGAGATCTGAGTCAAGTCTTCACAGAATCGCACAAATTCTGGACAGGAAAGAATCTGAAGGTTTCAAAGCCCAACATCCATCTGACTGAAGTTCTGTTTCTCGGAATAACATTCCTGTTCTGCAGTCACCCGGACCCAGTTTGAATACCTCCAGTGAGGAGGGAGCTCACTGCCAAATGAAGATGTGTTGGCACTTTGGGAAAGTAGGGAAGTTATAAAGTGATTCCTATACAACACGGATGGAAGGGTACTGGCATTTATTAAGCACCTACTGTGTTTAATAAATAAAGCCCCTGGGCTAGGTAGGGGCTTTACACATAGAAGATTTCTAATCTAGTTTAACTCTCATGCCAGCTTTGCTGTCAGGAGGCCTAGGTTATGATTATGATGCCCATTTTTACTATTGAGGTACTAAGGGTCAGATAAATTAAGTGACTTGCCCAGTCACAAAGTCAGTCCATGGCAGAGAAGGAGACAGCAGTCCAAGTGTATCCAACTCCAACCTGCGCTCTCTGTTCCCAACCACTCAGAGAGCAGGGCAAGGGGGCCGGTGCTGCCTAGGCTTGGATCCTGGGCTTTTTCATCCGGATGGCTGGCCTCAGGGATTCCTTACAAAACTGACCTCCACCAGGCCTAACAACCTCTGAGGCCTTCTCTCTCAAACACACGGCCCCAGAGTGAGGAGCCCCCCTCCTGTGGAGGGGGAAGGGGCTCTCCAGAAGGAAGCCACAGACAGTTGGCTCAAATGGTCTACAGCTCCAATCTGGGCCCTGCGTGCCACCCAGGGAGGGCTGGTCTCTGCAGTCAGGGAACAGGAGGGTGTGGAGGGGTCAGGTCCTCTCCATCTGAGAGCACAGAGCTTAGGCTGGTGACTAAGAGCCAGGGCTCTGTGAAGGAGCTGTGGGAGTTGGAAGTGGGTCGCCTGAAAGACAGTGTTTGAGCTGGGCCTTGAGACAGATCTGAACATGAGGAGATAGCAGTAGTAGTAGGAAGAAAATTTCAGGCAGAGGAAACAGGGCAAGTAAAAGTAATTGAGGTAGAAAGGAATGGCAGGGAGGAAATACCGCTGACCTGGGGTAGAACACGTCCGAGGGTCACTCAGGGACTTTTCTGAAGTCATAAACTATCAAAATGTCCTTCTCTAGCTCTTAGACCACCTCACTCCTATCAGGTCCAGGGCTAGCGACCTTGGTGTAAGAGCCCAGCTGAGCTTTGAGGAGGAAGGAATGCCCATTCACAGGCCTAAGAGAACAGAAATGGGGAGAGGAAGAGAATGAGAAAGCAAAATGAGGGGCAGGGAGAGTTTGGGCCCTGGAATCAGGTATTTGGTAGCTCAGCCACCATGTAACAGCTGTGGGCCATGGACAAATTGCTTAAATTTCCTATAACTCAGCTTCCTTTTCTATAATAATGCTTTCCTTAAGTGGGCTGTCAGGAAGATGCTATAAGGTCACATATCCCCTGTGCCCGACATGTAGTGTAGCTGTTATCATTAACCTGGACAAGAGTCGGGACTTAGAGGGTCAGAAAAGCAATCGAGGCCCATAGAGACAGGAGGAAGCAGTGTTTGTGGGGACATCTGCTATATACCAGGCTCTTTCCCACAGGGGACCGCAACAGATCATCCCGTCTCCTCTCAGGCAGGAATAATCGATTTCTCTCTGGCAGATGAGAAAATGGCCCAGGGGGTAACACAATTTGTCTGAAGTCCCAGGCTAACAAGTGGCAGAACTGGAAATGAGCCAGGCCTGACTCTGAGGACGCGCGTGGCTCCTAGAAGGCCCAGGGTGGCTTCAGTGGATGGAGCTGTGGCTCCTCCCCTTTTGGCTCTGAGCCCCAACAGTGAGGAAGGTGGCTACTGTCAGAAGACGTAGTTTGCCTCATGACACTTGCCTCACAGAAGAGGAGATGTTTGGCACACCCTTTCTCCCTCTGGGGCTGCATGTCCAAAGTCTGCCACTTCTGAAAGGGAGGCTGGAAGGGAGGCGAATCTTACAATGCATACAGAGGGGATGTGTGGGAAGTAAGACAGGGGAGGTGGTGCCAAACTGGCTGCCTAATGAGGCTTTGGGAAAGACGCAGGACCCAGGATTTACTGTACCTCTGTTTCCACCGTTTTAAAAGCCAGAAAGGACAGGGAGCTGCCCTTTGCTGAAGGGCACCAGACCGATGGCCTAGCCAGACTAGAGAGCTCAGTGTCCTCAGACTCACTGTCCTTACACAGTCCTCCTCCGCTCCCTTCCCGAGTGCCAGCCTTTAGATCCTTTCTAGTTCCTCCTCTTCCTGCGGGAAGCCTTCTCAGATAGTCTCAACCTACAGCTATTCTTTCTCCTGGGAATGCCAGCAGCACCCACTGCTTGCCTCATCTGTGACCAGCCCTATACTAGGATTCCAGATCTTCTGGGTTACAGCTGTCAAGCACAGCCTTTCCAAACTCCATCCTATGGCAAGAATTCCTCCTAGAACATCCAGCCCTATGTGAGCAGCCCAGAGATGAGGTGCCAGCTCTCAAAACACATTGTTCTGTTACTAGATTTTTTTTTTTTTTTTTTTTTTTTTTAGAATTTTCTCCCTTTTATCTCTTGAACTGAGCCAAAATTTGCCTTTCTTGCTGGCACTTGCAAGGACTGGTCTGGTGTCTATCTCTCAGGGCATGCAGAAGCCCACACTCTCTCCCATGCCTGCACTTTGAATACCTTTATCCCTGAAAACTGCTATCCTGTCACTACGGTGCGGGAAGCCACATCCTGTATACCTGTGTCAGAGTCCCCACCCCACCACTTGTGCTTATATAACTTTGGGCCAGTTTCTTCTTTCTAGTGGTCCTAGTTTCCTCAACTATTAAAAAACTTCCTATCTTAGCAAGCAGCACAGTGCCTCACCTGTTGTGTGTGTTCAACAAATGGTAGTTATTTATTTTTTGTTCACCGATCACTTCTTTAGAGGCAGTATGGCTTAGAGGGAAGAACGCAGCTCTGATGCCAAAGAGACTGGCATCTAAGTGTAGGCTCTGCTACACAGCCGCTGTGTAACCTTGAACAAATCTCCTCCCCTCTCTGAGTCTCAGTGTCTTTCTCTATAAAACAAGGATAACATATGCTAAGTGGGCCCGGATTGGTTGACTGCTTCTTTTTTTCTCCGTCCCATCTTTACGTTGCCTTTCTTCTGCATCTGCCCAATTTTCCAGGCTACGAATAACGCCAGCTATATCACTGTGTGGCAGGCACAGTGCTGAGTGCTTCAGATGAAGATTCAGTTCAGTTCCCATCCACCCTCTAAAATAGGTGCTATGAGGGCTAGCACCTCATACTCAGAAGACACACAGTCAAATGGCAGCTGTTGTTAATATTTCTATGTGTCAGGCCCTGTGCACCACCCACATTCCTTCCCTCCAACCAACCTAAACAGCTCCCTGAGGGTAGGGACCATATCTTGGTGCCTGTGTGTACGGCAGATCCTCAGTATATGTTGGTTGAATGAATGGTTGTAAATACTTCTTTGAATTCCTTCACCGTGGCCAGAATAGAACCTTACCATGATAGGTGCTTGATGAATATTTGATTAACTGGAGCCACAAAAAATGTGAACTGTCATCAGTGGCTTTAATCTGAATCCTAGAAGGCCCTGAAACCGTGGTAGGGTTTCTTCTGCTAATTAAGAGCTCCTCTGTGGTCCTTCTCTAAGAACACTCTAGGCTCTCTTTGCAACCAGATCCCAACTTTTCCTCTGCAGGGACCATGTGTCAGAGCTGTCCACAGAGAGACTGCTTGCTGTCCAGACCACAGCACAACCCAAGGAGAGGGCAGCAGAAGCTCTGCTGCAAGGCCGGCGTGGCTTCCAAAGAACAGGAACTACCCCACCCACTGAGGACCTGCCAGGAGCCTCTCTGCACCCCTCTTTCTCAAAGGTGGCTTCTGTGCCAGGCTACACAGGCCACCAGCCAAGTTCCCTCTTCTGAAGCTGCCGACCAAGCTTCCAGAGACCCTGTGGTAGGGAGGCGTGGCTAGGGCCAGCTTCAAGGGGTACAGAGGTATCTGGAGGCCTCAGTCCCCAGAGACTCAATCCTGACAGTGCTGCCAACAGGGAAGGGGCACCATCAGGGCCTTTGAAGCTGGGGGAGCCAGAAGCAGAAGATCACAAGCTGCCAAAGTCAGGCTAAATGCCCTAGCCTTGCAAACAAGGCATTCCCTGGCCTAGGCTGCCTTTCCAGCCTTCCTTCCTTTCTCTGCCTTCATCTGTGGGCCAGCCAATAATGACTGAGCACTATGTGCCCAGCATCTAAAACTTTACATCTGAGGTCACAGATGGATGGCCGGTCACATACACATTTTAATATGTGCATTTAAAAATAATGCCTAATCAGCTACATTTTAAAAATTAGGAGATGTCACAAACAAATATGCAGATTTCTGTCTTATAAATCAGAAGATCTGACAACATTGGGCACATGTTCTTGTAGGCAAGAATGGTGAGAGCAGGATAGCAGCTGCCTCTTTCAAGCAAGCACTTTCCAATGTGCTACAATCCCCAAACAGCCCAACTGGCCTGTTTTACCTTTGTAGACAACTACATTTGACATCCCTTGCTTAACATATTTCATTTTGGTGTAAAGTCTTCCTAATGACCTTAGGAGACAACATCATTTCCCAGTTTTACAGGTGAGGAAACAGAAGCTCTGAGGGAAAAAAATAACTGGGCCAAAATTCAAACCCCAGCAGCCCAATTTCAGAGCCAAACACGAGAACACGAGTCTGTGGCAAAAATGAGGAAAATACAGACAATGCAGTGAGTTTTTAACAAAGCAAAAAGTATTCAATTTGAAGGAATACCATTTTCCCCCTGATAACATGGCCTTCTTACTTGGGGGAATAGAAATATTAAAATGTTCTTTCTCTTATTTTATGATAGTGGTGGTAAAGAGAACCCTAAGTGTCATCTGAATGTCCTCATCTGGTAAAATAAAAAGCTAGCTAACTGAAGATGGATTCCCAAATGCACTGGTCTTTGTGAAATCTAAGTCCAAGACCCACTGCGCTGCTACAGACTTCCTGTCCCAGTATGACAGCAATCTTCTGTTATTCCTCTTGGTTAAAACAAAAAAACAAAAACTCATAACTTCATCTAACCATATCTGCATCATTCTATTTTTGAAGAGGTTGCTTTTGAACTGAGTCTTTCCCAACCCCTCTCCCTCCAGCAAATCCACAAAGCATTTGTTCATGCCTTTTGTTATATTTATCTTATTCTTCCTCAAGTAACAATTATATGTATCCTATCCACCCTTCTACCCCCTAAAGTCATTACAGAACAGAAGAAAGACACTTTGGGAGGCCAAGGCAGATGGATTGCCTGAGGTCAGGAGCTCGAGACCAGCCTGGCTAACATGGTAAAACCCCCTCTCTACTAAAAACACAAAAATTATCTGGGCATGGTGGCGCATGCCTATAGTCCCAGCTACTCAGGAGGCTGAGGAAGGAGAGTCATTTGAACCCGGGAGGCACAGGTTGCAGTGAGCCAAGATCATGCCACTGAACTCCAGCCTAGGTGACAGAGCAAGACTCTGCCTCCAAAAAACAAAAAGAAGAAGAAGAAGAAAGAGTTTCTGAATTGTCAGCCACTCAGAGCTAGAAGGGCTCTTAGATAGCATCACCTCTGACTCCCATCTTGCAGGCATGGAAAAGCAAAGGGTCTGACCTAAGACCACCCAGTGGGTCAACGGCAGAGCTGGGGTGAGGACCCAAGTCTACTGACTCCTCGGTGCTGGCTCTTCCTGCTGCGCCAGGCTGCTTTCCAGCCACTCCCTTTTGGTTGGCTCAGCCCCTCAATTCAGAGGACAGTGCTGAGTATGCGACAAACACGTCATAAATATCTGTCCATTAATGCAGAGCAGCCTGGGGTGCACAGGCCTCAGCCTCTCCATGGCCCTTGGCTTGAGCTTCACATCACCTGCATCGAGACTTCCCACAGCACCAGCTGCCTATCAAATGGAGAACTGGCACCTGGGGCTTCTGGTGGCCTAGATGTAGAAAGACCCCATGTGGCTTAGAAATGCAATCCCTGTTAGGCTAGAGTTATGAACCAAGCCCTGCTGAGTAATGTTAGGCAAATGACTTCACCTCTCAGGTGTTAGGCATTCCTCCAGACAGGTGGGATGCCTAGAATAGACATGAAGAAGAATTCCCCAAGCCTATCAGATGATTATAGGCACAAGACAGTCTTTGTCAGAAGAATTTCAAAATCCTGCTTCTAGAAGGCTTTAAGGACAGGAAAGGTTCTGGTCTACCTGGGACAAACAGATAGTTCCATCAAAATTGTGTTACAGCGTGAGCTTGGATGGTCCCCTAGACTCCGTGTCCACCTTCTAGATTGATGAGGACAGGAGCCAACAAGTCTTTAGGGCTGTTTGGAAACATTCTAAATCGAGTAGAACCCTTTACTATTATTATTAAATTATTATTCACAAGCTCAATGCCAAAAATAGAGATGACAATGGCATCATCTCTCAAAAGCCTTCCTGACCCACTCCGTAGGAAAGATCATCCCCCTCTCTCTGTCCCCCCACCCCATCACACACATATCAGTATGTCTTATAGCTTCCAGATGTTTTCTCATATCTACACATTTAGGTATCTGTCTCCCTCTGTTAGATATGAGCTTCTTGAAACTAGGACTCACAATTTACTCTTTCCTGCATGCTATGCACTTAGCCCAGGGCCTAGCTAATAAATAAGGACAAATGCTGGTCAATGTTTAGCAAGTTAAGGAATCCCCTCCACCTCCAATACTGGAACAAGGGTGCATGTAGGCCTTTCGGAGCCAGTAGATGCATGCAGATCATTTGAGGGATGGGAACTCTTGGAGGGAAACTGGCTGACCCAAGGTTATTCAGTCATTGAGAGGGCTCAGACTAAAAGCAACCCTTTGGACACCCAGTCCAGTGCACTTCCAGCTAAACATTTTCTAGGTTCTATGATACACTGGTTGTACGACTCTGGGTAAGACCCTTCGCCTCTCTGCCCTGGCTTTCTCACTTATAAAAATGGGTAAATTTATATATAGTGCCTACATAATGGGATGATCTGAGCAGTAAATTATTGAACCTGTGTAAAACAGAGCACAACACATAAGAAGACTAAAAAAGTGTGTCTGTCCTGACTGTCATTCAGGCCTAACCATTATCCTCGGTAAAGGGGCATCCACCAAACATCAGCAAAGCAGGGCTCATGGTGAAAGGAAAACTCTCCATTCCTGGTTCACACAGTTTTCAACCAGGAAGTACCCTGCACCAATCACCTGGGAGAAATGCCTGATCTCTCACCGTAAATTGTTCACAGCTTTTTCTTCTCCAAACCCCTATTCACACCCGCAAGTGCACACACAGCTCACAGCATCAGCAAGGTATGCATGAAGAGGCAGCGAAACCTTCGGAAGAGGATGATCCAGACAGACCTGGTGTCAGATAACAGTTCTAGCTGTGCAATCCTCAGCAAGTCACTTAATCTCTCCAAGCCTCAGTCTCCTCATCTTTGAAATAGTCATAATTTTCTTTAAGGATTACCTGAGACAGTTAATGGTCTGGGACTTCATAAATGACGTTGAGGGTAATAATAGTTGTCTGATTTTTATTTAACAAAATCCACTCGACAGAATGTCAGAAGCAGAAGGGGTCTTAGAAATCACTTAGTCCAGTCCCATCATTATATAGATGGGCACACAGAGGTCTTGAGGGGAGGCCTGACTGGCCCAAGGTCACATAATAAGGCAGTGGTTCAATGGGACATGGGACCTGGGTCTCCTGACTTTCTACTGCATATCCATGTTGTCCCACTTGATTCTAATTATCTGCTCTCCTCCCTCAAACACAGAAAATGGCTAGAATCATTCCCTTCCCAATCCTCCTCCCTTCACAGTCATCTCACACCAGCCAGCACCATCTGGATCCCTTTTTGCCAACATCACCACCCTCCCAGGCACATCTGGCCCCTTTTGCTCTAGTCAGGAGCCCTAGAGGAGTAGGCAAAGCATCTGTTAATCACCAACAATAGCAATAATAACAGTAGCTGTAATAGCAATAATAATGACAACCAACAACCTGGACGATGTCCTACACTAAAAAGGGCTTTCACCTACATAATCAACACATTCCTACAGTTTCTCCCTAACCTAGTTGGCTTAGGGACATAATTTCCTCAAGTTTGTTTCATTCAACACTTATGGAGCACCTACTTTGGGCCTACTCATGGGCCAGAGGCTGGAGATATAGAAAGGAAAATGATAGGGCCTCTGCCAAATAGGAATTTAGGGTGGGGGTGGGGGGACATGACAACTTCTTTTGGCCCAAATGGTGCAGCAGCAAAATTCCCCACCCAACCCTATGGAGAACCTCCTTTATCATGCTGTCAAAAGGCAGGAGGTATCTGTGGAATAAAGAGGAGCGAGAAAGGCTTGAGTGCTAGGCTGAAAATGACAGCAGGAAGGAAGATAAAGAATCGAAAATACAAGCACCAAAAACTGGACTGCCTGGCCTCAGGGTGACTCTAGGGAGACACTCCAGGGAGGGCAAGAGAGCCACAGTGGGATTCGTGTGAGATCCGGAAGACCTGATCCCTGCCCTGCTGCCAGCACACAAGAATCTGCTGCTTCTGTTCCCTCAGAGACTCCGCCCTTGGATGCCAGGATTTTCCAAACCCAATGCTGGGCTACAGGCCTCCTTGGGACCATCATTTGCTAGAATGATGTCACAACCTTTGCAGTGGAAATGTTGCTGCCTGCCTAGGCCCTCAGCCTGGTGACCCAATACACTTCAGCATTCATTACCCATGGCAGGGACACCATCTGCAGGGGTGTGGAAGAGACAGGCAGGGGATGGGGAGGAGAACAGGACTAAAAGCAGTCACCTCTTCCTCTCTTCCCCCAGCCTATCTCCCAAGTCCTGAGTTCCTGAGAACCTACTATGTGCCAGGCACAGGCACTATTTTAGGTGCTTCCACATACATCTCATTTAATTTTCACATCGGGCTGTACCCCTAGATTTACAGATGGAGAAACTGAAGCTGGGGGAAGGGAAGTCACTTGGCAGCTCAGGGATGTCAACATAGGGCTGTCCGGCACCTCCAGCTCCTTGAGGCCCACAAGGTCAGTGTTTCACTGAAGAAGTCAGAGTTGAAAGAGATCAACTGAGGAAACCCCAATTATTTCCTGAAACTAAATTTAAATTGCCTTAGCAGAGGGGTCCCCCTGACATGTAAAAGCTGCTTGAGTGATATACTAAAATTATACACATCATTTAATCCAATTCCTGCATTTAACAGATGAGCAGACAGACACCCACGCCTAGAGAATTTTAAAATGGCTACTTGTGGCCAACTAGCAAGTTAAGGGCCTAGAACCCCAAATCTCTGGCACTTTCCTTACACGACTCTGCCTGCAGAGATCACCTTTTTCTAAGAAGCTCCTCCAGCCCATCCCGACACCACCAGATGGGCAGAGAAGGCAGAGGAAACGGGCAGCATGTGACCGGCCTCTCTTTCAGTCTGCAGGGTTGGGGAAGGGAATATAGGGCTTCCCAGGCTAGTAGGTGTTGCAAACAGCCCAGATCCCGGCTGGGGAGTGGAAGGCTTCACATCCCAGGGAATCTCCGGGGAGACGGAGGCTCAGATCGCCCACTCTAGGACTTATGGGCATTTTTTCCCCAGATCTACTGCAGGGCCCTGATGCTTCTCAGAGGGAAAGATGGGATGGAAGCAGTCATTGGCACTTGACCTTGGGGTGGGTGTGGGGTTTCATCCTTCTCCCACCCCCAGGTACCCCTGCTCCTCCTCCAAGAAGGAAAAGAGAAGCTTAAATGTTTGCCAAATGCCAGAAAAGGAAGACAAATAAAATTGGGGGGTGGGTTCCCTAAAAGCCTCCTAATCACCCACTTTGGGCATCTTCTCTGCTGCAATCAGCACCCTCTAATTCTTACATTTCAGGGAGGGGGAGGGAGGGAAGCGCTTAAAGGGATGTAGGGGAATGAAGGGAGGGTAAGAATGAGTCACGATTAACCCCTCTTAGGCTGGTGCCCTCCAAGGGATTCTACCGCCGCGAGCGGTTGCAAGCGGCCCCCACCTGCCGCGGTGCAGCGCAGAGCCAGCTCCCCGCTCCGCCGCGGCCTCCTCACCTGAGTCCACTGGCCCTCCGCAGCCCCGCCGGCTCGCACCACTCCGGCCCGGCTTGGCGCAGCGCCTCTGCAGTCGCTGCTGCAGCCGCCTGGCCCTGATCAGCGACCTGCGGGGTTAGGAAAAAGAGATAGACCGGGGCGGGTGAGCGCGGGCGGGGGACACCCAGGCAGCTGAGCCCCCGGCCGCTGACAGCTGGGCCGCTGCAGCCAGAAGGCTTGGAGGGCAGGCTGCCTGCCGGGTGCTCCGTCCCCTCCTCCTCGCGGCCCGCGGCCCCCACCCCACCCCCTGGCACTTGGCACTCTGGACTGCGGCGGGTGCAGCTGGGCGGTGGGCCCGGAGATCCCCGGGGTCCTTGTCATCACCTGCGGAGGCTTCCATGGCTTCAGCTGCCCTGCAGGGGCCGCCGAATTGCTCTCCCGAGCCCCTGCAGGAGGCGGCTAGCTGGGTGCTCGCCGGGGCTGGGGCTGCCGGGAGGGAGGGGCGGGGAGGGTGAGGTGGATGGAGGGGACCAGCCAGTCGGCGGCTCGCCGGCAGCTGCGTAAGCGGCCCGTCTTTACTTTCCTTCTTAAAGAGATAGTTAGTATCTTGCTCTAGAGGGCCTGGGAACAGAGACAACGAGCACACGGGGAGCGGGGGCCTCTCCCACCTACACACCAGCCGGTATTTTGAGCTGGGCGATCGATTGGGCGTGGTAGAAAGCGTCTTGGTCGGCTGTGTGACCCTGTGCAAGTCCCTTCACCTCTCTGGGCCTCAGCTTTTTCTTCTGTAACATGGGGTGATGATACCAGTCTCACTCCCTGGCACATAGTTGGCTCTAGTGAAATAGTAATTTTTATCTAAAAGCCTTTAGGAACATTTTTCATTGCCCAAACCAAGTCTGAGTACCAGGGGTATTTAATGTGAATGACAAGCACTTGGGCTACTAACAATGATAGCAGGAATCTTAAGTGTCTGAAAATGGAAATGTTTTCCTCTGAAGTAGTAAAAAGGTGAATCATTGGAAAGATCTCGGAGAGATAAGCAATCACAACTTAAAATGTTAATTGTGGCTCTTTTCCCTCTGTCTTCCATCTGTCACAGGGAAAACAAGAAGACCAAAAAGTCCAAAAAACTGGATTTTCTGCCTAGCCCTTCCATTTCTAGCCATACAACTTCAGATACGTTAACTCACTTTCTGGGCTTGGTTTCTTATCTGCTTCATGCGTGGGAAGTAGGTGGAGTGGGAATGGGCTCCTTCTTTCTGAACCAGGCCTGTCTGATCTGTCATTACTCTGCTCTAAACCATCCAGTGGTTCTCTGTATCGCTCTCCGCCACATGCCCTCATCTTACTCCAGCTCTCTGACTTCATCTTGCGTGGCTCTCCCCATCACTCACTTTTCTCCCATCAAGCTGTCCTTCTTGCTGAGGCCTCACTGCTGGGCCTTTGCATTTGCTGTCCCCTTTGCCTAGAACACACCAGAGAGCCACATGGTTCAATCCTTCCTTTCCTCCAGGTCTCTGCTCAAATGTTACTGTCTCAGAGAGGGCTTCCTTAACCATTCTACATAAAATACTAACTCCCTCCTCTCCACCTCCTTTGCCCCTAGTTTTGCTATATTTAATTACCAGCTGACATAGTGTATATTTACTATGTGTCATTTATCACTCCCACTAGAATGTACACTTCATGAGGGAAGGAACTTTGTTTTTTTCCCTTGCTGTATTTCCAGTGCCCAGAGCAGTGCCTAACACATAGTAGGAGCTCAATAAATATTGACTAAGTGAATGAGAAAGCAAGCACACATTGTGCCAGGCCCCAGTCTTCTATGGGAACACTAGGCCAGATGCCATCCTGGAAGTCCTTTTGTCTTAAGTCTCTTAAGGCTCTTAAGTCCTTAAGTCTGTTTACTCTCACCGGTGCTGAACTTGGTACCCTCTACTCTCTGCCCCAAGCTGACTTTTCCAAGAGAAGAATTTGTAAAGTGACTTCACTGATTTACATCATGACTCTGCAGTACTGGCCTGGTGAGAAATAGTTAATATTGATAATGTACATGAAAAAATAATTATTTTAAGTTTACTGTTGCTTTTCACAGTCAAATCTTTTCCTGTATCTCTGAGCTGCAATAAATCCATTACTTTTTTTGCAACAAATGCTAATAAATTTTGGAGAGGACATTGATTCTATTTTCTCCTGTATTCAGTTAAACCATATCCTATCAGATAGCCATTATTATATTATGTTTTCTAGAAAAACATGGCAGAGCAATTTAGCAGGAATAGGAAACTAGTTGAAAAAGCCATGTGAAATGTTGAGGTCTTCTGTCCAAAACACCTAATGCTATATTAGCAAGTTAACTGATAAAATGTTTTATCTGCTCTAATGCTCACTGAAATTATATAAGTGACATTTTTACACTTAAAGTGAAACCAAAGGAAGCCATGTAATTATTACATGTTTAGAAGGAGAACATTTCTGAGATTGTCATTAAAATATTTTTTTGTCTGTTCCCATGCTGTTTTGCTTATTAATAGAGATAGGGCTTTACTATGTCGCCCAGGCTGGTCTCCAACTCCTGGGCTTAAGCAATCCTCAGCCTCCCAAAGTGCTGGGATTACAGGCTTGAGCCACCATGCCTGGCTGTCCCATCCTCATGTGTGTATGTGTGTGGGGTTTTGTGTGGGGGGTTTTTTGGTTTTTTTTTTTTTTTTTGGTTTTTTTTTTGCTTGGTACTTAGAAGACTACATTTCCCAGAAATCTCCACAAGGAACTTCCCCAAAGCAAGACAGTGACTTCACTCACATTACTCCCATCTGGAATGGTGTTAGCTAGTAAAGTATTCTCTTTATCATCAGGAAGCAGATGATTGAGAAGAGAACTGGTGTTTAGTTATAACATAAATTGCAACAAATGAGGATTATAAGTATAAAACAAAATTATTCCTAATAAATTAGTAATTTTGTTTTGTTTTGGACTAGTTGAAAATACATTAAAAATTTTTTTAGTTTCAAAAACAATTGTATTCCAATTCTGGCTAAGCATACTCTCCACAGAATGCAGCAATAAAACCTGAACGAAATGCATGTAGCAGCTATTTGAGGATTCTGAAGACAAAATACTAGCAGGCACACTGGGGAAGAAGCCAGAATTTGAACCACTGAACTAGTGGTGAATTTATCATCTTTATTTCTTCCTATAACTCCTGTCCTGGTCTCAAGGCAGATCAAAATCTGGAATTGGGGCTCAATAAAGAGAAAGCTCCCAAAGAATCTCCCTAGTTTTGACTTGAAGATCAGGAAAAGGGACTTCTGATGCGCAGAGTATGTGGGAGATATCATTTTTCTTTTCCTTTCAAATCTTTTCTCCATTGTCTCATGACCCAGGCCCTAGGCCATCCTGCAGTGGTGTCTGTGACAGCAGGAACCCACAGGTGCCTAAAACTCTGAGGGAGGAGAAACTTCTTCAATAAAAGTAGCTGTAGTCCTGAGGGAGGGTAAGCCCCTGTTGTTGTTTTTTTGTCACTGTCCTCCTACCTCCTGGTCCCAGATGCAAGTTCAACTGTGGAAAGTAGGCAGCAAAGTGGAACAGAGTAAATAAAGCTCCAAACTCCAGCATTCTGGTGAACCCCAGAGTGAATAAATCAAATGATGATAATGATAATAATAATAGTTTTCAGTTACTGCTGAAAATTAAAAACAAAACAAGATCTTTAAAGCAGTCAGAGAAAAATGATGCATTTAATAATACAGGAATAGGCTGGATGCAGTTGCTCACACTTGTAATCCCTGCACTTTGGGAGGCCAAGAGGCAGATTGCTTGAGCCGAGGAGTTTGAGACCAGCTTGGGCAACATGGCAAGACCCCACCTCTATAAAAAATACAAAAATCAGCTGTGTGTAGTGGCGTTTGCCTGTAGTCCCAGCTACTCAGGAGACTGAGGTGGGAGGATTGCTGGAGCCCGGGAGGTCGAGGTTGCAGTGAGCTATGACTGACTGTACCACTGCACTGTAGCCTGGGTGACAGAGCAAGATCCTGTGTCAAAAAAAAAAAAATACAGGAATAATAATTTAAATAACTGTTGATTTCTTATCAGAAACCAGGGAGGGCAGAAGAAAACAGAACAATTTTTTTTAATTGCTTAAAGAAAAGAGTTGTCAACCAGGATTTTGTACCCAGCAAAAATATCCTTCAGAAATGAAAGTGAAATAAACACATTCTCCAATTAAGGAAAATGAAGATAATCCATTGCCAGCACACTTGCTCTAAAAGAACTATTGAATTAAGTTCTTCAGACAAAAGGGACATTACATTAGAAAGAAATTTGGAACATCAAGAAGGAAGGAGAACAAAAATGGTAAATATTTGAGTAAATTTAATAGGCTATTCTTCTCTTGATCTTTTAAAACATGTTTGACAGTGGAAAGCAACAATTGTTGATGGGGGTTTAATGTGTGTAGATAAGACAAGTACAATATAAAGGAGGAGTATGTATATTCCTTTACAATATAAAGGGACCTATATGGTGTAAGATTTTTACACTCCTCTTGAAGTGGTAAAATATCAATTCTAAGTAGAGCATGAAAAGTTAAGTATGTATTTTGTAACCCCTAGAATAGCTATTTTTAAAATCTATGACAAAAAATATAGTAAAAAAAAAAAAAAAAAAAAACCACAATAGGCCGGGTGCAGTGGCTCATGCCTGTAATCCTGGCACTTTGGGAGGTAGAGATGGGTGGATCACTTGAGGCCAGGAGTTCAAGACGAGCCTGGCCAACAGGTCTCTATTAAAAATACAAAACTCGGTCTCTACTAAAAATACAAAAATTAGCTGAGTGGGGTGGTTGTATACCTGTAATCTCAGCTACTCAGGAGGCTGAGGCACGGGAATTGCTTGAATCCAGGAGGGAGAGGTTGCAGTGAGCTGAGACTGCACCTCTGTACTCCAGCCTGGGCAACAGAGTGAGACTCTGTCAAAAAAAAAAAAAAAAGAAGAAGAAGAAATAAAAATGGAATTCCAAATATTCCAAAAGAAGGCAAGAAAGGGGAAAACAGAGGAATAAAAAATAAAGGGAACAAACAGTAAAAAAAAAAAAAAAAAATCCTAAAATCCTAAATAAATAAAATCTGAAATCCAAAAATGTCAATAATTACATTAAATATAAGTGATCTAAACACTTCAATTAAAACAGAGGTTATCCGAATGGATAAAAAAAGACTTTATTTGATGCAGTCTATAAGAAATTCACTTTAACTATAATGAATGATATAGGTAGGCTAAAAGTAAAAGATAAAAAAAGATATACCATACAAATACTTATCAAAGGAAAGCTGGAATAACTATATTAATATTAGAAAAAGTAGACTACAGAGCAAAAAATATTACCAGGAATAAAGAGAATTATTATAAAATAATAAAAGGGTCATTTCACCAAGAAGATGTAATAATTATAAATGTAAATAACCTAATAAAAGAGCTTCAAAATATATAAAGCAAAAACTGACAGAATGGAAAGGAGAAATAAACAGATCCACAATTATAGCTGGAGACACAAACACTTTTTCTCAGTAATTGATAGAACTAGTAGACAAAATAAACAAGGATGTAGAAGAACTAAACAACACTATGAACTAACTAGGTCCAACTGACATTTATAGAACACTCCACCTAACAAATGCAGAACAGAATTGATCCTTGAACAACACATTTTTGAACTGTGTGTGTCCATTTCCACGTGGATATTCTTCTGACTCTGCCATCTCCGAGACAGCAACACTAACTCCTCTTCCTCCTTCTCCTCCTCAGCCTACTCAATATGAAGACCATGAAGATGAAGACCTTTATGTTGATCCACTTCCACTTAATGAATAGAAAATATATTTATCTTCCTTATGATTTTCTTAATAACATTTTCTTTTCTCTAGCTTGCTTTATTGTAAGAATATAGTATATAATACATATACAACATATGTGCTAATTGACTGTTTATGTTACAGGTAAGACTTCTGGTCAACAGTAGGCTATTAGTAGTTAAGTTTTTGGGGAGTCAAAATGTATACACAAATTTTCAACTTAGTATAGGGTCATAAAATAAATCTTAATGAATCTTAAATAACTGAAATCATTTAAAGTATGTTCTCTTACCATAATGGAATTAAACTCAAAATCAATTACTGGAAATATCCCTTAGAAACTGAACATCCTATACTTCTAAATAATTTGCAGGTAAAAGACCTGCAAGTCTCAAGGGAAATTAGAAAATATTTTTAGCAGAACAAAAGTGAAGCTACAACATATAAGTATCTGCGTGATGCAGCTAAAGCAGTGCCAAGAAGGAAACAGAGCTTTATGTGTTTATATTAGAAAAGAGGGAAGATCTCAAATCAGTTATCTAAGCCTCCACCTTAATAAAACTAGAAAGAGCAAAATAAGCCCAAAGCAAGCCAAAGGCAAATAATAATAAATGTAAAAGCAGGAATAAATGAAATGAAACAGAAAGCAGAAAAACAAAAGAGAAAATCTTTTAAAAGATCAATAAAATTAATAAGCCTCTAGCACAACTGAAAAGAGAAAACATATTAACAATGTCTGAAATGAAAGAGGGGTTATTACTATGGACCCCACAGACACTAAAAGGATAATAAGGGAATACTCTGAACAACTCTACACACATAAACTCACCAATGTAGATGAAATAGACCAATTACTTAAAATAAGAAACTACCCAAACTCATTCAAAATGAAATAGGTAACTGAATAGTCCTACAACTAAAAAATTAAATTCATGGTTAAAAAAACTTTACAAAATATAAATATCCAGATCCAGATTGTTTATGGGTGAATTCTATCAACTATTTCAAGAAGAAATAACACAAATATACACAATCTATTGTAGAAGAATAGAATATGAGGAAACACTTTCTATTTTATGAGGCCAGTATAACCCTGATATCAAAACCAGAAAAAGACAGTAAAAGAAAAATACAGACCAATATCAGATGCAAAAATCCTTAATAAACTATTAGCAAATCCACATGAAAGGATATTCAACATAATTAGTCATTAGGAAAATGCAAATCAAAACCATGAGCTACTCACTAGGATGGCTTTAATTTTTAAAAGGGAAAATAACAAGTATTGTCAAGGATATTAAGAAATTGGAACTCTGATATATTGCTGGTAGAAATGTACAATAGTGCAGCTACTTTGGAAAACAGTTTGACAGCTCCTCAAAAAGTTAAACATAAAGTTATCACATGACCTGGCAATTCCATGCCTAGGTATATAACCAAGAAAAATCAAAACTTATATACACAAAAACTTATATACTAATGTTGATAGCAGCATTATTCATAGTAGTTAAAAAGTGGAAACAATCAACATGTCCATCAGCTGATGAGTGGATAAACAAAATATGGTATATCCATACAATGGAATATTATTTGGCCATAAAAAGGAATGATATAAAGATACATTCTAAAACATGGATAAAACCTGAAACCTTTATACTAGGTGAAAGGACCAGATACAAAAGGCAAAACATTGCCAGGAGTGGTGGCTCACACCTGTAATCCCAGCATTTTGGGAGGCCAAGGCAGGTGGATCATTTGAGGTCAGGAGTTCGAGTCTAGCCTGGCCAACATGGTGAAACCCCATCTCTACTAAAAATACAAAAACATTAGCTGGGCGTGGTGGCATGCCCCTGTAATCCCAGTTGCTCAGGAGGCTGAGGCAGGAGAATTGCTTGAACCTGGGAGGTCGATGCTGCAGTGAGCCAAGATCGTGCCACTGCAACTCCAGCTTGGGTAAAAAAAAAAAAAGGCAAAACATTGTTCAATTCCATTTATGTAAAATAAAAACACCTGGAACTAATTTGTGAGTTTAGCAAGGTCATAGGATACAAGGTTAATCTATAAAAATTAACTGTATTAATGACAAAATTATAGAGATGGAGAACAGGTTAGTGGGTTTCAGGAGCCAGGGAGGACAGTAAGGAGGGAGATGGCTGTGGCTAACAAAGGGTAGCACAAGTGATCCTTGTGATGGAACTGTTTTGTTTCTTGACTATGGTGGTGCCCACACAGACCTACACATGCGATAAATTTGCATAGAATTAATACATACACAAAATAAGTGCATGTAAAACTGGTGATGTCTGAATAAGCTGGGTGGATCATGTCAATGCCAATTTCCTAGTTGTGTATTACACTAAAGTTATGCAAGATGTTACCACTGAGGTAAACTGATATATGGGATCTCTGTATTATTTCTCACCACTGCATGTGAATCTACAGTTATCTCAAAATAACAAGTAAACAAAAAATCAACTGGAACTCTCTTACATGGTTACTGGGAATGCAAAATGGTACATCCACTCTGGAAAATAATCTTGTAATTTCTTATAAAGTTAAACATATACTTGCTATATGGCCCAGCAATCCCATTTCTAGATATTTACCCTAGACAAATAAAAACTTATATCCAGATAAAAATGTACACAAATGTATGAAGCTCTATTAATAATTGTCAAAACTGGAAACAAACATCTTTCAATGGGTAAATGGATAAACTGTGGTATATCTAGGCAACAGAATATTACTCAGCAATAAATAGGAACAAACCACTGACACATGCAACCACTTGATAAATCTCAAAGACATTTATGAGTGAAAGAAGCCAGTATCGAAAGGTTACATGCTATATGATTCCATTTGTATGACATTTTCAAAAAGACAAAAGTGTAGTCATGGAGAAGAGTGGTTGCCAGATGTTATATGGGGGAAGGGTGTTACTACAAAGGGATAACACAGAATTTTTTAGGGTGATGTTACTGCTGGAATCCTAATTGTGGAGATGGTTACAGGACTCTACAAATATGTTAAAATTCACAGAACTGTGCACCAAAATTAAGAAGTCAAATTTTCTGTATGTTAATTTAAAAAATAAAAGAAATTTTAAAAAGGCAATTTTGCCATTTAAAATTTATAGTTAACACATTTAGAGAGGCTATTTAGAATTTGTTGTTTGCAGCATAATTCCAGATATAGCAACATTTTAATGAGTACCATAGGCTTCATTTTACAGTGTATGATGGAGCTCACAGAGCATCATATGAAAATGTCCTAACTCAAACTTCAATTAAGAAAAAAGGAAAACAACAGTTTTAATGTCAAAAATGTTCAGTAAACACCAAACAAAAGAACATTTATTTTGGTGATCTTTACTCAGACCGTAGCTGCAAACAACATGAGGAACAAGTGTCTGCTAATTTTTTTTAAACATAAGAAGCAGATTTAGTTTTGCTGACACATTAATGGTGATTATAATAATCATTAAATAGTAAATAAAAAAGTTAAGTGACCTATAAATAGACTAAAACCCACTCAGGCAATTTAAAGCAAAGATGAGCTTTGTAACTCTTCAATTAAAATATTGGATTAAAAACCATGGCATTATGTCAAATCAAGTATGATATACATTGCAACCAAATAGTCCGTGTAGAAATAATGATGTTTTCATTAACCCCACAAAATTCAAGTAAATACTCCAATATAAAATAGCCTTTTAAGAAACATCTTTGAATGTTTGTCAAAAACATACAGCATTTTAAAAATGCAGGCTAAATGTATGCTAAATGCAACATTCAAATCAGAGAAATCATAAATGCTATATATTCAAATCAGCTAAGTTAAAAATAATTACTTAGCTATAATTAAGTATTTCTGAGCCAGGTATGGTGGCATGTGCCTGTAGTCCCAGCTATTAAGGAGGCTGAGGCAGGAGAATCACTTGAACCCAGAGTTCAAGTCCAGCCTGGGCAATATAGTGAGACCTTTGTCCTTAAAAAAACAACAACAACAAAAAACAGAATTTAAAGTATTTCTTTGTAAGCATGTAGGTTTCCAATTCTAGCTATGATTATTCTGAACTACAGAGAGGAAGTAGGTCAGCCTATCTATGAAATGGATCAGACCTTCAGCTGCTTCCAGATGGCTTCTGCATTAAATTGAACAATCTACACAGAAATTCCAGTGATGCCATAAATCTGTATGTCTGGGTTTCCTTCATATGTTATAAAACATTGGTCCCATCGTAGCTATAATATCTGCATAGGGAGCACTCTGGCTCAGCTCAATAGCCAGCTGTTTCTTTAGGACAAGAAAGCTATAAAATTTGGCAGCTGCTTGTTTTCGGTCACTATTTCTACAGAGCTTCATCAGACTAAAGGACTGCATTCCCATCTTGTTAGATTCCTGGGAAAATAATTAGAAAAGAAAAAATGGGAAACAAGATCATTAGAAGTAAAGCCGGCTATAAATGCATAATAAACAACAAAATATTGACATTTTGGATAAATGACTATAAAATCCTTAAATGGAAAAAGGGAAATGACTCCTTAGTAAACATAAAAACAACACAAGTTACTGTACACAAGCTTGGTTCGTGAAGAACATGCATGCAAAAGAATTCCGAAGTGTTATATAAATTTATAATGTGTTATACAAATGATAGGCCTTTTTAAAATTGATGTTAACATAAATGGCTCCAGTGGAAAGGGCAATTAATCTATATTTGCAGAGACAAAAAAATCCACAGGACTTTGGGAGGCTTCAAATACAATGAAAATGATCAGCCTATCAGTCTTCTTCTACTTAAAGGTACTAGTGTTGGTGTTGACTATAAACAACTCCAGTTTCAGTGTCAGGGGATTATGATTATGTAAACAACTCCCAATTTCTTTGCACAGATTAAAAAGATGTCAGATTCTCTACATGACATCTGTGTACCTACTGAAAATAATTGAGGTACAATAAAGTATTTTAATTATGGATGAAGATAACTCTTTTCATGAAGACTAGGATTTGGAAACAGAGTCCTAGAGTAGAAGTGTAATTTTTTAGTTAGAAATACTGCAGTGCAGCCAGGCGTGGTGGCTCACGCCTGTAATCCCAGCACTTTGGGAGGCCAAGGAGGGCAGATTGCTTGAAGTCAAGAGTTCGAGACCAGTCTGGCAAACATGGTGAAACCTTGTCTGTACTTAAAATACGAAAATTAGCTGGGCATGGTGGCACGCGCCTCTAATCCCAGCTATTTGGGAGGCTGAGGCAGAAGAATTGCTTGAAACCAGGAGGAAGAGGTTGCAGTGAGCCGAGATCATGCCACTGCACTCTGGCCTGGGTGACAGTGATACCCTGTCTCAAAAAAAGAAAAAAGAAAACAAGTACTGTAGTGAATACTGGCCAATGTCCCTATGAGAATCATACACCCTGGATAGTTGTGAAGCATATTTAGAAATACCATATACAAGGTTTTGCTTGTCCATAACAGTCAACAAATTAATAAATTAAATACTTTGTCATACTTTATCTTAACCAAAGGTGTGGCCCAGGGTCAGTAACCTTTCAAAGATGGCATATCCAGCCTACATTTATTCCCTGCCTTGAGAGAAAAGATGAGAACTGGATGGCTTTTCCCCCCGGGAGAGAATAAGGACAGCTTTTTCAATTTCAAGAATTATTTTGAAAAACCCTAAAGGGACAAATATGCAAGATTAAACATAAGTGTTTATTTGTGTTCCCTTCAGAAACCCTTCTGAAATGAAGGTAAAGGAAGAAAAAGTGACGAAGGAGATAAAGACAAAGAAAGTGGAAGACATAACTGACTTAGTAGAGTAGAGACAACTGAACCCTAAGTGCTGGCAGTGGGGAAGCCAGCAAAAAGCAAGCCGATTTGAGTGAGACACAGTACCTAGGAAAAGCTCAGGAATTGGAGACATCAGTGTGTCATAAACTGGGGAGAGGGATGAAGCTGAAAACAGGAGAATTCCTTGAGAATCTCCTTAGGAACAGTTAGACCTTCTGTCCACTCCACAACCTCACAAAATCGGAGACCGCTACTCACACAGCAGAAGGCGTGAAGTTGCCCTTCTGGAGATAACAAGCATTGAGGCTTTGAACTTAGGGCACTAGTGCTGTGGATGGTGAAGTGTCATACCACAAACAGTGGGATTAAGGGAAATTCTACACTCTGAACAGTGAGATAACCAGCCTCTCCTTTACCTCCTTTTGGTTCCTGAGCCACTGGCATCATGCTTATATCTCCTAGGCAGTAGACTTAAAGATTACTCTGGAAAAGCTGACTATTCTAAGGGAGAACAAAACCCAGTTACATAATACAATCTAGGGAAGGTGAGAGGTGCCACCCAATTACCTCAGTATAAAGACCATAAGTCTACAATCCCTACTCATGCGTATATAACTTCCAGTCAGTTTTTTGGTGTCTCTATCTTAAATAAAAACAGATAATCCTAGGATCTACAAGACATTTGAGTAAAATCTCTAATATTAAAGAGCAAAAAGGAATACATTCAAGAAAATCACTAAGGAAAGATAATGCAGGGAGCAGAAGTGCAACCTCTGAAGTTAAGAAGTTTTTCATTGTACCCATGAAAAATGGCTAGGATAATAGTAAGAGGAAGCAGATCAGTGGTTGCTTGGGAATGGGGGTGCCAGTTGGAGGTATGCAAATGAGGGATTCAAAAGGGGCACAAGGAAAGTTTTTCTGGTTTGAGATATGTTTACTCCTTGATTGTGGTGAAGGTTTTACAGTTGTACACATATGTCAAGACTTATCTAATGCATACTTTAAATATAAATAGTTTACTGCATGTTAATCATATCTCAACAAAGCTGCTTTAGAAACCTAATTGAATAATTAAATAAAAATATTATGATGCTATAAAATAAAAGAATAGTTAGTAACCAAGAAAAAAACTCCTGGAAAACAAAAAGGTGAAAGCAGATATAAAAATTCAGTAAAGTCTAGAAGACAAAGTTGAAGAAATCTAGAGGGTAGAAAAACACAAATACAAAGAAATTAATATAGAGGATAAAAGATGTTATTAAAATTAAAGGGGTAGTTCAGGAGATCCAACATCTGACCCACTGGCCCTTCAGGAAGACAAAACAGATAAATAAAAAGGAAATTGAGGCCAGCAGTTTAAAACCAGCCTGAGCAACACAGTGGGACCTTGACTCTATGAAAAACTTTAAAAAATAACAATAATAAGGAGAAAGTCCAAGAAATTTTTAAAAATTTTCTAAAACTCAGGAACATGAAATTTCTGTATAAAAGAACACACTACACGGTAAGGACAATAAGTGAAAAAAAAAAAAAACCCAAAGCACATCATGAAATTCCAGAGTGCCAGGGATAATAATAATAACAATAATAGATCGAAAGCTTCCAGAGAGAAAATAAAGGTTACTTACAAAGGATCACCAACTAAGGCAATATCTGACCTTTCAATAACATCACAAGAATCCTGGCAATGTTACAAAGCCTTCAACATCTGAGAGAAATATATTTTCAACTTACGTCTAGAGACAATCACGTTAAAGGTAAAAGAAATGCTCACGCTGGTATGGAGGGTCTCTATCTCTCGTGAACTCTTTATCTCAGGAAATTATGAAAGGATGTTAACCACTAAAAAATTTAAGATAAAGGAAGATCAAAGCACCCAAAACCACAGAGGAAATAATATATACAGGAAAGAGACAAATTCCCATGTTTATGACAAAGCAATATCCCAAGACAAAAACTATGGAGCAGACCTAAACAGCCGCTGGTTTGGATCAGAACAAGAGGATGGTGAGCTCCCAGAGAGATACCTTTAAGGAAAAAAAAATGGAACTGATGGATCATTTGATAAGAGATATTATAAAATATTACAAAACCATAAAAATGGTATTTTTGTCAGAGTTTGGTCATATTGTCTGAGTTTGGAAAAATAATTAAAATGGGTTTATAGACACTGAGCAAATAAAAAAATGAAGTAAAGGATTATAAATCACGCTGCTATAAAGACACATGCACATATGTTTATTGTGGCACTATTCACAATAGCAAAGACTTGGAACCAACCCAAATGTCCATCACTGATAGACTGGATTAAGAAAATGTGGCATATATACACCATGGAATACTACGCAGCCATAAAAAAGGATGAGTTCGTGTCTTTGTAGGGACATGGATGAAGCTGGAAACCATCATTCTCAGCAAACTATCACAAGGACAAAAAACCAAACACTGCATGTTCTCACTCATAGGTGGGAATTGAAAAATGAGAACACTTGGACACAGTGGGAGGGATAGCATTAGGAGCTATACCTAATCTAAATGATGAGTTAATGGGTGCAGCACACCAACATGGCACATGTACACATATGTAACAAACCTGCACGTTGTGCACATGTACCCTAAAACTCATAGTATAATAAAAAATAAAAAAAGAAAAAAAAAGAAAGAAAATGTGGCACATATACACCATGGAATACTATGCAGCCATAAAAAAGGATGAGTTCATGTCCTTTGTAGGGACATGGATGAAGCTGGAAACCATCATTCTCAGCAACCTAGGGCAAGGACAAAAAAACAAACACCACATGTTCTCACTCGTAGGCGGGAATTGAACAATGAGAACACTTGGACACAAGAAGGGGAACAACACACACCAGGGCCTGTCATGGGGTCGGGGGAGGGGGGAGGGATAGCATTAGGAGATATACCTAATGTAAATGACGAGTTAATGGGTGCAGCACACCAACATGGCGCATGTATACATATGTAACAAAACTGCACATTGTGCACATGTGCCCTAGAACTTAAAGTATAATAATAAAAAAAAGAAAAAAAATGAGGTAATGACAAAACAACCATAAAGTTGACAAGAAATGTAATTATGCTATGAAGCTTCAATGTAACTAATTTTTATGTAGTCTTTATGGCAGCAGCTGCTAGCTGTCCTTTAATTTCCATTCTCTTCTTCTATAGTAACAGAATTATTAGTTGGGACTAAGCTTACTAAATAAAGACTACATTTCCCAGCTAGATGTGTCAATGTGACTAAGTACTGGTCAATGAAGTGTAAAAAGTGATACAATTTCTGGGTTGTACTCTTAAAGGAAATTTTGCTACTGATTGGAGTACAGACCTGGTGGGTAGTTAGCCATTTTGGATCTTGAGAAGACAAAGGAAACCTGGGTCCCTGACAACTTTGTGAGCATAGCTGCCATACCAGATTGAACTTTTACCTGAGAGATAAATAAACTTCTATCTTTTTTAAGCCACTAATATTTTGGCTCCCTGTCGCAATCAAACCTGCATCATAACTATTACAAATATAACACTGTAAACACATAACACCATGCTAAAAGTATACTAGGGAGGGGAAGGTAACTAAGTTAAACTTTTGTTTTCTGTCAAAAGAATTCAGTAGATATAGTTTAAAGCTGAAATACCAAGAAAGAGCACTAAAAGCATGTTTATTAAGAATATAGATATAAATACTAAAAGAAACAGCTTAATGTAGTTGCTTCTGGTGAGCAGGACTTAGGATAAGGAGAGGTAGGACAAAGTCCTTTCTGTCTTTTCAGCCTTATTGCATGGTGCTATTGAACTTTTAAAATAATATACATGTATTATTTTGATAAAAATATAAATTAAATTCAAAAATTACCTGAGTTGTCACTCTTGAACTGCTATAAACTAAGTTTCATATTGAGAATTAGTTGGTATCATGCTAAAAACGAGGATGGGACACAGAATAGATATCTAAGGGTATGAGTGTGGGTTAGAAGTTGATTAGAATATGCAGGCACCAAATCCAAACTTCTATATTTAGCCCTGGGTATACTACTGAAAATCATTGCACTCTAGTGGGATTTGGCCTCAAAAAAATAAGGAAAATTATTGCGTTTTCATTAATATATGGAAGCTTGAAGTCAGTATTTACTTATTTTTTAAAATAAAAACAGGGTTGACAAACCCTAGCATCTCACCCGTAAACGATTTAACATCTGAAGTATTCTTCCATTCCATCTCTCTGTCTCAATATTTTCTTCATTGCTCAATGACTCCTGTTTGAATGATAGACAAAATATTTAATTTAAGCAAATTTTACTAAATGCTGACTATTTGCCCATCATAGTGTTAGCTTCTACAAGAAACACAATTATTACAATGGGTCCTGCCAAATAAAGAGCTTATAATCTTTATTATTTATAAAAAGAATAAGGCTAACATACAAATATAAACCACCTTTGCACAATTACACCTGTACTCTCCAGGTTCTCTTCTGATAAGAGGCTCCAAAATAGGAGATTCTGCCATCTTTATTTGTTAATGTGTCCAGGGTCTTACAGTTACTTTGAAAAGCAAAATTAGCAAAGACAACAACTTTTGCCTAGGGTTATCCTAGTTCTGGTCAATCTGAACTCAGTTGACAGGAGTAAACATACAGCTATTTCTGTATTGTAAAGGCCTTTATCTGAACTTATCTGGTAATGGAAGCTCTAAATATAACTGCTGTCTAATAGTTTGTGTACAATTGGGTTAGAAATCTTTCAGATTTCGAGATGCCTTGTCCAAGGCATCTGTGCCTTGGACATATCTGTCATGTTATCTAAATAGATTCTTTTTTTTTTTTTTTGGTATTTAAGGCTTAACCACTTTCAGAAATACCTCAATATTTAAAAATGGTATTCTAATCCCTTACAAACTAACACCTTATGATGTGAGAACAGAAACTGAGCATATGAAAGGTGTTCATGAATCTGATAAAAGAGTAGGCTTACAAAGGGTTGGGGGAAGGGAAGTGGCACAAACCCGGCCTACTTCATAATTTTTCCTAAGCTAATTCTGACTATGCAGCCCAACAGCATCTATGTCACTCTCATCTCATGTCCACTGTTTGTCTAGCCTTCATGTATAGGAGCCTAGACACTTGCTAAAAGAGCTTTCAATTTCATAGACTCCAAGACAATTACAGAAAGCACCAGAATATTCTGTGTGACATTTTAAATCATGTGAGGCTAAAGGGACTCTTTGACTAAGCCTGGGAGCTACTGAGTCCCCATTTCCACCAACTATACCAGCTTCCTGGGCCTGCCTATGCTGTATGCTTTCTTATATTCCAAAAAGACTGATTTGAAAATACGGTCACTTTATTCTAGAGAGTTTTCCAAATCCCTTCAGCTACAATTTATGATTATTCTTTTCTGGTCTGTCCTTGGATAAATGAGGACACCCACTTATTAATGTTTATTTTATTTTTAAATAAACAAATGCAGTTTTTGAAATGTAAAAACCTCTTTGTTAAAGATCCATGAGACTCTAGCTTCATCTATAATGCACAACTAAACTAACCAGGGAAAGGCTCAGAAGAAATAGTCTGTGCATTCTGCTAAAGCCTGTCCACTTGATCTATCTGGACACCCTACAGCTGAATCTATTGTGTAAAAAGCCTAGTGGATTATTAAAACAGCTGAACTTGTGCTATGTTGTGGTTTGCTTGACCATGTATGAAAATAACCTGCATCTACAGAAGCAAAGCGAATAGCAAAAATGAACTAACCCACTTCTGGCTCAGCTGTTTGGATACTTCAGGTAAAAAGTTCAGGTAATTTATTCTGTCCTAGATTATCTAGAGAATTCGGTCTCTTTTCCTTGTATGAAAAGCAATCAAAGAGTCTTGGAACTCATTATATAGATAATTTTATAGAAACAAATTAACATCAGGCTTACTAGGTGTTTTTATATTATTTACTAAAAAACTTTTACTAAAATTCCTTACAATCTTAAAAATGTTTTCAGTACGCTGGGATAATACCAGAGAAATAAGACAGTTAATAAGCAGGGAGTCAGGGAAATCAGACTTTACTTCTGTCTTTGCTATTGACATGTGGCCCTCTGACTACCAGATTATTTTGTTTCAGATTTCCAGAAGCCTTGTATAGATACAAGCCTTGTGCCACATAATGTTAAAGGAAAAATTGCCCACAATTTTTTTGTAAATAAGATAAAATTTCAAATGCCCTAGGCCATACTCTTAATATAGTTCTGTTTCTTTAGAGATGTTATATCAATAATTTAAAACAGTGATTCTCAACATTTAAAATCCTGTCACTACTTTTGATAAGCACAAAAATCTCACACTTTCCCTTAAAAGTATTTGAAGTTTCAAAAGAAATTAAAGAAAGACAAAAAATCAGAGCAATTCAGAATATTTTATCAAACTATTCACAAACATCTCTGTTGTAATCACAAATTTAAATTATAAATTTAGAAAGTAACATGACAGCTATAAAAGCCAAGTTTTAGATAAATAAGGTGTTAAATATTTAGGAATAAAGTTTTTAAGAACATCCCCAAGACTACACATATATTTACCAATTCAACTGGACTATATTCAATTTCTTGTGCAAATAAGTCATTCATTAAAGATGATTCCTCAGCAGCTAAAGACACCATTTCAACAATATCCTGCTGAAGCAAATTAGGGAAAGTTAGGTAAATCTGCCAGTGGTTATACAGGAACAATCTAATTTTATTAAATGCTTTAATCACATGAATGCTCACTTCTCAAACTAATTTAAAATACTACCCACATTCTCAAAATATTATCTCTGAAATACCCCAGATACGCAGTCTTTGACTTAAATGTTACAATTTTCCATATGCCTCCCATAAAGGAAGAACTTGCATGCCCCTTCCCTCCTTGCTTCCTATCCTTTTCCTATTTCCCTCTCTACTGCAGACCTCACATTAAAAGTCTCTACTGCTGTGCTATTGAGACCACTTTGCTTTGAAGCATTTTATCTAGCCCCACTACCCTACCTCTATTCTCATGCCAACACCAGGTGGCAGAGGAAAGAGATCTGCAATAGGCAAGCAGAGAGGGAGTGAGAGTGAGGAAAGGGATATTAATATCCCTACCGAGGACCATGACAGGATTCCTTCCACCACTGCTGGAGCTGTCACGGGCAAAAGGGAAGAAGAACCTGTCTGTTGGAAGGGGAGTGAAGACATAAAGGAAGAAAGAAAAAGAGACAGAGATTTCCTAGTCCCCATCATCTCCTTCCCTTCTCATTGCTACAGAAGCTATCAACCTCTTTCCATCTTCAACCTGTCTCCAAGCTTCATTCCCCAGCTGTCCTCCTCGATCTTGATTAAGGGCCTCCTCTAAGATAGTTTACTTGCTTTTTAACTCAGCTTTAAAAAATTTTAGTAAACATAAGGAGTTACATTTTATTCTTTAATATACATATTTGTGAAGCCTTGTTTTTCTCTTTCAATTTCTATGAGTATTCTACATTTTTGATACTCTCGATTTTGCAGGTATGGTATATAAAAATTCTGTTTTATGAAGATTTGAAAATGATTCATCAGAATCAATATTCTCTTGTCCCTTATTGTTCTTGTGCTCCCATGCTTGACTATATTTCACATTTGTTAACCATTTTTGGAAGCAGAATAAGAGGAGTATTGAAGGTTGAAAGCATAAGCATAAGGTAAAGGAGTAAAGGCTCAAAAGAACTGGTACATCGATCTCTCTTCTCTCTACTTCAAGCCCATGGGACAATCTATCTTGTTATATCTGTGATAACTGCAGTTGTATTTTCCTTCCAAAAAATCATAAACTAAACAGGTTTGCCTAATCATAATTTTTGTCAGGTACACTTTAACAAATGCCTGAGCCCAAGTGAGGGAGAGAGTAGTACTAGCAACCCAGTGTCTCAATATCCAGTATATTATCAAATATTTAGTAAAATACATTCTGTTTGAATGCACTGTGAAATTGTCTTTCCTTCCAAGGGCATTCAGTTTCAACATGGGTTGACTTTGAATTCCCTGAGTGGTTATCAAAATACAGTGATAATGGAACAGACCAGAAAAACACTGGTTTATTTTTAACTGGTGTGGCTATAATATTTATATTTGTACAACCAGTAAAATAACAACCGAGAAAATATTTCAAAGTACATTATTTCCAATTGTGTTTTCAAATAGTAATATTTTTCAAATAAAAAATTATATCTTAAAAAGTTTTTAAAATTTTGTTTTGGTCATAGATCTTTAGATAGTCTTTCAGATTCAAGGCCAAGGAATTGGTGGGTCTAAAATATATTATTCTTAGAGATATGTGGGTGAATTTATGATGAAAAGCAAAACTTAGGCATACTGGCTGCAGTTCTAAAACATTCCATGACACAAAGAATACGAGGCCTAGTAGGATTCTCAGCATATAACTAGGTTTACATAGAGACAATCATTGATTTAACGTATCACGCAAAATACTAATTCGGTATGAAACCACCTTATCTTGCAATTTACATCCTAAACTCCTAGAAAAATTCTGCAGAAGAAAATCATGTTTTGCCCTGCTACTTACTAAACAAATTGCAAAACAATTTAAAATGAAATATGAACTACACAAATGTAAGAAAATATACCAGAGTCCCAACATTCCTTTACTATATCTGTAGAAAATAAAATATTTTTACGATTCTCTCTGGATAACTTACCTCAGAGTTAATATTTTTATTGGTATCCTCATGAGAGCTATGCTGAGATCCACCAATCACATCCTTCCAAGTTTGGGGTTTACTAAACTCTTGCTGGGAATTTGGCTCTTGCATCATGGATGTCTCTGAATTATCAAGGAAATAAAGACAATTTCACCAAAATATCTTTCAAACTTGAATTGTGATATGGTTGTAACAAAAGAAAACTTCTGACAGACATGTTGGGATCCAAGAATTTAAGCAAAGGATACACAAACTTTCTTATTGCTCCCAAGTCTCACATATGTATCTTCCCTTTCTTGTCCTCTGTCTCTATCACCTCCACTCCCCATTCTCTGCCAACCATCTCCTCTACACACGCTCTCACACATTCACTCACAAGACAACATGGACAGTTCAAGCCCATTGTGGTATATTGTTCAGCAGGTTTTAATGCCTTCAGGAAGGGTGATCAGGAAGTGGAAGCTCACTCATCACATCAATTGGTTTTATTATCACTTTATAATTATCATGATAATAATCAGTGATTATTAATACTCCATGTGCCTTTTGGGTAGACAGAAATATCTGCGTCAGGTTAAGTGTATTAAGTGCTGTTCTTATCCTTACATGACTTTTCATGTTAGTTGTTTTACACTGAAAATTTATCTTGCTAGATATAAAGATTTTCTTTTTTGAGGATTTTTGAGTATGCCTTTGGGAGTGAAGGAGGTAGAAAGAGTGATAATAAGAATGGTTTACATAGTATATATACTTCATCTTTTTAACGAAATCTCTGGGACAAAAATTAATCCAAAATGCAGAAAAATGCAATACCGAAGTAATAATTTCATTTAAGTTCAACTACTCTTCCAGAGTTAGCATTTATACTTGAGAATATGGAATTGGATCCCATCTTCATTTTGAAATTTAAAACATCAAATTTTTGTTTCCACAGCATTCCCCTCAACATCAACAGAATTAAGAAGTCTCACCTACTATATTTTGGTTTCCCACTTCTTCCCTTACTGACTCCTTCTGTATCATTTTTCTTCCAAGTTTAAAGCCAGAGGACAGAAAGCATTTTGTAAACAACTGTAAAAATACACATTTTTGTTTTTTTTGTTTTTGTACCAGCAAAGCAATTCAAGAAAACACAAGCACATATCTAAAAAGGAAAAACTATAATTCATACACACAATACAGAAAATTAATTCAAAATGAGGAAGTACTTCTTCACAAGTTTAAATTCTGTTATATATGTACGTAAATATGTGTTTATTTATTTATTTATTATTTATTTATAACCAGACATTGCTCACATGTAGAAGGGTAGGAACTGTTACCATTTTCAGTTCAGCATGAATCAAATCCTGGGCAGCAGTTGACAGAAGTGTATGCACTCCTCCCCTCTTCTTCCACATCATCAATCTTTGGGTAGGAGGTGCAAGTTCCAAAACCATGAGTGTGTCCACAAAGGAAGTAAGCTGTTTATGTATAACTTTGCTACTGAGCTCCTTGACAGGATCTATGAGCAATCTCCTCTTTTTGCCTTTCCTTTTCTCAGCAATGTCTAAATATAAGAAATAGGCACAAATGTGATTGGTTATACAGCTTTCTAAAATCATATTGTAGGCACTAAATACTTAAGAAATTTCTAAGCCAGGCACGGTGGCTCATGCCTGTAATCCTAGCACTTCAAGAGGCTGAGGTGGGCGGATTGCTTGAGCCCAGGAGTTCAAGACCAGCCTGGGCAACATGGCTAAACCCTGTCTCTACAAAAAATACAAAAATTAGCCACACATGGTAGCACGCACCTGTAGACCCAGCTACTCAGGAGGCTGAGATGGGTGGATCCCTTGAGCCTGAGTGGCAGAGGTTGAAGTGAGCCGAGACCACATCACTACACTCCAGACTGGGCAACAGAGCAAGACCCTATCTCCAAAAGAGAAAAAGAAATTTCTACCACAGTACAACCTACAGTGTTGCATTGGAAAGAAAATCCCTTCTCCCCTCTGAAAATTACGCTGAGCAGCCAATAGCTGATACATTTTGTAAGGTGTTGCTTGGAAGTGCTTAGAAAGGGATCTACCTGTTAAGTGAGCAACTGAGGAAAGGTGGGGAAGAGGGAAGTCCACCAATTTGGAGGTTCCTTAAAATACTTATGTAATAGAATAACTTTCTACAACACTCATTTGTATTTGTCCAGTGTATTTTTCCCTCTCCTACTGAAATTCATAGACATTCCAAGCAGGTAACTAGGTCCATAGGATTTCACTCCACCAGGGAATTTTACCAGGCAGAAAGCAGAAGTCAAGCTTTTCTTTAGTAAAGCTGTAAAAGGGGAGAGAGGGTTAGATTTCTCAGGATTGATAAAGATCCAAGATCAAATGGAGCCAAAATGTACCGGAACCTGCTTGCTGGCTGATGTGCCTCAGTAAAATCCCAGGAACAAGACAAGATACTGGAGAGGTTGGCTATGTGATGATCCCCAAGGCTATGTAAGCTGGAGCCCTGGGAACCACAAATTGGTATAGCTGATAACCACAGGTTCCCTTCCACCTTCCATACCCCTCCCCCAAACTTTGGAACTACATGGTGGAAATAAGACAGGGAAGCTACACAGATTGAATTTCCTGCCAGCCTAGTGAGATAGAGGCTCAGTGGTGAATTCAGTTAAAAAAAAAATGCTTTACTGTTTGCATGCCTGAGTTTATAAACTGAAATTCATCTCAATTATACTACCTACAACTAGGATGTTTCTAAATGACCTAGTTATATTAGTTATGTTAGACTAATAGTTACATTAGATATATTAGATTCATACTTACTACTTATCCCTAAAAATATGATGCTTGAAGTTAAATGCTAGAAGGCATTCGACTCTCTTCTGATCTTTTTATTCTGCCTTATATTATATTCACTTGTATGACTATTTATCTTCCTGACTAGATTGTTTTCTAAGCTTCTTAAAAGTAAAAAGTGTGTGTGTTCTTTATTCCCGTGCCCACCACAGAGTAATGGCTCAATACCTTCCTAAATTGAACTTAGTTTAAAATTTTTCAGTTTCCCAAACTGGATACATGGTTTGAACAGGACTGAATATAATGCAAGTGATACAGAGATACAGGACAAATGAGCCCCAGAGTGGAGCTTAGCCCATCTGGGTTCTTGGCTTTGTCCAGGAAAAGAATTCAAGGGCAAGTCAGAGGTAGAAGAAAACAGCTTTATTGAATAGGCAGTGTTACACCTCTGGTGGTGGTACAGCTCTAGCACCATAACCGCTGCTACAGAGCAGGGCTACTCAGCAGGCCCAGACTAGCAGCTCAGGGCAGTTTTGCAGTCATATTTATACCCACTTCTAATTGCATGCAGATTAAGGGGGCTGGTTTATGCAGGGAAGGAGTAGGAATCATTGGGTCATCACCATGGAAAAGGGTGAATCCCGGTGTTGCCATGGCAGCAGTAAATTGACATGGCACACTGGTGGGTGGGTCTGATTGAAAGCTCCCCCCACCCACCTTGTAACTAGTCCTCATCTGGTCCGGTGTCCAACCCACAATTCTGGAGTTGAGTCCCGCTTCCTACCTCAAAAGGATCATCTAAAATTTTCTTCACGGTCTTCTCCTCTATTGTGTTACAAGTGCTATTACTAGATTGACTATCTCCTATAATATTTCAGTGATTATTCAAACATCTCAAAGTAAATAAGTTAACAGTGTATTAAAAATTAAAACAAAACCGTAAATGCCTCTGACCTGAAATATCAATTGGATCAAGGGTAAATCCCTCCTCTTCAGTTGATAATAATATTGTTTCATTCATTTCTTCATTTTCAGGTACACATATACACTCTGAGTTATCTGGTTCAACTAATCAACATCCACATAAAAGTAATTGTAAAAAAAACCAGTTAGGATGCAGGCTAGAGGACTGTATGAGAATTAAAGATAAAGATAAACTAACTGAAGATTTATATTACTAACTGGAACATCTGAATTCTTAGAACCATTTATTTAATAGAGCTGAAGAGGCTTACAGATTATATGGTGTGGGACCCACAGTATTCGAGTGAGTCAAGTATCATCATCCCCTTTTGCACATGAGACATCTAAGGTGGGCTAAAGTCACAGCAGATGTGAAAACAGTGGTGGCAACTACAGTAAATGACTGATAAAAATTTGACTATATGTCTGCTAAAAAAAATTCTATTCTGTTAAATCACTTATCAGTTGATCCATAAAAAACCATAAGTAAAATTTTGTTACTTAGCTCTTTGTATTTTCAGTTTCTACTATTGTTTTTAGAAAGCAAATATAACATCAAAAATTGTGGCAAATAAAAAATGGGGCTAATTGTACTTTTAATTCTTAAGAAAAATCAGACTAAAATACCTCAAATCATCTGAGGTACTTCCATATGAATTTCAAATAGGGAAAATATCCTCAATTTGTAATTTCTCTCAAATCGTATGTAGATTATCAAACCATACTAGTTAATAAATTTTCTTACCATTTACCATATACTATTTTAATAATTCAAAAAGCACAATATTTTGGCAGAGTTCTCTCATGCTAAGCCCAATCCTGGCTAAATACCCTTCAGTGTACCTTTATTAGAATCCAATTTCCTATTTTATATTATCTACGGTCAGACTAACAGAGTCTGAAAGACATTGTTCTTTATCTTTCACTATACTATATTGCTACTTAAATTCAGAAGTTCTGAGGCTTAAACATTAGTACCCCATTACTTTCTCATAAAGGAAAATTTCAACCTACCTGCTAAACTATTGGGAGGCTCAGAAGGCAGGGAAATTTCTCTGTTCAAATGCATGTCTTCTAACAGGATATTCTGATCATCTTGCAGTAGATTGTCTTGAAAAACACAATGAATATTTTTTCATACAGACTGGAATCTGTCATTTGTTCACTAAACATTTATTAATGTTACTTTATGCATTTCATTGTAAAGCAATAACCAGATTTTTAATGTGAACTACAGAATTTTAAAAAAGATTTGATAGGAACAGCCAATAAATAATCTTTAAAACGTGCATTTTGGCCGGGCGCAGTGGCTCACTCCTGTAATCCCAGCACATTGGGAAGCTGAGGCGGGTGGATCACCTGAGGTCAGGAGTTTGAGATCAGCCTGACCAACATGGTGAAACCCCATCTCTACTAAAACTAGAAAAAAAATTAGCTGGGCATTGTGGTGGGCACCTGTAATCCCAGCTATTCAGGAGGCTGAGGCAGGAGAATCACTTGAACCCAGGTGGCAGAGGTTGCAGTGAGCCAAGATGGTGCCATTGCACTCCAGCCTGGGTGACACAGCAAGGCTCTGTCTCAATAATAATAATAATAATAATAATAATAATAATAAATAAAACATGTGCATTTGGACTTCTTAGTTTTTCTCTACCCGATTTCTATGACTATTTTATAATGTGAAATAGTCTATGTTAAGATTAAAACAAATAAAACTGATAAAATAAAGAAGGCAATAAATTGGTAGAAGGCCTTGAGGACAGGTAGAGGTATGTGATACAGTAAGTCATGGGGACCCAAGGCACTTAAGCAGGGGAATGTAAATATAAAATAATAATATAAAATTCTGGAAAATAACTTAGCCGCCCCACAATGTATGTTAAAGAAAACAATGTTTTCCAGTACATAGCCTAGTATATTTTATAAGGAATATACTAACCTCACTCTCTCCCCTCCAAAAATTAGGAATTTGTAAAAATAAAAACAAGCAGTAGTTCATAACCTCTATAGAAAATATATTTAAACAGATGGCTATTTACTTAGGCCTAGCCTAAATGTTTAAACATGCCACAGACTTTGAAAACTTGTATAAAAAAAAGTATTGACCTACATAACACAAAAACATATTTGAAATTTTAGATTGATATAATAAATCTACTAATATATTGTAGTAATTTGATGAAAATAAATATTTTATTTCCACATGACCAGATAGCATACCAATCATTTCTCCTGCAGCTCCTTCGTCTCCAAACCCATCTCCACTGTCATAGAACAAAGATCTTTCTCCAGTGAGGCTTCCAGAACTATGTTCAATTAAAGGACCACTGGAATTCAGTAATATGTTGTCATCAAAGAAGCTATGTCTTCTGAGAATTTCAGATTCCTCCCCTAAATAAATATATATCATTAATACTAATTCATAGAAACACAGAATTGTAGGGTTAGAAGGAAATTCAGATATCATCTAGCATAATCTTGTCATCCAACACCTCATTTTATAGATGAAGAGAATGGCTGAAAGACTTACTTGAATTATTCAACTAAGGTCACTCAATCAGTAGAGACACGATTTTTAGTCTAATGCCCTTTCAAACACAATGGAAAAAATGCCAACATATTACATAGAGTTTATAGTTGTGATATAGTTTAATAACTTCCTAAGGTAAAAGTACTATGGAAAATAATTTATTCTATTTTAGGTAAGTAAGTTCTGCTTGACCAAGTATATTTCATAGTATTTCAAGGACAATTGCTTGTAGTGTTCATGCATAGTGGAGGTTTGGAAAATAAGGAACATGTTAGTCATCTCAGGAAATGGAAACGTAGGTAAAATATTAAAGAATGGGCTTACAACATTCATTCAATAAATATCGAATATGCTAGGAGGCAGTGATAGAGGTCCGTTAAAAAAAAAAAAGACAAACCCAGTCAGCTAACAGTAACTGAGTGTTTATAGTATGTATTATATTATGTAATAGAAGATACTATTATAATTCTCATTGTATAGATGAGGAAACACATCCACAGAAAGGTTTTGTAACTTGCACACAGTCACACTATAATAAATGACAGAGTCAGGATCTGAACCCAGCTCTCTCTGACTCCAGAGCCTGCATCCTGACAATCACAACACTACACTGATAGTTCCAGGGGACCAGAAGTCAGCTCTTGACCAGAAATCAGTTATTTCCCTCTCTTGGGTTTGAATCTCTAGGTCCAGGAGTCTGAAACCCCAGAGGTCCAAGGTTAGTCTTCTCCTCCCTCTAACAACCCATGTTAGTGTTAGACAGTAAAGAAAATCATGAAGTATTACCCATATTGAAAATTCTTCTATAGACCTAAATCTTCTAGAATGGGAGAGTGGAAAAAAACAACTATCATGACAATGGATTAAAGAATTGCTCAGAAGAAAAGACTAAATTACTTTTTCAAAAACTAAGAGTGTATTCACATCATCTAGGTACAGCTTGATAGCTCCCAAAGGAAAAGCCAGCGTTGGTCAATCAGAGAATAAGACTTATGAAGACACTATATTCTCAGCATTGAACATCACAAGAATATCAGATTATACAAAATACATAAAAGAAATAATCATTGCCTTTGATCTTATATTACAATCCAGAATAAGATGGATTAATTTTAAATATTTCTTAGAGGACATTAGGTTTGAAGCAGTTTTTATAGAAGAGAAAAATCACATATTGTTGAAGAAGATTAAAGGAAGGAATAAGGGGAATAACCCTATGATGTTGTTAGTTATATCCCAACTTTACAAATAGGGACAGTAAGGCTCAAAGAGGTTAGGCAATCTGCCCAGTGTCACACAGGAAATCAATAGAGAAAGTTCAGATTCAAACCCAAATCTGCCCATTTACTAAGAACATGTTCTTCCCACCTTTTAAAATTGTAAAGGAAGATACAGAAATGTGAACAACTAAATTGTATTTGTTGGGTGATAAGACATTTGCTTGACTAGAGCAAAAAGTCTACATTAAGAGTAAAACAAATAAAGCTGATAAAATAAAGAAGGTGATAAATTGGAGAGGGCCTTGAGTATAGGTAGAAGTATGTGATACAGTAAGTCATAGGGACCCAAGGCACTTAAGCAGAGGAATGTGATATATCAAAAATGGAATTTAAAGACAATTGCTCTTACAAAGATGTATAAAATGTGGGAAGAGACTGGAGGAAGATTTGTAGGAGGGTATTGCAGTACTCCAGGTCTTTGGTACTGGTGAACTATATCACTGGCTAAGGAAATAGAAAAAAAGATCTAAGAGACATTTCAGAATTAAAAAACAAACAAACAAACAAACAACCCAGCACTAGTATGAAGCTGACAGAAAGTATAGTTAAAAGTGATCCTGGCCAGGCACGGTAGGTCATGCCTGCAATCCCAGCACTTTGGGAGGCTGAGGTGGGTGGATCACCTGAGGTCAGGAGTTCAAAATCAGCCTGGCCAACATGGTGAAACTCCATCTCTACTAAAAATACAAAAATTAGCCAAGTGTGGAGATGCATGCCTGTAGTCCCAGCTACTCCAGAGGCGGAGGCAGGAGAATCGCTTGAGCCTGAGAGGCAGAGGTTGCAGTGAGCCGAGATCGTGCCACTGCACTCCAGCCTGGGTGACAGAACAAGACCCCATTTAAAAAAAAAAAAAGTGATCCTAAAGTTTCAAGCCCAAATAAGAATAGTAGGGGAATTTGTAAAGAGTGTCTTGGGAGTAGGGAATATGATTACCTCTTTGCCAATGTGTTGCAATTCTGGGTCTGGGGTTATACCCAGTAAGAGATCAGTGCTACTTAAAGTATAATCTGTGGACTGGTACTGGTCCACAAGAAAGAAAATACAGAAATAAAAGTAGATTTTCAGAAAGTTTTACAGAAATTTGACAGAGCGATTTTATATATGTTGACTCTAATAACAAAACTTAAGACTTGTATTTTGATTTTTAAATTTTTAATTTTTCTAATAATTCATTTTATTGTATTTTACAAAGTAAAATACAATACAGATTGAAAATGGACAAATATTAGAAAACTGGTCCTTCACCACAGGCTGAGAAACACAGCTACAGATACAGCAAGAGTTACGGAAGCAGAGTAAGGATGAGAAGCTGAGGTTAGAGATGTCGCTCCAGCATTACTTTCTTGACTCCCCTCCCCGACCAAGATAGACATAGGCCATCTTTCTCCTATACTCATTGTTTTGGGCACTATAGGAAACTCAAATATGAACATTACACAGATTCTATCCTCATGGAGTTTGTAGACCAAGACAAGAGGTGTATAAATATCATGATATAAGACAGGGAGTAGGAGACACCAGAAAAAAAGATCAAATACTCTATAGTTAAATTACACCATATTGCTTCCATTTTAAAGTACACTAGCCAGGCACAGTGGCTCATGCCTGTAAACCCAACAATTTGGGAGGCTGAGGCAGGAGGATTGCTTGAGCCTAGAGGTTCAAGACCAGCCTGGGCAACATAGCAAGACCCTGTCTTTACAAAAAAGTTTTAAAAAATTAGCTGAGTGTGGTGGCAGGCACTTGCAGTCCCAGCTACTCAGGAGGCTGAGGCGGGAAGATTGTGAGCCCAGGTCAAGGCTGCAGTAAGCCATGATCATGCATTCCAACCTGGGTGACAAGAACAAAACCCTGTGTCAAAAAAAAAAATTTAAAAATAAAGTACAATCACCTTGCCCAAACAAGAGTTTAACATTTTAAAAATCAGTTTCTGTTTCACAATCAATATATACATTTAGTGTGGTAGCATTTCCTCTTCCTCACCCCCAGGCTGATTTAAAAGGCATTATTTTACAATTGATATTATCATATACCAGAAGAAATATATTTTGAAGGCATTTCATGCAGCATACATATAAAATCTTGTATGTATGTTGACCATCTTAACTGTTTATGTATGTGTCTCTCTCACACCCAGAATCTCCTTGAGGGCAGGAACTGCTTCTTTAAATTTTGGTACTGCTCTGTCTATTGATAGCACCTGATACAGAGTAGGTATTCAGTAAATGGTTATACACTGAGAATAGAAGTATATCCTAAGACTGAGTCTTGGCATTGACATCTATACTAGAAAAAGGCAAGGAAAAATGTATTGGGAATTACATTTACACATCAAAAGATTCATTCTATAGCTATGTCTACTGGCATTATTTCAATACACAAATACAAATATAATTGATTATAATTTGTAATTTTGAGTTCTCAAATATTCTCACCAAAGCTCTCAGCTTGGAAAAGTAGATCATTGTCAAAATTTTCTCTAAGAGTGATTTCTTCTGGTCTGCTTTGGTTCTGAGTAAAGTGTTCTGAAACATCAATAGCACTATGGAGAAATATAAGGTTGAGAAAAACATGAGAACAGAAAACAATTATACTGTAAAAATATCATTGATATAGTGAAGAAACTAAAACAACTTTCATTTTCTCAATAGTATTATTTATAAACACTAGTTTATTATATATACATGTATATAAATAATCTCTAGGCTTCCAAATCCAGTGGTCAATTTTCAGTCCCTTATCTTATTTGCACAAACAAACAGCACTTGACTTAGATGTTGACTTTTGCTAATGGCCTAAATGTTTGTGTCTTCTTCACCTCAAATGCATATTTTGAAATCTAATCTCCAATGTGATGGTATTAGGAGGTGGGAGCTTTGGGAGATAATTAGGTCATGAGGGCAGATTCCCATGAATGAGATTAGTGCCTTTATAAAAGAGGCCCCAGGAAGCTGCCTCAATCTATCATGTGAGAATACGGTGAGAAGGTTGCCATCTATGAATCAGGAAGCAGGCCATCACCAGACAATGAATCTGCTGGCAAGTTTATCTGGAATTTCTCAGCCTCCAGAATGATGATAACTAAATTTCTATTGTTAATAAGCCACCCAGTTTATGGTATTTTGTTACAGCAGCCCAGACTAAACAACTCCCTTCCTCATGGAATACATTCTTCTCTTGGCCTCTGAGGTATCACTATTTCTCGATTTTCTTCCTACCTGCTCCTTTTCTGTTCCTAATATCCCAGACTAACTACTGGGAATGACCAAATACTCAGTCCTCAGATCCCTCTCTCTCTTTACTTTTTTTAAATTTATACTCACTACCTTGGGGATCTCTTAGAGTCCATGGTTGAAGTTCCATCTATACACTCACAACTTGCAAATTTATACATCCACTTCAGACCTCTCTCCTGAATTTCAGACCCAGAGAGTCAACTACTTACCTACTCCCTTCGATATTGTGTTAGTCCATTCGGGCCACTAGAACAAAATAACTTAGATTGGGTAACTGATAAACAACAGAAATTTATTGCTCACAGTCCTGGAGGATGTGAAGTACAAGATCAAGGTGCCAGCAGATTTGGTGTCTGGTGAGGGCCTGTTCCTCATAGACGGTGTCTTTTTGCTGTGACCTCACACAGTGGAAGGCACAAGAAAACTCCTACAGGTCTCTTTTATAAGGGAACTAATCTCACTTATGATGGTGGAGCCCTTATGACCTAATCACTTCTCTTATGACTTAATCACCTCTCTTATGACCTAATCACTTCCAACTCTTTTGTTGTTGTTGTTCCTAAAAGGTCTTTCTGGCTTCAGAGCCCCACCTCTTAATACCATCACCTTGAAGGTTAGGTTTCAACATATGAATTTTAGGGGAACACATGCATTTAGACCGTAACAGATGTGTAACAGTCATCCCAAAACTTATATGCAAAACCTAGTTTACTTCCTTCTCTCTGCCCCCTTTTAATCTGATTATACTAATCTTATGAAGTGTTAAGTCTGTTCTCATGCCAAAAATCATATAGTATCCTTCATTTTCTCTTAAAGCTATATGCAATTCATCAGCAAATTCTCCTGGCTTCGCTTTCCAGATATATCTGTAACTTGACTGCTACCACCTGGGTGAGATGATGACTGAGAACTGATCATAGATACTACATTCTCTTATCTGGACTTCTTACTACAATAACTTTCTCATGTACTTTCTGATTCCTCCCTTTCCCCTTAGAGTAAGTAGCCAGAGGGATGATGTTGAAATCAAGTCAGATCCCGTCACTCCTCTATTCAAAACCTTCCTGTGTTCCCTGAGTAAAATAAAAGTCCCACTGTAGTATATCACACCCTACATCATCTGTGTTTCCTGCTACCTCTCTGACCTCATCTCCTACCACTCAGCCTCTCATTTACTCCACTAGAGTCTCACTTGCCTCCTTGCTGGTCCTTGAAAATGTCCAGTATGTCCTGCTTTAGGGCCTTTCTACTTGCTCTTCCTAGAATATTCTTCCCCCACATTACTGATTTGTTCCTTTACCTCCTTCAGATTTGTTCTTACCTTTTCAGAAAAGCCTTTCCTGTCTTACTGTTTATTTATTTCATTTTCTGTTTCACAATGGTGATCATTTCCTGACATATATTTATTTGTTTATTTATTAGCTACCCCAAATAAAATTTAAGATCCATGAGGCCAGCAGCTATGTTTAATTCACTGCTATCTCCTCAGTGCCTAGAACAGTTTCCGGCATATGGAAGGCACCCAGTGAATATTTACTGAATGAATAGATGAATATACTGTCAATATTGCAAACTATATTCAATAAATAAAATGACACACTTTTGTTGTTGTACTTTGGGATTTTATACCAAATATAAGTCTTTATCAATTACATCTGTACTTGTGCAGTTGTTAACTACATTCCATTTACCTCAATTAAATTTGAATATAAAAACAAATATCAAGAAAATTAAATCGAAGGAAAATAAATAAAATATTTTACTTCATATTTTGGGTGTCAAAATCATGAAATTCTTCTGGCAATGTGATAGCATTGTAAGATGCTACAAAATTCTCTTTTGGAAGGTCAACCAGTCCTGAAAAGAATCAAAAACCATACTCAATAAGCAACAATGCTATATAAAACAAAGAACTCCCAACTAACTCTATCTTCTTTTACTGGACTACTGCTTATTCTAACTAGTTTTCCTCTATCTACTCCTACCCTTGTGTAGTCCATTCTCTATAAAGCAGACAGAGTAATATTTTAAAAAACTAATCAGATTAGATGCCTTAAAATGATTTAGTGACTTCTCCAGTGCATTTAATAAAATCAAAATTTCTAATTGGAGCCTCTGTAACCCTAAAAACCTAAGAGGCATCATCTAATGACATTCACCATACTGACCATACTAGCCTTTTTGTTCCCTGAAAAAGTCAAGCATTTTTCCACCTCAAGACCTTTGCTCTTGCAGTTTCCTCTGCCTAGAATGCTATTCCCTCAGGGACTTTTTACATGGCTGGGTAGTTCTCATTTTTCAAGTCTGAGCTTAAATTCTATCTTCTCAGAAAGGCTTTTCCCAATTATTTTAACTAAAGTGAACTTCTCTGTTATTTTATGTTGTAGCACTCTGTTTATTTTCCTTTATAGCACAATTGCAATTTACAATTACTGTAATGTTTTAAAAATACTTTAATTATCTGATTTCCTCACCTGACTGAAAAGGATCTTATTTATCTTGTTTGTCTTTATATCCCAGAGCCTAATATAGTGTTTGGTACAAAGTATGAAATCAATAAATATTTGTGGAATATGTAAAAAAATAATAAACGAACAAATGAACCATACTTGATATGAATATAAATCCACCTAGAGATTATATGAATATTTTAAATGATGAAGATTAAAAAAAATCTGTCAATCCTGATTCAACAAATGTTGATTGAGGAAATGGTATGTGCAAGGCACTGAGACAGATATTATAAGAGATTCAGAAAATAATTATGACAAAGACCTTGCCTTCAAGAAGCTTGAAGACTAGTGACAGAGGCAAGATCCGTACCTAAGTAGCCATAATACAAGGTAGAAAATAAAAAATGTCTTCAAAGTGAAACAGATGGTATATAAATTTTGAAGGTATTATATTTATGACATATGTAAATCTCTGGCACTTTGGAATGCTTAGGAATTTTTGATATGTCATAAATAGCAAGCTGCTTGGAATCTTGAGAATTCTGAAAACAATTACTGATATCTCTGTTTTCTCAATCATACTATTTCTAATTTCTCTTATAAAGGCAAAAACAGGCACGACAAACTAAATGACCCATTAAAAACAGAATATCAGAGTTTCTTATGCAAGTGTAGTGGCTTTAAGTATATGTCTTCCATAAATATGCAGGAACATTACAAGTTTTGGAAAGCATAACCTTTTCCTGCAGGCATAGAAAAAGAGCAAGGAAATGAATACAATTTATCCTCAACCATGGAAACTTAGATTCATTCAAAACTAAGTTTACATTCACCATACTAGTCTGAAGTATATTAAAAGATCCCACCCCCAATTAAAATGCAAAAGGGAACCAAGAAGGAGACAAATCAATATTACATGTATACCTGGGCGAAATGTCATCTTCATTTTAAGAAATGCTTCACTGCAATCTGCCAAAAGATATTTTGCCTTCCTGTTATAGATTCGAACAACTCCCAAAAGAAGGTGTCCTGAAGTTCGAAGTGCTATTTTCACCTTTCAATAATTTTTGAAGTATTAGAAGAGTAAAGATTAGGTTCATAAATCCTATTCTTTGAAAGTTACTGACATCGTAAGAATTGGTTCTCTTAAAAAAGCAGATATTTTGTATTCTTAGTTAAAGTATATCACTTTTTACCTCACCTTGCAAAATGATTTTTTTATTCTTATTCAAGGAAGTTAATCTAATATGGCATTTAAGTGAAGTATACTATTATTGGTATTATGAGAGGAATATAAACTCTGTAGTCAGAATTGGGTTCAGGTCTTGGTTCAGTTGCTGAGGCTGTCACTTAACCTTCCTGAACTTCAGTTTAATAAAAATGGCTACAGCTTATTTTTTTATTATTATTGTTTTTTTGGAGACGGAGTCTCGCTCTGTCACCCAGGCTGGAGTGCAGTGGCGCAATCTTGGCTCACTGCAACCTCCGCCTCCCGGGTTCAAGCAATTCTCCTGCCTCAGCCTCCCTACAATTTATTATATACTTATTTTATGCCAGGCATTGTCCTAAGAGCTTTTGATACACTAATTTATTTAATTTTGACAACAACCTCTATTTACAGAAGAAAAAACTGAGACTCAGATATTTTAAGTAGGATGCCCAAAGTAATATAATTATTAAGTGATAAAGCAATAATTAAAATATAAATTTGACCAACTCAAAACATGCTAACTACAGTTCACAGAAGCTAAAAAAAGCCAACCTCATAGGGTTGTTGTAAAGATTAAATAGACTTATAGGCATAAAGTCCAGCCCAGTGCCTAACACACCATAGGCTTTCAATTTGTCCTTCTCTAAAGTTGAAAAATACTTAACTTACAACAATATTAAATGCTGTAATGCAAATTCTAATCACTGTTTTAGTGTTTTATAATGAACATAGTACTTTACTGTTTATGACATATTTTCACATATTTTTGGATTTATAACCAGTCCTCTTTCTATCCTCCCCATTTGTTCATTATTTTCTAAGAGATGCTTATTAAGTACCTACTATGTCAACTGTATTTTGTTAGTGAATAAGAAAGGAATATGAATACGCATAAAATATGGCCTTTGTCCCTTAGGGTCCAATCTATCTATGATAGATATATGAAAAAGTTAATTACCAACAGAAACCAACAGGTTTGTCATAACACTAAATGCTATAGGAATTAAAGGAAAGACCATTTGACAAGTAAAACTTCCTTGAAAATGTATTTCATGATATAAGTGTATCTTAATGTCTTTCCTCCTCCAAAGTCATGATAAATACAAGCTATCATTTTAATCAGTAACATACCTTGGGTGAAAGAATTTTTTCAATGGTTATCTCTAGATTACATTCAAATACATGGGCCTTTGTGAGTTTCTTCTCCCAGTGAGCTGCAAGCCATATTTTGGCCAATGGCCCTCGTTTACTCATAAGCACATGTGTGTAGAACATGTTGCCTGTGTTCCTTACTTGTATTTAACAAACTAGAGAGAACACGAAAAGATATTTAAAATTTTATTACAAAAACTTTTTATTGCTATTTTATAAGAAAAATATGTATTAATTCTACAAAATAACATTCAGATTATGTTCTAATTCCATTATTCAATACAAGTTATTCTCTTGTAAATAAGAGAAACTTATTTAGAATATAAAATTATAACCTAATGACAAAGCTCTAGTAAATTGTGAACTACACCTCTACACCTGGCTTAAATGCATCCTGATCAATGATTTCTTCTTACATGTCACTTATTTTATCCAAAAAAGGATTTGAGTTCTCTTCTTACTAACATGGTCAAATAAATAAAGGAGGAAGGCTGAAAATATAAGATATGGAAATAAGAAACAAGAATAGGAAAAGGTAGACAAAACCAAGAAAAGCTAATACAGGGCACCTCTTTTCTAAAACTTAATAATTTAAGAAGGATTGGATTATTGATTTATACGCAGGTGTTGAATTTCATTGCCCTCTTCAAGATACTCTGGTTTATTCAACAATATTTTAATTTTTGAAGTTAAAATCATGGGATTCCAAAAAGTGGAGTGGAGTTTCCATTCCATAAAGTGGAAAAATGAAGAAAACAAGGAACTATAAGAAAATAATTAGAAGGCAAGGGAAGAAACACGAATCAAATTTAAATGTTTTGAAATAAGAACGATAAAAGAAAACCTTCGCTTAAAGCAAAGAGAAGGAATTAATGCACATTTTTACAAACTGTACTATTCTTGGTAACACCATAGGGCTCTATTACTAAGCTAAAGATGAGAAGGGATGTTACAGCACTTTGGTTGACTTCTAGGGAAGAATCAAATTATTGCTTACATATAAGTAATCTTACACTGCCACTATGGAAGCTTCTTTTTGCTTCTTTTCTACTTAAGATACTGATAAAAGAGAAAACTGAGCCAAGACGAACACAAAGTCGGCGAAAGAATTAAAAGCTTAGGTAAACTTCGATCAGTGTCTATTTGTACCGCAAGAATTCAATCATTATGCCCCAACTAAAGGTGATGCAATCCGCCAAACCATGTTCCCCTACGGGGCAGCTGGAGATTTTAATGCATATGGCTTGTACCTTGCGTTGGTTCCACTACTTTCCTTTTTAGTCTGTGTGTTTCGCTCTCTCTGAATAAATTCCTATTTATCTTTTTAAATGGCTCCCAGTGGTGTGAGGTACTTTTAAAATGTACTTTTTGGCCTGGCGCAGTGGCTCACGCCTGTAATCCCAGCACATTGGGAGGCTGAGGTGGGCGGATCACTTTGATGCCAGGAATTGGAGACCAGCCTGGCCAACATGGTGAAACCCCGTCTCTACTAAAAGTACAAAAAGTAGCCAGGCACGGTGGCGGGCGTCTGTAATCCCACCTACTTGGGAGGCTGAGGCAGGAGAATCGCTTCAACCCGGGAAACGGAGGCTGCAGTGAGCCGGGATCGCACTACTGCACTCCAGCCTGGGCGACAGAGGGAGACTCCGTCTCAAAAAAATAAAATGTGCTTTTTAAGTGATGGACTTACTTCTTAAAAAAGAAAACAAACAAACAAAAAACCCAAACCCTGAGATTTACTATTCCTGAGACATTGATTTTCCCGAGCACATATTACCTAACCTTTTTCCCCTCCCCACAAAATATGCACACAAACTCCCCCCCACCCTCCCGCCCCACGTCCTGGAGGCTTTTTCAGTCTCCAGATTGAACTGACTTCGTGCAAAGTGAAGCTAACGGGATGGGGCCACTCCGTGGAAACCGGCCCGGAAAGGGCAGGGTGGTGGCGGTGGCGGGGAGGGAGCGAAGGGACGGAGGAAGGGGTCGGAAGGAGACCGGGCGGGGACCCTGGGAGAGAGGAGTGGGGAGAGGAGAGGGCTGAGCCAGACAGGGCGAGACCCTTCCGGGGGTGAGGGAGGGGAAAGCAAAGTGCCGGGGCTGGGAAGAGCTGACGGCCACGCTCAGGGGCAGGGGGACGCCAAAGGCTCCTCCACAGACGACTCCTCAGAGTTCTGGGCCGGGTGCTCACAGAGGGAAACTGAGGCCACAGCGCCCATTTTCTTCCGCGTGCGGGCGAGGAGACCCCGGGTCGCGCCTCCAGCCCCAGCTGGGCTGCGGGCGACGACCTTTCTTCCTCAGGCGGGACCCTCCGGGCTTGGCGCCGCGAGCTAACACGGCGTGAGGCGCCGGGGCCGGGTGCGTGTGGGAATGTGGGTGGCGGCGGCCCCCATCTCCCAGCCCGCCTACAGCACTCGGGGTCCGGCCGGCCTCTCAGGCTGCGCCCTACTTTCAAAGCCTCGTCTGAGGTGTGGCGTGCCAGAGCAGGGGCTGCGAGGAGCCGCCAAGTCAGCTTGTCGGGTCCGGGTCGCCGGGTTCTTGGCGCCGCTGGGCGTCTGCAATGCGCGGCAGGCGCGGGGCGGGGCGGGGCGGGGCGGGGCGGGGCGTGGAGAGGGCGGGGCAGTGGGCGAGGGGCGGGGCGTGCAGGGGATGCGGCGGAGCAGTGGCCGAGGGGCGGGACTGACAGGGGATGGGGCGGGGCAGTGGGCGAGGGGCGGGGCGTGCAGGGGATGCGGCGGAGCAGTGGCCGAGGGGCGGGACTGACAGGGGATGGGGCGGGGCAGTGGGCGAGGGGCGGGGCGTGCAGGGGATGGAGAGGGACGTACAGGACATGGGGAGGGGCGTGGAGGGGTATGGAGGGGCGGGGCGGGGCAGTGGCTGAGGGACGGGGGACAGGGGGAGGGGAAGGGCGGGGCAGCGACCGAGGGACTGGGCGGGGCTGAGGGACTGGGCGCGGCGGCGGCGGCGGCTGGGGGTACGGACAGAGTAGGACAGTGCGCTAGAGTGGAGAGGACCGGGACTGAGAGGGACGAGGGCGCAGGGCGTTGGTGGGGACAGTGGACGGGGCAGGAGGGATAGAGTCAGACAGTGAGCAAGGCGCACCGGTCCTAGTACGCAGTCTTCGGCTTTGTCCTGGCGCTCGGACCTGAGATACCTGAGCAGGGGCATGACAGGGATGGGGCCTGGGCCCCATAGTCCTGTTGTGAAAGGTGATCTTTCTGGCTGATCTCTGAACATCCCTATGATGCAGTCCAGTCTCTTCTCTTCCACTTACTAGCTGGAGGTCACTGGAGAAATTCTTCAATCCCTTGAACCTCAGATTTTCTCATCTGTAAAGTGAAAATAATAAAAGTACTCGCGCCGTAGGGTATTGTAAGAAATAAATAAAATGAACCATGAAAAGAGCCAAGCAATAATAAGTGCTCTACAAATATTAGCTATTATTATTATTGTTATTATTAAAAAGATTATTCACATTGACCTGCCCTTTGGGGACAGCAAATATTTTCCAGCCTGGAATATCACAGTTCTCAGTAGTCAAGGCCAAGTGCTAGAACCTGAGAAAAATCCTGCAAGAGCATCAGGATGCAAGGCTGGTTTCCTCTCTTGAGTTTGATAGTAAATACTAATAAATCTTGGAGCGGCAATGGCATCCAATATAAGGTTATTGATAAGGTTCAGGCTCCTGGCTGGGCATTTTCATGGGTTGTCTCATTTACTCTTCAAACAATCTCACAAAAGTAGTTACTGGTTTTCCCCCTTTTGAATAAGGAAAGGGCTGGAGAAAAAATAGCAACCTGTCTAGGGTCACGTGGTTGGGAATTGTAGAGACAGGATTCAAATTGAATTCAAATTGAAGTTTAGCTCCCAATTTCCGACCTCAGGAAATGATGTCACGGCAACCATTCAAGAGGATGTCTGGGAGACACCCTTGGTGCCACCCTCATGTCTACTTTAATGCCAACCCATCAGCAAGCCCATCACTCCACCTTCAAATATGACTTTAATCTATCCCTTCTCAAGATCTCCACCGCCTCCACCCTAGTCTAAGCCACCTCTCTCCTGGAAAAGCTCCAACCTCCTGAGCGGTCTCCTTCCTGTCACTCACCTCCCTAAAGCCCATTCTCTACACCAGGGGTTCCCAACCCCGGGTGGGAACAGGGCCGCACAGCAGGAGGTGAACAGTGGGCGAGGGAGCCTCACCGCCTGAGCTTAGCCTCCTGTCACATCAGCCGCGGCATTAGATTCTCACAGGAGCGCGAAACCTATTGTGAACTGCGCATGCGAGGGATCTAGGTTGCCCGCTCCTCACGAGAATCTCATGACCCCCCGCCCACCCGGCTCGTGGAATAATTGTCTTCCACAAAACTGGTCCTTGGTGCCAAATAGGTTGGAGACTGCTGCTCTACACTGAAGCCAGAGGGGTCTTTGAAAAATATAGATCATGGCCAGGTGTGGTGGCTTAAGCCTGTAATCCCAGCACTTTGGGAGGCCAAGGCAGGCGGATCACCTGAGGCCAGGAGTTCCAGACCAGCCTGGCCAAGACAGCGAAACCCCGTCTCCACTAAAAATACAAAAATTAGCCGGGAGTGGTGGTGGGTGCCTGTAATCCCAGCTACTAGGGAGGTTGAGGCAGGAAAATCGCTTGAACCGAGGAGGCAGAGATTGCAGTGAGCCAAGTTTGCGCCCCTGCACTCCAGCCTGGGCAACAGAGAGATTCTGTCTCAAAATATAGATCAAATCCTATTACCAGCTGTAGGGTCCAGCCCTACAGGGCTTAGCGGGTGTTCTCCCCGTGTGTGGAGATGAGAGATTGTAATAAATAAAGACACAAGACAAAGAGATAAAGAGAAAACAGTTGGGCCCGGGCGACCACTACCATCAAGATGCGGAGACTGGTAGTGGCCCCGAATGGCTGGGCTTGCTGATACTTATTGCATACAAGACAAGGGGTCAGGGTAAGAAGGGTGAATCTTCTTCTTTTTTTTTTTTTAATTTTACTTTAAGTTCTAGGGTACATGTGCACAACGTGCAGGTTTGTTACGTAAGTATGTATGTGCCATGTTGGTGTGCTGCACCCATCAACTTGTCATTTACATTAGGTATATCTCCTTTTTTTTTTGAGATGGAGTTTCGCTCTTGTTGCCCAGGCTGGAGTGCAATGGTGCAATCTCAGCTCACAGCAACCTCTGCCTCCTGGGTTCAAGCCATTCTCCTACCTCAGCCTCCGGAGTAGCTGGGATTACAGGCATGTGCCACGATGCCCGCCAAATTTTGTGTGTTTTTTTTTTAATAGAGACGGGGTTTCTCCCTGTTGGTCAGGCTGGTCTTGGACTCCCGACCTCAGGTGATCCGCCGGCCTCGGCCTCCCAAAGTGCTGGGATTACAGGCGTGAGCCACCTCGCCCAGCCTACATTAGGTATATCTCCTAATGCTATCCCTCCCCCCTCCCCCCACCCCCCAGCAGGCCCCGGTGTGTGATGTTCCCCACCCTGTGCCCATGTGTTCTCATTGTTCAAATTCCCACCTATGAGTGAGAACATGAGGTGTTTGGTTTTCTGTCCTTGCGATAGTTTGCTCAGAATGATGGTTTCCAGCTTCATCCATGTCCCTATAAAGGACATGAACTCTTCCTTTTTATGGCTGCATAGTATTCCATGGTGTATATGTACCACATTTCCTTAATCCAGTCTATCACTGATGGACATTTGGGTTGGTTCCAAGTCTTTGCTATTGTGAATAGTGCCGCAATAAACATGTGTGCATGTGTCTTTATAGCAGCATGATTTATAATCCTTTGGGTGTATGCCCAGTAATGGTATGGCTGGATCAAATGGTATTTCTAGTTCTAGATCCCTGAGGAATTGCCACACTGTCTTCCACAATGGTTGAACTAGTTTACAGTCCCACCAACAGTGTAAAAGCGTTCCTTTCTCCACATCCTCTCTAGCACCTGTTGTTTTCTGACTTTTTAATGATGGCCATTCTAACTGGTGTGAGATGGTATCTCATTGCGGTTTTGATTTGCATTTCTCTGATGGCCAGTGATGATGAGCATTTTTTCATGTGTCTGTTGGCTGCACAAATGTCTTCTTTTGAGAAGTGTCTGTTCATATCCTTCGTCCACTTTTTGATGGGGTTGTTTGATTTTTTCTTGTAAATTTGTTTAAGTTCTTTGTAGATTCTGGATATTAGCCCTTTGTCAAATGGGTAGATTGTAAAAATTTTTTCTCATTCTGTAGGTTTCCTGTTCACTCTGATGGTAGTTTCTTTTGCTGTGCAGAAGCTCTTTAGTTTAATTAGATCCCATTTGTCAATTTTGGCTTTTGTTGCCATTGCTTTTGGTGTTTTAGTCATGAAGTCCTTGTCCATGCCTATGTCCTGAATGGTATTGCCTAGGTTTTCTTCTAGGGTTTTTATGGTTTTAGGTCTAACATTTAAGTCTTTAATCCATCTTGAACTGATTTTTGTATAAAGTGTAAGGAAGGGATCCAGTTTCAGCTTTCTACATATGGCTAGCCAGTTTTCCCAGCACCATTTAATAAATAGGGAATCCTTTCCTCATTTCTTGTTTTTGTCAGGTTTGTCAAAGATGAGATGGTTGTAGATGTGTGGTATTATTTCTGAGGGCTCTGTTCTGTTCCATTGGTCTATATCTCTGTTTTGGTACCAGTACCATGCTGTTTTGGTTACTGTAGCCTTGTAGTATAGTTTGAAGTTAGGTAGCGTGACACCTCCAGCTTTGTTCTTTTGGCTTAGGATTGTCTTGGCAATATGGGCTCTTTTTTGGTTCATGTGAACTTTAAAGTAGTTTTTTCCAGTTCTGTGAAGAAAGTCAGGCTGGGCGCAGTGGCTCACACCTGTAATCCCAGCACTTTGGGAGGCCGAAGCGGGCAGATCACAAGGTCAGGAGATTGAGACCATCCTGGCTAACATGGTGAAACCCCGTCTTTATTAAAAATACAAAAAATTAGCCAGGCGTGGTGGCGGGCGCCTGTAGTCCCAGCTACTCGGGAGGCTGAGGCAGGAGAATGGTGTGAACCCAGGAGGTGGAGCTTGCAGTGAACTGAGATGGCGCCACTGCACTCCAGCCTGGGCAACAGAGTGAGACTCCATCAAAAAAAGAAAAAGAAAGAAAGAAAGATGGAAGGAAGGAAGGAAAGAAAGAAAGAGAAAGAAAGAAAGAGAAAGAAAGAAAGAAAAAGAAAGAAAAAAAGAAAGTCATTGGTAGCTTGATGGGGAAGGCATTGAATCTATAAATTACCTTGGGCAGTGTGGCCATTTTCACAATATTGATTCTTCCTATCCATAAGCATGGAATGTTTCATTTGTTTTTGTCCTCTTTTATTTTGCTGAGCAGTGATTTGTAGTTCTCCTTGAAGAGGTCCTTCACATCCCTTGTAAGTTGGATTCCTAGGTATTTTATTCTCTTTGAAGCAATTGTGAATGGGAGCTCACTCATGATTTGGCTCTCTGTTTGTCTGTTATTGGTGTATAGGAATGTTTGTGATTTTCGCACATTGATTTTGTATTCTGAGACTTTGCTGAAGTTGCTTATCAGCTTAAGGAGGTTTTGGGCTGAGATGACGGGGTTTTCTAAATATACAATCATGTCATCTGCAAACAGGGACAATTTGACTTCCTCTTTTCCTAATTGAATACCCTTTATTTCTTTCTCTTGCCTGATTGCCCTGGCGAGAACTTCCAGCACTATGTTGAATAGGAGTGGTGAGAGAGGGCATCCCTGTCTTGTGCCAGTTTTCAAAGGGAATGCTTCCAGTTTTTGCCCATTCAGTATTATATTGGCTGTGGGTTTGTCATAAATAGTTCTTATTATTTTGAGATATGTCCCGTCAATACCTAGTTTATTGAGAGTTTTTAGCATGAAGTGCTGTTGACTTTTGTCAAAGGCCTTTTCTGCATCTATTGAGATAATCATGTGGTTTTTGTCTTTTGTTCTGTTTATATGATGGATTACATTTATTGATTTGCATATGTTGAACCAGCCTTGCATCTCCAGGATGAAGCCAACTTGATCATGGTGGATAAGCTTTTTGATGTGCTGCTGGATTCGGTTTGCCAATATTTTATTGAGGATTTTTGCATCGATGTTCATCAGGGATATTAGTCTAAAATTCTCTTTTTTTTGTTGTGTCTCTGCCAGGCTTTGGTATCAGGATGATATTGACCTCATACAATGAATTAGGGAGGATTCCCTCTTTTTCTATTGATTGGAATAGTTTCAGAAGGAATGGAACCAGCTCCTCTTTGTACCTCTGGTAGAATTCGGCTGTGAATCCATCTGGTCCTGGACTTTTTTTGGTTGGTAGGCTATTAATTACTGCCTCAATTTCAGAACCTGTTATTGGTCTATTCAGGGATTCAACTTCTTCCTGGTTTAGTCTTGGGAGGGTGTATGTGTCCAGGAATTTATCCATTTCTTCTAGATTTTCTAGTTTATTTGCATAGAGGTGTTTATAGTATTCTCTGATGGTAGTTTGTATTTCTGTGGGAGTGGTGGTGATATCCCGTTTATCATTTTTTATTGCATCTATTTGATTCTTCTCTCTTTTCTTCTTTATTAGTCTTGCTAGCAGTCTATCAATTTTGTTGATCTTTTAAAAAAACTGGGATTCATTGATTTTTTGAAGGGTTTTTAGTGTCTCTATCTCCTTCAGTTCTGCTCTGATCTTAGTTATTTCTTGACTTCTGCTAGCTTTTGAATGTGTTTGCTCTTGCTTCTCTAGTTCTTTTAATTGTGATGTTAGGCTGTCAATTTTAGATCTCTCCTGCTTTCTCTTGTGGGCATTTAGTGCTATACATTTCCCTCTACACACTGCTTTAAATGTGTCCCACGGATTCTGGTATGTTGTGTCTTTGTTCTCATTGGTTTCAAAGAACATCTTTATTTCTGCCTTCATTTTGTTATGTACCCAGTAGTCATTCAGGAGCAGGTTGTTCAGTTTCCATGTAGTTGAGCAGTTTTGAGGGAGTTTCTTAATCCTGAGTTCTAGTTTGATTGCCCTGTGGTCTGAGAGACAGTTCGTTATAATTTCTGTTCTTTTACATTTGCTGAGGAGTGCTTTACTTCCAACTATGTGGTCAATTTTGGAATAAGTGTGATGTGGTGCTGAGAAGATGTATATTCTGTTGTTTTGGGGTGGAGAGTACTGTAGATGTCTATTAGGTCCACTTGGTGCAGAGCTGAGTTCAATTCCTGGATGTCCTTATTAACTTTCTGTCTCGTTGATCTGTCTAACGTTGACAGTAGGGTGTTAAAGTCTCCCATTATTATTGTGTGGGAGTCTAAGTCTCTTTGTAGGTCTCTCAGGACTAGCTTTATGAATCTGGGTGCTCCTGTATTGGGTGCATATATATTTAGAATAGTTAGCTCTTCTTGTTGAATTGATCCCTTTACCATTATGTAATGGCCTTCTTTATCTCTTTTGATCTTTGTTGGTTTAAAGTCTGTTTTATCAGAGACTAGGATTGCAGCCTCTGCTTTTTTTTTTTGTTTTCCATTTGCTTGGTAGATCTTCCTCCATCCCTTTATTTTGAGCCTATGTGTGTCTCTGTACGTGAGATGGGTCTCCTGAATACAGCACACTGATGGGTCTTGACTCTTTATCTAATTTGCCAGTCTGTGTCTTTTAATTGGAGCATTTAGCCCATTTACATTTAAGGTTAATATTGTTATGTGTGAATTCGATCCTGTCATTATGATGTTAGCTGGTTATTTTGCTCATTAGTTCATGCAGTTTCTTCCTGGTGTCGATGGTCTTTACAATTTGTCATGTTTTTGCAGTGGCTGGTACCGGTTGTTCCTTTCCATGTTTAGTGCTTCCTTCAGGAGCTCTTAAAGGCAGGCCTGGTGGTGACAAAATCTCTCAGCATTTGTTTGTCTGTGAAGTATTTTATTTCTCCATCACTTATGAAGCTTAGTTTGGCTGGATATGAAATTCTGGGTTGAAAATTCTTTTCTTTAAGAATGTTGAACACTGGCCCCCACTCTCTTCTGGCTTGTAGAGTTTCTGCCAAGAGATCAGCTGTTAGTCTGATGGGCTTCCCTTTGTGGGTAACCTGACCTTTCTCTCTGGCTGCCCTTAACATTTTTTCCTTCATTTCAACTTTGTTGAATCTGACAATTATGTGTCTTGGAGTTGCTCTTCTCGAGGAGTCTCTTTGTGGCGTTCTCTGTATTTCCTGAATTTGAATGTTGGCCTGCCTTGCTAGGTTGGGGAAGTTCTCCTGGATGATATCCTGAAGAGTGTTTTCCAACTTGGTTCTATTCTCTCCGTCACTTTCAGGTACACCAATCAGATGTAGATTTGGTCTTTTCACGTAGTCCCACATTTCTTGGAGGCTTTGTTCATTTCTTTTTACTCTTTTTTCTCTAAACTTCTCTTCTCGCTTCATTTCCTTCATTTGATCTTCAATCACTGATACCCTTTCTTCCATTTGATCAAATCGGCTACTGAAGCTTGTGTATGTGTCACGTAGTTCTCATGCCACAGTTTTCAGCTCCATCAGTTCAATTAAGGACTTCTCTACACTGTTTATTGTAGTTAGCCATTCGTCTACTCTTTTTTCAAGGTTTTTAGCTTCCTTGCGATGGGTTCGAACATCCTCCTTTAGCTTGGAGAAGTTTCTTATTACCGATCATCTGCAGCCTTCTTCTCTTGACTTGTCAAAGTCATTCTCCGTCCAGCTTTGTTCCATTGCTGGTGAGGAGCTGTGTTCTTTTGGAGGAGAAGAGGCGCTCTGATTTTTAGAATTTTCAGCTTTTCTGCTCTGGTTTCTCCCCATCTTTGTGGTTTTATCTACCTTTGGTCTTTAATGATGGTGACGTACAGGTGGGGTTTTGGCGTGGATGTCCCTTCTGCTTGTTAGTTTTCCTTCTAACAGTCAGGACCCTCAGCTGCAGGTCTGTTGGAGTTTGCTGGAGGTCCACTCCAGACCCTGTTTGCCTGGGTATCACTAGCAGAGGCTGCAGAACAGCAAATGTTGCTGCCTAATCCTTCCTCTGGAAGCTTCAGCTCAGAGGGGCACCCGGTCTTACGAGGTGTCAGTTGCCCCCATACTGGGGGGGTGCCTCCCAGTTAGGCTACTGGGTGGTCAGGGACTCACTTGAGGAGGCAGTCTGTCCGTTCTCAGATCTCAAACTCCATGCTGGGAGAACCACTATTCTCTTTAAAGTTGTCAAACAAGGATGTTTAAGTCTGCAGAAGTTTCTGCTGCCTTTTGTTCAGCTGTGCCCTGCCCCTAGAGGTGGAGTCTACAGAGGCAGGCAGGCCTCCTTGAGCTGCAGTGGGCTCCACTCAGTTCGAGCTTCCTGGCCGCTTTGTTTACCTACTCAAGCCTCAGCAATGGCAGATGCCCCTCCCCCAGCCTCGCTGCCACCTTGCAGTTTGATCTCAGACTGTTGTGCTAGCAGTGAGCGAGGCTCCATGGGTGTGGGACCCTCGGAGCCAGGCGCGGGATATAATCTCCCGGTGTGCAGTTTGCTAAGGCCATTGGAAAGGTGCAGTATTAGGGTGGGAGTGTCCCAATTTTCCAGGTGCTGTCTGTCACGGCTTCCCTTTGCTAGGAAAGGGAATTCTCTGACCCCTTGTGCTTCCTGGGTGAGGCAATGCCCCGCCCTGCTCCGTGGGCTGCACCCACTTGTCTGGCAAGCCCCAGTGAGATGAACCCAGTACCTCAGTTGGAAATGCAGAAATCACCCGTCTTCTGCATCGCTCACGCTGGGAGCTGCAGACTGGAGCTGTTCCTATTCAGCCATCTTGGCGCCACCGTATTAGAAGGGTGAATCTTCTGAGTGATCGACAAGGTGAAGGAAGTTACGTGATTACAGGATAGGGGGCTCTGCCCTTCCCTTTTAGGTAGTCAAAGCAGAGAGAGAAGGCAGCATAAGTCAGCGTTTTCTTCTCTGCACTTATAAGAAAGATCAAAGACTTTAAGACTTTTACTATTTATTCTACTGCTATCTACTATGAACTTCAAAGAGGAACCAGGAGTGCGGGAGGAGCATGAAAGTGGACAAGGAGCATGGCCATTGAAGCACAGCACCACAGGGAGGGGTTTAGGCCTCCGGATGACTGTGGGCCGGCCCGGATAATATCCAGCCTTCCACAAGAAGCAGGTGAAGCAGAGTGTTCCCTGACTCCTCCAAGGAAAGGAGACTCCCTTTCGCAGTCTGCTAAGTAACGGGTGCCTTCCCAGACACTGGCGTTACCACTTGACCAAGGAGCCCTCAAGCAGCCCTTATGCGGGCATGACAGAAGGCTCACCTCTTGCCTTCTAGGTCACTTCTCACAATGTCCCTTCAGCACCTGACCCTATACCCACTGGTTATTCCTAGGTTATATTAGTAATGCAGCAAAGAGTAATATTAAAAGCTAATGATTAATAATGTTTATAATAATGATTGGTAATTGTTCATGATCATCTCTATGTCTAATTTGTATTATGACTATTCTTATTCTGACTATTTTCTTTATTATACTGAAATAGTTTGTGCCTTCAGTCTCTTGCCTCGGCACCTAGGTAATCCTCCGCCCGCAACCAGTGGGTTTCCCTTTTAAAGCCTTTTAAGCCTTCCTGTTGTTCTTAGAATAACACTCAAACTTCCTCCTAACAACTACAGGGCCCTACATGGTCTCCCCCTTACTTGTAATTCTGGCTTCATTTCACGTGGGTGGATTTACCTTAACAATTAGGAATCTTCAGTTTCAGGACCCTCACTTGCAAGTCCTCCTCCAAAGCCCGGGGAGAAGCACGGCAGTATTTTCCTATGGGTGTGTGTTTTTGTTAAGTTTTCGAAAATAAGATATTTTACCGTAATCTTTGAAGATGGATGTCTCTTTCCACTTTAACTCTCTGTCTGTCACTGTGTGTGTGGCAATGGAGTAGCTAAGGGGTGTGGCTGACGCAGAGCTGAGTTACATGTACATTTAATACAGGTTCAGAGGGGTCAATTTATGTGGTTGACAGTCACTTCGATCTATAGTCAAGTCATTGCTATCTATCTTAGTTAGGAATGGCTTCCAGGAACACATCTACGCCCACCATGCTGACTCATCCTGCACTGTGACATGAAGGTACAGGGCCATAAATCGTTTTAATGCATACCATCAGGAGTACATATGTATTGGATAAGAAACAAAATTTGAAACATACAGAGTCAGAAACTAGTCTATCGAGAATTCTTCCAGTCATCAGACATATTAAACTATAAGCAGAGGATTTAATTCTCATCAAAGCCCAGTTAAAGCAGAAGTTCTTTCCTGTCTATCTGTCTACCTGAAATCTATCTGACAACACAACATGTGCAATTATAAATGCACTGCACATTTTTTCTTCATTTCTAATAGGAATTGCACAAACTAGAAGATATCAGAGTCTCGTGTTCATAGAGCACAAACATGCGGCAGTGCTGTAAACAGCTAGTACATCCATGTGTGAAGCTGCATGTTTATGATCTCATTGTATTGGCTCATGTCTTCTTTGGCCATCTCTGCCTTCGCGATGTCAGGTGTTTACAGATGAACTAGCCTGCAGATCATAACAAAAGTAGTGATTCATTAAGAGAAATAGATACATTTCAAACCAAAGTGTCAGGGAAACAGGAGCATAGGAGAGCCAGGGTTACACCATTTTAAAATTGACTCCATCGTGAAACAAGCAAGACCCATTCCTTGCCAGTCATGACCCATGTTCATAAGACGTTTACAGTTGAGAAAACAACTTAAAGATACCTGCAAGGACACACTCCTACAACAATGGAAAGTCCAGATGGTCCAGTATCCATAACAATATGTGCTTTCAAGATAATTATAGTTGTCTTGATGGACATTTTTGATTGTAGTCATTTCGTTGGATGTATACATTAAAATGCCAAGGATAACTTTCCTTAAATCAACAAAGCGCTAAATTTTGTCATGCTGTTAGTCCACCAGCATGTAGACATATCTTAGCCTTTACATAGATAAGTCCCCTCTATAAGAAAAACTTAGAGATGAGGTATTTCTCCTCTTGCTTTCTGAGGATGCCCTACTCTGTAACTGAGTAGCTTTCACTAAAACTACTTCTTCTCAGTGCCCTCTGCCACTCTCCTTGAATTCCTTCCCGTGTGAGATCCAAGAACCCTCTCTTGGGGTCTGGATCAAGACCCCCTTTTCTGGCAACAAAAGTAATTAATAGACTTAGATTGTTTGATAATCTAAGTAATTAAAAGGAGTGAATCATATAAATACGTTGGGAAAGTTTTGATTTCTCAATTATTTAACATGAAACACTGACATACAGGGAGAAAATGTAGAACTCCTAATACACCCCTACAATAGGGACAGCAACAATAAATTGGCTAATGTACCATCCACTCAAATACCATTTAAAATTAGTCACTTTACAAGAAGGCTTACAGCTTATATATAAGAGGAACATAGAGGCTTCTCCAAAATTGACAATAATCCTAAAAATATACATGGCATTTTTACAATGTTTAAATTGTTTAAAGTACCCACACAAAAAAATTAATCTTGTAGAGGAGAGACTGAATTATTTCCACAGTCTCTTTGAAGAAAATAAAATAATAAAATTGTTATCGTGACTAGATGATCAAAGAAGTTACAGAAAAAAAGTAGAGAAAAATTATTATAGAGCCATATCATGCAATTAATATTGTGCTACTTTTCTAGATTTTATGTCTTGTGATTTTTGCCAGCTAAAGTTTATTTCGTCTCTCATTATAAAAGAAAAAACTCTTTCTAGCCTAATTCTGTATTTCTGACTTTGCATTCTTTCTCTTAGGGTATATGATTGATACCCTAAATCGTATAAACTTCAGGCCCCACAAATCTGGACGTGCTCCATCCTGTTCCCCTGGCTTCCTGGGTTCCAGCCATATTAGATACCCTCTGTGCCCATTGCTTGGGAAAGTGCTGCACACAGGAGTGCCAGAAACATATTGTAAATGAATGAATGAATGACTCAAAAACTGGAATGCTGGACTATTAACTACACGAAAACATAAATTTTGTCTGTTTTATTTGTTGCGACATTCCCACATCCAGAACAGTGCCTGACACACAGCAGGTGCACATTAAGTATTTTTTAACATGAATCCAAGCCTGGTCAACTGCAGACAATGTTTCTTTCCATTCTCTCCAGTTATTCCCAGTTTGTTACAAAGCACTTTCCAACATCCTCTCCACAGCTCTGAGAGGTGTCATTTTTACTTTAGAGTTAAGGATAAGTGAAGGATCAGAGAAGGAGGCCCCAGATCACTCTGTCAACGGCAGAGCTAAAGTTCAAACGCAGATCTCTGGGGCCAGAAAGCCTCTCGGTCCATGGCCCTCCCAGTAAGATGTGCCACAACGGGAAAGCTGATAGTGCGTGAGCCAATCCTGCAACCCGGAACGGGCTGATTCACGGAAGAATTGCTCTGTATGGACACTAGGTGGCGCCCACACACAGCGTAATTACCCTAGTCTTCGATGGCGCACGTACGAAATCTCAACACGTTTGTCAGAAGCCCAACTTTGAACCTTCAGTTTCATCTGTTTGTAACTGTCCTGCTTTTGCTTCCTTGGGTCACAGTTTTCTCCGCTGTCGAATGGAAATATTAACACGTACTCACTGGTCAGGTCTGTTACAATGCCTGTGCGTTGCAGGTGTTCAACAAACATAAGTTCTTCTTCTGACAGCGACCAGGGTAATCTGCAGCTATGTGAGATTCTTCTTAGCCCTGCACATTGGCCAGAGAATGCTTTCCAGAAGGAATGAGAGGGAAATTCCCTCTCCGCGTCCCAATCCTTATATGTTACCTTATATGGAAAGAAAGGCAGGTGAAAGTCTTTAGAGATGTGATTAAGTTAAGAATCTTGACATGTGGAGATTATCCTGGGTTAGCCAGGTGGGCCCTAAATGCAATCATGTGATTCCTTATAAGAGGTAGACAGAGGGAGATTTAACACTCACAGAGCAAAAGGCTATGAGAAGACAGAGACAGAAACTGAAGTTATGCAGCCTAAGTCAAGGACTGCCAGCAGCCACGAGAAACTGGAAGAGGCAAGGAAGGAATTCTCTCTTAGAGTCAGCAGGGAGTACAGTCTGGCCAACATCTTGATTTTGATCCAGTGAAACTGACCTCAGCCCAGTGAAATAGGAGCTGTCCCCATGACCTGGGGAGGGTTTGGGCAAAACAAAGCAGGGTGGCAGAGACAGGAGAGAACTGGGCCTCAAGATATGCTGGGAGCAGGGATGGGTGTGCATTACTGGGATCACCAGATTCTGTGTCTGCCTACTTACTGGAGAGATAACAGAGGTGTTGTCCTAGAGTTGCCTTCACACACATTAGAGACTGTCTTGCCCCAGACCCTGCCAGAAGGAGGGAGCAGGGATCCTACGAGCCTGACATCACTGCTTCCTGTCTTCATGGCACCCCTCCCCCTCTGTGGCTGATCAGAAGAGCAACATCATATCATAGTAAGAGCCCTGCTTAGACAGAAGATAGGCCTGAGATTCAATGCCACTGCTGCCATTTACTCATTGTGCTTTTTTGGGGGGCAACTTAGCTCCACTAAACTTCAGTTCCTTCATCCATAAAGTGGAGATTTAATATCACCCTTGCAGAGATGTTGAGTGTGTTCAGTGCACTAAGATCTTTACAGCGCCGTGTGTGGTGCTGGTATTTAGGGCAGATGATTGATAATGATAATGAATAGCTTACATGACACATAGTTGTTGTTAGATGACAAACATGGTTGTGTTTTCCATGTATTAACTCATTTATTCCTCACAAAAACCCCAGGAGATAGGCAATACTATTATCCCCATTCTACAGATGATAAAATCAAGGCATAGAGAGTTTAATGACTTGCCCAAGGGCACACAATCAGTATATTGTAGAGCTGGGATTTGGACACAGGCAGTGAGGCTCCAGGCTGTACTTATGATCACTAAACTATCCTGACTTTAAAAATGATAGCTGTTGGCCAGGCACAGTGGCTCAGGCCTGTAATCCCAGCACTTTGGGAGGCCAAGGCAGGCGGATCACCTGCAGTCAGGAATTCGAAACCAGTCTGACCAACATGGAGAAACCCCGTCTCTACTAAAAATACAAAATCAGCTGGGCGTGGTGGCGCACGCCTGTAATCCCAGCTACCTGGGAGGCAGAGGCAGGAGAATCGCTTAAACACGGGAGGTGGAGGTTGTGGTGAGCTGAGATCATGCCATTGCACACCAGCCTGGGCAACAACAGCAAAACTCCATCTCAAAAAAAAAAAAGGTAGCTGTCCATTGCGGCACTATTTACAGTAGCAAAGACATGGAACCAACCCAAATGCACATCAATGGAACCAACCCAAATGCACAATAAAGAAAATGTGGTACATATACACAGTGGAGTGCTATGCAACCATAAAATCGAATGAGATCATGTTCTTTGCAGGGACATGGATGAAGCTGGAAGCCGTCATCCTCAGCAAACTAACACAGGAACAGAAAATCAAACACTGCATGTTCTCATTCATAACTGGGAGTTGAACAATGAGAACACATGGACACAGGGGAGGGGAACAACATACATCAGAGCCGGTCAGGGGTGGGGGGCAAGGGGAGGGAGAGTATTAGGACAAATAACTAATGCACGCAGGGCTTAAAACCGAGATGACGGGTTGATAGGTGCAGTACACCACCATGGCACATGTATACCTATGTAACAAACCTACACGTTCTGTACTTGTATCCCAGAACTTACAGTAAAATAAAATAAAATGGTAGCTGTCATTATTAATAATAATTGCTAAGATTTACTGAGCACTGCTTATGTCCCAGCAACATGTTGACTCATTGCATTTGCTCAATAGTCCTATGAGGTAATTTCTGTTATTATCCCCACTTTATAGAAGAACAAACTGAAGCATAGAAAAGTTATGCTATATGCCCAAGGTTAGAGAGCTGATAAGACGCAGATCTGGTATTCAAACCTAGGCAGCCTGATGTCAAAGTCCTCCCTTTTAATTACCTATGTATGATGATCATGATGATGATGATGACAATGAAGAGGAAGAGGAGAAAGAGGGAGAAGAGACGGAAGAAGAAGGAGGAAGGAGGAGAAGTGGGAGACAAAAATAAACCTCCTTTATACCAATAACCTATGATATGTCCAGGTGTCAAAAGTTAAGCTGACCAATCAGATTCCCTCTCTATAAACTGCGACTTAAAGAAATAGCAGGAGAGTAAAATCTTTAGCAGTGGGAGTGGACCTGAAAAGATGCAGAAAGACTGGAAAGTAAAGCCCAACCCTTGACGCAATGCTGTGAGGAAGCCTGGCCACCTGGAGGGTCAGGTATAGGCATTCCAACTTACAGCCTCAGCTAAGGCCAGCATCACCTGCCAGAGGGCAACAAATAAGCCTTTGAGATAAATCGAGCTGCAGCCACCACCTGACTGCAATCATTGGAGACACTCAAAGCCAAGAACCGCTCAGCTGAGCCCAGAACTATGGGAAACATAATTTACAACAATAATAAACGGCTGTTGCAATAATAAAGGGATTGCTGTGTTTAAGTTTGGAGGCAGTTTGTTACACATCAATATACACCACAACACATGGGCTCTGTAAGGTGTCACAGCTGACCCAGGACTGCAAGCTGGCTCTCATGTAAAGGTGTGAGAGATTAGATCATTTCTAATCAGTCACAGTGTAAGTAAGCCTTGCCTTGCCTGCCCTGACCCACTCTAGGTTTCACATCTTGAACTGTTCTTGCTCCTAAATTTTTAGCTTCTGACCTCATGAATCCTTTTTCCATCTCTGTCCCCTCCTCTCCTCATCCTGGATGCTAGGCTTAGGTGTGCAGTCCTGTTTTTGCTGCCTTAGCAGAGAAAACCCTGGATTTTCCTGAGACCATGATCCACATGCTCCCTCTGGTGCTCACTGTCCTGCATGGCCATGATTTCCAACCCAGACCTCTAGGACCAACGCTGAAGATGTAATTTCCATCCCAATTCCTTGTCCAGCATCTGGGCTCAGCTTTGGCTTTCTCTGACCTAGGATCAGGAAGTGAACGTTGGTTCCAAATGTAGGGTCTTGGAGAACAACAAATATCCCACCAGAAGGGCAGGTTCTGGGGCTCTAGGTCTATCTTCCCAGATTGGAGATGGAGGGGTTGGCAGGGGTTTTTGGTCTTTGGGCCCAAATGTGGAAATCAGGGAGAGGCAGAGGGTGCTAGTGATTAGCATCGGGCATGGGAGAGCAATGTCATTTCTACTTTGCATGGCCAGGCAGATGTCTCTCAAGATAATAGTGGCTAATCAGCTTGTCCATGTGTAATAGTCATAGTTTCACAAATCAGAACATAATCATGCAGCAATAATAAGGTGCCATTCATTAGCCTTTCCAGTGTAACCAAGAATGGTTACAGTGGCAATTGGTAATAATAGCAAAAAGCTGTGTCAGTCTGGGACAGATAGGAGACAGAAACCACACCAGTTATTTTAACACAGAAAATTTAAGGTATAAAGTTGTTAACTGGGTGACTGAAAGGTTATAAAAAGAACTTTAAGGTAGGAATTGCAGCAAGTATCTGCCATCTCCAGGGCTGAGGGAGCAAAGAAAAGAGGCAGAAACTATCAAACTTTAAAACTTACAGGAGGAATTCCCTGGAGTTTAAATTCAGCTATCTGAGAAAGGAACTCAGCTCAGCTGGGGCTGGTGTCTCTGAGCTCAGGAAAGGGCCAGGTAGGTCAGGCAGGGACCCACACTTCAGGGGAGGAGGGACTGGCATCTGAAGCTGATGTCTCTGAGCTCCTGGAAGGGGCCCCAGGAGTCTGGAACCTGGATCCTGGAGAAGTCTGGTGCTTCATGAAGGAATTGCTGCCTGTTGTGAAGAAACATTGCTGGGAGATGCTCATAGGAACAGGAAGCCCACAGGGAAACAAGAAGAAGGAGCAAGCCCCTTTTCTCTCCTCTAGACTTGTAGTCTAACTCCATGCTGTATATTGGCAAAGCCTAACAAACTCTAACAGGGAGCAGCTGGTAACACCAAAAGGTGCTTTGCAGGGACCCAGCTCCAGCATCACAGAGCAGGTATCATTTATATTATCAAATACAAAAATCACAGGTTGATCTGACTACAAACATTATACTTATAATGCACCCCTCCACTCTGCCTCTACATGTAATCGATTTACTTTTTCAAAGCCATAAAAACAATGTTCTAGCAACATACAGGTAGATTTTCAAAAACAAAAAGGCCTACCAATCATCAGACCATCTTAACACCATGACTTTTTTATTGTCACCTTTTCTGTTTTAGTCTTTCTTATAGGCAGATATAATTTTTCAGTTATGACTGCAGCACCCCACACAACTGAGTGTCTCTGCTGTATCACAAGCCTGGTTGCCTGCTGTTACGGAGGTTGTTGTCACAAACCCTCATTGAATGAAATGCCATTTTCATATTGATTTCTCCTCTTTGATTCTTTGAACATCTGGATCATATTCCTCAAGGCCATTCTAGCTGCAAATGAGGGAAACTGCTCAAATCAGCTTAACCAAAAACAAATTGATGTGTGTGGCTGTGGTGGGGGGTGAAATTGACTGGCTTCGGTCCCTGGAAAGAATGCAGGAGTAACTCACAAAACTAGGACCTAAAACCAGGGACCAAAAAGAGCCAGCGCTCTTCCTCTCTGTCCATCTGTTGTGTGGCCCTCTCTCTACTTCTCTTTGGAGATTAGCCTCTTTCCTTCCTACTGCAGACAGGTCTTCTTTACCTGGTAGGAACATGGCCACCAGCAGCCTCAGCCTAAGTGTAATAGAAAGAGCTTCCAGGTAGCAATCTCAGGGAAGGTCGGTGATTGGCTCTGTTGGTTCACATGACCATCCATTGGGCCAATCATCTTTTTAGGGCCACCATGAATAATTATATCATTGGCCAGGCCTGGTAATATACCCATGCCTATGGCCAGGGTGGTTACAGGGCCTAATATGTTATCAGATGAAGGGGAATGGGAAGGCTTCCTGGGAAGACAGAAAACAGCCACTAAGTCACTACACAGGGGTTGAAATTTTCACCATAGCAACACTTGGTAACCATTACTGCACATCTAGTTCTTTGTTTTAACAATTGCCTTGTGAAAAATTCCCAAGGATAGGGTTACTGCCATGGTGCTTGCCAGAGCACTAGAGCACGTTTGTGTTTTCAGTCGAAAAGTGTGTTCACATCCAATACCTTATGTGTGCCTCACCAAGAAATCCCAAGTGACAGAAAAGGAACCAGAGACACAGAGAAGCTGAGTGACAGATCCAGGGATGCACAGCAGATGAGGGCAGAAATGAACCCAGAGCCCTGGCTTTCTGACTCCCATTCCAACACTCTGCCCCTGAAATATCACAGTGAAAGTTTAGACTAATGGGGAGAGTGTTAAAGCCCAGTGTCATCTCCGTCCAGTTAAGGGAGAGAGCTTCGTCTGCTGTCTTCCCCTCGGAGGAGCTGGGCCAGACCCCTTGAGCAAACCGGCTGGCAGCCCCTGCCTTCGGAGCCCGCTCGAGCTCTGATGGGGGAAGTCCCTCCGCTGGACCTGGCGTCCTCCCAGTGGGCGCTGTCCGCACGCAGCTCCTCCAGGACACTGTGAAGATGCCTCAGTGTGAGCAGGAGCCTCTGATCTTGAATCTGCATCTCAGACTAGGAGAGAGAAGGAGCCTGTGAGGGGATGCGTGGAGCCCTGGATGTTTCCCCATCAAGCCCCTTCCCTCGCTGCCTCATCAGAGACCAGCCCACTTGTGATTCGCACAGCCTCACAGAAGCCGTATCCACCAATGCCTCAGTTTCTTGCTCTGCAAAGCAGAAAGCAAATTGCTTACTTTTCAAGGCTTTCATGAGGACTGAATGAATTTGCCCATGGGAAAATCCTTTCAAGGGGTCAGCGAGGTCAAAACTACTTTGGTTACAATACTAAGACATTATTTTCCTTTTTTTGCTTTCATTTTCTTGTGAGCATACCATGGAGTTTTCCAGAAGCTAATGACATGTAATATCTCAACAGATTGAATGCAGGAGCAGCTATGAGAATCCAGCTGTGTTCTATTAAGACAGACATTAAAGCAATTTGCAACAATGTAAAATGGGGCTACTCTTCCCACTAAATATTTGCTTTGAAAAATATAGTTGTTTTGAATTTAAGTAATGTTTTATTAACATATTATGAATTTATTATTATTTTAGAATGCATTAGTAAATATATTAAAAATGTCTCAGCTTTGGCTTCTAATTCAGTCAGTATTGTTATATATAACTCACATAAACAAAAGCTTTTTGGTGGCCTTAATAATTTTTTTGGGCATAAAGGGTTCCTAAGACCCAAAAGTTTGAGAACTGCTGCATTAGAACTATCCTGTCACCTTCAGCCATCTCCATTCTTTCTCCCATTTTTTCCTGAGAATTTTTTCCCATATATTTTCTCTCTTTTTCTTTCTGTTTGTTTGTTTGTTTATTTATTTATTTATTTATTTATTTATTCATTTATTTTTGAGGCGGGGTCTCACTCTGTTGCCCAGGCTGGAGTGCAGTGGTGCAATAACGGCTCACTGCAGCCTCGAGCTCCTGGGTTCAACTGATCCTCCCACCTCAGCCTCCCGAGTAGCTGGGACTCCAGGTGCACACCAGCATGCCCGGCTACTTTTTGTATTTTTTGTAGAGGCAATGTCTTGCCATGTTGCTCAGGCTGGTCTCAGACTCCTGGGCTCACGCGATCCTGTCAACTCAGCTCCCAAAGTTTGCTTTCTCTTTAAAAATGTTAAAATTCTATTTTCTGACTAAGTAATTCTTAACACATGATAGAAAATTTAAAAGCTACAAAAGGACATATATTTAAAAGTCTCTCCCACCCACCTCACTTTATCCCTCAACTCGAGCGTCCTTCTCCAGAGGCAGCCACTGCAAATGCTTCTGTTTTTCCTTCCAAAGCTGGTCGGGGCAACACATGGTTAGATATACAGATTCTCAGCCTCTCTCTTTCTCTGTCTCTCTTTGCAAGAGATAGTTATGAACATTATTTCCCCACTAAAAATAGTGTTTTCATTTTTGTGACAAGCTGATCGCAAGTAAGAAGACCAAGTCTGCATCCTCTACTCAAGCATGAGTAACACTGCCAAGAGAATATGTAGCTAGAAAGAGAGATGTGAGGCCAGGCCCAGTGGCTCACACCTGTAATCCCAGCACTTTGAGAGGCTGAGGTGGGCAGACTGCCTGAGGTCAGGAGTTCAAGACCAGCCTGGCCAACATGGTGAAACCCGGTCTCTACTAAAAATACAAAAAAATTAGCCAGCCGTGGTGGCATGCGCCTGTAATCCCAGCTACTGGGGAGGCCGAGGCAGAGGAATCACTTGAACCCAGGAGGCAGAGGTTGTAGTGAGCAGAGATTGTGCCACTACACTCCAGCCTGGGCAACAGAGTGAGGCTTCATCTCAAAAAAAAAAAAAAAAGGAAAGACGTGAAGCAAAGGTGTAGTCGGCCTCCCTCAGAACACTGGGACATCTCAGGCTATAGAGCGAGTGGTCCTGGGCCCATTTTTTCCTAATTCCTCAGAAAACATTCACTCTGTGTTTTCTCGATTTTAGGGTTTTGCTCCTGCACATATTTCTGAGTATGTGCCTACAAGACCACAGTGGGGTTCCCAGCACGGAGGTGGTGATGAGGCATCCAGGCACCCACAGTTTCAGGGAGCATAAGGAAGATAGCTGCCCAGTGCTGGATGCCTGCTGACTGTGGGAAGCTGCAGTCCCTGCTGCTGGAATTCCCTGGTCCCATGAGAAACCCTACTGGGTCAGCCCTTCCTCTGGGGTGATAACAGGGTTGGGTCCCAGCTGGCCTGTTGCCTGGCAACCCAGAAAGGTCATTTTCGGACAATCCTGTCTGTCTCTCCCCAGGATGAGAGGTGTGTATATTGAGAAACAAACCTCTTCTGAGGTTCCCTGAGCTGCCTCCTCTCTCCTGGCTGGTGTCCCCACACACTTGGGGGCACCTCTCTTTTTTCGGACTTGGAGAAAATACCATAATGAAAGGCATAAGCCTGGCTTCCTGAGCAGCAACACAGGACCAAGTAACATAACATTGGGTCAGGAGAGTTAGTGCTCCATGGGGGAGGCACTTGCCAATGGGAAATGAGAGACAGGCACGAGCTGGGCAGAGGAATTTCCTCTCGTTCTCTCTCCCCCAATGTGCAGTTCCTCCTTCAACCCCTGCAGAGCATCTCAGCTGCTGAGACACCCACTGGGCCTCCTTAAGGCACCTTCTGAAGCCGTAGGCTGCTTGGTAATACAATGTCTGGCGTAATTGCCTGGCATAGCATTGGCCTCTGCTGCCACACCCTATGTTCCTCCTTATCACCACCCTTGGCTTGTACTTCCAAATAAAGTGCTAGTTTCTCAATCCTTGTCCAAGCCTCTGCTTTCTAGGGGACCCAGGCTAAGACATTGGGTGTATGCACGTCCATCTGGGTCAGGGTTATAATAGCCAACACCACGGTGCCAAGTATTCATTAAAAGGATTACAAGCATCTCTTCAGTGAATCCTTACAATACCCCATACGATATTGGTACTATCGTTATTCCCATTTTGTGATAAGGAAACTGAGGCTCAAAGAGATAAAGCCCCTGCTAGAGCCACACAGAGGACTCAGCACACACGGAGGACTCAGTGTCATTCTAAAACCAGTCTGGCCAGCACCACACCCAGCACCTCCCATGTAGGCCACGACCTACTTATCCCTGAACCTGAGATCACAATTGTGCATTACGTGGTAGGTCCCAGAGGGGAGACTGCAGGGTCCATACCGTAGCCTGCAGCCTCTGCCCCAGGGGGGACCCGGGAAGGAAAACCAGAGATCTTTGGAAAATATGTAGTCGGGGCATCAAGGAAAAGAAATGCAAAACCTTACCAGCTCCTTTCTCAGCCACTCCAAGGTCTGCCCAAGACTCGGGCTGGGCTCTTCCGCTGTTTTCAGCTCAGTGTTCTTGGGAGTGACCTTGACACTGACCTGGTTCTGGGCCTGAGGGATCTTTGACTTGTACATTCCCCCAACCCTTTCAGACTGGCAGCAGGTTCTGGCCAAATCACTGAAGATGGAGTTAATGGGAGCAGGAGGTAGCTCACATTGAAAAATGTAATCTGGCTTTTTTTTTTTTTTAAAGGGCTTTAGTGCTCTGAACAGAACAAGGAGGAAGGGAGGGAGACCATTATGGGTCCGAGTACCTTGGTGCCTGCTGTTCCAGAAGCCAAGAATATGTGATGCCAACAGGATCACAGAGAATGCAAAGCTTTAAATGGCAACAATATGGTTATTATGAAAATAGGCACTCTTTTCTAAGGGTTTGCTTTGTGCTTTACATATAAAGTATGTATATGTCTCATTTGGCATATACCTCCACGGGTGTCCCAAGTCTCTGTCCTCATTTACTTATCTATAGAGTCTAGATAAAGGAAATGTTCACTTTCCAAGTTCCCTTGTTTCTGGAATCCCCATGTGACCCATTTCCGGCAAATGAGATCAAAGCAGCAATTTGCTGTTAGGCTTCCAGAAAAACTTCGACCTTCCTAACAAAAGGGAAAATGTCACTGCTGCTTCCCTTTTACTCCTACTTTCTCCCTTTTCCTTCTGCCTTGAATGTGGATGTGATGTCTGGAGCTATGGTAACTGTCTTGCGACCATAAGACAAAGCCCAAGAAAATCACAGAGTCATTAGAAATCATTGCACCCCTGACTCAGCAACAGCATCTATATGAGAAAACAGACCCGATTTCTAATGGAACGCTCTGCTACTTGCAGGCAAACACAGTCCTGACACACCATTTATTCTTCCCATTGTTATAGGAAAGGGGTCCCGACCCAGACCCCAAGGGAGGGTTCTTGGATCTCATGCAAGAAAGAATTCAGGGGGAGTCCATACAGTAAAATGAAAGCGAGTTTATTAGGAAAGTAAAGGAATAAAAGAATGGCTACTCCATAGATAAAGCAGCCTTGAGGGCTGCTGGTTGCCCATTTTTATGGTTATTTTTTGATGATCTGCTAAACAAGGGGTGGATTATTCATGTCTCCCCTTTTTAGACCATATAGGGTAACTTCCTGATGTTGTCATCGCATCTGTAACCTGTCATGGCGCTGGTGGGAGTGTAGCAGTGAGGATGACCAGAGGTCACTCTTGTGGCCGTCTTGGTTTTGGTGAGATTTAGCCAGTTTCTTTACTGCAATTGTTTTATCAGCAAGGTCTTTATGACCTGTATCTTGTGTTGATCTCATCCTGTGACTTAGAATGCCTTAACCGTCTGGGAATGCAGCCCAGAGGGGCTCATCCTCATTTTACCCAGCCCCTGTTCAAGATGGAGTTACTCTGGTTCAAATGCCACTGACATCATCCCACTGTGAAGCAGGTATTCAATTCTCTCTTTCGCTAAACACTTATTGAATGTCTACTGTGTGCCGAGTTCTGCTCTAGACACTGAGGTTATCAACCAAAATCAGAGAAACAAAGGCCCTGCTTTCCTGGAGCTGACATCCTAGTAGTCATTGGAAACTAACAATCAAATTAATGCTACGATGAAAATACGTAGACTCTATTCTCACGTAGGTCTTTTAAAATATAAATTTATTGGGCAGGCATGATGGCTCATGCCTGTAATACCAGCACTTTGGGAGGCCGAGGTGAGTGGATCACCTGAGGCCAGGAGTTCGAGACCAGCCTGGCTAAACATGGTGAAACCCCGTCTCTACTAAAAATACAAAAATTAGCCGGGTGTGGTTGTGGGCGCCTGTAATCCCAGCTACTCAGGAGGCTGGAGCAGGAGAATTTCTTGAACCCAGGAGGCGGAGGTTGCAGTGAACTGAGACTGCAAATGTATATATATAAATTTATTCTATTCACATGCACTAGAAACTCCAAACCAAGAATTAGCATAGTGACCCCAGATAAAGATGTGAAATGACTGGCAAAGCAAACTCAGCCCAGTTTAGGGAAACTTGCCCTCAATCTGGCCACACAAAATATCCTCAGATAGAGCTCACCTGAAGATGAACTCATATAAGAACACACAAGGAAGCCATTCACCATAAATGAGAGTCAACAGACACCATTCACCCCCTTCCCCCAAGAACTTCAGATGAAGGCAGTTAAAAGTATTTTGAGGCCAGGTATGGTGGCTCACACCTGTAATCCAAACATTTTGAGAGGCCAATGCAGGAGGACTGCTTGAGGCCAGGAGTTTGAGACCAGCCTGGGCAACATAGCAAGACCCCTTATCTAAACAAAATAAAATACAATAATTAGCCAGTTGTGGTGGCACGTGCCTGTAGTACCAGCTTCTCAGGAGGCTGAGTCAGAAGGATTGCTTGAGCCCAAGAGGTCGAGGCTGTAGTGAGCTTTGATTGCACCACTGCACTCCACCCTGTCACAAAAGAAAAGTATTTTGAAAAGAAGAGGCATACAAGAAGGAATCAAAATCATACAAAACAAGAGACACTTTTTTCTTTTTCTTTTTTTGAGAAGGAGTTTCACTCTTGTCACCCAGGCTGGAGTGCAATGGTGCAATCTCGGCTCACTGCAGCCTCGGCCTCCCAGGTTCAAGCAATTCTCCTGCCTCAGCCTCTCAAGTAGCTGGAACTATAGGCACCTGCCACCACATCCAATTAATTTTTTGTATTTTTAGTAGAGATGGGGTGTCACCATGTTGGCCAGGCTGATCTCAAACTCCTGACCTCAAGTGATCCACCTGCCTCAGCCTCCCAAAGTGCTGGGATTGCAGGCATGAGCCACTGTGGCCGGCCAAAAGAGACACTTTTTAACAGGCAGATTTGAAAAAGAATGCAATAGAATTTATAGAACTTAAAATTACAGTAGGTGTTTATAAGTTAAAGAGAAAAGAGTGTATATTTATTGTAGCACCAGAAGACAGAGCTAGTGAGGTAGGAGATCAGCAAGACTTGTTCTCCGAGCACTGGTTACAATCCCAGTCACAACTCAACTGATCAAAACAGGATCTGTTCAAACAGGATGCCATGAAGTCGGCAGCCAAAACCAACTAAAATCGAGATGGCAATGAAAGCAACCTCTAGTTGCCCTCATTCCTCACAGAATGTTAATTAGAATTCATTAGGATGCTAAAAGACACTCCCACCGGTACCACGACAGTTTACAAATGCCATGACAATGCCTGAAACTTACCTTACACGGTTTAAAAGGGGAGGAACCCCCAGTCTGGGGAATACCCCACCTCTTTTCTTGAAAATTTGTGAATAATCTACCCTTTATTTAGCATATAATAAAAAGTAGCTTTTAATATAGTCAGCCAGCAATCCGCAAAGGCTACTGTGCCGATGGGGTAGCCCTGCTCTGTCTATGGAGCAGTCATTTCCTGTACTCTGTTGCTCTAATAAACTTGCTTTGCTTTCACTTTACTTTGTTGGTGCACTCTTGAATTCTTTCCTTTATGAAGCCAAGAACCTTCCCTGACTGAGCCCCAATTTTAGGGTTCACCTGCATCACTGCAGCGGTAGCTGTACATCAGTACCTTTGTCCTATACAGTGGGTATAGGACAAAGGGAAGCAGACTGGGATTCAGTAGGAGGAAGGTGTTGTTTAGAATTTTTCCAAGCAGTGGGTGCTCAGTCAACGGAGGGCAGAAGCATAGCCCAGATGATCAAAGAGACTGGAGTAGGGGCTCTACTGGCTTGGAGATGGGACCTGGAGTTCCTTCCAAGTATAAGACTGACTAGGCAGGAAAAGGGATACTGTAATAAGGAGCCAGGATATCTGGGTTCTAACTCCAGCTCTGCCAAACTGTCTGTGTGAACTTGGGCCTTGTCTTTTCCCTCTTAGGCATAATGAGGCTCAAAATAGTTACTAAATCGAGTTGTAAGGAATGTCACATTTCTTATATCCTGGCGTTTACAGCTTGAGAATCATTCTGACTGCCACATGCAGACAAAAATCTTATGTGCTATTTCTCGTAGTTCAGCTGTCACTTTTCAGAACCCAAGAGAATCAGAGAAACTCCTTTCTGCCACATTTATACCCCTTCTGAACACAAGGGGCCAGAGATGATTCCTCCAAACAGGCCACCAGGCTTTATGTCACATGCCCTGTAATCATGGGACAACTGCCTGGAGCCGAGATGAGCGCCCCAGCCCAAAGCAGCCATCTACAGACTGGACAGGAGAGTGATCATTGGCTCATGGGTGACTGGTTTTTGAGCAGCTGCATTTTGGGTGGTGACCAGATGATCCAATCAGATCTTCCCTCAGACATGTTGAATTTGCCACAGATTGGGAGGTTGGATTATCACTAGAACACTGTGTACCAAACGTCTCTAAAACTCCATACTTTCAAACAACGATCATTTATTATTGCTCATGTTTGCAGATCTGCAGCTCTGAGTCTGCTCCACAGATCTCCTGTCCTTCTCCTGGAATCACAGGGCTGCTGGGGCACATTCTCTTGGCAAAGGAGAAGAGAGCAAGTGGAACCATGGGAAGCCTCTTGAGGCTTAGGCTCAGAACTGTCACATTGTTGCTTTTGCCATGTGCCATTGGGCAAAGTTAGTCACATGGCCAAGCCCAAAGCTAAGGGGCAAGGATGTATGCTCCACTACAAAGAGATCCTGGCAAGTGTGTGGACTTATGGAGGGATGATGAAGTGAGACTCACAATTCTGTGCCGGAAGACAGCACTGCGTGGAAGTGGGGCCACAGGCCTGGAGGTGCCCAGAGGGAAGGTGGCAAGTGGAGACCATGAGGTGGCAAGAGCAGGAGGCCGGAAGTATTGTTGGCTCGGTATCAGACAGATGTCATTGTGGCAGTCGGAGGAGACACACAAAGAACTAGAGAGAAAGTGATCTCAGGATAAGACTTGAAGGATGATTTAGAACAACCAGCATTATTGATCTCCTACTCCAGACCAGGCACCACACTAAGTCCTTGACATGCATAACCTCATTTCATCTTTAAAACCTGATGACTGCAATTCCAAAACTGTGCACTGAGGCACCCTGAGGCACTATAGAAAACTCACAGAGGCACTGAAATGTATCTAAAATTTTGAGGGAAATGCAATGACATCTGTCAGATACTATGCCAACAACTATTATTATGTCGCTTGAAGCTAACTACCTAATAAACAACTGCTACACCTTCTAGGGGGCCTGGTACACTGTGAAAAATTACTAAGATGCTAAGGGTGTCATGAATTGAGAAAGTTTGGGGACCTCTGCCTACGACGTTGGTACCATCATTATCTGCATTTTGTAGATGATTACACATAGATCCTATTATTCACAACTTATTACGGATGTGAAAACTGAGGCTCAGAGAGGCGTGGATTTCCCTAGGATCACTTCAGCCAATAAGTGACAGAACTAGATTTAGGACCTATCCTCCCTCACCTTCGTGGGGAGGGTCTTGCCTGTTGTCTTGAACTGGTGGAGACTCAAGCAGGGGCTCAGGCTAGGCCTAGGGTGTTCTCTGCCCTGTACAGTAGTGGTGCTGACAGGAGCGGAACTTGGCAGTTAGAGTCTGGCACTCTGTCTTTGGCTTCCAGCGCTGACACCTAATTACCCTGGAAAGCCATTTCTTGTGGTTAACTTGTTTTGATGCATTTTCATTTATTTTTAATCCCACTCTTAGGATTCTGGCTCAGAGCACATTTTACTTCATGGGCTCAGAAAGGCTTGGCACATGAAGATGACGGGAGGTGGAGCCAGGAGGCCTGCAAAGGGAAAGAACTTAAACCTCTGAGTGGGGAAAAATGTCACTAGCAAATACGAAAGCCAGAATGGCCAGCCATTCTTCACCCATGGGCAGCCAATACTACTATGGATTACCTGTGCCAGACTCTGCAATGCATGCTTTGAATACAGTGGTGAGCGAGAAAGACCTCACGCTTGACCTCTCAGGGCTTGTGGCCCGCAAGTAAGAGGGTCCATTCGCAATCAGCTGGTTCAAAATCTTACTTTATACCACAAGCCTGGTGCATATATATATATGTGGCAAGTGGGCTCGTGTATTTTATATATATAAATTTTACATATAAAAATTATATATATATATATATATATAATATACATATATGGGAAGCAGGCTCATGTATTTTATATAAATATAATTTTATATAAAAGTATATACAATTTGGCCAGGCATGGTGGCTTACACCTGCAATCCCAGCACTTTGGGAGACTGAGGCAGGTGGATTGCTTGAGCCCAGGAGTTCGAGACCAGCCTGGGCTATGTGGTGAAACCCCGCCTCTACTAAAAACACAAAAAATAGCCAAGTATGGTGGTGCGTGCCTGTAATTCCAGCTACTCAGAAGGCTGAGGCAGGAGAATTGCTTGAACCCAGGAAGCGGAGGTTGCAGTGAGCCAAGATCAAGCCACTGCACCTCACACTGGGCAACAGTCTCAAAAGAAATAAACATATATATAAAATTTTATATAAGTATAAAATTATAAAATACATAAATGAGGCTAGTCAGTGGCTATGACAAAAATTGCAGGCTGTCCCTCAATATCCCTTCTCCCTTTCACATATGGCAAAAGACTGCATTTTTCAGACTCATTTGCAGGTAACTGTGCCATGTGATTAAATCCTGGTCAATAGGATACAAATGGAAGTGATGAGTTCAATTTCTAGGTTAAGGTTCAATGTCTTCCCTTAAGAAGAAGGAAGAAGGTGCCTCCTACTTCCCCACATCCTCCTTCTGCTGATGCAATGTAGTGACAAGGGCTGGAGCTGGAACAGCAAGGTGCAAGATGGCCGAGCAACAATGCAGAAGGAGCCCGGGTCTCTTGTGGTTGGTGAACCAGCATGTCAGCCTGAGCTGCCACGTAGACTTTTCCATGAGAGAGAAATAAGTTCTGTTTTATTGAAAGCACAATTATTTTGAGTGTCTTTTTTAACAATATAGCAGCAGAGCTAGAGCAGAAGCGAAGTCCCCTAATTTCCCCTTCCAAGCCTTTTCCATAATCCCCCCACCTGTGTATTTAAGTGTTTTACCCTCTTTCAAGTGTTTTCTTTTTCATGACCGTATCTGCTCCTTACAATAGCTCTCTGTGAAGTCCATAGGAGAGAGAGGAGTTCTGTGACCCTCACTATGCAGACAGGGAAAACAAGATGCAAGCGTGGTAGGTAATCTGCCCTGAGACATGAGGGTGGAGTTATTCCCATTCCTCAGATGGGGCAAGTGGGCTCAGAGATGACATTTAGCTCTGCCTTTGTGTCCAACTCCTAGTCCAGGGCTCTTCCCATCCTTTTGGGCTGCCTCCCCTCCTATTCTGGGCACCTGAGCCCTCATCCCCTTTGTAAAATACAAATGAGGTGGAGGTCTAGAAGAGAGAAGTGTCTGCACTGTTAGAGCCCTCGAACCCTTCAGCCTGCCTTTCCTACCACACAAGCACATGCAGTCACTCTAACCAGAGGGGGCATGGGGACAGAGCACCAGTTGGCTCAGGGGGCCCATTACCATCTCTCTGCAGCTCCTTACCCCCTTTCAGCAGGCTCTTCCTTTAGCCTAGACAAGCAAGGCCAGTAATCCAATCATTTGTCTTCTGCCTGTGCCCTGTACTGTGTCCTTTTGGGTCCTGAACACACATGCCCTGTACTCTGTGTCTTCTAGCAAACGCTGTGGGCCCCACTCGTATTCCCTCAACACTCACCTTCTCCATGTGTGCCTATGGCTTCGTACTGCAAGCAGGTCTCACTCTGCTTAAGGAACATGCTTGACATGTGCAGAGGACAGGCTAGAAGTGCAGGAATAGCCCCCAACAATGACAAACAGGTGCTGGCGGATAAATAGTGAGAGCTCTGTGGCCTCAGATCTCAGGTGGAACAGTACTCAGTCCAATGGGACTGCGCCCCAGTTGCTCATGGCAGTCAGGGACTCACTAAAGCACCTGTAGTGTATTGGATGCACTTCCTTCTTGCTCTCACTTCGCATTCCTCTGCTGTGCTTCCTGGGATGACTTTCCAAATAAACCACTTGCACTCAAATTCTTGTCTTGGGCCTACATCTGAGGGAACTCAACTCACAACACATATGCTATGGTTTGAATGTTAGTGTCCCTTCCAAAACCCATGTTGAAACCTAATCCACAATGCAACAGTATTAAGAAGTGTGGTCTTTCGGAGGCAATTCATGAGGGCTCTGACCTCATGAATGGAATTAGCACCCATATAAAAAGGCACCAGGCTGAAGGGAGCACTTTCTTGCCTTTCTGCCTTCTGCTATGTGAGGACACAGCAATGAGGCACCATCTGGGAAACAAAGCAGCCTTTATCAGATGCCAATGTTGGTGTCTTGATTGTGGATGTTCCAGCCTCCAAATTTCTGTTCTTTTTTTTTTTTTTTGAGACAAGGTCTCTGTCACCCAGGCTGGAGTACTGTGGTGCGATCACAGCTCACTACAGCCTCAGAAGCCTGGGTTCAAGAGATCCTTCCTCCTTAGCCTCCCAAGTAACTGGGACTATAGGTGTACATCATTATGCCTGGCTTATTTATTTATTTATTTGTAGAGATGGGGTCTCTCTATGTTTCCCAGGCTATATCAAATTCCTAGGCTCAAGCAGTCCTCCTGCCCTGGCCTCCCAAAGCACTGGGATTACAGGAACGAGCCACTGCACCTAGCCACGTTCTTTATAATTACCCGGTCTCGGGTATTTTGTTATAGCAGCAAAAAGGGACGAAAACAGTGTCCTATCCATACGTGCCTTGTACACATGAGCACTCTGCACCCCTTTCCGCACATATCTATCCTGTGCATATCTACCCAGGAGTGTTCTGGACATGGGTATTCTCACCCTCTGCTCTGCACCTGTGTCCTATACACACCTGTCTCATGCTGGTGTATCTAGGACACCATCCTGCAATCTTCTGTTGTATGGAGGCCAGCCCTTGACCCTGGTGAGATGGTGGAGACTCTGGTGAAGCAGAATAGGACAGACAGAAGAGCATCCCTTGGCCTCAACTAGCCTTGGGTGTGACTCTGAGGCAGGTAGCCTGATTGATCTGACCCCAGTTTCCTCCCATGGTGATTAAACTCCAGGTTACTGATCTGTCAGAATGCAGAGGGACCAGGTGCAGGGATCACCACACAGAAGGTGCACCATCAAACAACCTCCATCACGGTGGCTCCTCCTTTCTCCCTGGGCCTGCCCTCTCCCAGGGGAGTGGCTTGGAATCTACCTAACCCAGCACCCCCAGTGTGCTAGGCCCTGTGCTGGCACATGGATGAGAGACAATAAGACCTCTGCCCTCAAGGAGCTGCTAGGTAGGGGCACTCACTCTTGTAGAAGCTAGGAATATGGATCTTGATTTCTGTTTTTCCTCGCCTCCCCCTTACTCTTTCCACAGCAGAGAGAGAACACAACACTCAAGATTTTTATTCCCCAAGGCTGGGAGATCCATACAGACCAGGTGGAAAGGGAGGTAGAACGCCAGCCAGGTCGGCTGAAGATTTGTGTGCATGTGAGTGTGAATGTGGACACTCCTTCCAGGGCCTAGAACGTGACCACCAATTAATTTCTTGAAATCCCTGAACCATGTCCCATTGCCATGATATCAGGGCCACTCCATGAAAGTATTAGAGCTCCAGGAAAACCAGATGAGCCAGGCTGGTGCCAGGGGTAAATATGACACAAGTAAACAAACCCAAACACCAGATCCCAGCCAGATTCTGAGAAAGGTGAAAACGGAGTGGGGTATGGGTGATTAGGCATGGGGCTGATCAGCCCCAGGACTTTAGGTCTATCTGAGGTCCCTAAATCAACCTGGAAGTCAGGGGCCCTTGGGTCTGATTGGAATTTTGCTTCCTTAGTGTAGCGGTAAGATAATCTCCTTTCTCCTTGGCACTCAAATTTCCCAAATGTGAAAATGGAGATGATAGTAACAGCCTCTCAAGACTTTTGTGAGTGCTTTGAAAATTACGATGAAAGCCAGCAGAGTGGTTACAAGCACTGAGCTGAGGTCTGGTTTTGAATCCCCAAACCATGAGATAACAGTTGTGTAACTTTGGACACAGAGTTATTAGCTATTCTGTGCCTTGATTTCCTCATCTTAAAATGGGGGCAATAATAGTATCCACATGATCAGGTGGTTAAGATGATTGAGTGAGTTAATATTTGTAAAAACATGTGCCTCACATATGGGAAGGGTTATGTAAGTGTTTGTCAAATAAAACAAACACACAAATAATTTGCTACTATTACTTCATCTCTGGGCTTAAGTGTTGTTTCCTTTTCCAGGAACTTTTCGTTGCTCCACTCACTCCCTTCACCTAGAAAAACCTCAGTCTCCCTTGGGTTATTACTTCTTTCATATCATCCTCCTGGACATACTACAGGCTGGCTTCAGAGATTTCTTACCTGGAACACAAGGGATCAGATTGCATCTGTATTTCTCAATCTTCAGCTATTCATATACCTATTCAGTTTTTGCCTACTGAGTCTACTGTTTTTTTTTTTTTTTTTTTTTTTTTTTTTTTTTGAGACTGAGTTTTGCTCTTGTCACCCAGGCTGGAGTACAATGGCACGATCTTGGCTCACTGCAACCTCCGCCTCCCGGGTGCAAACAGTTCTCCTGCCACAGCCACCTGAGTAGCTGGGAGTACAGGTGCACGCCACCACACCCAGCTAATTTTTGTATTTTTAGTAGAGACAGGGTTTCACCATGTTGGCCAGGCTGGTCTCAAACTCCTGACCTTGGGTGATCCACCTGCCTTGGCCTCCCAAAGTGCTGGGATTACAGGGGTGAGCCACTGCACCCAGCCTGATTCTACTTTGATTGACTTAGTTCTTCTGAGTGACAGAAAATCCCAAGTAATAGTAGCTTATACAAAATAGATGTTTGTTTCTCTCATCCACAAAAGTATGAGGAACTATCCCATTCTGGTGTTTCCATCTAGTCATCTGCAATCTAGGTTCCTTCAATTTTGTTGCTCTTCCAGCCTAATAGGCTTCCACTTCATGGTCCAAGATGGTTGCTCAAGTTCCAGCCATCGGTTTTGCATCCTGGCAGCAAGAAGGACAAAAAGAGAGTAGGAGGGCACATTCCTTTCCTTTCAGGAGACTTAACGTGTTTTTCCCACACTACCTCCTCTCATATCCTAATGGCTTACCATCCACTTGGCCATACCTAGCTGTAAGGAAAGCTGGGAAATGAAATCCTTCTGGTGCACTGTACCCACTATTGATCAAGGCTTCTATTACGGTGGAAGAAAGAGTGAGTGAATACTGGAGGAAACCAGCAGACTTTGTTGCATCAACTTCATATAGACTCATTTTTCTGCCCTTACTCTAGTCAATATCACCCATGATATCTTTGGTTTCATGAGTTAGTTATATATTTCCTTTTTTTTTTTGAGACGGAGTCTCGCTCTGTCACCCAGGCTGGAGTGCAGTGGCGCCATCTCGGCTCACTGCAAGCTCCGCCTCCTGGGTTCACGCCATTCTCCGGCCTCAGCCTCCCGAGTAGCTGGGACTACAGGTGCCCGCCACCACGCCCGGCTAATTTTTTCTGCATTTTTAGTAGAGATGGGGTTTCACCATGTTAGCCAGGATGGTCTTGATCTCCTGACCTCGTGATCTGCCAGCCTTGACCTCCCAAAGTGCTGGGATTGCAGGCGTGAGCCACCACACCCAGCCGCTAGTTATATATTTTCTAAAACAATTTAAAATAAACAGTCATTGAAATGAATACACACATATAGATATGTGTGTATATAGATACAGAGATAAATGTAGTATAGCTGATGGGGGAGTGTTACTCTAGTTGCCCCCAATGACACATGCCTCCTGCTATTCATATCCTTATATAGACCCCTCCCCTTGAATCCAGGCTGGCCCATGACCTGCACTAAGCAATAGAATGCAGCAGAAGCAATGCCAGGCCAGTTCCAAGCCTCAGTTTTAAGATGATCCAGCAGCTTTTTCTTTTGTGCTCTGAAGAAAGTTGCCTGCCATGTAAGAACTCTGACTACCTTGAGACCACTATTATGTAAGGAAGCCTACGCTAGCTACATGGAGAGATCATGTAGGACAGAATGAAAAAACCCAGCTGACAGTGAGAACCAAGCCCATAGACACACAGTCAAGTCTACGCCAGCTCCCAGCTGTTTGTGCCACCCCAGCTGACACCATACAGACAAGAGCTGAGCTATCTCAGCTGAGAGCAGCCCAAACTGCAAAACTGTGAGAAAATAAATAATAATTTTCTTTTAAGCTGCTGTTTTGGGGTGGTTTGTTATGCAGTGATAGATAATCAAAACATCTTTATTTACTTAACACCTAAAATTATGTTATATACCACTACCTTTTGGAATATTGCAGACTAAGTGTTTCTCCTAATGTTCCTATAGGAAGTCCTCATTCTGTCTCACAGATCACACATCTCCACAGATACATAATTACAGCCATCTGATTGAGGACTTTCTGTGTGCCAACATGACCATGATAATCTCCCACATGTTCTGTTTTTCTCTCTTGTCCCCTTGCACCTGGGAGTAGCCAGAGGGAGAACGTTTTCACAGTGCAAATCTACTCACATCACTCCCTTGCTTATCACCCACTGCCATGTCCACAAGAGAGTCTTCTTGGGTTCAACACACACTCAGGCTCAGCAGCTGACCATAAGCCACACTTGGCATTGACCTACTCTGAAGGATACAGCACAGGAACTTCCACTTGCTAGCCCAGCACGCAATGCTCTTCTTGGCAGGAATCTTTGCCTCTTCCGTCAGAGCAGTACCACTCAGATGCCAGATGAAATCCCCATCAGGTGGGTGCAGGAACGATCCTGGCTTAAAAGTTTCATGTCCCACAGGAGCCAGTGCCTTTGGACCTGTCCAGTTACATGAATCACTATATTTAGGACACCAAAAGTATGACTTCCCACCAGATATTTATAGTTCCCTCCAGCCCAGACGCAAGTTATCGCTCAGGGGTGTTTAAAAGCATCATCAACAACAACTTATATATATTTTTTAGAACAGTTTTAGATTTACAGCAAAAATGGGAAGATGATACAGAGAGTTCCCATATATCGCTGTCTTAGTCTGTTTAGTGTTGCTATAAAAGAATACCTAGGCAGAGCACAGCGGCTCATGCCTGTAATTCCAGCACTTTGGGAGACTGAGGAGGAAAATTGCTTGAGCCCAGGAGCTCAAGACCAGCCTGGACAACATAGTGAGACCCTGTCTCTACCAAAAAAAGAAAAAAAATTAGCCCGGCTTGGTTGTGCACACCTAGTCCCAGCTACTCAGGAGGCTGAGGTGGAAGGATCGTTTAAGCCTGGGAATTTGAAGCTGCAGTGAGCTATGATAGTGCTGGTGCACTCCAGCCTGGATGACAGAATGAGGCCCCCATCTCTGAAGAAGAAGAAGGAGTGGGAGAAGAGGAAGAGGAAGAGGAAGGAGAAGGAGGAGGAGGAGAAGAAGAAGAAGAAGAGGAAGAAGAAGAAAGAACAAGAAGAAGGAGGAGGAGAAGGAGGGATGGAGAAGAAATGAATATTTCAGGCTGGGTAACTTATGAAGAAAATAGGTTTATTAATATTTGGTTCATGGTTTTGTGGGCTTGTACAAGAAGGATGGCATTAGCACCTGATTCTGGTGAGGACTTCAGGAAGCTTCCAATCATGGCAGAAAGAGAAGGGGAGCAGACATCACATGGCAAGAGAGGGAGCAAGAGGGAGAGGGGAGGAAAGTGCCAGGCTCTTGTTTTAACAATCAGTTCTCTAGTGAACGAATAGAGTGAGAACTCACTTATTACCATGGGGACAGCACAGAGCCATTCATGAGGGATCCACCCCCATGATTCAAACATCTCCCACCAGGCCCCAAGTCCGCCACTGGGGATCAAATTTCAACATGAGATTTGGAGGAGACAAACATCCAAAGGATATCAACCCCAAACCCACTTTCCCCTACCGTTAACATCTTACATGAGTATATTTGTTACAATTAACCAACACTGATACACTGTTATTAGCTAAAGTCCATACTTTATTTATATTTCCATAGTTTTTGCATAATTTCCTTTTTCTGTTCCAGTACTCTATCAAGGGTACCACACTACATTGAGTTGTTATGTCTTTTTAGGTTCCTATCGTTTGTGACAATTTCTCAGACTTTCCTTGTTTTGATGACCTTTGAGGAGAACTAGTCAGATGTTTTGTAGAACTTTTTTCATTGGGATTCGTCTGATGTTTATCTGATGACTAGACTGCAGCTATGGGTTTTGGGGAGGAGGACAAAAGAGGTAAAGTGCCATTTGTGCCGCATCATATCCAAGGTACCTACTAGCGACGTGATTTGACGGTTGGAGTTGACTTTCATCACCTGGCTGAGGTCATCACGTTTGTCAGTTTCTCCACTGTAAAGTTGCTTCCCACCGGCCCCCGCCCCCGCCCCGCCACCCCAGCGCTTTCCATAAAACACTCTTGGAAAGGGAGGCATTATGTGCAACTCGCACTTTCAAAATGGGGAGTTATAGTTCCCCTCCTCAAGGACTGAGCTATCTAGATACAGCATTTGGAATTCTGCATGGGAGATTTATCTTTTCTACCTGTTTGTTCAGTTATTTTTATCAGTATGGACTCATAGATATTTATTTCATACTTTTTGTTACAGTCCAATATTACCTTATTTATTTTGTCACTCAAATCTTTCCAGCTTTGGCCATTGGGAACTCTTTCAGTGAGCTCCTACCGCCACCATTTGTGTGTGTGTGTGGTGTGTGTGTAGTGTGTGTGGTGTGTGTATGTAGTGTATGTGTGTGGTGTGTGTGTGTAGTACGTGTATTGTGTGTATGGTGTGTGTGTAGTGTGTGTGGTGTGTGTGGTGCATGTGGTATGCGTGTGGTGTGTGTAGTGTGTGTGTAGAGTGTGTGTGTGGCATGTGTGTGTAGTGTGTGTGGTGTGTGTAGTGTGTGTGTAGTGTGTGTAGAGTGTATGTGGCATGTGTGTGTAGTGTGTGTGTGGTGTGTGGTGTGTGTGTGTGTGTAGCATTTCTTTACTTTCTGGCACTATCAGATGCTCTGGGCTCATCTTGTAGTGTTTCCTGCCCAAGTCCTATAAACAGCAATTTCTTCAAGGAGCCTTGGATCCTTTTATTGGAGAATGGTATTAGAAACCAAGATTTCAGTGCTACGTGTGCTTGTTGCTATGGAGTATCATTGCTTCTAGGCCCTCTCGCTTGACAGTAAGGAAATATATGTGTGTATACTAGCCCGTGTGTGTGTGTGTGTGTGTGTATTATATATATATATATAACTTTCTGTATGTAATCATCTGCGTCTATATTAAGCTAAACATGAGTTCATTCTGGTATCTCCAATTCTAATCTGTTGCCACATGGATCATTCTAGCCTCCTCCTCAGGGGTCATTTTTATCAGAAGCAATGTTGCTTAGTAACATAGCAGACATATGTTTATCTGTTTCCAGGAAACAGAGCTTCCAAAGGTCAAATTCTCATGCAAAAGAGGAAAAGGTTTTGTTAACCCTTTACTTACATTCATCAGTGAGGCTCTCCACTGCTCTGAGGATAAAGAACAAACTACTTGGCCTGTAAGGCTCTGCAGTGACCTGGCCTGCTAAGCCCAGGCTTGTCTCCTACCAGGTTCCTTATTGGGCCCTCCATGACAACCATACGGGTCTCCTTCAGCTCTCATACTCATCACACACTTCCTTCTACCCCAAGGTATTTGCCTATGCTAGGCGCTCTGCTGGACTTCTCTTTCCTCCCCTCTTTATCTGGTTGCCTTCTACTCATCCTTCTAATCTCAGCTCAATCCACACTTTTACAGGAAGCCATTCCTATCCCCAAGACTAGGTTGGCACCCTTGTTTGAGGCTTGCACTCTATACTTTTATTTGGTAGCATTTACTATAACTGCAATGTTACATTTACTTATCCTTTTCTCCTATTAGAATACAAGCTTCCTGAGTGTAGGGATGGAGTCTACCTAGCTAACTAGTATATAATATTTGCCCATTTTCTCTGTTCTTTATTCAGTGAGCACTTATCCAGAGCTTCCTAGGTGTTAGCCCCTTTTCTAGTGTCTAGGGATACTGCAGGGAGGGAAACAGGCAAAAACCCTCTTCTTCTGGCACTTGTTTTTTAGTGGAGGTGGCAATAAGCAAACAGAAACTAATGTCAGTTGGTAAGTGCTATAGAGAAAAATTCAGAGTGAGGGAGTAAAGAGTGCTGGGGCACTGCTATTTTTGAAAGGATGGCCTGGAATGGCGTCTCTGAGAAGGTGGCATTTGAGCAAAGACTTGAAGGAAGTGAGGGTAGGGGGTGAGTGCGGGAAATATCAGAAAGAAGAACGTCCCAGGCAGAAGGAACAGCCAGCGCAAAGGCTGAGGTAGGACAGCGCATGACTGAGGGAAGGAACAGTGAGTGCTTTAAAGGAGGTATCTCATCCCATTCCCGTAACACTTCCTACATCCGTTTCACAGAGGAGGAAACCGAGCTCCAGGAGGGCAGTCCTTTACACCAGGGCACCCAGCTGTTGGGATGGAGCTGGGATTTGAACAGGAGTGTGGTGCCAGGGCTAGCATCCCTTTGAAGTCTCTAACAACGGGCCAGGCCTCTGCAAGGCTGGGAGGAAATGGAGGCCTTCCCAGCCCTGGTGGACCTGCCTAGGGCTAGGCTATGCTGGCCTTGAAGGCACTGGCATCCATCATCCAGGGTGACTTCCAGTCTCCTGGTTGGGGAGGGCTGCACAGAACTTTGGAGGAGGGCAGGTCAGGCTCCGCTCATGAGGTGGCCGAGGAGCAGGACATGGTACACTCATTCACCTGTCCTTCCACATGGCCAACTTCTGCTGGCCTTCCCAGAGCCCTCGAAGCCTGCACATTCACAATCCTCACGGACAGAAGTGGATACAGGCTCAGAGGCCAGAGGTACTACCCGAGACCACACGATTCAGCTGGTCACCGTGTCTTCCCGGAACCTGCATGATTCAGACCAAAGCTGTCTCTGGGGTTGGCGTGTGTTCCCCAAAGAGGAAACGTCTCCATGAATTTGGTACTCTAGGCACTTCACTGGACTCATCTTAACCCCGGCCCTGTAGAGGAAAGAAGTGAAAGTCACCCCTTTTCACAGCCTGTTCACCCACACCCACCTAAGTCTTCTAGGCGATCAGACATGGGTCTCGTTCTCCAGGAGCTGCCAATCCGATGGAGGAGGCTGACCCTTAAACAAAATCACGACCGTCAGAGACAAGAGCAAACAGTGCAGGCAAAAGGAGAGCCCAGATGGAGGGGCCCGTGGGGTAAGTGGGTGTGTGCCCAGGGAGGGGTTCCAGGAGAAGAGGCCCCACAGCTGGGCCTTGGAGGGTGAGGGTGTGTTTGGCCATTGGCAATGCCCCCAAGAGAACACCCCTCTTGGGCGGAGCACTCCACTGTCCCACGGAGAAAAAATTGCAGAGAAAAGGGGGAGGGGGATCGTCAGATTCTTTCTTGCAGCCTCTTCAGGTGGCGCCCTTGAGCCACGGAGCCGCAAGCGCCTGAGGAGACCGTCCCGACCTAAGGACCTCAGAGAGGACCCGGGGTCCTGCCTGGGGGCTGCGTGTGGGGTGGGGGGTGGGGGGAAGGGGAAGTGGAAGAGTGGGGGTGAGGAGTGGGGAGGCACCTGGGCTTGGCGCAATAGGGGCTCTCCGGTGGTGTGGAGGGGCAGGCGGCGGGGGAGGGGTCTTCTTCAGCACCCCCCCCGCCCGCCCCGCCCCTACGCCCGTGGACCGCGGGCTCCAAGCCCCAGTTCCCTAAGCCCAGGCGCCGGCGATCCAGATCTGCCTGGAGGGGAGGGGAGGACGATGGATCGGGGCCCCCGCACCCTCACCCCAGCCCATCACCCGCCTTCCTGTCCCTCTCCTTGCTAACTCTCCGGGCGCCCTCGCCGGCCGCGGGCGGAGCTCCCTCCGCGGCGCTCGGCGAGCCCCGGCCCCCGCCCCTTCTCCTGTCCCTCTGTCCCCGGATCCCCCCCCGCCTCCCCAGCGGCCGCCACCGCCGCCGTACAGCTCCGCGCGGCGCGAGCAGGTACGTGCGCCTCGGCAGTGGCTCCGGGCCGGGCAGGGAAGGGGGCGGGAGACCGGGAGGGCGAGGCGGTGGCGGCCAGGCCCGCGCCCTCCGGGCTGCGCCGCAGGAGAGACCCCCCGCAGGCGTACGCCGGCTGCAGGAAGGCGGACGGGCACCAGAGAGGACGCACCCTCGCCCGCCGGCGGCCGGGCGCCCTTCGCCCCAGCGTGGTGAGGCGGGGAGGGAGGCCCGGCACAGGTACGCACGCGGAGAGGGGACTGCTGGGGGCGGCAGGAGGCCGAGGGCCGGGGGCGGGGAGTGGCGGCGAAGGACAGCTAGCCTGACCTCGCGGCCCGCCGAAGGACATGCGACCAGGGGACCCGGCCTCCCCGGGCCTCCGCCTGGTCCGATTCGGCCTGCCGGGTCCCGCGTCTGTGGTCAAGGGCAGGAGCGGGGGGTGTGGACTGCGGGCCGGCAGGAGCGGGCGCGGTGGGCAGCCGGCGTGCTGGGGCTTTCTGCGCGCAACTTTGGGTACAACAGCGTGGACCTGCGTGTGCGTATCTGCACGCCCCAAGGCTTTGTGTACAACTCGTGCGTGTGTCTATCGACTGGGTTTTGTGAAGCTTCATCCACAGCCGCTGTGCGTCCCTCTCTCCGGGTGTCAGTGCGCGCGGTGGGTGGGGTATTGGGCCCCTGCGGGTCTTGGTGGATCTGCCTTGGGTCTTACTCCCTGGGGCACTTAAGTGTGTGTGTGTGTGTACGCGCGCGTGCGTGTGAAGGGGTACTCGTGTGGCCCGAAGATCCGAGGGTCACACTACGTGACTTCTGGGTGTCTGTGGGTACTGCTGTGGGAACAGCTGCTGGGGGAGTGAGTGTGGAACTGGAGTGTTCCTTTCAGGACCTGTCTGCAGATGAAATTAGTAACTGGTGGCGTCGTGGGGTGTGAATGGTGGGCAGGAGCAGCTATGTCAGTCGGTGTGTTTCTGCTTATGTTAGGGTAATTGGGCACGGCCTTTGTGTAACTGGTGAATATCTCTGAACCTGTGCATGAAAGAGAGATGTCCTAACTCTGGGTGAGAGGAATCCTCGTTTTTCTCTGCCCTCTCACTGTGGCATCCTGAGAAAAAAGTTTTGGGTTCCTGCAGCATGAAGGAGAGCTCTGCTCCCAGAATTTGGGAGCTCCAGATTTCTTCCAGGGTGTGGAGGCATCAATATATCAGTCTGGGAAAGGGGTTCCTGGGCCACTCCGGGAGCTGAGTTGGGTGGAAGGTGCTGAGGGTGTGGGTGGGACCACTTCTGAGCACCCATGTGGCACCCACTGCTGGTCCCTGTTTGTGGCTGGGCACTCAGGAAAATGTTTTTGGTGCTAAGAGTAAAAAGCCAACCAACAAACACATCTCTTTTTTCTGTCTATTCACTGGAAAGTAAAAGCAGTCTGGGCGCAGGCTGGGGACCCAGATGGAATTCCAACTTCTGCCTGCTCTCAAGGTGCTCACGGTTGCTGAGAAACAGCTGGATAAAACGAAGAGTCTATGAGTGAGGGATGCAGAGCCAGGGAAGGCTGGTGGAGTGATGCCACCAGCACAGGGGTATGAGTTTGCAGGTTCGTACATGATAATAATTCTTAGGGAATCTGCATTCAACTCCTGTTCTCCACCCTCCCATACATGCCATGGGATCTTGGCCATGTTTTATGAAATAGACAGTAATTCCGGATCGTGGGGCTGGTGAGGGTGATATGAGATACTCCTGCATGAAGTGTCGGGTACATGGCTCAACAGCTAGTAGGTGCTTGGTAAACATTTACTAAATTGAGACTCTGGAAAGAGAGACGTAGTGATAGAAATGGGCTGTAAAGGGAAAAGAGCTTTGTACTCACATGAAAGGCCCTATATGTGCTAAGAGGAGGTGTCTGATGCTAGTCCATATTGACAAGAAGGTCAGAAAGATTGAAAAACATGTCTTCCTGCACTGAGGCTCTTTGGGTTTCATTCATTCATTCATTCCATTCATCCTCACTTCATTTGCTCATATTTACACACACACACACACACACACACACACATACAGAGAGAAACACACACAGAGAGAGAGAGAGAACGAACCACAGTGCACTGGAGAATAAACTCCGGCATGAGAATGCAGAGAATCGTGTGTGTGTGCATGTATGTGTGCGTAGACACACCGGAGCATGTAAGCCACTCTGCACCTGGTGGTCTCTGTAGCCCATGACTTGTGCGCCTAGGGCTCTGAGTGTACGTGCCCTCAGGCCATCAGTGTATACAAGGAATGATGCAGTTCTGCTGTGGATTAGGAATGACACATACCAGGCAGGGAAGGGGGCTGAGGTGGGACCTGTCGGGGAGAGGCTAGATCTGCCTAAGAGCCCCGATTGCCAACTCCAGGTGAGTGTTACAAGGGAACGGGGGCCTAAGGTGGCCAGATTCTTTCATTTTGCAGGAGAAGCCAGGAATCCAACATTTAAAATGTAAAATCTAAAATCTTTTGCTTTTTATACATTTGCAACTAATTCACCAAAAACAAATGAACAGGCCAGGAACAAAACAAAGCAAAACTTCTATCAGCCAAATATGGTCCCCGGGCTGTAAGTCAGTATCCTTCAGCGGGAATGCACATGTGCTGTCTGTGTCTGGGTGGGTTTGTGCTCAGGTTCTTGGGTGGGGTAACTCCTCTTGCAGCACAGAGAGTGTCCCTCTTCTCGCCTCTCTCTCCCGGTTCCCCTCCTGTGGTTCTAGCCCAGGTCCCCACCCTTCTGTTTACATAAAGGCATTTGGCTTTGACCCAGTCATGGCTCTCCAGTCTGCCCCTTCCTCTTGGCCCTTTTAGCCATGCCATCCCCAACCTGCTGGCTTCCTTGCTGGACCCCCATCCTCCACTTTGCCCCCTCCCATCTCATCAGTCCTCCTTTCTTCTGAAGCCGAAGCACTTCCTGCTCCAGCTCCTCAGCTCTGCATGGCTCTCGGGCTCCTTGGCCTGGCTTTCAGAGTCCTCTGTGAGCCGGCCCCAGCTGGCCTCTGAGGCAGTCTGTTCCCCTTTCCAGAATGCCCTCATCACCTTCCATTGCTGGGAAGTATCCAATTCATCTTCTGAGATCTGGCTCAAATGCCACCAACTCCCAGAAACTTCCCTTCCTCTTTGTTCCCACAACAACTTCTGCATTTCTACCCCTCCCCCACCCCTCCGTCATCCTTCCCTCATACAACAAGGTCCATGGATTGCACTGGCCAGGGTCTTGCATGCACTATTTTATGAAATCCTCACAACAACCTTATGAGGGAGGCATTTTATTCATTACCATTTTATAGATAAGAAGAAGACCGAATCTGGAGAGGTCACATCACTTGCCCAAGCTCAAGTGGTGAAGCTGGGATTTGAGCCTGATATTCACACTATCTACATTCCGTCCAGTATAATAGGAACTCATCGCTAACTTTGAGCACTTAGTGTTCTGAGTACTTCGTGTAGGTTATCTCAATCCTACTCCAGCTTTGCGAACTAGAGGGTAGTAGTAGTAGTATTTTACAGGTGGGGAAACTGAAGCCAGACAGGATTAGTGAATTGCCCACAGCCATACCCCAGCTGGTGGTAGAGTGGGATCTGGGCTTGGATCACACTGTTCTGTCATCGTCTTATTCCCCGTCTTCCCCTCTGTCTGGCAGACATCCCCAAGTGGGAATTGTGCCTGACTCACCTTCATGTGCTTGGGGACTGGTATGATGCCCTCCACAACAGGGAGAGGTTGCTACATTCAACTGACTTTCTTTTTTCTCTTCCAGCTGCCAAGGGGCCAAGGGATGAGCTGGGACCCTCCTTCCCAATGGCATCTCCCCCTGGTCTGGAACTGAAGACACTGAGCAATGGTCCCCAAGCCCCAAGGAGATCAGCTCCCCTGGGCCCAGTAGCCCCAACCAGGGAGGGTGTGGAGAATGCCTGCTTCTCCTCAGAGGAGCATGAGACCCATTTCCAGAACCCTGGGAACACGAGACTGAGCAGCTCACCCAGTCCCCCTGGGGGTGTCTCCTCACTGCCCCGATCCCAGCGGGATGATCTGTCCCTTCATTCAGAGGAGGGGCCAGCCCTGGAGCCCGTGAGCCGCCCGGTGGATTATGGCTTTGTTTCCGCCCTCGTTTTCCTGGTGAGTGGGATTCTTCTGGTGGTGACAGCATACGCCATCCCCCGTGAGGCTCGAGTCAATCCGGACACAGTGACAGCGCGGGAGATGGAACGACTAGAGATGTACTACGCCCGCCTAGGCTCCCACCTGGACAAGTGCATCATCGCAGGCCTCGGGCTGCTCACGGTGGGCGGCATGCTCTTGTCAGTGCTGCTCATGGTCTCCCTGTGCAAGGGCGAGCTGTACCGCCGGAGGACCTTCGTCCCCGGCAAGGGCTCCAGGAAGACCTATGGCTCCATTAACCTGCGCATGAGACAGCTCAATGGGGATGGGGGCCAGGCCCTGGTGGAGAATGAAGCTGTCCAGGTCTCAGAGACTAGCCACACCCTCCAGAGGTCTTAAGAACTAGCCCACCTTATCTGGCTGCTTTAGCTCCAGTGCTACAAGGTCCACCCCCCGCTCCCGCCCACCTGACCCCTGCCAAGGCCTGGGGTTTCAAACTGAGCTCACATAGGGCCTTGTGGAAGAAGTACTGGGTGCTGGAGGGAGAGCTCGGGGCCCAGCCCATGCCCCACGCGGGCAAGCAGCCCACTGATCTGTTTTGTAGCTGAGGTTTTGCATACGGTTTTGTTTGGAGGATGGCTTCTGCTGCTAAAAATACAAAAGTTTGGAAACCGCTGCTCTTGGAGGATGAGGTTTCTTGGCATTTCTCAAGATTGGGAGCTGTTTGAAAGGTTGCCCATCCTCTTCCCTCATGCCTTGGGGAGTGAGGGACCTCTTCTGTCCTTATTGGCTGAGTGAGGGTGTTGATTGGCCGTGGAGGGGTCCCTTTCAGCCCTGATCATCTAAGGTAGGAGGTGGCTTCATGATGAGGGGAGAAGTCAGTACCAGAGTGACCCCCAGTACCCCCACTGACTAAACTGTGATCCTACCCTCACCAGGCCTCAGTTGCCCTGCCTTCAAGTGAGGGGGTTGGACTGGATGACCCCTCAGGTCCCTCTAGTTCTTCCCTGGGAATGGGAACCCAGTCTCTATCTCCAGTCACCCCTCCAGGGCAGGAAGGCATCCACCAGGCACTAACCATTCTCCCTGCCATTTTCTGGCCTGACCTCAGGGACCACCACAGCCAGCAGCTCTCATGGTCTCAGGGAAGAGCTCCCTGGTGGGGTTGGTTCAGTTCAAAGTTTGCTACAGCCTGGTTTTGGTCTTGGGGTCTAATTTCCTGCAGTGACACATTTTTACAAAGCCAAGTGCACAATATTACCCAGTTCTCTGGGCAAGAAGGATCTTTTACACAGGAAAGGGTGAGGGCTTTATTGTATTTCTGTGGGCATGATGCAGGCCTTGATCACCTTCTCCTCCATAGTATGTATCTTGCTCCTGACCTTATTTGCACAGCAGGAAAAAAAAATTTTTATGCTGAATTTGTAACCTTAGTCTCCCCCATATAGTAGTAAAGTGAAGCCACAGTTTATTTGGGGGAGAAATCAGGCACATTTGGGTGGCCTGGACACGCTGGCCACATTGCCATTGGTTTTTTTCTTACGAAATGTTTCTAGGTTCCTGCAGACTTTCTTTAAACTCTTGATAAGGAAAGGAAGTAGGCCCTGGGGCAAGGAGATACAGGTGTTTGAGGACTGTGGGGAGGCATCCTTCAGTCTGAATGGTCCCAGAGTGCTTCGAGAGCACATGCCTTCTAAGCCACTGGTGTAGAGACCCTACAGGAGCCATTTTAGTGAATCCCCTGCCCAATGTAGGTCCTACTTACTCCATCTCAGTTGGCCACATGGGCCGAGGATCCTGTTTCTTGGGGGTGGGAGGGTGGGGGGGCATGCGGTCTGTAGTGTAGAGAAGCCCTGATTAGCTGTAACTTGAGCCTTCAGTCCAGTGAGTTGAACATCTGGGGAGTGTAATATCACAGCTTCTATGACAGATCAAATATCTGCTCCTACTGGTAAGTTTTACCAAGAGCAGAGAGCTAGAGGAAGGCTGGAAAGGACAAGGGTTGTTTAGCTTGGCTTCCCAGGTTTTTGTTGTGGTATTGAAGGGGTATGGTTTGGAAAGAGCAAAGCTCCAAGATGGTAAAAGATTCACAAGTCCTAGGCTTCCACTGTTGTGTCGCTTTCTCCCAGGCTCCAAGTAGGCACAGCCACAGAACGTGGCATGAGCTGTTCTAAGTAAACTACAGAGGATTGGACATCCCAAATCATGGGCTAAGGCTTTTCAATCCATAATGATAATAAAAAAAATATCAACCAAGTCATATGGATTACTGTGATGGTGGCAGACTCATTTGGATACTAAACCTGTTGAGTGAATGCATCTGGGACCATCAGTTCATATCAGTTTAAATGCAATGAGTTTATTTAGGGGAGAAATCGGGCATATTTCGGTGGCCTGGACATGCTGGCCGCACTGCCATTTGTTTTTTTCTTATGAAATGTTTGATGTTAATCATCAAACAGATTTAGGGGCTAAATCTGTTTGATGATTAAATCCCAGGAATCTCAGGTTTTTCTAAGCCAGAGAAGCCTGCTTTGCATTCTAATGTTGAAAGTCCTTTAGAAAATGTGTATAATGGACTGAGGCATTATTACCTTGTCAGTGAATTAAGAAAACTTAAGAGATGACAAAAGCATTTCCCCATGATTACAGCTGAGATCTGCCAGCTGATGGATCAGAAACAGGTTTAAGAAGGAGGTGATTAGGAACACGGAGTAGGATGCTGAGAACTTTCTTTGCAGGCATTCCAGGGGCCTCTGTGGCTACTGGAATGTGCCTCTCCTCCAGGAACTGCCTCTCCCACCTAACCTGCTCCTAGGGCCCCAAACCTTGCTTTTCCTGGTGCATCAGAACAGATACCGATTTTGGAGTTGGTAAGACTAAAGTTGGAATCCAGGCTCTGCCACTTACTGGCTGCGTGACCTTGGGCAAGTTACTCCACCTCTCCGAGTCGGGATTTCTCTATCTGTGAAGTGGGATTAATGAAAGCTCTGCCTCAGGGTGGTGGTGCAGATTACAGATAAAATGGAGAACTGCATAGTATGAGGTCCAGTGATGCTCTCCTTCCCCACCTCAACTGGGGATAGCTGGATTAGGCCTTAAACGCTGTGTCAACCCTTCTGCCTTTCTTCTATCACACCTCACATCCCAGATCAGCGCATCTTGTGAGCTCCACTTTCAGAATCTGATTGCTGTCCACCCTCGGCTGCCACCGCCAGTCCAGGGTTGCTCACTGGTGTTCTGGCTTTCTCTCTTACCCGCTTCTCCTCCCCTCCTCCCCGCCCCATCACCAGGTTCATGCTCCACTCAGCAGCCAGAGGAAGGCCAGAGGCTGGTCAGGTCAGGCCACTCCTCTGCTCAAAACTCTCCTATGGCTCCCTCTCCAGGCAAAAGCCAAAATCCTCACCACAACCAGTGGCAGATGTATAGCAAGACTGGCAAAGCTCACACGTCCGGGCCTCTCACTAGCACAAGCCTCTTCCAAGGCCCTGAATTGGTTTATCTATCTTGAGGATGCCTCACTGGACTGCATAAGCTTCAGGTACCCCCAAACCAGGGTTCATCCCTCACAGTGGCCTACAAGGCACTAAGCAATTGGGACCCTGTGCTTCTCTGACCTCATCTCTCACCCCTTACCCCTTGCTCACTCACCCCAGCCACACTTGCCTCTTGGCCATTCCTCAACCTTACTGGGCACGCTCACATCCAAGGGACTTCAGACGGGCTGTTTCTTCTGCCTGGAAGGTACTTCCCCTCAGTATCTGCAAGGCCCACTCCCTCACCTCCTTAGGGGCTTTATTCAAATATCTTCTCCTCAGTGAAGCCTTTGCTGAGCACCATATTTAAATTCGTACCCCACCCCACCTCATTCCCTTTTCTCCTTCGCTGCCTTATTTTTCTCTGATCACTAATCATGACCCAGCAGGCTGAGCCTTGTACTTGTCTTTCCTACCCACGACCTCTCCTGCTGGATTGCAAGCTCCATGAAAGCCGGAATTTTGGTCTAACTGGTTCTTGCTGTACTCCCAGTGTTAGAGACATGTTTGGCACATAGTAGGTGCTCATTGTTGAATGAATGGATGAATAAATGTAACAAAAGCTTCTTATACCTGCCAGTGCTGCAGAGCCATATGCAGGACCCAGGAGGCCCGTGGTTCCTTCCCAGACTCCTGGAGCCCTCTCTAGGGGTGAGGATCAGTTGTGCAAAGGATCACATGCCTCAAAAGTGCTCATTTTGTCACTGGGCCCTGCAGCTGGGAACTTGGGAATCCATTTGCCTTCCTCTCCCTGGGCCTTGGTAGGGCTTTATGTGGAAGGGTTAGAGGGGTGTCCCTCAGAAGACCCTTCTCCCCCAACCTTGTTGGGACATACCCAGGTTCCAGCTAAACCTGGGAGACATTTGCTGGGTGTTTAGGGGCCTGTGAGATAAACCAACCGGATTCTTCCCATCCAAGGACCTTGAGTGCCCAGGCCTGGCCCTTTGGAACCCCAGTATCCATGATCACATCTACTCACTTACCTCAGGCATCTCCCAGCCCAAAATGCCAGCTGCCTGAGATTCCACCATTTTTGCTCCCTTCCTTGAGAATAAGCATTAATTTCCCTGGGATTCTCTTTAAAATGTCCTCACCGAATGGACATGTCTATACATACACATGTGCATATGTGCATGAGCACACACATGCGCATGCACGTACACACACACACACACACACACACACACACACACACACAGAGCTTTCTCTTGTCTGACCGAGCCCAGAGGCCAAGGACACCTATCTTGTAAAGCAGCTTCAAGCCAGGACATCCTCTGGATGATTGACGACATTTGCTGTTTCTCCACCAGCCATAGGCCTTGCAGCTCCCAGAATGCCAACCTCACAGCAACAATCAAGTTTCTCCTCCCCAGGCGAGGCTGGTTTCTCTGTATTTTTCCTGCTTCCCCCGCCCTTAGCAGGACGGGGAGAGATGTCCAGAAGCATTTCTGTCCTGGCATTTCTGGAGGGGACTGTGTGATCCTGGGCTGGGAACCAGGAGAGCTAGGTCCTGTTGGTCACCCCTTCTCTCTGTGGGCCTTTGGGCAAATTACTCCATCTCTCTGGTCTACCAGAGGAAAATTGGAAACCTTCCCACTCTGCCTTCTCTGAAAGCTGGGGGATCAGATAACACAAGCAGAGGACTTTCCAAAGTTGAGAGCTTGGTACTCTGTGTCTGGAGAGCTTTGAAGGGGCAGGAGTAGGGGGGAAGGGAGGCATTATTAAGAAGCCACAGTAGGTGGGGTTCTGTGTCAGGTTCTGTCAGGAGGCACTCACAAACTCAGGGAGGCCTTCCATCTGGGCCTGCTGGTCTCTCCTGGAGAATGGACTCCTTTTGATGTTCCCCAGGAGGTACACTTCAGCTAGAGAAAGAGAAACTTGCTGAGATCTGGGCTGGAGTGGTAGGGAGCTTCTTGTCAGGGGAGGTATGTTAGCATCTACTGGTCAAGTGTTGGCTATCTTAGGGATGGAGCACAGTGGAGATGGGTAGGATTTAGCCAAGAGACTCCCCAAGCTTCCAAACCCCCTGCTTTGAGGGGAGCCGATGTCCCAATGGCCAGATCCTGGCTAAAGACAGTAACAACCCTGGCCCTGTGGTATTTTCTTGTCCTTGGCCCAAAAACCCTCTTCGCCACATTATTTCTCTTCTAGATCAAGCTGTTCCATGAGCAGATGGACAGGACCAGGACACCTAAATGGTGCAGAGGGTTGCAGGATGACCATCTTCCTCCTCCCAGAGGGCCAAGTGATTCTGAGCTTTCTCCCTACTCAAATCTCAGAGAGCTTGTCAGAGGCAGGATCCCTTACAGAGGAGGTCCACTGAGGATGATGGTCCATCAAATGAGAGTGTAAGTCAGATTAGAGTCTTGACTGCCTGGATGCTTGGTTGTTGTTTAATGCCTCTTAGCCTGTTTCCTCATCTGTAAAAGGGTAGTGCTAATAACAGTGCCTTCCCCATAAGGCTGTGGTGAGCAGAAAATAACATGATACCTGTAAAGCACTTAGCACGGTGCCTGGCACCCCATAATTGCTTGATGTCAGCTATTTGTGTTGGTTCGTTCGTTCATTCATTCACACACAATCTGCATTCCTCCCTGAGCTAGGCTCTGTAGGGTACACACAGACCCTGCCCTTGAGTTGGTCACAGGCTGTCTGGGGAAACAGGACAGTGTGATTGCTGCTGTGATGAGCATGCACAGTGGGCTGTGTGTGTGAAGGAGAGATCTGATTGAACTGGGGTCAGAAAGGGTCACCCTTCGTCCAGGAAAGAAGGGTGTGTCTAATGGGAATTTTAAACAATGAGGCAGTATCCAGTGTGAAGAGAGAGTAGAGAGAAGGAAAGGCACTCAGGGCAGAGGAACAGCATGAGCAGAGGCTCAGAGGCCTACACAGCCTGGCGTGCACTGCAGTGGTGGTGGGGGTAAGGGGGGTTGGTGGTGGTGGGGAGGGGGGTGGCAGGGGGTGGGAGGGAGGTCTGCATTCTGGGCTGGAGTGTGGAGATGAGGCATACTGAAGGGCATGCCTCAGTGTTTCATCATCTATAGAATGGGGACAACCACAGTACTGAAATCACAGGGCCATTATGAAGAATCAGTTCTCAGAGACAGTGTATAGCATATGGAGAGAGGTCACTGTCAGCCATTATAATCGCTTGCAGATGTGTGTGGCAAGAAGAATCTTCTGATGTCATGCCCTTTAGGGGTGACACTGGCGCTGGGGAGGCCCGTCCATGGGACTGTGGGCTCCGGTACCCCCAGCCCTTCTCAGGGATCCCGCTGCAGCCAGAGGACATAACCTCAAGCTCCAGGTACTTCATCTCAACAACCTGTCCCTACTTGGACTCTGAGCCACCAAGGTCAAGGTGGCAGCTGCTGCTCTCCTGGGCTGAGGGGGAGGTTAGCAAGTGGAAGGAAAGCTGGCCCCAGGGGAGCAGGGAGGGCAGAGGAAGAAGGCGGCTTCCATGCCAACCTCTTCCCGGGTGGCTCAGTGTCTGGGCCAGTACTGACTTAGGGCCAAGGGCATTCAGCAAAGCCATTTCTCTCCCATCTCATCTTTCTTCCCTTCCTCCAATCTCTCCCTATTCCTCTATTTTTGATTCCTTTTCATGTCCGCATTTCATTTTAGTGAAGTCACTCATGGGGGTTAGGGGGGTTAGGCACCCACAGGAGAGTTGTTACTACTGCTGACTCTCCCCCTGAGAGTCCCCACCCTTTCTCATCAGATTAAAGCAGGGACCCAAGTGCAAATGCCTGCAGGGCTCGGCAGGTGACATTAACAAACTAAGCAGGTGGCTGTGGACAGCGGCAGGATTAAAGGGGAGGTCTGCTTCAACTCTGGCTGGCTGTTGCCCTGTGGTGGATGGGCTCAGGGTTACCAGAACTCCTGATTTTTCAAGAGCAGCTGGACTGCTGGACCTTTGTGTGGGTAAAAGAATGCTGAAAGGGATTATCCCGCTGCCTGAAAATGGTGGTTGAGGACAAGGGAGTGTCCAATGAGATGCCACTTGCTGGGACCAGACCTCCACACCCTTCCCCCTGCCCAGGACTTAATAAATCACTTAAGAAGGGGACTGATGCCTGCCTCCCAGCCGCAGGGCTGAGCTGCAGGGCCTGCGGACCACCTGAGTGTTACCCATCCAAGCACCCTTTATTCATTCTTTCAACAAAGATTTGAGCACTCTGTGCTAGGTTTTGGAGATACAGCACTGAACAGATGAAAAATGTAAGGAGAGTATTCTTGAGAGGGCTTGAAATGTTATCTTCTGGAGCTCAGGAGAGTTTGTGAACAGGGAGATGAGGTCTATTTCTGACCAGAGAATTCCTGAAGTGGGAAGCCCCTCGTGGGAACAGCCCATGCTGACTTGAAGGGATGGTGGTATTGGGGATCAGGGAGGAGGAGGGACAGTCCTACCTCCTCTCCAAGTGTCCCAAAGCCTTTGTAGGTAGGGGAAGGACCCCAGTGTTCCTGGGGCTCCAAGCACTGATGCAGGGAGGTGAGAGGAGGCTGAGCTGTGCGTGGCGCAAGTGACTGCAGCCCAGCATACTATGTCAAAGAGATGGGCTGTGAGCCTCTTAGATTGGACAGAGATCCCCACTCCTCTCTGAGGGTCCAGGACAAAGCACTCACCACCACTCCCAAATTATGCATGTAGTCTACTGAAAACCCCAGCATCAAACCAAACCAAACCAAACCAAACCAAACCCAAAAACCTAGTATGAATTAGAGTAAGATCACCTGTAGCTGGGCATAGTGGCTTGTGCCTGTAATCTCAGCTACTCCAGAGGGTGAGGTGGAAGGATCACATAAGGCCAGGAGTTCAAGACCAGCCTGGGCAACATAGCAAGACTCCATCTTGAGGATCACTTGAGGCCAGGAGTTTGAGGCTGCAGTGAGCTTTGACCATGCCACTGTACTCTAGCCTGGGCAACAGAGACTCTGTTTCTTAAAAAAACAAATAAACAAAAACCAAAATCCCCTCTCACCATCCTCATCATCATGGCCAGTGAAGAGACTTTACTTTTCTCCCTTCCTCCCCCTCACCCACCACACTGGAGGAGCAAGAGCTCAGAAGAAGCCAGAGACCACCTCTTGCAAGTTTGGGAGGTGGAAAGTTTAAGCTGGGCTGGACTGAGTTTGAAAATCAAAGTGCCCAGTTAGTTATTGGCTGGGCCCAAGATGTTGAGATACGAAGGGAGTAGTTGATAGAGGTCAGCTGAATAAAAAGAAAACACTTCATGTTTGTACACTGCAATGAACCAGTTACTTATTACACACATTAAGTCACCCTATTTTTAAACAATAGTGTTCTCTCTGTGCCAAGCCCTCATCTATGTTTTTACATGGACTAGATCATTTAAAGCTCATAAAAATCCTATAGAGGGGTCCTGTCACTACCTCCCTTTCACATATGAGGGTGCTCTGGCACAGCTACGCTAAGTGACTCGCCGAAGGTCACACTACTGGTAAAGAACAGAGTCAAAACTCAAATTTAATAGCTGCCATCATGCATCTTATCAAATTTAACATGCACGCCAGTCAGAGCACATTTGTGGGCAAACCTGGGCTATCAGCTGTCACTTTGATGCCCAAGGTTTACATGTAAATTGGGAAGCTCTGTGGGGGAGAGGAGGAGGGCAGGTTGGGGGAGCACTGAACTCAGTCCAGCCCATGGACCACTTAGTCATGGACTCTCACAGATAGGCAGGATCTTGGGGAGGTGGGTCCATCCTTATCTACATTTTACAGATGGGGAAAGCCAAACTTGTCCAAGGCCACCATGGCCAAGGGCCCCTGGGCCATCCCTCTCTTCATATGCTTCTCACTCAAATTTCTGTCCTGGGAACCAAGAAACCTTGAGGATGGAACTGCTCCCATACTTCCTTCTGAAGGAGAGGGAGTGGGCAGGGCTCTGTATTGGGTGGCAAGACACCTAGGTCCAGGCCCCCTCCTCTCAGGATGCCTGTCTGTCCCCAAGAGTGGGCCATCCTGGGTGAGGAAGCAGCAGACACTGACCTGAGCTGGCTCCAAAGGCCTCCTCCAGCGGCTTTAGGGAGGCTGGGTGCTGACCAGGGTGCTGAACCTGTATGGCACCTTCCTCTTAACACTCAGCCTAGCTGCGGGAACTGGGAGGGGGAAAGAAGGGGTCCCTCATATTTTTGTCACTCAGGGACCTCCATGACTGATTTGGACAGTGCTTACTGGAAACGCCCTGGACTTGGAGCCAGGATTTGTGGTCTGTGTGGCCTTGGGAAAGTCACTCAACAGCTGTGGACCTGCTTTTTCACCTGTCAATAGGGAAGACTAGCTGCCATCCTACTAAACTCAGAAGGCCGAGGTGAGCAGCACATGGGGCCAGGTGACAGAGCCCAGCAGAGAGCCCGAGCCCATTCCTGTGGCCCAGGGAAGCCTGTTAGGAGCTCCCCATCACACATGGGCTTCTTGAGCCTGTTTCTTCCTCTGTGGAATGGAGGTTGTGCAGGCGGTTTCAGATGCTCCTCCTAACCAGGTGCTCTGGGCACTGTGGCTGCAGGTGGAAGTACTCAGGAGCATGAGGCACGCTGTGCAAATAGGACTGCCTGAGGAGCCTTAAGACCATCCTGGGGATTATGAAGCATCACTCCTTTCTCACACACGTCCTGATGTGGTTTCCCAGCTTCTGGAATGGGTTTTGCCCAGGGACCCATGCACCTCACCTAGAGAGGATGTGAGGTCTGGGTACAGCAGTTCTACTGAAAAGAGCACTGACCTGGGTTCCAATCACGGTTCTGCCACCCCAGGGGGTAGGTGCAGCATCTCAACTAATGCCACTAGCTGTGTTTACCTTGGGGTTGTCAGGGGTACTACATGCGATGAGGAGAAGCCTAGCACGCTGTGTGTACCTGATAAATGCTTGTTTCCTGCACTGGGGGATATTCCAAGGTTCCTCTCTTGTCCTTGAGTCCCACCCTTATCTACCCATATGACTTCAGTAATAATTGCAGCAAGCACCCACCGAGCCCCAACTCTCTGTTAATAAGACACATTATTTGGTTGGATCTTGCAAGAATCCTGCAGGTAGGGGTGATGCTCATTTTGTGGATGAGGAAGGCCACACACTGACAAAGGGAGGGCTGTGAGTAACCACGCTTGACTGAGTCTGAGACTCCTGCTTGACCCTGAGCAAATTACTGGACCTTTCCAGTCCTTCCTTTTCTGGTACAGGAAATGGAGATAACACCTCATTATGGTTATGACTTGAAGATATAATGTATGCTATAAAGGTGCTGCATTTTTAAAGATAACATGAAACACATCTAAGTGACCCATGGGGGCAAAGGAATGGAGTGGATACTGGGGGTAAAATCAACGAAAACTTCGAATCAGAGTTCATGCATGCATTAATCATAACGTGCCGTTAACCAAGAGGACTGGCGGGCTCAATTCTTTGTACTCGATATTCACGTAAAGGAAGAAGACGTAGTGCATGTGAGCTTCTCTCACTTTAAGTTTACACAAATCTCATGGAGAACTTGTTGAAATGCAGATTCTCATTCAGTGTCTGGGGTGGGGCTTGAGATTCTGCATTTGTAACAGGTTCCCAGGTGATGCTGCTGTTGCTGGTGGTCTGAGTAACAAGGATGTAGGTCTTCCCCTCCCTTCTCAGTTCTCAAACTTGCATGATCATAGGACTCACAAAAGGAACTTGTCAAAAATGGATCTGAAGGCCGTTCCGTTGAGATCTAGATTGAGGCCCAGCATGTACTAATGTGTACTTAGAGCAAGCGTCTCAGGAGATGGTTAGGCTCAGGCATGCAAGGCTGCGGTACCCATTTATATCATGGTCCATGGCGTAGACAACACAGAAGATTGGCTCACTAGACCTCTGTCCCAGTGCGCCTTCCAGGAAAGGTGGGAAGAGGGAATAAAGACATTTCCCCAGTATTCCATGCCACTACCATTTGAGAGGCCATGTAGGTTCCAACAACCAGATGCATTCAATTGAGCCTTGAACTTGGATGAGCTAGCTGAGTGGTGTCCAGATGGCAGTGTGAAGGACATCTACTTTTTGGTGCAGATATAGGCAGCTGCTGTGTGGCTCTGGAGTTCCTAATCCCCAGATTGTAGCAATGATGATGTGATCCTGCTGCTCTCTGGACCATTACCTTTTTGGTTACAAAAGGTAAATTTCTGTTTACTGCAGCTGAATCTCAGGACTAATGCGTCAGCAGCATCCTCTGACTACCTTGTCCCTCTAAACCCACTGTGACTCTCACAACATCCACCTTAGGTGGCTCATCTGGAACGCAGCTGTTCAAACGGGCATCCAGTGTCCTCTATTGCACTGCACCATCAGCCTCAGGTTCCTCTAAGCAAGGGCTGGGCCTTCCACTTTGCACCTCCCATGGGCACTGCCACTTCTGAGGTGTTCAAACCTCCTGTCATTGTTGCTGGGTCTGTCCTCGGTCAGCTAGGCCTTGCCACCCCTCACTGCCTACCATCCTACCTGCCACCCTTGCCTTTTGACCCACCCTCCAGGACAGATTCAGGGCCAAGCACGGCTGCAGTGACTTGGTGCATGTGTCCTGGGGTTAATGCAGTGACGCATTAGTCCTGGGGTTCAGATGCAGTAAACAGAAATTTACCTTTTGTAACCAAAAAGGTTATGGTCCAGAGAGCAGCAGGATCACATGATCATTGCTACAATCTGGGGATTAGGAACTCCAGAGCCACACAGCAGCTGCCTGTATCTGTGCCTTGTGGTATCCCAAGGGCAATAAAGGGCTGGGGACTTGGATGTCTGTCCTTGAATATCTCCTTTGGTGCAAAAAGTCAATAGTGGTTTATACACATGCAAGTTTTATGACAGAAACAGCTGGGGATATACATGTGGGGAATCTTCCCTTGCCCTGGTGGTGCCTTATTGGAAATGTACAGAAGTAGACAAATTTAGGTGACAAAGAATACTAACTGCTCCATAGATTCTAATATTCCTCCTGTGAAGAGAGGCATGGATCATTAATAGAATGTTATTAACAACAGTAGAAAGTGAGGCCATAGGAGAAACTAGGTTCCAAAGAGTGAGGCTGCGTGGAACTTGCTACCTATTTTCTAACTACATGTCAACAACTACTGACCATCCAGCACAGGAACACCATCTCCACTGTGAGCACAATACATTCTTGGAGTTTCGGTCTCAAGAGACTCATGACTTCACAATGGAGGTTGACAGACACTTATGACTGAGGAGATGAATGCAGTAAGAAACACTGCTAACTCTAAGAATTGGGGAAGAGACAAGCCAAGGAAGAGGAGGTGTGATGTGGGGGCTGCTGGTACATCATAGAAATGGTCCGAAATGGTCTATGGCACTTCACCACCAAAAGACAATTTAGAACCAGATCTTTATTCTACTTGTAAATTCACTGGATAAACAAAGAAATTTCAAACCAAACCAAAGTGATGATGTGAATCTCATTAGACCTGAAAAGGTCATGAGAACTTTCTCTAGAGACAGAACCTGCCCTGTATCACATCCAGCCTAGAACCATCCCCAAAAGTCAAATCAACTCCTCTGCAGCTCACCAGCCATGTTCATCCCAAGGTGGTGATTATCAAAACCACAGACTGCTCCCCAAGGGGGACTGACTCTGGTCTCTGCCTTGCTTGGTGTAGGTCAAAATTCTTTTTTAAAAAATGGAAGAGAAGACCACAATGAGATGCTACTTCACACTAACTAGGATGGCCATAAGCATGAAAAATAACAAGAGTTGGTGAAGATGTGGGGAAACTGGAACCCTCATAAATTACCAGTGGAAATGTAAAATGGTACAGCTTCCGTGGAAAACAGTCTGGCAATTCCTCACAAAGTAGAATACAGAGCTACCATGTGAACCAGCAATTCCACTCCTTGGTATATACCCAGATGAACTGAAAACATCTGAAACTCAAACAACTGAAAACTCAAAAACTGGTACACAAATGTTCTTGGCTGCATTATTCATAATAGCCTTTTTGTAGAAACAACCCAACTGTCCATCAACTGATAAAAGGATAAGCAAAATGTGATATATCCATACCATGGATACATGCTACAGCATGACTGAATCTTGAAAACATCACATGAAATGAAAGAAGCCAGACACAAAAGGCCATAATACTGAGTGATTCCATTTATGAGAACTGCCCAGAAAAAAAAAAATCTAAATTTAGAGACAGATGTTAGTGGTTGCCTGGGGCTGGGAGCAAGGGAATGGGGAGTCATGCCAATGGGTGTGTGGTTTCTTTTTGAGGTGGTGAAAATGTTCAGGAATTAGAAATGGTGGTGGATGTGCAACACTGTGAACATACTAAATCCACTGAATTGTATACTTTAAACGGGTATGTAAATTATGGGTAGGTAAATTATATCTCAATAAAGCTGCTATTTAAAAAAGGAGGAACAAGTCACTTAGTGCTGATGTTTATTGTTAAGGCTCCAATCTTTTGGGTTCTACAAAATATACACCTGAAACACTCCAACTTGCTCCTTGATGATTACTCATGACTGGAAGGAGGGAAGTGGCCCAGATCAAAATAAGCACCATAAGCTTGACCAGTAAGTTCCTAAAGGCTCTATTCACTTCCTCCCATAGAACACCTAAGACAATGACTGTGTTTCTCAGTGTCCTTGATGCAAGGAAACTCACAAAAAAAAATGGCCAATTCTGCAGGTGAATCACAATTTTGTTTTCAGAAAACAGAATTTTGTATACGACTATCTTTTCAGACTTTGCTACTAGAAAATCTAAGTGGCAAATTTATTGTTTAAATTTTATCTTTTCCTCACATCAAGGTCCTAAAAGTTATCTACCTTCCCTGCTTCTATCCGATGGTCTCTATCATCCTTTAAATACTTCCTTTTATAATAAAGGATGTCTTTATTAGCAAACTGCTCTAAGTCCTTTTGGTTGCAAGAATGGTCCAATTCCAAAACAAAGACTAACACTCCTCCCATTTGCCAGCTCTCAAAGAAGGTTATGAGTAATGATTGAATCTGCACCTTTGCCTGATCTCTGGGTCTTTCTCCAAAGCAGAGATGTTCTAAAGGTTTCAAGGTGGTTGGCTTCCCTGACTCTGGGGTGTTTTACTAAATCACTGCTTGCCATGGGGACTGACAGAAATACCCAGGGAGCCACGCATGCTAGCCTCCCCACCCAGGCCCAGCTTCCATCTGAGACTGACCCTGGGCCTAGGCATCAGTTTAGTTTTCATCTACCTGTTCTCAGGCTAAGCAGATAGGCAATCTGAGGCTATAGAAAACAGCCTGGCAGATACCTCAGAAGAGCTACAGTAGCTTGCTTACCTACAGGTAAATAATAGGTCCTAATTTAGGGGAAGGAATCCAGGGAGCTGAGAAATGAAAGGATCCACATATGGTTGAAATGCTAGCTGCAGAGCAGAAGTGACTACTGCCTTGATCTCGTGCCTCTTAGCCTGGTGCTCTATCATGCTCTTTCCACTCCAGAACAGGGCTCATCACTGCCCGCGTCTGTCAGGCCTCGGGCTGAAAAGGATCCGGAGAACACCAAAGGTCAGGTGGGCCGGGACACAAGGTACAGGGCTCCCTGCTCCTCCCGAAGTTCAACACCACACTCAGAGGTAGCCCATGCTCCTGTGCTCTGTCTGGGCCCCATGGGGTCCAAAAACCACAGAGTTAGGCAAGAACCACACAAGGTTCAAGGGAAGTATGGCCTTGAACCACCATTCTTTTCCTCTGCCCCAGTTTATAGGGGTTACCAAACACAGAATGAGACATCAAAATGCTTTAGAGCAGGAAAGCCACCTCCAATTTCATAGGCTTGGCACAAGGCCCTAAGAGGAGAAGGAACTTGCTTAGGGTCATTCACTAAGTTAGTGGCAAAAATAAGATTAGCCTTCAGGTCTGCTCTGTTTTTTCCTTGGCTTTTTGACTACTGCTGCCCATGCATAGATGGACCTACAAAACTGGCCCAGACAGGAATAGCTGGAGGATTTTGCCTCATCAGAATGATGCAGTCTTTCCACAATGTTCCTGCCCTTGTGAAAGTCATTCTTGTGGCCTATGGGATTTCCAGTCACTCATTTCCATTCATGCAGCCAGAAGGGGACCCATCTTAGTGATGTCAGGAGCAATGGCAATTAATAAACGGAAGATGCCTGAGAAGCAAGAATGGGCCCTGGGCAGGAAAAAGAGTCATTCAGCCCTACAGAAACTCAAACTCTAAAGTCTCATAAATGGAAGCAGCTATGCATTAATGTAAAAAGGAAAGTGGGAAACCGGCAACATGAATTCTGTATTGATATTTGGTTCTTAATAATAACATCCAAAATGCGTTCTGTTCTTATAGCACTGCATCTGGTCGAGGATATATGTTGCTGAAGGTTGCCGGAGTCTCCCTTGGGAAGTGGAGAGGAGCTGGTGGTGAAAGGGGAGGAGCTGATGGTGAAAGAGACACACTGATTTCTCTTTGGGAGCTATCTGCAGCTAGGTGGAGAGCTGCAGCAGGTGTCTTGGCTCTGATAAGGGGTGGGGAGGCTATCCCAGCCGGTCTGCAAACACATGAGCAGAATCCCTTGCCCCCAGCCTGCAAGAACATGGTTGCTGATGGGGACAGCGGTGGCAGCTCCAGGAGAATGGAGGGAAGCCTGGGATGTTACATTCTTGAGGCCTTCACAGGTACATGTCATCGTAGCCCGGCGGGGGGAGATGGTCTGGGTTAGGTCTGGAATGGAAAGAGGGGCTGATGAGTTGGAGTGATGGCGAGACCAGGGGAACATGGGCAGACATGACCCTGCACTGAGGGAGCCTGCCCCTCAACATGATGTGGTGGTGTGAGGAATTTAAAAACATGCACTCAAGAGCCAGACAACCTGCGTTTGAATCCTGACTCCCCCGCTTGGTATAAGTTACCTCATCTTTCAGGGCCTCATTTTGTGCATCTATAAAATGTAGATACCACTATCTAACCAAGACTGCTGAAGAAAGGATCCACTGAGTTTCTGACACATACTTAACTTTCGAGAATTGTTAGTTCCTCCTACTTTGAGTCCTCCCCAGAGTGGAGCTGGGGAAAGAGAGGCACTGAGGGACAGGGAGCTCCTAGAAGGCTCCAGGGAGAAATCAGGCAGGGCCCTGGAGGAGGCTCCACTCTCCTGGCAGCAACAGATGAAGGCAGCGGCAGCTCTGTGCCTGGGGCTAGAAACCTTCATTGCTGCCACACTGAACCAAGCTGCCATCAGGTCCTACTTCTCAGCATACCCGAGTGACTACGTACCCGGGTGGGCTGGTCCCAATGGGTCCAAAGGGGTCAAAGCGAGCTCCTGGGGGCACAGCGCCTGGAGGAAGTCGGTTCGGGAGGCCTGAGGAAGGGTCAATAAGTGCTCTTGGGAAGCCAGATCTCAGGGGATCCACAATCATGCCACCTCTCCGATGCCTGAGGCAAGAAGAAACGTTAGGTAAGCAGGTATGGTAAGGACTGCCCTTGGAGAAAAGGCGAGGGAGGTTACAATGGACCAAGAATGGCTGGCATGTCTACTCTGGATGGCCCAAGCAGACATGTGGATGGCTGCCTGAGAGCCAGTGGAAAGTGGGCAAGGGCAAGAACACAAAGCCTATACGAAGAGCATACCTCACAGCTGAGTACTTCTGGCTCTGCAGGGGTTGGTTCTGCACAGTGCTTTTGGTTCTGTAGGGCTCCTCAAAATTGAGATCCCTGCCATATCATATACTCGAGAGGGCCAACTTGATCAAGACCAAGAGCCAGAACTTGCCAAGGTCAACTACAATGCACTCACAAGGTTCTGCAGGGTGCTACTTTAGGTTTAAGGACTAATAACAGCATTGAGGTAATTCGTGATGTTGGTTTTTTTTCTCTTTCCCTTAAGGGCCTCAGGGCAATTTCTGACTGCCTGTAGATTGCCTAAGTCTGGCTCCTGACAGCATCTGTCCCTCATGGAGTTCCACTGACCTGACCTCATGTGCTCAAACTAGGATGAATGAGCTGATGGTTCCCCAAATTTTGAGGTCACTGCTTAAGCTGCACTGCAGACTTAAGTGATATCCCCACTGTCTACAAATGAGATGCTGAAGTCCGGGTCACTTTGTAGCAGAGGTTAAAATCTATTTGGAATCATTCAGGGAAGACAGTGGATAGATAGCAGAGGCTGTAGTAACTTTGCTGGATGCATAAGAACCATCCAGAGTGTAATGGGGCTCAGAGACTCCCTTTATTAAGTGGGGCAACCTCTGAATAGCCCTGAGCTGCCCTAAGGCCCACCATGTGCTCTTCACTATGCATCTGATAAACTAGGGTGGGCAGGGGGACTGGGAAATGGCAGAAGAGCTGCCTGCTAGGCTTGTTCACCTCCCTGCCAACACTCAGTGCTCTCCTGCACTGCTCTAGGTGTGGAGGGGCAGCGTATGTGGCAGTGCTTTCTCAGCCGCTCAGCAACAACTGCCTCCTCCACCCCAAAGGAAGAGACTGACCGAAAACTCTAAAATTAGAAGATGAGCTGGGGCTGAAAAGCCACAAGAGCAAATTGTGTTGCTGCCACCTCCCCAGCAGTACTCACCCAAAAGGGTCTAAGTCTTCCCCCCCGACAGCAAACGGGCCCAGGGGATCACACCTGAAACAAACAAGAGACAATTACTGGAAGTCCCAGAGCAGCCAGGCACCTGATACATGTGGGATCACAAACACACACGCAGGCATGGGAAACCCCTGCATGAGACCATAGCACAAGGGATATTTCAGGGTGGTCCTTGGCTCAGATTAACAATGATAATCCTACAATGACAATTATGTAAGAAGGGCGGAACACAAGCCTAAAAACATAGATTAAAATATTAAGTAATATTTTAAAATATTAATATTGGTAACCTCCAGATAAATTTTATTCACAACTTTCTCAGTTTCTTCAACTTTGTATAACGAACCAAGAAGTTTTACGTCAGAAAAATATTCTTCTTAAACCCAAAACCAAAATCCCAAAGCTAAGATTTGAAAGCTTCCAAGGTGGAGACAGATGTATGGAGTCACATACAGCTAGAACAGTACTTCTCAACCTTTTTGTCAATATAGCCCCTGTATAAAATTTTAGTACTATAGATGTACTGTGTATCTGTTTATGCACTGTACCTGCGGGAGGGCCACAAACCACTGTAATCTCTAGGACTGCCCCCAACCCTAATAGCCGATTTCTGCCTTCATGGAGAATGCATGAACTAGAAGGCACATAAATGACTGCATGCTTTCTGGAGAGTAATTCTATATTATCTCTGTAATATATATAGATATAGACAGACACAAAAATACACAGTCCTTCAAAAGTCTTATATGTCTTTTTTTTTAAATGGCAGCACTTTTATTTTTTCTTACACAATGACGTGCTGCTAGGCCTAATGCTCTCACATAACAGTAAAAAAAAACAAAATTTGTTATCTCTTAAAGACTCAAGAATTGCATACCAAAAAAACCTTACATAAATGAAAAGGATGAATAAATTAACAGGTGTAAATGCAAACCGCTTCCAACTCAAGACAAGTTAACAGCCCATGGTGCTCTGGCAGGAAAACATCAGCTAAGAAAGGAAACTGGGTCCTACAGGCAAGACAGAAATGACAACTGGTTCAGGAGCCCTTGCCAGCCTCTAGAGAAATCCCAGAATACTCAGCCCTGACACATGAATACCCTGCACCAGTGGGAGACTGCCGGCCACACAGACCCACCAAGCCATAGACTTGTCTTCCAGAAGCATGTTCTTCACCTCAGCCATGAAGTGACCAAACCACATGCACTTAAGGGCTGAAATCAAAGATATGTACAGAGTATTAAACAAATACCAAGAGAACAGTTAACTTGAATACAAGGTCAAAATCAGCAACAAGTTCTACAATCCACTGCTGATATCAGACACAAGCTTCAAGGACAAATTTCTTTCCAAAAGCTTATTCCAGTTTTGTGAGGCTGGCATGAGGTATATACATTTGTCAGGGGCAAATTTATACGTCTGAATTACCCTATGCAGCAAATGCTACACATCTGCTTGTAGTCCATTTAGAAGCATTTGTGGTGGACATGGAGGGGCCCGACTTGTCATACTCCTGCTTGCTAATCCACATCTGCTGGAAGGTGGACAATGAGGCCAGGATGGAGCTGCTGATCCACACGGAGTACTTGCGCTCTGGGAGCACGATGACTTGATCTTCCTTGTGCTGGCACCAGCGCAGCGATCTCGTTCTGCATCCTGTTGGAGATGCTTAGGTACATGGTGGTGCCACTGGCCAGCACTGTGTTGGCATACAGGTCTTTGTGGATGCCCACATCACACCTTATGATAGAGCTGAAGGTGATCTCACGGATGCTGCAAAATCCCACCCCCAGAAAGAAGGGCTGGAACAACACCTGCAAACACTGGAACTGCATGTTGCCAATGGTGATCACCTGGCTGTCAGGTAGTTTGTAGCTCTTCTCCAGGGAGAAGGATGACATAGCGGTGGCCATCTCCTGCTCAAAGTCCAGGGCGACGTAGCACTGCTTCTCCTTGATGTCACGCACGATCTCCCGCTTGGCCGTGGTAGGGAAGCTGTAGTCGTACTCTGTGAGAATCTTCATGAGGTGGTCAGGTCCTGGCCAGCCAGGTCCAGACACAGGATGGCGTGGGGAGGGCATAGCCCTTGTAGGTGGGCACCGTGTGTGTGACTCCGTCTCCAGAATCCATGACAATGCCAGTGGTGTGCCCAGAGGCATAGAAGTATGGCCTGGACTGCCACGTACATGTCCAGGGTGTTGAAGGTCTCAAACATGATCTGAGCCATCTTCCTTCTGTTGGCCTTGGGGTTCAGGGGGCCCTCAGTCAGCAGCACCAGGTGCTCCTCCAGGAACACATGCAGCTTGTTGTAGGGTGTGGTGCCAGATCTTCTCCATGTCTTCCTGGCTGGTGACAATCCTGAGCTCGATGGGGTACTTCAGCGTCAAGATGCCGTGCTTGCTCTGGGCCTTGTTGCCCAGGTAGAAGACCTCCTGGCCCATCCCCACCATCATGCCCTGGTGTTGGGGGCACCTGACAGTGGAGGGAAACATGGTTCCAGGGGCGTCGTCCCCAGCAAAACCAGCTCTGCACATGCTGGAGCCATTGTCGATGAGTATGGCAATCTCTTCCTCCACTGTGATTGGTGGAGGAGCTGGGCGGCAGAGCGGTGGGAAGACATGGAGCACAGGCCAGCAGTAGTGAGTGAGACCCTCTTATATATCTCTGTATTCTTTGATCTGATAATTTTATGTCTAGGTATTCATTTTAAATAAAGAATTTAAATTAAAATATACTCACAAAGACATTAATCAAGGAAACTGCAATCAGCCTAAATGGAGACCAGTTAGGAACATCATGGCAGGTCCCTAAATGCAGCCATGGAAACGATAAAAACCATGTTCTGGGAATGTTTTAAAAATGATGTGGAAAAATGCTCATGCTCTAGTGTTAAGTATTGAGGGGAAAGGGGGTCATCAATAGCCTAGGGAAATCAACTGTGAAAAACGTGTGTATGCAGGGTAGTGGTGGTGGTATGTATAATTACAACCAGAAAGAAGCGTACTGAGAGCATAAACAGCGACAGTTACTCCTGGGTGGTGAGGGCTTTCTTTATACTTTCCTGTTTTTTCTGTAATGCATAGGGATATGGATATAATACAACACAAATATTTAGTATTTTGAAAGATGTGCTTTGGAATCTTCGCAGAGCCCTGGCAAGCAATACAAACCTGACAGTTCTGGGGCACTGGCAGGTTCCTGCCAGACCTTGGGAAAGCCTTATAAACAGCAGCTAATCTAAGCTTACAGGTAAGAAGCCATTAAGTAGAGAACTGGGAAAAAATCCAAAAGTAGGTGCTCCTCCAGTCAGTTCCACCTGATGGGCTGGAATCGCAGAATACTGTGATTTAAATGGACAAGGCCAGGTTTCCTAGGGAAGGAATTTTTCCTGACCTAGGTTACTGCTCCCAAGCCACAGTTCATGGAGCTAGCAGTCAAAGTTGCTAGCAGCCTCCAACATCCTGCCTAACTAGAGGCAGACCGGGTGGTGCCAGAGGGCAGTAAGCATCTTACCTGACTCCGTGAAGTGCCCCCCCACCCAGAGTGGCAAACATAGGGGGCTTCTAGTGGCTGATAAAATGCTTGGGAATAAAGATTGCTCTGAAATATGCAACCATCTCTATTTTTCTCTCTAGCCCACGAAATGTGGGGAAGAGAGAAGAAACAAGAGAACAAGAAAGGCTAGAAAGGCAGTTGCAGGCCAGGCACGGTGGCTCATGCCTGTAATCGCAGCACTTTGGGAGGCTGAGGTGGGCAAATCACTTGAGGCCAGGAGTTCGAGACCAGCCTGGCCAGCATAGCAAAACCATGTCTCTAAAGGCCAAGTGCAGTAGTTCATGCCTGTAATCCAAGCACTTTGGGAGGTCGAGGTGGGAGGACTGCTTGAGTCCAGGAGTTCGAGACTACCCTGGGCAACATAATTAGACCCCCATCTCTATTATTAAGGAAAAATATAAGAAATTTTTAAAAAGGTACTAGAAACTGTAACAACATATTCAGTTGGCTCATATTCAACAAAGACTCACTGCAACACTTGAAGACTTCTGTGACCTCATTATCTACACACTTATAACCCATTTACTTATTTTTTCTTTTTTTTTTTTTTTTTTTTTGAGACGGAGTCTCACTCTGTTGCCCAGGCTGGAGTACAGTGGCGCAATCTCAGCTCACTGCAACCTCTGCCTCCCAGGTTCAAGCAGTTCTCCTGCCTCAGTCTCCTAAGTAGCTAGGATTACAGGCATGCCCCACCATGCCTGGCTAATTTTTGTATGAACTCAGAGTAAATAGCACAGAGGGAGGGGGTTCCATCCTTCTCTAGATAGCCCCCTTGGCTGAGTCTCAGTCTTGCATGTGCTAAATGAGGCTCCAGGTATTTTTAAAATCATTTTCGTACATGGCCTCTGAACTCAAACCCCTACTACTTCAAATGGTGATCAACTGAAGGAAGTGATCCACTCTAACCCTGCAGGAAAAACTGCATGGCTGAGCTCACTGGGTAGTATGTCGCTACTGCAAAAGCAGCCTCTTTAAGGGATTGGAAAGGGATCCTGAACACTCATGATTTCTTCCTTATGTGCTTCTCTTTTACATAACAGCAACACACCTCGTTGGGCACACAAATCCAGCTGACACCCTTCTAATGGCTGAGGTGGTCTGGTGAACTGGAAAGGCCTCAGGACTGGGAGTCAGAGATGCGCTCTGGACGTTGGGTTGGGAATTTTCCAGCTGGTTGGCAGGGGTCTGCCATGAAACTTCTGCACTTCAGTCTTTAAGATGTAAAATCTAAGTAGTAACACCCACAGAGCCTGCCATAATGGTAAAATGTAGCATTGTAGGTGAACAGATTTGTTAAAGGAAAGACCTGGAAGAATGTAATAACAGCAGCCGCTGCTATTTACTGAGAGTTTGCTTTGTGTCAGATGCTGTGCTAAAATTTGTTTAGTTTTTTTCTTAAATTTAGTTTTTAAAAGATTGACATCCACTAGCAAAATTTTTGCTTCCTATTCCCATGACATTGCGTTCCGCTGGCCTAGAGGTCTTAGTTCCAGAGGGAGGAACGCTGCCACCAGGAGACACAATAATTCCATTAAACTGGAAGTTAAGATTGCCACTTGACACTTTGGGCTCCTCTACCTTTAAGTCAACAGGCTAAGAAGGGAGTTACAATGTTGGCTGGGGTGACTGACCCAGACTATCAAGATGAAATCAGTCTACTACTCCAGAACGGAGGTAAGGAAGAGTACGCATGGAATACAGGAGATCCATTAAGGCATCTCTTAGTATTACCATGCCCTGTGATTAAGATCAATGAGAAACTACAACAGCCCAATCCAGGCAGGACTACAAATGACCCAGACCCTTCAGGAATGAAGTGGCCCTTTTTGGGTCACTCCACCAGGAAAAAAAAAAAAACAACCTGCTGAGGTGCTTACTGAAGGCAAAGGGAATACAGAATGGGTAGTAGTAGAAGGCAATCATCAATACCAGCTACGACCACGTGACCAGCTGCAGAAACGAGGACTGTAATTGTCATGAGTATTTCCTCCTTTTGTTAAAAACATGTTTGTGCATGCATACACTTGTATTAAGAAAGCATCTTCATTTTATTTCCTTTCTCCTTTATCATGTGACATAAGGTTTACTGACTTTGTATCAGCATTTAAGTATTGTTAACTTTATGTAATAGTATTTGGGTCGGGGATTGGTGAGTTTCTAGTTGTACGAAGGATAGTTGTATTATGTTAGGCGTAATTATGACCTTATTTTGGCTTTATTTGAAGATTATGTATGATCTCAGGAAATGTGTATCAGTTCAAGTTGACAAGGGGTAGACATGTGATGGTTAATACTGAGTGCCAACTTGATTGGATTGAAGGATACAAAATATTGATCCTGGGTGTGTCTGTGAGGGTGTTGCCAAGAGATGAACATTTGAATCAGTGGGCTGGAGAAGGCATATCCACCCTTAATCTCGTAGGCACAATCTAATTAGCTGCCAGAGAATATAAAGCAGGCAGAAAAACATGAAAAGTACATGACTGGCCTAGCTTCCCAGCCTACATCTTTCTCCTGTGTTGCATGCTTCCTGTCCTTGAACATCAGACTCCAAGTTCTTCAGTTTTGGGACTCAGACCGGCTCTCCTTGCTCCTCAGCTTGCCGACAGCCTATTGTGGGACCTTGTGATCGTATAAGTTAATACTTCGTGAACTCCCCAATACACATATATATATATATGTATGTAGATATATCCTATTAGTTCTGTCCCTCTAAGAGAACACTAATAAAACTATGAAACCTATTTTAGAGAACTGTCCATTATATTTACCCACATATTTACCATTTCTACCACTCTTCTTTTATACCTGATGTCTGAAGTTTCCATCTGGTATCATCTCCATTCTGTCTGAGGAACTTCCTTTTAAAATTCCTTTTGAGAAGATCTATTGACTATGAATTCTCTTAGTTTCTTTGTTAAGATATTCTTAATAATATCTTAATATCCTTTAGAAATGAAGGTGAAATATTCACTGGATATAGAATTCTGGGTTGACAATTCTTTTTCTCTCCATACTTTAAGAATGCTGTTCTTCTTTCTGGCCTCCAAGATTTCTGATGAGAAATTCATAACCATTCAAATTCTTGTTTCTTTTTAAGCAATGAGTTGTTTTTTTCCAACTGCTTTCGAGACTTCTTTTTTAATCTTTTCAGCAGTTTGATTATAGGTTTGGGCATGGAATTCTTTAGGTTTATCCTATTTAGGGTCTGCTGAGCTTTTTGAATCTGTAGGTTTATGCCTGTTGCCAAATCTGAGAATTTTCAGCCATTACTTTCTTTAAAGACTTCTGTACTGCACTTTCTCCTCCTCTTCTCCTTCTCTTCCAGTGGCCCCAATGTTAGACCTTTTATAATTGCCCCACAGGTCCCTCAGACATTATTTTAAAATCTTTTTTTTCTCTCTGTTGTTCAGATAGGATAATTTGTATTACCTATCTTCAAGTTCACTGACTCCTTAGTCAAATCCATTCTATTACTGATTTATGCAGTGAGATTTAAATTTTCTTACGGTATTTTTCAGTGCTAAAATCTCCATTTGGTTCTTCTTAAGGTCTTCTGTTTATCTGCTGACATGTCTATCATTCCATTCATTTCAAGACTGTTTGCCCTCACTTGTTGGAGCATTTTCATAATAGCCACTTTAAAGCCTGTCAAATAATTCCAACATCTGTGTCATCTTAATACTGACATCTGTTGTCTTTTTCAGAGTTGAAATTTTCTTGGTTCTTTTATGCCCAGTAATTTTGGACTTTATTCCAGATACTTTGAACATTTTCGAAGAATCTTGATATTTTTGTTTTAGCAGGCAATCAACCTAGTTAAGTTTGGGCTCCAAGTTTTGCTTTCAATGTCAGTTCTGTTTGCATAGGCTTTACAATGCTACTAAGGTCTCCACCATGCATGTGCTATCCAGTTGTGAGTCTGGGACCTGAAGAGCCAGTTCTCCTGTACTTATATTCTAAAGTCTTTGATATGTTATTTAGAATCAGGTTCACTTATGTACAGCTGCAGGTAAGGCCATAACAACTTTATGGGGTGCTTTCTGAGCTCCTCCCGCTCTGTGGTCCATGCAGTACTTTCCATTTCCTTGGGAGGCTCCTTTTTGGGTCCTCTGATCAGAAAGCTGGGGCTTTACCTGCTGTGCCATGTAGTTCCTACAACGGTGCCTGTGTCCAACATCAAGCGGAGGGAGGACAAAGGGAAGAAAAAAGCAACAGTGGTTTGTCTCATACTCTTGAGACCACAGGTCCTCTTGTTGGAAAGGAAGGTTCTTCCTCAGTTTTAGGTGTCTGCAGACTGCTGCAGGCTGGGATGTAAATGAATGGAGAAAAGGAAAAAGAAACACGGGAGATTTTTCCCACTCTCTCTGAGCATTTGTAGTGCCTTTCCCTGCTCCTTTAGCCAGAAGTGCAGGCCTTTCCTGGAACACTCTCCGTCCACGCCAATGTTCATTTCCTCACTTTGGGTTTCCTTGAATTTGGACTGCAGGATGTCAGAGGGGAACAACGGTGAATTCACTGACCATTTAGCGGTACTTCAAACTCTGCTATTCTCCAATCTGCTTTCTCAATGAGGAGTTTTCATATTCTCAAATAGCTTTACTCTATGCATTCTGTAAGGCTGCACTGAATAGGAAACTCAGGATGGCATGTGCTTACTCTAGAACCAGAACCTTCTTTATCAGTACAGAATGCCAACATGGCTGCCTTCCCAGCTGCTAATCTGTACCTGTGGCTGATCACTGGGTGTGAACACTGTCTGCACACCAGACTTCTGGAGTGCCAGCTGTGGTTTCGTGGCACAACTAGTATCAACAACCTAAATATTTTCAGACCCTAATCCCTAATTCCACAGCATTGTTTGAACCACCTAGGCAAGTGCTGCTCAAACTGTCAGGTGCACATGAGTCAGTGGGGGATCCTGCTAAAATGCAGGTTCTCATTCAGAAGACTAGGAGTGGGACCTCAGATTCTGCATTTTTCACAAGCTCCCAGGTAAGCTGACACTGCTGATTTGGGGGTAGACTGTTTCCCAGTCAGAGTACAAATTCAGCCATGAAATTTTGGTGTCTGAGTTTATTAACTTTGTCCAGCTAAGAGTGGAAACTTAGAATTGGGGAAATGAAGATGCTGATAACTGCAAAGAAGTATATGTGTACATATGCAAGAGAAGCACTGGTCACAGGGCCCTGAGCAAACAGAGCAATAAACCTTTCCATTTCCTTACCCTGAAGGATATCCTGTGAGATCAAAGCTGAACCAGGGACTGAGAAGGGTTGGGAAATGCTACATTTAAGCTAAGTGATCAAAGATTTTTAGAAGAAAGAAAAAGAGAAAGAAAAAATATACATAAATTAGGCTAAAAATTGTAAAGCATTCAGAACAGAAAAATGTCACCCATAATCTGACTCTAACACAAAGATTACTTTTGCATTATTTTCATGTCTTCTTTCATAAGCATGTTTTAATGTGACTGTAAAAATACTATATCATTTTGGATCTCATTGCTTTCCTCCACATAGGTGCTGTATTTCCTAAGTTGTCTTTAGTATTAACATTTTTAATGGCCAAGTAATACATACTCAAGTGAAGCAAATTTTAAAAATTTACTTAATTTTCTATTGCAAGCACTGATGTTTCTGGGGTATGCATGCGTAACTACAAATAATACTGTACTTAATAACTTTCATGCACATGTTTTTTTTCTCTGTTAGAAAACACAGATTTCTTACCCTCTGTCACTCCACTACTATATGATGGGAACAAAGAACTTGTTTCTTTGGTCAACTGATTGAAAGGAGTTGTGCTCAGGAGCCTCAACTGCACCTGACTGAGATGATTAGATCTTGGTCCTTCAAGCTAATGAGACTTAGATAAGATTTTAGACTGAGTTGATGTAGTAACGGGTTAAGACTCTTGGAAACCTCAGGTGAAGAAAGATATATTTCACATTTGAGAGGCCAGAGAACAGATTGTGGTAGATGGAATTCTATCCCCTCTCAAGACTCCACAACTCCTAATCCCCAGTACCTATGAATGTGATGAGAAAGCAATCCTGTGATTGTTTCGTTGTATGGCACAGTTGACCTCAAAAGGGGACATTATCTCGGTGGGCTAATCTAATAAACGGGAACCCTTAAAAGCACAGAACATGGATTGTGGAGGAAGAAGAATGCCCAAGAAGAGACTCAACACAGCACTGCTGGCTTTGAAGAGGCGGCAGACACATGAGAAGAAATGCAGACGGTCTTATGGAGCTGAGGGAGAGGGATACGGACCTTAGTCTTATAACCGCAAGGAACTGAATTCTGCCAGTGACCTGAATGAGCCAAGCAAATCCATACTCTTGACCTAGAGAATTATGAGATAATAAGTGGGTGCAGTTTTAAGCTACTCATCTGTGGCAATTTATGATGCACACATATGCTGCAAACACTTTCCTCACTTTACTGGCCTTACACTTTGAGTTCAGTTAGCTTACAGATGTTATGAAGACAATGTTTTTCTAAGTAATTTAGAAGAATAATGAGACTGACTCCAGCATTGGTAAGGATAGGGAAATGACATTGAAACACAGTGAGAATGTCAATTAACACAACTGTTTAGAAGGGCAACTGAGCAATCTGTATCAAAATCTCTATAAACAGGCTTGGTCCTTAATGTAGTAATTCTATAGGAATCTATTATAAGGAAACATTCAGAGACGTGCTCCAAGTTGCATAAAAGTATGTCTACTGAAGCATTAGTTATGGCAGCCCCAAATCAGAAATGACAGGCTAAAAAAAGAACTCGCATCGTCCTTGAGTTTTCTTCCCTTCATTAAGCCAACCCATCAGCAAGTCCTGTCAGGTATACTTCCAAATATAACCCAGAGCCACCTGCCTTATAAACCACCATAGTCTACCACCTACCACCATTATTTCTTGCCTGGCTGCCTGTGTCAGCTTCTTCTCTGGGTCTGTTTTTACTCTTGTCCCTCTATAATCCATCTCTACAAAGGAGCCAGATTATTTTGTTTTTTAATGTAAACAATATGAAGTCCCTCCCTTGTAAAACCTGTCCAGTGGCTTCCCATTCTCCTGATCTTGGCCCCATGGGTTATATGCACCGGACTGTGCTTACCCCATGGTGTCATCTCCTCTGTTTCTGCTCCACTGCTGTACTGTGTTCAAACCAGTATTTGGAGCAATCCAAGCCAAGTTCATTTCTTTGTTCTTGGAGCAATCCAAGCCAAGCTCATTTCTTCTGAAACAACTGCCAATACATGTGTCAAAAGTTGGAAATACTAAGGGCTGAATCCTGCTCCAATGCTCATAAGATGTGTTGCTTTGGGCAAGTCAAGCTCTTGCTGCCTCAGTTTTCTTTTGCATAAAACAGAGATACCAAGAGCATCTACCTCATTCTCTTATGAGGCTTAAAAGATATTGTTTTACATATACTTTACATTTAATGTAACTGCTCAGCCCACAGTAAAAGCTCAATAAATATTAACCATGTCAACACGTCCACTGTCAGAATATGACTGGGATTCTTCAAGAGGAAAAAAAAAAAAATCCGTGGTTAACCGAGTCCCAACCACGTAACTTTTCAAAACATTGATGGCTCCCATCACCCCATGGATCAAATCCAGCTTCTTAGCACATACTGGCCTTGTGATTTGGCCCTCATGTTCATCTTTTCTCCCTTCACATGCTGACATGAGTGAAACAAAAACTCCCCCACTTCTACAAGATGATTTCATAGCCCCACTGGTACCCATCGTTCCCTCTGCCATAAAAGTCAATTACCCTCAATACCACAGAACTTTTATTGGTCCTTTAAAATTTAGCTCATCAGGCATCATCTCTCTGAAAACTTTCCTTCTATCCTTCAGATTAATCACTCTTTAATGTGCTTCAGCAGATCTCAGACATACTTCTACCATTGTTTTAAAAAGATTTATGATCTGGAATGAAAAGGGCAATTAGCCCCTATCAATTGTGAGCTCCTTGAAGGCTGGGTCCACACCTCATGACATATTCCCAGTAAGTGGCACATGATGGACACTTAGATTGATTTGGGCATAAGACTCAAGTCCAAATTCTGGCCTCACCATTTCACAGATGTGTGACCCAGGGCAAGTTAGAAAATCTCCAAGCTCTAGCTTTCTCTTGTGTAAAATACAGACAATAGTATCTATTTCACAGGGTTGTTATACATATTAAATGAGAATGCTTACAAAAGTGTAGTGCCTGAGTCCCATAAGTAGAATTCAATAATTTACTATTATAACACAACTTTTGCTTCTTACTGTTGTGAAGTTACTTACTGTACATGAACTTCAGCTTCCTTACCTGCAAAATGGGAATAGCCCTTGCCAATCTCATGGAATTGTTGAGGGGATTAAATAAGAGCACATGGATTAAATGCCCAGCATTTGTCTGGAATCAATGGCACTGAATAAACAGTAGCTGTATAAATGTTATTGAACTTTGCTATCCACAGGAAAAAACCAAAGGGATATTATGTGACTCCAAGGGGAAAGGAATGAAAACAAATTTTAAGAATAGAGAATAGTTGCACAAGTAATGAAAAATGAAAATTAAATTATTAAAGTAACATAGGTAGAGGATAATCTTTTCAAAATATGGTGCTAGACCAACTGGATATCAATATGGAAAAATATAAATCTCACACCACACATAAAAAATATTTTAAATGGATTATAGATCTAAACATAAAAGGTAAACCATTAAAGCTTCTAGGAGAAAATATATAAGGATTTCTCCATGACCTTGGCATAAGGCAAAGACTTCTTAAACAAAAATCGAAAGAGCACCAAACATAAAGGGAAAGCACTGATAAGCTAGATTACATAAAAGTTAAGAATGCTTTAACAATAATAAAAAAAAACCATTAACAGGGTAAAAGGGCAAGCTACAGAGGGGAGGAAGACATTTGTAATACATATATTTAATGAAGGACTTAAATTCAGAATATATTATATAAACAATGCCAACAAGTCATAAAAAGACAAGCTAATAGAAAAATGAACAAGAGATTTGATTACCTCTTCACAAAAGATGAAATCCAAATGGCTAGTAAACTTCGAGAAAAAAAAATTTTAATGTGGCTCATGGACTCCTGTCCCATGAGGTCAAAACTATTTTATCTCAGAAGCTATTTGGTTTTTTTTTGCTGTGTTGACATTTGCACTGACGGTGCAAAAGCAATAGTGGGTGGAACTGCTGATGCCATAGTATGACTCAAAGCAGCAGCACTAACCTGGCAGTTATCGCATCCTCCCTTACCACTCACTCACCCACATCCAGCTTCACTTTAGAATGTACTTGATGAAGAGGTATAGATTGTCAAGTTTTGTAAAATTTCAATCTTTGAATATGTCTTTTTAATATTCTGCGTGAAGTGGGAAACGGGCATAAAGCACTTTTTTTTTTTTTTTTTGAGACAGGGTCTTGCTCTGTTGCCCAGGCTGGAGTACAGTGGTGTGATCATGGCTCACCACAACCTCCACCTCCTGGGCTCAAGCAATCCTCCCACCTCAGCCTCTCAAGTAGTTGGGACTCCAGGGTCACGCCACCACATCCAGCTAATTTATAGAGACAGAGTTTCACCATGTTGCCCAGGCTGGTCTCAAACTTCTAGGCTCAAGCAATTCACCTGTCTCAGTCTCCTGAAGTGCTGGGATTACAGGTGTGGGCCACCACACCTGGCCTTGCATAAAGCACTTCTACTGCACACAGAGGCACAATGGTTGTCATGATGAAAAGTACTTGTGCAGTTGTTCAAGTTGCTGGCTGAAGCAGTCATTTTTTCAAAGAAAACAGTTTTTTGTTTTTTGTTTTTACTTGAAAGAATGACAAACCATGCTTATTCAACTTGGCTACATAGCGGACATTTTCTCCAAAAGGATGTGAGCCCATTTCTTCAAGGAAAATAATGAATGCTATTTACTGCCAATGAGAAAATTCAAGTTTTCAAGCAAAAATTAGCAATGATATTGTATAATGAGATGTGTCAACTTTGAGCAGATCTGCATATCTCAGTGAATCAGTATTTTCCAAATGACCAAAATACACGATCTTCTACAATAGTATTATACACGGGTAAAAGGTCCATTCAAATGGCATGATAGACCAGCGGATTTTAATGTAACAGATATATAAAAAGTTCACTGGTATGGATTCAGATTCCACATTACAACTAACCCTTACAAAAACTACTACTTGTCAAGTTGGTTTAACAGTAAAGAAGAATATCTAGAATTATTTGAAAAGGTTATTAAACTAGTCCTCTTTTTTTCCAACAACTGATATGTGAAAGGCTTCAATGAAAACAACATATCCCCTACAGACTGAATGCAGAAGCAGAAATGAGAATCTAGTTGTCTTCCATTAAGCCAGACATTAAAGAGATTTGCAAAAATGTAAAAGAATGTTACTCTTCTCACTAAATTTGTTTTGAAGAGATATTTTCATAGGAATTTGTTATTTATATTAACACATAATGGGCTTATTTTTAAATGAATGAATAAATGTGTATTTTGAAAATATCATTTGTAACTGCTAATGCAGTAAATATTGCTACATATAACCCATGTAAGAGCTCTCTGGGGTCCTCAATAATTTTTGAGAGTGCTAGAGGGTTCCTGAGAACATAAAGTTTGAGGTCCTCCAGTGTAAGTAATATAACTCAAGGAAGTAAAAGAAAAAAAAAGCTAATACACAGGGATGTTCATAGCTGTACTAATCACAAATTAGAAATGCTTGAAATACCCCATAGAAGTTATATAAACCATAGCATATTAGCAAAATGAAATATCAGATACTAAAAGAGTTATGTTTAGCACTTTAGTAAATGGATTATGAAATTTAAAAAGAAAATGCAAAATGCAAACTATTTGGAACATTTAAAAATATGTAAAGATACAGATTGGTTGGGATTAAAAATGAATTCAGAATGACATAAATAAGAGCTTTATATCTAAAGATTTATTTTTAGAGAAGCGGGTTAAGCATAGAAAAAACTGTTTTTTACAAAACATGGAGCAGGATTTGGAGCATACAGTCTCCTGACTATCAGAGGACAGATGAAGCAAAAGGAAATAGGTTAGACTTATAATGACAATAAAAAGTTAGGCTGGATAAAAAAATACTTTCCTTACAGATGGTTGTTTTCAGTAATTCCTTCCTAGACTTCTCAGGAGTAGAAAAGACCTGCCCACCTCCAATCTTCCACTACAATGGAATGTCCTCTCTAGCTATACTCCTAGCCTAGACGCACCCAGTATCACAGCAGACCCAGAATCTTTTGACAAGCTGCAGCCATACATCACTACACACATAGGGAAACAAGTCTCTTTACGCTCTAGGGCAGACAATTCCAACTTTAGTTTGTATTTGGAAATTTCCAAGTGTGAGAGAGGCAAAACAAGAGTGTTTAAGGTGAGGGGTGAGACACTGGACTGTGCCCTATGGGAAGGAGCAGAGGCTGATATTTCGGCTCCGAGCGCCAACCAAGGGTGTTCAGTGATGGGATAATTAATACTCTGCAGCAGCCAGAGAGGCCAGCTGCTGTGCTGCTTTTTGCCTCCTTCCTGCTGTGGCCTCACCCCAAAACTGGGCATTTCAGGGAGAAAGGAAAAGGTGGAAGTGTGAGTGCCTGGTTGCTGAGCAAAGTGGTGGTGATGGGAGCTGTAGTAAAGAAATCAGGGTCAACACAGCTACCTGAGCTCATGGACAAATGGGGCTGGCCAAGGAATAAGCAGGGAGTGGGGGCAGAGGTAGGTGAGGTGATTACAGAGGGGAGATCTGATAGGCTGTCAAGTTGCTAGAGGCTAAGAAAAAGCCTCCTAAACATTCTGCCTCCTCTTCCAACCATCTCTCCAGTTCAGTGCCTTACTCTTGTGAAATAGGTCTGCCTCAGAAAGACTTAATTGAGGAGGAGAAAGGGGATGGGCTTCTCCATAATCAGTCTACACTACACTGAATTTGTATACCACATTGCTTATTACATGAACTAACGCTGACAGGTGCAGTGGGAAAAGCATAAGCTGCTGAGTTAGACCCACTTCGGGGTAAATCCCAGTGCTCACCCTCCCAGCGAGATAACGCTGAGAAGCTACGTTACCTCCCTCAGCCACTGTCTCTTCCCCTGTAAAGTGGGGATGCCACTGATCTTCTTGCAGGGCTGTCCAGAAGATAAGCAACCATAAATTAACACACTTGGTTCACAGGCCAATGCACGGTGAACAGCCAAGAAAGGGAAATTACTTCTGTCCTCAACACAGGGTGATGATGATGATGATAATGGAAACAATGTCCATAATGGACCTGGGCCTGGGCCTAAATACTTGCCCAACACCCCCTCTGGGCTGACACTCTCACACCTAATCCTACATCAAATCTGTTTCGGGGGGAAGATGGTAGGTATTTAAAAAAAATAAAACAAGGTTCTCTTTTGAGAGACCCTATACTCATTACACCTTCAAACTTGTTCTCATCTTTGCCAGCTACCTGAATGGGCATCCATTGAATTTTTTTTCCCAGTGGCCAGTTACTAGACCACTGAATATTTACTGAATGTCAACATGTGATATCCATGATCACATTCAATCCTACAAAACTTTTGAGACAGCTATAATTATTCCCAAGGTGCAGATCAGAAAACTGAGGCTTCAAGAGGCTAAATGTGCTGAGACAGGGAAAGGTGTAAGCTCAGGGTATGAACCCAGCTGATCATTCTTCAAAGCCTGTGTTCCTAATTGCCGCAAAATACTCTCCTTGACGTGGGGGGAGAGGTGGGGCAGGGAAGGAAGGGAACCAAGTCCTTCCTTCAGAGCGGTATGGAGGAGGGACAAGCTCGATCTTCTGCCTGATCCTCTCCAACCCACCAGGCTCTTTAGCCAAAGGCACTGTTGCCCTCAGAATCCTTCAGTGGTTTCCAACTGTCCACAGGGAGATTCATGTACTTCACATCAGGGGCTTCCCCAAATCTGGCCCCACCCTCCATAGCTGGTATATGCTAGGATTCCAGACAAATCATTTTTGTCCAGCTAAAGTTCAGGGACAGCCCCATGTTTTTAGACCTTGATGCCTCTAACCTACTGTTTCCTCAGCCTGGAACAACCTTCTCCCTAAAAAAAAAAAAAAATCTGTTACGTAGTAATTCAGACACATGAAAAGGCAGAAAGAGAGTTTAAGAAATAATTCCCTTTCCGGTAAAGACACAACTCAGGCAGCACTTCCAAGTAGCCTTTCCCAGGATACTCATGAAGTATCTCTGTGCTAACCTCTGTAACAGCAATTCTCTCTCTAACTCACCTATTTCCCATGCCACAGGGGAAGTGCATGCCTCTGAAGTAGGGGCCCAACCCTAGGATCCCTGAACCCACAGAGAAAAACATTTGCTGAATAGAGGACTCACCAAAAATGTACAATGCACAGGTCCAAGCAATGGGTGAAAACACAGAGCAAAGAAAATATGCGCTTGAAAAAAGCCAGTAATCTTGGCATCAGACAAAAATAACTGAGTGGTGGTACTGTCAAAAGTGGGGTAAACTCCAGAGATAGAGGACCAGAGGTTTCTGCCAACCAAAACCAGGTTGGGGCAGGACTTGCTGGACCTGCAGCAGTCCAGTGCTTGGCTGGTATCCTTCTCATTTTCTGGGCCTAGTAGAATATCCACATGTTCCCCAAAGCCTCCTCAGACCAAAGACTCAGAGCCTTCACTTAGTAAAGATTCACTGAACTGAGGCCCACATCACTTCTTGGTAATTTTCTACCCTGATAAGGAGTATTGTATCCTTTCCCTTACCCTAAGTGGGGAAGCTTGACCTGGTCTCAGCAACCCACTTAACAACCCCTGCCTGGCTCTAGCTCCACTGCCCGTCCTTCCAGGGCTCTGCACAGGACAGGCTTTCAGGCTAAGACGCCCTTTCTGCCCTACTCTCTGTCTGGCTAACATCTCCTCCTTATTCTTTAGGAGCCTGCTTAGTGGTCAGTCCCTTCCTTGTGTCCCGCCTTCAGGTAAGGCTCAGATTCCTTTCCTTATGTGCTCCCAGTCCATTGCTCATCCCTGACTAGATGATATGAGCGAGCAGGACAAAAGGCCTCACTGGCCTTTATGAAACACTCAGGGCTAGATCCACTGTCCCCCTACACAGAGCTGAATAAATACCATGGACTTAAGAATCTAAGTGGCTCTTCAGCATCTAAATTTTAAAAACCCTTTTATTGTTAAATAATTAAAGATTCACAGGGGCCCAGGAACAGGGGCTTATGCCTGTGATCCCAGCCCTTTGAGAGGCTGAGGTGGGCAGATCACTTGAGGGCAGGATTTTGAGACCAGCCTGCCCGACATGGTGAAACCTCGTCTCTACTAAAAATACAAAAATGAGCTGGGTGTGGTGGCAGGCATCTGTAATCCCAGCTACTCAGAAGGCTGAGGCAGAAGAGTTGCTTGAACCCGGGAGGCAGAGGCTGCAGTGAGCCAAAATCGCACCACTGCACTCCACACTGGCTGACTCTGTCTAAAAAAAAAAAAAAAAAAAAAAGATTCACAGGGGTTGGAAAACCAGCACAAGAGGTTCCAATATACTTCACTCAGTTTCCTCTAATAGTTAAACCACCACAAAGATCTCTCTCATGCTACTCCCCTTAATAACCACACCTACAGCCCTGCCCTCATAACCCCGGCAACCACTAATCTGTTTAGCACCTCTATAACTGTGTCATTTTAAAAATGTTATGTAAGTGGAATCACACAATATGTGACCTTTTGGGAATGGCTTCTTTCACTCAGCATAATGACTCCGATTAACCAAATTGCTGTGTTTCAACAGTTCATTCCTTTATGCTGCCGAGTGGTATTCCACAGTATGGATATACCACGGTTCCTTTAACTATTCATCACTGGAGGAGGGACATCCGGATTATTTCCGGCTTTTGGCTATTACAAATAAAACTCTTCTGAACATCTGTGTACAGGTTTTTCTGTGGGCACAATTTTCATTTTTCTGAGATAAATGTTCAGGAGTGTGATTCCTGGATCTAACTATTAAGTACACGTTTAGTTTTTTACGAAACTGCCAAATGATTTTCCAGAGTAGCTGTAACATTTGACATGCCCGCCAGTAGTGTACATGATCCAGTTTTTCTGCACTCTCTCTAGAATTTAGTATCATCACTATTTTTAATTTTGGCTATTCTAACAGGCGTGAAACTCCCATTGTGGTTTCATTTGCATTTCACCTAGCTTAATGGCTAACAATGCTGAGCATCTTTTCATTGCTTCTTTGCCATCTGTACATCCTTCTCAGTGTATTACCTCTTCATATAATTTTTCCACTTTTTTCTTTTTTTGGGGGGATGGAGTCTTGCTCTGTCACCCAGGCTGGAGAGCAGTGGTGCCATCTCGGCTCACTGCAACCTCCGCCTCCCGGGTTCAAGTGATCCTCTGCCTCAGCCTCCCGAGTAGCTGGGACTACAGGCACGCACCACCACACCCGCTAATTTAAGTATTTTTGAAGAGACACGGTTTCACCATGTTGGCCAGGCTGATCTCGAATTCCTGGCCTCAGGTGATCCAACCACCTCAGCTTCCCAAAGCACTGGGATTACAGGCGTGAGCCACCATGCCTGGCCTCCATTTTTCCATTTTCTAATTGGATAGTTTCTTAAGCTGTTGATTTTGAGAGTTCTTTATCTAGATATGAATCCTTTGTTGAATATATGGTTTCCAAGCATTGCCTCCCAAACTGTAGGTTATGCTTCTATCCTCTTAACAGGGTCTTTCACAGAGCACAAGTTTTAAATTTCAATGAAGTCCAATTTAGCATCTTTTTAAATATTGTGCATTTAGTGCTGTATCTAAGAACTCTTCACCAAGCCCTAGATACTGAAGATTTCCTCTTGTGTTTTCTTCTAGGAGTGCTGTGGTATTGTATGTTACATTTAAATCAATGATCCAATTTGAGGTCATTTTTATATAAGGTTAAGGTCAAGGTTCATATTTTTGCTTGTGATTATCCAATTGCTCCAGCATCATCTACTGAAAGACATTCTTTCCTCCATTGACTTGTTTTTGCACCCTTGTCAAAAGTTGGCTGGTCTTAGTTCTGTGTTCACTATTCTGTTCTACTTATCTATATGTCTGTCCCTCTGCCAATTCCACCATCTTGATTACTTTAGCTATATAATTAGCCCTAATATTGGGTAGAATGATTTCTTCTACTTTATTCTTTTTAAAAAATTGTTATAGCTATCTTAGATTCTTTGCCTTTCCATATAAATATTATCTGCTGTATCCTGCTATATCTGCAGAAATTCTTGTTGGGATTTTGATAGGAATTGCATTAAAATAGTGTATCAATTTGTGGAGTATCTGACATTTTTACTATGCTGATTTTTTAATCCATGAATATGTTATGTCTCTCCATTTATTTAGATCTTCTTTGATTTTTTTCACTAGCATTTTGTAGTTTTCAGTATAAAAATCTTATACAAGTTTTGTTAGCATTATACCTGCTGGAGAGGATGTGGAGAAATAGGAACACTTTTACACTGTTGGTGGGACTGTAAACTAGTTCAACCATTGTGGAAGTCAGTGTGGCGATTCCTCAGGGATCTAGAACTAGAAATACCATTTGACCCAGCAATCCCATTACTGGGTATATACCCAAAGGATTATAAAACATGCTGCTATAAAGACACGTGCACACGTATGTTTATTGCGGCACTATTCACAATAGCAAAGACTCGGAACCAACCCAAATGTCCAACAATGATAGACTGGATTAAGAAAATGTGGCACATATACACCATGGAGTACTATGCAGCCATAAAAAATGATGAGTTCACGTCCTTTGTAGGGACATGGATGAAGCTGGAAACCACCATTCTCAGCAAACTATTGCAAGGGCAAAAAACCAAACACTGCATGTTCTCACTTATAGGTGGGAATTGAACAATGAGAACACATGGACACAGGAAGGGGAACATCACACACCGGGGCCTGTTGTGGGGTGGGGGGAGGAGGGAGGGATAGCATTAGGAGATATACCTAATGTTAAATGATGAGTTAATGGGTCAGCACACCAACATGGCACATGTATACATATGTAACTAACCTGCACGTTGTGCACATGTACCCTAAAACTTGAAGTATAACAATAAAAAAAAAAAGAATTATAGCTGAGTTATTTTAGTTTTTGTTTTGTTTTGTTTTGGGAAGGAGTCTCGCTCTGTCGTTCAGGCTGGAGTGCAGTGGCGTGGCGCGATCTCAGCTCACTGCAACCTCTGCCTCCTGGGTTCAAGCGATTCTACCACCTCAGCCTCCCGAGTAGCTGGGATTACAGGCGTGCGCCACAACACCTGGCTAATTTTTCTATTTTTAGTAGAGACGGGGTTTCACCATGTTGGTTGGCCAGGCTGGTCTCGAACTCCTGACCTCAGGTAATCCGCCCTCTTCGGCCTCCAAAGTGCTGGGATTACAGGCGTGAGCCATCGTGCCCAGCCTGAGTAGTTGTTGAACAACTATAAACAGTACTGTATTTTAAATTTCGTTCCACGTGTTTATTGCTAGTATATAAAGATACAATTAACTTTTGTATGTTAATCTGGTATCTGGCAACCTTGTCAAACTTATTTTTATTATTATTTTTGGTAGATTCCTTGGGATTTTCTATGTAGATCATTATGTCATCTGCATATATAAACTGGTTTATTTCTTCCTTCCTTATCTGTATGATAATTCTTTTTCTTGTTTTAATGTGCGGGCTAAAACTTCTAGTATTATGCTGAATAAGAGTGGTCAGAGAGTGGTTATCCTTGCCTTTTTCCTTAGGGGGAAGGCATTCAGTAGCTAATTTTAAATAAATCACGTTTGCTGGTATGATGGTGAGTCCTAAAATATTGTTTAGGTACTAACAAACCACTCTTCAGCTGAAGAAAAAATATTAAAAAGAAAAAAAAAAGCCCCAGTCATGGGCAGTTATTATCGATTCTCTTGGACTATGGTTTGATCTGAAGGAAATAATTTCTATCATTATATATTCATGTTTCCAATTAAGCCAAGTCTAGGACTTTTGTAAAATACCCATTTTTTATAGCTTTATTGAGATACATTTCACTTATAAAATTCAACCAGCTAATATGTATAATGCATGGTTTTTAGATGTTCACAGAATATGCAAATGTTCTAATTTCAGAACATTTTCTTCACCCCAAAAAGAAACCTGGTACCCATTAGCAGTCTCTCCTCATTCCTGCTTTCCCATCTTCCGCCTCCACCCTGGCAACCATTAATCTGCTTTCTATCTCTATAAAGTTGCCTATTCTGGACATTTCACATAAATAAATCATATATAGTCTTTTATGACTGGCTTCTTTCACTTAACGTGATGTTTTAAAGGTTCATCCACATTATAACATGTATAAGTCCTTCATTTTTATTGCTGTAATAGCCATATTCAGTTGTAAGCATATATCATATTTGCTGTTCATCAAATGATAGACATTTAGGTTGTTCTTACTTTTTGGCTATTGCAAATAATACTATTTCTTGGTTTGGATTTCCATTTCCCTAATGACCAATGTTGTTGCACACCTTTTCTTGTGCTCATGGACTATCTGTACGTCCTCCTTGGAGAAATATCTACTCAAATCCTTTGAACATTTTAAAATTGAGTTTTCTTTTGTATTGTTCAGTTGTAAGAGCTCTTTATATATTCTGGATACAAGCTTCTTGTCAGATATCTGATTTGCAAATATTCTCTCCCATTCTTTGGGTTATCTTTTCAGTTTCTTGATACTATCATTTTATGCACAAAATATTTTAATTTTGACAAAGTTCAATTTTGACAAAGTTCGATTTGCCTATTTTTTCTCGCTGCTTGTGCTTTTGACCTCCCAGGTATTGTGTCTAAGAAACCACAGTCTAACTGAAGGTCAGGGAATAAGACTACCCAAGGTAGACTTATTTCTAGGTCTAGAAATTTTATAGTTCGAGCTCTTACACTCAGGTGTGTGATTCATTTAGAGGTAATTGAAGAAGGGACCCAACTTCATTCTTTTGCATGTAGATATCCAATTGTCCCAGCACCATTTGAAAAGACTATGGTTTCTCTACTAAATTGTCTTGGCACCCTTGCTGAAATCAATTCCCTATGAATGTATGGGTTAATTTCTAGACTCTCAATTCTATTTCCTTGCTCTATATGTTTATCCTAATGCCAGTGCCACACGGTCCTGATGACTGAAGCTTTGTAATAAGTTTTGAAATAGGGATCTGGAAGTCTTTCAACTTTGTTTTTCTTTGAGATTGTTTTAGCCATTCTGGTTCCCTTGCATTTCCACCTGAATTTTAGGATCAGCTTGCCAATTTCTGGGGGGAAAAACCCAAAACCTGCTGGGATTTTCACTGGGATCGCACTAAATAGGTAGATCAAGTGGGGAGTATGACTAATATTAATTCTTCCTAGCCGTGAGCACAGAATGTCTTTCCTTTACTTAAATCTTTAATTTCTTTCAACAATGTTTTATAGTTTTCACTGTACAAATCTTACACAATTCTTTCCCAAATCTTTCACAATTCTTCTTTTGTTAAATTTATTTTTACGTATTATATTCTTTTGGGGGTTGTTATAAATGGGATAATTTCATTAATTTTTAGATTGTTCATTGCTAATGTATAGAAATACAACTGATTTTTATCGCTTTTTTTTTTTTTTTTTGAGATGGAGTCTCGCTCTGTCGCCCAGGCTGGAGTGCCGTGGTGCAATCTCAGCTCACTGCAAGCTCTGCCTCCCGGGTTCACGCCGTTCTCCTGCCTCAGCCTCCTGAGTAGCTGGGACTACAGGCACCTGCCACCACACCCAGCTAATTTTTTGTATTTTTAGTAGAGACGGGGTTTCACCGTGTTAGCCAGGATATCAATTTTATATCCTGCCACATTGCTGAACTTGCTTAGTTCTGTTTTTCGGAGGATTCCTTAGGATTTTCTGTATACAAGATATCATGTCATTGACAAATAGAGGTATTTTTACTTCCTACTTTCTAATCTGGATACTCCTTATTTTTCTTGAGTGATTGCCCTGGCTAGAATATCAAGTACAATGTTATATAAAAGTGGCAAAAACAAAAGCAAACATGCTTGCCTTGTTCCGGATCTTAAGAGGAAAATACTCCATCTTTCTCCATTAAGGAGAATGTCAGCTGTGAGCTTTTTGTAGATGCTCTTTATTGGCTTTAGAAAATTCCCTTCTATTGTTGTTTTTTGTTGTTGTTCTTTTCGTGTGTGTGTTTTTTGACACAGTCTCGCTCTGTTGTCCAGGCTAGAGTGCAGTGGTGTGATCTCGGCTCACTGCAACTTCCACCTCCCAGGTTCAAGCGATTCTGCCTCAGCCTACCGAGTAGCTGGGATTACAGGCATGCACAACCATGCCCAGATTATTTATATATTTTTAGTAGAGACAGGGTTTCACCATGTTGGCCAGGCTGATCTTGAACTCCCGACCTCAAATAATCCACCTGCCTTGGCCTCCCAAAGTGCTGGGATTACAGGGGTGAACCACCATGCCTGGCCCCTTCTATTGCTGAATTTGTTGTTTTTTTATTTGCTTTTGTTTGGTTTTGTTTTTTTTTTTGTTTGTTTTTGAGACAGGGTCTCACTTTGTTGCCCGGGCTGGAGTGCAGTGGTGTGATGACAGCTCACTGCAGCCTTGACCTTCCAGGTTGAAGTGACCCTTTCACCTCAGCCCCCTAAGTAGCTGGGACTACAGGTATATGCCATCAAGCCTGGCTAATTTTTAGTTTTTTTTGTAAAGACAGGGTCTCACTATATTTCCCAGGCTAGCTGAATGCTTCTGTCATGAAAGGGTGTCAGACTTTGTCAAATGCTATTTCTCTATCGAGATGAACATGTAGTTTTTATCCTTTGTTGTATTTTTTTTTTTTTTTTGAGATGCAGTCTCTGTTGCCCAGGCTGGAGTGCAGTGGCGCCATCTCAGCTCCCTACAACCTCCACCTCCCGGGTTCAAGCGATTCCTGTGCCTCAGCCTCCCAAATGCAGGGATTACAGGCATGAGCCACCGGGCGCGTGGCCTCCTTTGTTCTATTGATATGGTATATTAACACTGATTTATTTTCAGATGTTAAATCAATCATTCCTGGAATCAATTTCACTTGGTCATGTTATATAATCCTTTGTATATGTTGCTGGATTTGGTTTGTTAGTACTTTGTTAAGGGTTTTCATATCTGTATTCATAAAGGATACTGGCTTGTAGTTTTCTTGTCATGTCTTTGGTACTGGTATCAGGATAAAACTAGCTTCACAGAAGAAGCTGGGAAGTATTCCCTCCTCTTCTATTTTTTGGAGGACTATGTGAAGAACTGGTATTAATAAAAAATCCTTATTAAGGAAATTTTTTAACATACCAAAAAATAGTAAGAATAGTATCATGAGTTCCTGTGTGTATTCCCGCCTAACTTCAATAATTATCAATAGTCCACCATTCTTATTTTACTTATACTTCCCCTCCCCAACACCTTACTCTTTTGGCGGGGGCTGAAATTATTTTAAAGTAAATCCCAGACATATCATTCACCTTTAAATACTTCAATGTATATCTCTAACAGATAAAGACTTTTTTAACATAAGCAGAATTATTTCACCTAACAAAACTGGCAGTAATTCATAATGCTATCTAATACCTAGTCCATGCTCAAATTTCCCCAAATGTTTGAAAAATAATTTTTTGAATTAGTTTGAATCAAGATCCAAACAAAGTCCAACACTGCATTTTAGTTGGTATGACTCTTTCCACAAGAGCCTCCTTCTCCCTTTTCTCCCCATGCGATTAATTTATTTGTTGAAAAAACAAGGTCAATTTATCCTATATAATTTTTCCATATTCCAATTTTGGATGTTGTATCCTCATGCACCTGTTTGACTCATTCTTCTGTCCTTCATATTTTTAAACTGGGAGTTAGATCTAGATTGAGGTTGCTGTGAACTTACTATTGCATAATATTAGAAAACAGTATCTGGCTATCCCACTTTTAGCGTTAAGATTAACCAATGGGTTCAGATGCTACTCGCCAGATCCACCTATTATAAAGTCCCCTATCGACCTTTACTTAATAGTTTTATCAATCACTGACAATTTGTGACTAGGTACATTATTTCAGCAGAAGTTGCAACATGGTGATTTTCTCATTCTCTCAGTTCTTCCAAGGCTAGGATTTTTACTTTCACAATTCTATACTCTACGTCTATGATTCCCAAATAGGGAAGCATAGCCTCCAGGTGCCATAGTGCAAGCCCTGGGGTCATTTTTGCTTGTCATAGTAGTTGGAGGGCGTTCTTGGCATTTACAGGCAGAGACCAGAGATGCTGGATGTTCTACAATTCATAGTAGAGTTTCACGAAATGAAGAATGACCTGCATCCCACACAATTTTCAAATGTCTTGTTAGATACTCATGGAGGTGTAAAGCCTAAATAAATTATCTGAATGTAAGGCCATTTTATATATGAACACAAAGTATTTTTTTCTACTACTTTAAAACAAGCACATTTTTCCAGGAATGTAACTATGGTATAACTGAAGAAACAATATTCAATCACTATTTTGTTTGCAATTCTCCTAACAGCTGTTTACCATTTCAAAAAAGTCATGTTAGTAACAGCAACAGAGTTTTGTGGTATTTGAGTTGTTGACATAATACATCTGTATACAACAGCTTTTGTCACTGTTGAATTCAAGATAATTCCACATACAGGTGTAAACATCCATGCTCTCCAGTGTACTCAGGCGCCTACGCAAGGAATACACATCATCATCTTATCAATTACTCTTTTTCTAATTTATGTTATAGTTAGGACTTTATACTGATTTCCTCTGAAATGTGCATGAGGTAAGTTAGAATACCCATGAATTCCATTTCAACATAGTAAGGGATATTTCACAGAATATTTGTTTTGAAATGAGCATTGGGTCTAATAAAGCTGAGAATTACTATTTACTTCAGGTCTAAAATTTTTTCCCAACTTGACTTCTGACCAGGGCTTATTCTTAAATCTTTCCACCATGGAAAGGTGGTTAGATCACATCTGTTTACATCACAGCCAGAGCACTGTGCAGGGAGTAAGGACACCTAGACCCCAGCCCTGGCTCTGCCTCTTTATTAGTGGCTGGCGAACTCAGGCAGGTCATCTTATCTCTATTCCCTTTGGTAAAATAAGATATATCAGACAAGCCATTTTCAACCTTTTCAACCACTTTTTCTTATTCTCCATTCTCTTCACAGGACTCAATATTTTTGGTAAAGATGTTGCCAAAGAGATACGCCAATCATTACTTGGAATAATTAAACTGATTTCCCATTTTTAGCTAACTAAAGGCATATAATTACGAACCAGAATAAAATAACAATGGTAGTCTACATTTATTAAGTGCTTATTCATGTCCCTCACAGTGAACTCTGTCCCTTATCCCTACCAACAGTATGGCATCACAGTACGGGCTCCAAACTGAGAAGTGCTGTCTCAGCTAGAGACTAGGGTCCCCTGGTCCTTGTCTCCTCCCTCTGAGCAGAAGTCTGCAGTCCTAATGCTGCCATCCTAATCTGCAAAAACCTTGGAACGTGACTCACTCACATCCCATGCTATTTTGGAAAACTTCTGAAGTTGATAGCGAGATTGGGGGACTACAATGAAATGAAATGGGCAAGACACTGGGACTGCATCTCCTCTGGGCTAGTACCTCTACATGTTTACATTTTCTCACAAAGACTGGCCCAGGGCCCTGTCTAGACAAAAAGCTCTGGAATGAATTAGCTGTGAATTACCTGGGCAGCAACCTTAGACTACTGCACATAAGCCCCAGAGGCACTGATCCTTGGACAGACTCAGGGGCTCTGTGTGGCCCCTAGAAAGAAATCAGGCAGGCTTAGGATTTTGGGTAATTAGGGTGACTAGTAGCAGTTCAAGAACTCACTGCTCCACTTATGTCTCCACTTTCTAACTCCATGCACCCCAAGACATTGATCATTTTGTTGAAAACACATACGGGCCAGGGATGGGGTCAAGTGGCAGGATGGGGATAGCTGGCTGGAATCCCTCTACACAAGCATGGGCTTCCCGCTAGGCACTCTGTACTCACCAGGGAGGCTGCCGACTGGTGTGTGGGTGGTGTGGAGGAATCCGGAGTGGGTCCACCTCTCTGGCGGTAGCAGGGGGGAACTCCCGGTGGGGACTGCTTACATTAGCCTTTTCCCACTGCTCATGGATAGGTGTGATGATTCCAGACACGATACGAGACCGAAGCTCCTCATTGTTCTTGTAGGTCCTGCAGGAAGCAGACGAAGAGTCAACTGCTTGCAGTTGGCTAGGAACCCTGGAAGTGGTATTCTGGCTGCAACGATGGCGGCGGCGGCGGCCCTGATAGCTCCTGGCGTTGCGCTTGGCCTGTTTATAAGCGGGGGAACAGGCCGCCTGCTGGACCTGGGTGAGGGGGGCAATAGCCCCACGCTGTCTCTGAGATTTGGGCCTAAGCTTCTTAGGCATCTGAGTTGCCCCTCCTCGTTTACCACCCCATTAGAAAGAGGTGAGGGTGTAGGGGCACAGGGCCTGGACTGGCTACTCCTCTGTCCTCACCCGCCTCACCCCTCCCTCAGCTTCATTGTGTGTTCATCACGTGTCATGGGAAGGGTCATGGAAGGCAAAGGCTACATGGGGAGGATGAACCAGGTTCCTGGTCCAGGCAGGCAGAGCTCTGGGGGTTCAAGGTCCAGTTCTGTCACTAACACAGGGGTCCTCGGAAGGCTGCCCCTACCACCTGTCCCATCCTGCCTGGGCCTCTTTTTCTCTGTCTGTGAGAGACAAGTGACGTGAGCCACAGCTGAGGTGTGGAGGCAGGCTGAGGTAACAGAGTGGGCAGGACTCCAGGCTTCCTAAAACACTGGTATTTTAAAATGAACCACATCCTGGCCCATAAAGCAAAGCTCACAAATGTAAAATAACTGAAATCATATAAAGTATGTTCTCCAACCATATGGAATCATAACAGAAATCAAAACAAAAAGTTAACTCTCTAAATACATGAAAATTAAGCAACATACTTCTAGAAAATCCTTGGATCAAAGTCACAAAAAAGAAATATATAGCACTGAATTAAAATGAAAATAAAAACATACAAAAATATGTGGGATATAACTAAAGGATTGCTGAGAAGAAACTTCATAGCACTAAATGCTTACATCAAAATAGAGGAAGGAATTCAAATCAATAACCAAAATTCTGACCTAAAGAACCTAGAAAAAGAAGAGCAAATTAACTCAAAGCAAGCAGAAGTAATAAAGGTAAGAACACAAGTCAATAAAAAAGAAAAACAAGAGAGAAAATGAAACAAAGTCAATTCTTCAAAAAAAATGAATAAAACTGACCAACTCCTAGAGAGACTGACAAATACAAAAAGAGAGAGGACACAGTCACCAATAACAAGAACGAAACAGGAGATATTACAATAGATCTGTAGCCACTGAAAGGATAATAAGAGAATACTAAGAACAACTTAATCCAACAACTCAGAATAGACCAATTCTTAAAAACCATAAACTACAACTCAGCCAAAATGAAACAGATAATCTGAATAGTTCCATTAAAGAAACTGAATTACACTTAACATTTAAAAAAATAAAATAAAAAAACAAAAACCAAAAATCTCCAGGCTCAGATGATTTCAGGAAGAATTCTACCAAACATTTAAAGAAGAATTAACACCAATTTTACAGTCACCTCTAGAAAATGTATGAGGAGAGAATACGTTCCACTCCATTTCATGAGACCAGTATTACGCTGGTATCAAAACCAGGCAAAGACTACACCAAAAAAAAAAAAAAAAAAAAAAATATATATATATATATATATATATATATATATATATAGACTAGTATATCCTATGAACTTACACACACAAAAAATCCTCAACAAAATATGAGCAAATTGAATTTAAAAATGTATAAAAAGAACTATATGCCATGACCAAGTATGATTTGTTCTAGGCATGCAAGACTGGTTAATAGTCACAAATCAATCAATGTAATCTACCATATCAATAAGCTATGGAAGAAAAATCATATGATCATATCAATTGATGCAGAAAAAAGCTTTTGACAAAATCCAACATGATAAATCCATTCAAGATTAAAAACTCTCAACAAACTAAGAATAAAGGGGAACTTCTTTAACCTGATAAAGAACATCTACAAAAAACCTACCCCTAACAATATACTTTACTGTGAAAGACTGAATACTTTGCTCCTAAGATTGGGAACGAGGAAAGAATGTTCTTTCTCATCACTCTTATTTAACATAATATTGGACATCCTGACCACTGCAATAAGGCAAGAAAAAGAAAAGACATTCATATTAGCAAGTAAGGAATAAAACTGTCCCTATTTGCAAATGACATGATAGTCTACCCTGAAATTCCCAAGGAATCTACCAAAAAAAAAAAAAAATCCTAAACACCTTGAATTCAGCAAGGTGACAGGATATAAGTTCAACGCAGGAAAATCAACTACATTTCTACATACTAACAATGAACATTTGAAAACCAAAACAAAGGACAGAATGCCATTTATAATCATCTCCCTTTCTGCTTTAAACAAATAACAAGGTATGCACAGGATCTATATGTTGAAAATTACAAATGATACTGATGGAAATCAAATAAAACCTAAATATTAATAAATGGAGAGATAAGATATATCATGTTCATAGCAAGAATGTCAATTCTCCCCAAACTAATCTATAGGTTTAATGCAACTCCTATGAAAATTCTAGCAAGGTTTTTCATAGATATACACCAGCTTACTCTAAAGTTTATATGAAAAGGCACAGAGGCCAGGTGCGGTGGCTCACGTCTGTAATCCCAGCACTTTGGGAGGCTAAGATGGGTGGGTCACGAGGTCAGGAGATCGAAACTATCCTGGCTAACATGGTAAAACCCCGTCTCTACTAAAAATACAAAAAATTAGCCAGGCATGGTGGCACACATCTGTAGTCCCAGCTACTCAGAAGGTTGAGGCAGGAGAATCACTTGAACCCAGGAGGCAGAGGTTGTAGTGAGCCAAGATCACACCATTGCGCTCCAGCCTGAGCCTTTTTGAGACAGAGCGAGACTCTGTCTCAAACAAAGAAAAAAAAAAAAAAAAGAAAGAAAAAAGAAAAAAAAAGAAAAGGCACAGAACCTAGAATAGCTACAACTACCTTGATGAAGAAAAAGTGGGAGGAATTATTCTACTCAATATTAAGGCCTACAATAATCAATACTGATAGAGTAATATTGACAGAGGAAGAGACAGAGATCAATGGAAAAGAACAAAGGATCCAGAGATAGATCCACAGATGTACAGACAACTGATTTTTGACAAACTTTCAAAAGTAATTCAATGAAGGAATAACAAATGACGTTGGGGCCATTGGACATCCATGGGTAAAAAATAAGCTGCTTGCCTGCCCAAGCTGGGTGGGAGGGTAAATTCAAGTCTTCTTTCCTTTTAATCAGATCAGAGGGAGGCCTCTGATCTCCCTAGGCATGTGTAAAATTCAGGCCTGATTAAAAAACCACCAGGTCCTGAAGGAGAAGTTCTCACACAATTTCTAAGCCTTGGCAGAACAACTGCCATTTTGGTTGTGGCAAAAGACAGCCTACCATCTCATCTGACACAGAAAGGGTACAGCAGAATGGAACACAATAGGTTTATATTTCTTAGCAAATCACAGTTTGCTCACTGAGGAGCACAAATTGCTGGAAGAGGCAAGACATGCCACAATGACCTAACAAAGAGGGCTACATGGAGGAAGCTATGGCTGAAAGGCATAGGAGGAAGATAGGGCCTCTGACCAGGAGGCAGAGCCATACCTCAGCTTTCACCGCCCATTTCCACAGAGATGACTCCTGGTGATCAGATTTTTTCCCCCTTTGTGTATTTTACTAAGAGCTGGACTAAGCGCTAAGCACTCTATGTGCTGACATCTCATTCCATTCTCAGAAAAACCCTGAGGTAGTACTATTGTGTCCCTCATTTCACAGTAATCAAAAAACAAAACAAAACACAACACATATCCCCTCCCTCACACACAAACCCCTCAAACAAATGTACTTAAAAAACAAATAGAGACAGGATCACAATTCTCTTTCAGTATTGCTGAACAGACAGAATGCTCTAATGAGCATGAATGGCCAATATAATTCCTAGGTTCTTCCACAGGTTTTGTCAATTTCTCTCCCAGTGGAAGTCCAGAGTGAAGAAGTCAAGAGACCACACTCCAAATGTCCCTCCCTTACCCACTAAGAGGGGCCAGGGTGTCAGGGAGTGTGCAACACCCAGAGGAGCAGCATTCTGCCGGCCAGGCCTGGCTCATTTCCCCCTTTCCTCCCTTTGTCTACTGTATGCAAAAGAGACCCAAGCCCTGCCCTCAAGGAGATCACAGGCAAGGAGGGAAGACCAACCCTAAGAAGGTAAATGTAAAATATCTGATTGATTAAATGCTTAAAAAATGATGTTTTGATCCAGGGCAGCACAGCAAAGACCTCATCTCTACAAAAAATAAAAAACTGGCTGGGCATGGTGGCACATGCCTGTAGACCCAATTATTTGGGAGGCTCAGGTGGGAGGGTCACTTGAGCCCAGTAAGTTGAGGCTGCTTGGCCTGTTTATAAGTGAGCTGATTGTGCCACTGTACTCCAGCCTGCCTGGGCAACAGAGGGAAACCTGACTCCAAAAAAAATAGTAAAATGTTTTGAAGCTGTAAGCCTGGGGGCCAGAGGAAGCTTCTCTAAGGAACTGACGTTTAAATCGGTAACCAAAAGATAAACAGGAATTGGCTACGTGAGGTCAGGGAGAGCACTTTAGACAGAGGGAAGAGGTCTGAAGAGGGCAGAAGAATGACACTGTGGCTGAAGCACAGGGACACGGGGAAGGCAGTACAAGGTGAGATTGAAGGGGTGAATGCTTTAAGGCCTCATCAAGGATTGTGCTCTTTATCCTAACAGCAATGAGTATTCCCTAAAGACTTTTAACTGTGGTAAAATATGCATAAAATTTACCATCTTAACCATTTTTAAATGTTCAGTACTGTTAAGCACATTAACACTGTTGTGCAATCACCTACCATCCATCTCCAGATCTCTTTTCATTTTGCAAAACAAACTCTGTACCCATTAATCACTAACTCCCCTTCCTATTCCCCTCTTGCCCCAGTATCTGGCAACCGCCATCCACTTTCTGTCTCTACAAATTTGACTAATCTAGGTACCTTTAATAGAATCACACAGAATTTGTCCTTTTGTGAATGGCTTATTTAATTTAGTATAATGTCTTCAAGGTTCATCCATGTTGTAGCACGGGCCAGAATTTCCTTCCTTTTTAAAGCCGAATAATATTCTACTGTATTTACACACCAAATTTTGTTCATCCATTCATCTTATCAATGGACAGCCAAGCTGCTTTCACCTTTTGGCTACTGTGAATAATGCTTCTATGAACATGGGTGTACAAATATCTTTTCAAGACCTACTTTCAATTCTTTTGGGTATATGCCCAGAAGTGGACATGCAGGATTATATGGTAATTTTTTGAAGAACTGTCATATTGTTTTCCACAGTGGCTGCACCATTTTACATTCCCAAGAGTGCACAAGAGTTCCAATTTCTCCATATCCTTGACAACGCTTGTTTATTTTCTGGTTATTTTGATACTACCCATTGTAATGGGTGTGAAGTGGCATCACTGAAGGGTTTTAAGCCAGAGTTGTTAACTATGATCTGATCTATGTTTGAAAGACTGGTCCAACTGCTACGTGGGAAATACACTGGACGGTGGCATGCAGGAGGGGAATATGTAAAAGACCTCCTCACACAGAAGCTGCATGGAAGAGGGCAGGAGAAATGAGGAGTGGCCAGAATGTGGAGGCCAGTGGTTTGAAAGTCTGTGAGGACTGGAATAGGTTCAAAGAGGGTATTGCTGATTAGATACTATTAAATGCAACAGGGTTTCTGGGCAGTTCGGAGGTTTGGTTAAGGTTTCATAACTGTGCATTTATAGTGATGCCAAGCTCACTCTAAAACTCTGAGGATGGCTAGGTGCGGTGGCTCATGCCTGTAATCCCATCACTTGAGGTCAGGAGTTCGAGACCAGCCTGGCCAACAGCAAAACCCCGTCTCTATTAAAAACGCAAAAATTGGCCGGGTGCAGTGGCTCACGCCTGTAAACCCAGCACTTTGGGAGGCCAAGGCAGGTGGATCACGAGGTCAGGAGATCGAGACCATCCTGGCTAACATGGTGAAACCCCATCTCTACTAAAATACAAAAAAAAAAATTGCCAGGCGTGGTGGTGGGCACCTGTAGTCCCAGCTACTCGGGAGGCTGAGGCAGGAGAATGGCGTGAACCCGGAAGGTAGAGCTTGCAGTGAGCCGAGATCGCGCCACTGCACTCCAGCCTGGGTGACAGAGCAAGACTCCGTCTCAAAAAACAAAACAAAACAAAACAAAAAAACGCAAAAATTAGCTGGGTGTGGTGGTGCACACCTGTAATCCCAGTTACTTGGGAAGCTGAGGCAGAAGAATTGCTTGAACAGTCACACTGTACTCCAGCCTGGGTGACAGAACTAGACTCCGTCTCAAAAAAATAAAATAAAATAAAAAATAAAACCCTGAGGAGGTCAATGAAGATGGGGGGAAAATCCCTATAATGGAATAAAGCAGACATAAATCAGCTTAACTATATATAAAACAGATAATTTCATTATACTGATTTTAAAAACAAGCACTAATCTAAGTACCTTTGGAACACACTACTCTGCCTACATCTTTTGTGGAACATAGTTAAAAGACAAAAAGAACTGGAAATAAGTCATTTGGAACTTTACTTAATAGGTTTGTTCTTGGTAGGCACTGATGTAGCAATTCAGAAAATATTTGTGTGTATTCTAGGATCAAATAAATAAGTAAATACATTGATGCTGCTGGGAATCAGGGTTCTCACCACAGGAGAAGGGAGATATAAGTACGGAATAAGAGAAAAAGAATCCTGTAGTGTTATATTAAAAACAGAGGTGGCAATTTAAACTTATAAGGAAAAATTTTCCTAGCTCTATCTGCTGAAAAGGTCTAGAATCATACTACTGTATGATACCAACTATATGACACTCTAGAAAAGGCAAAACTATGGAGACAGTAAAAAGATCAGTGGTTGCCAGCAGTTAGGGAAAAGGGAGTGAAGAATAGGAGAAGCACAGATTTTTAGGGTAGTCAAACTATTCTGTGTGATACTCTGATAGACACACATTCTCATGTTTGTCAAAACCCACAGATTGCACAACAGCAAGCTTGAGCCCTAATAATGATGTGTCAGTGTAGACTCATTAGTTGTAACAAATGAATCATTATGTATGGGATATTGACACAGGGAAGCTGTGAACTGTGGGTGTATGGGAGCAGGAGGTAATATGGGAATGCTCTGCACTTTCTGCTCAATTTTGCTTGTACCTAAAACGACCCTAAAGAAAATAATTTTTTTTTTAAATAAGTTGGAGATTGGGGTTGGGGACCCAATGAGGCACACATCCTCCCAGGAGTCTGCTCTGACTCAATGAGTTGCCCGAGCTCCACCTCTACTCTGCAGCCACCACAGCACTTGTGGACTCTTGACTGCATCATCTTGTTTCATGTGGCATTTCCTATGTAAGTCTCCTCTTCAAATACATAAAAAACAGAAAAGAAAATTAGGAAGTTGTGCCCAGAAATAAAAGGTTCTTCCATTCACCTTCCTTAATTTTCTGGACACATCCACCCTATTCCTTATATCTTGCCATTAGTTCTCTCTTCTTTTTCCCAGGGAAGAGACATCATTTAGAAGTACCTGTGGAAGTCACCCAGGTGTTCTGCATCGATATAATCATCCAAGTTCAGGGTCAAGTCTGCCACTTGCTGTGAGCCATATTCCTAGATGAGTGAAAATAGAAAGTGAGAGACTGGGATATTTCTGGCTAAGAGTGGGAGGGTGAAGGTAGAGTAACAAAGTCTTCAACCTAAAGAAATATTCACATATGTCCACAGAGACATATATAAGGACTGTTTATATGAAATACCTTCCTAAGGCTTGGAGACTTCTCTGATTTAGGAATATTGCCTTTCCAAGGCAGAGACTAAAACACCTACTTCCCAGGCTCTTTTGCAAAAGGGCTCAGGCATGGTAATTGAGGTGTTGAACTGATGCATCAACTTTGATCTGGAGGTGAGCAACACAGAGAGGCAGACCCAGCAAGGGGCAGGCATCTTGCTAATGAGGGTAGCAGCAGAGGCCAGGGGGTCACATCAGCAGCTTAAAAGAAGGGTGCACCAGGGCAGACAGAATCAGCCAGTATCTAATACTGGGCAGTGGTGGTGGCAGCAGTGGTTTCCAGGGCATGATTTGGGACACTGCTTCTGGAAACCTAGCCTTAAACCCGTTTCAATGAGCTATCCTGGTTCTTTTTGTTTTGTTTTGTTTTGAGACAGAGGCTTGCTCTATCGCCCAGGCTGGAGTTCAGTGGCACAATCTCAGCTCACAGCAAACTCTGCCTCTTGGGTTCAAGGGATGCTCCTACCTCAGCCTCCCAAGTAGCTGGGATTACAGGCACCCACGACCACGCCCGGCTAAGTTTTAAAAATATTTTTAGTAGAGACAGGGTTTCACCATATTGACCAGGCTGGTCTCAAACTCCTGACCTCAAGTGATCCACCTGCCTTAGCCTCCCAAAGTGCTGGGATTACAGGTGCGAGCCACTGCGCCTGGGTGATCCTGGTTCTTTTAATAAACCCTTTTTGCTTAAACTAACCCAAGAGGTTTTTGTTGTTTGAAACCAAGAACCCTATCTGACACGAGATCTAAATGTTCATCAAAAGGGAAAGGAATAAAGAAATTATGGTGCTATGAGAAACTATATAATAGTTAAAACAAATAAGGTTTATCTATATGTATTTCCATGTCAAGGTCTTGCCTCCAAAACACCGAGTGAAAAAAAAGCAAAGTGCAGAATAATACATACAGCAGGATACTTCTACATGGTCACACCCAAACCACTAAGACAAAAGTTAACAAAAAGAAAGTCACTGCCCTTGTGGCACTTATAGTCCCATGGCAGAATAAAAGCAAAGCACAAATAAGTACACAATTACAAGCTGCAATGAGTGTCAGGCAGGAAAATAAAATGATGGCGTAAAGAGACATAATTTAGATTTTTTTTGGGAGTAGGAGTGGGTAGTCAGAACTGAACTTTTTGAGGAAGTCAAAAATGAAAGAGAATTGTCCAGGATGAAGGAATGGTGAAGGGCTGTGTGAGTGGCAGATGGGGGAGGGGAAGAGCCTTCCAGCATAGGAAATGTAAAGTGCAAGGGCTCCAAGGCAGCAAAGAATTCAATTTATTTAAGGAACTGAAGTAGCCCATTGAGGTTACTTAAGTTTTTCCCTTCTATCTTGTCACTGAATAGATTTACCTTATTTAACCATTCCCCTGTTGACAGAAAGCCCCTCCTTCTTAATTCCAGGTGGTGGATACCTTTGTGCATGAAGGTTTTCTATACTTAGGGTTCTCACCTTAAGATAAAGTTCCAGAAGTGGGATCACTAGGTAAGGGCTACACGAACATTGAAGCTCTGGATTCGTACCGTTAAATGGGTTTCAAAACAGCCATTCCTATCCCCATCTCATCAGCAGACTCACGTGTCTCAGAGACTCACCAGCACATTGAGGATCATGCTACTCTCCACGGTGATGGCTTTCACAAGGAGCTTTCTGGACCCATCCTTATACTCATACCGGAGGACATACAGGTCTTTATTGTTGTTCCACCCAGCTGGCAGCAGTTCTGACTTCTTATCATTGGGACCCGGCTGGGAAGACACCACAGTTGAGAGGAGAAAGATCATGAACTCAAAACACAGAACTATAAAGAACCTCACGAGATAAGCTAATCTTACCCACCTCACTTCACAGATGAAGATGTGGAGGTCAAGAGAAATGACTTGCCCAAGATCCTACAGTGAGAGGGAGGTCTAGGGCCCAGGTCTCTGGGCTTCTGTTCTACTGCGCTCTCCCTCATATTGAGCTACCTTTCTGACACAGCACTGGAACCTGTCAAGAATCTGCAGTGTTGGTTTAATAATTATCTCTTCCCCATTCCCACTGCTAAGAATAAAGCCATTCATCTTGAGGAATACTGCGAAGTTCTAAGTAGTGTTTTTCAAAGTTTGGACGTTAGGCTAACTTCAATAGGATTACCAAGGTGTTGACTAAAAACACAGATCCGAATACACGCTAACTGACTGCAGTGATGTACAAAAATTATTATTTCATAATACACAAAATGTAGCACATGTACAAATAACAAAGAATTATAAAATGTCTCTACCACCAGCTTAAGAAATAGAACATCAGCAATACTGCTAAAGCCTTGGGTAGCATACTCCAATAAATGTCCCTCCTTCCCCTTCAAGGGTAATCACCACTCTTAAACAATTTCTTTACTTTTCCTTAGAGTTATATTACTATACATGCAACCATAAAAATATAGCTTCAAATGTTTTTGAATTTAAAATAAACAGCATCACTTCTGTCATTTGCCTTTTTTATTCGATAGTTTTTGGAAATGTATCCATGTCAATGCATTTAACTACAGCTGATTCACATTCACAGCTACACAGCATTCTGTATGACTATGCTGCAATTTATACATCTACTTGTTGATGGTGATTTGGAGTATTTCCAGCTTATTTGTTTTGCTATTATAAACAATGCTGCTATGAACATTCTTGTACACATCTGGTACACATGTGGATAAATTTCTACACAGTATGCATGGAGGAAAAGCTTTTAATTTATAAGATAAAGTCAAGTTGTTTTCTAAAGAGTTACCGATTTATACTCCCACTAGCAATGTATGAAAGCTCCTGTTGCTCCGTGTAGTTGGCAGCATTGCTATTGTTGCTTGCCAATCTAGTAGGGGTAAAATGCTTGCCATTTTCATGCTTGTCAGCCTGGTGGGTGTAAAATACATCTTTTATTGTGAGTTGTGATGTCTTCCTCTTTTCTTTTTTAAAAATCCTAAGACTTTCCATACTAAAGTTTGAGAAATAGTTCTCAAATTATTTCTACAGGAAAAATAATATAGTGATTTCTAGGTGGGGAAGATTTCTTAAACAAAATCCATAAAAGAAAATGCTGCCTTTAACACTGTCCATGATTGAAAGCTTCTGGTCTACAGAGACACTACTAAATTAATAAGGAGCCACAGGCTAGGAAGAGACATTTGCCATGGCTGCAAAGGAAAGAAATTAATAACCTCTACCTAAAGGGAATGCCTGGAAAATGAACAATAACAATTGGGAACTCCAAAAAGTGGCAAAAGATATGAACAAGAAAAAGAGCGGCTAATAGTGTCTAAAGAGTTATTCAATTTTACTAGCAATCAGAGAAGCAGAACTGAAATAAAGAGACACTAAGTTATATGATTCGGACTGTTATTACCCAGTTTTCTATTTTTTGCCAGATGTCTGTGTAGGTGTGGGGAGAATGGGAACCTCCAGTCCCTGCTGGTGGGCATTTAAACTTGTACAGCCCCTTCGGGGAGCAATCTGGCAGTTTTTAGTGCAATTAGGTGAGCCAGTATCCTATGATCCAAAATCCCTACTCCCAGAAGAAACCCTGTGCACAGGGTACATAACAAAGGATCTTCATTATCGCCTTGGCTAAGGTAGCAAAAGTGGAGATAAAATGCAAAATATGCTTACAGTGGAATACTATATAGCAGTCAGAAGGAATAAACCAGATCTAATGATCGTATTATATATAAAAGAAAAAATATGATTTAAAGAAAAGTTCCCCAAAAAATGAGGTTTACATTCCAGTACCACTTATGTAAAAATTTTAAAAAGCACAAAAAAATGCTATAATCTTTTTTCATGGATGTATATTTATATTGCTCACCATGGGGCAGGTGGACTGGGAAGATCTGTAGTCATGAGAATACAGCGGGAGGGAGTGGGACCGGAGATGAAGAAAATGGAAAAGACAAAGGTCCAGCAAAGCAAAACTTCACACACCAAGGACAAGGGGAGACCACACATTGAGAATTGCCGGCCTCTCCTGTTTCGTCACCCCTGGTGTTCAGAAATCCTCTGGGGAAAGAGATCCCAAATAAAATTCAGGATGCCGCAACTGTCATGGTTTAAAACCTGGCTGGATGACAATGAAATTCATAGGCCTGAAGCGTAGAAATGAGAGTGAGGAAAAAGAAAAGTAAAACTAATCAAACCATTCTTCTGAGAAAAAGAAACTATCCCCTCACCCCAAACTGGGTAAATTTCCCGAATATGTTTAGTGTTTAGTGTCGTGGATTTGTTTACTTCGGAAGCCAGGAATTTGATGACATCCTCATCTTTGCTCTGGCAAAGGCCTTTAAATTTATATTATATCCTCCATGTACAGCATTCAATCCACCAGAGTTCTCTCTTGGAATATAAACAATTTGGTCTGCTCACCACCCCATCACCTTTGGCTTCCAGGGTTACAGAAAATCCCTGAAGTCAGGTGAAACTGATGTCTCTAACTGCAGTGCAACTGATGTTCCCCAGTAAACAGAGGACAGACCCTGGTGATATCAGGCCAAACATGGTCTGCAACTGCCCTGTAAACCCTGACATCAAATATCAAGAGTCCCAGAAAGCCACAGTTGGAAAGTAGCCTAAGTACACAGTCACGTGGTTTAACTTCCTCTGATGAAAAATCAAAGGCCTGAGGCTGAGTGCGGTGGCTCGTGCCTGTAATCCCAGCCCTTTGGGAGGCAGAGGCAGGCAGATCACTTGAAGTCAGGAGTTTGAGACCAGCCTGGCAAACATGGTGAAACCCCGTCTCTACTAAAAATACAAAAAAAATTAGCCAGGCATGGTGGCGGGGACCTGTAATCCCAGCTACTGAGGATGCTGGGGCAGAATTGCCGGAACCCAGGAGGCAGAGGTTGCAGTGAGCCAAGATAGCACCACTGCACTCCAGCCTGAGTGACAGAGTGAGACATCTCGGATTAAAAAGAAAAGAAAAAGAAAAAGAAAAGAAAACTCTACGGCCTGAGATGGTCAGAGAGCTGCCCAAGGTCTCAGCAAGTCAGGTGTAGGGCTGTGCTTGGAATTCAGAGCTCCTGATTGCCCAGGCTATGGCTAGAGAAGGTTTTTCCCAGCCAGGTCCACAAGACTGGCCCTAAGAGAATAAAGGTAATTGTCTTCTTAGGCAAAATCCTGGCACTGGAAGCATTCTTTAATGGCCATGAATTTGCCCCAATGCCTCTGAACTAAAATTCACCCAAAGAAACTTAAACAGATCATTTTGGGCATTTTCTCTCTTTCATCATAATCCTTAGATTTCCCACAACAGAAAACAAAATTCTCTAACTTATGTCGATAACCACCTAAGTCATCCCTTACCTATCCCCTTGGCACCTAAACCACTTGACAAAGCTGTAAAGTTCTTGTGAGGAGTGGTTCTGACTTCAAGAAAGAAATCCAAATTCAAGTACTGGATTTTTGTTGAAGCCAGTGGCTGCACTGATTTTCTAATCAAGTTTTATGTACACAATTCCCCTGTAACAGAGGAGGCAAAACCTAAGAGAAAGCAGACAATCTAGCTTTCCATTTAACTGTCAACTTGTATAGTCAAGCACACACTCTTGGGACCTTCCTCTCCTTCTTATCACCCCCAGAAGGGTGGAAACAGCAGATGGCTGGAGAGGCAACACAAATATCCTCTGAACTTGGAAAACACAATTGAGTCAGCTGAGTTGGCTGGCCCCAGGCTGAAAAATTAAACCTCTTTTTAAATAAACTAATAGGAAAGATGCCTCTCCAGTTTCCACTCTGAACGAAAGTAGACTCAGCAGAAGCGACAGAAGGACAAGTGCAACCTGAGCCCCAATGGCAATCAAGGAGAAAAGGCAGAGAGAAGCAAAAATACACCACACTCTAGTTTGCAATCCAAACACTCATTCCTTCGGGGGCATGCAAGATTTAGTGCTGGGGTAGATAGAGGAAAGGTGGCAATGCCTTACAAAAACCTCATTCCCCAGGCTCCTGGGCCTCCCCAAAGATGTCTGAAACCAGCATCTTTTTCTGGCCTGCAGCAGCTCAACGAATAGCACCATGAACAGAGAAAAATTAGATGGACCTTGGGGAATTGGTCAAGGACCTTTTTTTAAAAAAAAAAAAAAAAACAGTATTAAAATGAGATTGTATTCTTTCTGTACATTTCATCTGAAAATTTTGGAGCCTTGAGTGTATGGCAAGGTGGTAATGCCAGCTAGAAGGTATCGACTTATGTGAACTCACGTCCCTAAACTGTCAAAGTGATTCAGACAGCATGAGTGAGGGTAAGAAATGTAGGAGCAGATCCACAGTGATTGATATTTATTTGTGGAATGGCAAGAAGAGAAGGGTATCAGACACACCCTCTAGAACAAGTTCCTCAGCAGAGGTGGATGGGGTTCTGACAGTGTGGCAGAGTAGAAGTAGCTAGCTAGAAGTAGGTAAGGGGAGTGAGGTACATGAGGAGGGACAGAGTGCAAAGCAGAGCTGTTCCGTCTGAAGGACAAGACAAAGGGCAGGGGGAGCTGAGGGCCAGTGGAGGAGATCCCAGGTCAAAATCAAATCTTACTCCTCTTCTCAGCCCCACTGTCCCCTGCACCATCCCACATACCAGCTTCTTTGAAGAATCTAGGAAAAGTTGAAATAAAATGACTGGGGCAAGTGAAGAGCTGCTTAAGATTAAAAAGCTGGAGTAAGACAAGTGGGGAGACAAGATTTCTCTTAGGGGAACTATGCATTGAAAGAGGGGCCTGACGCTGAAATGGGGGTGCTGTCTCTACCTGGTCCCAAGGTCTGAAATGCTGAAAGACATTTTGAAGGTATGTGGAATGAAGAGCAGCACAAAGAGAAAGGTCAGGGACAGATGTGTTCGGGAAGGTGAAATGGTTCCTGCTTCCAGGTATGTGTGTGTGAAAGGCTAGCTGTTCTTTTCCATCCTCGTCTCCAGTCTTAGAGCCCATTTGAGAGATGAAGTATGTGTGAGTTTGGAGGTGGGAATGGGGATCCTGAGTGTGTACCTGGGGTCCCAGTGAGATAATTGAGGTCTGGGGAAAAAAAGAGCCAGAAATCCCTGACGGTTCTTGTGTTCTGATTCCTGCTGGAGTGGGTAAAGTGTGAGAGGGGTATCGTGGTCTTGATCTTTAGTTCTAAGAGACAGAGAGGAATAGGGACAGCAGTGAGGGGTGGGGGAAAGGGGATACTTGTCTAAGTGCTCAGAATGTATAAAGCAAGTTTGAAGAGAGGTCCCTAAAGCTATGTCAGGAGAGGAGAATTAAGACTCTATTTGAGAAGCTAAAAAAAATGATTAGAGGAGTTGAGAACTGAAGCAGTCAAAAAGGAGAGGAAGGGTGAAATCTCATTGCAAGATGCAATAGGTGGGGTGGTCTGTTTCCCATGGCTAGTCTTGGTTCTGAGAGTGAGAGAACAGTGACAGTGAGGGGCAGGCATGGAGGCAGGCCCACTTCTCCCAGGAAGCAGATGTCTAGGATGATGTGGATGTGGGGGATGAGGGTCACAGGGAAGAGACAGGAAAGAAAGAAGGATGCTAGAGCAAAGAATTAGTGAGGTGGGTTGGGTCCAGCAATCCTAGAACTCTGTGGGGATGACAACGACGTCCCTAGCTGTAAGAGGTGGAGCCTGGGGATGGGAGAAGAGGGGCTGGCCCTATGGGGACAACTATGAGGAGAAAATCTTATATGACCCTCACACCCAGAGTGTATGTGTGTACGACTCTGGGGGTGACTGTTTCCTAGAGCTTGAGTTGGGGATGGCAGTAGCGAGTGGTCTATGCTGGGCCCTTCAGTAAAGGGTGAAAGGCGTGTGAACTCTCTGGGCCCATGCTAACGGGTGAAAAAAGGGCCCTGGCCTGGGGCTGAGTAGGTCAAAGCTCACTCCTGTACCTGTGCTTGGATCCAGATGTTTGGTGGAGGCTCTAGTGTGGTATGAGGGCGGAACTGAGTCAGTCCCCTCACCCCGAGGCTGGGTGGTAAGGAGTTCAGTGGGGATCAGGTGGGTGAGAAGTGCTCTGGGGAGCTAAACTCCTGTCTAGATTCTTTTCCATTCTATGGAATGCTAGGTCCACACAGTCCTGGCCTGAGAGGCTGCCAAGCTGTGTTGAAGCGAGTGTCTGCCCTTGAGTTTACAAATCATGTTGTGCCAGCTGTGCTGTGAGGGACTCTGGGCTGGGATGGGGCAGGTGAGCAACCTCCGACCCGCAGGTTTTACCAACGCTGCCATGTGCCCCAGGCCCTGCATTGGGAGAGGCGGGGAAATCGGGCGCTCTGGACCAGGCCTCCGGTACTCTGAGTTTGGGCAGAAGACAGTTCCCTCCTCCACCCTGGCCGGCTCCGTGGCGTACCTGGTCACCGACACCCAAGCCGTAGTAGCCGTGTGTCACCACTTCCCAATGCAAGAAGCAGACGAGCGCGTCCTGCGTGCAGGTGATGGCCGGCGCTGCCGATGCGAACAGTACCTCCAGGCCCGCCATGAGCGCCCGCGACTTCGGCGTCTGGAGGAAAGAAGGGGGCGGGGGTAGTGCAGTCAGCCGGCTCCGCGGCCGGGGTAGCTATAACTCCGCTTCCCTCTTGCGCTGGTTCTTGCCGAGTCCACACCTGAGACCAAAATGGAGACGCCCGGGGACGGGGCGGGGCGGGGAAGCCGGAAGTAGTCCCCCCAGCGGGCGCAACTGCGTGAGGCGCGCCGGGCTGGCAACGCGAGCGCAGCACCAAAAGGTTCCGCCAGGGAGTGCGAGCGGGGCGAGGCCCCTCAAAGCCGGAAGCCGGGTCTTCGCAGCAGTCGACAGGGTCGCCTGACGCGGGCACAGCGTCCTCCAAGAGGCCACCTTGCTGAGAGGCAGACTTCCCATCCACAAAATGGGGTATGCTAGGCCGGGGAAGGGGCTGGGAAATGTGGCTAAAATACATTCTTAATAATCGTTAACACGTTCGCAGTGCTTGCTACCGTCCACATTATTCTAAATGTTTTACTTGTATTCATTTATTTAATCTTGACAACCCAACTCTATGCAGTTGATATTAACGATTAATGTGCCTCATTGCACAGATGAGGAAACTGAGGCACAGAGGGATAATTTGACCAAGATGACAACAGCCAGCCGGTGAACGGCTGAAATGGTTATGGGAACCTGGCAGTCTGGCTTCTAAGATAACATTTATTAAGTGTTTATTGTGTGCTACATTGTGCGCTAAAACCTTTACATCACCTTCTCAACAACTCTGTGAAGTATGGACCGTTATTATCCCCATTTTGCAGATGACAAAACGGCTCAGAGTTGAAACCACTTCTCCAAGGAGACACAACTGCTGCCCGCAGAGCTGAAGCTCCTGACCCACTACCAAATTTCAATCATTTATTTGCCTACCCCCTTTATGATTTTTACCACCCATTACTTCAACAAGTTTCATGAAATCCACGTATTGTTTTTACCCAAATAAATTTAGTTTCCCCATCCCAGTCACTAACCTGGTTCAAGCTCCTGTCATCTTTCACTTGGATGCCTGGCATCAGCCTCAGAACTGCCCCATTCCATTCCTGTCTGTCTCTAGTCTGTACTGCACTCCGCAACCAGAGAGATTCTGTTAGAAAACAAGTCAGATCGGCCAGGTGTGGCGGCTCATGCCTGTAATCCCAGCACTTTGGGAGGCCGAGGCAGGTGGATCACTTGAGGTCAGGAGTTTGAGACCAGCCTGGCCAACATGGTGAAACCCTGTCTCTACTAAAAATACAAAAATTAGCTGGGTGTGGTGGCGCACGCCTTTAGTCCCAGGTACTCGGGAGGCTGAGGCATGAGAATCAATCGAACCCGGGAGGTGGAGGTGGAGGTTGCAGTGAGCCAAGATCGCACCATTGCACTTCAGCCTGGGCAACAGAGCGATCCTCTGTCTCAAAAAAGAAAAAAAAAAAAAAAAAAGAAAAGTCAGATCACATCCGTTGGCTCAAAATCGTCACACTCAATGGAAAAGTAAAGTCCTCCCCATGGTCTGCAGGAACCTGCATGTGGTCTACCATCTCCTGCCCCAGCCCTGCCAGCCCTGTACCTCTCTGATTCAATCTCCTTCAACTGTCCTCTCATCCCCTTTATACCTGCAATAACCTTGGCTCCCCCTCTTCTCTCACATCTACATCTGGTCCAACAGCAAAGCTAGTTGACTCCACTCTCAAAATATATTATGAATCTGACCACTTCCCATCACCTTCACTGCTTCCACTCTGGTCTGATCCTCCAGCATCTCACACTTAGACTATTGCAGTAGCTTCCCAGCCAGTTTCCCTGTTTCATGTGTTCTGTTTAGGCCTTTGCGTTCCTCTTCCTGGAATGCTCTTTTCCCAGATATCTGCATGTCTTGCTTCTTCATTTCAAGTGGCTCCATCCCTCACTGCTACCATCCTCAACAGAGGGCTTCCCAGACCATTCCATCCAAAATAACCTTCTCCCGTCTTTAATCCCTCTCTGGCTTTTTTTTTTTTTCCTGCAAAGCATTAATCGTAACCTGAAACTATGTTAGGTGTTTATTTCTTTGCTTATTTAATGACTGTCTTTCCACTAGACTGTGACAAAGGAACAGGGAGCGTATCTACCTTGTGCACATATGTACCTGAGTGCCTTCTGGGATCAATCTATACTTATTGAAAGACAGAATGAATACTGAATGAAGGAATGAATTCTTGGCCTAGCCCCAACCCAATCAGGGCACTCTTACCTTTTTATAGTCCATCACTCCCTTTGTCAGCTGGCCCTGTGCCTCTCCAAATTTTGTGTTCCTAAAGTTTCCTTGAGACAACCAGATTCTTGAACCCCTTCTGCAAAGATTCTGGATGAGAAGGTCTGAGGAAGAGTGCATGTATGTTGACTACATTCTGGGTGACACTAAAGCTAGTGGCTGTGGAACTCCTCTCTGAGATGTACTGCCTGTGGCATAAAGCTATTTGCCCTTTCTACTGAGAAGTTCTGCACTTTCAGTCTTCCCTGCTTTTGCTTGCTCTGTCCCTTCTGTTTGTAATGCCCTTATCCAGTTATGGAAAATTTCTACAGATTCATTCCGTCAATAAACTTTCATAGGCTGGGCTGCCATGAACCATAGTGCAGGGTGTCCACTTAAGGTGCCTACTTAGTGGCAGCCCATTCCTAAATGCCTACTGTGGGCCAGACACAGATGAACAGGTTTCTGTCCCTATAGAGCTCACTGTCTAGTGTTTAAAAAAAAAAAAAAAGCACTGGCCAGGCACGGTGGCTCACACCTGTAATCCCAGCACTTTGGGAGGCTGAGGCAGGTGGATCACGAGGTCAGGAGTTCAAGACCAGCCTGGCCAACATGGTGAAACCCTGTCTCTACTAAAAATACAAAAATTAGCCAGGAGTGGTGGCAGGCACCTGTAATACCACCTATTCGGGAGGCTGAGGCAGGAGAATCGCTTGAACCTGGGACGTAGAGGTTGCAGTGAGCCGAGATCAAGCCACTGCACTATAGCCTGGGTGATAAAGAGAGACTGTCTCAAAAAAAAAAAAAAAAGTGGATTAAGGATCAAAAGGTGTTCCAGTAAAAGGAAACAGTATGTGCAAAGGCATGGTGGAATGCAGCTAGCTCTGTGGGATTACAAGGTCAATGTTGCCTCCTGAGTGAGGTTTCCCTCTTCTCTTTGCCCATGATTAATTGCACTTTCCTCAGTGTGCTTGGCATCAGTGGGCTATCAAGGGGTGGGCATGGGACAGTGAGAGCTATCAGCCTTAGTCAGGTGGAGAATTTTATCATTGAAGTTGATTCAAATTGCTGGTACATGATGATAGTAAAAAGTGGACTGGCTTTTGGTCTGTTTTATTACTGCTTTTACGTCTTTTACAGCAAATGTACCCACTCCTTGTCTGCACCAGGGCAGACAGCTCCGTCACCCCCACCCCTTGGTTCAACACTGCTTTGCATACAGTTGGTTGTAGCTGGCATCTTACAGAACACTGGTTCCCTCTTCTACACCATCATCCCTGTCTTAACATGTATTCTCTCAGAAGCCCGTGGTGAGACACGGATTTGAGTGGTTTATTTGGGAGCTGATTCCAGGAAATAGCGGTGGGGGCAGTGGAGTAGGGAAGTGAGACAGGAAGGAAAGGGAGCCAGCAGAGGGAGTGTGATGAAGCCAGTTACCTCTACCGGCAACTGGACCGCACTCCTACCCGGGAACTCTGGGAGGCAGTGTGGGGCATGTCTCAGAGCTATTGCATTTGAGGGCATCTGCCGCAGGCTGAGAGCTGCTTCTGGGGTCCTGGAAGGCCCTCAGGCACAGAGTTGCATAATTTAGAGAAAGCAGTCTTTGCGTCTAGAGGTGACTGCTGAAGGGTGACTAGGGTGTTGTAGTGCGATCTGCTATGTCCTCCCACACCCCTGACCGGGGGTGAGCCACGCCTTAGAAAGTCCGTAACCCAGGCCGGGCGCGGTGGCTCACGCCTGTAATCCCAGCACTTTGGGAGGCTGAGGCGGGCGGATCACGAGGTCAGGAGATCGAGACCATCCTGGCTAACACAGTGAAACCCCGTCTCTACTAAAAATACAAAAAATTAGCCGGGCGTGGTGGCAGGCGCCTATAGTCCCAGCTACTCGGGCGGCTGAGGCAGGAGAATGGCGTGAACCCAGGAGGCGGAGCTTGCAGTAAGCCGAGATCGCGCCACTGCACTCCAGCCTGGGCGACAGAGCGAGACTCCGTCTCAAAAAAAAAAAAAAAAAAGAAGAAGAAGAAAGTATGTAACCCAGCAGCCAGCATGGAATAGGCACTGGCATCAGTGTATTGAAAGAATGAGGTGAGCTCTATCTCTTGCACTAGGCCGTGAATCCCCTGAAGGCCAGGACTATGTTCCACCTGTCCTGAACCCCAGGGTCCTCCAGGGATGGGAACAAATGGGAGGAACTCCTGGGGCTGGTGTGTGTGTGTGTGTGTGTGTGTGTGTGTGTGTGTTGCCCCTGATCCATCCAGCACTTTCTGTGGACTTACCTACATCAGCAAGAGTCCCATTCTGCCCTATAAGGGCTGTGGGTGGCTGAGAAGGGAAGCAGGTGGTGGGTGCCTCCCTGTCTGGGCCCCCACTACCAAGAGCCCATGCCAGAGGTGAGGGCCCAGGATGATGGAAAGAACTTGGCTGGTGGCTGCAGCCACCAGTTCCTGGTTGCCAAGTGACAGCAATGTGGGTATTCCAAGCTCCCTGCCTCCCTGGAAACCATGAAGAACTGAACCAAGGGGCAGCGCCTAGATGGGCACTGAGGCGAAATCATTCACTACTGTAATTCTTCTTTGGCCTAGCATCAGCCCAACCGTATCACCTCCTCCAGGAAGCCCTCTATGATTAATATTGTTCTTTGTTTCTACCAAGTAGCTGATATCCAAGACTTCCCAACTTCCCATTCCCCTTGTCAGTGGGGTACCTAGCATATTTGACACCCATAGGAGATATCTCTTTTTTTTAAAAAAATGATAATTTTTAGGCCGGGCACAGTGGCTCATGCCTGTAATCCCAGCACTTTGGGAGGCGGGCGGATCACAAGGTCAGGAGATCGAGACCATCCTAGCTAACACGGTGAAACCGTGTCTCTACTAAAAATACAAAAAAATTAGCCAGCCGTGGTGGCAGGCACCTGTAGTCCCAGCTGCTCGGGCAGCTGAGGCAGGAGAATGGTGTGAACCCAGGAGGCGGAGCTTGCAGTGAGCCGAGATCATGCCGCTGCACTCTAGCCTGGGCGACAGAGTGAGACTCCGTCTCAAAAAAAAAAAAAAAAAAAAAAAGATAATTTTTTTTTGTAACTCTGTTAATTTTTTGAAGTTTTTTATTGTGGTAAAATACACATAGCATAAAATTGATCATCGTAATCACTTTAGGTCTACAGTTTAGCGATATTAACCACACTGTTTTCCACGGAGGCTGCACCATTTTACCTTCCCACCAACGGTGCACAAGCGTTCCAATTTGTCCACCTTCTCAGCAACACTTGTTATTTTATGTTTGTTTTGTTTTGTTTTCATAGTAGCCATTTAGCCATTCTAATGAGTGTGAGGTGGTATCTTTTATTTTTTAAATAGAGATGGGGTTTCGCCATGTTGCCAAGGCTGGTCTTAAACTCCTGAGCTCAAGCAATCCACCCGTCTCAGCCTCCCAAGTGCTGGGATTACAACCGTGAGCTACCATGCCCAGCCAGTGGTATCTTATTATAATTCTGGTTTGCACTTCCCTAATGATTAGGGATGCTGAGCAACTTTTGATGTACTTATTGGCCATTTGTATGACTTAGGAGAATGTTTGTTCAAGTCCTTTACCCATTTTTTAACTGAGCTGTTGGGTTTTTGTTGTTCAATTTTAGGTGTTCTCTGTATATTTTGGATATTATTCCCTTATCAGATATACGATTTGTAAATATTTTCTGCCTTTTTGTGAATTGCCTTTTACTCTGTTGATAGTGTCTATTGATGCACAAAAGCTTTTAATTTTCATAAAGTTCAATTTGCCTGATTTTCCTTTTGTTGCCTGTGCCTTTGATGTCACATCCAAGAAATCACGGCCAAATCCAGAGTTGTGAAGAATTTGCCCTACATTTTCTTCCAAGAGTTTTATATTTTTAGGTCTTACATTCAGGTCTTTGGTGCATCTTGAGTTCATTTTTTATGTGTGGTGTGAAGGAGAGGTCCAGCTTCATTCTTTTTATATGAATATCCAGTTTCCCCAGCATCATTGGTTGAAAAGGCTGTTCTTTCCCTATTGAGTGGTCTTGGTGTCTTTGTTGAAAATCATTTGGCCATACATGTGAAGGTTCATTTCTGGGCTCTCTATTCTGTTCCATTGGTCTGTATGTCTGTCTTTATGCCAGTACCATAATGTTTTGATGATGTAGCTTTGTAGTAAGTTTTGAAATCAGGAAGTATGAGGATGTCAATGAAGCAGATCACTTTTTAACACCTCCCTCCTCATCTATGAAATTATTTTCAGCAATAACCACATGATAATCAGTAAAAATTATTATTTCCCTGATTCATTCTTCAATGAAAAAATATATATGATTTTTTTTTGAGACAGAGTGTTGCTCTATCACCCAGGCTAGAGTACAGTAGCACGATCTCGACTCACTGCAACCTCCGCCTCCTGGGTTCAAGAGATTCTCCTGCCTCAGCCTCCCAAGTAGCTGGGATTACAGGCACGCACCACCAGGCCAAGCTAATTTTTGTATTTTTAGTAGAGATGGGGTTTCACCATGTTGGCCAGGCTGGTCTCGAACTCCTGGCCTCAAGTGATTCACCTGCCTTGGCCTCCCAAAGTGTTGGGATTACAGGCATGAGCCACCATGCCTGGCCAAAAATATATAGATTGTACAACTCCCCCTTTTTAGTGTATAATTCTGAGTTTTGACAAATGTACACAGTCTTATAACCACCATATTCTCTAGGTATTTCCAGAAAGAAAGGATTTTTAAAAATTCATCTTTATTGAGATATAATTTACATACAATAAAATCACCCGTTTTAGTTGTATACTTCATGAGTTTTGCCTAATGTATAGACCAGTGTAACCACCATGACCAAGATATAGCATGTTTACATGTCTCCAAAAAATTTCCTCATGTGCCTTGGCAGTTAATCTCTCCAGCCTCTAGCTGAGGTGTGTTAGTCCATTTTGCATTGCTATAAAGGAATACCTGGGACTGGGTAATTTCTAAAGAAAGGCACTGCAGGCTGTCTAGCATGACACCAGTATCTGCTTGGATTCTGGTGAGGCCTAGGAAGCTTTCAATCATGGTGGAAGGCAAAGGGGAAGAATGCATGTCATATGGAGAAAGAGAAGGGGAGGGAGCAAGGAAGAGGTGCCAGGATCCTTTAAATAACCAGCTCTCACATGAACTAATAGAGTGAGAACTCACTCATTACCATGGGGAGGACACCAAGCCATTCATGAGGAATCCACTCCCATGATCCAAACACCTCCCTGTATGCCCGCTTCTAGCATTGGAGGTCACATTTCAGCAGGAGATTTGGAGGGAACAAAACATCCAAATCATATCACCAGGCAACCACTGATCTGTGTTTTTTGCATCTATATTTTTGGTATCTAATTTTGCCTCTCTTAAAAGTTCATATAAATGAAATGTATAGAATGCCCCAGGAAGCAGATGTCAAGATGGAGTTAGCAGTGTTAGAGGTTTATTGGGGATAAGTCACAAAAGGAAAAGGGGAGTGGGAACAGGAGTATGTGGGGAGAACCTTCAGGCCTTTCTGCTGATCTGGCACCTACGAAAGAAGAGAAGGAAGGAATAAGGATTAGTGAGAAAGTCTCAGCCAGCCCAGCGGAGAACCCCAGCACCAAGAAATATCAAAGAGAGTTCCCTGTTGGACTGAAATGGCCAGGCCTTAGTGCTGTCTCTGCTTGGTGGGCTGCCCGTAAAGAGCATGGCTTCAGCGCGATCCCAGTGGTCCTGCAGCTGGAGGATGTTAGCAAACTGCACTCCTCACAGCTGTGTGGCAATTATTTTCTTGAAGGTTTGGCACCCCTCCATAGCTGACACATAAAATAATACCCCTTCATGCCTTTTTTCACTCATCATCATGTCCAAACTTCATCCATGTTGTGTGTATCAGTACCTTCCTTTTTATTGAGTAATATTGTGTTGTATGGATGTGCCAGTTTGTCCAGTCCCTTATTGATGGGCATTTGGGTTGTTTCCAGCTTGGGATGATGATGAGTAATGCTGCTGTAGACATACGTGGACAGGTCTTGGTATGGCCTTATGATTTCACTGGTCTTGGATAAATTCCTAGGAGTAGAATTGCTGGATCTTATGGTAGAGTATATGTTTATAGGAAACTGCCAAATGGGTTCCCAAAATGGTCATACCATTTTCCACACCTGCCAACAATGAATGAGAGCCCTGGTTACTTGACATCCAGCAGAAGGGGATTTAATGGGAAAAATATGATGCTTACTGAACCAGTGGATGGATTGGAATGTAAAGACTGGGGAAAGCTGCCACCAGCTTTCAGAAAGTCTGGACATTGCAGGAGCTTCAGGAAACCACCAGCAGTGATCACAGCTGCCTCCCATCCTGGGGCAGTATGTGTGTATGTAGGGTGGTCGGGGGACCTGCAGAGGCTGCTGCCAAACTGAAACCTAAAACTCAAGATTCTGCCACTGCTGTTGGAGAAGCAATAATGTGCCCCTGCCTCTGCCTCCCAGTGGCTGGATCTAACTCGGAACCCAGCTGGCAAGTCATTCTGAAAAATGCACTTGTTAGGTTTCAGGCCCTTGAAATACTAAGGGAAGGCATAAAAGGTGTGAGTGTGAGTGTGTGTGTGTGGTGGGGGTCAGGGGGGTAGTACTGGGGCTTTGACAAATTGCTCAATGTATATTGTCTCATTTAATTCCAAGAACAACACTTTAAGGTAGAAACTATTATTATCTTCTCTTTAAAAATGAGAAAAATAAGGGAGAAGTTGTGCCATTGTCCTAAGCGGCAGGGTCAGGATTTGAGCCAGGCGGTCAGCCTGCTTGCCTCCTCATCACAGTGCCATGCCTCCAACAGCATCACTAAGGGCTTGCGGGATTCTGAGCTCTGAGTTTCAAGATCTACACAGGAGAAGCCAAGAGTCGTGACTGAGGACCATTTTTCAGACCTCAGGGGCAGAAGAGGCTGGGAATAGAAAAAAGGGTCAAGGGTCCAGGCTGGGAACAGAGAAACGATCTAGGCATGGGAAGCTCCTCCAACCACAGGGACACATGAAGAGTCTCTGCAGAGACAAGGGAGGCCACAAGAGGGCACCCTGGCCCACCCAAATGTCCACAGATGGCAGCCACGCAGGGAGAGGCACACTCTCCTCCATCCTGACTTCATTCCTCCAGGAGGTTCAGGGGAGCCCTAGACCAGAGCCCCCCAGCAGGCTCTGTCCATACTGCAATCAGCCTTCACACCTGGAAATACCTGATTTTAGCTCTGGGGATCGTTGCCTTCAGGGAGAGACGGTCCCCAAAGAACCTAAGTCCTTGGAGGCACAGAGGGTCGGTTTCTGAGGCCACTCTCTTTCCTGTACCCCCTACTTCTCTTTGTCTCCATCCTTTCACAGACTTGGGCCTGATCCTTGCTTTGCCCCCATGCCACCCATGTCCAGCTCCAACTCCAAAGTTCCATCAGGCACTTGCCCACCTTGGTCAGGCAGGTGGGAGGGGTGACCAGTCTTACCTTGAAAGGCTAGAAGCTCTGCCTGATGCTCCCCAAACCAGAACATCAGCTTCATGAGCACAGGGATTTGTGTCTGTTTGGTTCACTGCTATAGTCCTGGCACCTAGAACAGAGCCTGGCAAACATAGTAGGTGCCCAATAAATATGTGATGAGTGAATAAATACATTAGCAGGTGCATAGTGTAGAAAAGTGTCTAGGCCTTGGAGTCAGGGAACCTGGGTTTACATCTCGGCCTCTTTGCTTACTCACTGTGCAACTTTGGGGAAATGGCTTATCAAATTGTCAAATAGGGGTTATAGTGGTGTCTCCCCAAGGGCTGTTGGGAGAATTTCTGAACATGATGTCAATAAAATGCCTCCCACAGTACCTGGCTCATGATAAGGGCCCCTAAGAGGTGGCTCATTATTTGAGATAATGAGGCCTTGGAAAACAGCACCTATTTATTGAGGATTTACTATGTGTCTGGCACTTGGCTCATGTTATCTAATTCAATTTTCTTAACAACTTTTAAATGAGAAGTTAAGTAGCTCAGAGAAATTAAGCAACTTTTCCAGGGTCACACAGCTGAGAAGAACAAACTTGGGTTTAAATCCAAGTCTTGAACCCTGCAGCATGCAAGTTTGCAAGTCAGACTTCCTGGGCTCAATTCCCGGCTTTTTCACTTACAAGCAGTATGACCCTGGGCAATTTTCTTAGGTGGAGAGCTAGGAAGGGACAGAAATAGACCACCACCTAGGCCTGGACTGTTCTTTAGGATTTGCAGGAGTCAAAGACACCACCAACAGTACTAACAGTACTGCTGCAGTCTCACTCCCTGGAGATTGTGCAACCTGCCAAGGCCCCTGGAACCTGCTGTTTAATCACAGCATTACCTGGCCCCCATCAAGCACCAGACTGTTTCCAAATGTATTCTTTGTACTCTACCTAGAGCTGAATTCACAATCTGGTCAAGCAGTCAGGACACACACACATACACACACACACACACAGCTTGGCTTTCCCTTGTAGACTTGGGCAAGTTGCTTTGCCTCTTTGAGCCTTAATTTGCACGTTTGTAAGCTAAGGGGTGATAGGTAGCACCCCGAATGAGGATTACCTACAAAATGGAAGGGCGCCCTGAGTGCTGGAGGTGAGCAAGGAGGAATGGGAGGGTTGGTTTCCAGGACTACTTCAGTAAGAATCAGGCATTGATTTCTAGGCTCTGTTAAAAGATAATTTTCAGAAAGAGGTTAAAACCGTGACTCTCTTACAGCTATAAAAATGAACCCATACTAAAGATTTTAGTTTACTCGTTAAACAATGAGGGGGCAAGACAGATGTTATAACTCATTCAAAAGAAAAGTACAAATGTATATAGAGTAAAATAAATAGACAGATGTTACAACTGGGTCAAAGGACAAGTCAAAAAAGCACAAATTTATATGGAATAAAGGAATTGAATTATAATTGGAGGCAGAGTTAATTTTTCCACAAAGGGGATGGAAGTCAATTCCATCAGACAAGACAAAGTTTGTATGTCTATCAGTTATCTGCAATTTATAAAGTGCAAAATATTAAGCTCAGAGACAACGAACAGAGCTAGAATCATACATTCCCCAGAAGGGTGTGCTGTAGTTTTCTCTATAGCCCTTTTTGGCCTGGAGATTCAAGGCTTCTCATCCAGCATCTTCTCATCTCATCTGTAAAGTGGAGTGACTAATTGTAATACTCCCTGGTTGCGTGAAGATGAAATGAGCTGGTAGAGTAGAATACTTCACAGACAGTGAAGTCTTGGTTCCCTAATCAAAGGTTATAACAGTGTCTCTTACACTGTATTGTGAGGAGGATGAAATGGGCAACACACACAAACAACCCTGACCCATGCCCTCACTCAGTGTGCGTTGACACCTTGTAAGAATAGTTCTGACCACTTCGAAAATCAGCACAAACTGGGTTAAAACCCAGGCCTCTCTGGTGTCGCAAGCCATATGATTTTGTTGAACACGAGATTTTGTTGAGCACCTCCTCCCCTGGTGGGGCCTCAGTCTGCCCATCTTTCTAGGAGTGCTAGGTCAACCGAACTCCTGAGTGACATCATCTCCTATTCCCTCCACTGTGTGAGGCACTTCACAGCTGCCAAGCTGTCCAGGACAGAGCAACTCTGGGAATGGCCTGGCAGGCAGGTGGCATGGATGTGGTAGGTCAGGGTGACTGGCTGGCAGGGATGTGGCAGGGATAAAGTCCAGCCTCCAGCCCATCCAGAACTGTCATAGTTTCCATCTTGCTCACGTGGCCTGGTGGAAAAAGGCTGGCCCCAGCTGGACTTTAGCAAGAGAAAAGGAAAAGATGTTTCCCAACTGCTGGGTCAGGTCTTGAGTTGGCCAGGATGAGGACAGGGCAGAGTCCAGCTTCATCTGAATCTGTGTCTTCTCCCCGCCTTGTCTGTGGCCCAGCTGCCCTCCTGCACACAGCTGTCATCTTAGAGCATCCCTGTGCCAATTGCCGAAGCAAGACAAGTTGTCCTGCTTTGGGTCCGGGCCTCCAGTGCACCCAGCTCCATGCCAAAACCTTTGATGGGGTCAGAAGAGGAGCCCTTGCCTTTGGAGGTTCAGCTATTGGGTCTTCATTGAGGGCTATAATTCATAGGAATGCTTAGTTTGCAAAGGAAGGAAAACAAACTGGTTTGGGCAAAAAAGCAATTTATTGTCCTAAGGGGGAAAACGAAGTCGGGAGAAGAAAGGGAAGTTAGGAGTGAGGTGTTTTAACTAGGGAGTCCAGGGAAGGCCTCACTGAAAAGGGATGTTTGAGCAAAGACTTGAGGAGGTGACAGAGTGAGCCCTCTGATGTCCCAGGCAGATGGAACAGCAAGTACAAAAGCCCTGAGGTGGGAGTGTGCCTGGCATGTGTCTCAGGAGCCCAGGGAGGGAGGTGAGTGATAGGAGATGAGGTCATAGGGGTAACTTGGAAGCCTGATATTAGTAGGACCTTGTAGGTCAAAGAAAAGACTGGGAAAGTGTATATATTTTTAAAGAATGCCCTTTATTCCATGGACTGAAAGCAGAGTCAGGTTCCTGCAGGCTTTGATGGAAGGGGAATTAAGATGGGGAGTAGAAGTGAGAGGAGCAGAGGATGAAGCAAAGACTTCCCCTTCTCAGTCTGGCCTTCCTTGGTGTTGGGCAGCACCGCCTAGGAGCCAGTGGGGGAATTAGTGCTCTGGGATCTACAACACAAGTGAAAGGAGCCTGTGGCCAGTGGCAGCTCTGGCAGGCAAAAGCCTCCTCTGGAGTCACCTAAAGCACCCAAGTGACTGGGCTGGGCTAGAGCAGTTTGTGATGGCTGCTGTTGCCCACTAAGGAAGGGCTCTGGGAGGACAGGTTACCCTTTGTAGCAGCAGTGCCAAGGCCTGGGCCCCATGCAGAGATCATAGTTTTATGTCTGGTGGGCAGTTCTCACTCTGGGGAAACCCAAACTCTTGGAGAGAATAGGAGATATCAGTCAACGACTTCATTTTACACATGGGGAAATTGAGGCAGAGAGAGAGTAGTGCACTGACGCTCACATAATTGGACAACAGCAAAGCTGGGACTTGAATTCAGACTTCCTGACTCCCAAAGCCAGTGCTCCTTTCCCACTTCTAGGGAGACAAAAGATCCCAGTGAGAATTCCAGGCCTAGAGTTAAACTCTGCATTTGAATCCTTGCTCTACCACTTGTTGGCTGTGTGACCTGGGGCAAGTCACTTCCCCTCTCTGTGCCTCAGATTCCTCGTCTGTAAAATGGAGAAAATAATAATAAAAAAAATCAATACCTACCACATAGAGTTGTGGTGAAAATTACATAAGGCAATATCTGGCGTAGAACAGAGGTGACATCAGTAAAAATGGTGGAGGAAGACTGAAAAATTCTTTCCTCTGATAAGGAAAGTGGAAAAAAAATGATCAGAATCAACTTTTTCAGAATCTTGAAATTAATCAAAGGCTTGCAGCAATTGAGGGAACATTTATTCAAGAAAAAAGGCTAAATCTTGATAAGAACAGTGACCTCTGTGATGTTTTTACTTGCCCTATTCCCATCCCCCTCTTTTCAGCTCTGTGGTAGCCTTGGAAACCAGTAGCCCACATTTATGGTGAAAACTATCAAACTGGTAGCCACCAGAGGGGACAAAATAGAGTTGAAGCTCCTTCAAAGCCACATTCCCTGGAATTGTCCTTGCTGGCCCATCTGGTGGTTCCCTGCAAGACCCCACTTGCAAGGTTGTCTTTATTTTAGCTGACTCAGAGCTTACACAGTGCAAAAAGTTTTTCTTGCTTTTCACTGGTGCTATTTGTCAAAAACGTTTAGAGGCAATTATTTAACTTTGTGATTGCATTGGTTGTAAATAACATTTGGGGCAAACAATAAGCTAACCAAAAAGCTTTAAAGGAAAAGCTGGAGAATAAGATGTCCTATAGGGGCTTTGAAAAGCTCTGACATTTCCTGGGAATCTAGAAGGCCATGAGCATGTGTGGGGTGGTACAGGTGCCCAGGGCTGTCCATGCGCACAGGAAAGACTTGAGAGGGCCCTAAACTATCACCTCTGGATGACCTTGAGGCTCTGCACAAGCCGAACGTGAAGGCTAAGGCAGAGTTATCAATTGCCTACCTGAGTTTTGAATATGCTTCAACATACAGGCAGACCCTCAACAAAAACTGGGAGACATATTAGTTGCAGGCATTTAAGGAAATTTCTGCCCAATATTTCAATATCATACAGACAAAAGGATCCAGCCTTTATAGAAGCAGTTCAGAAAAGTCACTTAAAAAAACCAAACGCCACAACATCAACATGTGGGGAGGGGCTAGAATATAATTTCCAAAGCATCCATAATATATTATGTAAAATATTCAGGTTTAAACAAACAAACAAAAAAGAGACATGAAAAGAAATAAGAAACTATGGCCAGGTACAGTGGCTCATGGCCATGTGGCCGGATACATCTGTAATTCTAGCACGTTGGGAGGCTAAGGAGGGAGGATTGTTTGAGACCAAGAGTTCAAGACCAGCCTGGGCAACATAGCAAGACCTCATCTCTAAAAAATTTTAAAAAACTAGCCTGTGGTGGTGTGCACTGTAGTCCTAGCTACTTGGGAGGCTGAGGCAGGAGGACTGCTTGAGCCCAGGAGTTTAAGGCTGCAGTGAGTTATGATCACACCATTGCATTCCAGTCTGGGTTACAGAGTGAGACTCTGTCTCAAAAAAATAAAGAAGAAGGAGAAGCAGGAGGAGAAGGAGGAGGAAGAGGAGGAGAAAAAGGAGAAAAAAGAGGAGAAGAAGGAGAAAGAGAAGGAGAAGGAGAAACTGGTCCCTATATAGGAGAAAAAGGAATCAATAAAAACTGTCCCTGAGGAAGCCCAGACATTGAACTTACCAAAGACTTTAAATAATCCATTTAAAATACATGCTAAAGGAAATCACGTATAAAGAACTAAAGGAAAGTAGAATGATGTCTCACCAAATAGATAGTAACAATAAAGAGATTTAAAATTATATTTATAAAAGGACCAAATGGAAATTTTGGAGTTGGAAATCACAATAACTAAGATTAAAAATTCACTAGAGGGGCATAACAGCAAACTGGAGCAGGCAACAAGAAAGTCAGCAAACTTGAAGTTGGGTCAATTGAGAGTAGTCAGTCTGAAGGACACAAAGAAAAATGAATAAAGAAAAATAAACAGAGCCTCAAAGACCTATGAGACATTATCAAGCATAATGCCATATGCGTAACAGGAGTTCCAGAAGCAAAGGAGAGAAAGATTCAGAATATTTGAAGAAATAATTTGATGGAAAAACATTTACCTACACATCTAAGCAGCATAACAAACTCTAGGATAAACTCAGAGACCTACATGTAGACACATCATAATCAAACTGTTGAAAGTGAAACACATGGAGAGAATCTTGAAGGCAGCAAGAAAAAAAACTGCTAACCAGGTACAAGGGGTCCCCAATAAGAATAACAGCTGATTTCTCATTATAAACCATGGAGACCAGAAGGTGATGAAATGACACATTCAAAGCACTGAAAGAAATTGTCAATCAAGAATTCTATATCCAGCAAAGCTTTCCTTAAAAAAAAAGAGAGAAATTAAAACATTCCCAGATAAGCAAAAACTAAGAGACTTTATTGTTAGCAAATCTGTTCTTTAAGAAATACTAAAGAGAATTCTTCAGGCTGAATAAAAGGACTCTAGAGAGCAACTTGAATTCACAAGAAGAAATAAAGAACACCAGTAAAAGGATACAGTAGAAATACATGTTATGTAAATATTTATATATTTTTATAAACCTTTTTCCTCTTATCTGACTTAAAAGATGACTGTGTAAAGAAATGGTTATGAATCTATGTTGATGGTCATGCAGTTTATGTGTGATAATAACAATACAAAAGAAATAAAAGGCATCTATATTGGAAAGGAAAAGTAAAACTATTTCTATTTGAAGATGACATCATCATGATCTTTATAAAATCCTAAAGATTTCACCAAAAAAAGCTAAGAAGGCTAATAAAAGGATTCTGTAAGGCTGCAGAATATAAGATCAAAATGAAAAAATCAATTATATTTCTGTGCATCAGCAATGAACAATCCAAAATGAGATAAAACAATTCCATTTATAATAGCACTAAAAAGGATAAGATATTTAGGAATAAATTTAACAAAAGAAGCAGAAGACTTGTATACTGAAAACTATGAGACATTATTGAAGGAAATTAAAGATTTAAATAAATGGGAAGAAATCTGTGTTCATAATTGAAAGAGATAATATTGGCAATATTCTCCAAATTGATTTATAGATCATAGTAATTCCTATCAAAATCCCAGCTGACAATTTGGCAGATATTGATAAGTTGGTCCTAAAATTCATGTGGAAATGCAAGGGACCTAGAAAGGTCAAAATAATCTTAAGAAGGAAACATTGGCAGACTCATACCTTCCTATTTTGAAATCTGTTACAAAGCTCTAGCAATCAAGACTATGTGGTACTGGCATAAGGATAGACATATAGATCACTGGAACAGAATTGAGAGTCCAGAAATAAGTAAATTCATACATTTATGGGCAATTGATTTTTGATAAAGATACTAAGATAATTCAATGGGGAAAAGAATAGTCTTTTCTATCTCTTTCTTTTTTTTTTTTTTTGAAACGAAGTCTTGCTCTGTCGCCCGGGCTGGAGTGAAGTGGCATGATCTCAGCTCACTGCAACCTCCACCTCCTGGGTTCATGCGATTCTCCTGCCTCAGCCTCCTGAGTAGCTGGGACTACAGGTGTGTGCCACCATGCCTGGCTAATTTTTTTTGTATTTTTAATAGAGACGGAGTTTCACCATGTTGGCCCGGCTAGTCTCAAACTCCTTACCACGTGATCTGCCCACCTCGGCCTCCCAAAGTGCTGGGATTACAGGTGTGAGCCACCATGCCTGGCCAAAGAATAGTCTTTTCAACAAATGATCCTGGAATGGCAGAATACAAAAGACTAAAGGTGGATTCTTATCTTAATCCATATATGTAAATTGACTAAAAATGGATCAAAGTCTTAAATGTAAGAGCTAACACTATAAAACTCTTAGAATAAAATTTAGGAGTAAGTCTTCATTGCCTTGGATTAGGCAATGTTTTTTTCAATATGACATCTAAAGCACAAGCAACCAAAAGAAAAATTGAAGACGTTTGTATTCAAATAACACTATCAAGAAAATTAAAAGACAACCCACAGAATTGGAGAATATTTCCAAAACACATATCTGATAAGGGTCTAAATATCCAGAATATATACTCCTACAGCTCAGGAATTAAAAAACCACAACCCAATTTAAAAATGGACCAAGGGAGGCCGAGGCGGGTGGATTACCTGAGGTCAGGAGTTCCAGACCATCCTGGCCAACATGGTGAAACCCTGTCTCTACTAAACAAACAAACAAACAAATAGAAAAATTAGCTGGGCGTGGTGACAGGCACCTGTAATCTCAGCTACTTGGGAGGCTGAGGCAGGAGAATCGCTTGAACCTGGGAGGCAGAGGTTGCAGTGAGCTGAGATTGCACCATTGCACTCCAGTCTGGGCTACAAGAGCAAAACTCCATCTCAAAAAAAAAAAAAAAAAAAAAAGACAAAGGATTTGTGTAGACGTTTTTCCAAGGAAGATACACAAATGGGTGATATACACATGAAAAGATGATCAACATTATTAGTCTTTTGCAAATCAAAATTAGAATCAGATACCACTTCACATCCACTAAGATGGTATAATAAAAAAAAGAGGGGCAATAACATGCTGGTGAGAATGTGGATAAATTGGAACTCTCATATGTTGCTGGTAGAAATGTAAAATGATGCATCCCTTTTGGAAAACGATTTGGCAGTTCCTCAAAGAGTTAAACCTAGAAATACCATGACTATAACCCATGAATTCCAATCCTAGTTATACACTCAATAGAAGTGAAAACACATATTCACACAAAAACTTGTACATGTATGTCCATAGCAGCATTACTATTACATGTATGTCCATAGCAGCATTACTCATATTAACCAAAAGGTGGAAACTACCTAAGTGTTCCATCAACTGATAAATAGATAAGCAAAACGTGATGTAGCCATGCAATAGAATATTATTCGGCCATCAAAAAGAATGAAATACTGATACAGTACTTTGTTAACTTTGTTGTGACAATGTGATAACATGGATGAACCTTGAAAACACAATGCTAAGTGAAAGAAGCCAGACTGAAAAGTCCACATATTGTACGACTCTTCATATAAGTCCAGAATAGGCAAATCCTTAGAAACATAAAGTAGATTAATGGTTGCTGGGGGCTTGTGGGAGGGGGAATTGGAAGTGACTGCTAATGGGTATGAGGTTTCTTCCTTTTTTCTTTTTTAATAGACTTTTTAAAGAGCAGTTTTCAATTCACAGCAAAATTGAGTGGAAGGTACTGAGATTTTTCACATACCCTCTCCCCCCATATATGCATGGCCTCCTCCACTATCAAAATCCCACACCAGAGTGGTACATTTGCTACAATCAGTGAATCTACATTGACACATCACTATCACCTAAAGCCATAGTTTACATTAGGGTTCACTCCAGTGGGAGGTTTTTAGGGTGATAAAAATATTCTGGAAATAGATAGTGGCAATCGTTGCACAAACCACTGAATTTGATGCTTTTAAAAGGGTGAATTTTACAGTATGTAAATTATCTCTTAATTTTAAAAAAGTTTTAGAACACTGCTAGACACAGGGTAAGCTCATTAAACACTAGCTCTTATTATTTTTTAACTTTTAAAATAAGGCTTAGGGGAATGGGGGAATAAATTAACTGTTATTTGTCCTATATCAACCTCCACTTGTTACAGAAGGAAAAGGAAAGAAAGAAGCAGAATAAAAATGACTCTCAAGTATGTGCGGCTCAGTGAAGACAGGTGATGGGCTCAAGGCACACTTAATCTGTGTAGGGGTAGGAACATGTTAAGCCCATCTACCTCTGTCATCTGGGGTCCTTCCCCTGGCCAAGGCTGTTTCTCTCTCAAACTGATTGAGTGTAGGACTACTCTTGCCAAGCTCCCAGCTCCTCCAGCAAGCTCCAAGGAGTTAATCTTGACAGTGTGTTTTATCAGGGCTTGTGATCATCCTGTTTCAGAGATGATTGGGTCACACTTCTCCGTTAATGATCCTAAATTTAATGTTCTTATCTCTAAAATGGGTATCATCTATGTTCATGTTTGTTCAACTTGCAGTGATGTCACCTTTTCCTGATTGGACCTACAAATTTAATGCAATCTTGATTAAACCTCAGGAAATTTTTCTTTCTTTCTTTGAAAAAAAAAGTCAATCTTATTCTAAAATTTACATGAAAACCCAGAGCCAAGAATAGCCAAATAAAATCTTGAGGAAGAAATTAGGATTTCGCTCTAGCAGAGATGTAAATTATAAAATCAGTAATTAAGGTAAGGTAGTATTGGCACAAAGAGACCAATGGAATGCACAGAGTCTAGAAACAGCCCCACCTGTATGTGATGATTTAGGACAGAAATGACCATGTAGTACAGTGAGGAAAAAGCAGACTTTTCAATAAATGGTAATAGGGCAATAGGATGTCCATTTGGGAAAAAAATAAATCCTTGATTCCTGTTAGGGGATGAATATTTTTGTCCCCCTTACCCTTCACCCCACCCATGCCAAATTCATATGTTGAAGCACTAACACCGAATGTGATGATATTCGGAGACGGGATTTTGGGAGGTAAGGAGGCTTAGATTAGATCATGAGGGTGAGCTCCTCCTGATGGGATTAGTGCCCTTTTAAGAAGAGGAAGACAGAGAGATCTCTCTCTCTCTCCATGTGGTCACACAGAGGAAAGGCCACATAAGCACAGCAAGAATGTGGCCATCTGCAAACTTGGAAGGGGACCCTCACCAGAAACTGAATGTTGTGATCTTGGACTTCTTAGCCTCTAGAACTGTGAGAAATAAATGTCTGTTGTTCAAGACACTCAATGTATGGTGTTTTGATATAGCAGCCTAAGCTAAGACAATTCCCTACCTCACACCATTAAATTAATAAATAAATAAATCCCAGGTGATTTGTGAATCTAAATTTGAAAATCCAAACAATTGGTAAATATATTCTTGTCCTTAGGTTACACAAAGATTCCTTAAATGGTTCAGAGAAATGCTGATCATAAAGGAAGATTGATAAACTGGACTTTATTGAAATTAGGAATGTCTGTTCATCCAAAGACATTATCAAAAAAGCAAAAGGTAAACTACAGAGTAAAAGAACACATTTGCTGTATGAACAACCAAAAAAGGACTTGTCAAATAGAACATATAAAAAGTGCCTTCAGTCATTAAGAAAAAGGCAATTCAATTTAAAAAGGGACAACACACCCAAACAAGCTCTTCACAAAAGAGAATATCCAAATGGCCAATAAGCAATTGAAAATGTACTCAGCTTCACTGGTTATCAGGGAAAGGAAAATTTAAGCCTCAATGAGATAACTCTACACATTCACTGGAATGGCTAAAAAGGAAAACTCTGACAATGCCAAGTATAAACAAGAATGTAGGGCAAGTGAAACTTTTATACATCTTACTTTACATTGGTACAGCAGCTTTGGAAAATTGATAGTATCTAATAAAGCCAAATATATGCATACCCTGTGGACTATCAATTCTACTCCTAGGTTTATGCCTAATATAAATGAGTACCCATGTGCACCAGAAGACAAATACAAAGTGTTCATAGAATTCTACAAAAGCCCCAAACTGGGAATAATGTTAAAGTACATTGCCAGTAAAATGAATAAATAAATTGTGGTTTACTCATATATAGAAAACTAAAGAGCAACAAAAATAAATGAGCTTCTACTTCATGCAACAACATGGATGAATTTCACAATTATAATTTTCAATGAAAGAAGCCAGACACAATACTGTACTGTACTGCATGATTCCATGTACATAAAGTGCAAAAACAGGCAAAATGAGTCCATGGTGTTAGAAGTCATGAGAGAGGTTGCTATTTGGGGCAGGGAAGGGGAGGGAACATGAGGAGGGGGGGAATATGAAGAGTGACAGTCACTTAGTGTGTTACTTAATATCACTTTGATATTAAGCTGTACACTTAGGGTTTGTGCACTTTTCTGTATATGAATTATACTTGAATAAAATGGCTTATTTTCGAAGCAAATAGATAATGATAATATCTACTATTGTGGGGAATACATGAAAAAAAGGGTAATCGCTGAGATCACTGATTTCTACTTAAGTTCCAGACACTAAGTAAATGCTTCTCAGAAGTGTAACAAGGACTAAGATTTTGAAATATTTCACTGGGCTTTTCTTCTTTCCCTTTCCTTGTTCCTTAGCTTTCTCCCAAGAAAGCCAGAGGTATCAGTGGGGATCAAGAGTGTTACAGCAGGAGCTCAAGGGAAAAAAGTTTATGTTGAACCTTGGACCTTCCAAATAGGAATTACGGGTTCCTCACAAAGAAATAGTCTTGAAAGCCAGTGTTGTTTTTTTTTTAGAGAGAAGCTAATCTTTCCAACTCTTTATGTTCCCATCCATACATGAAAAGCCTGGCCTGCTGGGCAGCAAGATGGATCCTGACTGTAAGCAAGATCCACTTTTCTACCTATTTTTTCATAGGTAGAAAAAATCTAGGATAAGTTGTTAGGGATGTCCTGTGTGTCTAGGAAGGAAGATCAGGGAAGAGAGAGAAGTCAGGGAAAGAGAAGTAGAGAGAAGGAAGTAGAGAAGAAGTAGAGAGAGGGGAAGCAAGATCCCCAGGAGCTTCTTACACACACACACACACACACACACACACACACACACACACACACACACACACACAGATCCATTAGAGAAAGTAAAGCCTGCATCATTTGTGCACATGTGTGCATCATGGTAAAACCTAGCCCTATACACACAATCTCTCATTTCATCCTCTTAACAATCTTGTTACCCCATTACTGTTTCCATTTTTCACAAGTGGAAAGAGGCTTAAAGAGGGATGTGCTTGCTCAAGGTCATAGCTGGGCTCCAGCACATAGCTCTCCGCTGTGATGTTGCACTATTCATAAAACACTTAGTGGAGCATCCAGCACGTTAGAAGATATTATTGTTATTATCTTAGTCCTTCCTCCCAAGTAAATTGTAGAGTACATTACCATTAGAAATCAGAGGACTCAGATTCTAGAAAGACCTAATTCTGCTACCAATTAACTAGAAGCCCTTGGACGGTGGCAACAGCTAATGCTTGCCTAGGTTCCTTACTGATCACCACGCCCCATCCTGTCTGCCCCTTGAGGGGGTCCCTTAAAGGTGATGTGGGGAGAGGTCAGTGCCATCCTGGCTTGCAGATAAGAAACCTGGGAGACTTGAGCTGCTTACCTTAACAAGGTTTGTGATATAGCAGGTCACTGCTCCTCCCTGGGCCTCAGCGTCCCCATCTGTAAAATGGGGAGAAGGGCACATAGGATGGACAATTTCTAAACTCCTCCCCCTCATTTGAAGTTTCTGGAGTGCAAAAGAAAGAGAAAAGGGAGAGGAAGAAAAAAGGAAGAGAGACAGAGTGTTAAAGGAGTGGTTTGGATTTCAGCTTTTATTTTTTTAGGCCATAATGAGAAAAGATTCAAACCAGATGTTGTCTTAGTGACTTGCAGTAGCTGAGAGTGGAACTGTGTTGTGATAATACCACATTAGCATGAAGCAATATATCTATCAACAGTCCCAGTCAGAGTAAAGCAGTTGGCATTTCCAGGGACTGAGTCCCCACGCTTGAGTTCAGCGTTTGAAAGGACCTCAGACCCCAACTGGGTTTCCAAACGCTTCCAGGAAGGGCCCATTCTTCAGACAGTATCCAACCCCCAGCTCTCACTGGACCCCAATCACAGGGAAAGGAAGGGACCCCAGCCGCTCACTTGGCGACACACTTGAGGCAGGCTGGGGAGGCAGGAAAAGCAGCAGCCAGAAAAGCCAGGCTCAGTGGGGGCCAGTGCAGCGTGGCCCAAACAGCCCAGAGGGCCACAGGCCACATTGTTATTACTTTTTAATTAAAATGGCGTCTTTCTCCATTATTACAAAAGCCATGTTTGTTTATTTTAGCAAAATTAGACAGGGCAGACCAGGAAAAAGAAAAAATTAAAAACGACTCATGACCTAGAGAGAACCATAGTTAATGCCTGGGCGTATTCAGAGCCACGAACTAAATGCTTATGGGGCCAGGCAGTTGATATAAATGTGAATTGGGTGGCAGTAAAATTAATATAAATGTGTGCATAGGGTGAGTTAATTTATATAAATATTAATACAAATATGTGAACTTTGACATTAAAAAATCAGGAATGTCTGAATCTGTGAAGTAATGGAGAATACAAAGTCAGGTGTAAACGAATTCAAAAGTCAGAGAGATTTTAAATATTGATTTCTACTTCAGGGGCCACCAGTTTGAAATTCCTGCTATGTATCCTTCTATATCTTTATGTATGTATGTATGTATATATGTAAAGATACACATATATGCATATACACACACATATACAGTTAAACATACATATATACATATATGTATATAATAACCCCCACTTATCCTTGGTTTCTGCTACCTAAGGTCAACGAGGGTCCAAAAATATTAAATGGAAAATTTCAGAAATAAACAATTCATAAGTTTTAAACTGCATGCCATTCTCAGTAGTGTGATGAAATTATCCCCTTGTCCAGTATACCCGTGCTGTACACAGTCCCCGACTGTTAGTTACATAGTAGTTGGCTCAGTTCTCAGATCGAATGTCCTGGTGTTGCAGTGCTTGTGTTCAAGTCACCCTTATTTTACTTAGCAATGGCCCCAAAGTGCAAGAGTAGTGATGTTGGGAATTTGGATATGCCAAAGAGAAGCTGTAAAGTGCTTCCTTTAAGTTAAAAGTCAAGATAAAAGTTCTTGAGTTAATAGGGAAAGAAAAAAGTCATATGCCGAGGTTGCTGTGATCTGTGGTAAGAAAGACTCTTCCACCTGTGAAAATGTGAAGAAGGAAAATGAAATGTATGCTAATTTTGCTGTCATACCTCAAACTGCAAAAGTTATGGACATAGTGTATAATAAGTGCTTGGTTAAAATGGAAAAGGCATTACAATTGTGGGTGGAAGATAGGAACAGAAATGAGTTCTGATTGATGGTAATCAGGTTGTTTGGCACTAGCGGTAGTGTCAGGCATCCACAGGGGGTCTTGGAAATTATCCCTTGAGCCAGGCACAGTGGCTTATGCCTGTAATCCCAGCACTTTGGGAGGCTAAGGCAGGTGGATCATGAGGTCAAGAGATCAAGACCATTCTTGGCAACATGGTGAAACCCCATCTCTACTAAAAATACAAAAGTTAGCTGGGCGTGGTGGCGAGCACCCATAGTCCCAGCTACTTGGGAGGCTGAGGCAGGAGAATCGCTTGAACCCAGGAGGTAGAGGTTGCAGTGAGCCGAGATCGCGCCACTGCACTCCAGCCTGGTGACACAGTGGGACTCCATCTCCAAAAAAAAAAAAAAAAAAAGATATTATCCCTTGAGGATAAGGGGGCAATACTGTACAGCAAGTATAATTTTATGCATATACTCAATATAATACTCCAATAAAAGTGGCAGGAAGATTGGGGACCAGTATCTCCACCCCTTCCTCCACCTTCCTGCCCTAACAGCAGCCCCTAAATAACTCTGGGCAACACAAGAATCTGGTTTGAAAATCAATCATCTATTCCAGTGCTTCCTAGTGTCCATCATTTCATGGAGCAGTAAATTCCACCTTCCAAAAATTAGGGTTGTTGGGGGGCTGACCTAGGGTTGCCAACTTTCTTCCATTAGTTATGGCAGGCATGCCTAGCTGCTCGCTCAGTAACCATTTCCTACTCCTCTATCCCTTTCTTTCTTAGTTTTGTTTGAGGGGCTCAGGTACCCTGTCCTGGGCAATTAATCACCATTAGTAAACCTGACACAGTAATCTCATTCCCTCTGCCAGATTCTTGATTTCCTAGACTTCCTTGCAGCTAAGGGTGTCCTTGTGACCCAGTTTAGCCAATGAGATATATGAGGAAGGGAAAGAATCATTGGTTCCATTTCACCCTCCCTCTTCCTACCTTGAACGTGAACACTATGCCAAGAACAGTGACAGCCATGGTGGGATCATGAAAGAAAGGGCCAGAGAATCACAGAGACCCCTACCTGCCTAGTGTTGGTGAGCACTGATATTTCCCCAGGGGTGTCTACCTCCAGACTTCTTTTCATGTTAAAAAGTAAGCCCCTATTTGTTTGTGCCATTGTTAATTGTATTTTGTTATTTGCGTCTTGGAAAGATGAAATGAGTCAACATCCATTATCATCACCAAGCCAAAGAAGTTGAGCAGAGATAATGTTACAGGAAAAAAAAGTTTTATGAACATTTTGGTGTGGTCTCTGTTTTTCTGATTTTACTATAGACTAGCAAAAACATTTTCATAGAGCAGCCTTAGCCCATGGACAAAAATGCCTGGGAATTACCAATCCTTACCACAGCAGCAGATGGAATGACTGAAGGGCCATCCACCATCAGACTCATTACACAGGCTGGGCTTCTACTGTGGGACATTCGGATTGTTTCCTATTATTTCCTGTATACACAGTGATGCAGTGAACATGTATGAAACTAAATCTTTGCTCTCATCTTTACTTTTTCTTTGGATGAATTTCTTTGGATGAATTCCTAAAAGTGGAATCTAGCTCATTTTACCCAACTGCCTTCCAGAAAGAAAACACCAAGTTATACCGTCACCTCCCCATGGCTGCTTCATACAACCAATTTGGATTGATAACATGTGTTGCCCCAGGATCCCTTCCCAAACTGCACTTGGGCCAAGGTGGTTGGAGTTGGCTGGCTTCTGCTCCCTACAACCAGGAATCCTGATTCACACATCTGTATCACCCTTCAGCCCTCCAAGATCAAAGCCATTGGTACATTTACAAGTGGTCACTCCCCATCGTAAAGTCTTCCCCTGCCCTTCCCAGTTTCCACAGAGGTGGAGAAGAACATCAAGGCTTCACTCAACTTCAGCTGTAGAACTTAAAACTGTGGGCCGGGCACGGTGGCTTATGCCTGTAATCCCAGCACTTTGGGAGGCCGAGGCAGGTGGATCATGAGGTCAGGAGTTCGAGACCAGCCTGGCCAAGATGGTGAAACACCATCTCTACTAAAAAATTAGCTGGGCATGGTGGCAGGCACCTGTATTCCCAGCTACTTGGGAGGCTGAAGCAGGAGAATCGCTTGAACCTGGGAGGTGGAGTTTGCAGTGAGCTGAGATCACACCACTGCACTCTAGCCTGGGCAACAGAGCAAGACTCTGTCTCAAAAAAAAAAAAAAAAAAAGAACTTAAAACTGTGTCACCAGGGCCTGCCGACATCCTCAGGTCTATCACCCACTCCTCACTGGCGCATCCAGGTGCACGGTGTCATTTACTGTTCTACAACCACATCATGAGCTTTTGTACATGTTCTCATCTGTGGGAAGGCATTTTCCCTCTTTCCAGCTAACTGGTGCTCATCTTTTAAAATTCAGCTCAAACATCACTGCTCCCAGGCAGCCTCCTTGACCTCCTCAAGCTGAGCAAGGGCCTGTGTTTGGACCCCCACCCCCTATATAATGCTTCCCTCTATAATGCCATGACCACACTCATGTATCTATCTCATTCCCTCACCAGACTCTTAGGTCCTCAAAGGAAGAGAGAGCCAAAGAGGGAGCGCTCCCTTGGAGAGAAGCTCTGTCCTCCCTGCTTGCCACACACACAAACCCTACCCACCCATTGACTCCTTTTGGAGTCTGACTCATGTGGCCTACCTCGTTGCCAGAGAGTGTTGGACTTGGTGCCCAAGGCCTAGAATTGTGCCTATGCAGGCACATCCTTCCCTCTCTGGGCCTGATCAGAGGAAGAAATCAAAACGGAAATTGTCAACCAGCCATTCCAGCTCTCACAGTGGATGTCTAATAATGGTTGCACCAGACTGGAAGATGCTTGACAAATCATTCTCACAGAAGTTCTAGCAGGAAGTAGAACTCAAAAGGATTCATCTTACACCCATTCCTTTTTCTTCTGGCAAAAGTCATGGTTTTCTTTTTGGGATTCAGTCCTCTCCTTCCTTCAGCCTGGGAGGGCGAAGGTGGAGTGTTGATCTCAAGCCAATCAGAGTTAGGTATTCCCTGAACCATGGTGATTGGTTCAGGTATGTGGGCCTGTGACATGAAAGCCCATCAGAATTAGGTATTTCCTGAACTGCAGTGATTGGTTCAGGTATAAGGCACATGAACTGAGAGCCAATTAGAGTGAATCCCAAAACTACTGGAAGATTGACATTGCTTTGTGTGGATTTGGAATCCAGAAGCTGTAGTCACCTAGATTGCTGGAGAATGAGGTCCACACTGATGGATCAAGACAGAGACCACATTCTGCCTGGGGTTCGATTCACTGGGTTTGAATTGAACCCAGTTGATTCGTTGTTCCAATCCTTGCATCCAGCCTCTCCTGGACTATTGATTCTCTCTTCCTCACCTTTCCTCCTTCTTCTCCTCCCTTTTATTTCCCCATCTTCTATCTCTATTTCTTCCCCCACCCTCGCTTCCCTACCCATCGTATTGCAGACATTTCTGGCTTTGGTCTGTCCATGTGCACTGGCCTCACTGCTCCCTTGACTCACAGGGGTGGGAATGGGGTCCTCAGAGGGGCTAGAGGAACAGGTGGCAGAGTGTGCATGGAAGGGGTGGAGTGACTGGGCAACACTCCACTGTTTTTGCCCTGTAAAGAAATACAGGGCATTTCTTTATTCTGGGCTCATGGCTCAGCTGGTGTCAACCATCTTGTTACCAGCTGAGGAGCTTACACTCATTGTGCTGGCTCTGTGAGTTTTCTGCAGCATTGTTGGGAGAAAGCCTTCCTCCCTGTCTGCTCCATTTGCTCGTTACCAGGACTGTTCAAGGGCAACACCAGACACTGAAGGGATAATTAAAGCCAACGGTCTCCATTATGGTTTTAACATCCTCCTTGTCATGTTGATTGGCAGGGAGCACAGAAGACAGTTATGCCTCACCTAGATTCATACATCTCCCCACCCAAGCCTGGGCCCATCGTCTCTTCCTAGAACCGTTGCCCTTCCAGGCTCACCCTGCCACTAGCTTCTTCTAATTTGGCCTCTAAATTACTAACAATGTGCTTTGTCTGAAACATGTTCTATTCAGGCCACTTCACGAATTCAGGGAGTGGATTAGTTATATATGACCACATGACAAATTGCAAACCATAGTGGCTTAAACTCGAAGTTGACAAACTAAAATCCTCAGGCCAAATCTGGCCTGCTGCTTGTTTCTGTAAATAAAGTTTTGTTGGAACACGGCCACACCTATTCGTTTATGTATCATCTATAGCTGCTTTTGCAGAGTTGAATTATTGTGACAGAGACAAAAATACTTCCTTTTAGGCCCTTTAGAGATAGTTCATTAACCACTGGCTGTACACAACAATAGTCATTTACCAATCTGTCATGGTTTCTATGAGTCAAGAATTTGGGAGCAGCTTGACTAGATGGTTCTGGCTCAGGACCTTTCATGAGGTTGCAGTTAGGTATTGGCTGGGGCTGTGCTCATCTGAAGGTTTGACTGGGGCTGAAAGATCCACATCCAAGGAGACTTACTTACATAGCTGGACAGTTGATACTGGCTATAGGCTGGGTGGGGCCTGTGTTCCTTTTTACATGGGCCTCAACACAAGACAGCTTAAGTGTCCTCATGGCATGGTGACTGCTGTCCTCAGAGTGAGCAATTTAAGAGAACAAGGTGGAAGCTCAGTGCCCTTAGGAGCTAGATTCAGAAGTCACACACTGTCACTTCTGCCATATTCTACTGATCACTCAGGCCAGTTGTAATTCAATGTAGAAAAGATGACACAAAGGAATAAATACCAGGATGTGGGATCATTTGGGGCCATCTTAGAGGCTGGCCACCATATGGAAGACAAAAATCAATGCTCCCATGAGCATTTTGGCTCACAGATGTGTTTTGTTAGGCTTGTACCATGCTTTAAGTTGATATTTTAAAATTGTGAGATTTCACAAAATATCTAAAATATTTAAATTATTCCACATTTCCACATGTGACAATAGGATGGAAGTGAACAACAACTTCCCTCTTTGCAAGAGACATAATTCTTTCTAGTTTACCACAGATCCCACCATTCCTGACTGTTTCCTTAAAGGAGAAAATGAATTTCAGTGATTATTAACAATTATCCTTGGGTTGTTTCTTACTGTAAAGAAATACTTCCCTGAAAGCTCTTCTATATCAAAAGACGGCAAAGAAAAGATACACTAAGAGAATCTCCCATTTTAAAAATAATCAAGGGGGACCGCATTTCTTATTAGGAAAGAAGAATGTATCTGTATATTTAATATGCATAAAAAGTGTGTGTATTTTAAACAACCACAACCAAGACTTGTAAAAATATTACTGCTTAGCCTGTGGAGGCCGATCTCCTTCCTGGCATTAAAGATCTTCTGTATTCTGGTCCCTCCATACCTTAAAGGAAATATGGCATGAGGATTAAAAGTTCAGATGCTAGGATCAGACCGTGTCAGTTCAAGTATCAGTTCAACTGTTCACTAGTTGTGTCCTCAATTTTATCATCTCAGAAATGAATATCATAATAGTACCCATCTCAGGGGGTTTTATGGCTACCTTTTCAGCTCCATTTTAAGCCCTGCCAGTACTCTAGCTACCCGAACACTCCAAACTATTTTATCCCTCTGTGTCTGTGCACATTCTATTTCCTCTGTCTGCAATTCACATGTGCTGCTTCTCTGCTGCAAAGCTCAGTCCACAGTGAGGTGGCTCTTCACCAAACATGTCTATATCTCCCAGACACAATGTAGGATACTGCATATTGGCCTCCCTGTGGTTGGATTGAGGTTATGTGATAAGAGCTGGTCAATGATTTGTGGGTACAAGTAACACATGTCTCTTCCAGGCTGGAGCATTTAACAGCAGGTTTGAAACCCTTGAGAATTCTCTCTTCTTTAGGCCTCAGCAACTGGGCCCTGGAGTAAGGATGATGATGATGGTGTGAGCAGAGCCACAGCCAAACCACGACACATGTGTTGAGCAAAATATCTACCTCTGTGGTTTCAGACTTCAGGGTTGTAACAACAGCATTAACTAGCTTACACTTACTCCTACATCTGCTCTCTGTAGCTTTCCTTAATCCTCCCAAACATGGCAACAGTACAAACCTCTACTGACATATGATCCCCTTATGCCCTGTATTAAATAACTGGCTTCTATGTATCATGGTGCCCACAGGCACTGTTGCCTCCTCAGAGTGGCCTTCCCTAAGTACCTATTGTAAAGATGATCTCTTTCTCCTCGCTGGATGAATACTCGGTTTATTTAGTTCTTGGTACTTTATTCTTAACAGCAATTGTTTTTATTTATTTAATTCTTGTCTGCCTCTCCCATTAAACAATAAACTTATAGCCCTGGAGCTTAGCTCAGTGTTTGATCCAGGGATATTAGTAAATGAATGATTGATTGAATGAATGATCAATGAAAACCGTACATCCAGTGTTTACCATGGTGCCTTGTGAGCCTGAATGAATGAATGAATGAATGAATGAATGCATGGCCCCTGGTACAACTCAACAACTCACCCACACTTAATCATATTTGCAAGTTTCCTCTCTCAGGCCACAGCACAACTTGAAAGGCTGCAGAAGGCCCAGTGTAAGGGGCTGTAGCTGCTGCCTTTATGTTTTCCCCCTTTTCTGCAAAATGTTCTGTGATCGTTTAAAGCCAGGAAGCAAAATCAAAGGGCCCTGAATTCAAAGATGCTAATTACCTTTCAAAGAGTTCCCCTTGGCTTTAGCCACATGATTCCTGTCAGAGGCTGTGGGAGTTTGTGGTTCCTGTACTGAGCTTTGAAACAGGGAGGGATTAATGGGGCTTGATTAAACCACAAATGTCAGGAAGTGCAGAGGGCAGCTAGGAATGCTGGCCACCTCTGTCCTGGAGTAGGAGGAACGACCACTGACCTCCCCTCCCCGCACTGGGCTTGATCTTCTGATAAAGGGGCTGAAGGGGGAGGCATCTTCTTCCCCCTCCTCTCAAGGGTGTCATTTTCATGCCTATGATGATGCTCATGTACATGGAAATCAGTGATGTGCTAATGAGAATTTAGTTTTGCTTTCGTTAAAGCAACCCCTAAGGAGGCATAATAAGAAACCTGCCTACTAATTTTCAGTGGCCTGACATCATAACTGCAACCTCCTCGGCTGCACAACAAGAGGTTTGTGCTAAAATAGTGAGAGAAATGACAGTAATAGGTACCGGTTCACTGAGCACCTATCTTAGTACTAGGCACTGAGCTCATTGCTTTATATGGCGAACCTTATTTCATCCTCATATCTGCCCTGGGGGAGATGGGGGCTTTCATTAACCCCATTTTACAGAAGAGGAAATTGAGGCTCAGAGAGGTAGAAGTGACAGACCAAAAGTTAACCCTGGGTCTCTCTCACTTCAGAACCAGAACCATTCTCCCTTGCTCACTCTGTTGGTGAATTCTAAGGGCCCACGTCCCTGATATTCTCAGATGAATGATTCTGCAGAAAACATAGACAGATAAAAGGAGTGGAGAGTCATGCTGCAGAAGTTCATACCAATCGTGGTGAATCCTTATCTCATTTTTGAGACCGCCCTGGGCCTAAATCATACACTATTTTATTAATTCCCCCCAACTACTGAGAAAGAAACCGGTAACACTTCCTGTCAGGAAGCTTTTTAGCTACGAGAAGCTAGAACTGATCTCAGTGAGGAAGACGCTTTGGATATGCTTGCCCCATATCAGCCCTAACCCTTCCTTGCCTGTCTTCATTAAGGAGGCTGGAAAAGTTGAATATCCACTTTACTGCCAGAAGTGGCCACATGGCCAATTCCAGCCAATGAGAAATGAGTGGAAGCCTCTACTTTCCTGATAAGAGAAACAGACATTGCTTGCAGCAGCCTTCCCTACCTCCTCCTCCTGCCTGGAATATGATGTGATGCCTGAACTGTGGCAGCCATCCTGTATTCAGAGGGAGAGGCCAAGAAAATCACAGACATTGCTGAGCCTGTGATGACTAGCATCACAGTCACTGTCAACCTCTAGATTTTTTGAAAATGAGAAGGATAAAATTTCTATTTATTTAAGCCTATGTTAGCTAGATTTTTTACTGCTTGAAATAAAAAACACCTTAATGGGTATAGCCTTTTTCAGTATGTCTCTTATTAGAGTGAGGAAATTCCCCCATAAGCCCCCTTCTTGCCTATTCCTCTCACATCTCTGTCCAGAACTTGGTCCAATGTCTCTTACTAAGCTAATTGCTAGTCAGGGAAAGGAACCAACATGGTTCTTAAACTTGAAGTACATCATTATCTTACGTGGGGGGCTTGTTAAAGTCCAGATTTCTGATTCCTATCTCCAGAGTTTCTGATTTAGTAGGTCTGAGAGGGTATCTGAAAATTTGCATCTCAGGGAAATGTTCTGCTCCACTATCTACACATGTAATATCAGAGAAAGTTTGCTGGGGGAAAAGTAATCAAGGGAGGCTTCTTGGACGAGGGATCATAAGTTAAGACTTAAAGCTTAAGGATGGAAAAGATGTGTTAGGATGGTAGCAGGAAGGAATGCCCTTAGTGAGAAACAAATGGCCAAGAAGATGGTAAGTGGAAAATGAGGAGGTGTGGTCTGGAGTAAAATGGAGAGGATTGGATTGGGTAGGTACTGTGGTTTCAACTGATGAAGGGCTTTCATCATTAGCTCCAGAATCCAGGAGTTGATTTTGGAGGCAAGAGGAAGGTAGGTTAAGAGCTTGGTCTTTATTGCCAGACTTGTGATTCAAGTCCTGGCTCCATCATTCATTTATTCATTCATTTATATTTTTGCTGTGGTTTTTCTGAGCAAGTCAATTTATCTCTCTCCTAGCCTTTATTTTCTCTCAGATATAAAATGGGAACTAATGATGCCTCTCTCAGAGGGGTCATTATAGGATTTAAATAATACATGCACCTAGTGCTAAATCCATGATAGCTGAGAGAAAAATACTCATTTTGAGAAAAACCTGTATCCTCATCTCTCATGACATGTTAATTGGTGGGCTGAGGTTCATCACCAAATAACTTCAAGAAATACTGAGTTAGTAAAGGTTTCTTTACTGTAGGACTTTGCAGAGTCTTTAATATGCTAATATGAGGGATGAATCTCATGAGAAAGACAGTGACCTGCAGCATTTCCCCAAGCTTGTTTTGCTCACAAAATGCTTTTTTAAAAATATAAATTATTGTAAACATTTTTGGGAATGCTCATGTTTAGCAGAACAATGAGAAACCAATGTAAAGCATCTAGGTACTATTTTACAAAAAGTTTTCATTTATGTTTTAATGAAGCATAAAAATGGCAGCATTTTGTCAATTCATTAGGTTATACTTCTGTGTTAGTCAGTTTCCCTAAGTTATGCTGGCATAACTAATAACCGTCAAATCTCCCTGGCTTACAACAACAAATATTTATTTCTTATTCACCTTACACTCAGGACTGGCTGCAGCTCTGGCCAAATCCTCTTCCTCCTGGGACCCAGCTGATAAAACAACCCTATTTGGAATACACTATTCTGGTGGAAGGCAGAGAAAAGCCACAGTGGAAACGTGGTGGCTCTTAAGGCTTCTGCTTAGAAGCGGCATTACCTCACTCAGGTCATATATCATTGGCCAAAGTAAGTCACATGTCCAGGCCTGATGTCAATGGCACAGGAAGTATAATTCTCTTATAGGGAGCAAGAGAGAGCTTTGGGAACTAAAAATATGGTCCATTCTGTTGTTAAAAGAAAAACTTTAGACAAATTAAATTTAGCAGAGTTTATTTGGGCAAAAAAGTGATTCATGAATTGGGCAGTACTCAGAGCTAGAAGAGGTTCAGAGAGCTCCACTTTAGCAGTTGAGCTGCAGGCTTTTATAGGGTGAATGTGGAAGCAAAGCAAAGACATTGCTTGACTGGCTACAAGTAGGTGTTTGCCTTATTTGGGTATGATCTGGTGGAAAGTCCCTAGAGGTTAGTTGGCGGTTTCAAATTAGCTAAGTCTCCAGTATCATTTTGCGGTTTACATTAGGCTTTGATTTGCTTGTATAGGAACCCAAAGCACTGGAGCTATCTCAGCATAATGGCACCTCAACTTAAAAATATTAACACTGTCATTTTGAAAATAGCCACCCTGTTTTAAAATACTGCCTAATTTGCATTGTTCATTAATTTAGTTTTGTCTAAAATTGGATTATATTGTAAATTAAATAGGGAAGAAAATGACCATATTTATAATATTGAGACATCTCATCCATGAATTTGCCATATTTCACCATTTACTTAGGCCTTCTTGTCCCTCAATACAGTTTTCTTTTCTTTTCTTGGTACCTCACAGTTTATGAAGTATATTTAATTCTCCAGAAACTCTCTAAGTTGCTAAGTTGCTATTTTGATTATTCTCTCATTTTTTTTCTTTTTTTTTTTTTGAGACAGGGTCTCACTCTGTCACCCAGGCCAGAGTGCAGTGGCGTGATCTCAGCTCACTGCAGCCTCTGCCTCCTGGGTTCAAGTGATTCTCATGCCTCAGCCTCCTGAGTAGCTGGTACTACAGGCATGCACCACCATGCCCAGCTAAGTTTTGTATTTTTAGTAGAGATGGGGTTTCACCATGTTGCCTAAGCTGGTCTTGAAATCCTGACCTCAAATGATCTGCCCACCTAGGGCTCCCAAAATGCTGGGATTACAGGAGTGAGCCACCATGCCCAGCCAATTATTATTATATGATAAATGAAGAAATTGTGGTTTACAGAGAGCCCAAGTCCATTTTACTTCTAAATAAAGCTTAGGTCCAAGGGCTGATTCAGGTGCGTGTGACAAAACCAATCAAAGTGTTTTTCAAAATTGAGAAACCCAGACATGGCTGAATCTGTAGGATCTTATTGGTGTCCTAGGTGCACTCTTCCTACCTTTCTCTCAGCTTGGGTGTCTTGTTTGTTCACTTCATTCTCAAGCAGATATTCCCCATATGACAGAAGGATAGTTGTCAGAGGTTTATTGCCATTGGCAACCCTACAGAAAACCTGAGACTGTCTTTCCCCGAGCATCCATGTCAATCCCTGAGAAGGACTCTAATTGGTCAGCCTGGCCTGGTGCTCACTCTTGCATAGGACCACATGATTGACAGCCCCATTAAAATCATTTGGAGAGGTGGGGGGATAGTTCCCTAAAGGGAACGAAGGGCTGAAGGAGAATGATGCTAGGTGGCCAGAATGAATGGCAGATGCCCACTGTATCATGCAGTCCCCACTGCCCTTCACTGGGGTGTGGAGGGAGGAGGCTTGCATCCTGTGTTGGCTTTGCTACTAGTAATTTTGTCCTATTGTAACTTCTGGGACTCTTACTTTGCTCATATGGCAAATGGGGAGCCTAACCACACAGGTGGGAATCAAATGAGGAAATGCATGGAAAAGGAGATCTGCAAAATAAAGCACTCTGTAAGAAATTGCTTGCATCATCATTGGCCGTAATTAGTGAAGTTATCCCTCAGCTCGAGAACCTTGAATGGTTCCCTACTGCCTGACTCATTAAGTTCATGGCACTTTGTGGCACTTGCAGGGCTCTTTAGCATTTGGTCCCACCTGGCCTACCTCACTTCTCCCTAACCTACCTCCTCCAGTCTAAGCAAGCTGGTCTTCTCTTGTCCTGCTCACTTGCACTTTGAAGCCAATTCCCCAGCTCCACCTAGTGTGAAACCACCCATTTTCCTGGGTGTCCCTGGCAAGTTTTGGATTTTCCGTGAAACTCAGTCTTTTCATCTCTTAAACTGGAATAATTGCTTCACAGGGTCATTGTGTGTATTACATAAAACTGCATTGGCTATCCTTGTTTCCCTTGCATATTCTTTCCTGTGCACTCTTCTAGGGATCACCTCTGAGACAGTGATGCGTAAGGAAGGTATTTCCCACTTGGGAACACTTGGGCCCATCAGAGGCACTTATGACAGATTGCCTGGTGTCTTAGTCTGTTCATGTGGCTTGAACAAACTACCATAGACTGGCTATCTTATAAATAAATAATAGAAATTTATTTCTCATAGTTCTAGAGGTTGGGAGCCCAAGATTAAGGCACTGGCAGATTTGGTGTCTGGTGAGGGCCTTCTTCCTTGTTCATAGTCTTCTTACTGTGTCCTCACATGGCAGAAGGGACAAGAGATCTCCCTGGGACCTCTTTCATAAGGGCACTAACCCCATTTATAAGGGCTTTATCTCCCAAAGGGCTCATTTCCACACACCATCACATTGGAGATTAGGTTTCAACATATGAATTTTGGATGGACACATTGAGTCTATGGCACCTAGAAAAAGAGTGAGATCAGCCCTTTAGGTGCAAGGACTTAAAAAAATGTCCTCCTAGAGAGGAAGAAGAAGGGACTATGGTTGGGGCTTTGGGTCCCTGAGGAAGAGGATGACTCAGCCATGGCGAAGATGTGTTTTGGGGTCAGGCTGTAGCTTGGGATGGGCCCATATCTGTGGTCAGGGGAGAGGAAGGCTGTGAGCAGGCAGAATGCTGGTGTCTGGACCAGCAGTCCCACATGGCCGTTTGCTCCAGTGGCAGCCCACCCAGGCAGGCACCCTCTGTCTTGGCCCCATACCCATATACATATTCTGGGGATGTTGCTACCTCACATCACTATGTGAGCTGGACCGTAGTCTACTTCCACCCTTCAGAGATGCTGCCAGCAATGTTCTGGCCAAATCCAGCCTGCAGACCCATTTGGTGTGGCCCACACAATGTGTGGTGCTTTTATAAATGGCTGCAAATTCATTGATGCTCTTCCATCAAGAGGTGAAGTCTGTGCTCCCCTTCCCTTGGATCTGGGTGGGTATGTGGCTGCTTGACCAGTAGAGTATGGTAGAAGTGACACTATGGAACTGAAGCCAGGCCATAAAAGGCCATGCAGCTTTCATCTGCAGTTCCCACTCTCAGGATACTTCATCTCAGAACACAGCCACCATGCTGTGGGAAGCTCAGACCACATGGAGAAGCCATGTGTAGGTGCCCCAGTGGACAGTCCCAGCCGAGTCCAGCCTTTGAGTCATCCCAGCCCAGAGAGCAGATATCTGAGTAGAGAAGCCTCTCGATGATTCTAGCTCCAGCTATTTGAATCTTCCCAGCTGAAGCCCCACACACCATGGAGCTGAGTCAAGCTGTCCCCACTTGCCCTGTCCAAACTTGACACGAAGAATCCATGGACATCATAAAATGGTTGCTTGATGTCACTAAATCTGGGGTGATTTGTTACATGGAAATATTAACTGGAAAATAGTGCTTCTAAAATCTGATTTTCATGCCAACATTTAAAGTTGGGAGCTTTCACATGCAAACCTGAATTTCTGACTTTGAATGAAAAATAAAATAAATCTGGCTATACTGAGTTTTCATCCTTGTTTAGCAAAAATTAGTCAGAGTTACCCCCTTGAGAAGGGATATAGATGGCCTGTCTGCTTTGGCCCCCACCTGGCCACCTCTGCTTGTTTAAGTCACAGGGATCAGGCTACTTGCCTGGTCCCTGTAGGCATGTGGCTATGTTGGCCCTAAGCCAGAACCATCCTGTCACCTCTTGGGATGCCCAAGTTCTCAGAGCCTTTCCTCTCCTTGATGACTTAGACATCCCTGACCTCTGTGGGTGCCCTCCTTTCATCCCTGGAGCTACATAAACCTACAAAACCATGCCAGGTTCTATCCTTCTCTTTGCTTAGAAAACTGCTTATGTGAAATAAAAACCAGGCAGGGCCCTGAGGTGGTGATGGCCATGTCTGGAGCTTGCTTGTCCCTGTAAACAATTCCCTGGTGATAATCTTTTCAATTATCCTCCCAAGCTGGAACTGCTGTGTGAAATCAAGCTGGGTGCCCTTGGCTTATCCTGTACATCTTGGAGTCATTAAGATCTGGCTTTATATTTTAGGGTGAGTTGTCCAGAGCCACTGAGGCCAGGAATTCTAGGATCCTTAACACATGTCATGGTATTATAGGAACTTAGAAACAAATCCAGGACAGATCTTATAAGCAGCAAGACTTGAAAATCAATCTATCTTAACACCAAATATAGATGAGCCAGGTACAAATTCCAGTGAATATCTTTCTTTATTTTTCCTATACAAACGATTTATTTTTTAAGCTTCCATTCGTGCAGCTAGCAGAGACTTAATTAATTAATTAATTAATTCAACAAATGTTTATCAAGGGCCTCTATGTTCCATGAATTTTTTTTGGAGGAAGGAAGAAATATAACCATAGACACATCAGATAAAAATCTCTGCAAATTCAACCCATATTAAAATACGGAGTTTAATTTGCAAACCAATGAAAGTGACAGATGAAAACCAAATAAACAAATAAATGTATGATAGAATGTCATAGGTGGTGATAAGAGCTCTGAAGAAAAATCAGTCAAGGAGAAGGGCTAGGTAGTGATGGAGAAGGAGTGTTGTTTTATACAGAATGGTCAGAGAAAGTGTCCCGTGAAGGTAACTCTTTTAGAGACCTGGAAGATGTGAGAAAGTGAGGCCAAAGAGGCCAGGCACAGTGGCTCACACCTGTAATCCCAGCACTTTGGGAGGCTGAGGCAGGCAGATCACTTGAGGTCAGGAGTTCGAGACCAGCCTGGCCAACATAGTGAAACCCTGTCTCCACTAAAAATACAAGTAGCCAGGTGTGGTGGCATGCCCCTGTAATCCCAGCTACTCGGGAGGCTGAGGTGAGAGAATCGCTTGAACCCGGGAGGCAGAGGTTGCAGAGAGCTGAGATCAGGTTTTTGTACTCCAGAGGCCAAGGAAGCCCTAGGGAAGAAGGCGTCATTTGGGTGGGAACAGAGAAGAGTAGGGATTGAGGTGGCAATCACAGTCAGTTTAAGACTCTTCTTCCCCACCAGCTTGTTTAAGTCCTGAGAGGCTCACAAAATCCCAGAACAGGAAGAACATCTAGTCCTACATGTCATCGCTTCATGCTGGCAGCTCCTGTGCCCTCCTCATCCTGATTTCCAGCCAGGACTATTAGCTTTTGATGCCTCACCTGTGCCACCTTGAAATGCCTGGCTCTCCTCAATTCTCTGACCCACAGAAATCTGCAAGAGGCTGCTCAGAACTGTCTTTGTAGACACCACCTGTGGAATTACCTCAGTTTCTGTCCTGTGCCAAGAAGGGGGAATCTGAATGGGAGTCAGCCTCTACCTGTCTTTTTTAGTCCTGACATCTCTTTGGAGGGATGGCAGGTAGAAAGTGGAGGGCGGAAGTAGGGCTGGATCTAGTTTTTTGTTGTTTTTGTTTTTGAGACAGGGTCTTACTCTGTTGCCCAGGCTGGAGTGCAGTGGCACGATCTTGGCTCACTGCAACCTCCACCTTATGGGTTCAAGCAATTCTCGTGCCTCAGCCTCCCTAGTAGCTGAGATTACAGGTGCACACCACCATGCCCAGCTAATTTTTGTATTTTTAGTAGAGACGGGGTTACACCATGTTGGCCAGGCTGGTCTCAAACTCGGGACCTCGAGTGATCTGCCCACCTTGGCCTCCCAAAATGCTGGGATTACAGGCATGAGCCACTGTGCCTGGCTGAGACCTGGTTGCTTAAAAGTATGTAGCACCCTCCCCTTCTCTCTCGGTGTCCTGCTGCAGCCATTTGAAGACATGCTAGCTTCCCCTTCACCTTCCGCCATAATTGAAAGTTTCCCGAGGCCACCCCAGCCATGCCACCTGTACAGTCTGTGGAAGCATGAGCCAATTACACCTCTTTTCTTTATAAATTACCCAGTCTCAGGTATTTCTTTATAGCAGTGTGAGAATGGACTAATACACTCCATGTCTAAATATATCTAAGTGAAGTGAGACTAAGTTGCTGGCGGACCTGGTTGGACTCAGACTTCTTCTAAAGGAAAGCTGCTCATGCCTGCCTGCTCTCCTTCCCTTACCGGCTTCATTTGGAGATTTCTCCCTGTCTGGTTTAGCAACAGGCTGATTAGGGGCCCTCAATACTGCCTCAGAGAAAATTCAGATAATAAATATGCCACCACTCTCAATGGGAACATGTATTTTCTAGAAACACTTAAAGAGATGTGGGCTTGGGTTTGAGTTACTTCTGGGGCCTCGAAGGACCTTGGAGCCTAGAGGTTATCTCCCCAAGGGGAACTAGAGACATCCAATGTTATGGATTGAATTATGTTCCCCTAAAATTCATATGTTGAAGTCCTAATCCTGAGGATTTCATAATATGGCCGTATTTGTAAATAGAGTCATCACAGATGTAACTAATTAAGCTAGGAAGAGATCATACCAGAGTCGGGTGTTCCTCTAATGCAATATGCCTGGTGGCCTTATTAAAAGGGGTAATGGGGACACTTACATGCCCACAGGTGGAACACCATGTAAAGCTTTGGAATTTGTTGTCATAAGCCAAGGAACTGTCACAGTCTAGGAGAAAGGCCTGGCAGGCATGAGCAGCTTTCCTTTCCAAAGGATTTTTGAAGATTATACAAAGCTATAAAAGAGAGGACTGTAGGAATTCAGAAGAGCTCACCTAAGCTGTGGCTTTGTTCTAAATTATCTCCTTCTAAATGTTCAGGTAAATGAATTTAACATAAAAACGAGCCTCAAAAGTATCCAGGTCAAATCCTATACAAAATAAGAAAAAGAGGATATGGGGAATAACATCCTTATAGATTATGAAAGCGCTTCAGAAAGACATGTTTGTAAAGCAGATTAGAACTGCAATGTACAATTTTAAAGTGAACTAAAAAGACATTAGGAAAAACTTAGCAATTATATTTAGAAATAAAAGAAATGTAATTTAAGAAATAAAGTCTAAACTAGAAGGAAGAGAGTGGCTGTTCATCATATGCAGAACAAATAGTACCTTAAGAAAAAGAAAGTTGAAAGTTTTTAAACAAAAGGAAGTGAAACATATAAGAAAGATTCACGAGAAAAGACAAATATTGATAGGCAAAGAAGATCCATCATAGAGATAATAGGAGCCCTTAAGAGAGAAAAATTGAAGTAAATAAACAAAATAAATACCACAATAAGTAATTAAAATCACCTTTCTTGAAACAAGAAATATTTAAATTTACATATTGAAAATACATATTGAAAAAGCACACTAACTATCTGAGAATATTGACCTCTATTGACCAAGATATATTCCAGTAAAACAACTAGTCTTTTTTTTTTTTTGAGACTGAGTCTTTCTTTGTCACCTAGGCTGGAGTGCAGTGGCGTGATCTCCGCTCACTGCAACCTCTGCCTCCCGGGTTCAAGCGATTCTCCTGCTTCAGCCTCCTGAGTAGCGGGATTACAGGTGCGCCCCTCCATGCCTGGCTAATTTTTGTATTTTTAGTAGAGATGGAGTTTCACCATGTTGGTCAGGCTTGTCTCAAACTCTGATCTCGTGATCCGCCCACCTTGGCCTCTCAAAGTGCTGGGATTACAGGCGTGAGCCACTGCACCCAGCCAAAACAACTTTTAAAGACAAATTTTAAAATCAGGCATCTAGGCAAAAAGAGTATATAACATAAAGAAAGACCATTAGAGTATCATAATTTTTTGACAGAAACACTTTATGGTAGATGAAAAGGAGTAAAATATTGAAGATACCTTAAGGAAAGAAAATATGAACTCAAGGATTTTTTTTTTTAGATGGAGTCTCACTATGTCGCCCAGGCTGGAGTGCAGTGGTGTGATCTGGGCTCACTGTAACCTCTGCCTCCCAGGTTCAAGCAATTCTCCTGCCTCAACCTTCTGAGTAGCTGGGATTGCAGGCACCCACCACCATGCCCAGCTAATTTTTGAATTTTTAGTAGAGACAGGGCTTCACCATGTTGGCCAGGCTGGTCTCGAAGTCCTGACCTCAGGTGATCTGCCCGCCTCAGCCTCCCAAAGTGTTGGGATTACAGGCGTGAGCCACCATGCCTGGCCCTCAAGGATTTTATATCCATCAAAATTGGCGTTCAATACAAAGGGTTTAAACTGTCATCAACCTACAAGAACTCAGGAAATGTTTTTTCCATGAGCCTTTCTTGAGGAATCTCCTACAATATGAGCATCAGACAACACAAATAAGTAGAGAGATGTCAATATAAAGATTGATTTTGAGCATTTATATATACCCACTTGTGGAACTAAGACTAGAAAGAGACTATATATTAAAGGCTTTATTATTTGATTATGTAAATATAAAAATGGGGAGGGAATGGAATAGCATATGCAAAATTTTTTAAACTGTTGTCAGTAATTAGGATTGGTAGTATTGTTGTGTGTACAACATGGGATAAATTAAATAATTAAAGACTATTGACATCCTAATTACATCACTCCCTGTGATATTAAGAACCAGAATTCTCAGAATGTAAGAAAAAAGATTCAAATATAGTGTAAAAGAAGTTAAGTGAACAATCTGAGTTCTAAGTTAGAACTGAACTCATTGAACCAGTATGAATTCATGAGTTATATATATATACATATATGTATATCAGCTTTGCCCACTCAAGAAGCCTAGACTTAATGAGCAGCCCAGGAGCAGTGAACATCTCTAGCATTCATATTATAGTCTTGAAATAAAATTTCTCATTAGAAGGACCCAGGAATCCTTGAAGAAATGGCTGATTCTAGGTATAAAGCAGGATATGAAGGTAGGACAAGCCTGGAATATTTTGTCATTCAAGATACAAAGAAGCTTCAAGGACTAAGGGAGATAAGTCAAAAGGCCTCAGGAGCCAAGCCAAAGAGCTTCCTATTGTTCAAAGATGGAACAACTTGATTGTCCATTAGAATAAAAATGCAATGGATTGAAAACCACAAACTATACTTAAATCCATGATTTAATAATAACAAAAGAATTTAAATGGTAGCCTTTGGAGGATAACAGGAACAAATTCATTATCTCAAAACCTGGTAAATAAAGAGAATCAAGCAGTTATCTTCTCTTTTATGTATTAATTATACCACTTGGGTAATGGTGTTAGTTTGCTAGGGCTGCCAAAACAAAATACCGCCGAATGGGTGGCTTAAACAACAGAAATTTATTTTCTCACAGTTCTGGAGGCTGGGAAGTCCAAAATCAAGGTGCCACAAAATGTGGTTTCTGGTGAGTCTTCCTTCCTGGCTTACAGAGGGCTGACTTCTCATTGTGTCCTCATATGGCCCTTCCTCTTTGCAGGTATGGAGAGAAGGACACAGACCACTGGAGTCTCTTTGTTTGCTAAGGGTACCAGTCTTATTGGATTAGTATCCTACCCTTCTGACCTCATTTAACCTCAACTACCTCCCTACCGGCCCTATATCCAAGTACAGTGACATTGGGGGCTAGGTTTCAACGAATGAATGAATTTGGGGAGGGATACAATTCAGTTCATAACAATAACCAATGGCGAGTGAGAAAAGTGTCTCTTTATAAAATTATTCCAGTTAAAAAAAATGAAAAAGAAAAAAATGGAATTAGAACATCCCCTTTTTCCAATCCGCAATGAATCAATAGATCTAATCTTTAAGTGTCACCACCTTCTCAAAGAGAAGCACCCAGATAGGAATGTGCCACATGATAGAATAACACAGCGTCTGAGCCTGATGAAGCCTCTGGACCAGCTGTCCATTTACAGTAAAGACGTTAGACAGAGGAATCTGTTGAACTTCACCAAGACTTGCAATCAGCAAATTCCAAACTATGGGACTCTGTACAGGTCAAATGGCCTGGCTTCTTCAACAGATGAATACTAAAGAAAGAGAAGAGATGGAAAGGGAGCCTGTGATTAAAAGAGACTCAAAATATACATCAACATTTTTTTAAATGGCAAGACTAAACCATAGTGTCTGGGGATGCACACTTGGATGATAAAAGAAGCAAGAAAGTGATTGATATGAAAGTCAGGGTAATATTGCTTTTGGAGGGGAGAGGGAGCTATAATTGGGATAGAACATACGGAGGGGCTTCTGAATGGCCGGCAAAGTTATATTCTTGACTTGAGTAATACTTTAAAGGGTTCAGTTTATAATAATTTACTAAGTTAAACATTTGCCGTGTGAGATTTTTAATGTGTTTTATTTTACAATAAAAAGTTTTAAAACATTTATGAATGTTTTATTTTACAATGAAAAGTTTTAAAACATTTACAGGAAAATGATTTCTCTTAAATGACAGACATAAAGACAAAGATAATAGACTAATGACAAATTAGGAGATGTTTGCAATTTCTAAAATTGACAGGGGACAAATCACTAGAATATTCAAAGAAGTCCTTTAAATTGGCAATATATATATACTCCATAATAAAAAACTGGCAAGAGAAATGGATACCAATTTATGGAAAAAGAAACAAGCCAACAAGTAAGTGAGAGATGCTCAAATTAATTAGTAATATGATAAATAAAACATCAGAGAATTAGCACTTTACATTTATTAACCAGGCAAAAACTAAAAGGCTAGTAATATCTGGCAAAGATGTGGAGATAAGAGCCCACAGGCATGGCTGGAAAGAATGTAGACTGGAACAGCCATTCTGGAGAAATAATTTGGCTGAACTTAATCAAAGTAAGTATGTGCATATGCTATGACCGAGAAACAACAACATTTCAGAAAACTTGAGCAGACTGGAGAGCAATTTGGGAGTTTCATAAGAGATCTCCCCAACTCCCTGAGAAATCACACCAAATAACAACTCTATTCTTGTGGAAGGGAAGGGTATTTACAAAATCTTGGGCATCTCTTTGGAGTCTAGCACATACCATCCATGTGATCTTGGATAAAGTCTCAGTCTGTATTACCTGAGCTAATCGTATTACTTCATTGGGTTAAATTGATTAAATGTGCTTTCGTTGCTGTTAATGTGGGTATGTAGAGAGAGTCTAGAGCTCATGAGATAATTTCTAGCTAGAATCATTTGAGAGTCATAAAATATAAATGATATTTAAAATCATGAGACTGAACAAAAGGGTTGTTCCCCAGCCCTTTTGTGTTCCCCAAAATGTGTGTGTTGGAAACTTAATTGCCAGTGCAACAGTGTTGAGAGTGGGGCCTTTTGAAAGGTGTTTAAGTCATGAGGGCAGAATGGATCAAGGTACTGATAAAAGAGCTTGATGGAGGGAGTTTGTTCCTTTTTCATAATTCCGTATCTTCCACTATGTGAATTTACAGATTTCCTCTCCTCTGGAGGACAACAGCATCAAGGCACCATCTAGGAAGCAGAGGGCAGCCCTCACCACACGGCTGAACATGCTGGTGCCTTGATCTTGGACTTTCCAGCTTCTAGAACTGTGAGAAATAAGTTTGTTTTCTTTGTAAATTACCCAGTAGAGGTATTAAATTATATACAAAGAGAATAAGGAAAGCATGTAAAAGGAATATATAGAAGGAAAAGAAAGAGTCCTAGGACTGATTCTGGGGGTCTCCAACACTCAGATGTCGAGAACATGAGGAAGAACCAGCAAAGAGAACAGTGTCAAATGCTTCTGAGCTATCAGGTAAGGCGAGGTCTGTGAACTGACCTCTGGATTTGGCAATGCAGAGGTATTTGGTGACCCTGATGAGAGTAGCTTTGAAGGAGGAAAACCTGTTTGGCATAGAAGGAAAGAAAATGAAGATAGTGAATATATACAATTTTTGAGGAGTTTTGCTTCAAATGGGAAGAAACAAAATGTGGGGGTAGCTGCACAGAGATATTGAGACAAGGGAGGGTATATGCTTTTTAGAAGATGGGAGACTAATGGTATATTTGTCTACTTATGGGAATAATTTAGCAGAGAGAGGAAAATGATTCATGGAGGGATGATTATAGGAGCAAAGTCCTTGATTAGATGAGAATGATGGGATCCAGCAGACACATGGAGAGAGAGAAAGAGAGGGAGGGAGAAGTATTAGAGAGATGTGTTGATGGACTAGTGTGGAAGTTTTTATAAAAAGTTATTATCATTCCACTTGCTTTCATTTGTAAGCCATCAGTTAGAAGTGAGGAGAGAAAGGAGGGGTCAAAGATGTGAAGAAATAAGAGAAAGTGAAATGGTTGCCCAGGAAATGGAAGAGTAAATTGACTAGAGAAATATATTATAGTAGCATTGTCAGATATCATAGGATTGGAAAAAATATACTACTTGCTAAAATTCTGGAAAGGAATGAACAGCAGGGGAGTAAGCTGAATTATATAGCTTCTTTACCCCAGACCATTTTCCAATTCTAGGCAAAAGCAGAATGCTGAGAATCCAAGTTTTATGCAGCACTGGACTAGTGTGGAAGAAACCAGCAGAGCCTTTGGCAGACTTGAGGGCTCATTAATCTCTCAAGACACTTGCTGGATTCTGGGATGCCTGGTGCAGGAGGCTATAAACCTTGGCATAAAGCCTCTGAGAAGAGGTGTTCAGTGTATGACTGACTGAAGCACAGGGAAACTGACCTTCCTGGGGTTACCTTACAGTCTTGACTCAGTACAATCCCTGACTGGTTTATGATGATAAGCCCCACTCTGTGCCTAGCAGAGGGTAAATCTTCTCTAGAAGAATATATCATCTGGAGTCTCTACATTATGTGTAATAAGTGGCATTCTATTAAAATTATTAGTTATGCCAAAGCTAGGACATATCTGAAAACAAACAGAATAAAATAGACAATAGAAACAGGTATATGATAATGACTTTGACATGCTAAGGTTAATATGTTAAAAAACAGAAAAATATGCATGAAATACTTGAAAAGATGGAGAATTTCATCAGAAAATTAGCGTCTATAAAAAAGAAAAAATGATACCTCTAGAATGAGAAAATATAATATCTGAAATCAAAAATTCATTAGATGGGATTAACAGAGATTCGATAAAGTGGAAGATAGGATTAGTACACTTAAAAAAATGAAAAGTGTCCAAACTAAAGTATACATAGAAAAATAATAGAAAATACACGAATGTGTCATAGATATGTGGGACCTAGTAAAAAAAATATACATTTATTTGGAGCCCTAGAAGGTGAGGATAAGAATACAAATTTAACAATATTTGCAGAAATAAGAGCTAAGAATTTTTTCAAAACTGATAAAAGGTATCAACCCACAGGCTCAAGAAGCTCTGACAATCCCAAGCAGGGTAAATACTAAGAAAATTATACATAGGAACATCATAGTAAGACTGCTGAAAAACAAAAATAAAGAGAAAAATCTTAAAAGTAGTCAGAGGTAAATGACATTACCTACAGAAGAGCAACAATAAGACTGATGGTAGACTTTTCAACAGAAATGATGAAAGCCAGAAGACAATGAAATAACATTTATAAAGTGCTGAAAAAATATACATAATTGACAACTTAGAATTCTATATCCAGTAAAAATACTCTTCAAAAATAAAGGCAAAATCAAGATGGCTTTAGACCAAAAACAACAACAACAACAACAAAACCAGGGCTGAAATTTGTCGCAAGATTACTGGTACTAAAATATTCAATAAAGTTATTTCTAAAAGCCAAAATAAAATTATCCCAGTGTGGCCAGGCACGGTGGCTCACACCTGTAATCCCAGCACTCTGGGAGGCCAAGGTGGGCAGATCATGAGGTCAGGAGATCGAGACCATCCTGGCCAACATGGTGAAACCCTGTCTCTACTAAAAATACAAAAATTAGCTGGGTGTGGTGGCGTGTGCCTATAATCCCAGCTACTCGGGAGGCTGAGGCATGAGAATCACTTGAACCCAGGAGGCGGAGGTTGCAGTGAGCCGAGATCGTGCCACTGTACTCCAGCCTGGTGACAGAGCAAGACTCTGTCTCCAAAAAAAAAAAAAGAAGAAAATTTTCCCAGAGTACAGAACTTCAGGGAGGAATAATTCAAGTTTACCAAGTGATAGGAAGGAAAATTCAAGTTTATCATACTCTTCAAATAATGGCCCACTATTGTCATCAGGATATATAAATATTCTCATTTGTTCTTTTATTGTTCTTCTCTTCTTTCTGAATCAATCTTTCTATTCCCCTGCCTCACCACCCCCAACCCCAAGAAGACACCCCCCTTAGTGTGTATGCTGTATCTTCTTGATACATATGTATTGCAGAAAATTATAAAATTTTGTGTATTTATATATATTTTACATTTATACAATATTAAAACACATATTTTGGGCTATCAATTGCAAAACAAATATATAATATCAGATGATAATAAACACTAAGAAGAAAAATAAAGCAGGGTACAGATTCATGTGATCAAAAAAGGTGTCTCAGAAGAGGTGATAATTGAGAGAGATCAAATAGAGTTAGGCAAGAAGAAGTACAGGGACTGGTAAGTGCAAAGGCCCTGTAGAAGGAGCATAGTTAGTGTGTTTTAAATAATCCTGATAAGTTTCTTGGAATCACCCATTAGTCTGCACCGGATACTGTATCTTGAGCCCCAGTGACGCATTTGGTTCTAATTTTGATGATTTGTAGCACCTGGTGCTGGGACACTGCTGCCTCTGGAGTTGTTAACGCCTTGTAAATCTGTCCCTTTTAAGTGGCACCATGTGCACATGCTTTGGCACAACTATAATTGCAGTTTGGGTTTTAATTAGAGGAAGCCCCTTGGGACATTAGCTATGCACTAGCAAAGGCAGGCATCCTCCTGCAGAGTGCTCCTAACTAACGATATGCTCTGGGCAGACTGGTCCACTGGGGTCACCTGGAAGCTTAGGGCTGCAGATGTGGCAAGGGCAGCTGAGAGAAGCCCTCCACCTGATGGTGCAGGTGGCCACCAATCTTTTCTTCCAGGATGGATTCCCTGTGTTGGCAGCAGCTCTCTGGAAGGGGAGATAAGAATTGCTTGCCCCATTTAATGGGGAAACCAAGGCAAGACTTTCTTAGATTTCCTTCAGGCAAATGCCATTCAGCTCATTCATGAACCATTTACTGAACTTTCATTCAGGGCCAGGCTCTGTGCAAATGTCAGGGAGAAGAGTAAACAAGCCACGATTCCTGTCGTCAAAGAACTTAAAAGCATTTTCACATTTTGACTTTGCTACATGAATAGACCGTCTTGAGTAGAAGCAGTTATGAGCTAGCAAGCTGGAGCCTTGAAATCTAATCTCTAATCTGAACCACCTCTTGGGTAGAAGCAAGGGGTGTCTGGTGTGTAATTCCTGGGCTCTGAGTATTACTAGACCTTCCTTTCTCCTCCCTCCTTTTTCTTCCTCTTTTCTCTCCCTCCCTAAGTATGTTTTGAACACCCACTATGTCTCATTCACTCTTCTGGGCACTGAGGTGTCAACCGTGCCCAAAACAGGCATGGTTCCTGCCCTCACAAAGCACACAGTCTAGTGAGAGAGACAAATAATAAACCAATATATTTACAAATCAAATGATCACCAACTCTGATAGGCACTAAGAAGAATATAGAGTCTTACGATAGAACATAACAGGCGGGCCAGGGAGACACTTTAAGGCAGTGACACTTAAGCAGACCTGAAAGATGAGAGGTAGCTGGCCAAGCAGAGACCAAAGGGAACAGAAATCCAGGTTAATGAAATAGTAAATGCAAGAAATAACTGAATGTATTTAAGGGACAGAAGGAAGGTCAGTGTGTTTGGAGCACCTAAGCCAGGGAGAGAGCGGAATAGACAAGGTTGAGAAGAGGACAGGATCTCACTGGCCATGAGCAAGAGCTGAGATTTTATGCCCAAGGTGACAGGAAGTTTTGCAAGACTTTAAATCGGGGTGTGTCATGATCTGGTTTATGATTTTAAGAGACCATTCTGGCTGCTGTTTGGAGGATGCATTGGCGAGGGAGTAAAGAATAGAAGTAGGGAGGTGAGGATGCTGCAGAGACCACCCAGGAAAGAGTTGATGATATACTGATGTAGGTGTTAGCAGTTCAGGCAGAGAGGAGAATTTAGGGATATGTTTTGTAGGTGGAACCGATAGACTATGTCAAAGGATTATATATGGGTCATGGAGGGGAGAGAGGAGCCAAAGATAGCTCCAAGGTTTTTACCCCAATAAACTACAGCACATGGTTGGAGTTGCTGTTTGCTGAGATGGGGAAGATAGAGAAGTAGCAATTTGGAAGTGAAGATTCAGACTTCCACTTTGGGTGTGTTAACTCTCAGATGCTTGTGAGTGACGTAAGTGGAGATATCGAGTGAATAATTGGGCATACTGGGCTGAAACTCAGAGGACAAGTCTGGGAAAGGGAAATAAATGTAGGTGTTACTAGCAGTTCAGTAGTATCTAAATTAGGGGCTTTCAACTTTAGCTGCATGTTGGAGTCACCTGGGGGAGGTTTTTAACTCTAGGTACCCAGGATATAATGCAGACCAGTAAAATCAGAATCTCTGGGGGATGAGACCCTGGTGTCCACATTTTAAAGCACCCAGGTGATTCCAATTTGCAGCCAAGGCTGAGAAACAAGGCTCTCAACACTGGTTGAGATAGAGCAGTGAGAGGTTCTCAAGGGGTGGTCCCAGGACCAGCATCATCACCGTCACCTAGAAATTGTTAGAAATGCAAGTGTTCAGGTTTCACCCTAGAGCGATGAAATCAGACACTGTGGGAGTGAGACCCAGCAATCTATGTGTTAACAAGCCCTCCCTGTGACGGTGATGCATGCTAAGGTTTGAGAAACCTGAGATAGAAAGAAAATAGGGGGTGGGAATGAGGAGAGGAGCTCACATGTGAGTCCTGAGTCAGCTGGCATCTAGAAACCAGGTAGATGGGGAGAAGCCAGCAGAGGAGACTGAGGAACAACCAGGGCTGTGAGCATACAGAAGCCCAGACAGGATCGTGTATCAAGGAGGGTGCTGCCAACTGGGTTGAATGCTCAGGGAATTCAAATAAAATAAGATCAGGAAAATGAGTACTGGATTTGGCAGCATGGAATCCTGGTTGGCTTGGCAGAAGCTGTTTTAGCCCAATCGAAGCAAGTCCCTGGAGGAGGAAATGGTCTTGCAGGCTTGCACTTGGCATGGACTTGGGACTCAGGCTGGGCTCAGACAGTAATTGCTTTTCCTTTCACCTTCGGAAAGTTCATTGTTGAACAAATGCAAAGTATTATTCTCTTCCAATATTGATTTTTTCTTAATAAGTCATGAATAATAATAAAAGTAGATTATTGTTTTATAAGCTTGTGGCCTTCAGAGTGCTACTGGCAATCCAAATTTTCACAAAAATTCTGTGAGGTAGAAAGTTAGATCAGGAGTAGATATTGTGAGTTGATTACACAGCAGCCAATTCTTACCCCCTTCTCGTTTGCTGCTTCCCCAAAGGAGGCTGAACAACAACAACAACAACAAAACCCTGATACTGGCATTCCCACTTCACTTTCCTGCTAGAGTGGCCATATGATCCATGTCTGCCCAGTAAGATGTAAAGGGAACCTTCTGTGAGACTTTAGGAAAGACACTGTGGAAATATTAAGGTTGGTGCAAAAGTAATTGCTGTTTTTGCTATTGGTGCAAAAGTAATTGCTGTTTTTGCCATTGAAAGTAATGGCAAAAACCACAATTACTTTTGCACCAACCTAGTAGAATGGGGAAAGGGAAAGAGGAGAAATGAGAGGGTATGAGTGAGCACTTAGTCCTTACATCACTGAGCCAATAAACCAGCCCTGGAGCTTCTTGCTTCCAGGCATCTAGTTTGTGAGATATTATTGTTTTAGCTACTATTAGGGGTTCTGCTACTTGCAGCTGCAAGCATTTCTAACTGATATGGGAAGATGTTTTTATTTACTTTTGGCAGATAAGAAAACAGAAATAGAAAAAAGATAAGATTTTCTTAGGGCCTCACAGCAGTGAGTGGCAGGGCCAGGGTTGGGTTTGGATTCAGGGACTCACCCATACAAGCTTGTTTGTTGGGTCACTATCTCCTGGAGGCAAAGCCTACAGCCATGCAAATCTTTGAGGAGATGACATCTTAGCTGAGATCTGAAAGGGATGGGAAAGGTGTATGTCAGACAAAAAGTACAGTGTGTTCAAAAGACTGAAAGGCTACAAAGGGCTGAAGGTTGCAGGAATTGACCTTGAGTACTGGGCTGGTGAGGAAGGGTCTTGAAATGAGTTTGGAGAGGTTGGTGTTCACCAGAAAGCATCTGTGTCACAGTAAATCATATTATTCCTAATTTTCACCTTTTCCTATATCCATGCCCTTTGCCACGTGACTCATCAATTTTCTCCACATCTAATTGATGTTGAGCTTGGCCATGTGACTTGTTTTGGCTGATGGAATGTGGGCAGAAGTGACAGCACACTAGCTCTGAGCTAAAGCCTGTGAGGTCTTGCCTGCTTCCAGCTGTCTTCTGTGGGTCAAGGAGGATGAGAGACACGTGGAGCAGATCCGCATGCATGCCTGGAGCCCAGCCCGGTCTAGACCACCAGAATCCCAGCTGACCTACAGACCCATGAGTGAGAAGAAGTTATTGTTTTAAGCCACTGAGCTTAGTGGTAGTTAGTTTGCAGCATTGTTGTAACAATCGCCGAGTGAGACAAATGGGAATGCATGACAGTGGGAAAGGTAAATAATATGATCATACTGCCTCATAATCTAGGAGGAAAGTCAGTCATAAACACATGCAATTAAAATCTAGAATGATTGATAAATAAAATGATAGAGGGAGGTACATGAAGTTGTGGGAAGATGGAAGTGGAGCCTAGCGTTGTGGAGAGGGACAGCCAGAGAAGGCTTCCTGGAGGATGTGGCATCATTATCCTGATGGGCAGAATGGAGTGGGGTGACGGGTGGGAGAATGGTGTCAGAGGGCACAAGATTACCAAGCTTATGCAGACGTGGAGGCATGAAAGGGGATGCCACATGTCAAGGGTGACTGGGAGTTGCTCTTTGGCAGTGACCTCTCTACCCTGTGCTCTGCTATTCACAAACATCTCATGGCAGGTAAAATCTACCAACTTGAGTTAGGTTTTTTTTTTTCTTTCCAATGAATTGCTTGAGCCTCTCCATGCCTTATTAAGAAGTCTTGGTGTGTTCCCAGCTGAGATACTCATCCCATCTCCCCAAGTTTTCCAGGGACTAAGGAGACTTTATTCAAACATCAAGTGGAAACAACTAGTAGAGCTCAGTCTGCAGCCATTTCTGCCTCTTGCAGCCACATGGTGCCTCTGTTGAACCCTGGCCCATGCAGGCGGATGAGGAGACTGCTTCCAGGGGCCCAGGGCCTTTCCTGGGCTCACTCGTGTCCTGTGCTTGTGTTCTAGGGTTTTAGCTCTTTCTGGTCTACATACCCATGCTCATCATTGTTCCTCTGATAGGGTAATGTGAGAATTAAATGACTAATGTGGGTAAAAAATTTGGAATAGTGCCTGGTGTATGTTAAGCATGCAATAGATGCTACTTGTTTTCATTAGTCCTCACAGCATCACGTCTGTACAAGTGTGAGTTGGTTCAAAGAGACTTTTAGCCTCAGCCCCATAATGTGCCCATCTGAAACCCTCTCCACGAACCCATGGCCCTTAGTATGAATGGGGTGGAGGGACAGAGGAGACTTCTTTTCTTGAGGGCCGTCTTTCCTCCAGACCTTAGCTTGGGCCACCCTGATCCACCAGGACAGGTCTCCCTAACTGTGGTTGCCATTATGTTGAACTGCTTGGAATCAAAGAAGTGACCCCAAGTAAAGTGGCACTCAGAACTGAGCTGACCCTGAAGGACTTGACAACTGAAGGCGGGGGAAGCATGGTCAGCAGAGAGCCTTCAGCATCAGCGCCTTCAAGGTTAGCCTCAGCTTGAGAGGGCCACTTCATCCCAGGCCATGCCCTTCCTGGGGCAACCTGTATTTGGTGAATAGTGAACTATCAAAATGAAGGGGCTGAGACAAAAGTCTGGATATTTTGGTCTCTTTTGGGATTCTCTGAGGGGTAACTCTTTTTAATTTTAATTTTTGTGGGTACATAGTAGGTGTATATGTTTATGGGGTACATGAGATGTTTTGATACAGGCATGTAATTCATAATAATTACATCATGTAGAACGGGGTGTCTATCAAGGGATAATTCTTGCTCCCAACTTCCTCACCATGTTGACAAACGCTTTACTGGGTCACATTGCAGTTAAGTATCTCCTCCTGCTCAATCGTGATTCCTGCCCCTTTCTTTTCCAGATATTGATTCCTAATAAACACCTTGTGCCTAAACTCTGTCTTCGTGTCTGCCTGCATAGAACCCAACCTGCAACACAAATTCTGATTCCTGGAGGTCAGGTATTGGCTTTTCCACCCCTTCTTCCTATAAGATCCAGGTCTTCTTATGCATACGGTTCTCCCAGGCATGAGCTTGGCAAACAATGGAGTAAGGTGAAGGGGGAAGCTGTCAGGCCTCAAAAGCCTCCACTGCACCCTATCCCAGACAAATGATGCCAGCTCATCTGGCATTCACACAGCCAGTGTGTCTTTCCTTGGCCAAAAGAGTCTAAGGAATCTTGTTGTTTCCTCCTAGTCAGAGCAATGAGTGGTGGCTTCTGTCACCTCATTATACACTGTACTTACTTGTTCTCCATCTGTCTGTCCCATTAGCTTGGGAGTTCCCCCTTTCCTTGAGGATATGCAATATTTTACTCATATCTATACAGGGAACAAATGTATGTCGAATGAATGCCTATGAGTTTTGCTTCCTCCCCTGGACTGTGAGATCCTTGAGGATGGAAATTATGCCTTTTTATTGCTTAGCACCCCAAGGCCTAGGGATGGCTACAGAAGGTGCTAATTAAGATTGGAGGGTAGATGGATGCATGAATGATTGCATGCCATGAAGACTGGCCTCTTAAGGGCGGAGGTAGACTACAAATGCCCCAGTGAGCATCACTTGGAAGAGAAGAGATAATTTCAACATGGTCTTGGGGAGACCTTTCAGAAGAGGGAGATGCTGAGCTGCACTAGAGGGAGTATATTGGGCTGGAGATGGGGTATTTCATGTAGAAGGGATGGTGTGAATGTGAAACCCAGCTGTCATTTCTGCCCTCTCAGCATTCACAATCCCTTTGGGAAGTATCTCCCTCATCTCCCTCGGAGGAACAGCCCCCAGTTCTCAGTCCAGGTGGGGTTAACCCCTTCCCATCCCTGAGCTACAAAGGTGGGTGGGCACAGGATTCAAGTTTGGCCACAAGATTGGTTTGGGGATGAACTCATGGGCTAACCAGGCCCATCACTGCCAGTCTGCCTCAGGACATTTGGTACAACTTATGGGAAAAAGAACAGGATCTGTTAGAACGTCTTCAGCTGCAATTACAAAAACTACACAGCTGAACAGGCTGAAACGTGAAAATGCATCATTTCACATAAGGAGGAGTTTGTGGTAGGGCAGTTTCAGGGCTGGTTACTTTTATTGCTCAAAAATATGATCAGTGGGCCGGGCGTGGTGGCTCACACATGTAATCCCAGCACTTTGGGAGGCCGAGGTGGGTGGATCGCCTGAGGTCAGGAGTTTGAGACCAACCTGACCAACATGGTGAAACGTCGTCTCTACTAAAAATACAAAAATTAGCTGGGAGTGGTGGTGGGTGCCTGTAATCCCAGATACTCCGAAGGCTCAGGCAGGGGAATAGCTTGAACCAGGCAGAGGTTGCAGTGAACTGAGATTGAGCCACTGAACTTCAGCCTGGGTGACAAGAGTGAAATTCCCTCTCAAATATATATATGTATGAACAATGGCCTAGGTTTTATCTACTAGTTGGCCATTTAAAGCATATCAGCCTGTCCTCATAGTCACAAAATAGCTGCCGCAGATCCAGGCATTATGCCCATCCATAATAAAGACCAAAGGTGAAAAGGGACAATTTCTTCCTCTGTGGCTCTCACATCTATGGTCTACATTAGCCTCACATGCCCATGTTCTAACCAATCACAGACCAAGTACATTGCCTTAGGCAGTGCATTCTCAATGGGGCAATATTGCTCCTAAGTCTGTAAAAATTAGTTTAGGTTAAGGTATGACAAAATCTTAGATATGACAACCGTTTGTGACCCTCCAAGAAACCACACTACATAAATAGATATGTCTGTAGTATATATATATATTGTGGGAGGCACTCTTAGGAGAAAAAAATTCTTAAAACAACTCTTTAGGAGGTCAATAATGAGGGGTAATAATGAAAAAAAAATGGAGAAATATTGCCTTAGAACAATCACAGTTCATTCCCTGTGTTAGTCTGCTTGGGCTACCATAACAAAATACTACAGACTGGGTGTCTTAAGCAACAGAAATTTATTTCCTCATGGTTCTGGAGGCTGGAAGTTCAAGATCAAGGTGTCATCAGGTTTGGTTTCTGGTGAGGCCTTTCTGGCCTGTAGATGGCCACCTTCTCACTGTGTCCTCATGTGGCATCTGCTCTGTGTGTCTATGTGAAGAGAGAGCTCTGATGTCTCTTCCTCTTATAAGGACACCAGTCCTATTGGATACCACCCTTGTGACTTCCTTTAACTTGAATTACCTCCCTTCAGACCATGTCTTCTAATATAGCCACATTGGGCTTTAGGGCTGCAACACAATTCCGAATTCAGTCCATAACACCCCGAGACTGGAGTTCACTTCCTCTGAAGCACATGGATCTGGGAAGGCTGAAGCCAGGACAAAACCAGATCCCACCGTCAAAGAAACAGCACAAAGGCTATGGTCCAGAAAGTCACCTGGGACTGTTTCGGGAGTTTCTTTTCCCCTGCAGTTGCCAAGGTGGGAGGCTGGGATCTTGGAATTGATAAGATGGAGAAAGACAGCTGCCTGAGGAGTTAGTGAACACCTAGACCTACACTTTCTTTGTCTCTGTGTCTAAATCCACTTGAGTGAGGCATCTGCCGCTTGTTACTAAACAACGGCTCGTTATGCAAAAAGCAGGAGCTGTCGTGTTCTCTTACGTAAGAAGCAGTCAGAGGTTTGTTGTGGGGAGTCAGAGGTAGCCTAGGCCACCAGCACCAGAACGATGGGCAGGGAAGCACAGAGGACACCCCCTGTGGCTGACTCTTCTGCAGTTGGAAGTGATGATTCCGCACATATGCAGGCTAGATCTCAAGACAGTGTCAAGGAAAAAAGGTAAGAAGCCATAATATGAGTAGCATTTATGTAAATTAAAATCATACACACAGACAACAACATTGCACATTTTCCGAGGGCACGTGCATGTTTAAAGACACACGCCAAACACGTTAGGGGGGTATCCACATGAGGGAGGGATGAGAGGTGGGATGAAAGTAGGGATGAGGCATGAAAGGGACACATAAAATAAGGGAGGGGTCTCACTCTGGTGCCAAAAGTGTGGCTGGAGCTAAGGCATGTGATTAACCTAACTCTGCCCTGGCTTTCAATTAGGCAAAAAGGAAGTGGGCATCCATTTGGGGACCAAGGGGCAGGTCTGTGTGGCTGGAGGGTGACAGGAGGATGGTAGAGGAAGATGAAATTTGAAATTTGAGACCCTTCATGGCCCCTATCCTGAAAGGCCCTGAGGCCGGCATTTCATAGACAATGGAGAGCTTTGGAAAATTTCAGAGGCAAAGAATCATATGATCTGAGTTAGGCTTTTGGAAGGCCACTCTTTCAGCTGTGAACAGTGGGACTGGGGTAGGGAAGAAGGTGGAGAGATGCTCTTAAAATTGTACCTATTAAGAAAATGACATCCGGCAGCATGTTATAAAGTAGCTCTTGGTAGGGAAATGTCAACTGGGGGACTTTGAGCCCCTTGACATTTTCTCTACATAATTATCTCAAAATCCAAGCAACGAGTGTGCCCAGTAACTCTGGATATTAATGGACACTTAGACGCCCTGTGCAAAGTGTACTGTGTGCCTTTTCTTGTCTGATCTGCACAGCACCCCAGAAGGTGGGTACTGTGATGGTCTCCATGGCAGAGATGCAGGAAAGGAGGCCCAGAGCCCACCCTCTCCACCAAGGACAGGCTGACACTCAGCCCACCCCTTTCCCATTTATTTCTGTTTTCTAGTTTAATTTTGGGCATATTTTTTCTATTTAAAGTTATTTGCTGGCAACAGAACGCAGTACTCAAAGAGACAAAAATACCCAGAGTCTCCCTAATTAAGAACAGGGAACACTCCCTTAGGGAGAAAAGGAAGAAACAGCTCCAGGCTGGCAGAGCAAGGCTGGGGAAGGGGCTAGGACTGGGAGAGGTAAGATGGTGACAGGGACTGAGAAAGGCCCTTGGGGTGAAGGAAGAGATTGGCCACCCTCACCATTCAGGCAGGAGAGTGCTAAACACCTCCCCTGGTTGGACTTCTGATTTCCCATCTGTAAGATGAGACAGAAAGTGGATGAGGAGATTTATTTACTACACAGTGCCCAGGATCTGCTGTGTCCACTTAAAACACAGACTCTCAGGCCCCAGCCTAGAGATGCTGGCCATTCAGACCAGGACAGGGCCTGGCCATCTGTATTTATTTTCAAGTATCCCAGGTGAGCTGGGTGTGCTGGCAAGGTTAAGCTGATGTTCCAGGTTCTGGAAGCAATGAAAAGTTGCCTGTATCCTCTTCCTCCTTTAAAAAGTAACGTTATGGCCAGGTTCAGTGGCTCATGCCTATAATCCCAGCACTTTGGGAGGCCAAGGCGGGTGGATTGCCTGAGCTCAGGAGTTCGAGACCAGCTTGAGCAACACGGTGAAACCCAGTCTCTCCTAAAATACAAAAAATTAGCCAGGCATGGTGGCGTGCACCTGTAGTCCCAGCTACTTGGGAGGCTGAGGCAGGATAATTGCTTGAATCTGGGAGGTGGAGGTTACAGTGAGCCGAGATCATGCCACTGCACCCCAGCCTAGGCAACAGAGGGAGACTCCATCTCAAAAATAATAATAACATTAACAATAATAATTTTATTAGCCTCCTCCCCCCAAGACCACCACTTTGATTACTTGATTACAAATGTATTTCCTTGATTCTAAAACACCTCTCTACTCTTCCTGCCCTGCAGAGTTTAACTTTACCAAAATCAGAACAAGTCTTACAATCCAATGAAGTAGTTTTGTTCTTTCCTCTCAAAAACTGCTATTAGGTGTACAGTGCACTGTATAGTTCATAGTGTCATACAATTAGAAAACACAGTATAACATACTTCCAAGCTGAGAGTTTGGAAAATAGAAAAAAAAAATCACCAAGAAGACAATAAAATCACCCATAATTCCACCCCAGAGGGATCTACTTCCAATGTTTTGTAATATTTCTGCCCAGTCTCTTATTTTTGTTGTTCCAGGCTTGCTTTTATCATCAATGAGTAATTCTTGAGCACCTATTATATGCACCTCACTTACATTGGGTTGAGGCTGGAGAGTTTAGAAGTAAAATAAGTGCTAGCCCTTTTTTTTGTTATTGTTGTTTTTGGTTTTTGAGACAGTCTTGCTCTGTCACCCAGGCCAGAATGCAGTGGTGCCATCTCAGCTCACTGCAAGCTCTGCCTCCTGGGTTGAAGTGATTCTCGTGCCCCAGCCTCCCGAGTAGCTGGGATTACAGGTGTGCGCCACCATGCCCAGCTAATTTTGTATGGGTTTTTGCCATGTTGGCCAGGCTGGTCTTGAAATCCTAGTCTCAAGTGATGGATTTTTGCTGTGTTGACCAGGCTGGTCTTGAACTCCTAAGCTCAAGTGATACGCCTGCCTCAGCCTCCCAAAGTGCTGGGATTACAGGTGTGAGCCACCATGCCCAGCTATGTGCTCGCACTTTAGGTACATGATTGCTTCATTTCACAGAACAGCGTGGAAGATGGAGGATTTTATTTCTCCTCAGCACAGGAGGAAACAGGCTGAGAAGGGAAAGGTCTTGTCCGAGTTGTCATGCTTGGTGAATGGCTGAACTGGGATGAGAGTACAGGCAGCTGGAGATGATGCTGCCTCTCTGGGCAGAGGCCTGTCTGGCTGGAGGGAGGAGGGTTCATGGATAGGGTCAGCTGGAATTGTGGGACAGGGTTGTTTCTTAGTGGATCAGGGGCCTTCTGGAGAACCATACAGAGGCTGTGTTAGCAATAACATGGCTCTGCAGCTGAGACCTATGTTCAAATTCAGAACCTCGTCTTACAGATCATTTAACTACTTTGAGTCTCTATTTCCTCATCTGTAAGTTGAAGATGAATGATACTTCCCTCCAAGGGCTGCAGAAAGGATGAAAAGTGACACATGCAAAGCACATGAATACTTAATATAGAGAAACTGGAACCACTGGAGTTTGGATCAAGAGTAGAGACAAAATACTAGAAGTCTTTATGACATGTCACTATACATATAAATATTCCAAGATGGTGTGGCTATGTTAGCCCAATTCTTTTTGGATATTTTGGTTAAAAATCTAGGAGATATAATGGGGGCTTCTATTATGAACTGATTCACTCATAATTCGGGGGGAAGAAAAAAATCAGTTTGGTTCAGTTAAATAAAAACAAAAACAATCTTCAAGTTTGAGGTCTGGCATAGTTGTCTATCTCCTCTGGCTTGGGAATTCTCAGTCAGTTCAAGTTCAACCCAGAACTTGCCTCTCTTCAATACAGGTGTCTGTGCTTTTAGGAGCAGCCACAAGGTGCTGGGCCACCTGAGTCTGCCATGCACGGGCCACGGGCTCCTACCTACCCTCCTGATGCTCACAGCCCTGGCACTGGGGTTGGGCAGTGGGGACAGGACACAACAGTGCTGCCAACCCCTGATGCCCATGCTCAAGACAATGAGAGGAGGAAAGACCAAGGTGAAACTGGGGGAAAGGGGCGAGGACTTGTGGAGTATCTCCAGGGGGTCAGGCTCTCGAATGGAACTGAAAATGCCGGGCCTGGGTCAGGACGCTCCTCCACCTCCCTGTTCTTTGTCCTGGAGAAATTTTTAATATCTCAGTCCCTTTGTTTCTGTCTGCAGAGCAGGTTGTTGTGCAGATGCAATGAGGGGGAGGCAGGGAGGGCTTGGCTCAGTGCCTGGCACACAGTGGGATCAGTGGATGTTCACTGCTGTTATCAAAGTCTCCTTGATTTGTCACTGTGACACTGAGAGGTAAGTGCTGTTGTTTCTGCCGTTTTACAGATGACGAAACTCAGGCTCAGAGTGGTGAACTGGCTCGCTCAAGGTGACAGAGCTGAGTTCCAGAGATGGAACTCAGATCCGTCTGCTTCAGAATTTGTGCCCTTTCTTGGACAGGACAAAGCAGTTTGTGGAGTTCCAGTTTGTAGGTGATGACACTGAGATTTGCACCTTGATCAGCCCAGCCCTGAGGTCTGCGCTTTTTGGGGACATAAGAGAATCTTCCTGCTTTGCTTTTGGCTTGGGCCACACCAGCCAGACAGGACTCCAAGGAGTCAGGGCTGCGGAGTCTGTAAGATAGAGGGTTTTCAGTAACTGGGCCTTGTTTGGGGCTAGTCATTTTGGAACAGCAGAGAGGGCGGGGAGGAGGGGGGGCAACAGGAGGTGTGGTCTCACTCCCAGGCATATGGGAACCGGCTGTCAGCTAATATGGAAAATGATTAAGACAGCTTAATTTTTTTATTTTTTATATATACTAATAATGAAGCAGGAGGAATTTGGAGGGGGAATTCCACAAGGAGAGGGGAAAGTATTACAGATGTTGAAATCACGCATGGGGATGGCTCTGGCCCTGGTGGTACTGCAGCCCCTGCGGCCGGGGTGGGAGGATCTGGTGACATCTGATCATGGGGCTCTCAGTGACTTGGAAAACCTCCCTGGACAAACCAGTCCAGGGGCAAGAGCACTTCTGGCCTGGGGTGGGCAGAGAAGCAGGGGCTCTTCTCTGGGTGGGTTCTACTCTCCAGGTCCTGGCTGATGCTTACTCACGCTGGCGGGAGTGCCGGGGAACAAGGTGAACCTTGGCTCCACAGGCATGATAAAGCAGATGGGAGGTGGGCCAAGGGGGTCTGTGGGGAACTTAGCCTGGGATGAAGGACTGTTGGTGGATGCTGCGAGGCCCAAGAGGGCTTCCTGGAGCAGGTAGAAACGGGATGGAGAGGCTGGTAGGGGTGAAGAGGACCAGCATTTATTGAGCATTTGCTGTGCACCAAGCACAAAACTAAAAATTAGAAATGCATTCATTCAGCAACTACTTACTGAGCACCTACTATGTGTCAAGTACTGCCCTGGGCTCTGGGGATAATGCAAGGGAACAAAACAGACAGAACCCCTGCCCTCATTGAGCTCACATTCTGGTGGAGGAAAGGGACAATAATCACATAAGCAAAAAAATACCATGTTGGGTGGTGATATGTGTTACAGCGTAAGAGGCAGATAGAAGGTCCGTCTTACTGATGAGTGCCTACTGTGTGCGCGCGCAGGCACTGCTCTGTGCTTTGCAACTGTGACTCCTGCTTCAGTGCTAGCTCATGTTGACTGACCACTTACCATGTGCCTGGCACTGATCTAAGTGTTTTCAATGCATTAACTCATGTGATCCTGATGAAACGATAGTGGGGAGGTGCTATTATTGTCATCTCCATTTTACAGATGAAGAAACCAAGGTGAAAGAACTTATTGAGGGTCATGAGTAATCAGAGGGTGGGATTTGAACCCAGGAAGGCTCCAGGACCTGTGTGCTTCACAGAATGTTATACCAACAGGGACACAGATTCAGAGAGGTTGCGTGTCATGCCCAGGGTCATACCTAAGATGCCTCTCCTGCTACCACTCGCTTTCGTCCTTCCAGATGGCCTCCATCGCCCTCCTTTCCATCCTCAATGTACTCCCCAGTGCCTGCCTGATCTTCTTTCCTTACTCAGCATGGAGTCCTTACTCCACTCTAATTTGGCACTGCAGACCTCTAGTGCCCTGCCTGACCTTTTGTGCCGTCTCTCCCTACCAGCTACACTATGTCCCCAGATATCCAGTACAGGCTGGATATCTGTCTCCTGCCCCAGTATTTGGGAGCTGCTTCAGTACCAGCGACTGTGTTTGAGCCCTTACATGCTGCTGGTGCCCACATGGAACCTGGCACAGAGGGGAGTCTGTTGAGTGTTTATGGGGCATGTTCACAGACGGGGCAGAAGAGAAAGAGAGGATCACCCCTTACTGCGAGCTTCCCAGCTGCAAGCAGGCACTGTGCAGCCAGCATCACACTGCACACATTTAATAGTCATAGAGCACCCCTGGGTGCCAAGCCCTGTGCCATGCCCTGGCATACAGCAGTGAATGAGACAGACACAGTCCCTGCCTCAGGGAGCTGACATTTCTAGTAGGGGAAGTCGGACAAACATCAAGTAAATCAGCCATCACAGATTATATACTGTTGTTCAAGACTTAGGGAGAAAATGAACAGGGAGATATAATTAAGAGTAAAGGGAATTAGGCCAGGCATGGTGGCTCACACCTGTAATCCTAGCACCTTGGGAGGCAGAGGCGGGTGGATTGCCTGAGCTCAGAAGTTCAAGACCAGCCTTGAACACGGTGAAACCCTGTCTCTACTAAAATACAAAAAATTAGCTAGGTGTGGCAGCATGCGCCGGTAATCCCAGCTACTCGGGAGGCTGAGACAGGAGAATCACTTGAACCCAGGAGGCAGAGGTTGCAGTGAGCCAAGATTGTGCCATTGCACTCCAGCCTCAGTGACAGAGTGAGACTCTGTCTCAAAAAATAATAATAATAATAAAGGGAATTAGCAATGGGGATGACTAGAGAGGGTGGCCAGGCAGGCCCTTCTAAGGTGAGACTGGAAGGATAAAGGATGAGGTGTACACAAATCTTCCGAAATAGATTTTAGGTGAGGAGAATGGCAGGTGCAAAGGCCCTGAGGTGGAAGAGAATATGATCCTCATGGGTTTAGGACAGGGATTATGTCTAGCAGGTGCAGCTGTGTATTCCCAGCACTGTAAATAGAACGTAGTGCACACTAGGACTCAATCTTTGCTAAATGAGGGAAGACAGCCTTCTAAAGCTTCAGGTCCAGCTCTCAAAGCTCTCCCAGAGCCTGCGATTCCCCTCACCTCATCTAACCCCACATTCTCACTCTTAATACACTGCAGAGGGAGGAATTGTGGCCCATTTCAGGGAGACATGAGGATGGAGGAGATTAGGACAGGCCTGGGAAGCCTAGTAGAAGAGCTGAGATTTGATATGGGGGGAAATGGGGAGTCAGCAAAGGTTCTTGACCAGGGAGTGAACTCCCCGCAGGGCTTGTTCCACAGCTGATCTTTGGAAGATCCCTGAGAGGCCCCAGCTCATAGCCAAGCCTGGCTTGTCAAAGAGGAGTGTCTGGAAATTTCAGGACAGTGGGGAAATGGAACAGTTGCTTAGCACAGAGGGTGTCATGGAGGCAGAGTCTGCCTGAGTCAGCGTTCTGGGTATCTAGTGCTGCGTTACCCATCACCCCTGAACACAGTGGCATCAAACAGTCATTCATTGCATTCACATATTGTGTGGGGCAGGAATCCAGAAGGGCACAGTGGGTAGATTTGTCTGTGCTCCACGGTGTCTGGGGCCTCAGCTGGAAGACTTGATGGCCAGGGGCTGGACTGATTCCCTCATGGGTCTGGTGGTTGATGCTGACTGTTGGCTGGGACCCCAGCTGGGTAAATGTCGGCCAGAACATTTACCTCTGGCTTTTCCAGGGGGCCTGGGCTTCCTTACACCGTGGTGGCCGGGTTCCCAGGGTGAGTGTCTCAAGACAAAAGAGCCAGAGAGAAGCTGTATTGTCTTTTCTTACCCACCCTTGGAAGTTACACAGTCACCTCTGCTGCGTTCTATTCATCAAGGCAGTCACAAAGTCCTGCCAGTCTCCAGGGGAGGAGAAATAAACTCTCCCTCTTGATGGAGAGTGGCAGGGTTCATGAGGAGCAGGGGGCTGTGGCCATTTTTGGAAATGAAATCAGTTATACTCAGCCACCTGACAGATGGAGAAACAGAAGCACCTCCCTCCTTCCCAGGGGAATAACTTGTCTAGGCTCAGACAAGGAATACCCTTGTCTAGGGTATGGAAAGAACCCAGAGGATCATGTCTCCCAACCTGAGGCACAGAATTGGAGCTGGCCACTCCCATTTTCTGCCCTGGGAGACCCACTCTCCTCTTCCAGTCCAGGGCTCTGCAAAGACCAACCCTTTCCACACTTGGCTGGTGGCAGCTCCAATTGTGGTTGAGGGTGGTTGAGTCCACTTGCAGCTATGTTTCGCCTGCTATGAGATGGGTAGGTGGTCCTTGGAGAGTTCATTCTTCCTCAGCTTCTGGGCTGCTGACCTTCCCCCTACTCCATCATCTCTATCAAGGAGAGAGTGCTGGGGCCCAGCCTATTCCCCATCCAGCCACACACTGGGGTCTGACAGCCAGGGATGATCTGATTGGCTGAGCCCCAGTCAGGGACCGATCTCCAGCTCCATGAGCTAGGGCAGGGGAGGGGCCAGTTTATCAGATAAGTAGAGTTATCAGATGGGCATAAGTGGGAGGTTCTCAGGGAAGGAAGATTAGAAGCTAGACAGATATCCCTGAAGTGTTTACTAATATATATTGGCTTCTGCATTAGATTTTGTTTAATGGCTTGTGGGTTATTTGGTTTCCTTCACCTTCCACAAACAACCCATCAGCAAGCCCTTGAAAATATATCCAAATCCACTCTGTTCACTCACTCTTATGTCCCCAGCCTCATCCAGGCTAGGATGACTGCACCAGCTCCTCTCTGGTGTGTCCATTCCTGCCTCCTTCCAACTCATCTCTGCACAGTGGCCAGAGGGATCTTTTCCAAGTATGAACCAGATGGTATTTCTTCCCTGCTGATGGCGCCACCTCCACCAGGACCGCTTGAAATACAGACTCCTGACTGAGGCCACTGCCTGCATGGCTCACCTCATTTCCTCCTCTTGTGCCATTTATTCTGGCCACATTGGTATCCTTTCTGTGCCAACATGCCAAGCTTGGTTCTGCCTTGAGCCTTTTGCACATGCTATTTCCTCTGCCTGCAATGTCCTAACCAGTTCATCACATGTCTTTTGGGTCTCACCTGAAGTTTATTTCTCACTCATGCAATGGATGTGCCAGGGCAATGAGTGGCTCTCCTCCATGTGGTGATGCAGGAATCCAGGCTCTTCTAATCTTGTGGCTCCTCTATCCTGGGGTCTTGCCATCATTTGAATTCAGCCAGGGGAAAAGTAACAAGAACATGGGGGAAGCTCCCTCACTTCCCAAAAGCTAGGCCTGGATGTGGCACTCATCACTTCTGCTCCCATTCTATTGGTAAGAGCTAGTCACATGGCCACACCTGCATGCAAATAGGGCTGGGAAATGTTGACCCTGCCTGGACAGCCACTTGTGGGCTTTGCCCACATACTAGCAAAGGGGAGAACGGACTTGGTGGACAATTAATGACCTTGACCATGATCACCTTCTCAGAGAGGCCCTTCCCAACCATCTCATCCAAAGAACGTCCCTTCCATCCTTGTACATCTCATATCACTCCTCAATTTTCTTCATATCACATTTTATCTACCTACTTATTTGTCTGTCTCTATCACTGTCTAGAAAGTAAGCTCTCTGAAAGCAGAAACCTTGTTTGGCTAGTTAATGCCATATTCCTGGCACCTAGACCAGTGCTTGGCCCACAGTATAACAGACGTTTAACAAATGCTTGTTCAATCCGTGACAGGACAGGCATAACTTCCATTTTACTCATGGGGATACAGAGGAGACCAGTGGCTCCATGAACAGAAAATGCTTTGCTCAAGGGCCTGGCATATAGCAGGAGCCCCATTCATGCCCATTCCTTTCCCTCCCCATTGCTGATGCTGAGGCTGTTTCAGGGAAAGGCTGGGCTATGGTCTGTGAGCCGGCCTGAGGTTTGAGTCTGGCTCTATCCCGACTTCTGTGTGTCCCTCCTGTCTCCGGTATGGGCCTCAGTTTCCCAGCCTGCAAGAAGACAGCAGAGCAGATTGGGCCAGGCAAACTTTCACATTCCTTGTGGCCTGAGAGTAGACGACCACCCCAGAGACATCTGTACCTTCTTTTTCCAACAGCTGACCTTTGGGAGAAAGTTCTCCTCCCCTTTTTGCTCCCCGTCTGTGGGCTTAATAAGGCTTAATAAGGGGCCTGGATGGGCCCAGCCCCTCAGTGCCCACCAGATCATACTTCCATCCAAGGGCAGGGTTGGGGGAGTGTGGCTAATGACAGGGTCCTAGTGGGGGGTGAGTTGACAGCCTCGGCTGGCCTTGCTGGGCCTCTATTAACAGACCACAGGGGAATGTCTTCCCTGGGTCCATGATTTTCAATTTTTCCACTGGAAAAGGCAGTTGGGAAGAGAGGGGCAAGAGGCTAGACATAATTGTTAATGCTTATGTCAGCATTATTCTATTCACCCTCCCATCTAGTTACCCACACATCCTTCCACCTGTCCTTTCAGTTGCCATTTCATTTATTCACCCAAGCATCCACCCACCTATCCATACATCCACCCTTCCACCTAACCATATACCAATTTACCCACCCACCTAGCCAGTAAACCACACAGCCAGCAATCCATCCATCCTTCTACCTACCCATCCATCCACCCCGCTGTTCATCCATTCACCCATCCATTCATCCATACACACCCCCATCTATCTGTCCTTCCCACACAGGCTTATCCAAGAGCCGTCTGACACCAGCTTTGTGCCTTGGACCAAAACAGAGATGGGTAAAGATGTTGCCTGGAAAGCAGGATGGTGGAGCTCCCCAGACCCTGGGCTCTGGTACCCAGACAGAGCTGCGTTCCAAGCTTGCTTTTCCCTACTTCCTGGCTGTCGGAGTGACTTCACCTCTCTGAGGCTGTTTCCTCAACTATAAATTGGCAAAGCGATTAATAGCTGCTTACCATATAGTAGGCCCGTACGGATAATGTTCATTGCTTACTTCCCCAGAATCCATTCCCTGTTCTACCAATTTCTGATGGGGAACATTTTCCTACTCTTTGGTCAGTGTAATCTGGGACGTGCCCTGCAGCCTCAGCCACTCAGGTGTTGTGCTCCTTGGTTCGGGGTGTGTGTGTGACCACACTGGTCCAACAGACTCTCCCTATGCACCCCACCTTCATAGACTCTGGGAATGAAGTGGATTCTGAAGGATGCTGAGCAGAAAAAAACGGAGAGAAACCCCACCCTAACGACATCACTTGAGCCCTTAGATCCTGCTGCACCATAGCTCCAGCCTGGCCTTTTCAGTCCAGCAAATCCCCTTTTTGTCTGAGCCAGTTTTCTGCAACCAAAAGAGTCAACAGATGCAAACTCAGTAAATGTCAGCTGTAGGGCATGGTGCTTCCCTCAGACAAGGGCAGCAAGCTGAGGACGGAGCCTCTTCTTCCTTGGGGACTCATTTGCCTTTGTGTTGCACACTTATGCAAGCTTGGTTGCCTGGATTCAGGACTCCATTGGGGTCCAAATTCTTGCTTCAGAGAGTCTTTGTTCTGATGGCAACTTTAATTAAGAGCTTTGCAAGTCACTCTGTGAAGAGTTGCTCCATTAGAACTTAAGAACTGTCCCCAGAGAGGTCGTTCCTGTTTCCGATCATCCAAACTCCAAGCCCAGATTTACCAGATGCCGCCCTTAGAGGGCTAACAAGCAGGCACTATGGGGGCAGAGAGGTCCCACCTGTACTGGATACATGGATTCGCACTTCTCCCATCATGCCCCTGCTGAAGGGCGTTAAATGCTTCCCTGTTGGCCTGGCATTCAAAAATTGGAGAATTGCATTCTGAACACCGGCCTCTGCAAATGGAGTTTGCTAGGGTTAAACTGTGAGGGAGATGGGAAGTGACCTTGCACGGTAAGGGAGAGCTGCATTGGTCAATAAGACTTCCTAGAGGAAGCAGAGCTTGGGCAGCCAGTGAAACTTGCAGATGAAGAGGGAGAGGAAAAAGCTGCCAGGCAGGGGATGCAGCATGGTGCAGGGCATGGAGGTGGAACAGGGTGAGACTGAGAGATGGGCCACAGAAGCTCTAGGTCACCACACCCAGCGGCGTTCCGCTCCTCTCTCTCTTTCTCTCTCTCATCGCTTCACCCCTGTGGTCCCTGCAAAGTTGGGCCCATTTCCTCTTACCTGGACATTTGCTGTGGACCCCCCCACTGGTCTCCCTGCCTGTCTCTGTAACCTCCAATCCACCCTCCACAGCAGCGATTCATTCACCCATCCAACCATTCATTCGTTCAGCAAATATTCACGGAAGGGCAGAGACTGCATCATGCAGGGCCCTGAGGCTGGAGCCCCTCCACCTTGATGACCTTGTTTTCCTTCCCCCAACCCCCTATGTCATCTCAGGAGACCACTCCCTATTTCTGGAGGGCCCCTCTCTTTCACCCTCTCTGTCTTTGCACCTGTGCTCCCACTGCCTAGAAGCCTGCCCTGCCCCGATCCTTCCCACAGCACTCTCCTCATCCACTGAGGCTGAACTCACTGACTCTGTCTCACCTGCCTTCCTGGGCAGGACATCCCTGTCACCCACCCTCAGGTCACCTCTTATCACAGCACTTACCAGCCCTTATCTTTCCAGTGTATATGTCTTGACTTCCCCCACTGGATTATGAACTTTTGGAGGGCAGGAGCTTTGACTCCAGGGGACTCAGTGCTGAGTTGGATTAAAGGAAGGAGTTTCTATAAGGGACCAAGATAGGACCCATAGGTCCCACTGCTTGGGTGAGAATACCAGCTACAGCATTCTTGCACCGTGGGACTCTGGGCAAGCTCTTCATCTCACTGAGCCTCCGTTTCCTCATCTGGAAAGTGTCCCCCTCTCATGGTTGTCATGAGGATGGAATGAGGGAATCCACACACCACACGTGGTAGGGAGCCTGAGAGGTAGACAGTGCCCTGCCGGTGTGAGCCAGTGTGGCATGATCGCTATTGTCAGATAACAGTGGACAGGTGGAAAGGAGGCTGGGGGCTAGCATGGATTCCCTCATCAGACACCCTTCCCAGCTGATGGGACTGCCAGCTGCTGATAGTTCCCAGCCGGGAATGGCCCTCAGCTGTAGGGACTTGCCCTGCCCAAGGACACATTCGTTCCAGGTGCAGCCTGTGGCCAAAGTGTGGTTGGTGTATGATAAAAAATGCCTGACCCGATCCTTCAGCTCTGAAGGGCCATCTCTGCTCCAGAGCTCCTGTGGGATCATTGAGATTTCTGTTGTAACTCCATTGTGCCAGCTGTTCACTCCTCCCAGGCCTGTCTTCCTCACTCCTGCATTGGTCTTACTCCTGAGCACTCTCCCCAATAAACCCACTGCACGCCAATCTCCATCTCAGAGTCTTTTCCCAGGAACCAACAGAAGATAACAGGCATGGCAGGAGCTCCAGTGAGAAAATGGTGCAGGAACCCAGGAGGGTGGGAGGTGGAAGAGAAGGCCAGGAGAGGAGGGGTGGGCACTGGCCTGGAAAGATGCCATCAGTCAAGTGCTAAGTCTCTGGTACATCTTCCAGCGTTTTTCCTGCCCTCACTCTCATTGTCCCCTTGTTCCCTGGTCTTAGATCATGTGGTTGGGAGTGCTGGCTTTGGGGCCTTTTCTTGAGCTGAGTCCTGACTGTTTCTGATGCACTATGAGGCCTTGGGCAAGTCCCTTCACCTCTCTGAGCCTCAGTGGTGCCATCTGTATAACAGAGTTGGGAAAAATTGACAGACGGGATACAGAGCCCTCAGCACAGTGCCTGGAGACCCTGGGCATGCCCCATAAATGCTGCCTCTTGGGCAATTCCTCCTAAAGGATGAAGAAAGCAGTTTACAAGTCAACTTGCATGGGTGCTGTTTTTGCATCTCGTCCTTGAGGCCTTCTGCTCTGCAACCTCCATAACTGATCTAGAAAGTTTCCCAAGACTTTCTAGAAGTCATAGCAGGTTTTTCCATTTGGAAAGCTTTGCTCTGTACCCTCTTATTTCACAATGGCTGACAATATCAAACGAGAATGGGTCACCTGAAAAGAGGTGTCACTGTGTGCCAGACAGGAATCTAAGAGCTCTACCTGAACCAAACTTTCACAGTAACCCTATGACATGGGTATTATTTCAAAAGCTAAAGAAAATGACATCTTCAGTGGATGAGAGGTTAGGCAATATGCCCTGGTCACACAGTGAGTGAGCAGAATAAGGCTGTGTAGGAGAGTGGCTAAGATATGAGACAGATTGGACAGGATTCGAATCCAACTCGGGCTCCACCATTTACTATCTGGGTGTTCTTGGGTAAGTCATTAGACTTTAACTTCACTGTGCCCTCATTTCCTTATCTACAAAATGGGGATGATAACCCTTACCTCTCTGACCATGGAGATTAAATAAAATAATTCATATGCAATGCCTGATGCAGGCAGGCCTTTATTCACCTCACACCATACATGGAACACCTACTATGTGTTGTTCACTGTTCTAGGTGCTGGGGACAGAAAAGTGAACATAGTCCCTGTCCCTGTGAAACAGACATCCTGGAAGCAACAGCTAACTCATTGTTAGTGGTAACAGTTAACTGAACTTCAGCTGACACTATTAGATGGAATTTGTACCCACATCTCTTTGATCCCTCAGAGAGGCCTCCCCACTCCTCTTCGGCGGCAACATTCTTCACCTTAACTCTTACCACTCACAACACGTGGGTTTGCTTTTTTGCCCGTGATGAGTCTCCTCCACTGGAATGTGAGTTCTTCTGGGACCTTTACTTTTCTCATCTCTAAACTGGGATAACATCTATACTGTCGGGACATTTCTATAAGCTAATGTCTTCAAATCAGTGATAGACAAGGGTGGTTATCCTAATACAATAACACCCAGAACAAGGATGGTGTGTTCCGACCCTACCCGAGAAGAGTCAGGGAAGAGCCGTAGGAGGCAGGGTTGTTTGAGCTGAGCCCTCATAGTGAATACAATGCGAATCTTCAGAGAAACTAGGCAGGGGAACCTGCCTTGGCAAAGCCCTGAAGGCTTGTGTTCAAGCCCCAACTCATCCAAGATTTCTGCAGCCAGGCCAGTCTCCCTCTCCTCCAACTTGATCAGCGCTGATGGGTAGTGGGTAAACACTTACTGCTTAATACTTCATCACACATTATCCAGCCATGGTTACTGATGTTTCATCAAAGTAACAACCTGTGTTACTTTGGGTTTCCTGGTGAGTGCCTGAGCATCAGCAGTCAGAGGCCTCTTCTGTTTAATCTTTCATTCATTTACTCATTCATTCACTAATTCATAAAGGATTTGTTTATTTGCTTAACAAACACTTCTCAAGGGCCTCCTCCATGCCAGGTGCTGGGTCAGGTGCTGAGGCCCCATGTCTGAACAGTCAGGCTTCCTGCCCTGGAGGAGCTCACGGTCTCATGGAGAGAATAGATGAGAACCATCCATGCCAACAAGTAAATATAAAAAAGCAGTGATGACTTCCATGAAGGAAGCAAAAAAGAGGTTGAGAGATGATGTCAGAGAAATCCTACTTACTATAGGGTGATCAGGGAAGCCTTCCTGGAGGCAACAGTCAAGCTGAAACTCAGAAGATACAAGGAACAGCCATGAGAAGAGTGAAGAGGAAGATGTTCCAGGCGGAGGGAACAGCGTGTGCAAAATCCCTGAGGTAAGAAAGAGTTTGGCATGCTGAAGAAATAGAAAGAGGCTAGGCTGGGGATAGCAGAGCAAGCTAGGGGCAAAAGAGTGGGAGACAGGGCCAGGACACATAGGGCCTGGTAGGCCATGGAGAAGAGGTGGGTTTTTGCTCAGAGCACAGTGGGGTACCATTGCAAGCTTTCAAGTGGGAAAATGAGAAGATCTATTGGATGCCAGGTGGGTGGGACCACAGGAGGCACCTGGGCAAGAGATGCTGCACATTAGGCCTCTTCCCCACACCCAATCCTCTAATCTGCCCATTTGTACACACCTTGTGATGGGAACTCAGTACCTTGGAATATAATCCCCTCCATTGTTGGATAGTTTGAGCTGATGGAACATTATCCCTTTTATCAGTGACTCTCAAATGTTTTCATCTCAGCACACTTTATATCCTTAAAAATTATTGAGGATCCCAACGAGCTTCTGTTGATGTGGATTATATCCACAGCCAGGACTAGAGTGAGTTAAACGAGGCACTTGCCTCAGGTTTAAAATTTGTGTGCCAAAAATATCAGTAATTAGGACATTTTAATGCAATATTTTGAAAAAATTCACACTGAAGCCTGAGATGAAAGGAAAAATCAGTAGTATTAGTCTTCTCTTTATTTACAGTTTTAGTATTTTGTTCATCATGAATGTTTTTGCATTAATTTTTTTCATTGCTATCAGAGTGATGGTGGCATCACATGTCATATCAACTTTGGACAACCCCACTGAGGGTTAGAAGAACAAATAATGTCTTAGTGTTGTTGTGAATATAGTTTTGACCATGTGGATGCCCTGGAATGGTCTCAGGAACCCCACAGATTCTGGACTGTACTGTACTTTGAGAACCATTGCCTTTTTTTTTTTTTTTTTTTTTAGACAGGCTCTTGCTGTGTTGCCCAGGCTGGAGTGCAGTGGTGCAATCTCGGCTCACTGGAACCTCTGCTTCCCATGTTCATTCAATTCTCCTACCTCAGCCTCCTGAGCAGCTGGGACTACAGGTGTCTGACACCACACCCAGCTAATTTTTGTATTTTTAGTAGAGATGGGGTTTCACCATGTTGGCCAGGCTGGTCTTGAACTCCTGACCTCAAGTGACCTGCCCGCCTCAGGATTACAGGTGTGAGCCACCACGCCCAGCCTGAGAACCACTGCTTTTGATAAAACCAAAATCTTCATGGAGTTTCCACCATTCAATCTTAGGTCTATACCCCAGGGCTCCACCCATGTCTGTCTTCAAGGGGGCAGTAGCTGAGAGGCTGAACTTTAGAATTCATGCTTCTTTCCATCTAGTCCACGCTTAAGGTCTCCCAGAGCATGGGATTCCCACCCATCTCTCCCCATCCCTCCTCTAAACAAACCCCATTTGGTTAATGTTTCTGAAAGACTGAAGGCCCCCAAATTCCCAGGTGTGGCCTGAGCAGTATGGAGGTCCCTGTGGACCTGTCACCTCCCCCTTGAGACACGCCATTTCTATTCCCACCTCTGGGTCTATCTAAGCCCCCAGCCACCTGTCCCATAGTTCCTGTCCCTCATCCCTCCTGGCATTGTGATTTGAGTGTGCAAAACCTCTCTGGGCTCCTGAAGAGCAGGCATCCTACCAAGAAATAGCAATGCAGGCAAAGAAAACCTCCAACATATTAAGCTGGCTTCGTTAGGAGGCCAACTTCTGAAAATTCAATTTGCTGGTGGTAGAAACAGGATATTGAGTCTGGCCAGGATGGGCTCTGAGGAGGGCATCTGAGGGGGAAGAAAGGAGGCAGCAACCTGCGGGGGTAACGGTAACGTTGGGCACATTCCTCGGCAACACTAAAACCCACTGCTAATCACAAACAGATTCCTGCCTGCCCAGGGGCTTTCTTTGTTCACTCCGATTTCTCCCTCCAAACATGACACTGAATCCACCAGGCTCTGCCTCTCTTGGGCTTCTCCTGTCACTTCTGTGGGCCTCAGTTTCCCTGTGCTATATGAGAGGACTGGGCTAGGGTCTATAATCCAAGGCTAATATCCCAGGATCTAAACTTCTCTGACTTAAAAGTCCCCAAGAATCTGGAATTCCAGGATTATAACATGCCCAGATTTTATGACGGCAGAATTTGATGAGTCAATGATGGCAGGTTCTAAAGTGCTATGATTTTAAGACTCTGTGGCTTGAAGATCCTGGCCTTGTGACTTTCTACGATTCTAAAATTTGAAGAGTGTAAGTCTCAATGACTTTAAGTGTCTGTGAGGCAGTGCTGTGTGCTTTAGAGCCAGGCGGCCAGTGACCCTGGGCAAGTTACACAACCTTTCAGTGCCTCTGTCTTCACATCTGTAAAGTGGGGGGGTCACATTGTTACTACCTTCTGGGGTGGTTGTGAGGATTAAAGGCGTTGGTATTTGTAAACAGTGTCTGGAGTAGTGAGTACTCAGTAAATGTTTTGTACCTATCATTATTCCAAAATGAACAGTTTCTACAGCCTCAGAGTCTGAGATGGACCTCAAAGGCCCCAGAGTTGTAAGTTTCAAAGAATCCATTGTTGAAAGATTCAATGACATACGAATTCTGTCAGCTGGCTATGGACATACCATGTTTGGGCGTCCTTGACCCAGGATCATGGGATTTACCATGGGCAAGCTGAAGAGGCTGGCTGGCCAGCCTAAACCTGCCACTCTCAGCCACAAAACCAATGAGCATGACAAGTTTGGGACCCTCAACTCCTGAGAAGTGCCCTCCTCTTCCCCCAACACTTACCACTGGGGATAACTTGACCTTCTGGCTAAAGGCTCATTGACCTTGACTAGCTCCTGGAATCCGTAAAGACACAGGAAGACCATCACTCCCCTAGCTTGGAACTCCATTCCTGAAGGACCTGCTGTGGCTCCCTACTGTCTTTCAAACCAAGTTCTATTTCTCAGTTCTTTTGGAGCCCCTTAATATCTTGTTCACTTCAAGGTAAGTAAAGATAATCCGGAATGGGGAAGGGAGAACTGGGATGGTTCATCTGGAAGTCACTTCTAGGTCCAGGTGCATTTGTTCATTCTTATTCACAACACAGATATTAAATATCTATTATATGCCAGTCTCTCTTCTGGGCTCTGAGGACACACAAGTGAATAAGACAGACAAGGTCCCTGTTCTTGAGACCTCACAAAACTCCCTGACTCACTGTAGAGCATTATTCTCAGGGTAGAAGAGTACAGGCCATTTCCCAGCTGCACAACCTTGAACCAATGCTCTGGGCCTCGTTTGTAAAATGGGTCAATAACACTACCTACCAGATAAAGTTATTGCGAAGATTAAAAGAGATGGTAAAGAGCTGGGCACAGTGCACGGCACATAGTCTACAATCCATGAAAGCTGCTTATTACTATTGTTGTTGTTACTTCATTTCTACCTCCAGCTCCTTTTATAGCACTTAGTGTGGTGGCTAAAAGCCCGACAGACCTGGGCTCAAGTCCTGGGATATTAAAGATGGATAATCATTGTGCCTGTTTCCCAAGGCTGCTTACCTGGCATGTTGGCCATACCCAGCCAGGGCTCAGATGGTAACAGAGACACATTCTCACTTTCCTCCACTCTTTCCCTGAGAACCCATCCCAACCAGCCTCACTACCTGCATCAGGTCCCACACAATGCACAACCTGAGCAACTTCCGTTCCTCTTTGGGTTCCAGTGTCTTCCACATAGGGCCTGAGTAAAACTGGCTCTAAGACATGGGCTGAGACATTTGGGCATGACACAAAGGGCAATAGGGAGCCAAAGCTGGCACTAGAGAGAGGGAGTGTCCATCTAAAGGGTGTCCCCTGTCTTCCAGTGGTTCCTCTATACCCTTTGCATCTCATCCTCACAGCTGCCAGGGGCTTGCTCCTGCCAATGCTGGCCATGAGTCCCTGGCCTGTTTGGGGGTTAGGTTATTTTTTCATTAAGTTTATAATTATTTTTAAAATGCAAGTCAAATAGTGATGTGCTGAGCTGAGCAGGGAGGAGGTTAAAGCTTTCTCCCTGCCTGCGGCCTGCTTGGCCCCTATGCTGTTCTGGGTAATGGGGAACATTTTCGGGAAAATAAACAAGGAGGCCTTGATTCTTTGGGGACTTTATGAACTTGACCCCACCCCGACTCCATACCCCACCCCGTTAGCAGGCCTGGTCACCCTCCCTGTTAATTAAAGGAGAGACTAGTTTCCAGGGCAATTTCAGCTCTGGCCGGGCCTGTGCCCACATCCTTAAGCGGGAGGCCATGGTGATGGGCCGGCTGGGCGGCTGGTGGCCTTGGAGGTAACAATTTGTCTTGAGATGGAATCCACTCCCCTGAATAAAGGGACTTTGTGTTCTCTCCCATTCTCATGCCCCCCTTGCCCCCATGGAGGGATTAGAGGGGAAACATCTGTGGTTCCCTAAGAACAGTGACCGCCATGGTAGGCAGCTCTTAGGCCACTGCCTGGGCCAGCGGGACTTTCTCATGCACACTGGGCCTCTGTCCTCAGAGCTCTTGCCTTCTCATAGAAAACATGGATCCACGCAATCACTGGCTCATTCATTTGTTCACTCAACAACTCTTTATTGAGCATCTACTGATGTACCAGGTGCTCACAGGCACCGAGTGTATGGAGGTGAAAAAGCAAAGCTCCCCCTGGTCATGGAGCTCATGATCTAGTGGGGTCGACAAACCTAAAGACAAATAAGTCTCTCAAATCTGTTGGCAGGCAGTCAGACATAAAACGAGTTAGTAGAGAGAAAGTGACGGGCGGGTGGGGATCCTCCAAGGAGGTGGCATCTGAGCAGGGACCTGCAGGTGGAAAGGGGTGAGCTGGAGACAGTGGCACTTAGCAGGGACAGGTCAACCTCATGCCTCCACCCCACTTTCCCTCCTCTAAGCTTTTTGCTCAAGGCTGCTCTCCACTGTCTGCCAAGCCAGCAATGACTTATCTGTATTCTCCTTAATATATAATTTGCTCTTTTATTAACTGTATCAAATGCATTTGTAAAACTAGAACATGAAGCCACCTTGGCGTATAATATAGGCTCTTACTCCGGTAAGAGTCACAAAACCCACATTGCTGACACACTTTTGTCCAATATAAGAGGGTGCTTTTTCCATTTAAAACTCTAATGAAATGGTGGCTTTAAGATAGTAGACTAAAGACATTTCTATTCCTTTTCTCTTCTTAAAAAAGAAAAAAACAAACAAAAAACTTCCCCAAAACAAGAATAAGGAGCAGAAACAAAAACTCTGTCTTTGAGGAAATCGAGAGACATTTGTAACCCTGAACTACAAAGAAGGGAAATGGATGAAGTGGCCAGTGACATAACCGAGAGGAAGAAAGTCAAACCTAAATGGATGGGGTAGGTGACTGCTGTGTGGGTGGATTGCTGCAAAGAGAAACAAGCCAATTTGCCTAAAAGCCTCAAAAATTGAAGCTACTAGGTCTTGGAGGAGCTGCTGGTGAAGTGGGGATTGAAAGCAATCTGTACAAGGAGCGTGGGACCTCTACGTCCCCAACCCCCATCCTGCCCAGCCAGGTAGTAACCCCACTCACTTCTGGGCAAGCAAAGGGAGGTTTATTCTCTGAAAAAAAGGCAACAAAGAAACTCCAAAACTAGAAACATCAGGCCCAGAGAAGGTGAGATCTTCAGCCCCCTTCACCCGTCTCATTCTAGAATGTCCAACCCCAGGCAGAAAATTATCTGGAGAACCACTTCCAGGACAAAGACCTAAAGATACAGTAATGGGGGGTGGGAGGAGAGTACATCACAGAAAAAGCCAACCAGCCCCTTTGTACCAGCCCTGTGCAACCACCCTGCATGGACCCTACACAAAAGCCTACCAGTCCACCCTCCCCACCCAGTTTCCAGCCAGATTGGTAATGTGAGTAGACAGCCAAGGATCATTAGAAATTTAAGAAATTTCTATCATGAAGTGCAGAGATCAAAGCAAACCATGAGGGCGGGGTAAAATGTCTTCAAGAAAAAGAATCCAGGGAACAAGAGAAAACTTAAAATAAATCCTACAATTAATATCCCTTGAGTGATAAAGATATTGCAACAGTAAAATGTGAACAAGAAGCTCTCTGGAAGGAACAGAGAGTAAGAAACCAGAGATTAAAAATCTGTGCAGTAGATTGCACAAATGGCCCCAAGTTTTTTCTGTCCCAGAATGCCTGCCACTTCCCAGTGAAACTGCAGAACTTCCCATCATGGCATAGAATCTGGTTATCTATTGTTGCATGACAAACCATCCCCAAAATTAGTGGATTAATTTTGTGGGTTAAAAACTGAGGGAGGGTGCAACTGGGTGATGATTCTGTTCCACGTGGTGTTGATGGAGCTCACTTAGTGGTCTTCAGCTGGTGGATGAGCTGGTCTGGAGGGCCCAAGATGACATCACTCACCAGTCTGGCTCCTTTGGCCCAGATGGCTGGAAGGCTGTCTCAACTGGATTGTTGAGTGGAGTGTTGACATGTAGCTTTTCCAGCACGGTGATCTCATACCTCTTCCTCAATGGCTGGCTTACCCCGGAGTGAGTGTCCCAGGAGAACCAGGTGGAAACTGTAGGGCCTTTTCTAACTTATCTTCAGAAGTTATGCCACGTCACTTTTGCTGCATTACTAAGGTACAGGCCCAAGCAAGGGAAGGTGTCATGAACCCTATCTGCTGATGGGACAAGTGTCAAAGGATTGGTGCACATGTTTTAAAACTTCCATGCTACCAGGGGCTGTGCTCCACCAAAAAGAGGAACTAAACCAAGAAGAGGAACCATGAGCTTTTCCTGTGTAACAAATTGCCTGAAAATGGCCACCATTTATTCGCTTATGAACCTAAAGCTCAGTAGCGGCGTGGGCTGGGCTCCATGTGGTCTTGGCTGGCTTCTCTCCTGTGTCTGCCGTCAGCTGGTGGTCAATGGCCTCACTCACATATATGCTGGTTGGCTTGGCACAGCTGGGGTAACAGAGATGATTTAGCCATCAGTCTCTTATACTTCAGCAAACCAGCCTGGGTTTGCTGCCAGCCTGGTTGTGGTCACAGGGTTCCCCAGAGCTGAAAGGGCAAAGGCTCATATGCACAAGTAATTTTCCAGCTGCTGCTTGTGTCATGTTTGCCGTTATGCCATTGGCCAAAGCAAGTCACATGACCAAGCCCAGAGTCAATGTGAGAGGGGCTTGGACAAGAGCTTAGACACAGGCAGGGGAATGAATCTCTGTGGCTTTTATTTTGTAAATTTTCTATGATGAACTGAGATATAGCAGTCTGTGGTTTCAACACAGGAGAGACAAAGGAATTCCTAATGGTGTCTGTGCCCCAAGTCTAGAGCAAAACTAGTCCAGATAGGCATCAAAGTTCAGAGCTCCAGAAAAAAAAATGGCAGCAGCATTAAATTATCAGACAGGTTTGTCTGTGAGGAAATCATGTTGAGGGATGTTTTACAGAGCGGTTTTCTGAGTGAGGGAAGACTTGGGTCAAATGTTCAAAGAAAGCTAAACAAACAAAAAGCACTTTTTAAAAGGGTATTGCTAAAGATGGTTTCTTTTTATTTTTTCTTTTATTTTTTAATCATGCAATAGTTGGCCATATTTGGGGTGTATATGTGATATTTTGATACCTGTATACAATGCTTAAGAATTAAATCTGGGTGATTGGGATATTCATTACCTTAAAGATGTATCTTCATATGTAACATGGGGCAACACATCGGGTTCTCAGTCACGCGTGGTGGCTCATGCCCATAATCCCAGAGCTTTGGGAGGCTGAGGCAGGAAGATCATTTGAGCCCAGGAGTTCAAGGCTGCAGTGAGCCATCACTGCACCACTGCATCCCAGCCTGAGTGACAGAGCAAACTCTGTCTCTAAAAACAACAAAAAAAATCTGGTCCTCAGGAGTGTCACGAGGGCCAGATGGGATCATGTGATCAGGTGATCAGGTGACCAATGGGTCTTTAAAGATTTAGGTGTCCCATTCTTGTCAGTGAACATTGCCCCCAATATATTTAATAGGTACGTTCACAAAGTAAAAACGTAATATATTATCAATCAATATATTATCATCTTATATGATATACACAAAATGAAAATTTTTAAAAGATGAGATCAAATATACAGATAGAATTACTAATTGTTTTTCTTGCAACCTGGTGGAGTATACTCTGCAATGCATGGACTCCACTGGAAAAGGCTGGTCTAGGAGATAGTAGGTATTTAATAAATGTAAGCACTTAAAAACACAATTATTATTGTTAGATAAAACTCTTGTTCTTCTCCTAGCCCACAAGCTCAGTGGAAGTAGAGACCAGATAAAGTTTCCCTGAAGTATACCCAATAGGAGTTCAACAAATGTTGTTGGTGGATGTGCCCAGGGTGAGAGAAGTGTAGCGGAAAGAGCACTGGGTTTGGGATTAAACAATCTTGGGCCCAAATTCTAGATTGGTCAAAAGCTCACTGTGTAGGCTGGGCACAGTGGTTCATGCCTATAATCCCAGCACTTTGGGAGACCGAGGCAGGTGGATTGCTTGAGGTCAGGAGTTCAAGACCAGCCTGGCCAACATGGCAAAACCTCTCTCTACTAAGAAAAAAAAATAGCTGGGCATGGTGGCGGGCACCTGTAATCCCAGCTACTTGGGAGGCTGAGGCAGAGAATCGCTTGAACCTGGGAGGTGGAGGCTGCAGTGAGCCAAGGTTATGCCACTGCACTCCAGCCTGGGCAACACAGTGAGACTCCATCTCAAAAAAAAAAAAAAAAAAAAAAGCTCGTTGTGTGACTCTGAGCAGGTCAGTGCGATTCTCTGGACCTCAGTTTCCTCATCTGTTAGAGGAAACTAACAAACCCTCCCTGGTAGGACTGAATTGAGAGTGACAGGTGTTAATGGGTGTGAATGTGTTCTGTTCCCTGTAAGAATGCTATTCCATGGGTATTACCATCACTCACCCAACAAACATCCTCTGTCCCCAAGTTGTGTTGAGGAGTGTTAGAGTGCTTTTGGCTACAAGTAACAGAATACTCGATTAAATGTGCCTTAAACCATAGAGGTTATTCATTTTTTTAATGTTTTGGATTGCTGTATTGCATAAATAAAGCAAACGAATCTTGAGCTGTAATGGCTGAAGGAATTTTTGGCAAGGGTATGATCTAGATCAAGATGTAGAACATTCTTGACACCCCATTTGGCCCCCCCCATACCTCCTTCCCAGCTACTGCTCCCCACTGCTCCACCCGCCATTGCAAAGGGTAACCACTAACCAACTTCTAACAGCATAGAATGGTTTTGCCCATTCTTAAACTTCATAGAAATGAATCATGCTGTATGTACTCTTTTGTGTCTAGCTTCTTTTGCACAATATAATTTTAAGATTCATCCATATTGCTACATGTGTCAGTAGTTTATTCTTTTTCACTGCTGTGTAGTTTAAAAAGTAACTATTTTATCCATGTAGTATTTCCAATATATCCATTTTTTATATTCATAAAATAACATATACATCCATTGTATGGATATATCACAACTTTTCTGTTCTTTTGTTGACAGGCATTGGCGGTGTTTCTTGTGTTTTGCTGTTCTGAATAAAGCTACTATGATCATCTACATACACATCTTCTTGTGGACATGTTTTTATTTTTCTTGGGTAAATGCCTGGTCATCAGGTAAGTCTGTGTTTAGTTTTAGTAGCTATTGCTTAGCAGTTTTCCAAAGCAACTGTCCAAATTTACACTCCTATTACTAGTATTACTAGAGTATGAGAGTTCCAGTTACTCCACATCCTCACCGACACTTTGTATTTTCAGTGTTTTTAATTTTAGCCACTCTGGTAAGTGTGAGATTGTATCCCATTGTATTTTTTTTTTTTTAGACGGAGTTTTGCTCTTGTTACCCAGGCTGGAGTGCAATGGTGCGATCTCAGCTCACCGCAACCTCTGCCTCCCGGGTTCAGGTGATTCCCCTGCCTCAGCCTCCCAAGTAACTGGGATTACAGGCATGTGCCACCACGCCCAGCTAATTTTGTATTTTTAGTAGAGACAGGTTTTCTCCAAGTTGGTCGGGCTGGTCTCAAACTCCCAACCTCAGGTGATATGCCTGCTTCGGCCTCCCAAAGTGCTGGTATTACAGGCATGAGCCAACAGGCCCGGGCCCCACTGTAGTTTTAATTTGCATTTCCCTGATGAATAATGATGTTCAGACCTTTTTGTGTGCTTTGCTTATTGGCCATTTTAATTTTCTCTTTTCTAGAGTTTCTTTTCAAGTTTTGCCCCAATTTTTAACAACTGAGTTATCTATCATTGAGTATTCTGTATACGAATCCTTTTCAAGGAGAGATTTCAAATATCATCTCCCAGCACAGAGGCTGCCTTTTTGTTATTCTAATGATGTCTTTTGATAAACAACATTTAACATTTTAATGTTGTTCAAGTCCTAGGGTCGTTCAGAGGATCAACAATGTCATCAAAGTGTCGAGCTTTTACTGTCCTTCGTTTTACCCCTCAGAGTGTGGTAAGGATGTTTCCTTGTGGTCACAAGATGGCTGTCACAGCTCTAACCATCACATTCTCACGACCGAAAGCAGGAAGAAAGAGGGGGTGAAGGTAGATAGAGAGAAAAAACCCCTTCCCAGAAGTTCCCAGCAGACTTTCCCTGTTGTCTCATTGGCCAAAACTCGGTCACATGGCAACCCCTCACCACAAGAGAGGCTGGGAAACTATCTTCCGTTTTCAGCCTCTGTCCTAAGAGATGGGCTCTGCCAGCCTGGGAAAGGGGGAGGAAGGAGAAGCGTAACATACAATCAGTGAGTAATTACAACGTCTACTATGAGAATCAATAAGTAACTAAGGTAGCATGACCAACTGCCCTGGTTTACCTGGGAAATGGGACGTTTTAGAACTCAAACCAGGAAAGTCCTGAGCAGACCAGGAAAAGCTGGTCACCCCTACCTTAAAGAGCTTTCACTCAGCCTGTAGGCAGGATCGGCTAGACCTCATCTCAAACCTAGATGGAGAAAGTAATCAGATAAGGTTCTAGGAAGGGAGTGTGAGGCTTGCCTGCGTCTTTAGTTACCCCAACCTTAGACACCAGCCCCCGACATTCTACCATTAGCTCTACTCTAGCCAGTCAGTCTGGCTCAGAATATTGATGTGTGCCTCAGATGCGCCAGGCTCTGCCCTAAGAGCTGAAATTCCTGGTTGCATCAGATACGGTTCCTGCCCAAAGGAGCACCAGACCAGTGGGGGAGATGTCAGGTAGACAGACAGTCAGATATGAGCATTGTGCTGGAGGCAGCAGGATGGGAGGACAGAGTGCAGCCTGGCAGGCCTTTCTGGGGAAGGCACTGCCTCCTCTGGGATGTGTAGGAGCCTGACTGGTAGATGAATAAAAAAAACATTTCAGGTATGAGCACTGTCCACTCTGCAGTCTTCTTTTAAAGATGCTGGGCAGCTCATTCTTGGGAATTTATTTTCTCCTTAATAAGATTTTATTTCTCCCTTATAAAGGTCCACCTTCCATCTGCAGGGTTCTCTGCAAGCCCTTTTACATCCACTTATTTGACCCTCACAATGGCACTTTGTGGGTGCAGAGCTGCACTACAGAGATGACTACCTCATTTTATGGAGGAGGAAACTCAGGCCCAGCGAGGAAGAGGAGGAGTCACCTACACAAGGTCACATGGCTACTAAGTGCCCAGTGGGCATTTAAACTCAGCTCCATTTCCCTACAGCTGCCTTTTTCTGGGCAGGGCCAAGGTTGCTCCAGTGCTTGGGAGGGGAGAGCAGGTCTCCTCGTGGTAGACTCCTCTCTGCAGTGTCCCCCTGGCAAGAGCACCATTACAGATAATGGGGGTCTGTGCCCAGATGTGGCCCCAGGACCATCCCATTGTACATCAGCCTGCCACAGGGAACGACTATCCTGTCCCCATTGCCAGAACCCTGCTTAGTCCTTTTGGAAGCAAGAAGCCCTCCTCCCCCTCTCAGAGAAATGGCAGTTTTAGGAGTCCAGGAGAGAAGGTAGTGGAGTCCCATGGGGTCAGCAGAAGTGCTGATGCGATTGGTCACTCACCAACAGCATCAACTAACCCCACCCCCTGGGAGGAGTGGGGTGGCTCCAGGCTCCATGGTCTCTTAGAAGTGGCTCGGCACCAGCAGGGTCTGTGAAGTGGAGACAAAAGACTGGCCCTTTCCCCAGAATCTAAACCCTGAAAGCCCTTCTGAAACTGCCATGCAAATGGGGCGTCATCACCCACAGACCTCACAAGCAACAGTGTGGATTCACTCATTTATCTACTCATTCATTCATTCTGATTTTTTTTGGCACCTTACCTCAAGGAGCCTGTTAATATTAATCTAGTTCACTGTATCAATCTTTTCTTGTATAATAGTTCCTTTCTTTTATGATAGTGCTCGCTTCTCAGAGCTGGGGAGACAATGATGGACTAGGTTGCCTCACTAAGCCAATGGTGGAGTGAAAGAGACCTTAAAGGATTAATCCCATCAATATGCAATTTGAGTGTGATAACACTCATAGGAAGAGTGTAGAGATGGACAAAGCCAGATGACTGATTTATTTGGGAGGTGTGGGAGGTTGGCTCACCATAGGCCCCTGGCACTCTTTGTTTGGGATCCCCACCTTGTATCAAATATTTTTAAATGTACCACATTAAATATATTTTTAGCTGTAAAAATTTTAAAATTTTTACCTTTTGTATATACAGGCTCTGAGTGATTTCTTTAATTAACACTTGTCTAGATTATATGACAATCGGCCCACAAGCTGGAAATGCTTTGCAAAGAGAGAAAAATAGAACCCACAAAGGATTTCAGCTCCACCTTGAAATGTTGAATGGGCTGGGGTTCTGTGTAGGGCTTTATTTGAGCAAAGAGATCTGTGGCTAAAATACCTTGAAACCTCGTTTCCCTAGAGGCCACCATATGCACCTGGCTTGTGAGGTTTGGGCTGGGTGGGAAAGGTGGTATGGGACAATCTTGAGTGGTGGGGACAGCACTGGGAGCCCAAGGCCATCGTGAATGGGCAGGAGGTCCCTGATTCTGGAGCTGAGTTCAGTATCCAGGGTATGCAATGGACAGAGAGACTCCCCTGGGTTGGGGATAGGGGGTGATTTGTGGGTGATAACTATAGGATAAAGGCCGGCTGTAATCTTGGCTTGGACCACCTCCAGCTGGCAGCTTATGACAGCTGGAGACCCCTGGGAGTGACAGGAAGCATTTCTGTTCCTTCCTGTGGGCACGGTATATGGGAGGAAGGCCCCTGGCTGCCATCAGAGAAGAAAGGCCAAGCCTATTCCTGGGTTGAGACACAGGTGAATTTTCAAATGAATCCTTCTTAAAGGTGCTAGAGCAATGAAGATTTAAAAAAATCATTATTATTAAAATCGTGGTTCAAGAACTATAGGGCTAAGCTTAAACCATTCAGTTTTTAAAAATTAAACCTTTAAATTTTAGTGAGAAAAAATCATTATCAAAATTCATTAAAAAGGAAAACCGGTGACTCATGAGCACAGGAATAAATGCTTCCCATTACTCTCAATTAAGAAATTCGCATTTTATAAAACACAAACTATAAAAATCCTGGAAAACAGCTTAGGCAATACCATTCAGGACATAGGCACGGGCAAGTATTTCATGATGAAGACACCAAAAGCAGTTGCAATGAAAGCAAAAGTTGACAAATGGGACATAATTAAACTAAAGAGCTTCTGCATAGCAAAAGAAACTATCAACAAAGTGACAACCTACAGAATGGGAGAAAAGTTTTGCAAATTATGCATCTGACCACAGTCTAATACCCAGCATCTATGAGGATCTTAAATTTACAAGAAAACTACCCCATTAAAAAAGTGAGCAAAGAACATGAACAGACATTTTTCAAAAGAGGACATAGATGCAGCCAACAATCATATGAAAAAAAGCTCAACATCATTGATCATTAGAGAAATGCAAATCAAAACCACAATGAGATACCATCTCACACCAGTCAGGATGGTTACTATTAAAAAAATCAAATAATAACAGATGCTAGCAGGGTTGTGAAGAAAAAGGAATGCTCAGTACACTGTTGGTGGGAGTATAAATTAGTTCAACCATTATGGAAGACAGTGTGGCGATTCCTCAAAGACCTAAAGACAGAAAGATCATTCAACCCAGCAATCCCATTACTAGGTATATACCCAAAGGAATGTAAAGGCCAGGTGCGGTGGCTCATGCCTGTAATCCTAACACTTTGGGAGGCCAAGGCAGGCAGATCACTTGAGGTTAGGAATTTGAGACTAGCCTGGCCAACATGGTGAAACCCCGTTTCTGCTAAAAATACAAAAATTAGCCGGAAGTGCTGGTGGGCACCTGTAATCCCAGCTACTTGGGAGGGTGGTGCAGGAGAATCACTTGAACCCAAGAGGCAGAGGTTGCAGTGAGCCGAGATTGTGCCATTGCACTCCAGCCTGGGCAACAGAGCAAGACTCTGTCTCAAACAAAAAAAAAGAAGAAATATAAATTGTTCTATGATGAAGACACATGCAACTGTACGTTCATTGCAGCACTAATATCAAAGACATGGAATCAACCTAAATGCCCATCAATGATAGACTAGATAAATAAAATGTGGTATATATACACCATGGAATACTATGCAGCCATAAAAAAAGGGAGATCCTGTCCTTTGCAGGGACATGGATGGAGCTGGAGGCTGTTATCCTTAGCAAACTAATGCAGGGACAGAAAACCAAATACCACAAGTTCTCACTCATAAGTGGGAGGTAAATGATGAGAACACATGGACACACAGAGGAGAATGACACACACTGGGGCCTACTGGAGGGTGGAGCATGGGATGAGGGAGAGGATCAGGAAAAATAACTAATGGGTGCTAGGCTTAATGCCTGGGCAATGAAATAATCTGTACAACAAACCCCCATGGCACATGTTTACCTGTGTAACAAACCTGCACATGTACCCCTGAACTTAGAAAGAAAGAAATTCACATTTTAAACATACCATGGCTTTGACAAGGAAAAGGATATTTAATAGATAAAGATATTAAAGTAGCTTCCTAAAATTACTTTTTAATTACAAAAGAAAAAGTAAACAACTTTACAGTGGAGAAACTGGATGTCACCTTAACCAAATGATCAGTTAACACTAATAAAGGGACAAATTGACATTGTGTACCTCTTAATGTGATAGACTGAGAAGAACACAGTGTCATTTACAAGATATTCCTGCCCAAAATGCATAACCTCAGTCTAATCATGAGGAGACATCACACAAACCCAAAGTGAGGGACGTGACATTCCATAAAACAACTAACCTATATTTTTCTTAAAGGCCAACATCATGAAAGACAAAGAAAGGCTGAGAAACTGTTCCAGATTAAAGGATACTAAAGAGACATGACAACTACATGCAACGTGTAATCCCAAACTAGAAAAAAAGCTGTAAAGGACATTACTGGGACTGAACAAAATACAGACTACAGGTTAGTTAAAATGTATTGGGTGGCTGCATGGGGGGAACAGGCCTTCTGCCACACTGGTTGGAGTGTCAGGCCATTTGGCAATATTCACATAAACAGAATATTGCACCAAAGATGAAAGATACAAAATTGTATCCACTTTTTGATTCTATTTATATAAAGTCCAAAAATTAGCAAAACTAGTCTAGGGTGATAAAAGTAATAGAAGGGCAGTGATAGTTTTCCTTGAGAGGATAACAGTAGGGCTGCTGGGGTGCTGGTCATCTCTCTTTCTTCATCTGAGTGATGCTGACAGGGATAAATACAGTTTGTAAAGCTTTATCATTTGCAACCTATCTATGCACATTAAATGCATATTATACTGAAATATATTTTTAAAGTAAAAATAGCCCTTTGTGTAAACCTCCACATTTTATTCCCTTGTTCTGAAGAACTGTTAACAGCTTGGTATTTCCTTCTAGATATGTTTCTATTTGTTTATACTGATAAGTTGACCAATGTAAGCGAGTGGATGGATGGATAGATAGATAGATAGTAGCTAGCTAACCAGATAGACTGAGTTTGTTTGTTTGTGGTGTTTTTTGTTTGTTTTTGTTTGTTTGTTTGAGATGGAGTCTCTCTCTGTCGCCCAGGCTGGGGTGCAGTGGCGTGATCTCGACTCACTGCAACCTCCACCTCCCGAGTTCAAGTGATTCTCCTGCCTCAGCCTCCCGAGTAGCTGGGATTACAGGTGCGTGCCACCACACTTGGCTGATATTTTGTGTTTTTAGTAGAGACAGGTTTCACCGTGTTAGCCAGGATAGTCTCAATCTCCTGACCTCGTGATCCACCCGCCTCAGCCTCCCAAAGTGTTAGGATCACAGGCATCAGCCACTGCGCCTGGAAAGTTTGTTTTGTTTTTACCGTAAACGTTACATATTATTGTTCTGTGACTTGCTATTTTCTTTTGATAATGTATCTTGGAGATCTGACCACATCAGTATGAAAACACTATTTTTTTAAAGAACACACAATATTTCACAGTCAGAATAAACCATAACTTTATTAGTGTAGTATTGTTTGGCATTTAGGTCATTTCCAACTTTTGCCATTTAAACAGCACTACAAAAACACTCTTTGACCCATTCCTTTGAGTATTTGTATGTCTCAATCGAGCGTATGGCTAAAGGAGGAATGTCTGCATCAGTGTTTGTGCATTTTCATTCTAATAAATGTTGCCAAATTGCCTACCAAATATATGACCCCAGTTTACACACTGTCCATTCATTCACTCATTTATTTATTGACTCACATACTTGATAAACATTTATCAAGGATCTACTCTGTTCTGGGCACACTGTTCTAGGTTCTGGAAATTCAGCAGTGATGAGGAGGTAGTCCTTACTCTCATGGAACTTGCAATCTGGTCAGGGAGAGAGATCCCCAACAAGTAGAGACGTATATATATGGTGTGTCAGGTGATGAGAAACGCTAAAAGTAAGTTAAGGTGTCTGAGCATGCCTATTTCCCCACATTGTGACCAACACTGATATTACCCATTCTTCTGATATTTCTTTCTGATTTGATAGCTATTTCCCCTATTGTGTATTGTGTTCTTATCCCTTTTTGCCCATTTTATTGATGGAGTGTTTTTTTCCTTTGTCCTTATTGATATGTGGGAGCTCTTATTTTGTTGTGGATTTTGATCCTCCGACTATTAAATATGTTGCAACTATTTGCCCCAGCCTGTTAAATGTTGAGCACCTGTAATTTGAAAATCTGAAATCGAAAATGCTCCAAAATCCAAAACTTTTGAGTACCAACATGATGCCACAAGTAGAGAACTCTATACCTGACCTCACGTGACAGGTTGCAGTCAAAATGCAGGTGCACAACACACAGAAAAATAAAATTACCTTCAGGTAACTTGTATAAGGTATACACGAAACATGAATGAATTTTGTGTTTAGACTTGTGTCCTATGCCCAAGATAGGACTGTATATGCAAATATTCCATAATCCAAAAGAATCTGTTATCTGAAACACTTCTGGTTCCAAGCATTCCAGATAAGGGATACTCAACCTGTCTGGTTTTTATATTTGCTCATGGTATTTCACAAAGTCCTTTTGATGGGGAACCACAAGGAAAATTATTTCAGACTTTTATTCTAAGAAAAGTTGGGCTTCTTCTCAGGAACCGGGTTTTTTTTTTTTCCTGAAAATCCACATAACTGCATTTTCTTTTTCTTGCTTTGGCTACAAAGAATCTCAGAACAAACTTGTCTGTTCACCTTTAGCAACTGTCCAGAACTTTACAGCAGGCATTCAATAACCTAACCTCATCCCTGAGTTCACCTTTTCTCCCCCTTCTCACAATTTCATTATCTCTTTCTTTTCCTAATCTCTGGCTTTAATACATTTGTAAGCTGTCTTAAATCATTTTTGCAACAAGGTTGGGCATAAATAAATGATTTTGCTTCCCACTTACTGCAGCCCATTTCACAGATGATAAAACTGAGTCCCAGAGAAGGGCAGCAACTTGATCCAGGGCTGCAGTGAGTCAATGGAGAAGAAGAGACTCTCATTCAACCTCTCCATGCTTGGTGGGTTCCTTTCCTGCTCTGTCCATTTCTGAAGAGATCACTTGTCTCTCATTTGCCAACTGTATTAATCAGAAGTCTGTATTAATCAGAAATCTGTATTAATCAGAATTGCCAAGTGACAGAAATCCTGTTAAATAAACAAAGAGAATTACTTATTCCCTTATTGCCCCATAAGGTGCAAACCAAATGGAGTTCAGGCATGGCTTGATCCAAGTACATGGACAGGATCAGAAGCAGGCCTCCGTCCACACTCAGCTTTGCATCTCTTTTTGCTTGGTAATATCATCCTTTCCTGCTTCAGACAGCTTCATTCCATGTGGCATAAATATGACACCAGCAGCCCCAAGGCTGTTACATCCTGACACATGAAGATGGAGACCCTCCCCTATAGCCCCAGCAGAAAAACAGGGCCCCACTTGGAAAGCTCTCCCCTGGTAGGCAAAGTGACAGACATCTTGATTGACAACTCCATCCTGTCTCTTGGAGTCAGGGAGGAGTTCCCCAGAGACAGGAACATGGGAAAGTGTGGAGGACAGACACACTCTTCAGTGACCAGTGCCTATTGTCCCAGGGAAACAAAAACTCCCAATCAGCAGGGGAAAGAGATGCTTCCCCAAGCACAAATCAGCCAGTGAGTGACTTTGGTCTTTCTTCAACAGAAACTCGTCTTCTTCCCTCCTGCTCTTGAGCTCTTGGTGGCTTTCAGGGCTAAACTACCACCATCGCCTTCAATAACAGCATCTTTCAACTCATCCTGCCTCCACATCCTGCCTTTTGCTGTTTCCTGTCCCCTTCCTATCACCTAGCCAAATGCTAGCATCTCTTCTTCAGGGATCCTTGCTTGAATACCCCAACCAGGAAAGTCTTTCTCTTCTGAACTTCATACCCCATCCAAATACATTTTTTAAAACTAACAATGACTATGTGCTTGGCTTTACTGGAAAAGATTTAAAAAAAAAGTCTCAGAAGGTGCATCAGATTTGACCGGAAATACTATTTCAGAGGATTGGCTGAGTAGTTTCTGGGAGGCTGTTTTCATGCTAGAGAAAGCAAACAACATACCTATCATGGTCCCCAAGGTTGTTTAGAAGAACAAATAAGAAAATAAATGGGAAGAGAAGGCAGTTAATATTTATTAAACACCTATTATGTACTAACACTGGCAAGCTTGTTATGTGCATAATCTAGTTGAGACCTTCCCCAAACCTTGCCAGGTAAATATCAATTTAAAGACAAGAAAACTAATGTTCAGAGAGGTAAAGTGGCTCACCCAAGATCACACAGCCAGAGACTTGAAGAACTGGGATTAGAATTATCCAGCTGTCCTGTTCTCTTTCCACTCATTCCCTAATAAACACCCCCCATTATTAAATGATGACTCACACTACAGAAATGTCTCGTAATTAAATTTGAAAATAGGAAAAGCATTTGGAATTACTCTGAGGAGGCTAGCCTTAGCAGAATTACTTCCATACCAAGAATTTGTTCCCCAGCTATGTAGCAGCTGGATTTTTTTTTCATTTTTTGATGTTCCCAATGAGTGGAATGTAAGAAGCACAGAAGATGACCAGTTTCCACACTTCACTTCCTTCCCAGGCTGCCTCAAACCCTTTGTCCAACAGGGACATATAAATCAATTGATCAATCAAGAAACCAATCAATGAATTAATAAGTCCCCACTTTTGCAAGATATGCTTGTTTGGGGGCATTTATTGACCCACGGTGGACACACCAAAGTCCTAGGCTTTGTCTCCCAAAACACGGTGACAGTCAGTGGGGAAAGCTGGTTTGTCTTATAGCCAACAGTCCAAGAACACATCTGTTGCCAGGCTCCACGTCAAGCCACTGAAATTGTATGGGCGCTTTTCTCTTTCCTACCATGTAGAGTTGTAGTAAAATAAGCTGGGTTTGAATATCCTGGCTTCATCCTCTCTGTGATCTGAAAGGCATTCCTTCACTGAGCCTGTTTCCTCACAAGTAGAAAGATGGGCTGCGCTGGGTGATTGTGAAGCTGGCCTACAAAACTGGCTCTGAGTGAATCTGCAACTGCCTCTCACTCTGAGTCTGGTGCCTAGTAGGTACTCAAACAAATAATTTCCTGGCAGGTTGAATCTGAGTGGAGTGAAACGTTAGACTATGGGACTTGAGAGTTGGGCAAATCTGGTGCCACCTCTCAGCCATGTGACCTCAAGCACACACCACATGACCTCTCTGGGCCTCCGCTTACTCTTCAGCAAAAGGGAGCTGCTGATGGCACCTTCAGAGGGTGGTGAAGCTGAACCGGCTAAGGTATGTGAATGGTGCTCATTGACGGTTCGCCCCTTCCTTTCTTTACCTAAGGAAGGACAGGCTTATCACCTATAGAAGCTGAGGCATGGATCTCAGCTGTCTAACCCACAAGTTCTCACAGGCGTAATTGAAAACTGTTGCCAGGGTTGGGTGGCTGATGAAGGAGAGATCGGCAAGTATTGATGTCCAGAGCTCTGTGCCCCTTTTCTGGCAGACGAGCAATCACTCTACTACTGGGGAGACACTGTTGGCCAACTCACTTGAAATAAAGTCTGGTTACTCACAGTGACTGACAAAGCCTGCCATGATCAAGCCCGAGCTGGCTTGGGTTTCCTCCCTCATTCTGCTTCATCTATAATGACCTTTTTGTTGATTCTTAATCCCATCAAGCTGTTTCTATTCCTACCCCTGGGCCTTTGTACAACTGTCCTCTCTGCCTGAAATTCTCTTCTCCCAAGTTGTCAGGGAGCTCACTTCCTTCAGGCTTCTGCTCAAATGTCCTGTTTCAGAGAGGACCTCCCTGACTACCATCCTGCCTTAGTTACTCCTGACATCACTCCCCTGCTTTATTTTTTCTTTGCAGTACCTCATGTAAACTATGTATTTATTTGTCTGTTGCTGCCATTCACAGCCAAAATGTGAGCTCCATGAAGCAAGACTTTGTCTAGCTCAAAGTCATATCTCAGTGCCTGGAATAGTGATTGGTGGTTAGTAGGCTCTCAGCAACTGTCAAATAAATGGGTGGAGGGTGGATGGTGGATGGGAGGATGGGAGGATGGGAGGATGAGTGAATGAAAGAAAGCGTGAGTGGTGGATAGGTGGGTAGATGGTGGATGGTTGGGACAGTGGATGATTGGATGGGAGGGTGGGTGGATGGTTGGATGGATGGATAGGAGGGTGGGGGTGAATAGCAGATGGGAAAATGAGTAGGTGATGGACAGTAGATGGATGGATGGGAGGGTGGGTGAATATGTGGATGGGTAAATGAATGGATGGGAATGTCTGTGGGTGGTGGATTGGAGGGTTGATGGATGGGAGGATGGGTGAATGGAAATGTGGGTGGATGGTAGATGGGAGTGTAGGTACATGGTGGATGGTAGATGGATGGAAGGTGGGTGAATGGGTGAATGCATGAACGGGAAGGTGGGTGGATGGGAGTATGGGTGCATGATGCGTGAGAGGATGGGTCAGTGGGTAGAGCAGAAAGAGCACTGGGTTCTTGTTCCAGTTCCCTCCCACCTGCTGTGTGACCTGAGCTGAGTTACTCATGCTCTCACCTACTGTTCCCGTATCTGCAAAACACACAAAATGAATTCTGCCTCATGGAGCTGCTGTGAAAACAAATAATAAGATGAACTTTTTCTTTGGTTATTCCTGGATTGGTCACTATTTGATTAGAAGAAGAGCTTTCCATTGGACCATCTTGGGGCCATGTTAGCCATGCATTCTATAATACTGAACATCTTTGCTTCCCTTATAAGCATGTGGACTGACTGCTCTTTGCATCATGGTTCTAGCAAGTATTATGTACCAAGTGTGAAAACAAGCAAATTACAACGCAATGTCCTTTAACCCCCTCTAGCAATCCTGAGATGAGGAGGCTGAGGCCAAAGGAAAGACTAAGACCTGCCCATGGACACATGTTGGCAAAGACCAAGCAGGAACTCGAGCCAGTTTACCTGAAACCAAGGTCCAGGCATTTGTGAAGGTAGAAGGCTGAATAAATGAAATTGTATAATTATATTAATTCTATTGATTGATTAGCAGCAGGGCTTGATCAGGAGGTATCATCTGCAGTACTTTGGGATGCATTTGGGGCCTTCCTATGGCTCTGGGGTCATTTTTTGCATATCCATCTTCTGAGAGGATGGGCAGAGGAGAGCTGAAAGTGAATCAGGTGGAAAAAATCAAGGAATATCAGCAGAAAGCATCACCTCCCCTGACTTTGTCTCTAGATGGGAGCCCAGACGGCCAGAGGTAAGACCGAAGCAGTGGGGCTGGAAAAGAGTGGGGTGGATGGCAAAGATATTGGGAAGGAATTGGACAGTACCATTGACTCACTTGATAGAGGGTCTGAAAGAAGGTGGACCCCACATGGGGAGCAGGTAACTGGAGGGAGAGTAGGACCATACCCCTGCCAAAGGGACATCTGAGTCAAATCACAATGATCCTGGATCCCCAGCCACAGATCATTTGCTGGGACCCCGTGGTGCTCAGAAGGACAGCCCAGTGGTTAGGAGCAGGGCTTTGGAGGCAGAGGAACCTGAGATCCAGTCCTAGCTCTGTCCTTGCCTTAGGGAAATAACTTCCTCTCTCTGAGCTCTGGTTTCCTCAGCTGAGAAATGTAGGTAATAATCATAGCTGTCCTTTAAGGATGTTTATGAGGATTAAATGAGGCTGTGTGTGAGGTGCCTAGCGTGGAAGCCTTCACTGGGGAAACCAGCTGCTGTGTTATGATGAGACTCAGACAGCCCTGCGGCCTGCAACCTCCTGAGACACCCTCAGCCAGAACCACCCAGCTAAACCACTCCCAAATTTCTGGCCTTCAGAAACTGTGTGAAATAATAAACAAGTATTAGTGTTTCAAGCCAGGGCCAGGGAACTTCTATAAGGGTCCAAACAGTAAATATTTTAGTGTTTGTGGTCCATGTGGTCTCTTTCACAATTACTCCTACATTGTAGTGTAAAGGCCATAGGTGATACATGAAGAAATATAGTTGTGTTTCAATAAAACTTTATTTATAAAAACAGATGGTGGGCCAGAGTCAGTCTCTTGTCCACCCCTGTTTTAAGCTAAGAAAATAAATGATTCACTCATTTCTCATAGTGAATTAAAATCGTCTCTTTCCTCGTGGAGTTGATGGTCTTGCCTGGAATGCCCAACCCCATGTCCTGGACGTCTTTCGATTGGACTGCCCAGACCTCAGAGCAGGGTCTGTGTTGACTCACCTCATGTCTCCAGCTCTCCCAGCTCTCAGGACCTTGCACAGAGAAAATGCTAACTTAACCTTGGTTTGCTGAAGGAACAAACCAGGTAAGACCCAAGGCACTATTTGTGCCACATGTGGGGAGCAGATTCTTGGGGCTGTGGGGAACACTCAAAGGATTAATGTGGTCTGAAAGGCTTCCCGGAGGAAGTGAACTTGAGCTGAGTCTTGAAGGATAGGTGCAACTCAGACAAGCATTAAGCAAAGTGATGAATATTTCAGGCAGGAGGGAAGAGCATGAGCAAAGCATGGAAGGGTAGACACATGGTGGAGTCAGCAGGTTGACCTTGAATGCCAGGTAAGGGGTATAGATGTCATCCTGGAGACCAGTGCTTCTCAAACAGAGGTAAAGTGGCTTCATAGATGGACTTTAGAGAGAAGGGCTGTGACTTCCATAAAATTATGTGGCCCAGAGACAATGAAGACACTGCAGTAAACCACTGAAGCCACTGATGCATAATAAGTGAACTGCTAATATGGGCAACGGGAGCTCAGCCCCATTGAGGTCCTCTTGAGACAGTGAAGAGCACACCTCAGGTCTCCCAACTCAGGGCAGGGGCTGGTATTTATCCACCACCTCCCATCAGTCATTGGCTGAGGGCTGCCTGGGGACTCTCTCTTAGTTCTCCAGCACCTTGGCTTCAGACAGTTGCAGATGTTTGCAGAAGACTCCTTGGACATGGAAAGGTGAGTGCTGAGAGGACATGGGCAGGACAATGACCAGGTGGGGTGACGCAATGCAGTATGTGAGGACTAGCAATTGAGCAACTGTATGTGCATTGGGGTGGGGAAGGGTGGGGAAGTGGGGAAGGAGGCTGGGGCCAGGGGAAGAGAGGAGGGGCCTGAGAGGAAGGCCTGGCTCACAGACCCAGTGAGTAGGTGGTTGGGCCCTTTCCAGAGTTGGAAGCCTGCAGGGGAAGAGGCTGAGTTCTATTTTAGACACCCTGGGTTTGAGATGTCCACAGGACTTCAAGCGGAGCTGTCCAGCCAGGTAGATGAAGTGTGGCAACATGTCAGAGCTGGGAAAAGGATTTGGGAGAGCTGGCTGGACGTGGTATCTCATGCCTGTAATCCCAGCACTTTGGGAAGCTGAGGCGAGTGGATCACCTGAGGTTAGGAGCTAGAGACCAGCCTGGCCAACATGATGAAACCCTGTCTCTACTAAAGATACAGTAATTAGCTGAGCAGGGTGGTGTGCGCCTGTAATCCCAGCTACTTGGGAGGCTGAGGCAGAAGAATCGCTTGAACCCAAGAGGTGGAGGTTTCAGTGAGCCAAGATCATGCTATTGCACTCCAGTCTGGGCAACAAGAGTGAAACTCAGTCCAAAATAAATACATACATAAATAAATAAAAATTTAAAAAAGAATTTGGGAAAGCCGCAGAGATGAGGAGAGAACAGAGCCAAAATTGGACTCAAGAAAGAAGCAACAAAAGGGAAGTTAAGCAAAAAAGGAGAAAAGAGTGCAGGCGGGGCCATGGGAGGGGCCACATTTCTGAGCTGACGTGCTGAAGAGCTTAGCACTCAGTAAGAGCTAGGCACTCCCAGTAGTATTATTGATTGTATTATCACTGCCTTCAAATGTGCTCATATGGGCTTACTTAAATGAATGGTATGTCATGGCTGCAAATAAAAATTTGTTTCAATTAGTTAGTGGACATTCTTCACACCATTTTACAGATGAGATCATTGATGCTGAGAGAGGGGAAGCATCTTCATTTCTGTCCTGCCTGACTGCAGGGCCCACATTCTTTGATTCCAGCAGGTGGTCAAATGTCACAGAGAGTGTCAGGAGGGATGTTGACAGGACAGAGGCCCACAGGGAGGTTGGAGAGAAAAAGTGGATCTCATGACAGAGAGGGACTGGTCCTCGCTGAGTGAGCTACAGAACAGAGCAGGAAGTTGGGGAGAGGCCAGGCTTCCAGAGGGGATGGAGAAAAGAGCGGGACAGCAGCCGCCACATTTGTAGGCAGAACTTCCAAGACAGTCTATGATGAGAGGGAGAAATGGAGTGAAGGAGGGCTGGAGACACTGTAGGAGATAGAGGGCAGAAACGGGGGAAAGGAGGGAATTACCAGAGGGTGTGGGAACCCAGAAGTGGAATCAGGCTCATTCAGGACCATCTTTTTTTCCATCACACACAGGAAGGACCAAGAAACAGACATGCAGAAACAGGGAAGTGGGGGCTGGTGGTTTCCTGCTGATGCCTATGGCAAGGATCATCAGTCATCCCCCACACTCTGTCTCCCTTTCTCTTGAATAATATTCTCTTTATTTTTATCTGAGCACATTGGTGGCCTGCAGAATATTACATTTCCCAGCCTCCCTTGCAGCTGGACATGGCCATGTGGCTGTGGGCTGACCAGTCCCATTCACTGGAATATGACATGTTTGGAACTCTCTTGGGCCATCCCCTAGGAGCCATGGAGACATTCCACCAAGCTGTATAGCTTACGCCTGGGCTGCCCTGGGAGGCAAATGCAGCCGCACTTTATTTTATTTATTTATTTATTTATTTATTTGAGATAGACTTTCACTCTTGTCACCCAGGCTGGAGGGCAGCGGCATGATCGCGGCTCACTGCAACCTCCGCCTTCTAGGTTCAAGCGATTCTCCTGCCTCAGTCTCCCGTGTAGCTGGGATCACAGGCGTGCCCCACCACGCCTAGCTAATGTTTTTGTAGTTTTAGTGGAGACGGGGTTTCACCATGTTGGCCAGGGTGGTCTTGAACTCCTGACCTCAAGTGATCTGCCCACCTTGGTAGGTCTCTGTTCTTACACAGAATCCACCCACCCAAGTGAGTGTGCCCTCCCACTCTCCCTGCAGCCGGTTACTCCTCTTCCTTTGTGGCATTTTCCACAACTGGTTCATCCCTCCAGCCCCTGTCCAACCAGACTGTCAACTGCAGCAGAGCAAGAACGTAGCCGATCTCACAGCTCAACACCTGCAGCCAGCAAGATGCCCAGTGTGTGCAGACAAGTTCTCTGCTTTGGGGGGCTCAATCATCATCACAACAAACAAACAAGGCTAGTTCAGATAATGGGAAACAGTTCAAAGGAGAGGAAGCAAAGCTAAGAGGGCCAAGCCAAGCGTAGTGGTGAAGGATGGGAGTTTCCATCGCATGGTCAGGGAAGGCCTCTTTGAGGAGGTGACATTTGAACTGAAGCCTGGAATGAGCTAACCATGGGAGACTGGGAGTGTTCCATCCAGAGGAGACAGCAAATGCAAAGGCCCTGAGAAGGTGATAAGTAGGTGTGTTTGAAAAATGGGAAGGTGACCAGTGTGGCTTGGGGCAGAGATGTAGAGAAACGGTTAGGGGGGCTGCCTGTGGGCCTTGCAGGGGTGCTGTTTAGCCTGAGAACAGCAGGCACCCATGGTCAGGTTTTCCTTAAAACCCAACCCCTTCGGCTCCTTGGGAGGGAGGAGGGGTAGACCGCAAGGGCAAAACAAGAGGACAACTTGGGGGGCCTTTACACGAGTACAGAGACGCAGGAGGCTGCAGCAGACCTGGCAGTCACAGAGGCAAGGGTTGGAGAGCTATTTTGCAGGTAGAATGGACTAGGCTTGGCGGTTATCTTGGCAGATCTGGAAACAAGAATTCCAGTCCAAATAGATTCCCTGGAAGCCAGTCCCAAAGAAGCAAGCACAGGGTGTGATAAGGATCAAGTTGGCAACTGGGCATCCCTCCCACGGGGAACTCTGGCAACAGAACGGTCCCACCCAAGGGGCGAGGGGACTGAAATGTTTTTCCACCAACTCCCATCCTCATCCACTCAGGGGTGCTCCTGGGGGGCATTAACTCATCAGCACTCAGCCTGCCCCCCGAGTCAGCAAGCACCTGGATGGTGAATGCAATCCTGGTGTGGGCAGGGCACCCGCTGAGGGAATGAGAGGACAGCCACGAGCCGGGGACCTGGGCCTGGATAACTTTGCCCAGGACATCCCAGGAGCTGAATGATCAGAAGTTTCAAGGGGCTGCAGGGAGGCAGTGAGGACCCCTAGATGGGAACTGGTCCTAGGAATAAGGGGCTGAGGAAGGCCAGAAGGTGGGTGCCCACCACTTCTTCCTCAGTCTGATTTTGGCTGAGCCCTCCAGGAAGGAGGTGGCTGAGGACTTCGTGGGCCAGGGGGAGGCCATGGATGCTGAGGGCTGGGAGTTCTTGGGCCCAGAGGCAGAGGCCAGGGAAGACAGCAGGGAACTCAAGGAGCAGGGGGAGCTGGAGGCAGCCAGATCTGCGTCCTTTCAGAGTGACCTGGAGCAAGTCACTGAACCTCTCTGGGACCTCCATTTTCCCCACCTGTGAAATGGGTTCTTGTAAGAATTAAGGGAGAGAGCATGAAGGACCCAGAACTCCAGACTTTCTAATGCCAGGGTCTGATCTCATCCCTTCCCTGTCTAATGTCACTCAGTGGTTGCCTGTGGCTTGTGAAGGTTGGAACACCTCCCCCAGCCTTCTCCCGTTCCAGTAAGCAGGGCTTGCAGGGCCCCTGCCCACCAGTCCTGGCCCTCAATCCCCCTCCCCACCCACCTCTGCTTCTCTTCTCAGTGCTTCTCAAAAGTGGCAGCTCCTGCTTCCTCTCCTTTACCCCTCTGCCCGCCTCTCCTTCCCATCTCCTTGGGAATACATGCAGGCGAGTCACTGTGCTCCCACTCCTGCCCTGCTTCCCTCCTACACATACCCTTGCTCCCTCCACTCCCTCCCTCCCTCTGCCTCCCTCGTTACCCCATGGAGAGGCCTCTGGGCCTCTGCATTTACTGCCCCTCCACCTGGAATGCCCTCCCCAGACCTCCACAGGACTCGTTCCCCCACTTTATCCAAATCTCTGCTCACCTTGCAGAGAAGCCTCCCCTGACCGTGTCTGTCATTCTCTATCCCCTCCCCTGGCTTTGGTTTTCATCGCGGCACTCACCATCGCCACCATCATGTTATCTATGTGTGTGTGTCTTCATTGTTCCTGTCTCCCCGGCTAGGCTGCAAGCTCCAGGAAGGCCACATGTGGACCTGTGGTGGTGTTGGCTGAATCCTCAGCCTTGGGCCAGTGCTCAGTAGATACTTGTTGAATGAATGAATGTTTAACTCCTGTGAACCCTTCTCTGGCCTTGCCCCTAGGCTCCCACAGCTCCTCCCCTGTGCCTGGATTTCAGAACTTACTTGACCTTGTCATCATTACCTTCTTTCCTTCTCAGTCTCCCACCAGGCGATGAGGGTCTTGATAGAAGCTACTGTGTCTTCGGTTCTCACTGCTCTCTGGCACACAGTGCTTAGTAATGAAAAAAGAATCAATCAATTCACAACCTGCACGTAGTAGGTATGCATGAAATATTTTTGAGCAGATGATAGTAGCTGACACTTGGCACTGACTATGCACTAGGCACAGTTCTAAGTGCTTTGCATGCATTCATGCATTCGATCCTCACAACAACTCAGTTACTATCCCCATTTTATGGATGAGAAAACCAAAGGTCAGAGAGGCTCAGCAACTTGCCAGAGGTCACATAAGTAGTAAGTGGCACAACTGGGGCTTGAATCCAGGTTGTCTGACTCAGGCTTCTCTGTACCACCAGGCTCTACAGCCTCTGGGCTGGCAAACCATGAATACAAATAATAATGATGGCATCAACTACTATTACTTGTACACCTCAGTGTCAGGCCTTGTGCTGGGTGCTTTGCAGCCACCTTGTCTTTTAATTTCAAGAGTCCTCCTTGGGCAGGTGTTATTGAATCCATTTTACAGATGAAAAAAGTGAGGCCCAGAATTAAGGGCACACAGCGAATAATAGGCTCCGGGTCCTAACTCCTTCCAGAGTGGGACATTTAGAGGCCTGACCTTGGCTTTTCTCCTCCACTGTCCTGGGTCCAGCTCCCAATCCCTATCTCCCCCAGCCCATTACCACCTTTGTGTAGACTGAGACCCAAGGCTGGCCCCCACCCTGCTGTCCCCCAACCCACCAGAGAACTGCTGTCCCTTCATTATGAAAAATCTCTCTTTGTCCTTCCCTTCTCTTCCCCAGCCAATTACCAAGAAATTAACTTGATTGTGAACATATTTTGAAAATATTTTCACTGTTGTTTTTAAAATTTTTCCTTTGTTTGAAATAGTGTTACAACTTCAACCACAGGAAGAAGAAAAACCCTATCCCAGCTGACCAAAGCTGTGAATATAAAACCAGAAATGACTGTATTAAATAATCAAAACCGAAAACCACCTAAACAATAGAACTCCTCAGAGTTCTGGCGTCAGGAGGACTGGGGTCTTTGAGGCTGTCCCAGCTGGGGTGGAGTTGGAGGAAGTTGCAAACACAGGAGATGAGATGAGGGTCTTGCTTCCTGTGGTGGATTGTAAATTCTGCTCTGGTGCCTGGGCCTTCTCCAAAGGGTGCTGAGCACTTTCTTCCCTACTCTGTTTTTCAGGTAGATGGACCAAAGCCTGGGGAAGATGGGCAATTGGATTTATACAAAAGATTCAGGATGGGGCTAGAGATGGAGTTCCAAGTTAGAGACTCCCACTGGGGGCTCAGTCTGGGGCCAGAGTTAGGGCACAGTGTGGAATCAGGATCATGAGTCAATATGGGGCCTGGATTAGGACTCAGCCTATAACAAAGATCAGGAATCAGTCTGAGGCTGGAGTCAGGGCCTAGTGTGAAGCGAGATTCAGAGTTCTGACTCAAACTGATACTGAGGCTTAATCTGGGCTTCAGTCTGTGGTCAAGCATGGGGTCAGAGCCCCACCTGAGACCAGGGTTATGTTGTGGTCTAGGATGAGGTTCAAGCTTCAGTGTGCGATGCAGGATCAGGAGGGCTCTGACCTGCTTTCAGTGTGTCACAAGAATCAAGATGCGTCCCGGATCCTCAAGCTACAGAAATGGGGTCCTGGCTCTACCCCTTCTTGAGATCATGGGCAAGTCAATTCACCTACTGGGCCTCAGTTTCCTCTTCTGTAAACTAGGGGTAATGGGGATAATCACAACCTCTGTCCTAACTCCTTCCATGGCTTAAATGTTAATCCAAATGAGATAGCAGATGTAGCAAGCTTTGCAAACTGCAGAGTGTTGGACAGGCATTTATGTAAACACCCTGAAGGAAACTCCAGAGAAAGCTTATTGTGGGAAAATCAAAATGTCACTAGGCCTCCTGCTGTAGCTTCTATCCTAGTTTTTCTTCCTCCTGGACGACTAATAATAGCTAACAGTTATACAGCGTGGTCTTGTGCCATGTCCTAAGAACTTCATGTATATTTAACTAATTTAATCCACAAACAATCCTATGAAGTAGGTACTACTATTATCAGCATTATCAGTTGGGGAAACTGAGGCAGAGATAGATTAAGTAACTTGCTTGAAGTCACACTGAATAAGTGGAAATCTCTGATTCAAATCCAGGCAGTTTGGCTCCCAAGTCTATGCTGAGTGTAGGAGCTGGGGGATGAGGGATGAGTCTGGGGGATTCTTCATGGAGCAGACAGATACGGTTGAGAAGTACAAGTCAGCCCCAAAGACCTAGGGGTGACTTGTGGCCCCCAGCAGCCTGTCTTTGCCCAGGAGGCCAAATCTCCCAGCAGACCCCACTGCCACATGGGGACATAAAAGTTTGGGATTGGCGGGTGGCATCAGGCATCTCTTTAAACTTGTTTGTTTATGGAAAGAAATTTCAGGCCAGCTGCTGAAAACCTGTATTTTATGGGTAATTTTTCAATTTATTTCACACTGGTATTATAAAAAACAACAACCCAACTGACTGTGGAGGCTGGGATTCCACTGGGGTTGGTGAGGGAGGGGCGCTGGCTTGAAGCAGCTCCTTTGTCTGCCTGAGCATCCTACAGGGAGAAGGCTGTTTGCCTTCCCTTGGGAAAGAACAGGTAAAACAAAGAACAAAGGGGGGTTTGCAGAGATTTTTATTTAAGAGGAGAACAAGAAGAAGTCCAGAGGAAGAGGGTGGGGGGTTCGATGCCTGTCTTGTACATAACAAAACTGAGGCACCAATCATGAAAGTTACCAGTGAGAACTTACTCTGGGTTAGGTGCTGTTCCATGTTTTACCTGTAATACCTTATAGGTTGTCATGAGAATTAGTAAGAATTAGTCTTGGTTTGGGGTTGCCAGAAGCCAACCCTGAGACAAGGATTTGAGTTCAAGAAATTGATTTGGGAATTGATCCCAAGAAACATAGCATGGAGCATAAGGAGTGAAACAGGAAGGGCAGGCAGCCCATGAAGGACAGGTTACCCAGACAGCACCGTGGGCAACTGAAGCTCAGTCCCTCTGAAGTCAGCATGGCAGGGCTGGGGAATTCTAGGAGGCAGCACGGCAGGAGACAGCGTGGCATGTTTTATGTGTCCGGCCATCCTGCCCTTTCAATAGAGAGTTGGGGTATTTGTCCATCACTGAACATCTCCACTGTACTAATGAGTCCATTAGCAAAGTTTTTTCCCCCAATTATGGTATTTTTCATTTCTAAAATTTCTATTTGATCCTTTTATATAACTTCCATTTCTTTGCTGAGATTTTCTGTTTTCATTTGTTTCAAGAGATTTCATAATTTCTTGCCAAAGCATTTTTATGATGACTGCTTGAAAATCCTTGTCAGACAATTTCAACATCTGAGTCATTTTAGTATTAGCATCAGTTGAAACTTCAGGTCTTATTTCATACTTTAGCAGGCAGCAGTTTCCCTGTTTAAATGTAGCATGTGAGTTCTCATTTACTTTTGTGGGCTTTAGGTCCAATGACAGTAAACTTGTTGGAACCCTTGCAATTATTTATTTATTTTTTTGAGAGGAGTCTTGCTCTTGTCACCCAGACTGGAATGCAATGGCACGATCTTGGCTCACTGCAACCTCCGCCTCCAGGGCTCAAGTGATTCTCCTGCCTCAGCCTCCCAAGTAGCTGGGATTACTGGCATGCACCACCACGCGTGGCTAATTTTTGTATTTTTAATAGAGATGGGGTTTCACCATGTTGGCCAGGCTGGTCTCGAACTCCTGACCTCAAGTGATCTGCCCACCTCAGCCTCCCAAAGTGCTGGGATTACAGGCATAGGCCACCGCACTTGGCCTGGAACCCTTGCAATTCTATTCTAGTAAGCCTTGTTCTTCTGGTGCTACTGGGGCTGGCATTACCCTGCTACCAAAACCAGACAAAGACAGAACAAAAAAGAGAAATATAGACCAATATTCTTAATGGATTTAGACACAAAAATCCTCAGCAAAATATTAGTAGGTAGAATTCAGCAGTATATAATGGAGAATGGTACACCATGGCCAAGTGGGGCTTATTCCATTGAAGAAAGGTTGGTTTTATACTTAAAAATCAATCAATGTAATACACCATATCAGTAGACTAAAGAATAAACATTAAATGATTATACCAATGTGCATGAAAAACATTTGACAAAATTCAACAGCCATTCATAATTTTAAAAAATGCTCAGAAAAGTAGCAATAGAGAGGATCTTCCTCAAGGTGATAAAGAGTATCTACAAAAGTCCTACAGTCTAATGTCATAGTGAATGACTGAATGCTTTCCCACTAAGATTGGGAACCAGGCAAGATTGAGAACAAGGATATCTATGCTCATCACACTTACTCTGCATATGGCTGGAAGTTCTAGCAAGTTTGATAAAGCAGGTAAAGGAAACAAGGCACAAGATCAGAAGGAAAGAAAACTGTCGCTATTTGCAGTTGATATGATTGTCAATGTTGCAAAACCCAAAAAAAATCTACAAAAATACTCCTAGAACTAATATATGAGTTCAGCGAGGTGCTAGGATACAAGATCAACACACGAACATCAATTGTATTTCTATCTGCTAGCAATGAACACACGGACAGCAAAATTTAAAATAGAATACCATTTATAATTTCTAAGGGAGAAAAAAGGAAATAGGTATAAATCTAACAAAACATGCACAGGAGTTGTATGCTGAAAATGACAAAACATTTATTTAAAAAAGTCAAAGAAGATCTAAACAAATGGAGAGACATACTATGTTTTTGGATTGGAAGACTCAATATAGTAAAGATGTGAATTCTTCCCAAATTCATATACATGTTTAATGCAATTCTAATCAAACTCACAGCAAGATTCTTAGTAGATATAAACAAGATTATTCTAAAATATATATGAAAAGGCAGAGGAACTAGAATAGCTAAAATAATTTTGAAAAGAAGAATAAAGTGGGAAGGATCCATCTACCCAATTTCAAGATTTATTATATAGTTACAGTAATCAGTACAGTGTAGTATTGGTAGACAGAAAGACACATAGTCCATGGAATACAGGAGACAGCCCCAAAATAAATCCATGCCAATATGCCCAATTAATTTTTGATAAAGCTTTTACATCAAAGCATACTGGAGCAATTGGACATCCACAGACGAAAAATAAAAAATGAACCTCGAAATAAACAAAAATTAAAAACGAACATAAACAAAAATAAACAAACATAAACATAAAAAAATAAACAAAAATACAAAATGAACCTTGACATAAACCTCAAACTTTGCAAATCACGTAACCAACAAAGAACTTCTATATAGAATATATACATAGAACTCTTAAAACACAATAGTAATGTAAAAATCCGATTTAAAATGTGTGAAAGATATGCACAGACATTTCACCAAAGAGGATACACAGAAACCTATACACAAGTGAGCATGGCACCTTTATTCTTAATAATGAAAAACTAGAAAATACCCAAATGTCCTTCAGTGGGTGAATGGTTAAACAAACTATATTACATTCATACAGTGGAATACTACTCAGCAGTAAAAAGCAAATAACTAATACATGCAAAACTAAAATGAATCTCCAAACAAATTGTGCTGAGTGAAGAAAGCCAAATCTCAAAAAGATGCGTACTGCATGACTCCATTATACAATATTTATGTAAAAACAGTTATAGAGATGGGAGGCCAGGCGTGGTGATTCACACCTATAATCCCAGCACTTCGGGAAGCCGAGGTGGAAGAATCACTTGAGCCCAGGAGTTCAAGACCAGCCTGGGAAATATGGCGAAACCTCACCTCTACAAAAAATAAAAAATTAGCCAGGCATGGTGGCATGCACCTGTAGTCCAGGCTACACAGCTGAGGCAGGAGAAGCTTTAGCCCAGGAGGTCAAGGCTGCAGTGAGCCATGATCGTGCCACTGCACTTCAGCCTGGGTGACACAGCAAGACCCTGTCTCAAAAAATAAAAAATTACAGAGATGGAGAACAGATTAGTGGTTGCTAGGGATTAGGACTGGAAGTGGAGAGGGAGGGTGGAGCCATAAATGGATACCATGAAGGAGTCTTGTGATGATGTTTTAGTATCTTGTTTAAGTATGTTTAAATATCTTGATTGTGGTTGTATTATACAAGGCTACACACAGGTCAATGTTGCATCCTAGGAAGCCCCTCAATCCCTGGCAAACCAGACAGCTGGTCACCCTAGCAGATGGCCCCCTAGCAGGGGCCATATGTAGCCCTTGCATCTCTGAGGAGAAATTTGGTCTTCACCTGGTGAATAATACAGGTCCTCTGGCTGCTTAAGAAGAGCTTGTAGGGGTCAGAGCAGACACAGGAAGGAGCTACTGCATGACTGGGGCAAGAAATGAGGGTGGCCCAACGTTGGTCAATGGGCCAGATGTTCACCAAAATCTTGTTTTTTCTCCTGTGTGTTGTCTAGCACATGGTTGGACTACATTTCCCAGCCACCCTTGCAGGTAGGTGTGGCCATGTGTCTGAGTTCTGGCCAATGGGACATAGGTAGACAGGCTCTGTACTTCCCATAAGCCCTGCCCTTCTTGGTGAGCTTTAAACCAGGTACTGAACAGGGCAGAACACAAGCTGAAAGGAATCTGAGTTCCTGCTGTCCCACAGAGAACGATCTGCTGATCAGGAACACATGCTGTGAGCTTAGTGTGTTTCAGCCATTATACCTGTCTTCATCTATTTGTGACAATGGTGCCTTAACCGACACCCCTTGGGTGCACCCACCCTGCCGCCAGAGCATGCCATCAGCATCACTAGCCTCCCTGGGCACCTGTACTGGGGTAGGGGAACTGGATAACAGGCCAAGATGCCCAGACAGCCCCCATAGTTAGAGAACCAAACACCCTCTGAGCATCTTGGGGCTTGAAGGGCCCTGAGTTCTGGGCCTTAGAACCCTAGAAATATCCAATTCTGGAAGCACTAAAGGAGCTCTCACAGAATACAAAATCCCATCTGTGCCATTGAACAACTGGGGAAATTGAGCCTAAGAGAACAGAAAGTACTTGAGGTCCCACAATGAATCTATGGATGAATGAGTGCTTATTCATTCACTCATTTTTTTAAAAAAATCCATTCCACAAGTATGTCTTAATCACTGCAGTGTAAGGCACATAGGGACAAAATAGAAGATTCCTGTCCTCATGGAACTCACAAACAAGCAAACAGGAACTGACAGACATGAACAGGTACTACGGAGGGTAAAGCAAGACAAGAGGATAAAGTGCATGGTGGTCCGTTTTACTGGAGTGGTCACAGGGGGCCTCTCTGAGGAGGCAACATCGAGGGGAGACAAGCCCCAAGCATATCTGGGGAAAGATTTTCCAGGCAGAGAGAACAGCAAAAACCGCAGGATGAGTGACAAGAGTCTGAGAAACACGAGGCTAGCTAGAGCAGAGGCAGTGGGGAATGAATAGGGGAAGAAATTCAAGAAGGGGTGAGCAGCTTCGTCCTGCAGAGCCGTGTGGCTGGCTGTCAATTCACAATGCACATTGGACCTCTCTGGCCCTGCTCATATGGAAGCTGTCCCCTTTGGACTTTGGAGACTCCAGTACTGGGGGTAGTGGGGAAGGGAATGACCTCCGCTTTCCTAAGGCTTGATCTTCTGGGGTCACCTCATTTCTCCAAGTACCTGCATTCCATGTACAGGCTGAGAGACTTGTGCATCTGGAGAATTCATTCATTCACCATTCATTTATTTATGCATTCATTATGCAAACATTCTGAGCACCGCTGTGTGTCTGGCTCTGGCTTGAAAGAGATGGCAGTTTGGAAGGAGAACAGACACATCCATTGTTACCACCTGATGTGATCAGAGCTGTGATAAAGAGATTGTGGATGCCCAGAGGAGGCACTGGACCTGGCCTGAGAATCAGGGAAGGCTTCCTGGAGCAGAGGCAGTGAAGAAGGAGGTAGGATATAGGATGGTATTCATGGAGAGGCCCCACAACATGAAAAGCTCAGAGGTGTGAGAGGCCTGTGGTGTTTGTGAAATATTCAGGGGCTGAAATCTCTAAGGCTAAAGAGAGAGGGGTGGGGCAGTGGGAAAGACTGAGATCAGAGATACCAGAACAAGAGGGCCTTGCAGGCCATGGTGACGACCACAGTGGGACACCTGGATGCCCATGTTAGCTCAGTCCTTGACTCACTGGGTGGCCTAATCTAGGCACCCCCCAGTCCTGAAGCCTCAGTGGCCTCATCTGTGAAATGGAGCACTTTGGGTAGGCTGGCTCTGACATTCCACCAAGTTCTCCGTGTTGTCTGCCAGCGTTCTTGGGGCCCCACAGAAAGAATGGCCAGGCCAGGGCTGTACCTTCAGCTGCCACACTCTCTGTGTGTTTCCCCTGCCCCTGCCATGCCTTCAAGTGTCCCTCATTGCACTGGGAGAAGGAGCTGGAGGAGATACCAGCATTTACCTTCCATTTCTTTTGGAGCAAGCTCCACATGTAGGAAAAAAGAGGACAGGCTGGGTGGGGTGGCTCACGTCTGTAGTCCCGGCACTTTGGGAGGCTGAGGCAGGTGGATCACTTGAGGTCAAGAGTTCGAGACCAGCCTGGCCAACATGGTGAAACCCCGTCTCTACTAAAAACTACAAAAATTAGCTGGGTGTGGTGGCAGGCGCCTGTAATCCCAGCTACTTGGGAGGCTGAGGCAGGAGAATCACTTGAACCCAGGAGGCAGAGGTTGCAGTGAGCCAAGATTGCACCATTGCACTCCAGCCTGGGTGACAGAGTGAAAATCCATCTCAAAAAAAAAAAAAAAAAAAGAAAAGAAAAAAGGAAGGACAATTGTTCAGCAAGAGAGTGTCAAGTGTAAGTTTTTCTGGGCCTCCCTCCAAGGCCTCTTCCATTCTGATGAGTCTGTGCCTGAAAAGTGGGTAAGAGGGGCAGGCACTGGACCAGAATGGCCACTGACCTGCTGTGTGGCCTTGGGCAAGTCACTTGGCCTCTCTGAGCTTCCCTTTGCTCCCCAGAAAAGTGGGATTACTCAGAATAGAAACCCAAACCATTGGGTTGTTTTGAAGACTCTATTATATGTCAAGTTCTTAGCAATGCCTACCATATATGCCTCACAAATGATAGCTAGCATGATTGTTGTTGTTTTTGGTGGTTATAGTGACAGGAGAGGTGAGCATGCTGTCGGGTTGAAGGAGGAATTTTGCTCTGAAAGGGTTAAACTCGAACCAGCTGCTCCCAGTCCTGGTGATAAGGTTGGAGGAAACACAGTCCAGGTCCCCAGCCCTGTCACAAGCGGATTTATGAGGTGCTGGTCACTTTGAGTCAGAGTAGATGATCCCCGCAGGCTGCGCAGGAAACATTCAGGGTTAGTGGCCAGAAGGGGCTCAGGCCTCTGTTAAAAGAATGAGACAGAGTAGAGAGAAAAAGAGAACGCCAGGCAGCAGGAGCCCCGCAAACACCCCACCCTGCAGGAGGGGAGAAGGGGAGAGATGGGGTTGAAGGGAGAGACAGAGAAAAGGGAGAACCAGAGGCCCAGCCAGGAGGGCACAGACAGTGAGCCTGAGAGAGAGACGGCCGGCAAGAGTAAAGGATGCAGGAACAGCCAGGCAGGGTCGGGGGCAGAGCAGGGGAGCGCGGGCCGCGGAAAGACCGAGAAAGCAGGAGACAAGGAGTTGTCCTTAAGGGCCAGAAGGAGGAACAAACAGAGAAGGGGGACTGCGGGGAGGGAAAGAAAATCACAGACGCTGAGAGGGCGCGGGAGACCGTAAGGGTCTCCGGGTGTCCGCGCACCTGTACCTGCGCGCGCGTGCGTACCTGTGGCTGGCGGTGGGCACGTGCACGTGCTCGGGGGCAGCGCCGGGGGCGGGAAAGACGCAAGACCGCGGGCCGCGGGACAGAACGAACTCGAGGACCCTGACCCGGGTGACCCCCGCCCCCTCCCCCCGCGCTCCCGGGCCCCGAGCTGGTTAACGCGCCGCCCCCGCCGCGCCGGCTCCTCCCCGCCAGGGCAGCGCCCCGGCTCCGCCAACGCCCTCGCTAGACCTGGCGGCCGGCCTCTGGGCGGACCGCGGGTCCCTGGCGGCCGGACCGACCCGCGCCTGGCGGATGCGCCCGGCGCGCCCACAGCAGCCCCCGCGCCCGCCGTGCCGCCTCCGGGACGTCGGGCCCTTGGGCCGTCGGGCCGCCTGGGGAGCGCCAGCCCGGATCAGGCTGCCCAGATGCGGGCGCCACTCTGCCTGCTCCTGCTCGTCGCCCACGCCGTGGACATGCTCGCCCTGAACCGAAGGAAGAAGCAAGGTACAAGGGGTGGCTGGGCAGGGCGGCCGGGCAGGCGCTGCGGGGCAGACCGGGGGCCGGAGGACCGGGGGGCGGCGGCTTTGGGGGCATCTGCCTGGTGCCTGGCGCCCTGGGTCATTCGCTCCTCCAGACGAGTCTCAACCTCACTTAAGATGGGGAGATTGAGGCTCCAGGGCACCCAGTGAGCGAGCCATTGAGCAGGGTGGGCCAAGGAGACTCACCCAGAAGAGAGAGGGTAGCAGGGCTCTCTGTAGTAGCCGCATGGTCAGCAGAAAGGAGGATGGCTTCGTGCAGAGACAGAAGACTCAAGAGCCAGCCTGGGGGGCACAGGGACTAGGAGACAGACTCAGTGGCGTAGAAGCCATTCCAAGCATCCATGCTCGGCCAGGAAGTGACATAGAGAGCCTTGGGCTGGGCGTCCAGAGGCCCCAGTCCCAGCCTCATCACTCACCCTGACTCCTGGTGTCACCTCCCAGAGGGCAGTGATCCTCCATGGCCCCCCTCTGTTGAGTTCAGCCAGACCTGAGACCTGAGTTCAGGTTCACTTATTCTAATAGGGGATGACCTAGAAGAAGTCCAGCCCCTCAGAGAGCCTTAGCTTTTCCATCTTGACCTCTCAGGCCACTAGGAAGATGAGCCAAGGTTCGGATTATAAATGTACCAGGGGCCGCATGCACTCTCACCTGGGAGTCCTATGCCACAGCCTCGCTGTGAGAGTCAGAACATCCTCAGAAGGTGGGTTGGAGGCTGGCCCTGCAGAGCAGGAGTTGGTAGAGCCTGTGCCTCAGAGAAGGGTAAGCGGGTGAGCAAGTGAGCAAATCGCCTGCCTGAGCTGGGCAGCCCTTTGGCCTCCAGGTGCCACTCTTAAGATCAGCAGCCGAATGCCAGCCACTATGCCACGGGTTTTTCATGTCCTAGCTCATCAAATCCCAACTATATCCTCATGACATAGGGGTTGTCCAGTTTTAATAAAGCCTGGGATTCCAAGGCTCAGACTGGTTTAAATAACTGCTGAATTGTCCAGCTGGTGTCTTCTCTCTTTCCAGCCCTGGCATCGGGTCTGAGCAAGGATAAAGGGGAAGGAAAATGAGAGAGAATGGGTTGCCCTCTGGGGCCTTCCATTTGTGTGAAAGCCCTACAGCGACACAGTCACTCCTGGAACGGAGCAGGAAGCAGACAGAGGCTGTGGGAGAATTGGGAGGTGGGATTGGATGGGGTTGGGGAGACTGTGGCCCAAGAGGCTCCAGTTCTTGCTGTGACAGTGGGACAAGGGACTGGAGAGGCGTGTGGTTTTCAGCTGAGCTGGGGTGAGTTTGGGACTCTATGGGGACACTCCTTTGTGAATGGCCTTTGTTTAGTAGTTAGGGGCGTGGGCTCTGGAGCCAGGTCAACTGAGTTCAAATCCCAGCTTCCCCAGTTACCAACTGAGTGACTTTGGATAAGTCACTTTGCCTGTCCAATCCTCACTTTACCCATCTCAGGGTCCTTTAGAAGATCTCTGAGATCTTTCTCCATTCTAAACAATACCAACAAATCAAACAAACCCCCTTTCCCTTCATCAACCCATCTTTTACTTAAGTATCCTGCTCATAAGGAAAATTGTGGGCAAGACTGACTTCGTATGTATGGGAAGTGAGTAGCTAAGGACACAGGCTCCTAATGGATGCTTGTAAGTATTAATCATTCTCATTTCCTGTCCACTGTGTCTTTGGCTACTCACAGTGGCTTAGTGGAGGGAGGGGAGAGATGCTTGTTTTCTGGATGAGGGAACTGAGGTTCAGAGAAGGAAACTGACTTGTCCAAGGTCGCACAGCAGGTGAGTAGCAAAGCAGGCTCGAATCCCAGTCTGCCTGACATAATGCTGAGAAGATATCTTCCGAGGTGTGCTGGTCTTCCCTTCTCAGAGCCTCAGTTTCCTCATCTAAAGAGGAGCTGGTTTAGGCCAGGTGTGGTGGCTCACGCCTGTAATACCAGCACTTTGGGAGGCCAAGGCAGGCGGATCATTTGAGGTCAGGAGTTTGAGACCAGCCTGGCTAACATGGTGAAACCCTGTCTTTACTAAAAATACAACGATTAGCTGGGTGTGGTGGCGGGCACCTGTAATTCCAGCTACTCGGGAGGCTGAGGCAGGAGAGTCGCTTGAACCCAGGAGGCAGAGGTTGCAGTGAGCCGAGATCATGCCACTGCACTCCAGCCTGGGTGTCAGAGTGAGACTCTGTCTCAACAACAACAACAACAACAACAAAAAGGAGCTGGTTTAGAAGACTTTAAGATGCTTCTCAGCTCAAAAAAGACAAAAAAAAAAAGAAAAATGAAAAATTCCTATCCTGCCCCTTTTGCCCCCTGCCCCATCTACAGCCCACCACCACCTCCCCAGGAGCTCAGTGAGGAGGTAGGGATATGGCCGCAATCTGGTGAGGGGCTCTCAGCATCCCTCCTCCAGAACCTGATCTCTTGCCTCTGGGACACACACCTGCCTAGCATCTTCAGAAGAGGCTTAGGGCTCCATTTATTTGTTGGGGTACAATGGAGATAGCCTTGGATTTCAGTCACACCCCTGACCCAGTTGTGTCATGTGACCTTGGGTGAGTGGATTTTCTCTGTCCCCCGCCCATAGCCTCAGTTTCCCACTGGCACTGCAGTGGGGACCAGAGCTAGATAAACCCTTCCTGTAGCATATTTTGCAAGGCAGCCACAGGAGTTCTGGTCAAATAGATTGGGAAATGCTGGGTTTAGCAGATTTCTTGGCTGTGAGACTTATCAGAGCATGCTGAAGAGGTGGAGACAGACAGTGTAACCCAGGTGTGATGGCTCAAGCCTATAATCCTGGCACTTTGGGAGGCCAAGATGGGAGGATAGCTTGAGCCCAGGAGTTCGAGACCAGCCTGGGCAACATGGCAAAACTCTACAAAAAATACATTTTTTGTCTCTATAAAAAAATACAAAAAATAGCCAGGCATGTTGGTGGTGGTGCACACCTGTAGTCCCAGCTACTTAGGAAGCCGAAGTGGGAGGATCGCTTCAGCCCAGGAAGGACATCAAGGCTGCAGTGACCCATGATTGTGCCACTGCACCCCAGCCTGGGCGACAGAGCAGACCCTGTCTCAAAAAAAAAAAAAAAAGAGAGAGAGAGAGAGAGTGACCTTTCCCAAACATATTACACATCAGAGACCATTTCTTATAAGGCATCTGCTTGGAAAATTCTGTACACAATCCCTCAGGGTCCTACCAGCTTTGACCTTATCTAACTTTGGCAGGAGAATGTGTCCTGAAAACACCTGGGTATTGGCAGTGCTTCATTCATTCACTTGTTCATTTCACAGGGCAGCCTCTGTGCCAGGCTCTGTGTTGGGGACCTTGGAGATACCCAGGTGAGCAGCCCTGGGCCTGTCCTTGGGGAGCTGCCACCATAGAGGGATGACCCTTTCCCACCTTTCTCCAGCCTCCCCCATGCCTGAGTCTTTGGCCTTAGCATTTGGCCAGGTCTGCACAATCCCGAGGAATGAGGTGCTGGGCTGGCATCTGCCTTCTCTGAGCCTGCTTGAGGCCTGGTTCCCACAGGCCCATCCTTCCTCAGGCTCCGGCGTCACTGCATCTTAATGAGGCCCAATTTTTCTGTTTCTAAGAAAGAATGAAATAAAAGACTTGAGAAAGATTCTTGGATCTCAAGTGTCTCTTACAAAACAGCATGTTGATTAATGAAGTGTAAATGAATCAGAACCAGATGGGGACTTTTTTTGAAACATGCTGGGGTGTCCTGGCAATGGGACAGTAGGGTAGAGTGAGGGGGCCCTGGTTCGCATCCCTAGATCTGGAGTTCCATTTAGGCAAGGAGGAGATGCCAGCCTGTGACTGACTTTCCCTGACATCCAAGGCCTTCTGGGGAGGGACCCCCACATTCACATGGAGCTTCTGGATCTTTCTAGACCTGAGCAAGCAAGGGGCAAAGTGAAGAGCCCTGGGTTCAAACCTTGAGCCCTCTCCTGCCCTAGATATGTGACATTAAGCAGGCCACATGCCATCTCCCGTCCATGCTTCCCCATCTGTGAAATGGGAAAACTTACACCTACCTCTCTGAGCAGTTGGGAAGATTTACCACAGTCCAAGAGGGAAGGGGACCAAAGGCACACAGTAGGGGCTTCATAAGGATTTGACCACTTTCCCTTCCCATTTTACAGCAGAGCAGACATGCCCTGGACCGGAAGGGAGTGGGGTCTCACGTGGGTTAAGCTCACCTCTGCCTCTTGCTTGTGGTGCATCCGGAGCAAACCTTCTTCTCTCTCTGAGCTTGTTTTTCTTTATTGTAAATTGACTGTGGCAGTGCCCACTCCAGAGGCCTGTTATGTGGAGTGAATACGACGCTTCCGTTTAATTTGCAAAGCCCCATGTGGAGGGCCAGGCAGACAGCACTGTCTCCTGTACACAGACAGATGCACCAAGCCCTGGGCAAGCAGGCGCCAACGCTGGGCACGAACAAAGTATGTCCCCTGAGTGCTGGCATCCAGGTGAAGCCAGGTTTAGATGCAGGGGTGGTTCTGAAAGGGATTCCTACAGGGCGGGGGTGGGTAATGACTGGACATTGAGGGCTGAGGGAATGGCGCTGAGTCTTAATAGAATGTAACCTTGGGTCTCTCGGCTTGGGTTTCTTCATAACATAGGGGCTGGTTGAGAAATGGAAAGCTGAATGCTTGGCAGATAGTAGGTGGTCAATCAATTGAGCTCCATTTGCCATCCTCCTTCCACTCAGCGTTCTGAAGCCAAGCCTGGGTGCAAAAGAGAGGCTGCTTTTCCATCCCATTGCCCCACCACGGGGGGCCCCACCTCCCTCTCCTGTGGACGGAAACCATCCAACCCCCCCTGCCCAGCCACTGAAGGAGATTCAGGCCACTGAGGAAGGAGGGAGGCGGGCCATGTGCCGGGAGCTGTGCAGGTGGGGCTGCGCATCCTCACTCTGCCACTGCCTTGTGTTATGCCTGTTTCCCAGACACGGGAACTGAGGCTCAGAAAGCATCAATGGCCTGCCAAAGAGCTCACAGCTGCTGAGCCAGGACCTGGACCCAGAGTTTTGGAGGCTCCGAAGCCCGTGCAGTAGATATAGAAATGAATCGTGTCAGTGATTTGCCAGGGCTGCAAGGGGTAAGTGTCTGAGAGGAACCCCATCGGGGGGACTAGGATTTAGGATTTTGTCAGGCAGAGGTGGCAGTAAGGTGAGGACCTCTGCAGGATGAGGAGAGAGTGTGGCCAGGTGGGAAGGGCACAAGGGACTGCGTGGCCGAAGGAAGTGAAGTTCTGATTGCAGATTGGGCCGGAGTCCAGTCATGGAGGGCCTTGGGTACCATTCTCCAGTCACCATCATCATGAAGAAATACTTATTGGGTCCTTCCTGTGGGCCAGGCCCTGGGCTGGGTGTTGAAAAGGACAGCAGAGATGGGTGTTCCTCCATTTCTGCTGCCAGACGACTATTTTTGTATGGCCTTCAAGCTAAGAATACTGGAATATGCAACAGATCGTATGTGGTGCAAAAAGCCTAAAGTATTTACTATTGGGCTCTTAAGATCCATCAATGAGAACATCATGGACAAGACCTCTGAGGCTGCACCTCAGCACACCCTTGAGAGCAGGCTGGTGGTGGTGGCCTCAGCCTCAGCTGAGGAATCCAAGACAAAGAGGGGAGGTTGCTTGGCTAAGGTGTCACATGGATAGGGTTTGTTCATCCATCCTCCCATCTGGTGAAAAAACTGAAGCTCCCATTAGTTTAAAGTTTTCCAAGCTGAGGTTTACAATGCATCAGCAGGTGAGGACAATAAATTTAGCAATAGCCAGCATTTTCGAATGAAATGGAATGGAATGGTAACGGAATGGAATGGAACGGAACAGAACGGAACGGAACAGAATGGAATGGAATAGAACTGACTAAAATAGAGTGGGGTCAGCAAACATTTTTTGCGAAGGGTCAGATAGTAAATACTTTAGGCCTCGCAAACCACATACAATCTGTCACGTACTCCACTCTTCTTAGCTCACAGGCAACACAAAAGCATCCAAATTTGGTCCAGAGGCTGCGATTTTTGCCAACCTCCTTTTTAGACTATATGAGAGTGCATTGCAAGTGTGAAAACTATTATTTTGAGAAATGTGTTTCAGTTTACACATATATGTGAATGGGTGTATGAGTGGGTGAGTGTGCATGCACATATATGTGGATGTATGTGAGTGTGTGCATGCATGTGCATGTGTGTACTACTGTGTCTACTGATATAAAAATGTATTTCTTACCATTGTCAAAATAGTGTGGAGGCTGCTGGACCAGCTGAGCCCATCTTCTGTGCTCAGCCCCTTTCAGTCATGGCCTAATGGAGGCCCTCCTGACAGCTGTAAGGGGCAGATTCCAGGAGGATCTTTATATTATAGATGAGGAGACTGAGGCCCAGTGGGTGCTACAGCAACAGACAGGGGTGCTGGGATGTAAGCCCAGAGAGTGTGTCTCTGGAGCTCCAAACAATTGCCTTAGTTCAGATGCTTGTTTCTAATCGCCCTGAATCTGACAGCTACATCATTCCCCAGGTGTGTGGATTTTAGCTCCTGGAAGGTGGAATGATGTGTTGGGGCCCTAAATCTCCTCCTGCATCAAACACCTCTGCGCGGCCAGGGCGTGGCAGACATTGCACGCTCCTTTCCTTTGGTCCTCACCCCAGTCCTGCCTGGTGGATATGCCTCTACCGCCAGCTTACAGAAGAGGGAAGTTGGTTCAGAGAGGGGAACTGGCTTATCCAAAGTAACGTCGCAAATACATGTGTGAGCTGGGTCTTCTTAATTCCAAAACCCACAGCAAATCCTGCCTATGGTAGACTTCTGAAAAACCATCTAATGCTGCCATTAACCACCTTTTTGTTTGTGTAGCACTTTATAGTTTGCAGAGCAATTCAGCTTTCATTTTCTCTCTGAAATTCTGGAGAAGGATTCTAGAATAATGAAGTGATAAGGCCAAAAAGGCCAAGTGAGACCTTTGAGACCAATCCTTGTAAAATTGGAGACTCAAGCAGGGAAGTACCTTACTCAAGGTCACCCAGCTGTGAGTAGAAGTGAGGGTTCAGGAGACTAGCGGTGAAGGCAAAACTTGAATTGGTAGAGGAAGGCAGCCTGCTCCAGAGCCTGATAGGTTGCGAGCCTCTCATAGCCTCAGTCTCCCCCCGCGTGACTTGGAAATGCTCAGTGTGCTTTGCCTTTTTTCCCAGGGCTGGGACAAATGTCAGAAGACAGGATGGAGCCAGGCGCAGTGGCTCACGCCTGTAATCCCAGCACTTTGGAAGGCTGAGGCAGGCAGATCACCTGAGGCCAGGAGTTCGAGACCAGCCTGGCCAACATGGTGAAACCCCATCTCTACTCAAAATACAAAAATTAGCTGGGTGTGTTAGTGCACACCTGTAATCCCAACTACCAACTACTCAGGAGGCTGAGGCATGAGAATCACTTGAACCTGGAAAGCAAAGGTTGCAGTGAGCTGAGATTGCACCGCTGCACTCCAGCCTGGGTGACAGAACAAGACTTCATCTAAAAAAAATTAAGACAGGATGGAAGCTGGAGGGCTTTCGCACATCCAAGGCTGTCTGCAGGAATTTCTTAATAATCAGAGGCCAGCCCAGGGCTGGGTGCCTCTTAAGGGCCTCTAGAGTTACCTAGGCAAGGTGGAGCCTCTCCATAGGGTCTGAGGTTTGGCTGTGTGATTTTGTGAAAGAGACCAAGCCACGGAGCCATCATGGCCTCAAGGCTAGTCCTGTCCTCAGAGTCTTGGGCTATAGGCACCATCAGGACATAGAACAGCCCTGGGGGTGGACACTGGGGAGCACACTCCTCACCTACATCTCTACACACATGTATGTTCCCCAAAACATATTTTTTCTTTAAAAATACTTAACTTTCATTGGCATCAAAGGTTTACAAAAGTCACTTTGGATTTTGTTTCGTGGTTGAGCATTTATGTGAGTAGACATGAGGGTGCAGGAGATGCCAGATGTTACCTGCATTCTTTTATTTTATGTAACAATTTCAGACACTGTTCTATGTACTTTGTATGTATGTATTGATTAAATTGCCTTAATAAACCTGTGCAGTGGGCGGTAGCATTCCTATTTTACAGACAAGAAAACTGAGGCACGGGAAGGTTAAGTAACTTTGCCCAAGGCCACTCAGCCAAGGTTCAAATCCTTCCTTGCCCCAGAGCCCAGCTCTAACTACTGAACTTAATTGCCTCCCAGCCTTATTTCATCCTCACAGCACCCCTCTGAGGGGCCTGTTATTACCCACATTTTACAGAGGAGGAAGCAGTTAAAAGAGAGGCGCATTCATTGAAGTATATGCAGTTGCCATTTTTGTAGGGCATAAACAGCCAAATATTAGCAATTTCATGTTTCTACCCCATAGCTTGGCAGAGTAAGTTTGGCAAAAACCAGGATTCGATCCAGACAATTGATTCCAAAGCCTGAGTCCATAACCACCATGCCAGCCCTCCTCCCAGGCTACCCACATTATAGCCCCATGAAGTGGCTTGACCCTATTATTCTCCCTCTTCTACAGATGAGGCCTTCCACATTCAGGGAGGGGAATCAACTTGCCAAGGACACACAGCCAGGCTGGGGAAAGGTCGTGATGTGCTCCCAGGTCTCTGTGGGCTGGAGCTTTTTTTCCTAGCCCTGTGGAACAGCAGCATCCAGGACACATTTGCCCTCAGCCCCGCCCTCGGAGATTCTTCCAGATCCCTTCGGGAATGGTCTGCTTCCCATCTCCGGATGGGTGACGCCAACTCCACCCGGACACTGCTGTCCCATGCTGGGCCGCCACTGCCTGCCCTGGAATGATTTCTTGCAGTAATGCAGCATGATTCATAGGGCCCTTGCTCTGTGGCCCATAGTGGGGGCTCTGATGTGCTATTGCGGATGGGGTGGGAAATTCTGTTTCACCAGCTCAAAACAGAGGCATTCCCAAGCCCAGAGGACCCAGGCCACATGGCGAAACCACTCCCTTTCGCTGGAAGCCTCCACTTTCCCTGGAGCCCGATGGCAGAGCCCACATCCGCCGGGGTGGAGACATCAAGAGAAGGAATGTCACAGCTGCCCTTCTGAGCCTGATCTGGGGTTTGCCAGTGGGCACAGCTGTCTCTAGCAAGTCCCGGATGAGCACTGGGGGCTTGGCAGGCTGTCACAAAGGCTGTGGGCTCTGCCACTTACTGGCTGAGTGACCTTGGGCAGGTCATCTCTCCCTTCTGTGCCCCCGTTGGCTAATTTGCAAAATGAGGCATGAAACATAGACAAACGCATTGCTAGTACATAGGGAGTGCTCGTCAATGACGGTTAAAAGGGCCTGGTGCCATGCAGGGAGTGTGAGATTTGGGCTGTGGACGGTCCTGGGCTCTGCTCCCAGTTCTGTTACTGCCGTGCTTGGGTGACAGTATTTGACTCCTGAATCTCGATGTTGTCTGTCAATACAATGGGGACACTAAGAGCATCTACCTCATATGGTTTTCAAGATGACTATGCATGTGACCCCCCTGGAAGACAGTCAGTGTTTCTTTAATGGTGATAAATGTCATGCGTCGTGGAGGGGGGGGTTGGGCTCTTCCTAGTGTACAGAACGTTCGAGCCTGATGTCAGAGATGGCCCTGCCTCTGTTTGAAAGTCCTCAGCAGACCTAACTCATCCAAAGAAGGTCATTTTGAGCATGCCAGATTCAGAGGATAGGGTGGTCCTAAGTGCTGTGTGACTGTGGCACAGTGACCCACCCTCTCTGTTCACTCCTCTGTGAAAGTGGACCTCAGAGCCTGGGCAACAAGAGCGAAACTCCGTCTCAAAAAAAAAAAAAAAAAAAGAAAGTGGACCTCAGAGGACAGCAGTGAGGATGGGGCAGTGAGGATGGGATGATGTAACATGCATGCGTGTGCGTGTGTGTATGTTGCCAGCACATTACAAATGCATAAATGATGTGATGGCTATTTTGGGGGGAAGCCATGATGGGGCCTGACGTCCTGCCCTCTGCCCACAGCGGGCTGGAAAAACCGAATCAGATGCTGCCTGCGGGCATGCTTTTACTTCCTCCTCCCCTCTCACTCCCTACACCACCCCCCTCATTCACTTCCCCCGCCTCCCTGCAGGCATTTGAGCCAATCGGACTCCTTAATTCACAGCACATCATCAGCATCCATCTAGCAAGACCTTGCTCTCCTTTGATGTTTCTATTATTTTTTCTTTATTCTTTCGATTGTTAAAAATAGCTGATTTTTTATTTTACTCATAAAAATTCTTTCATGTATTCTTACATTTTTAAATTTTATTTCACTTAAACATTTTACTTTTATTTTTAACATTTTTGTTTTTATTAATTTTAATGTATTTAAATTATTTTACAAATGTATTTTTTATTTGAATGGATTTTTACACTTTATTTTTATACCTTATTTTTAAATTTTTATTTCGTTATTTAATTTCGTTTTTGAATGTTATTTTAACTTTTTAAATTTGTTTTAATCATGTAATTCTTATTCACCTGATTTTTAATTTTAAATTTTATTTTTTCACTTTTTAAACATTTTATTTTTATTTTTCCCACTTTTAAAATTGGAATTCCTGAATTTGTCTTGTCAATTTGTAGGGCTTCCTTGTATTACCTAGATATCAATCCCATGTTCATTTTGACACAAAAAGAATCCTTTTTAATCTGACTTTGTAGAGTCCTCCCCTTTGGAGAGTAGAAATCATTGCTTACCATGCCGTCAATGTGGTCAAATCCATTGGTTTTTGAGGGGGAGAGGGGGATTGTTCTGCCTTATGGTCTGGGTTTTCTGATCTTATTAAAAAGTCCGTATGAGAAAGTCTTACAAGAAGTCACCCCAGAGCCAGGTGCATTGACTCTCGCCTGAAATCCCAGCTACTCACGGGGCTGAGGTGGGAGGACGGCTTGAGCCCAGGAGTTCGAGGCCAGCCCGGGCAATGTGGTGAGACCCCTTCTTTTAAAATAAACAAGCAAAGTCACACTCCAGAGTGTGAGCTTGGATCTGCTACTCCTCAACATTGGACCACCCTTCCCGCGAGGGATTCTTCCAAGTGTCAGTGCTGCTGCCGCAGCCCTCGGGCCTTCCTGAGGATGCTAGTGGGACGCTCAATTGTGACAATGCTCCTCTGTCCGCGCTCCTTCCTGACTGTGCCCTAGGATCACAGCCTGCGGTTGGCACGCATCTGCGGAGCATGTGCTGCAAGCCAGACCCTGTCCTTGGGGTCCCCCTTCCCCCTACTCTGATGGAGGTAGTAAGCTCAACAGCAGTGAATTTTCCTCTAAGAGAGACATCAGCTGGAGACTCCCTGCCCCTGGAGGCGAGTGACATTGGCTTGAACAACACCCCACAGGGGCTCAAAATCCCCCACAAGGAGTATCCTCAGCCAACAGCTTACACTTCCCGCTCGCCTCTGGCTGAGGGCTGCTTTGGCTGAACCAGTTCAGTTTGTGGATCATCTCATTCTCTTGCATCAACAACTCCCCACCCTAGGAAGAGAGAGAGGGAAAGAGAGAGAGAGACTGAGAAAGAAAGAAGAAAGAAAGAGGAAGGAAGGAAGGAGGGAGGGAGGAAGGAAAGAAGGAGGGAAGGAAGGAAGGAAAGAAGGAAGGAAGGAAGGAAAAAGAAAACAGAAAGAGAAAGAATGAAGGAAAACTTACACTCAGGACGTTTGTGTGCAAAGCCAGCTTTTTTGACTGTCTGGGGGTTGCTGCTAAGGGCTCCATCCCTGCAATGCAAACAGTTCCAGACTAAAGGCACTTGGAGTAGCCTTCTCCCTCCTGCCTTCACTTGGCTGATATAACTCCTGTCTGCCCCCACAAACAGTTTAGGGTCCATCCCTGGTGTGCCTCGGGCCCTGAGAGAGGTAGGACTTTAAATAGCATTTGTCGGCCTTTGGAAGCCCAGCTGGCAGGAGTTGGCAGGGAGGGGTGACAGACCACAAGGCAGGCTCCTCCCCAGTAGTTAGGAGCTGGGCTCAGTTTTGCATTCCTCCTGGCTCCTCCTGTGAATGCTTGGGCCAACCACTTTACCTCTCCGAGCCTCAGTTTTCTCATCCCTGCCAATGGAGTAAGTGTAGCCCCCACCTTGTGGGGTTATGGCAAGTTTTAATGATTTAGTACAAGGACCTGGGTGGCACAGGTCCTGGCACACTGTGAACACTCAGCCAGCATTAGCCTAGTTCTGTTTTTTGCAGTTCTGGTCCCTTTGAAAATCGGCCAGAGCTCCCAGAGGCCCGCATCTCCAGCTGGGGGTGGGGTAGGACAGCCTGTAGCTGCTCATCTTGGTTCCAGCCCAGAATCCAGGTTATAACTGGGTAAGAAGGGTTATGGTTCCCACTTCGCGGATGAGGAAACTGAGGCCCACTAAGAGTGAGTGCAGAATTTCGATGCCTGTGCAGGCCCAGGTCCCTCTAGCTGCCTGGATTTGGGTTTGGTGGAGATAGTGCCCCCAGGGCCAGGAGAGATTTCCAAGGTGGAGCCCCCAACTCCCTGTGTTCCTGCCACCCCCACCATGCACTGGGTCTCTTTCCCCTTTTCTCATTCAACTCCTCCCTACTGGCATCCTACCATTTATTGAGCACCTACAATGCACCAGAGGCTTTGTATGCATTGCCCACAACCTTAGGATCCTCCTACCTGGTGAGTGTTTGCCGTATGAGCTGGGCACACAGCCAGGTGCTCCGCAGGTTATTACCTCACTTTACCCTGCAAGCAATTCTTTAATATCATCATTCCTATTTTGCAGATGAGGTGCAGAGACTCAGAGAGGTCAAAGGGCCTTCCTAGGGTCAAGGTGGCAGAGCTGGGACTCAAACCTGGGTTCCCTCCTGCCTGGTGCTGCCTCCCATCTCTCTACTTCCGGGGGCTGGGCAGTTAGTCTGGGAGCCTGGACTGGGTGGAATGTCACGGTTGTGAGAATAGGTGACTCTACTACCTATTCTCAACTTGGAAAATGACTTAGGGAGCCACCCAGATACTGCCTTGGGTTTCACACCAGCTTGGGAGATGGGGGCCGGAGGGTATGCAGTCTGCTTAAAATAACAACTAGAGGAACTCAGAACAAGTACTTCATCCCAGCAGCTGCAAAAGTCAAGAGGCAACAAGAGGTCAAGGAATCACAGTTTGAACCAATGACCAGGAGAGGCAGAAGCGATTTGGGGCATTTATGGAGGAGGCTGTGGGGTAGACACAGTCATGGGATTCTAGGTCTCGGTCTCTTAAAAGCTGAGATCTGGCTGGGCGCGGTGGCTCTCGTCTGTTATCCCAGCACTTTGGGAGGCTGAGTCGGGTGGATCACTTGAGGTCAGGAGTTCAAGACCAGCCTGACTAACATGGTGAAACCCCATCTCTACTAAAATTACAAAAAGTAGCCAGGCATGGTGGTGGGTGCCTGTAATCCCAGTTACTAGGGAAGCTGAGGCAGGAGAATTGCTTGAACCTGGGAGGCAGAGGTTGCACTGAGTCGAGATCACACCACTGCACTCCAGCCTGCGTGACAGAGCAAGACTGTGTCTCGAAAATAAATAAATACATAAATAAAACAGCTAAGATCTGTCTAGCATGTGCTATGTGCTGCACTGTGGACTGAGTCACTTACCCTTTAATCTTCATGATAACCCATGAGCAGAGCTTGTCTGTCCACCCTCCCTGGATCCACCCACTTCTCATAGCTGCCAGCCTCGTCCAGGCCACTAGAATGACCACAGCCCATACATCCTGAGCTCCCAGCTTCTACTCCTGCCCCACAGTCCATTCCCCTCAGCACCAGAGAAGCTTTCAAGGTGGCAGACACTCCTCGGCTTGCAACCCACAGTGGCTTCCCAACTCACTTCCAGGAAAATCCAGCACCATCCAAACTCATCCATGTGTCCTGGGGGTCTGGCCCCTCTGCCTCCAGACCTCACCACCCACCACTCTCCCCTCAGTCACTGCACTCTGGCTTCACTGCTCTCTTCCACACCATGTTCTTTCCCGCTTCTGGGCTTTTGTACCCACTGGTCCCTCCGCCAAGAGTGCTTTCTTGTGTATCTCAGAGATGCCCTTCCAGGCGGCCCAGGCCCTCCCTCCTGCCACTCTGTGTACCCAAATTCAATTCCCTGTCGTTCTCTGAAATGATCTCCCTCTCCCACTTAGGATGTAAACTGCATGAGGGGAAGGTCTGTCTCATTCACTGATATATCTGCAGTGCCTTGAAAAGTGCCTGGCATATAGTAGGCCCTCAATAAATATTTGTGGAAGGAACAAGCTTTTCAGTGGGTGGGTGATTGTGTCCATTTTAATCTTGTTTGTTTTTGAGACAGGGTCTCTCTCTGTCACCCAGACTGGAGGGCAATAACACGATCTTAGCTCATTGCAGCCTTGACCTCTCGGGCTCAAGCAGTCCTCCCACCTCAGCCTCCTGAGTAGCTGGGACTATAGGCACGCATCACCATGCCTGGCTAATTTTTTTTAATTATTATTTTCATAGAGATAAGGGTCTCACTATGTTGCCCAGGCTGGTCTCAAATTCCTGGCCTTAAGTAATCCTCCCACCTCAGCCTCCCAAAGTGCTGGGATTACAGGTGTAAGCCACCGCACCTGGACAGTGTTCATTTTACAAATGAGCAAACTGAGGTTAAGTAACTGTCCCAGGGAGTAAAGGTGGGGCTGGGATTTGAGAACAGGTTTGTCTCATCCCAAACCTTGGAGTCCTACCTCTACCCTCTAAGGCTGCTGCCCAGCAGGACTAATTGAAAGCTTCATCTCTAGGAAGGACAGGGTAATCATAAGAGACGTGTCATTTGGAATAGCAGTGCCCCAGCCATCCTCAGGCCCAGAGCAGGGTGTAGCAATGGATGTAGCAGACCTGGGCTACCCAGACAGGGGCCAGGGGCCAGGGGCCAGGCTGTACACTAGCCCAGATAGAGAGGACCAGCTGGCTGGAGATAAAGAATCAAAGGTGCCCATCCAGAGGTCTGAGTTCTAGCTCCTCCCCTCCCATGACTCACTGTGTGGCTCCTAACAAGTGCCTACCCCTCTCTGAACTCAGGACACTGCCTGTAAGATGCTGTTACGACCTCAGGCTACAGATAATAGACTCTGCCTAAATTGCCTTCTCAAAAGAAGGTGCCGGAGTCTTTTACAGTTTCCGTATCTTGTAGGTCATGATAGTATTTCATTCTTGTTCTCATCTTCAATTTGAAAATTCTTAGGGAAGTAGAACAGCTTTGCGTATGGTTATTGTCCTATTTGTCTTTCTTTTTTAAATTCCTTGTAATGTCTTTGCCCATTCTCCCTCCACACACTTGGATCATTCCCCTTTTTCTTATTGATTTATAGGAGCTCTTTGTGTATTAAGGATATTCCTGGCTTACTTTGTGTGTAACTGGCTTAATGATGGTACTGAAGTTGTAACAGAGGGTTACAAACATGGCATGCTTTCCATGCACCCCCCCACCCCCCACCCCCAATGCACAGTCGTATTTTTAAACTCCAATCCTTAATAACTTTGGGCAGATCTCAAAGCTTTCTGGTAACTTTCAGCTATTAAAAAGCCTAGTCCACCAACAGTGTAAAAGTGTTCCTATTTCTCCACATCCTCTCCAGCACCTGTTGTTTCCTGACTTTTTAATGATTGCCATTCTAACTGGTGTGAGATGATATCTCATAGTGGTTTTGATTTGCATTTCTCTGATGGCCAGTGATGATGAGCATTTTTTCATGTGTTTTTTGGCTGCATAAATGTCTTCTTTTGAGAAGTGTCTGTTCATGTCCTTCGCCCACTTTTTGATGGGGTTGTTTTTTTTTTCTTGTAAATTTGTTTGAGTTCATTGTAGATTCTGGATATTAGCCCTTTGTCAGATGAGTAGGTTGCGAAAATTTTCTCCCATGTTGTAGGTTGCCTGTTCACTCTGATGGTAGTTTCTTTTGCTGTGCAGAAGCTCTTTAGTTTAATTAGATCCCATTTGTCAATTTTGTCTTTTGTTGCCATTGCTTTTGGTGTTTTGGACATGAAGTCCTTGCCCATGCCTATGTCCTGAATGGTAATGCCTAGGTTTTCTTCTAGGGTTTTTATGGTTTTAGGTCTAACGTTTAAATCTTTAATCCATCTTGAATTGATTTTTGTATAAGGTGTAAGGAAGGGATCCAGTTTCAGCTTTCTACATATGGCTAGCCAGTTTTCCCAGCACCATTTATTAAATAGGGAATCCTTTCCCCATTGCTTGTTTTTCTCAGGTTTGTCAAAGATCAGATAGTTGTAGGTATGCGGCGTTATTTCTGAGGGCTCTGTTCTGTTCCATTGATCTATATCTCTGTAAACTAGTTCAACCATTGTGGAAGTCAGTGTGGCGATTCCTCAGGGATCTAGAACTAGAAATACCATTTGACCCAGCCATCCCATTACTGGGTATATACCCAAAGGACTATAAATCATGCTGCTATAAAGACACATGCACACGTATGTTTATTGCGGCATTATTCACAATAGCAAAGACTTGGAACCAACCCAAATGTCCAACAATGATAGACTGGATTAAGAAAATGTGGCACATATACACCATGGAATACTATGCAGCCATAAAAATGATGAGTTCATGTCCTTTGTAGGGACATGGATGAAATTGGAAACCAGCATTCTCAGTAAACTATCGCAAGAACAAAAAACCAAACACCGCATATTCTCACTCATAGGTGGGAATTGAACAATGAGAACACATGGACACAGGAAGGGGAACATCACACTCTGGGGACTGTAGTGGGGTGGGGGGAGGGGGGAGGGATAGCATTGGGAGATATACCTAATGCTAGATGACGAGTTAGTGGGTGCAGCGCACCAGCATGGCACATGTATACATATGTAACTAACCTGCACAATGTGCACATGTACCCTAAAACTTAAAGTATAATTAAAAAAAAAAAAAAAAAGCCTAGTCCAGTGCTGAATTTTTAAAATACAGGTCTGATTTGAAGCTCTCCTTTCCCATCACTGCTTCCCCATCACTGCCTGACTCAGCTTCTGACTCCACTGATTTGCCCTGTAGGGAGATATGTCATGCTGTCTCATTCTCTTCTCTCCTCCCTCTGGGTTGATTTCTCCCCTGTATGTTGGGGAGCAGAAGAAGGAATGGGGATAGAGACAGCTGTCACTACCCTGATGCTGCTGTGGCCTCCACAATTCCCGGTGTTAGAAAACTCTGGGGCCATCACCGGTGAGCGGCAGGGAGGGACTGGGGCTAAATGTCCCTCTGCCTCCGTCCACGCCCTCCCCTTTCTCCCACGTGTGGCAGGTGCCTAATTGGATGTTCCTCTGCCTCCGTCCACGCCCTCCCCTTTCTCCCACGTGTGGCAGGTGCCTAACTGGATGTTCCTCTGCCTCCGTCCACGCCCTCCCCTTTCTCCCACGTGTGGCAGGTGCCTAATTGGATGTTCCTCTGCCTCCGTCCACACCCTCCCCTTTCTCCCACGTGTGGCAGGTGCCTAATTGGATGTTCCTCTGCCTCCGTCCACGCCCTCCCCTTTCTCCCACGTGTGGCAGGTGCCTAATTGGATGTTCCTCTGCCCCCGTCCACGCCCTCCCCTTTCTCCCACGTGTGGCAGGTGCCTAATTGGATGTTCCTCTGCCTCCGTCCACGCCCTCCCCTTTCTCCCACGTGTGGCAGGTGCCTAATTGGATGTTCCTCTGCCTCCGTCCACGCCCTCCCCTTTCTCCCACGTGTGGCAGGTGCCTAATTGGATGTTCCTCTGCCTCCGTCCACGCCCTCCCCTTTCTCCCACGTGTGGCAGGTGCCTAATTGGATGTTCCTCTGCCTCCGTCCACGCCCTCCCCTTTCTCCCACGTGTGGCAGGTGCCTAATTGGATGTTCCTCTGCCTCCGTCCACGCCCTCCCCTTTCTCCCACGTGTGGCAGGTGCCTAATTGGATGTTCCTCTGCCTCCGTCCACGCCCTCCCCTTTCTCCCACGTGTGGCAGGTGCCTAATTGGATGTTCCTCTGCCTCCGTCCACGCCCTCCCCTTTCTCCCACGTGTGGCAGGTGCCTAATTGGATGTTCCTCTGCCTCCGTCCACGCCCTCCCCTTTCTCCCACGTGTGGCAGGTGCCTAATTGGATGTTCCTCTGCCTCCGTCCACGCCCTCCCCTTTCTCCCACGTGTGGCAGGTGCCTAATTGGATGTTCCTCTGCCTCCGTCCACGCCCTCCCCTTTCTCCCACGTGTGGCAGGTGCCTAATTGGTACACAGGTGTGATTACTGAGCAAGGAGCACGAGCTTGACCTCTTCAGATCACCCTAGCTTCCTCACTACCCCATCCCCCCTTCGACAGCCTCATGCCCCTTTGGGCTGGAAAACCATGGCTTAGATTAAGCTCAAGAGCCTCCTTCAATGTCCACTTGACCAAATATAGGAAATTGACAGGAAATTGGTCAAATGGTGGCAATGCAGGCTGCCCCTGCCAGACCCCACCCCTTTTGCATTTCTCATTCATTCTCCACTCACTCCCAATGGACACAGGGCAGATCAACAAGAGTGAGTTCAATCAAGGGATGGAATGCCTGTTTCCCTATGGTTCATAGCTTCTCCCCTCCAAACCATGAGCCCACCTGGGCTTGGGAGTTGGGGACATGCCGTGCCCTACCCTGCCCCAGTCACTGCTGGCCAATCCTCCTTAGATCCTCTTTAGAAACTGGCTTATATGGGCTGGGGAGGCAGTGGGGCAGGTCAGGGATGGGGGTGACAAAGATAGTTGGCCCCCTCTCAATAAGTCCTAGAGAGGATGTCTGACTCCAATCTCAGACTCGGAGGCAGCTCTCTTTAGAACAGCAAAATATGTCCTATTCATTCTTACATCCAACAAACATTTTACAGAGCACCTAGTAGACATGTGGCCCCGTGCATGGCACTGGAGAGTCACTGGTGAACAAAAGTCCTGGGGAAATTTACATTTCCAATCCAGTATGATTTTGTGTGTCTTTCTAAAATGTTTCTACAGGTCTGTGATTTGTCTTTTAACTTTAATAAATAAAGGATCCTGGCACATAGATGGTATTCAAGAAATATCTGCTGAATGGATGGATGGACGGATAGATGGTTGGGTGGATGATGGGTGGGTGGGTGGATAGATGAGTGGGTGAGTGGATGGATAGATGGGTGGGTGGATGGATGGATGGATGGGGATGGATAGATGGGTGGGCAGATGGGTAGGTGGGTGGGTGGATGGATGGATGGATGGATGAGTGAACAGTGGGCCTTTAGAAACACTGAGTTTAACCATCCATTTGACAGATGGAGAAACTGAAGCCCACAGACAGGGAGACACTTGCCTGAGGACACACAGAACTGGACAAGAGTCCACATCTGGGGCTCTCTCCCTTGTACTACTAGGATTTGAGTGTTGAAGAAGGCCCATGGGGAGAGACCAGACCCAGAATAGGATCCTTGAAGATGCTCACTTTGTGCCAGGTGTGATTACTGGGCAAGGAGCATGGAGCATTGGGCTGGAGGCCCAAACTGCGTTCCCAATCTCTGCCACCCCTTGGAAGCTCCAGGTACCCAGGGTGCTGGCTGAGAAGAACTGGGGCTTTCCCAGGAACACTGGCAGGGACACACTGACCAAGGACCTGCCTCAGTCAGCCCTGACTTTTAGACCTGGCCCCCTTTCCTGATGCTCACTGGCAGTGGGGCCCCAAGTCTTCTCAGCACTGGGAGCTGGTTATATTTCTAAGCTTTCTTTTTTTCTGAGACAGAGTCTCACTCTGTCGCCCAGGGTGGAGTGTAGTGGTGCGATCTCGGCTCACTGCAACCTCTGCTGCCCAGGTTCAAGTGATTCTCCTGCCTCAGCCTCCCAAGTAGCTGGGATTACAGGTGCGCACCACCACACCTGGTGCAGGTGTTTTGTGTTTTTAGTAGAGACGGGGTTTCACCATCTTGGTCAGGCTGGTCTTGAACTCCTGACCTCATGATCCACCCGCCTCAGCCTCCCAAAGTGCTGGGATTACAGGCGTGAACCACCGTGCCTGGCCTATTTCTAAGCTTTCTTAGAGCTTAATTATATAAGGTGAGGAGGGTATTTATTTTGGACCTATTGTGGGGCCTAGACTCTCCCCAGTACTTAAAATAATAATAACTATCTGTTACTAAGACTGCCTGGCTTTGAGTTTGCCACTCACCAGCTATGGGATCTGGGCAACTTACTTACCTTCTCTGTGCCTTAGCTTCCTTCTCTGCAAGACCAGATAATACTACCCATCTCGCAGGATTGCTGAGGCAGTCTGGCCTGTGAAAGAAGAGATCCACAACTGCTAGCAGCTCCCACATTGCTGTGCACCCCATGTCAGCCAAACCCTGTTTTGGCATGCCGCACATGAAACCAGCTTACTACACTGTCACAACATGTGAGCATAGTCGTTATCCCTATTTACAGATGGGAAAACCAATGCTCAGAGAAGCTAGTGTGGGAATGAACCCAGGCTCCAGAGTCCCACAAAATTACATCACCTGCCTTGCAGCCATTAGCACTGTGGAACTCTGGGGTTCAAAGGGTCCTTAGGGAGTATCCAAGCTCTCAGAGGCTGCCTCTAGAAGTAGGCAAAGGAAACCAAAAAGACAGCTCAAGATGCTCACCCTCACCCTCATCCTGGCCTCAGCCAAAGCAGCTCAACTCATTCATTTTAGGAATCGATCTCATATCAGATTTCATCTTGGAAAAAAGAAGGCTCCCTTGGCTAAGAAAAAGTTCAAAAGTTCTTTATCAAGACCAATGCTCTGTTTTTCCGATAGGAAAACTGAGGCAGGGGGCGACGAGGTGCTCTGCCAAAGGTCATACAATGAATCTGAGTCCAAGGTGGGACAGGAGCAAAGGTCCTAATTCCTAGCCCTGAGCTATGTTGATTGCAGGACTTCACAAAAAAGTGAAGAAGGTCGTTTGCAGAACAAACTTCAAAACCTGGTACCTTTCTCACTCGGGCTCATCTTAGGAATCAACGAGCTTTCAGCTCCCCTTAGAAGGTTTCCTCCCACCCTTCCTGGAATCCTGGAGCTCACATCCTCCCCAGAGGAGGCCTCCTGGGTTTGTAGCAGTGGGCGTTGCCCCCAATCCCTGTGACACTGAGCATTCTGATTGGCTGGAGGTGTCCTGCCACCGCAAACATCCTACTCAGCCAAAGCGGAAGCTTCCACAGCCTCCCAAAGAGCCACGAGAGGCCTCTGCTACCATCAAGAGCCCTGAGGAATCATAAACCCCTGACAAGAGGGAGAGGGAATTAGCAGCCAGCATTTATTGTCCCCAGTATTGCTGGGCACGTCATACACAGGCCTCAGGGCACTTTACAACAACCAAAGTAGGCTCAGAGAGGATGCGAGAGGCAACAGATCTACCCGAGGTCACACCAGACCAGCCCACTACGGGACAAAGCCAGCACCTGCAAGAACCAAAACCTGTCTGTGTCTACTGTGCAGCCGTGAGGAGACATTCGGCAAGTACTCACTGAGCACCTACTGGGTGCCGGGCGCTGTTATTACAGGAGCAGCAGCCAAGCACAGTGCCTGTCAGCAACTTGTTCAAAGTCACGCACACAGCAAACCTGTCCCTCATACATGAAAAGAAAAGAAACTCTTTCCCAGTAGTTTTTCAAATGAGTGGCAACTGCGTATACTTGACAACTTCATGGCAGTTTTACCTATAGGACAATTGCATGACAATTTCTTATACAAGGTCACATACTTGACAACATTGTGACACCTTCACACACAAGACAGTTTTGTAACAACTCCATGGACAGATTGGTTGGTAACAGTTTCATGCTCAGGACAGCTTTGTGACAGTTCTGTGTTCCTGGCTAACAGGGCACTAGCTCTGGGCAGATGGGTCTGGAGAAGCCAGCTGGAGGGTAGACTCTCTGCCCCGGTCCCGAACTCATCTGGCTGCTCTACCCCCAGCACAGCTTGCTGTGAATGATGAGGAATCCAAAAACAACGCTTTTTTCTTTAATATGATTTTTCTGAAGGTCACCAGTGGTTGCTCTGGGCTGCTCAGCACCCCCAGGGCTCCCACCAGAAACACAAATGTAACTTCTCTTAATGGGTAGCTAATGGAGGGCAGAATAGATGTGGTCCAGGGCAGGTCCAGGAGAATGGGGAAGCAGAGATTTGGTTGATGTGGGGTGGGAAGTGGGGGATGCCAGGCACCAGCAGCCTGTTCTCACTGTGTCAACCCCTGATTTGGGCCCCAGCCGAGCCCTGCAGGACCAGCATAGGGCAGGGGCTCAGGCCTTCTCTATGCTTTAATCTGGGGACAGGCAAATCCTTTAGACAAGGGTCTCGTGTGTCAGCACATACCTGCCCCTGTCCCCCAAACACACACATGTCAGGCACACATGAACCCAGCCCTTCCTTTTTCTGCCATGCTGGGCCTGGCAGGGACTGTCCCCAACTCAGGCTGCTTGGGGAAATGCCCCTCCTATGAGTGGCGAAAGGAGTCAGGTTGCCCATTTGATATTTTATTTTTATTTTATTTTATTTTATTTTATTTTATCTTATCTTTTTTGAGACAGCGTCTCACTCTGTCGCCCAGGCTGGAGTGCAGTGGTGCAATCTTGGCTCATGCAACCTCCGCATCCTGGATTCAAGCAATTCTCATGCCTCAGCCACCTGAGTAGCTGGGATTACAGGTGTGCACCACCACGCCCAGCTAATTTTTGTATTTTTAGTAGAGACGGGGTTTTGCCATGTTGGCCAGGCTGGTCTCGAACTCCGGGCCTCCTATGATCTACCTGCCTCAGCCTCCCAAAGTGCTGGGATTACAGGCGTGAGCCACTGTGCCTGGCCAGGTTGCCCCTTTTGAGTATCACTCCCATTTTCCCCCTCCACGTTCATCATCAGACCAACAGGGTAAGGCAGTGTGACACAGTAGAATGAGTCTGGGGTTTCATCAGCTGTGGGTTTCAATCTAATGCCACCACTTATAATTGTTGGTCTTTGAGCCTTCACTTCCTGAACCGTAAAATGAGGAATGATAACAGCATCTACCGCCTCGCTTCTTAAAGTGAGTTCTCGGGCCAGCACCTCTGGCCCCATTCCAGAACTTTAGCATCAAAATCTACATTTTAACCCAAGATCCCTGAGTTAAATCCCTTTGTGTGCACATTACAGTTTGGGAAGCCCTGGCTGATCTCACAGGACAGTTTTTGAAGATCTCTGAGTTCATGCACGTACAACCCCGGGCACACCATAAACGTTAAAACAACCGCATGTGTGGAGAGGCGACAGCACCTCTTGTTTTTAATAAGCAGCCTCAGGTGATTCTGATGGGGGTTGAAATCTGAGATCACCACTGGCCATGAAATCAACAAATGTGAGTTTGAACCCCGGTTTTACCACCACCCTCTCCACCCCTGCAACCAGCCCATATAGGTCAATGTCTAGAAAGGATTCTGGCCAGAATGGCCAGCAGAGGCTGCAACTTAGCAGGTAATTTTTCTTCATCCTCCCCAAGTCCCAGCTGCGAGGCAGGAGACTCACTCCTGGAGAATTTGAGAAATGGAGTGGGCATTTCATCCCTTGATTGAGCACACACCTATTGATCTGCTCACTCTCTACTGGGGGTGAGGGGAGGATGGATGAGGAATGCAGAGGGGGCATGTTCAGTCCTGGGGCAGCCTGCACTGCCACCATTTGGCCAATTTCCTGTCTCAGGTAAGGTCAAGCGGACACCGAAGAAGGCCTCAGCACAGCACTGGGAACTTAGCAAGGCCTCAGTAGGTAAGGGACTCTGCATGGAGGACTGAGGAGGCGCACAGGGAGTTTTTGAGTAGCCAGGCTGCAGTGTGGCAACCTGAGGATAACCCTCAGGTTCAGAGTCACACTGCCTGGGTTTGAATATCTGCTCCACTTATTAAGTGACCTCGGGCAAGCAGCATCATTGCCCTGAACCTCAGTTTCCTCCTTTCTGAAATGGGTGTGATAATAGCACCTAAATGAGTTTTGCAGCCCCTCTATGCGGAATGGTAAGCAGCTATAAAAGAAAGAATTGGTTAAGTGAGAAGGCAGGTGCTGCATAAGTGAGAAGGTCCAGTGTGCCGTGGCTCATCCCTGCCTTCCTGGAACTCATCTTTCACTGGTGGGAAAGAGACAACAGCACTTGCCAAATTTAGAACCTATCAGGTGGGAATAAATGGCATGAAGAACATAGCGACGTGGGAGAGGAATGGGGTGCGGGTGTGGTGCCGCTGCAGGCAGGAGGTCTGGGGGGGATCACAGGGAAGGGGTGTTCTGTGAAAGGGCCGTATACATAAAGCGACCCCAAATGCAGAAGGAGCTGAGAAACCAAAGAATGAGGCAGACAATTCCAATTTGTTGGTAAAGGGTTATTAGTTGGGGAACTTATGAACAGAGCAAGATTTGGGCAGCCTCAAGATAGGTAGATCTCCAAGCTGTAACTCTCCAGACCCAGGGCTTATATATTTTGGGGAGAAAGGTCTGCGTGCTCTGGGAGGAGTGCACAGGTGACTGACACTGTGCTATGGGTGTCATAGCCTATGCTTCCTGCAGCAGCATCAAGGTTTGTTTTGGAGGAAAAGTGAAACCCGCAGCAAATAAGTGTTTCTACATAGAGAGTAATGCTCCAGCTGGACATCTTGGAGGCATTACTGGACTCAGGGTTAGTCAGGAGTCGACGTGGCAAATTAGTATCTAAGAAGGAATCACTCTTGTCCCCACAAGGAGACATTTGAGGGAGGGAGCCTTGGGGGTGAATGTGGGAAGGGCATTCCAGACAAAAGGAAGAGCAAGTGCAAAGGTCCTGTGGTGGGAGTGGTCTTGGCAGATGGGGAACCTGGAGGATGAGGCCAGCATGGCCAGAGAAGGTGAGTGGTGGGGAAACAGGGCAGGAGCAGGGAAGGCGGTGGGGACAGGGAAGGTGGAGAAATTATTCCCAGACATATTTCAAAGGTGGAACTGACCGGATTCCTGATGGGCCAATAGTAGGATATGAGGGAGAGAGAAGAGACAAGGATGCCGCTGAAGTCTTTGGCCCTGAGTGGAGTAGCCATTGACTAAAATGGACAGGAGAAGCAGGTTTGGAGGGCAAAGGATGAAAAGTTTCCATTTTGGATGTGTACCTATTCTTACTGTATTTTGAGGGTCTTATCCATTAGCCCCTTAGGTGTCCTGTATTGGCACCTTAGCGGGGATTTGCCATCTGCTCCTTGCTCAAGCCCCTCCCTTTCTACCAAATGAGTACAATATCATCTTGTACTCGCCTCTCTTAGAAACCTTTCTTCCATCTACACAAACTAGTCCTGCTCCTGGCCTCAGCTTCTGTCCCCACATCTGCCTCCCTGGAAAACCACCCCTGATGTCTCCAGTCTCTGGACCCTCACTCCCACCCTGCCTGGGTCCTTCACTTGGCTCTGAGCCCTGCTGGGCAGAGGTCATCAGCTTTCTCCGCATTCATGTGGGCCTGGTCCTCCCAAATAGGCTGTGAGCCCCCTGAGAGCAGTTTTTGAGAACCTTTATTGAGCCACCGTTCATGCCTTCATTTAAGAAATAATGAATGGGCATCATGGGTATAATCACAAATGGGTAGTCAGTGGGCACCTGCAATGTGCAGGGCCGTGGGGACTTAAAGGTGAGCAAGCCAGGCTGGGCCCAGCCCTCAAGGGAGCATCTCTCATGAATCAACCAGTAATGGAGTGCTCATTCATCTGCCGTGAGCTGTGCTAAGCACTTTGCGCAGATGAGTTCATGGCATCCCCACAACTGCCTGGGAGGGGGTTGCTACTATCGTCCCCATTTTACAGAAGAGAAGACCAAGGCTCAGAACGGTAAAGCCACTTGCCCAATATCACCCAGCTAGGAAGTGGTGGTTTGTCAGGCCCCAAAGCCAAGGCAACCTCAACATTCTGCTGGATGTTCTGCCCTGCTGGTCCCCCCACCTCCTGAGTGCTGAGAAGGGTCCAGTGGGCTAGCGACCTCTAGCCCTGATCCCAGGGAGTCTCTAAGCTGGGAGTCATCTCCAGGGCCCACCCCCTTGCTAGGGATGGTGCAATCTACCCCTAGGCAGAAATGTGCTGGGGGATCTTCTGAGCAAGCCTCCAGCAGTGGCGACTGCCTCCCATATGTGGAGGCCTGAGCGGGCAGGCGGGTGCCCAGATGTTTTTTATTTCCTTGGCCATCGGTGACATGCATCCTGCACTGCCAGGCGGGCATCGGAGGATGCGCTGCCCAGCACTGTCTGTGTAGGGCCCTCCTGCATGGTTCTGGGTCCTTCCCAAGGACAGAGCAGGGACCTCAGCAGGGGCAGTGGTGTCTTTCTCTCTTTCCCCATCCTTCTTAGCCCTGGGGAGTCCTCCAGGACAGCTGTATTAAATCCTTAGTTCACCATGACATGATGTTCTCATGCAAGACACACTTCCCAGGGCACACCCCAATTATGAAGAAACTCTACCCCCAAAAATGTTGGCATCAAAACCAAAAACTCTGCACTGATTGTCAAAGCAATTCCAGGATCACAAATGCCAACACAGGCAGGGCAGGTGGTGATAATAATGGTAGTAACAGTGATGTCATGGAGACCTGCTTGACTGTCAGCCCTGCCCAGGCCTCCACAGCACACCTGTGAGGTCAGCCAGGAGGATTCTTGTTTTACAGATGAGAAAACTGAAGCACAGTGAGGTTAAAGCACTGGGTCAAGGTCACATGGCAAAGGTAAGGGGCAGAGCTGAAATTTCAATCCAACCAGTCTGGCTCTTAACCCTGTTCCACACTAGTAGTTCTCAAAGTGTGGGCCCAGGACCAGCAAAGGTCAGCATCACCTGGGAACCTGTTAGCAATGCGGATTCTCAGGCCCTGCCCAGACCTAATGAATCAGCAACTCTAGGGTAAGGCCCAGCAGCCTGTGTTTTTAACAGGCCCTCTAGGTGAATCTGATGCATGCCCAAGTTTGAGAACCCCTGCTCTACATTGTTTTCTATTGTGAGTGAGTGAAGTGGGTGTTAAGATGTAGCTCAAGGATGATAACATAGGGCAGCTGACCTTTGCCCTCAGTATCTGGAATACAACAGGGAGGGGTAGGGTCTGCAGTAACCTGGGGAGCATATGCCTTATTTATGTAACTCTAACCACTCACTGCCCTGTGACAGCAGAGCCAGTGTTGGCAGATGTTCTGACTTTTTCCAGAGAAGTTCAAATTCCAGCTTTTTAATGTGAAATCTCTTGATTTTTTAAATGCTAGAAATCTATCCAAATTCGTCTTGTTTTTTTTAAAAAAAAATGTATGGGGCTAGGCTTTCTGGCTTGGGTATTAAGGAAATTTCAATGACAGATTCACTGGGCTGCTGAGGAGACAAGCTTGCCTAGGAGAACATGACATTTTCAGGGTCCCAGATGTCACCCTGCATTTTTGACCCCTCAGGGAAGTTCTGCAGAATGAAGGCAGATGGAAGGCATGATATGGCAGAGATGACCCTAAATTCACTCAAAACCCCGAAATGGAAAAAAAAAAATACAGCGATCACTTGCACATGTTGAGCCGTTGACTCCTGTTGAAACAAGGTGCTTGGGGCAGTTCTCAGGATGTGGGTGACCCTGAGCTTAGGGACCCTTATTTGAAGGGCACAGGTTATTCCCTATTCCCAAAAGAAGGAATAAGCCTGCCCTTCACCTAGGACCGAAGCTGCTGGCTAGTATCTCTGCCCTGAGCACTTCACCATCCAGAGGGCAAAAGACCATGTCCCTGGACCCTGCTGGCCTCCTTCCAGCCTCACCAACATCTCTGGCTTCTGTTTGCTCACCTGGGAAAGAGGAAAAGGGTCCAGATGTTGGTTGACAGTCCCACTGTGTGTCATGATGGTGAGGGAACAGGGAGGGAACCTAGGTTTACAGAGGAGCACCTACTATGTGCCAGCGCTTGCTGGTTTGCACATCCCTCATAACAAATCACGTGGAGGTAGGAATTGCTGCCACAATTTTTCAGATGGGGAAACTGAGGCCCACAGAGAGGAGGGATCTCACTCAATGAGTGATGGGGCCAGGATATCAACCTGGGAACCTGCATTGTTGCACATCTTTAGATTTTTAAGTCCTTTGAGGGCAGAAAACACATCATTCTCAGTATAATAATGGTAGCTTCGGTTTATCAGATGCCTGCTGCAGGTGGTCTGAGCTAACAGGTTTTCACGTACCATCTCCTTTAATCACAACAGCCCTGCCAGATAAGCATTATTATCCCCATTTACAGCTGGAAAAACTGAGGCTTGTAGAGGTAAAGTACCTCGCCCAAGGTCACACAACTGCCCCAAAGCTCATAACCATTGAGTCCTAGCACTGGATCTTACCCGGAATAGGGGCTCAGTAATTGTTGAATGAATGGGTCGATGAATGAATGAACGGATCACTCAACCCTGGGTTAATGCATGCATTCAGAGTGGTCATAAGCCTTTATCACTTTGCAAACTGTCAAACCTGGTGTGTTTGATTCCACTCTCATTCTCCATAAAATGGACATCCAAATCTGGGCTCATCCCTCGGGTGCTTGGGGAAACATGGAGTGACTCAGATTTCATTCTAAGCCTCTCCAGCTGCTGGAGCAACACAGGGCCATGCTTTTGTGGCCTACTGGTGTTTTGACTGAGGGAGGATGGTCTTGATTATGGGAGACAGTTGTTAATGGAAGTTACATGGGGTGCCTGCCATCCACTGTGATGGCCCAAGAAAACTTGGGGAGGTTGCAACTAGAGCTTAAATGCTTTTAAAATGTGCATCTCAGCTGGGAGAGGACAGCGACAGAGGCCAAGATGTGTAGAAGGACCCTGGGGGTTTCAAAGTGTGCTCCCTGGAACCTCAGTGTCCCCTGGAGCACCAGGGTGATCAGGTTGGATAGGTGGTGCTCCAGGTTCCTCATCCATGCCAAAGCAGCGCTGCTCCACCATGATCTGTTCGCTGTCAAGTGAGCTACATCCATTTTTATTGTAATTTGACAGAAGAAAACCAGCTCAAGTGAAAAAGTCACTTGATTTGGAGCTATGGGACAAGCCAAGCTTTGGGAAGGACTGGGAGGCAGTCAGAAATTTTTTCTGTCTTAAGGAGCCCGTGAGGTTCTGGTTGCTGCTTCTCTCTCTGCATCTGATTTATTTTTCTCTCTCTACTTCTGTATTAGTCGGGAATCATCTGGTTGCAAGTGACAGAAAACCTAACTCAATGTGACCTGAGAAAAGAAGAGAATTTATGGATCCCCAGGGTGGATCCACATGCACAGATGACTCTTTTTGGTCTTTGTCTGTGTCTCTTGGCTCTGTTTCTGCTGTGTGGCCTCCATTCTCCAGAGGCTCTTCCCTCATGTGGCAACCACCAGCTCTGATCTATATCCTCCTAGATCCAAAGAGAGGAAAGGAAAACACACACATCCATTGTGTGTATCTCCACACACATCTATTGACCTCAGCAAAAACCCCAAGACTAGCTCTTGTGGGGATGTGAGCCTGTGTCTGAACCTACAACCACTGTAGTCAAGGGGACCTGATGCTCTGATTGGCCAAGCCCAGGTTAAGTGCATCTGGGTGGATATGGCAGCACACGAACCTCAGTGCCAGAGAGTGCAGAGGAGCAGAGCCTCTGTTAGCTAGTGCCCACCAAGGCTTCTCACACATGTGCATCGGAACAGGCTACCCTCCCACCTGCAGATCGCCTTAGGCCAAGGCCAGCCCAGACCATTGTCCATCAGCCCAGAGAGAGATGGTCTAATTGGCCCATCCTGGAAGAGACAGCCATTGGCTAGGGTCAGAGTCATGCCCTACAAACAGGATTACTGGGGCCAGTTTTCAGGGAAAGGAAACTGTGAACAGGGAAGACACTTCCAAAATTCTGTTACATCTATTTTGGACTTGTGAAAGTGCACAGTCCTGGCCCACAGCAGACGCTTTACAAGCCTCTCTGGAGATTGTTATCACAGTCAAGTTTAAGAACCATCAAGCTTGGATCTTTCTAGAGCAGCACCGTCCAGACTCTTGTCACCACTGATGGTTCACAGAACAAACATTCAAGTGCCTGCACCCACGACTTTAGGGCAGGGGGTAGAGAGAGGCAGTAGCACTGCTTTTTCTAATGAGTTACAGAGACATGACGAAACACCAGACAGGCTATCGGAAGTCAAAAAGCAAGAGGTGCCATTACAACATAGAGGCACAAGAGGGCATCCTAGCCAACTGCCAGGGTCGAGGATGAGGCCAGAAACAGCCACTACCCTTCAAAGACCAGGGTATTGACCTTCAAAGACCAGGGTATTGAAGGATGCTAAGCACCATCCAGTGGGCCAACACTCTATGAGGACTGGGAGGGGCTTTGTTGGGTTCTTTGGCCTTCAGCATATACTGTAGCTTTTTGAGGTCAGGAGGTCGAGACCAGCCTGGCCAACATGGCGAAACCCCGTCTCTACTAAAAATACAAAAAAATTTAGCTGGGCTCGGTGGGGGTGCCTGTAATCCCAGCTGCTCGGGAGACTGAGGCACAAGAATCGTTTGAACCTGGGAGACAGAGTTTGCAGTGAGCTGAGATCGCACCACTACACTCCAGTCTGGGCAACAGAGTGAGGCTCCATCTCAAAAACAAACAAACAAACAAACAATAAAACAAACAAAAAACAAATAGTACTATAACTCTAACTGAGGACTGAGGCTTCTTTGCAGTTGGCTGCCTGACTTTGGGGAAAGCTCTACCCCTTCTGGCCTCAGTGTCTCCAGTGAAACTGCAGGAGTTGTGCTGAGTGACCTCTAAGCTCTTCTAAGAGTGGTAAGAGCTTTGCTTTGTCTCCGTCTTGACCCCTTATCTCATCCTGCTTTGTTGTCACTTCTGTGGGCTTCAATTCCTCCCACCAGGCTGTTTGTCCTATAGGGGTAGGGGCCATGCGTGGTTCACCCCCATGGCCCCAGGCTCTGCCTGACACAGGAGGCCCTGGACAGATGCTCTAAGAGGGCAGCGTTGGGCAGAGTGATGTGGGTCCACCCCTGCCAATTCTGTGTGACCCTGGACATGTCGTTTCACCTCCTTGATTCTCAGTTTTTCTCAGCTGCAAAATGGGCAGCAACGCCATGTCAGGGTGTGAGTCTGTCCACAGGTTCGTTTTGCAGGAAATGCTACTTTGTTTTTCTGTAATTTAAATTAATTTGTAATTTGAAGTCCTATTCTGCCAGGTGATAGAGATCACCGCAAGTCAACTGAGGGTCCCCTTGCTCTTTGGTAGCGGGGTCGCCTCTCAGGCCCAGTGGGCTTACACGGCACCGAGGCACAGCGCAGGGCAACTTGGTCTCCACTGATATGACTCTGTGCTGCCTTGCATGGCGGAAGACCCGACATCATCAGTCAATGTGTGTGTCAGAAAGGCCCAGTGACCTAAACAAGATGTGCAATGCTTTCCTCCCTTCCCCAGGAAAGAATTTCGGCGGTGGGCAGTCCTGGGTTAATACAGCCACGCCAAGCTGTCTTTCTATAAGATCCCTCTGCCTCCTGGATCTGCCATGGCTCCACTCTTAAGCCTGCAGTCCTGCAGGAGGAAGGGAAAATGGGAGGAGAACGGTGCCAGCGTTTCCTAAGGGGCTGTAAAGGGCATGCCTGCTCATATCCCATTGGTCAGGGCATAAGCACATGACCACATATAGCTGCAAAGGGCCTGGGAAATGTAGTCTTAGAGAACATAAACTCCGCTTAATATCAGGGTTTCAACCGGGCGCTGTGGCTCAGGCCTGTAATCCTAGCACTTTCAGAATCTGAGACAGGAGGATTGCTTGAGCCCAGGAGTTTTAGACCAGCCTGGGAAACATGGCGAAACCATTTTTCTACAAAAAAATACACAAATTAGCTGGGCATGGTGGTGCAAGCCTGTAGTCCTAGCTACTAGGGAGGCTGAGGAGGGAGGATTGCTTGAGCCCGGGAAGTCTAGGCTGCAGTGAGCCAAGGTCGTGCCACTGCACTTCAGCCTGGGGGGCAGAGCAAGACCTTGCCTCAAAAAATAAAATAACAATCAGGATTCCACTACTGAGGATGAGGGGAGAGTGGACGAGGGGGATGACTAACAAAGTGTGCAGAGGCACGAGTCTCCACTGCTCTTGGAACCCGGGTCCCACGTCTTCAGAATTTGTCACCTTCCCCTGCTCAAGACCTCAGCTTGAGGATGGGACAGGGCTTGGGAGGGGAGCTAGTGGAGAAGGAGAAGAAAGAATGCAGGCCTCCTCCTGTCCCAGGACACAGTAGAGGCTAAATTCTTTTGTTCTTTATGCATTTTTAGGGTGAACTATTTCAAACCTAAAGTCAAGAATTTAAAATAATATAATAAACATTTGTGTGCCATGATCCTGAATTCAGTGTTGGTTAGTCTCATGTCTTCTGCTCTGAATGCATATTTACAAGTCACAAATGCTACAAAATATTGCTTTGCAGGTCCTTGAACTTTATATAAATGGCTCTTACTATGTGATTCATCGTGCACCTTGCTTTTTTCCTCTCAGCCCCGTCTTTGAGCTGTGTCCACAATGATAACTGTAGCTACCTCAGTCATTTATCATGGCTGGGTTGTGTATGTGGTATCTGGCTGTGGTGTATGAATATACCACAATGTATTTATCTATTCCTTTGGCAGAGGGTTAGCTTTTTGCAGTTGTTTGCTATTAAATAATGCTGCAATAAATATCTTTGTCTCTTTCTACACATATACAAGGGTTTCTCTAGGTCAGTGTTTCTGAGAGCATGGTCCCTGGACCAGCAGCATCAGCATCACCTGGGAACCTGTTAGAAATACAAATTCTTAGACCTACTGAATCAGACGTACCAGGGGTGGAACCCGGGGACCTATACTCTAACAAGCTCTCTAGGAGCTGCTGTTGTACGCCAGAGTTTGAGAACTGCCGCTCTAGGGTATATACCAGAAGCTAAATTGTTACATTCAGAAGAGACATCAGGCCAGTCGTGGTGGCTCATGCCTATAATCCCAACACTTTGGGACCCTGAGGCAGGAAGATCACTTGAGGCCAGAGTTCAAGACCAGCCTGGGAAACAGAGAGAGACCATCTGTACAAAATTTTTTTAAAAATTATCTTGGTGTGATGGGACATGCCTGTAGTCCCAGCTACTTAGGAGGCTGAGGCAGGAGGATTGCTTGAGCCCAGGAATTTGAGGCTGCAGTGAGCTTAGGATCATGCCACTGCACTGGAGCCTGGGTGACAGAGCAAGATCCTGTCTTAAAAAAACAAAACAAAACAAACAAACAAAAAAACTTTTTAACACAAAAAGAAAAGAGACATCTCCAAATTTATTAGGTACTGCTAGATTTTTCCCCGAAGTTTACACTCCTATCTAAGGTGAAAAAGTGAAGGTTTCCTCTCATTCTTGCCAGCTCTTGGTAGTATCAGAATCTGAATCTTTTGCTGAGTGAGAAGTCCGGACTCTGCTAAATTCGCAGTGGATGTTCTTATTTCTCTGGCTCTGGGAATCCCCCTTACAACATCACACTTGCTCTCTGCCCAAAGATCCCTGGCCAGGTATACAGCTCCAGAAGCACAAAAATCTTTATTCTGCTCTCCCGTTGCAGTTTCTTATCCCAGGGCAAGAAAATTGAGGGCAATGCCAACTTTGCTTGGAAACAGCATCCCAGGGTACACTTTAGTTACTGTGTGCTTCCGTACGACTCTGGATCAGTAAGCCTCCTAAGTTATAAGCAACAGAAATAGGGTTATCAGCAGGATGTGGGGCCTCACCAAATCTAAGCAACAGAAGGTGAGGACTGGGGAAGTAGCAGTTCTCATCCGAGAGCTGGAGCAGGGAGGAAGGAACAGAGGGACTGAGGGATGGAAGGGAGAGAGAAAGGCCTCAGCCAGGGCTGGGCAGAGAGCCTGCCCTGCCTCCACCATGAACCCCATTTCTGTGTGACCCTCACTCTTGTGTCCCACTCCCAGGACTGGAGTCACCAGAATGTGTATCTGACCGGGCTTTCGTTAGCTCTCACCTGCTGCCAACTTAAAGGAGGGCCAGAACTCTTTTGGTTTTGGTTCCAGGGGGAAGGTGCCAGGATGTGTTCCTCATCAGGACCTTGCACAATGGGGAATTCCTCTCAAAGGGAGATGGGGCACCAATAGGAAGAGGGGAGCATCTGAGAGCTGGAGAGCCAAGAATGTTTCCTGCCGGGTGGTCTTGGGGCTCAGGTGAATCAAGGCGTATAACCGGATTATTAACCAGTCTGACCCTAATGACATATAAACATGAAACCATTTACTGTTTCCCCAATTGCTGCCTCTCAAAAGCTGCCCTATCCTTTCCTGTCACTTAGTGACACCTGGTCATTTTCTGACTCTCCCCAACCTCCTACTCCCAGTGGTCTCCCCTGCTGCCTCTTACTGCTGGGGCACCTCCCAGCAACCAGCCTTCTTGTGCCAGGCAGCAGGAATACCACCTAAGCCTGGCTGCTCCCAAGGTGCCCCTTACCACTGAGAACTCCCTCACACATGCCGGGAAGGATGTGCAGGCTCTTCTATCACACTCTTCCCCTCAGCTCTGCCCTTCTGTCTCCTGGTCTCCTTTCTCTGTTCAAAGAGGAATGGGAAGGGGGCAGATTCGCAGGGCTATGGACATGAGTTTATGTCCAAGCAGGGCATGAGATGCTGGCACCTTCTTGCAGGCACCCCCTGTCTTTGTGAGTTTCTTTGGCATCTCCTCACTTCGTTGGGAGGGTTGGGAACAGAGGAAAAGTCACAGCACCACAACTCACTTCCCTAGGCTGTCCACTTCTTTTTATTTTCTTCTTTTTTGGAAACATGGCTTCACTCTGTCTCTCCGACTGGAGTACAGTGGCACAAACACAGCTCACTGCAGCCTTCCCCGCTCAAGCGATCCTCCCACCTTAGCCTCCCAAGTAGCTGGGACTACAGGTGTGTGCCACCATACCCGGCTAATTTTTGTATTTTTTGTAGAGACAGGGCCTCGCCATATTGTCCAGGCTGGTCTCCAACTCCTGGACTCAAGCAATTCTCCCATCTTGGCCTCCCAAAATGCTGGGATTACAGGCATGAGCCACTGTGCCTGGCCAGGCTGACAATCCCTAACTCCCATGAGTCCCTCCCTGCAAGTGTTCAGCTTAATCAGGGTCCTGGGGTGATGGTCAGGGTAACAGAGACTCCTTATGAGCCTGGGAAAGGCTCACTTAAGATTCTAGAGCATTTTCCACCTCTTTTTTCCCCAGCTTTGGCTCCTGGGTGCCAATTCTGGGGTAACAAAAAATTTTCTCCTTAAAAAAATTTCTCCCATTGCTATTCCTGATGATGGTGGGAGCCCTTGCTGATGGTGACAGTGAGAAACGGAGTATTGTTGAGTATTGTTCAGGAACCCAGCAGGAGGGTGAGGGTCTCACCCCACCCCACTCATCATGTGCACCTACACACACTCAAAAATTCACATTACTTTGGTAAAGATTAAGTTTGTTTGTGAGTAATGGAAAACTCCAAATAACAGTGATTTAAGCAAGATAGATGTTGATTTCTCTCTCATGTAACAGTCTACACAGGCAGGCTAGGGCTGGTACAGCAGTCCTGCCTTCCTCAGGCACCCAGGTGCTTTTTATCTGATTTTTCCACCGCCTCACGGGACATAGTTTCCACCTCGTGATCTAAAATGGCTGCTTGTGCTCCAGCCATCGTTCACATTCCACCCAACAGAAAGGATGAGGCGATGACAAGGGGCACACTCCTGCCCTTTAAGGCAGCTTTCTTGAAGTGTCACATGCTGCTTTACCTTACATCTGATTGGCCAGATTTTTGGTCACATGCCCATATCTAGTTGTAAGGGAAGGTGGGAAATGTAGTCTTTTGTTTGGGTGGCCATGTGCCCAGTTACTATCCCAATGAGACCATCTCAGCTGCTCGCATATATGGTTTGACCATCTCTCTCTCCCTTTCCCCCTCCTTCTGCCCTGGTCTTGTGGGCAGTGGGCACTGGCCTGGGGGGCAACTGCACAGGCTGTATCATCTGCTCAGAGGAGAACGGCTGTTCCACCTGCCAGCAGAGGCTCTTCCTGTTCATCCGCCGGGAAGGCATCCGCCAGTACGGCAAGTGCCTGCACGACTGTCCCCCTGGGTACTTCGGCATCCGCGGCCAGGAGGTCAACAGGTGCAAAAGTACGTGGCTTCTCCCTTGTTCTATGCTAGTGCTGGGCTCCTAGACACCATGGGCTTAGATCCCACCCTTTCACCCCAGCACAGACAGAGGGGAAGTAGGTGCATGTCTAAGCCCAGACTCTGAGATACCTGCCTGCGTCCAGGCTGACTCCGCAGCCTGAGGCAAGTCAGTCCGCTCTCAGCCTTAATTAGCACTAATAGAACAGGCAACTTTCACTTCTACCCTAGTTTGTGGTGTGGCCTTAGGCATGTAACTCACCTTCTCTGGTCTTAGCTCAAATAGGAAAAGGAGTCCTAATTCCGAGCTCTAATTTTTGCTGTAACTTTGGGCAAATTATCACTATTTCTGAGGTGAAAAAGAAGCAGGGAGTCCTCACTCCAGCCCTGATTTGCGGGTGACTTCAAGCAAGTCACTCGCTCTCTCTGAGCCTCCCCTCAAATGAGAAGTTCTCTTCACATGCAGCCCAGTTTGACCTTGGCCAAGTCTGGGCTTCAAAGGAGACACTGAGTCCTGACCCAAATGCTACCAAGCCTGGAGCTGCCCAGAGGGCCTTCCACCTCGGGCAGACCCAGGGGGCCCCATCCTTGGCAGTCTCCCTCACCTGGGGTGTCCCTGGCTCTATTACAGAATGTGGGGCCACTTGTGAGAGCTGCTTCAGCCAGGACTTCTGCATCCGGTGCAAGAGGCAGTTTTACTTGTACAAGGGGAAGTGTCTGCCCACCTGCCCGCCGGGCACTTTGGCCCACCAGAACACACGGGAGTGCCAGGGTGAGTGGAGACCTCTCTGCCCTGCCCCTGCCCCCCCCCCTCCCTGGAGCGGGGGCTTGGTGAGAGATGTTAGGGGCCCTGGAAGAAATTACAGTAGAATGCCATATGGTGAGGGAAGGCCCAGCACCACCGTGTCAGGTACACCGGGTACCTCCACATAGTAACTGCAAAACACTAGAGCCAACATAACCACCATTACTATGATTAGTACTACAACCAACACTGGCATTGTTATTAATGCCAAGGGAATCAGCAGAGTGAAGAAGAAGAGCACTGATGTTTATTTGTTTGTTTGTTTGCTTGTTTGCTTGTTTTGTTTGAGATAGGGTCTCGCTCTGTTGCCCAGCTGGAGTGCAGTGGCATGATCATAGCTCACTGCAGCCTCAAACTCCTAGGCTCAGAGAATCCTCCCGCCTCAGCCTCCCGAGTAACTGGGACCACAGGCATGTACCACAACAGCTGGCTATGCATTTATGTTTTTGTAAAGACAGGCTCTTGCTATGTTGCTCAGGCTGCCCCTGGGCTCAAGCGGTCTTCCCACCTCAGCCTCCCAAAGCATTGGGAGTACAGGTATGAGCCACCACACCTGGCTGAGCACTGATTTTGGAATAGGACAGGCCTGGGGTCCAATCCTAGCTCTAAACCTTACCCTTTAGTGATCTTAAGCAAACCACCTCAGCTCTCTGTCCTTCGGTTTCTCCAAACGTCAGGAAAAAAAAAAAAAAAAAGACAATAGAACATAGAGCCTACCTCATGGGGAGGAATTGTTATGAGGATAAAGTGAATTAGTACAATTTAAAGTGCTCAGTACAGCAGCCAGCACACAGTAGATGCTCAGTACGTGTCAGTATCAGTGTTATTACTGCTCTGATTATTTCCTAACAGCTCCTTGTCATACTCCTGCCTGTGAGCCCTCCCGTTGCTGCACTAGGCTGCTCCTTGGCATTCTCATCTACACTGTGCATCTCTGCCCACGCATTCCCTCCGGGCTCACATTCATGGTCATTCCAGCTGCTGATGGCCCCTGACTCCGTGTCTCCAGCCTCCCTGAGCAGCAGACCCTCACCTCCACTGCCCTGTGGGTGCCTTCTTTCCACTCCCACTGCCACCATCCCCCACCTAACGCTCCCTCTGGGTTTCCTCTGGGTTTCAATAACCAGCTCCGTGATCCCTGGGTGGGCATGCACGAGATGCAGACATCACTGTTGACTCTTCTCTCTCCCTCACCCTATATTCAATCCAATCTGTTCATTTATTCACTCCGAAAATATCTACTAGAGCATCTGCTATGGCCAGGCACTTTCCTAGGTGCTGGAGACACGTTAGAGAACAAAACAGACAAAGCCTCTGCACTCAAGGACATGACATTTCAGTGGAGAGACAGAAGCGACACCTGAGAACAAATGCATAATATTTTGGGTGGTAGGAAGAACTTTGGGGTGAAAATGAAGCAGCACAAAGCTCCCAAACCCACACCATTCAGCTCATCCCTTTCTCCCCACCCATTTGTTTCTCTCCTCTGTGCCCCCCTCTTCCCACCCTCTTGCCACCCCCTGCCTATCGCCAGGGTTCTGGCCACAGCTCCTGCCCATCTCCCGCCTTGGTTCTCAGTCCCTCCAGCCCAGTCTCCACTCAACAGCAGAGGGAGTATTTCAAAATGATAGTCTGCTCAATTTCTTTTCCTCCCAGGACCCTTCAGTGGCTCCCACTGCCCTTGGGCGGAGCCCACCCAGGCCCTGGGCAATCTGTCCCATCTGCCAGCCTTTCCACCCCCATCATTTTTTTCCTCCTCAGTTTGAGCTTATTCTCCGGCTTGCCCAGTTCCAGGCCAAATCATCCTGGGGACTCTGCTGGGGTTATGCCCTCACTTGGAGCACCTCCCGTCCCTCCCTGAGCCTGGCTAGGCTCCCCTTCCCCGCCATCCCACCCCCACTTCAAGACCCAGTCCAGGGGTTTCCTCCCCTACAACCCAACCCATGCTGCTTCTGGGCTCCCGCGGTGCCTGCACTTCCCTCATCACGGCGGTGTCCAGATGGTGAATTCCAGGAGGCCTGCAGACCCTGGGCTGTCTTGTCTGCTGGTGCTCCCTCAGCTCCCAGAATAGCACCTGGCATACACTGGGTGCTCAGTCTTTACTTGTCAAATGTGTGCATCTAGCAAGGTCTGGGTCCCACTGTGCCTTGAGCTTGCTGTGTCTGCTGTGTGAGCCTCTTGCTGCGTTCCCTTAGGAGCTTGCTGTGTCTGCTGTGTGAGCCTCTTGCTGCGTTCCCTTAGCAAACCCCTGCTCTAGGTCTCAGTGTCCAAATCTACAAAATAGGAGTATTCACAGCTACCCATATTCTGTGCCTACTTCTCATGGACTTTTAAAATAATCAAAGTATATATATATATATATGTGTGTGTGTGTGTGTGTGTGTGTGTGTGTGTATATGTGTGTGTGTGTGTATATATATGTGTGTGTGTATATATATATATATACGTGTATATATGTATTTTTATTACCCCCTATGAAGAACTTTTATGTCCATGGCCTCCTTTTTCCTCCTTCCAAAGTTGATCAAAGACACATGATCAAGTTTAAAACCTGTGTCCTGGTCCTGAGGGCTTCCCAGGCAACCTTCCAGCCTCCTCTCCTGTCCCCGCCTTCCTGAGACTTGACTCCCAACTCAGGCTGCCCCATCTCCCAAACATGGTGGGCCGGGCTCCCAAGGCTTTGCACACCTGCCTGGAATGGGCTTCCTTCTTCTCACCTGACGAGCTCCCCTCTCTCCCTTTAACTCATACATCACCTCCTCCAGGAAGCCTTCCCTTTAAAGCTAGACAGTCGGCCACTCTGGCTTCAGGCCCATATTAGTCTGTGCATGCATTCGTTTAGCTCTCATTCCAGGCTCTTATAAATAACTCTGCTCCTAGCAGGTGGAAGTGGTGTCTTCAGTCTTCAGAGGACTGAACCCCTCAAACCCTGCCCTTGGATCTGAAGGACCCTCACTGCCGGCTGACCCTGTCTGTCTGTCTGTCTGTCTCTCCTTTCACCCCACAGGGGAGTGTGAACTGGGTCCCTGGGGTGGCTGGAGCCCCTGCACACACAATGGAAAGACCTGCGGCTCGGCTTGGGGCCTGGAGACCCGGGTACGAGAGGCTGGCCGGGCTGGGCATGAGGAGACAGCCACCTGCCAGGTGCTTTCTGAGTCAAGGAAATGTCCCATCCAGAGGCCCTGCCCAGGAGGTGAGCCCCGGGACAGGCACATGAGGCTGTGGTGGGAAAGGCCCACAGGGACGGAGTGGACTCAGATCACTGCCCCACAAATAGTACCTATGAGACTGCCTGAAAGGCCACTGTTAGCCATACTATCATGTGGAGTACACATCGCCCTCCGTGGTGTCCTTTCAAAGGAGGACCTTCCTTGCTGGGTTCAGTCCCAAATACATTAGGAAAATTGAGCTGGCCAGGAGTTCCCAACCCTCTCAAACTGAACACCCCCCTTTTAATAAGAAGGATTTGGGAATACCCTCTTTATCATTCTTAATGAAGTTCACGGAGAATGTGGCCTACTTGCAAAGGTAATTTTTTTTATCAGTATAGTGTCCTAACTGTAATATAGAGGAGAAAGAAAAGAAATTTCATGATGGAAGCGCTTGGCCCAACATACCAACAGACACTTAGGGAAGCACAATCCCAGTGAGGACCGCGGCCGTGGTCAGCGCTCCAAGTACGTGGCCACATCGCCATCAGAGATGCAATTTCCCAACAGTGACCAATGATTAGTAAGGTCCAACCCAATTGATCTCTGATTGACACCGCACTCGCAGTGCCCTAGAATCTTCAGTGAATGGAAGTGTTCAAAACCAATTGGCATTCATGAGTCAAACAGAATTCAGCTCCCAGCAAGCAGACTTTTCAGCTACGTGAGGGTGGGGCACGATGTGAGAGAACTGGATGGAACAGGGGGACAGCTCATCTTTGCGGGGGACTGTCCCACGCTGGATCCTGATTGCCGTCCACTGAATGCCACAGGAACCCCCTTCACTGTGGCATTCAAGACCACTACACATATTTCCAAAATGTTTCTGGGGGCTATTAAGGACCACTGATTTACATAGAAGAGAGGCCACAGGGTGTGCTTGGGTGTGCTTGGTAAGATGTGAACGGTGAGTAGTATTGGCAGTGTTGACCGGGCACTGTGCTGAATTCTCTATAATCGTTAACTCATGTAATCTTCGCAGTGATGCTATGCGGTAGGTGTTATTAGCACTATCCCCATTTTACAGATGAGGGGACTGAGGCCCAGAAAGGTTGAGTCACTCACCTAAGGGTCACAAAGCCAGGGAGCTGTAGACCTAGAATTCAAACATAACTCGTCATGCAAACAGGAATCTAAAGTCATGATGAAGGATGAGGGACCTGGAACCAGGCCACCCGGGGCACCCAGGTGGGACATAGTGGAGCCAGGATTTGAACTCAGGGACACTCCTCTTTCAGAAGGACTTGTGCTATTTGGGTTGGGAGTGCAGCTAGCAGAGATAGGAGCCTTTGGGAGTCATGCTGGGCAGGTGAGGACAGAGTGAGGTTGAGATGGAACCAGAGAACCTAAGAGACCCCAGAGCCAGATCAGGACTCACACAGGAGGCAGACAGTTCTCCTGCACTCATTACCACATGGCACCTCTCATGGCTCCAAGAGCTGGGGGTGAATGGCTGTTGGGGGATCATGAGGGGAAAGCTTTTCCCCTGGATAATAATAATCACAATAACTGCAAACATTCATAAAGCACCTACCATGTGCTGGCTGTGCTTAGTGCTGTGAAACATGACTCTAATCCTCGCAACAACCCCGCTGTAGCTCCCTGCATCATCCAGGTCTTGGCTGCAGTGGCTCCTCCTCAGAGAGGCTTCCCAGGAGTCCCCCTCCCAGGAGTCATTTTCCATCATATCACATGGTAGCACTTGCACCCTTCTGAAATGAGCCTTCTCATTCTCGTGTTTGCTTGTTCAGTGTCTGTTTTCCTTACTGGAGTGTGATCTCCAGTGAGGGCAAGGGCTTTATCTGCCTTGTTCACAGCTGTCTCTCTAGTGCCTCTAACATAGTCTGGCACATAGTCGGTATCCAGTTAATATTTGCTGGATGAGTGGATGGATGGCTGAATGCACAGGTGGGTGAGTGGGTAGGTAGATGGGTGGATGGGAGGGTAGATGGGAGGGTAGGTGGGTGGATGAGTAGGTAGGTGGGTGAGTGGGTAGGTAGATGGGTGGATGGGAGGGTAGATGGGAGGGTAGGTGGGTGGATGAGTAGGTAGGTGGATGATTAGGTGGGTGGGTAGGTAGGTAGATAGGTGAACAGGTGGATGGATGGGTGATGGGTGGGTGCCTAGGTGGATGGATGGGTCATTGGGTATGGAGGTGGGTGAGTAGATGGGTGAATAGGTGGGTGAGTGGGTAGGTGGGTAAATAGGTGGAGGGATGGGTGGGTGACTGGATGGGTACATGAGCAGCTGGCAGGCAGGCCTAGGGAAGGGGTAGGGACACAAAGCCACTGGCCCCCACACCCCCACATCAGAGCTGGCAGGGCCACTCAGGCAGCACCCACACCCCATCTCCAGATGCTGTCCTACCTGAGGCCTGCACAGTCAGCTCTGCAGCTCAGAGTGGGAGTTGGCCTCAGTGCTCCCCAAGAGCTCAGAGTGGGCGTGGGGAGCCCCAGAGGTGGGCAGCCTGGACTTAGCTCCTTGACTCTGCTCTGCAGAGGAAGGAGCCAGGACTGGAGCCACAGCCCTGACTTTTGGGGAGACAGGCACATAGTTGACACCCAAGGAATAAAACAGCCCTCCCCTTGCCACTAGGCTCAGAGGGTCTCTAACAGCCTCGCTGCATACCTTCAGAAAATGACTCATGGAGCCTCAGGTTCATCGTGTTCAAATGGACACACAGCTCCTTGCGGGGAACTGAATGGGGCCCAAGCAATGTAGGAGAATGTCCTGGGTGTGGAGACACTTTGTAAAGCAGAAACTTAGGGCTGGCCTTGCTCCCAACCATGCTGTGGTCTTCTCACCTGTCAGTAACAATGACAAGCAACTGCTCATAAGAACTCCCTGGGCAGCGGGCACAGCCAGAGTGGAGGTGGAAGGAATAAAGGAAATAAAGAAGAAAAAGAAAGGAAAGGTAGACTGGCACAGAAAAATGATAGAAGGGGGGAGAGAAAGAGAGGACAACTGGAGAAGACGGGACTGGGTGTGGCTCAGACCCTACCTGCCTCTCTGGGCTGTGGTGAGTTTCGTATACATAAAGCACTTGGGGCTGTGGCCTGCACACAGTGAGCACTTGCTAAATGCTGAAGTATTGTTGCCTCAGTGTTATGCAGAAGTTGGTGCAGGGACACACATGAAAGGCGCCCAGTGTCCGGCACAGAGCCTGCTCAGCTATGGAAGGAGTGTGCCGGGGAAAGCCGTGGGGACTCCCATGAGGCCACCCTACATGCTGACTGGGGGGGCCCCAGGTGAACCTGCAGGCCTGGCCAAGCCAGATGTCCAGCACAAGAAGGCCCTGAACAAGTTAGCGGCCCTCGCCACTCCCTGAAGAACTAGAGAGAAAGGTTCAGTTTGGGGTAACTTAGCCCACGGTCCAAACTCTCAACAGGAGGGACTGCAAGGTCAGTGCCCAAATGTTCTGAGCCCCGTTGTTGGGGAGTGGGTGGGGCACCCTTGTCTTTCAGGACTGAGGAGGCTCCCAGGACCTAACTGGCCCTGCACTCTTGGTCACCGGGCTCTGTCCTCTCATTGCAGAGATGAGCCCCAGCCAGAAGAAGGGCAGGAAGGACCGGCGCCCACGCAAGGACAGGAAGCTGGACCGCAGGCTGGACGTGAGGCCGCGCCAGCCCGGCCTGCAGCCCTGACCGCCGGCTCTCCCGACTCTCTGGTCCTAGTCCTCGGCCCCTGCACACCTCCTCCTGCTCCTTCTCCTCTCCTCTTACTCTTTCTCCTCTGTCTTCTCCATTTGTCTTCTCTTTCTTTCCACCCTTCTATCATTTTTTTGTCAGTCTACCTTCCCTTTCTTTTTCTTTATTTCCTTTATTTCTTCCACCTCCATTCTCCTCTCCTTTCTCCCTCCCTCCTTCCCTTCCTTCCTCTTCTTTCTCACTTATCTTTTATCTTTCCTTTTCTTTCTTCCTGTGTTTCTTCCTGTCCTTCACCGCATCCTTCTCTCTCTCCCTCCTCTTCTCTCCCTCTCACACACACTTTAAGAGGGACCATGAGCCTGTGCCCTCCCCTGCAGCTCTCTCTATCTACAACTTTAAGAAAGCAAACATCTTTTCCCAGGCCTTTCCCTGACCCCGTCTTTGCAGAGAAAGGGTTTCCAGAGGGCAAAGCTGGGGCACAGCACAGGTGAATCCTGAAGGCCCTGCTTTTGCTCTGGGGGAGGCTCCAGGACCCTGAGCTGTGAGCACCTGGTTCTCTGGACAGTCCCCAGAGGCCATTTCCACAGCCTTCAGCCACCAGCCACCCCGAGGAGCTGGCTGGACAAGGCTCCCCTGGCCTGGACACCTCCCCCAGCTGGCCGTGGAGGGTCACAACCTGGCCTCTGGGTGGGCAGCCAGCCCCGGAGGGCATCCTCCGCAAGCTGCCTGCCACCCTCATCAGCACTCCCCCACAGGCCTCCCTCTCATGGGTTCCATGTCCCTTTTTCCCAAGCTGGATCAGGTGAGCTGTCACTGCTGGGGGATCCACCTGCCCAGCCCGGAAGAGGCCACTGAAACGGAAAGGAAAGCTGAGATTATCCAGCGGCTCTGTTCCCCACCTCAGCGCCTCCTGCCCACGTGGGGAAACAGGTCTGAGAAGGAAGGGGCTTGCCCAGGGTCACACAGGAAGCCTTCAGGCTCTGCTTCTACCTGTGCTCTGCTCAGCACATTCACGGCCGAGAGGAGAATCTGGGGGTCACTTGAGGGGGGAAATGTAAGCAATTGTGGGTGGGGAGCAAGGGAAGATCCACGCACTCGCCCACACCCACCCCCACACTCGCTGACACCCACCACCGCACTCGCCCACACCCACCACCGGTGACTTGAGCATCTGTGCTTCGCTGTGACGCCCCTCGCCCTAGGCAGGAACGACGCTGGGAGGAGTCTCCAGGTCAGACCCAGCTTGGAAGCAAGTCTGTCCTCACTGCCTGTCCTTCTGCCATCATAACACCCCCTTCCTGCTCTGCTCCCCGGAATCCTCAGAAACGGGATTTGTATTTGCCATGACTGGTTGGCCTGAACACATAGGGCTCCGTGACTGGGACAGGAATGGGCAGGAGAAGCAAGAGTCGGAGCTCCAAGGGGCCCAGGGGTGGCCTGGGGAAGGAAGATGGTCAGCAGGCTGGGGGAGAGGCTCTAGGTGATGAAATATTACATTCCCGACCCCAAGAGAGCACCCACCCTCAGACCTGCCCTCCATCTGGCAGCTGGGGAGCCCTGGCCTGACCCCCCGCCCACCGCAGGCCCACCCTCTCTCTGACTTCCCTGCTCTCACCTCCCTGAGAACAGCTAGAGCCCCCTCCTCCGCCTGGCCAGGCCACCAGCTTCTCTTCTGCAAACGTTTGTGCCTCTGAAATGCTCCGTTGTTATTGTTTCAAGACCCTAACTTTTTTTTTTAACTTTCTTAATAAAGGGAAAAGAAACTTGTAAATGCTTCTTGAGCATCAAGAGGGTGTTGCAAAACCATGATACTGCTGAGTTTGGAGTAGCAGAATTTAAAACATGTGGAGTGGCTTTCACAGGAATGCTTGGGGCTGAGAGGGGTCAGAGTGTATTGGGAATGGGGTGGGGTTTCAGCTTGGGGGGAGCTGATAAAAGAGGAGGGGCCCTCAGCCCCTCCAGGCTACTCTCAAGAAGCAAACTCAGCCAGAAGCAGAAGAGGGTAACACCTCGATCCCCAGAACCTCGCAGTTTCACGAACCAGATGTCTCAGGGACCAGGGGTACCTAGGAGGTTGACAGACCCACGGGGCCATCTAAACACCCTGGACTGCTGGTGAGAGTGGCCTTGGCATTGGGAGGCACAGGTGGGAGCTCCAGCCTGTCACCAGCTATCTGATGGGGTCTAGGTCAAGTCACTTCCCCTTCCGGGGCCTCAGTTTTCCCATGTGATGAAGACGAAGCATGGCTAAATTAAATCTATTGCCGAAATCTGGAAGACCCATCAACAGAATCCCCTGGGGAGCCTTTTAGAAATTCAGATTTTAGGGCCCTCCCCCAGATCTATTCATTGCAAACAAGTTTAGGCGCAGGCAGTGAGAGCAAACATTCTTTCCAGGACAAGCTGAGGGGAGAGGTGGCTCTCAGATGACTTCCAGCTCAGAGGGCTGAGTCTAGATTTGCAGCTGCAATTCTGATTCTGACCTCAACGCTCAATGATCTGATTCTATAGTCTGTATGTGTGTGTGTATGTGTGTGCATTTTTTAAAATTTTTTTTTTTTTTTGGCAGGGTCTTGATCTGTCACCCAGGTTGGAGTGCAGTGGTACGATCACAACTCACTGCAGCCTCAAACTCCTGGCCTCAAGCAATCCTCTTGCCTCAGCCTCCCAAGTAGCTGGGACTACAGGCGCACACCACCACACCCAGCTAATTTTTTATTTTTTGTAGAGATGGGGGTCTCAATATGTTACCCAGGCTAGTTTTCAACTCCTGGCCTCAAATGATCCTCCCACCTCAGCCTCCCAAAGTGCTGGGATTACAGGCATGAGCCACTGTACCCAGCCCCTATATAAATAAATATATATATATAAATATATATAAATATATAAATATATATAAATATATATAAATATATAAATATATATAAATATATATAAATAAATATATAAATATATAAATATATATAAATATATATATATAAATATATAAATATATATATAAATATATAAATATATATAAATATATATATAAATATATAAATATATATAAATATATATATAAATATATAAATATATATAAATATATAAATATATATAAATATATATATATATAAATATATAAATATATATAAATATATAAATATATATAAATATATATATATATAAATATATAAATATATATAAATATATATATATAAATATATAAAAATATATATAAATATATATATAAATATATAAATATGTGTATAAATATATATAAATATATGTATAAATATATATATACACACACACACACACATACATACACTATATAGTGTTTTCTGTTAAGATTCCAATTGTAGGATGCTGAACGTTCTAATTTTCACAATTCTAAAAGACCAACATAAGGATAGAAGTTTCCAGTACTGCAATTCCCTGGCCATGTTCTTTCTTCTCGGGGGGCCTGGTCCTCTGTCCTCAGCTGGGGGCTGTGGCGGTTTTTTAATATTTTCAAATTACAGGATGAAATTTCTTCAGGGCCTAAGCCCCTCCTATAACCTTTCCATCTCAGACGTTCCCTGCCCCCAGCTCCAATCCTTTCAAATCCCAGCCTCTCCCACATTCTCTGGAGGATTGAGGGGCCTCTCTGGGAAGGAGACTCTGCTGTCAGGTGGGCATCGCCCACTCCCTTCTTACAAATCAAGCTTGGAGAAGTTCACAGAGAAGCTCAGAAACAGGGTGAGGTCACACAGCCAAAGAGAGGCAGTCTGGGCAGAGCCCAGGGGGAGGTTCCGCTGGTATTGGCCTTCTGGATGCTATGCCAGAGGGAGAGAACAACCCCTTGGCCAGAGCTGAGGAATCCCTGGTGGGTTCTTCCTGTCACCGCTTCCAACTGGGCCACACTAGGGCCCTCTCTGCAGTGCCCCCACCCGCTCACTCCATCCTCATCCTTGCCTGACCCCTCACCACAGCCCTGCATGTCATTCCCACATGCTGCCACTGGATGGCGGCAGTCAACCAGGAACAGGTCGCAGCCAGGCTTGTAAAGGAGCGCATTTCTGAAACGGGGACGTGTTGCGGTTCTCCCCTAGCAGGACTGGAGCAGGGTGGAGGGTAGCCGAGGGCAAGGGACAGGCTGCCTCAGACCGAAGGACTGACTGCCTCAGGCTGAAGGACAACAGTTGCAATGGGGACTTCAGCTGAATGGCCTTCTCAGCTGTGCAGAGAGTGTCAGACTCAGAGGTCCCTGTCCCAGGTCCTTCCTTGCACAGAAGGGAAATCTGACTCAGAGCATGACCTCCTGCCCAGACATCTGGCCCAGGTGACCTGTGGGGATTACACCTCTACATTTTCACTTGGAAGAAAATTTCTTTTTTCTGTCTTTTTTTGTTTGTTTGTTTTTTAAGATGGGTAATAGCTCTATCGCCCAGCCTGGAGGTCGGTGACATGATCCCGGCTCACTGCAGCCTCGACCTGCAGGGATCAGTTGATCCTCCCACCTCAGCCTCCCAAGTAACTGGGACTACAGATGCACACCACAATACCCAGCTATGTTTAAAATTATTTGTAGAGAAAGAGTCTTGCTGTGTTGCCCAGACTGGTCTTGAACTCCTGGGCTCAAGCGATCCTCCTGCCTCAGTCTCCCGAAGTACTGGGATGACAGGTGTGAGCGACCACACCCAGCCCAGAGGAAAATTTCAAGCCATCATATGTGGACCTTCTAACTCAGGAAATGTGCATTCTTATAATACAAATAATAGTAATGATGAGGATGAGGATGATGACGTCATCTTATATTTATGGAGCACCTATTATGCACCAAACATTGCTAAGCATTTCAGGTGCAATATCTAATTTCCTTTGCTTTTCTGTCTTCAGCATAAATCATAACTACCATTTTTCTACCAATTCCTCTTACTAACCTCGCATTTCCCACCTATCTCCTGCCACCTTCACAGCTACGTTGCCAGCTAACTTCTAGGAGGAAAAACTGAGGCTCAAGTTCAAGTCATTCAAAATCCATCAGTCTCACCCATTCATTCATTCCGTGAATATGCATAAAGTGCCTACTGTGTGCCTGGTACTGTCCTGGGTGCTGGTGATAAAGACCCTGCCTTGTCCTCCAAACGTTCAGTCTGCAGACAGTCAATTCCTACAATGTGATAAGACCTTCCATGAGGACAGGATCTAGCATATCCCGTCTAAGGCATACAGGGGTTAGGGAGCTCCTCCTCCAGGACCAGATAGCCAAGCTGAGAACTAAAGAGTGAGAGGTGTTAATGAGATGGGTGGGAAGGGGGAGGAAACAGCACTTGCAAAGTCCTGGAGAAGCTACTCGTGGGGGCGCCAGCCCTGGAATTGCTAAGCCTCCTGAGCTGTCAGATCCTGGAACATGTGGACTCAGCCCTGGGGTCTGATGGCTCCCAGTCAGCCCCCCATGACTCCCACCCTCACCCACAGCCATAGCCAACCTACCATCCACAAGGTGGAATGGATCCTCCAGCCAGACTTGTAGCTGAAGAAGCCTTCTCGCAGTGGGTCTTCTAGTCCTTGCTGTTTTACCCGCTGCCCCCCCTTACCCCCCACTGCAGAATCCTCCCAGCCACAGAGTCTTCCCATCGAAGGCCCAGCAGAGAGAAGCTGTCCACCTTATCCTGCCTGAACTCCTGATCCACAGAACCCAGGAACATGATAAAATGGTTGTTTGTTTATGCCTCTGAGGTTGAGGAGGTTGTTTCATGCAGTGGACAGCTGGAGTGGGGTTTATGGTGGCACCTCTCTCCTACAGTGGGAGGCAGGGAAGTGAGGTGGGTAAGAGCAGACAGAAGATCACGAATCCCGTCGCCGCCAGTGACCAGCTATGAGCCTTTAGGCAACATCCTGCATCTCTCCCTGTGCCTCAGTTTTCTCATCTTCTTTTTTTTTTTTTTTTTTTTTTTTTTGAGACGGAGTCTCGCTCTGTCGCCCAGGCTGGAGTGCAGTGGCGCGATCTCGGCTCACTGCAAGCTCCGCCTCCCGGGTTCATGCCATTCTCCTGCCTCAGCCTCCCAAGTAGCTGGGACTACAGGTGCCCACCACCACGCCCGGCTAATTTTTTCTATTTTTTGGTAGAGACGGGGTTTCACCGTGTTAGCCAGACTGGTCTCAATCTGACCTCGTGATCCGCCGGCCTCGGCCTCCCAAAGTGCTGGGATCACAGGCGTGAGCCACCGCGCCCAGCCCAGTTTTCTTGTCTTTAAAGGGGGATAATAAAAGTACCCCTCGTGGTGTCACCGTGAAGTTAAAATACGTGAATACATGAGAAAGGCTTCATAATAAGTACGCAATACAATTTTTAAGATGATTATATCTCTTTCATTTCTTCATTCAACAAACATTTCCTAAGCACTAACTCTGAGCCAGGAACTGTGCCAAGCATTTCACATTAAAAACTTAAATTCATCCTCCTCAGAGCCATCTGAAGTGGGTTCTATTATTCTTTCCACTTTTTACAGAGGGGGAATCCGAGGCTCAGAAAGTAAGTAGTGGAATGGGAACTCAAAAACCTTGCCCTCCACCAGGCGACTACTCCATGAGCGGGCATCCACAGGCACAGTCCCACTCAGCCTGAGAAGATGAGCGTCAGGGAGAATCAGCGTGTCCAGAGCGGCACTGCCGTGTCATCGGCTCAGCACTGTCCCCGTGTGGCAAAAATGCCTCATCCAGAAAAGGAACTCCAAACAGTCACCCTTACTCAAATTAGATGACAATAAAGCCACACAGAGCTACCGTTTTCCACCTATCTGATTGGCTAAGAGCCAAAAAAAAAGAAAAAAGAAAAGAAAATGAAACCACAGGGCCTGGGCTGGGTAGGGATAAGCCGCCACCCTCCCCTACCTTCCTCAGGAGAGGGTGACTTGACCCAGCCTCTACAGAAGGTGAGTAGACATCTATTCAAATCACAGTGCACATGTCCCCTGACCCAGCAATCCACTTCCAGGGATTCATCCTCCAATTAGCCTGGCCCAGGGCCAGGTGCAGTGGCTCACGCCTGTAATCCCAGCACTTTGGGAGGCCGAGACAGGCGGATCACGAGGTCAGGAGATCGAGACCATCCTGGCTAACATGGTGAAACCCCGTCTTTATTAAAAAATACAAAAAAATTAGCTGGGTGCGGTGGCGGGCGCCTGTAGTCCCAGCTACTCAGGAGGCTGACGCAGGAGAATGGCGTGAACCTGGGAGGCAGAGCTTGCAGTGAGCTGAGATAGCGCCACTGCATTCCCGCCTAGGCGAAAGAGCGAGACTCTGTCTCAAAAATAAATAAATAAATAACAATTAGCCTGACCCACATGCTGCAGAACAAGTGTACCTGCTTACACAGCTGTTCCCTGCAGTCCTGTGTATGATCACAAAATGCTGGAAACATCCTAAATATCTAGAGGACAGGCATTGCGATACAATCTCACAGCACTCAGTGCAACACCGCATGGCCGAGAAGCACCACGAGGAAGGATTTGACACAATGACGGGGCAGTCCCTGAGACGAATTGCCAAGTGAAAAAAGCAAGTTGCAGAACAGCGCGCATAGTAAGCCCCCACGCGGGGGGACGGGAAGGAGCGAAAATACACGTGTGTACGATTCATGAATGCACAAAACCTACAGCTGACAAAACACTCTAGAAACCAGTAACAGTGATGGCTCTGGGTGGGGAGAGGTTAGAGTGGATGGAAAGAGAGGAGGCTTACCTTTCTCTTTGGTTCCTTTTGAATTTTTAGCCATGGGAATATACTACCAAGTCGAGAAAAGCAAAAATGAAATACTTAGGAGACATTTTGAAAACTGATCTTTAAATACTCTTAATAAGGATTTAAATGGCTTTGACATAAATTCCAAAATGAGGCATTTTTCAGAGAGTGCCTTGAAGACACATCCTTTAGCTTAAGAAGTGAGCCTCCACATTTAACCCCTGGGTGTGGTGCCCCAGCTGCCTGCCAAAGAGTGAGGGTCCAGCCCTGGGGTGAGCCCCTGCATGCTGTAGCTGTCCCAAGATCCACTTTCTCCCGTCCACACAGGTCCCACCCATCTCCACCTGCTGCGCAGGTCTAGTATTAAACTTCTGCTAAGACATGGTCCAGACAGACTCAGGGGTGGTCTGTACCTATGCTCACTGGGGTCCCTCAGTCCACCCCAAAGTGGAGAAGATAGAGTCCCCCAGCAAGTCACACGACCTGGGTGTGTATCAGAGCTCTATGTGCAGCTGGCGGCTTGACTTTGGACGAGTCACTAACCCACTGAGCCTCCCTTTCTGCAGCTGCAAAGGAGACAGAAGCAATAACTCGCCTTCCCAGGGGTGGTAGAGGATGAAATGATATGAGGCAAGTAAAGCCTTGGCACACAGTAGGGCTAAGTCATGCTCATGCTCAATATTCTAACTCCATTCATTCTTTCATTTGCTCATCAATCCCCTTGACCCCAGTCGAATCTGTCCTTCAGCCTAGACATTCCTTCTCCAGGAGGCCTTATCTGATCCACCATCTCTTCCCCAATCGGAAGTCACTCTCCCTCCTGTGACCCCATCTCCCTCCTGTGATCCCATCTGCCTCTTGTGATCCTATCTCCCCCATGTGACTCCCTCCCTTCCCTCCTCCGAAGCGCCATCAGATACCTTGGACCATGGCCGATCTCTATTCAGTCTAAGTCCTGTCACTGTATAGGCCACAAGAGGGTGTCACTGACCAGGAAGCAGAAGGAGCCAGGCCTGAATTCAAGGCTGGAGAGAATACGCACACCGCTCACAGCTGGGCAGCCCTACTGTGCACTGGACACCTTGCTGTGTGCCAGGAACCTGGCTGAGTACTCTGCATGGTTTTGCTCATCGGAGCCTCGAGGGTTCCCCATGAGAAAGGCACTACTATCACCACCCTTCCATCATCCCCCATTTTACCTGCTGTATCGTATTTATTTTTTTACTTGGACTTAGGGTGCCAAGACCTGGGTTAAACATTCTCATCAATTCTGCCAACTGTCTGTTGCACAGTTGGATTGAATTGGATTTCGGTCTTGATGCTCTTCTGCCCTTTCCCCTCCCCCTCCCACCCAGGCATCTGCTCCTGTGAGTCTGTTCTCTGGGCTTCAATTGTGTGAATCCTTTTAACACGTGTGGGGATGTTCTGTAGCTTGTGAGTTTTTTCATTCATAGAAATGGGCCGGGCCTTGTGGCTCACGCTTGTAATCCCAGCACTTTGAAAGGCTGAGGCGGGTGGATCACCGGAGGTCGGGAGTTCGAGTTCAGCCTTGCCAACATGGCGAAACCCCGTTTTTACTAAAAATACAAACATTAGCCGGGCGTGGTGGTGCATGCCTGTAATCTCAACTACTCTGGAGGCTGAGGCAGGAGAATCGCTTGAACCCAGGAGGCGGAGGTTGCAGTGAGCCGAGATTGCGCCACTGCACTGCAGCCTGGGCGAAAAAGTGAGACTCTGTCTCAAAAAAAAAAAATCACAGAAATGGTCCTTGTGCTACAGATTTCCCCGTCTTCTGTTTTTTTTTTTCTCTCATGCACCTGGTGTTTTTTATTTTTACTTTTTGGTTTTCTTTTTCATCTGGTGTTTTTTTATTCATTTTATTCTTTTATTTATTTATTTTTATTATTTTTTTGAGATGGAGTCTCACTCTGTCGCCCAGGCTGGAGTGCAGTGGTGTGATCTTGGCTCACAGCAGCCTCAGTCTCCCAGATTCAAGCAATTCTCCTGCCTCAGCTTCCTCAGTAGCTGGGATAATAGGTGCACACCACCACACCTGGCTAATTTTTGTATTTTTAGTAGAAATTGGGTCTCATCATGTTGGTCAGGTTGGTCTTGAACTCCTGACCTCAAATGATGCACCTGCCTCAGCCTCCCAAAGTGCTGGGATTCAGGCATGAGCCACCGCACTCATCCCTTATCTGGTATTTTTTAGAGGCCCCTGCAGTTTGCTTTTCCTGGCATCTACATGGATTCTCATCTACTGCTCACATCCTCAAACACCATCACAGTGACCCATGACCTCGAATGGGCTCCTTCTGGAGCTGCAGGAGAATTTCTCTGGGGTATACACTCAGGAGGAAAATGCCTGGGTCATCAGATATACTCTTTCTTAGGCTCTTAGGTACTAAACCAGTCCAAACACCCAGCAGCAGAACATGGAATTCCCATCGCCCACACCCTCATGAATACTTGGAAGCTCCTGACTCTACTATTTGCTAATCCAGGGAATGGAGGTAAAGGGTGTGCCTCACTGCTATTTAGCTCTTGTTTCTCCGACTACTACTGAGGTTGAGCATCTTGTTGCTTGCTTGTTTGCCGCATGTTATAGGTGAGGCAACTGAGGCTCAGGGCCCTAGGTCGTAGGAGGTGGAGCCAAGCACACAGCCAGGTCTGTGAGAGGCCGAGACCCTGCTCTGAGCCCTCACGCTGGGGAGCCTCCTCCACATCAACAGTGATGCATTCATCATCCAACAGTTCAAGTATGATTGCTCGCACCTTCATGATCTTAGGGGACTGTGGTAGGGGGCAATGGCTTTGAAAAAACAGAAGCAATTCCTGCCCATTAATCCAATGACAAGCAAGAGGAGCTGTTCAGGAGGCTGGACCTCACTGTTGGGCGGGGCAGGGAAGGTACTGGGGCATCAAGAGGGATCTGCGGATGGCCAAGTCCACCCATCATGTTGGGTGGACACAAAGGAGGAAGCAGGAGCCACCAGGACCGAGGGCATAGAGGGTGTCTTGTCCCATGTCAGGGCTGGTGCAAGCTAGACTTTCCCCATTCCTTCTCTGACCTTCCCTCCTGCCCTCTCCTCCTTGCCCTACCCACTGGCCTTTTTCTTTTGTTAAAAACACCAAATTCATTCTGGCCTCAGGGCCCTTGCACTTGCTATCCCCTCTGCCCGGAATGCTCTTCCCCCAGATCTCCACATGGCTAGTTCCTTCTCTCCCTCTAAATCTCAGTTCAGATGTTACCTCTTCAGACAGGCTTTCCCTGATAACCTTCTTTAAATATCGTACCCCCTCCAAATCATTCTCTATTTAGTGCCTTGAAAATGTTTTCTTCCTAACTCTTATCATGATCTAAAATTATTTTCTTTACCTGTTTACCTCTTTTTTTTTTTTCTTTTGAGACAGTCTCACTCTGTCTGCAGGCTGCAGAGTAGTGGCACGATCTCAGCTCACTGCAACCTCTGCCTCCTGGGTTCAAGTGATCCTCCTGCCTCACCCAAATCTCATCTCAAATCGTAATCCCCATAATTCCCACATGTCAAGGGTGGAACCTGGTGGGAGGTGATTGGATCATGGAGGCAGTTTCCTCCATGCTATTCTCAAGATAGTGAGTGAGTTCTCACAAGATCTGATGGTTTTAAAAGGGACTCTTTCCCCATCACCTCCTTCACACGCTCTCTCACCTGCTGCCATGTAAGACGTGCCTGCTTCCCCTGCTTCCCCCTTCTGCCATGATTGTAAGCTTCTTGATGCCTCCCCAGCCACACAGAACTGTGAGTCAATTAAACCTCTTTACTTTATAAATTAGCCCATCTCGAGTAGTCTCTTTATAGCTGTGTGAGACTAGACTCATACAACAGTTATTTCCAGTTTTTGGTGATTATGAGAAAAGCTGCTATAAATATTTGCATACAGTTTTTCTTTTTAAAACACAAACTTCTCTTCCATTACTCTTTGTACCTAAGAGTAGGACAGCTGGGTCATTTTATAAGAAATTACCAAACTGTTTTTCTAAGTTCCAGTTGTTAGATACCCTCTCCAGGTATTATCAGTTATTTTTCATGTTAGTCATTCTAACAGGTATGTAGTGGTAGCCCGTTGTGGTTTTAATATATGTTTCCCTGATGACCGATAACACTGAGTATCTTTTCATGTGTGTATTTGCCATCAATATCTGTTTTTGGGTGAAATGTCTTTTTAAACCTTTTGCCCATTTGTCATTGGATTATTTGTTCTTATTATTGAGTTGTGAAAGCACTGAATATATATTCTGGATATAAGTCTTTTATCAGATATGACTTTTGCAAATATCTTCACCTAATCTGTGGCTTGTCTTTTCATTTTCTTGATAGCATCATTTGAAGAGTAGAAGTTTTGAATTTTGATTAAGTCAAATTTGTCTTTTTTTCTTTTATGGTTTATGCTTTTTGTGTAGTACCTAAAAAAATCTTTGCCTAACTCAAGGTCACAAAGATTTCCCTTCCATGTTGCTGTCTGGAAGTTTTACAGTTTTAAGTTTTACATTTAGATTTATGGTAGATTTCAAGTTAATTCTTGTATATGGTAGGGGGTGGAAATTGATTTTTTTTAAACATATGGATGTAAAATGCAATTTCACTTCTAGAAAGTTATTCTACATATATTCTCCTACGAATGTACAAAATGGGTATGTATTGCAACCTTCCTTTAAAGAGCAAAATGTTGGAAACAGCCCCTGCTCATCTCTTGAAGACTGGTTAAGGGGCTCTTCCCCCTTTGCTTCTTCACACACTCTCTCGCCTGCTGCCATGTAAGATGTGCCTGCTTCCCCTTCTGCCATGATTGTAGGTTTCCTGAGGCCTCCCCAGTTACAAGGAACTGTGAGTCAATTAAAACTCTTTCCTTTATAAATTACCCATCCCTGCAATTGGCCCATCTATGCAATGGTGAACCATAAAGACACAGAGCTGGCATCCAGCTAGCAGCCATATACTACTGTAGGGTTGTGCACTTCTCGGGCCCATCCTGATTGGTCAGTTGAAAGTTGTGTAATATTCTGAAACCATCTTTGCCAAGCATCCAAAAAAAAAAAAAAAAAAGAAGCACTTTATGGAGTGACATAGGAAGATCTCTAAAGGGTATTGTTAAAGTAACAACAGGACAGTGTGAAATAGTGTGTGTGAAGTTTGTCATCACTGGGTAAAAAATTCCTGTGTGTGCATACCGTATCTCTGGGCAGATTCTCAAGAAATTGGTGACAGGGTTTTTGCCTCGGGGAAGAGGGGTCTGGGTGTCTGGAGGGCAGGGGTGGGAGACAGGCTTACTTTTACCTATGACCCCTTTTGTACCTTTGAAATGTTATGCTATGGATATGTACTATACATTCAGAAAGTAAATACAAAAAGAAAATAAAACCAAAGAAACCCTACTTTCCTGGGGGTTCCTGGTCCTCCTTCATGTTTCTCTTTAGATATCACAGGACACAGTGGCTCTGCCAAGCCAGCTTGATGGAGAATGCCTGTTTCTCAGATGGGGAAACTGAGGCTCTGAGCAGGGCTGGCATTCCCAAGGTCACCTGGCCTGAACCCAGCTACCGCAGGTATCCCCCAGGGCCAGGGGGGTTGAGAACCAAGGAAGAGGCCCTAAGTCCCACCTCTCAGGGACTCAGAGGGAGTCATTTAAGGCACCACTAAGAGCCAAGCCCATCTGGAAGCTATCGCCACCCCAACCCTGGGCTGTGGAGGAAGGGAGGGCGGCGACCCCAGACTGTGAGTGCATCTGTTCCTCATCAAGGCTCGTGCTCTGGACTGAGTGCCAGCCTTGGCAATCCCACTTCACATCCAGGCCAGGCCACCCTCATGCCAGCCACCCTCCCCAGTGGGACCCGAACAACCCCATCGTGCAAGTGGAGAAACAGCCCAGAGAGCTGCAGGCGACAGTGGGTTTCTAGTTCCAGTTGGCACGTTCCTTTACCTCTCAAAGCTCCAGGTTCCCTGAAGCTCTCTGCACACTCAGTACAGCCTCCAATGAGCAACATCTGATATCTCCCAACATCCCTCCTAGTCTCTTTATTATTATTTGGGCTGGAGGTGCCCAGATAATACCAACAGCTAATGTGCCCGGCACCTTTTCCAGCACTGAGCATATATCAACTCATCTGAACTTTACAGCAGCCTTCTGAGCTACGTGCTCTTACTAGCTTGGCTTTTCTGATGACCCAGCTTATGCTCAGAGACATTAAGTAATTTATCCGAAGTCACACAACCGGCAGGGAACACAGCCAGGATTTGAACCAGGGCACAAGGCTCCAAAGCCCTCACTGCAAAGCACTCCTCCATGCACCCAAACCTCTTCCCCGTCGATCGCTGATTCTTGCGGGTGCCTGTGATGGTGTCCACTGACATGAAGATAAACACTGATCCCAGCCAGAGCTGACCGACTGAGAGACACGCATCTATTGCCCGGCTGTGAGATGAGTCTCGACCCTCTGGCCACCTGGAACTGATCGGAACAAGAAAACAAGAGAGGCAAGGAGGCTGGGGACTGCCAGGATGGAAGAGTGAGGGCAACCAGCATCCTCTCACATGGGGGCTGGAGTCTAGAACAGCCTGCGGGAGAGGAGGGGATTGACAGGACCCCCACATGTAAGGAGCACGTGCTGCCCGTCAGTCTCATGTCCAGAAACCTGCCTTAGAGAAATGTGCCATGTGCACAAAGAGGCGCTAAGGAGGACTTTCCCTGAAGCCCTGTTAGGAGGAATCTGGCTGCAGCCCAGATGTCCATCAGAGGCAGTTGGCTGTGTTGATGGCGGCCCAGCCACACGGTGCAAAGAGATGCAGCGATGACGAAGCTTGACGTAGGGCTCACTCATTGCGCCAACAGGGCTCCGTCCAGAGCCGATTGTGCAGCAGACAAAGGAAGCTGCAGGGCAGTGTGCACAGCGCAGCCATGAGTGGGAGCAGAGCCATGAGTGAATGGACGGAACACAACCTAATTCTTTGCCTTATATCCTTCTAGAACTTTTTTCACAGAATTAATCATTGCGGTAGCAAAATTAGAAAGAGAGCAGGCATGCCATGCCGTACCCGGCACATGGTAGGGGCTCCGTGTTTTGAGCCTCTGGTGACTGTTTGGTGCTGGGTACAGCTGTGAAGAGGGATGTCAGGGTCCTCGTTCCCAGATTGTGGCTCCCCAGGCCTGACTGAGAGCAACTTTGAGGGAAGTGGCAGAAGAGGTGCAGGGAAGCTGGGGCAAGGGAACAGTGGGAGTCTGGGGGCTGAAGTCTTACAGTGGATTCACTGAGGGCTTACGATGGCTCAGGCGCCATTCTAAGTAGGACATCTTCCAATATCAGTCCCATTTTACAGATGGAGAAACTGAAACCCAGAGGGCTTAACTCACAGATAGTAAATAACAAAGTTAGGCTGCAACCCCAGGCCATCTGACATCAAACCCCATGCTCCTAATCGCTATTTCCGTCCAGCCCTGAGGAGTGGCTGACGGGCTGCCCAACTCACCTTCCACCCACAAACCTCCTGCCCAGTCTGAATGCTGGCCCGGGAGCCTGAAGACCGGCTGGTGACCCACTCATTCTTCTGCTCCTCCGTCACTTCCAATGTGGGATGACAGCAGCCAGCAGCGGGTGGCCACTCAGCCAGGGGGCTGGGAGTGATTAGGGCCAAGCCAAGTCTTCTGGATAGAGGTGCGTTCTACATTTTAATCAAGCGGAGCACAGAAAGACCAGCTCAAGTTGCTGTTCTTCAGTAGGGCTGGGCTGGACGGGAAGAGAGAAGGGCACGCCGTTAGGAAAGGGGAGAGAAGTGGTGGGGGATGGGGCAGGAGCTAGGATGAGATAGGGAGGCAGGAGGAATGCGGAGGGCCTCTGGGTTCTGAAGACCAGTCCTCCTGGAGTTAGCAGACAGTCCTGGGGTTTCGTCTCCTTCCTGTCTGCTTCCTCCTCTCTCCGGCTTTCAGAAATATCTACCCTAATAGACATGTAGACTCAGGGACAATTTCAGGTCCTGTCTTCTCCTACTGATGGAAACTTTCTTTTTCAGGGGAGTAAAACTGGGGTCCCTGCAGAAGGGTATCTGGGTGAGGAGCACTGGAAGGCTTGAGCAGAGAGGGCCTGGCTGCATCCCATGGCGAGAGGTCCAGTCCCATTTCCCACCCCACTCCAGGCAGAACATCCGTGGGGTAGATGAATGCTGATCCCCAACACTGACAGAGAGGTGACCAGATGGGAAGCAACCAGGCCAGTCTGAAAGCCAGAAGGGGCCTCAGAACTGTAAACCAAAAATAAAATTACAAGCCCCCTAGCTGACTGATTGGACCCCCCTCTCGGCCAACGGGACCCAACAAACCCTGAAAATCTAGTTCAGGCCATGATGGAAAGTGGGGATCAGGCATGCCTCATACCCTCCTCCCTTTGGAATTCAGGCACAGTTGACCAGTGTTATCATGAAAACAGAGAGCTTGGCAGGTCGTGGTGGCTCACGCCTGGAAGGCCAAGACGGCGGCAGATCACCTAATGTCGGAGTTCAAGACCAGCCTGGCCAACATGGTGAAACCCCATCTCTACTAAAAGTACACAAATTAGCCAGGCGTGGTGGCACACGCCTGTAATCCCAGCTACTCAGGAGGCTGAGGCAGGAGTATCACTGGAACCTGGGAGGCGGAGGCTGCAGTGAGCCAAAATAGCGCCACTGCACTCCAGCCTGGGCAACAGAGCGAGACACTGTCTCAAAAAAAAAAAGAAAAAAAGAGAGAGAGAGAGCTTAAGACTGACAAAGCATGCTCTTTGTAGCAATAAGATACCAAATTCCTCATATAGCATCACACAACAGATAGCAGGACCTGAAAGAAATTGAAGTATTTTACCCCAAAATATATTTCTTTGACATATTTTTGAAATGGCCCTACAACTCTGTCTCTTGTAGAGAAAATCTACATCCTGTAGAGAATGCTTTTCCCTTTCCAGGTCTTTTCCTGATGCAGGAGAGATTTAACAAAGAATCTGGGACCTTTACCCTCTATTCTCTCTGAAGCCTGCTACCTGCAGACTTCATTTGCATAATAAGAACTTTGGTCTCCAAAACCCCTTATCTTAACCCAGACATTCCTTTTTATTGATTCCAGGTCTTTAGATAATAACTTAACTCTTTCAACCAATTGCTGATCAGAAAATCTTTGAATTCACGTATAACCTGGAAGCCGCCCACTTTTCAAGTTTCCTGCCTTTCCCAACAAAACCAATGTACACCCTGCATGGATTGATTGATGTCTGCCTGTAACTTCTGTAACCATAAAATGTATAAAACCAAGCTATAACCCAACCACCTTGGGCACATGTTCTCAGGATCTCTTAGGGCTGTGTCACGGGTCTTGATCACTTACATTTGGCTCAGAATAAACCTTTTTAAACAGCGTCTCACTCTGTCCCCCAGGCTGTAGTGCAGTGGCACAATCACAGCTCACTACAGCCTCAACCTCCCTGAGTTCAGGTAAGGACTACAGGTACGTGCCACCATGCCTGGCTAATTTTTGTATTTTTTTTTTTAGAGATCAGGTTTCACCGTGTTGCCCAGGCTGGTCTTGAACCCCGGGGCGATCCTCTAACCTCTGCCTCCCAAAGTGCTGAGATTACAGGCATGAGCCACTGCACCCAGCCACCAATCTGCATTTTGAATACTAATAGCAACACTGGCAATAGCAATAGAATGGCGAAACAACAGTAATGATGGTAATTCCCAGCAGCCACTGAGACCAGGTACTGTGCATTTAATCCTCACCGTAAGCCTGGAACTGGGCCATCCTCATTTCACGGATGAGGAAACTGAGGTACAGGGATGCTGAATAATTTGCCTAAGGACAGACAGCTGGAAAATGGTGGCACCAGACCAGCTCCCTCCTCAAACAGAGGAGAAAAGGGAAGCCCAGAGCGAAGCAATGATCAGCTCCAGGTCACACAGCAAGTTAGAGGCCGGGCAGGGGCTGTGACGGCACTGACTCTCAGGGACAAAGGCATCCTAACCAGACTGACTCCATATTGAATAAAGGCAGAAAAGCCAAACCTGCTGGGTTACATTTCCAGGGGCATGGACATTCTTGGTTACAAGATGTTCATGGTTGAGAGAACGAGTTAATGATGTTACTTAAAGACGCAGAACATATGAAAATGTCCCAATATCTTAAGAACAAAAAAAAATTCTTAGTTTAAGAATAGGTTTCGGCCGGACGCGGTGGCTCACACCTGTAATTCCAGCATTTTGGGAGGCCGAGGCAGGCAGATGATGAAGTCGGGAGATCGAGAACATCCTGGCTAACACGGTGAAACCCCGTCTCTACTAAAAATACAAAAAAACTAGCCGGGTGTGGTGGAGGTCGCCTGTAGTCCCAGCTACTCGGGAGGCTGAGGCAGGAGAATGGCGTGAATCTGGGAGGTGGAGCTTGCAGCAAGCCGAGAGCGCGCCACTGCACTCCAGCCTGGGTGATGGAGCAAGACTCCATCTCAAAAAATAAATAAATAAATAAATAAAAATAAAAGAATAGGTTTTGCTTTAAAGATAATAGTACACTCATAAATTCTTGCTAAAATCAATAGTAAAATAGGAAAGTAGCAATACTAGTAGCCTGTCACAAGCTGATCATAAGCCTTTGTAACAGAATACACTACTCCTTTTTTTTTGAGACAGAGTCTCACTCTGTCACCCAGGCTGGAGTGCAGTGGCACCATCTCACTGCAACCTCGACCTTCAGGGCTCCAGCAATCCTCCTGCCTCAGCCTCCTGGGTAGCTAAGACCACAGGCTCAGGCCACCATGCCCAGCTAGTTTTTTGTATTTTTAGTAGAGACAGGGTTTCATTATGTTGGTCAGGCTGGTCCCAAACTCCTAGCCTCAAGTGATCCGCCCACCTTGGCCTCTCAACATGCTGGGATTACGGGGGTGAGCCCAGAGTACACTACTCTTAACTGCCTATATAAGAAAGCACTGGTACTTGAAATGGGTACGTTCTCCTCTTGCTTTCTGAGGATGCCCTACTCTGTAATTGATTAGTCTCGAATCCTATCTTAACTTCACTATGCTCTGCAACTCACCCTGAATTCTTTCCCATGTGAGATCCAAGAACCCACTCTTGCGATATGGGATAAGACCCTTTTTCCGGTGATATCAGGACCATTCTTTTCCTCTGCTCCACATCAGACCTTCGGGAGGGTGGGAACGCGCTCTTGTTGGTGCCTGGACTCAAGCCTGGGCCTCATCCTCCCTAGGGATCCAGCTCCCACTTGGAGAGAGAGAAAAAGAGAGACGGAATGAGAGAAAGGAAGGGAGAGGGGAGCAGCTTAAGTCAAGTGGAGAGTGGGGAGGCAAATTTGGGCTGAAACCCCTGTCTCCTCTCCTCATTGGAATACCCTCCTTGCACCCCCCAGAGCTGGCATCCAGATGAGTCTTTTCGGAGGATCATCTACCCCTGCCACCATTGCCCACCAAAACTTGCCACTTGTCCCAACCCACTCCCTCTGCAGCCTCATCCCTCCCCACCCCCCCTCACTCCACTCCAGCCGCACTGCTCTCCTTTCTGTTCCTGAACATAAGCTCCTTCCAGCCTCAGGGCCTTAGCACTTGCACTTTGCACTTGCTGTTCCCTCTGCCAGGAACAGCCTGCCCCAGATCTTCACGTGGCTCACTCATTTGCTGCAGCACTTTCAGCTCCATGTCAGACAGGTTTCCTCCAACCTCAAGATGCACAGCGCCACCTCCTCCCTTCACCCACCGCAGCATCCTGACCTGCTGTCTTCATGTCACTCATCCTTCACCAAACTCCTTCTGTATATTTACGTGTTTGTGTGTTTATTGCCCATTTTCTCCCACTAGAGTCACAGCCCCTCAAGGTCCAGATTTCTATCTACTTTGTTCACTTCTGTGTCCTCAGCCTATGAATAATGCTGAACATATAATGGGGTGAAGGTCCAAGCCCCGATGAAAGGCTGTGCTGGAAGGAAGCTGAGCTCAAGAACATGCCCTTTGGAGAATGTCCTCTGACGCCTCATGGGCCTCTGTATTCTTGTCTGTAAAATGGGACTGACATCAGTAGGGCCTTCATTGCTGGGCCATGGTGAGGATTAAATGAGATCAGGCCTAGGAAGAAACCAGCCCGCAACTGGTGAGTGGTAAGTTCTCTTGAATATTGGCGGAGCCTCCTATTATTACTGTTGTTATTATTGTTATTAATCTCTTACCCTGCCTCCAGGCTTGATGTGATGGTGATCATGGGCTGCTCTCTGGCAGTCAAGGCGGGAGGACTGAAGGACAATCTGGTTCCAACACCACAGTGTGGCTGCCGTTGGCTCTTCAGGCCTCCTCACCTCCCACCCTCTGCCTTTGCTGGTGCCCACATGGAATGTCCTCCCGGGCTGACCGTCCTGCAGACTTTTACAGGTGCCCCACAAGCGGTGCATGTGCGTAACGTTAGTAAGCCCAAGAGGCACCATGCACCAAATACCAAAGGGGTTTTTTCCTTACTCACCAAAAGCCCAACATGGGTGCCCCTGGTAAGTGAGCAGCTCTAGTGCACAAAGATTTCAGGACCCAAGCTCCTGGTGTCCTGCAGCGCTGCCATCTTCCACTGTGGCTGCTGAGGTCTTCAGACCTGTGTGCATCAAGCCCACCAAAGGGGAGGGAGTGCAGTGGATAGGAACCAGGACACGTGGCCACTCCTGACTGCAAGGGAGGCTGTGGAGTATGGCCTAGCCACATGGCAGGAGGAAATGGCAGTGGGTTCACTCACTGCTGGATGGTTCCTGCTTCAGATGGGAGCAGATTTTCTCCCTGGGACTCTGGGATTATCGGGGAAGGGTTCACAGAGAAAGCACTCTGGGTGTTGCTGCTGGCCAAAGGGCCACCATGGGGGAGGCACTTGGTCCACTCTCTCTTGAAGACTGGGTCCTTGAAGTGGGTCCTTCCATCCCCGGTTCTAGAGACGCAGGTGCAGAGAGGTGAGGTGACATGGCGAGGCTGCCCACGCACTTGCATGATGGAGACGGGTTTGAACTCAGGTCTGTCTGGCTCAAGAACTCATGCAGGGAAACTGTCTTGGGGCACAGAAAGCACATTGTGCACACTGGCATTCAATGCAGTTTTTATGACTTGTCCTCTTTTCCCAGGAAGATCCCCTATTTGGACTGTTCACCGAATTATCCTCCCCTCGCATTCCAAATAAAAATCCTGGAGGATAAATAAGTCAATGTCTTCATGTTCCTGGAAACGATGGAAGAAACTTTAAGCCAAGAACAGGGAATTTATTGCCTCCACTGATTCAGAGGTATAGGGAGTGTAGCCACCACTTCCCTACTCTACTAACTTTTGTGCTGGAGAACAACCCTACCCACTCGAAGCCTACATGGTAAGGGTGGCCACTGGAGTGGTCAATTGGCACATCCCATCTCTGCTGGCCACCACAGTCCATTGCAGAATGACAGCATGACCCCATTAGAACCAACGTGATGCCTTCCCAGGGATTTTATAGGGACCTGAGACAGAGAGTTGTATTAGTCAGGAATGCTTTCAGCTACAAGTAACAAGGAATTTAATGCAGTGGCTTAAACATTGGAAGTTTATTTTTCTCTTAGGAAGAAGTCTGAAGTTAGGAGTCCAGCAACTTAACAATGTCATGGCTGAAAAATAGTGATGACTTTTTTTTTCTCAGCCTTTCCACCTGGTTGCAAGATGGTCTGTGCTTCAAATACCATGTCTGTGATCAAGGCAACATGGGAAGGGGCAGCTCTGGCCACAACTGCTCCTGTTATCAGAGGAGCAAAAGCTTTCCCTCACCACAAACTTCAGCTTATGTCTCATTGACCAGAACTGTGTCCTGTGGCCACCCAGCTGCAGGAGGGTCAGAAAGGTGGACATTTTGCTGCACACCCTTTGTAGCAGGAAGAGGCTGATGGGAATGGGTGCCAGATTAGCCAACCTCAGAGGCCTGCTATGAGGCATTCTTTTTCCCTCTGGACTTGCTCTTTTGGGGGTAGGGGAGGGGAGGCTGGCATGGCAGGCAGCCATCTTGTCACTTTGACTTGAGAGCCTCTCTAAGAATGGAGCAGTTCTAGTGATAGTGTTTGAGACCCTAGATCCAGCCATGCCTGAAGGCTTCTACTTTTTGATGTATGTTACATGAGAAAAAAAATAGTAATAACAATGATAATAATTACATATCTATATCTTCTTTGCTTGAGCTCACTTTAGCTGGACTTTATTCTTTCTCTTGGGCAAGAGAGGCCTTGTGGTAGAGGAGGTAACACACAATGTTTGGAATTAGGCCTCCCTGGTCCCAGTCTTCATTCTGCCATGAGTTTGCTTTTGGTCAAGTCACTTCACCTCTCTGAGTTCCTGATGCTTAATCTGTAAAATGGGCTAGTGTGTGGATCAAGCCAGAGGTGGCAGGTGCACCATCCTGTCATAGAGCAAACCCTCAACACAGCAGCCACCTCTCTCCTTCCTTTCACTCATCCCCATGAATGCTTGCAGTAGCTGGAGGTGAATGTGTTAGGCTGTTCTTGCATTGCCAGAAAGAAATACCTGAGACTGGGTCATTTATAAAGAAAAGAGGTTTAATTGGCTCACGGTTCTGTAGGCTGCACAGCAAACATGGTGGCATCACCTTGTGGGGAGGTCTCAGGAAGTTTCCAATCTTGGTGGAAGGCAGAGGGGGAACAGGCACATCACCTGGTGAAGCAGGAGCAAGAGAAAGAGGCGGTGGGGGCCTCACACTTTTAAATGACTAGCTTTTACAAGAACTCCCTCCCTATCATGGGGACAGTACCAAGGAGATGGTGCGAAACCATTCATTAGAAATCCTCCTCCATGAGAAATAGGAACGCTTTTACACTGTTGGTGGGAGTGTAAATTAGTTCAACCATTGTGGAAGACACCGTGGCAATTCCTCAAGGATCTAGAACTAGAAATACCATTTGACCCAGCAATCCCATTACTGAGTATATACCCAAAGGATTATAAATCATGCTACTATAAAGACACATGCACACATATGCTTAGTGTGGCACTATTCACAATAGCAAAGACTTGGAACCAACCAAAATGTCCGTCAATAATAGACTGGATAAAGAAAATGTGGCACATATACACCATGGAATACTATGCAGCCATAAAAAGGGATGAGTTCAAGTCCTTTGCAGGGACATGGATGAAGCTGGAAACCACCATTCTCAGCAAACTATCACAAGGACAGAAAACCAAATACCACATGTTCTCACTCATAAGTGGGAGTTCTCACTCATAAGTGGGAGTTGAACAGTGAGAACACATGGACACAGGGAGGGAAACATTACACACTGGGGCCTGTCAGGGGGTGGGGGGCTGGGGGAGGGATAGCATTAGGAGAAATACCTAATGTAAATGACAAGTTGATGGGTGCAGCAAACCAACATGGCACATGTATACTTACGTAACAAACCTACACATTCTGCACATGTATCCCAGAATTTAAAGTATAATTTTAAAAAATCATAAAAAGATGTTTAATTCTATCATATGCTTTTTCTGCAACTGGTGAGAGAATCGTATGGCTTTTCTTGTCTTAGTCTGTGAATTATAGTAATTTTCGATTATTAAATTAATTTTGCATTCCTGATATATAAAAAAAAAGAAATCCTCCTCCATTATCCAATCACCTCCCACCAGGCCCTACCTCCAACACTGCAGATTACATTTCAATATATGATTTGAGCAGAGACACACCTCCAAACTACATCAGTGAATTTCCCAGCTGTGTTTGCTATGGCGCTTGTTGCAATTTCTCTTTTTTCTTCAGACCAATGGCCTTGGGGCTGAGGACTCTCACTGATGTATTTCTGTATATACAGCCCATAGCACAGGCCCTGGTGCACAGTAGGTGCTCAGAAAATGCTTGAATTAGAAAGTACAATATTTCATTCACCCATTTTTCAAACATTTATTAAGCACCTACTATATGCTAGGTATATAGTGGGCAACAGGGATATAGAAGTGAATGGCTTAGTGGGCAACAGGGATATAGAAGTGAATGGCTTAGATATAGTCCTTATCCTCACAATCTAGTGGGAAAGTGCTATGTTCTGAATGTTTGCGTCTTCCCAACATTTAAAAGTTGAAACTTAATTCGCATGTCATAGTGTTAGGATGTGGGGACTTTGGGAGGGAACCACGTCATGGGAGTGGAGCCCTCATGAATGGAATTAGTGCCCTTATGAAAGAGGCCCCAGAGCAGCCCCTTACCCATTCCACCATATGCAGACACAGCTAAAAGTCTCCGAGAGCCAGAAAGCAGGCCCTCAGTAGGCATCTAATCTACCCATGCCCTGATTTAGACTTTCCAGCCTCCAGAACTGTGAAAATAAATTTATTTTTTAATTTTTTTTTTTTTGAGATGGAGTCTCGCTCAGTTGCCCAGGCTGGAGTGCAGTGGCTCAATCTTGGCTCACTGCAACCTCCACCTCCTGGGTTCAAGCCATTCAACTGCCTCACCCTCCCAAGTAGCTGGGACCCCAGGTGTGCACCACTACACCTGGCTAATTTTTGTATTCTTGTGGAGATAGAGTTTCACCACGTTGGCCAGGCTGGTCTCAAACTCATGACCTCAAGCCTTGTCCTCTCAAAGTGCTGGGATTACAGGCGTGAGCCACTGTGCCCAGCCCAAATTTCTGTTGTTTATATACTACCCAGTTCATGACAATTTGTTATACCAACCTGAATAGGCTAAGACAAGAAGGCAGTCAACAAACAGATAAACAAATAAATTTAGAATATGAAGCCAGATAGTAAAAGCAGCACGAATAAACAAAGTAGGGAAAAGGAGAAAGAGTTTATGTGAAGGATGCATTTTTATAGGGTGCCCAGGGAAGATCTCTTGAAGGGCAAATATTTAAGCCTAGACTAGAATGTTAGGAAGAGACCCACTGGGGAAACAGTGATCCAGGCAGAGGGAGCAGCAAATACAAAGACCCTGAGGTTGGGCTTAGATGAACCAATGCATAGTAAATGCATGAACCTATATAGAGCAATCCCTGGGCTAAGAACATTCCTCCTGCCCCAATGTGGAATTTTTTAAATGTCCACTTTAAGAAAATAGGCAAATTTGAGAATTTCTGTCATCCATACAACTTCTTCTTGCTGCCAACTCTCAGAAACTGATTCTGCCAAGGTCATGTTTGTGGGGAACCTGTGCCTGCCCTTTAGAATTTCCAGGCCTGGGCTTGCATGATTCTACCTTCCTGAGCAGCCCACTGTGCATAGGCTCTGGGCTCAAGCTTTCCATCCACTTACCCATCTAATCCTCCCCCACTCCCTGCATGGTAGAGACCATTATTTCACCTTCCAAAGGCAAAAACTGAGCTCAAGAAGGTTAAGTGATGTTCCCGGGTTCACTCAGCTAGAAGGTGGAAGGATTAGCCCAGGTTGTCCGAGGCCAGAGCCCCAAGACTGGCTGTCCTCCTGCAGCCAGGGTGTGCAGCAGTGTGAACTAGGCTGGGATCTCCACCCTCAGGGCTCAGAGTCTGCTCTGTTAGGGTCCAAGCCTTGGTGTCACCCACATCTTTAGTGCATTGCTGGCTTTTCAGGTCCCAACTGTGGTACCTTGAACCCATCTCCTCACTTTGATGAAACTCAGTTTTTCTCAACCACAAAATGGGTATCATAGCACCCTGTTCCTTTGGGTGTGAATCTGGAAGAGTGGGGGCACAGTTAGTGGCCCACAGGAAGGCCTTGGCAAGTGTTCCCTGTAGTAGCAGCAACAATAATAATAACCACAGTTGTCCCCAGGGACTGAGCCCTCTGAGTGCTGATGGTGATATATATTGATCTAATTTTATCTGCCAGCAGCTACACAAGGCTGGTAGATGCTACGCTGACCCCATTTCACAGGTGAGAAAACTCAGGCTCAGAGGAGCCAGGTCCAATAACTGCAGAGTCTGTTTTTCTCAACCTCTTGCTCTCCCATAGTTGACCCTGTGATTGTTGTCAGTGCTGTTATTCCTTGTATTACCAACAGTGACAACATCCTCAGTGATTGGGGCAGTATGTGTCAAATGCCAGGTGCAGAACAGGAGGGAGGACGCTGTGAAGTGAGGGGTCAGAGATGGTTTCCTGGAAGGAGGGAACTTGAAGGATGTTGCTGCCACCTTGGGGTTGGGTGGGGGGGCCTCAGCACTGCTGCCCCTGACTCTGATAGCCGGAGTAGCAGCATCACAAGGAAACGTGAATGTGAAAAGCCAACTAAGGACAGGGCAGAATTCACCCTGGCTGGAGGGAGGAAGCGCTTGCATCAGGAAGTCTTTGGCTTGAGGAGGACCTGAAACAAAGGCTGGGCCCAGGACGGGTTTCCAGGGGAAAGTTTCTGATTAGTGTGGGAGCAGGATGGCCACGGTAGGCGAGGCCAGGGTCCAGGGAGAGAAGAGGGTAGGCATGCCCTGTGGCTGGGATGGTCAAATGTTTGCTGCTTCCAATCCAGGCTGGGCTTCCCATGCTGTCTTCCCTACCTCCAGGTCCCGCTGGTTGGGGCTTGGGGTGTGGAGGGAAGGGGCATTCCTTTGTTAGGGAAACAGAAGCATAGGAGAGCCAGGGTGATGCCATTTTAAAATCAACTCTATCTTAAAGTTAGCAAGGCACATTCCTTCCCAATCACAACCCATGATCATAAGATATTCACAGCTAAGGAAGCCACTTAATAATACCTGCAAGGACAAACTCCTATGACAGCAAAATGTCCAGATGTTTCCATGTCACATAACAATGTGTGCTTTTAAAATAATTATAGTCATGCTTTGGTGTACTTACACATTAAAATGCCAAGGATAACTTTCTTTAAATCAACAGAGTCATGGATTTTGTCACACTGTCAGTCCACTCACATAGAAATAGCTTAGCTTGTACATAAATAAGACTCATATATAAGAAGAGTTTAAAACAGAGACAATGTGTTCCTCCTCTTGCTTTCTGAGAACACCCTTCTCTGTAACTGAGTAGCTTTCAATAAACTATCTGTTCTCAATGCACTTTGCGACTCGCCTTGAATTCCATCTTGTGTGAGGCCTAAGAACCCTTTTTTGAGGTTTGAATCATGACCCCTTTTCTGGTAACATCTTCCTAGCGACCATGAAGGAAGCATAAGACGAGACCCTATGCAAAAGAAATTCAGTCTGCAGCACCAATTGGCTGCTTCTGGTAAGTGAGGTCCGTCTTGGTGTACTATGTTAGGCTTAGGCAAGGACACTTGCCTAGAAACTCAGGCTAGAGGCCTGGCCCATGGAGTCAGAGGCCCAACTCACAGGGTTGGAGGCCCTGGGGAATAATACTCAGATTAGAGGCCCAAAGACCCATGGGGTTAGAGCCCCTGGGGTATATTTGGAAAAATGGAAGTAGCTTTGCAAGATGTTTGCTATGAACTAATCCATATTGTCCCCTTTGCCAGGTATGGGAATGCTGTAATTCTCATCGTTTCCCAGCTTGTTACCTTTGCTTTACTGCAGGCTTATGACAGCTCTGTATGGCCAGCCCAGAAGTTTGCTACTTTCACTTTCCATGCTTGCCTCTGATTATTGCTTCTAAAGCTCTCTTATCTATTTCTCCCTTTTCTTTTCTGCCTGCTTTAAATCTGCTGTTATTAAGCTGCTGGTGTTGAGATAAGACTCACTGTTTATGTATTACTAATTCAAGTCTACTTGGAGATTTTATTTTTCTTACGCAGTTCAGTCAGTTCTAGATGAAATGGAAACATTCGAAGCTCATTTGACACTAAAGGAAAAAAAGTGGAAAAGGCTTTTTTAAAATTTAATTTCATGTATTCTTTTATTTATTCTTTATTTCTCTTTTTTTTTAGACAGGGTTTTGCTTTGTCACCCAAGCTGGAATGCAGTGGCACAATCACAGCTCACTGCAGCCTCAACCTCCTGGGCTCAAGTGATCCTCCTACCTCAGCCTCCCAAGTATTCGGGACCACAGGTGCACACCACCACACCCAGCTAATTTTTTTAATTTTTTATAGAGACAGAGTCTCACTATGTTCCCCATACTGCTCTCAAATTCCTGGTCTCAAGAGATCCACCTGCCTCAGCCTCCCAAAGTGCTGGGATTACAGGCAGGAGCCATCATGCCCAGCCAGGCTTTAAAAAAAAAAAAAATCTTTAAATCTTTTCTTAAATTTTTTATTTTTATTTTTTAACTTCCATAAAGACCACTTTACCCAAAATTTTGGTCCACAGCTTTCCTTAGATTACTCATCAGATGTCTGGGTTATTTCCAATTAAGAAAAGTTTATGATATGGGAAAACATGTTTCTAAAATTATAGAATGGGTTTATCTATAAAATGCAAACATCTGACAAACAGCTCAGGATTTCTTGCTTTTTCCAGTTTTGGATTCACAGGCAGGTGAGTGCCCTTCCCTTTGTTGTCACTTTTCAGCCTAGCCTTCTGAGCCCCAGGAGACACAGGGACACTCATGTTCCTTTATATTCTCAGGGCCCAGGGGTTGGAGCCCCCCACTCAGAGTTGTTGGATCCTTTGGGCTGTGTCTGCTAGGGAGCCTGGAGTTGTGGGATCCTTCTGGTCAGCTGCCACCCTGTTGTGCGGCGTTTTTCTGCCATTAGGGGCCCAGGGTTGCAGTGTCACCCTGATGCATAAACTGTTTGAGGCTCAGAGGGATATTTTCCAGCACCTACTGCTTCTTGATCCCCTTGTCCCTTTTGTTGACTGCATATTTGCTGTCTGTGCCTCAGTAGTGACACATGTCGCCCTACGCTCACATGCTTTGAAGTTTACACTTAGCATTTTCCTTCTGGTCTTGATGATTTTTGCTTCTTAGGTTGTTTAATTTGGCTTCTCTCTGGGTGATGTTAGAGGCCAAAAGCCTGCCAAGATCTAGTATTACTGAGAAAAAAATAATTTTGTCTAATTCAGAAGTTATCTATATTGAAGGTCAATTCAAACTACGAACTTGAAAATGTTTACTTATGAAACAAGGTAGAAAGGGACCAGTAGGTAGGGGAGAGAGAGAGATGTAAAGAAAGTTATAAATATGAAGATGTATTTATGATAAGAAAGGTTATAAAGAAAAGAGAATAATTTTATATGAAAAAGAGTCTTATATGGTAAATTTTTGTCCTAAAGTAAAATGACTGATTATTTAGCAAAGAGGGAAGTTCAGGACAAGTCAGAGAGTCCAAGCATGTTGTAGATGGTCTATGTAAGTCATAAAGGGGAATTTGTAAAAGGGATTTTGCATATCATTAGTTATAAAAAAATTATTTATAATAATTTGTCTAAAAATTGGTCCCTTACATCAAAACAAGGTTTTCTTAAGATATTGATATGCTCTTTAAATAAATTATAGGAAATCTTACCTTTAATTTTATAACCTGTTTCTTTTTAAAACTTTTCAGAATCATATCTCAACAGTTCAACTGTTGCTATGCTGTTGAAAAAAACAGCTTTCAGCTGTTTCTCCCTTTGAGAATGCTTGAGATAACAACTCTCTCCTTTAATTTTTCTGTCAGCTTCTATAACTTTCTCCCCGCTCTGGTTCTAACTGTTATTATGGCCAAATGCTAACATATTGCATCTTGGAGGTCTAGAAAAGCAATGTTTTCCTCTAGTATAACTGCATTCTGTACACTGGCTTTTCTTGATATGTCTAAATTTTTGATGCAATCAGAAAACTTCTCATGCTGTTCCTAGGAGTCGGGTATTCCCCTGCTATATTCATAACCTTGAAAACAGTCTTCCTGTGTCTGATTAAATTCAAGCACTTTTTTCATCAAGTTTGACTTCCTGGTTATCTAAATGAGCTTCCAATAAGTAAAAGTAGTCACAATGCAGTAGGGCTTTTTTGCTTTTTTAGTAGATGGCTTAAAAAACTGAGATTTTATGTATTATCAAGATAATTTCTATGCTGTCTTTATTAGGTTTTTCATTGCTAAAAAAACTGAGATTTTAAAAGGGTTAAGGTTTTTACATCCATGTAACTTTCTGTATTGCCTTTAAAGTATTTCGAAGATCACTTTGGGTACATGAGTAAATGCTATTTTACCATGATCTGTGCTTCTGTTTCGATCAAATGTTTTGAGCCTTTTAACATCTTTAACAAACATCTTCAAAATCAAAATCCTAAATTAAGTCTCTGACTTAGTCATATTGCTGGGGCTTATTAAAGCCATAAAAATTAAGCACTGAAGATTGTAAGTCTTCACAGCTTCCAGTCAGACCATGAACTCCAGGATCACCACCTCCAGCCTGATAATTACATATATTGGAAGAACATCAATTAAAGGGCTCACTCTATCCCCCTCAAAAGTATCCTTATCCGGTGCTATTAACTAATCCTTGTGCTGTTAAGTTACAGGGCTTTGACTTCTGGGTCCAATATCTCATCTAAGGAAGGCACTGACTGCCAGGCACAGTGTCTCATGCCTATAATCCTATCACTTTGGGAGGCTGAGGCAGACAGATCACTTGAAGCCAGGAGTTTGAGACCAGCCTGGCCAACGTGGTGAAACCCTATTTCTACTAAAAATACAAAAATCAGCCAGGTGTGGTGGTACGTGCACATCTGTAATCCCAGCTGCTTGCATGGCTGAGACATGAGAATTGCTTAAAGCTGGTAGGTGGAGGTTGCAGTGAGCCAGGATCATGCCGCTGCACTCCAGCCTGGGTGACAGAGTGAGACTCTGTCCCAAAAAAGAAGAAGGCACTGACTCCTGCCAGTATCTGACACCAAACTCAAGTTGACCAAAGTCTCATCTTTAGACCTAGACAAAAGTGACAATCAAAATAACTGCTTCCATAAGACACAGAGGCAGTCCTGTATTCAAAAACATTAAGACTCATTTAATAATTTTGCCTTTATCTGAAATAATATAATTTATTCTATGTCTTGATACTAAATAATTTAAATGCTTAGCTACCTGTGAACTTCCTTTCCTGTCACTCTCAAAACTAGGCAGGGCTTATGACCTTTTGTTTAAAATGTTGTTAATGCCTTATGTTTTGCTTTACCTCCAAAATTTGAAACTATTCAATTCCTCCATGCCCAGGGACTATCACATGAGATTGTAAGGGCCAGTTTTGAGGAATAAAATTAATTCTGACCCTCCAAATCAAGGACAGGCACACAGATCCCTAAATAGCTAAACATAATTCTTGAGTTTGTATAGCTAATTGCCACAAGCCAAGATTATAGTAGCTCTTGCATAGAATTTATAAATAAGCCAATTTTATACCTTGCCTTCTGGCTTTTGATTTTTGGCTCTTATGTTGCTTAAAGAGGCTTTAAGGTTAATGAGTGCCTGCTCACCTCCATTCCCATCTGGCCTAGAACATTTGATTGGCTATAAGTCTTTTGACTCTAAGTTCCTTGACCATAAGTGTTACACCAAGGGAGGTAACGGACCAGGGCAAGTAGGACACCACCCCAGCGTTGATATGGGACACAATAAAAGCTTAGCCTTCAATACTGCCTCTGGCACCTCGACAAAATGGGATACCATAAACTAAACTAATAAATAAACAAATATCCTAAGCCACCCAACAGAATGGACCTCTCTCTTGGCAAAAGGAAATAATAATTTTTTTAAAATCCTGAACAACTGGTTCTGGCCATGATGGGAAGAGGGGCTGGGGGGTCAAACACACCTTGCTGTACAATTCTCCCTCTTGGAATTCAGGCACAACCGACCAGCATTAACATTGAAACAGAGATCATAAGACTGATAGAATAGAAACTTTATAGCAAGAAGATTTCAAATTATAAACAGGATCTAAGACCATGCCTGGCAAAGGTTAAGTCTCCACCTTAAGGTGAACAGTCATATGTTACATGCATGTTTGTTCAGTATACATGTGTCAGGACCATCTTCATAAATATTCTCTCCTGTTCGACTAGGAGATTTCATGCTATTGAAACCTTGGAAGGAGGGATCCCCTGCAGATCAGCTTTCCGCAAAATAGAAAGAACCCTACCATGCACTTCCAGGCACTCCTGCTACAGTTAAACTTAAGGGATTACATAGTTGGGTACATTTATCCCAAGTTAAACCTGTCTCTCATGAAGTCCCACAGGCATCTGGTGCAGGGATCACCATTCCAGAATACTCCTGTGAGCCAATAGTGGATCTACAGCTTCTCTTCCAGAAAAAGCTATCCAGTGGATAAGTGATGCTCTGAAAATAAGACCACTGGTTTTAATGTTGAGCTTGCTCTATTATAGAGTTGGAGCATATCTGTTTGCAGAATGGGTACAAACTTTGTCAACCTTGGGCTTACCTTGGCATATCCAATCAGCTAATTTGAGTACAGAAAATAAGTACCCTCCTTTTTCCAAAAGGACACACGCCACTCTTTCTTCCCTTCCTCCACTGAAACCAAGAAATTCCTTCTTCATTTAATCCCAAATAACTTAATGGCATCCCTACCTTAGGCTATACCATACATGATGGACTCAGTTGGTTGACAGGTATCCAAATTCAGTTATCAGGCAAAGTACCCTTATGCCTTGGAAGGCATAATGGTTATGAGGACTAGGCTCTGATTTTTTTTTTCTTGTCCAAATTCCTATCTAAGGGGTCTGGGAGTCATGCCCTACAAACCATAAATTCTCCTCAGATGGGTTTTATTTAACCCTACATATTGTGACTTACTTTCCGACCTGACTCTGGCATAATGTTATGAGACAAGGAAGAAAATTAAAATATTTTACCCAAAAACATGTTTCTTTGCTATATTTTGAAATGGTCTTGCAAAGCTGTCCTTTGTGGGGACAAATGTGCATCTGTAAAGAATCTCTACTAACATAGCTACATCTTTTTCTTCCAGGCCCTCCCAATCCTGAAGAGGTTAAGTAAGAGTCTAGCACATTTTTAAAGGTCTAAATAGGAAATATTTGTCATCTGTTGTCTCTGAGGGCAGCTACTATAAGACTTCAAAAGAACCTTGGTCTCCACAATCTTTTATCTTAACCTAAACATTTCCTTTCTATTGATCATAGGTCTTTAGCCAAACTCAACCAATTGTCAACCAGAAAATGTTTAAGTTCACCTATAGCCTGGAAGCCTTTCCTGCCCCCCACCGCTTTGAGTTGTCCCGCCTTTCTGAACTAAATCAATGTACTTCTTAAATGTATTTGATTGATGTCTCATGCCTCCCTAAAATGTATAAAATCAAGCTGCGCCCCGACCACCTTGGGCACATGTTCTCAGGACCTCCTGACGGCTGTGTCACAGGCCATGGTCACTCATATTTGGCTCAGAATAAGTCTCTTCAAATATTTTACAGAGTTCGACTCTTTTCATCAACAGTAACCACCCCCAAACCAACATCTATAATATCGGATGGCTGCCACCCCAACAATGCAATCAGACTCTCCTTTCAATTGACCAAATGTGGATGGGATGGCAAAATGAATCTCTATGGTTAGGTGACTATCCTTCCCCTTGGGAATGGTTATGGGCATGTGGGTCTCATAGTTGGCCATACTCACCTTACAATTTGACTGGATGATGCACTTGGGGTCATCCCTACCTTCTAGGATGTATCCTTACACATCTAGATTCCCTCTCCACCAGCTGGGAAGTAGTCAAGGTCTGTGACAGGCAACAGAAACAAACTTTTTGGTGGTTATATCCTGTGCCCATATTCTGTCTTTAAGCAACATCTATAGACGTTGAATCGCAGGTGGGAGCCCTAGCAAAACATACTGCTGTGGCTTTCAACAACACTCATCTGGTGATCACCCGTCTGACAGAAGAAACGTCTCGAATAAGACAAATGTCCTTACAAAACCATACGGCTTTAAACATTTTAACAGCAGCCCTGGGGAGATCTGTGCGTTGATCAGGACTGAACACTGTGTCTATATTCCTGGTCACTCTCATAATATATCTCAGGCCATGAACTCCCTAGAGACTCATACCTCAGCAATTGACTCCCTGTCATAACAGCACAGTTTGGCCAGCTCCCCAGCACTTGGAAGGCATTCCTTTTTAGCATGCTTCGTGTTGTCACACTTATTGCTATTGGTTATTGTGCTTTTTACTTCTGTTGCACTTATTGCATGGGATTACGGAGATAAAATAGTCTGGCAGCTTATCTGCCCCTACACTTACTAAACCAAATCATAGGGATGTCATTCAAGTGAAGAGTTTCCCCGGCTCCCTACAAGGCTCTCTGCAAACTCTTATGAGAGAACTCTCTCCCAAGGGTCAACAACGTCCACTGTCAGCAGGAATAAGTTACAGAAAAATGACCTTCACCTTTCATCTCCCCTTAAGATTTAGGGTTCTCTCTTAAGTAGAGGGGGGATTATGTTTGGGAAACAGGAGCATAGGAGAGCTAGGGTGACACCATTTTAAAATCAACTCTATCTTAAAACTAGCAAGACACATTCCTTGCTAATCACAGCCCACAGTCATAAGATGTTTATGGCTAAGGAAGCTGCTCAATAATGCCTGCAACAGTAAACTCTTACGACAGCAAAATGCCCAGATGTTCCAATATCACATAACAATTTATGCTTTCAAAACAATTACTGTCGTGATCTGATGTACTTACTAAAATGCCAAGGATAACTTTCTTTAAGTCAACGGTGATGGACTTTGCCACACTGTCGGTCTGTCTGCACATAGACATAACTTAGCTTTTACATAGATAAGACTCCTACATTAGAAGAGTTTAAAACAAAGACAGTGCGTTCTTCCTCTTGCTTTCTGAGGACATCCTTCTCTGTAACTGAGTAGCTTTCAATAAACTATCTCTTCTCAGTGCACTCTGCAACTCACCTTGAATTCTTTCCTGTGCAAGATCCACGAAACCCTCTCTTGGGGTCTGGATGGAGACTCCTTTTCTTTTCTTTCCTTTTTTTTTTTTTTTTTTTTTTTTTGAGACCGGGTCTTGCTGGAGTGTGGAGTGCAGTGGTGCCATCTCGGCTCACTGAAACCTCCGCCTCCCAGACTCAAGCGATTCTCATGCCTCCGCCTCTTGAGTAGCTGGGATTACAGGCATGCACCACCACGCTCGGTGAATTTTTGTATTTTTAGTAGAGACAAAGTTTCGCCCTGTTGGCCAGGCTGGTCTCCAACTCCTGGCCTCATGGGATCGGCTTGCTTCAGCCTCCCAAAGTGCTTGTATTACAGGCATGAGCCACTGCACACAGCCACTATGCCTAATTTCAAGAGGGAAGGCCCTGGAAGGAGGAGATACCTGGAAGTCTTGGAGAGCACTAGGGATTTGGGTTTACACTTACATGTTGATACTCTCCAGAAAACTTGGAAGGATGAGTACATTTTTGAGAAAGAGGCAGCAGGGAGAACCAAGAAGCAATAAGAAAGGTCACAGGTCACATCTAAGACCACCGTGATGTGAAAGAGGAACCCCTGGTTATGGGGTCCCCGCCATGTGATACTGACAGGTGTCATCTCATTCAGTCTTCACAACGACTTTGAGGGGTGCATATTTAACCCCCCATTGTACTGAGGAGAAAACTAAGGCTCAGCAACTTGCCCAAGGTTCCCAGCCAGTAACTGGTTGAGCAAAGAAAACGCTGGCTGGAACTGTATCAGTCTTGCTGTCTAACAGAACACCTCTAAAATTTAGTGGCTTAAAACATTTATTTTTCACATCTCTGCAGGCCAACTGGACTTTGCTTCTGGTCTGCACCAGTTTGGCTGGGCTAGATGGTCTAGGATGGCCTCACTCACAAATCTGGTGGATGGTTTAGTATCAGCTGGGATGACAGGATGACTTGGCCAAGTGTGTCTCATCATCCCTCAGGCTAGCCAGGACTCATGCACATGGTGGTCTCAGGGTCCCAGGTACAGCAAGAGAGCAAGCCCCAGAGCACAAGCCCTTTTCAAGCCTCTGCTTGAAAATGTCCCATTGGCCAAAGCAAGTCACATGGCCCAAGTCAGCATTAAGGGAGTGGAGAAGTGAACTTTGCCTCTTAATAGGGAGAACTGCAGAGTCACACTGCAAAGGAGCATGCTTACAGGGGTGGGTAGCATCTGTGGTCAGTTTTGCAATCCTACCACAAAAACAAACCCTGTTGTCCAACAATAGGGAATTGGTTAAGAAAATCCCAGCAACACCCCAGTGGAGGCTTTCAGCTTATGCCACCTTGAAACATCCACATATAGAACAATATTCTGCACAGGAAAATAGTTCCGTAATATGCTATTAAGTAGGGAAAGCAGGCTATGTAATTACATGTACGATTTCACAGCCATCAGATTGGAACAAAGGTAAAGCATGACCATCTCAAGGGATGGCAGGGGTGCAGAGCAATGGAGACCCCCGCACCCTACTGGAATTAACTCGACAGAGAGACCTGGAGCACAATTTGGCAACTGCCTCAGGCTGGCAGCACGTATATTCCATGACCCAGGAGGAGCATGCCTGGATTAGTTCCCCAGAGGAGCCCTTGCTTGTAAGCACAAGTATTCCCATATAAGATGGTAATAGCAGTATTGTCAGGAATAACAAGATAACTGAATTAATTTAAATATCCATCTGCCAAAAACTGGATAAATAAAGAGTAAAAAATTATATAATGCAATGCTGCACAGCAGTGAAAAGAAAATGTCCTTGGTCACAAGATCTATATGTGTCATTTATATCAATCTGGAAAATATAATATAAGCAGGACATCGCATTCAGTATAACAGCGTATACTTAAGTTTTGAGAACACAAAAATATTATACATTATTTATATACCTAGATATGAACCTATGGGCAGGGTGGGAGAGAAAATGAGACCAAGAAGGAGTTATAAGGAATACTGACATTTCCTGTAATATTTCATTGTTTTAACAATCGAAGACAAATATGCAAAATGTTAACATGTGCCCACTTGGAGTGATGACTATATGGGGGTGTATTTTGTTATCCTGTGCACTTGTCTGATTTTTTTTTTTTTTTTTTTGAGACATAGTTTCCCTCTGTCTCCCAGGCTGGAGTGCAATGGCATGATCTCGGCTCACTGCAACCTCCGCCTCCTGGGCTCAAGCATTTCTCGTGTCTCAGTCTTCTGAGTCACTGGGATTATAGGCGTGTACCACCAAGCCTGGCTAATTTTGTATTTTTAGTAGAGATAGGGTTGCACCACGTTGGCCAGGCTGGTCTTGAACTCCCGGCTTCAATAGATCCACCTGCCTTGGCCTCCCAAAGTGCTGGGATTACAGGCATGAGCCACCACACCCGGCCAACATAAATTCCAATTGGAAGTCAGGAGATTTCAGTATTTTTTTTTTTTTTAAGAGACAGGGTTTTGCCATGTTGGCCAGAATGGTCTCGAACTCCTGAGCTCAAGCGATCCTCCCACCTCAGCCTCCCAAAGTGCTGAGATTCCAAGCATGAGCCACCGTGCCTGGCTCTAAATTTTTTTCCAGAAGAAAAATCCAAAGTAAGTAAAAGAAAATTAAAAAATTGTTGAGACAATATTCTTTTGTTTGTTGATTTTTTTTTTTGCTAGAAAATCTACCAAAAAAATATGCGTCTATATGCAGAGGAAAATTATCTGGGGGGAAAAAACTCCAAAATGTTAGCTATGGTTTTTGCCTCTGGCTGGTGAGAGTACAGGCAACATTCATTTTCGCTTTCTTGCCAATATGTATTTTCTGGCTTTTCTATGAGGGACATGTTGTGCTTGTTTAATGAAAACAAAACACAGAGGGGCCTGTTGGTTTTCTGGGTCTTTATGGGGTCCCAGGTTCCAAAATAGATCTGCCCTCTGACCTGGCAGACTTATTCTTCATATCCTGGAGGGAGTGCCAGATGTGGGTTCAGAGGCAACCGAGCTCCCCAGGCCTGAGAAAGAACAGGCATGGCTGGTGGCCCAGACTGGGCACAGCCAAGAGAATGCATGTCCTCCGCCCTTATCCCCTCAGCCTCTGAGGAGGCAGAGCCAGGATGCTCCCATGGTTCAGAGAGGAAACTGAGGCCAAGGAAGATACCCCAGGAAGTAGTAACAGCGTTACCAACAGAAGAAGCAGCTATGTCCCAGGCCAGTCTTGCTCAGACTGGGTGCTGCTGATACACTGGGTGACTTGGTACAAATCCAGTGGGTTTATGGGCCAATTTCTCCAGCAGCCCTGATGGAAATTATCCTGCTTCCTCCTGCACCTTTAGCTCTCACAGGTTCTGAAGGACATTTTTATGCAAAGAGATGCTGGCTCTTTCCAATAATCGCAAAGATAATAATAACAGCTACCAACTATCAAGCACTTACATGCTAAACACTTAAATGGCATTTTCTGATCCGACCCTCCCATGGCCAATTGTATTTTCTAAAAATGGCCATAACAGGCCAGTCACGATGGCTCATACCTGTAACCCCAGCACTTTGGGAGGCCGAGGCAGGTGGATCACTTGAGGTCAGGAGTTCGAGACCAGCCTGGCCAATGTGGTGAAACCCTGTCTCTACTAAAAATACAAAAATTAGCCAGACTTGGTGGCATGTGCCTGTAATCCCAACTACTTGGGAGGCTGAGGCAGGGGGATTGCTTGAACCCGGAAGGCAGAGGTTACAGTGAGCTGAGATCACACCACTGCCCTCCAGCCTGGGCAACAGAGGGAGACTCTTTCTCAAAAATAAATAAATAAATAAAAATTTAAAAATAAACAAAATAAATAAATAAAAATGGCCACAACACTATCCCCCATCCTACACCTTCTTCTGAAACCTTGATCCTCCTCATCAAGAGGTACAGTCTGTTCTTCCTTCCCTGGAACTTGAGTGGGACTTTGTGGTTGCTTCTTTGACTAGATACAGAGGACTTGGCCCTGCATGATCCGTGAGGCTAGGTCATAAAGATCACCTACGTTCTGCCCAAATCTCTCTCCTGAGATGCTTGCTCTGGGAAGCAGCCACCATGCCATGAGGAAGCCCTAGCCACATGAAGAGGCCATATGCAGTTGTCCTTGCTGAGTGCCCCAACTGAGGTTTCAGATACGTGAGTGGATGAGTTTCGGATGCAAACCCCAGCCTGCAAGTTGCTCCAGCTGACACGGAATGGAGCACAGTTGAGCTTTTCCCACGGAACCTGGCCACAATTGCAGATTTGTGAGTAAAGTAGACGTTGCCACTTGTTTAAACCACTAGATGTGGGGATACTTTGTTACACAGTATCAGTAACTGGAGGACCCCACCACCACCACCTTCCCAGTGAGGGATTATTTTCTCCATGTTATAGATGAGGAAACTGAGTCTCATCTACTGAAGGGAAGTCAAGATTGAGCACCAGGAATGTGGGGCTCTTAACAGCTGGGCCTGGGTCACAGGGTGACCTCAAAACCCACCCTAGGCCCCTTGTGATCCAGCAATTCTCTTGCGGCTCTAGGTCTGGGTTGGTAGAAAGTGGAGGCAGGGCAGTCAACAGACTTCTGTCTTGGGTGGAAAGGCTCACGGGGACACCATGATGTTTGCGGCACAAGATTCACCACCAGACCTTCTGAGGACACACAGACCATCCCCCGGGGTTGTCGATGGCCCCAGAGCTTCCCACCAGGCTCTTGCCATGTTGCCATCAGTAGCTCTGGGAGATGCCCAGACAGTGTCCTCAGGTGCATGAGCAGCACAGGACCAGAGGCCTGGGGTTTGTTTCAGCTGCCCCACGTGCAACCCTCAGTGATCACCCAGGGTGTTGAAATGCAAGGAGTTGCCAAGGGAGGGGCTGGCAGAAGGGCTGGATTGTGGGAACAACCCAGGAGTGACCCTCTCCCCAGAGTGGGAGATTCAGACTGGGGACAATCTTCTTCTTTTGGATCCAGGTACTTCAGGACCCCAAATTGGCAAGTGGTCCTCCCGGAATGACCCTGTTTTCCCACCCTTCACTCCTAGGAGCAGGAAGTTCAGTTCTTCCAGGAAAATAGATTCCAGCATGTAACACTGGGCAAGTGGCCTCCCTCTCTGAGTAGCAGTTTCCTCATGAGTGAAATGCAAGGTAAGGGTCCATGGCATCTCTAGTTACTCCAAGGGTCCATCAGCTCTGAGCGGGAGGTGGGTTCACTTGGTGGGTGGCGGGGATGGAGAGTCAGGGTGCAGGCAGGCAGGTGCTTTATGCCCATCAACTCCTCCCGCCTCCTGATCATTCTACTCCAGGTTTCCTTGAGAGTCACTGTACCCCACCCTTAGCCCCTTCAGATCCTGTGAGGTTGACCTGCTCCAAGGCTCCAGGCCTGGACACAGGACTCAGCCTGACCATCCACAGTAGCTCATTCCTCTGGCTGTAATAGTTGGTTCAGGAATGACTGTACGGCTCAAGCTGGAACTTTTCCAAGAACTATTAGGAAAGAGGCACCCTTAAAAGAGGTTACTGAGTTGATAGATTGGAGCTGCTGTTGCCAGTAGTGGTGGTGATTATGGTGGGAACTCTTACAGAATGAACCCAAAGGAAAATAAGGAAATGAAGGAAAATAAGAGCCTGGAGCTGGAGGAAAAAAAAAAAAATCTAATATCATTTGAGCACCTGGATCCAGCCATGCCTGAAGCTAGATACCCCTAAAATTTTCAGTTAAATTGGCCAATAAATTCCCTTTTTACCCAAGCTATTTGAACAAACGCCAAAGTATCCAGGTGGATATAAGTTTATTCTCCATTCTCTACCTCCATGGTAGCAGCAGACAATGGGAAAATCAACATGGGTTGGTTTGTTTTTAGGATTTGGAGGCCAGACACTCAGAACAACTCACACAGAACTTCCTGCTGCCCCTGCTGGAGAGGAAAGGGGGACTGCCTTTCTCTCTGCTTTGGGACTGCAGCTCCTATTCATTCAACATAACACTCATGAGGACCACTGTGAGCCTAACCTTAGGACAGGCAACAAACACAGAAATGGAAAGTGTGACAGCAGCCCTGGAAGAGTGTTCAGTCTAGACGGTGACCAAGGCCTACAAACAAGCCTTTCTAATGCAGGATGAGTGCTTTGGTGAGGGACAGGCAGGCAGGGGCCTTTGGGCTCCCAGAGGCAGAAGGCCTACTCCCATTGAAGTGGGAGGGACAGATGCAGAAAGCCTTCCCAGAGGAGGTGATCCCTGAGATAAGATCAAAAGACAGGCAGAACGAAGCTGGGAGAATACAGGTGGGGGGAAGTTTTTAAGCAGAAGTTTCCTGCCAGGAGCGTAGACACTGAGGCCTCAGAAGGCGGAAAGCATGCGGGGGAGTAAAACCAATTCCAAATGATAAGGTATAAAGTGCCAGGGAAACAGTGATGAGAATGGAGGCCACATCCGGCAGGGGCTTGTAAACCACAGAAAGAGCTGGAGTTCAAAACTGAAGAATTTTAAACAAAGAAGTCAGGGCTGGATTGTGTCTTAGAAAAATCACTCTGGGCTGGGCATGGTGACTCACACCTGCAATCCTAGAACTTTGGGAGGCCGAGGGGGGTGGATCACCTGAGGTCAGGAGTTTGAGACCAGCCTGGGCAACATAGTGAAACACCGTCTCTGCTAAAAATACAAAAATTAGTTGGGCGTGGTGGCGTATGCCTGTAATCCCAGCTACTGGGGAAGCTGAGGCAGGAGAATCACTCGAACCAGGGAGATGGAGGTTGCAGTGAGCCAAGATCATGCCATTGCACTATAGCCTGGACAACAGAGCAAGACTCTGTCAAAAAAAAGGAGAAAGAACGAAAGAAAGAGAAGAAGGAAAGAAAGAAAGAAAAAAGAAAGGAAGGAAGGAAGGAAGGTCACTCTGGTTGCAATAGCAAAGGTCAATTAACCAGAGTTCACTTCTGAGGCTGTTGTTCTCCCTACAAGAGAGGAAGCACCCTGCTCTAAGAGAGTGATGGTGGGGTGTCTTAGCCCATTCAGGTTGCTATAACAAAATGCACTAAGCTGGGGGGCTTATAAACAACAGAAACTTATTTCTCACAGTTCTGGAGGCTGGGAATTCCAAGATCAAGGCACCAGCCGATCTGGTGTCTGGTGAGAGCTCCCTGCTTCATAGACGGTGCTTTCTTACTGCAACGTCACCTAGCAAAATGGAAGGCCAGCTGTCTAGGACCTGTTTGATAGGAGCGTTAATCTCATTCCCAAGGCAGAGTCCTCATGAGCTATTCACTCCCAAAGGCCCCACCTTCTAATACCATCACCTTGTTGACTAAGTTTCAATAGATCAATTTGGGGGCACACAAACATTCATATCATAGCAGGGAGTAATGATGATAGCTGTCATTGGTTGAGCATGTATTATGTGAAAGGCTCTGTGTTAACCTCACTGCAGGAATCGGTCTTTTAGCCATTGTAACATCACTATTTTGACAGAAGAGGAAACTGAGAGACAGGTTAGGCAACTTGGCAAAAGGCACACAAATAGGGGGTCAGGAAAGCCAAGATTCCGATCCAGATGTGCTGGCTCCAGCATTCTGAGTAGTGAAGAGGTGACAGAGGGGGAAATATCTAAAGGATCATGTTGGAAGAACAGGTCTGATTGGATGGTAAGGTCAGGAGCGGAGTGAGGGATGAGGGAAGCCTCATGTTTCCCAGGCAGGGCCTGCTACCTAATTTGTGGAACTCAATGAAGAATGCAAGTGCTGAGTACTTTGTTCCAAAAGTATTAAGAATTTCAAGACAGTGCTGGCAGAGTGTAAACCAAGCATGGGGCCCATCTAAGCTTGGGGCCTGGGGTAACTGCCTCGTTGGGATTATCAAGCAGCTCAGTCAAGACAATCATAATGACGACCACCATTCACACTGGCCTTCTCTGCACCCAGAGCTGTGATAAGCTATCAGTCCGCATTACTCTCACATGGTCAGGGTGCTATGACCCCATTTACAGCTGAGGCAACTGGGGCCAAGCGGGGCATGCAGAGCTCAGAGCATGTGGGAAGGCTCAGGGGAGGCTGGAGACTGATAACCAGCTGCTTTTCCTTTGCCTGCCAAAGCCCCACACCTGGTATAATGTTCTCAGTCCCCAGATGAGACCGCAGTTCACAGCTGCCCAGAAGCAGCCTGCCCCAATTCAAAACTCTATCGGGATTTGGGAGAACAAAAAGGAAAATACTAAACAGCCAGACTGGCCCCTACTCTGAGGAAACAAGCAGGGAGAGAGGAAAAGCCCAAACAGCTGGCAGAACACAAAGGCAGCCCATGCAGGAGAGGCCCCACCAACTCCTGGGCACCTTCTGCCTGGAGACCATGTCCCCCAGGGACAAATCCCTGCCCTAGAGGAGTTTATGCTCCAGTGGGTTGTGGGAGGGGAGGTGCAGTGGGAGCTATAACATTGACAACGGAAAATGTGTATTTAGTGCTCGCTCTGTGCCAACCTTGCTCTAACTCACCTAATTTTCATGCCATGTGAAGTAGGTGGTATTATTTTCCTCATTCAGGAGGAAATGAAGGCACAGAGAGGTTAAGTGACTTACTCAAAGTCATACAGCTGGTAGATGGTAGAGCCAGGATTTGAACCCAGAAGCTGAAAACTTCTCCATCCCCATGCTGAGGACTCACACGCATTCCTCCTGCAAGAGATAAGGTTTACCCAGTTTACAGATCAGGGTGTGGAGGCCCAGAGAGGCACAGCTGCCCACCCTAGGTCTCGTGGCCAGCTGTCGGGGAGCGAGATCCAGGGTTAGCCTCCTAGCACTCCAACCTCCTCTCCCCACTGCCTCCTCTCCACATCCCCACTCCAGCAGCCCCAGGACAATCTGCCCCAGGACATGACAACTTCTCATTACTGTTACAAGCAACCAAGCCAGGGCCATCCTGGGGCATACCACTTTCCCCTGGCCCTGAGGGAGAAGAGAGGACAGGAAGCAACTCCCAGCTGGGTTGCTCACTTGCCCCACCTTGGAAGGATTTTCTGTGTCTCCAGAAGCAAAGTGGATTCACTGGGCCCTCCCCAGCCTCACCCCTCTGCCTCCTCCCCTCCCTCTGCTCTCTCTGGGGGTCACTTGTACTCCAAGCGCTAACATGGAACCAGAGGGAGGAAGGTGCAGCGGGGAGAGAAGGGGATGGCAGCGGGGCTGAAACTTGAGATCTTAGACTTGGGGGGCAGGGGATGGGGGTGGAGGGAAAGAGGGAGACCAAGACAGAGACAGGAAGGGAGAGTTAAGTTGCATTTGGTTTTCCAAAGCGGGCAGCATTGGAGCTTGGCGTTTGTGTGTACATGAATGTGTGTGCGTGTCAGCGTGCGTGTGAGTGTGTGCTCGTGAGTGTGTGCATGAGTGTGTGCGCGTGTCTGTGTGCTGTTTTCTTCCCTCCCCTCCAGCAGGGAAGCCAGGCCTCACTGGATAATCAGAGGGCTCAGAGGTGAGGCAGGCAGAGCAAGGTTGGTGCACGCTTAGGGTAAGGGCAACGTGCCACCAAGACTGAGGAAGGAGGAAGGGAAGGAGTGAAGAATAGAGGTGAGAGGGTGTCGGGTGGGGGCGGAGGGAGGCGGTGAGAGGAAGCAAGCAGAGCAGCCGTGGTATTCAGAGCAAGTATAAATAGCTGCCTGGACAGAGCTCGGCCAGACAGAGGTTTGTAGCTGCAGCTGCAGGCAAGCCTGGCCACTGTTGGCTGCAGCAGGACATCCCAGGCACAGCCCCTGGGGCTCTGAGCAGACATCCCTCACCATTGACACATCTTCAGATGCTCTCCCAGCTAGCCATGCTGCAGGGCAGCCTCCTCCTTGTGGTTGCCACCATGTCTGTGGCTCAACAGACAAGGCAGGAGGCGGATAGGGGCTGTGAGACACTTGTAGTCCAGCACGGCCACTGTAGCTACACCTTCTTGCTGCCCAAGTCTGAGCCCTGCCCTCCAGGGCCTGAGGTCTCCAGGGACTCCAACACCCTCCAGAGAGAATCACTGGCCAACCCACTGCACCTGGGGAAGTTGCCCACCCAGCAGGTGAAACAGCTGGAGCAGGCACTGCAGAACAACACGCAGTGGCTGAAGAAGGTACGGGGCATGGGAGGTTTGCAGGGGGCAGAGGGCGGCTTTGGGGTCTGTCACAATCAGCAGGTGGAGTGTCCATCCAAGAGGCCTTCCCTGAGCACAGAGGGCTGTCTCTGAGCTGCACAAAGAGGGGCAGGGGTGGGTCTGAGGCCACACAGCAAGATTGGGCAATGTCAGCTGGCAACCCGGCTCTTTAACTGCCGTCCCTTCATTCATCCAACAGAAATCCATTCAGCCCTGACCAAGGGCTGAACGGACCAAGCCTTCCTGGGTGCTGGGGATACAACAGTATAGTATGTCTCCCTGTGGACTAGTGGGGGAAAGAGGCAGTAAGAGATAATCTACTATGTCAGATGGTGAAGCAAAATGAAGAAGAAAGAGGGCAAGTGGTGGCCCTGGGTGGCTGCTTGAGGTCAGATCATTAGAGAGTACGTCTCAGAGGAGGTGACATTTGAACCCAGAGAACAAGGGAAATGATAGAGTGGGCCAGGCAGGTATTTGAGGGAATGTTCTGCAAAGGGAGCTGCATGTATTTTGACCGTGAGGAGGGAATGCATCCGCAGCGGTGTGTGCCTGGAGAACCATGGGGCGAAGGCCTGTGTAGCTGGAGCAGAGGAGACGGAGCAAGGGTGTGGGGAGGTCTGAGAGGTGACAGCAGGGCAGGCCATGCAGCTGGGGGGGCCACTGGAAGGACTTCAGCTTTTGTTCTGAGTGTCATGGGAGCCACTGCAAGGTTGTGAGCAGAGACAGACACCCGTGATTTGATTTCAACAGCATAGACTGTAGGAGGCAGGGTGGAAGGAAGAAGCCCAAAGAGGTGGCCGCTGCAGCAATCAGGTGCAAGGTACCGGAGGCCTGGAGCAGAACGGGGCTAGGAGGGGGTGTGGCCAGTAAGACTCCGGTAGGTTCTGGAGGTAGAGCCCATCAGCTCTGCTGGTGAATTGGATGCGGAGTGGGAGGAAGCAAGGAGCTGAGGACGCCACTGTGGTTTTGGCCCAAGACCAGGGCTGCTGTAGAATGCCCTGTCATGCTTTCGTCTTTCAGCAATGTGAGCACCTATTGTGTACCCTCGGAGAAGCACTGACTACAGAGGTGTGCAAAGCAGGCTTGGCCCTGGCGGGGCATGAGGGTACAGGAGACATCCTGGGGGGGTCTGAGATGGGACTCTTCAGAGTCCCTAAGTGAGAGCTACCAAGGAAAGCGAGAGGGACCCAGGAGACAGTCTGGGCAATGACTGGGGAATGAAGGATGCAAACTAATTCCTGGCGTTTTAGAAGGTATTCAACAGCAGACAAGCTTGACAGCCACCCCTGGCTCCAGGCAGGATAGCTGTCCTGGCTGCCTCCCTGGCTCCCTGCTAACACTCGGCCCCCACCTCCTATTCTCCATGCAGCAGACCAAAGAATCCCCATCAAAACCTAAGTTACATCCTCTCCCTCCTCTCAGGGCTACCATGCATCGGAATAAAAGCAAGAACCCTTACTCCCTGGAGTTCCCTCTCCCAGACTCCCACTTTGCTTACCCCAGACTCCTATCCTCTCCAGTGTCATCTCCTCAGAGGCCCTCCCCGCCCTCCCCGTATAAAATAACCACCCTTCTTCTTCCACCCTTTATCCCTTCTGCTGGCTTTGTTGTGTTTTTTTTTTTCTTAGCACTTATCCCTACCTAATGTTCTTAAAAACATTTCTTTTGGTGTGTGAGCTCCCAGAGGGCAGGCGCCATGTCTCTTTTGCTCACTTCTGTGTTCCCAGGGCCTAGAATAGTGCCTAACACACAGTAGGTACTCAATAAATGTCTGCAGCATGAGTGAATGCATGAATGCATAAATGTTATTCCAATCTCTCAGGTCCCAGGTCTCCATCCTGCTCCAAGATGACACAAAATTGGCATTGATGGGATCCTGAGCCCAAAACCCGTGACCTGGATCTCCCCCAACACCTCCCTGAGGGTCCATGGGTGTCTCAACTCCAAAGCTGCCTGAGACGACTCCCTGCTCTTCTCCAAACACCCTCCTCCTGCCTGTCTCTCTCTGTTTAGGGTGACACCACCACCCAGCCACAGGCTGTGCCCTGGGGGCTTCCTGTGGCTCCCACCTATCCCCCAGGCAGCTGGCCCAGCCCATCCTGTGGCCTAGGCTTCTCTCATGGTCCATCTTTCTGGCTTAGGTCTCGTCATCTTTCCCAGGATGCTGTCATCACCTCCCACTGGGCCTCCTACCCCAAGTCTCACCTCTCAGTCTCATCCATCTTTGAATCCCCTGGGTGTCGGATGCTTGGGAAACATTGGCTGAGAGCTGATGGCTTGAATTGATGGCTTGCAGGATCAGAAGGTCACCTGGTCCAATGCCTCAGCCTGGGGTGGAATGTCCTCTCCAGGCATCCATTCACCTAGCCTGAAAATTCTGAGCTAGGGTCAGTCAGGTCACCGTAGAGTGCCGTAGGGCCTAAGATCACTGATATGGGAGTTCAGCTGACCTGGCTGCAGGTACTTCCTTACCAAATGGCTACAGATGAGCAGGTTTCAGTCTCCCTTGGTTCATGTAAACAATAATTTCTCTCTGCCCCCTCTGACACTCCTGGTCCCCAGTGGGGAGTGCTTGCTACCTTCTGTGGCTGTGGCTGTGACCTTCCTCTGGTTCTTCTCTTGGTCCAGGCATATCTCAGATCTTCTGAAACTCAAAGCCTTTTTTTGGCTTTTTCTCTAACATCTCAGAAAAGTTAAAAAAAGAGTTTTAAAATACTCATCTAATGGCACCATCAGCATCATCATCACCATCATCACCATTGCCATTAAGGATGAACAAGCTCTCAGCAAGATTCTGTTCATCTAGACAGACACAGGGGAGATCCTTCCTGTCGCGAATCCCAGAAGCCATCATCTGCTCAGCCTGTGCCCCCAACTCCCCTCCTGTTCCCCCAGTGTACAGGTGAGGAAACAGGCCAGAGAGGGAAAGTGACTTGCCAGAGCCATGTAGCAGTGAAAGCCAACCTGGATTCTCACTCCAAACTGCAGGTTCTTTTTCCTGACTCTGGAAGGTGTCAAGGAGGCAAGGGAAGCAAGATCTAGAGAGGATGGGGTGCACTTGGTGCTCCCTTCTACTGCAGAGTTTCCAAGTCCCCAGATACCCACTCTCTTTTCCTAGCATACAGCTTGCTGTGTCCTACTGCCAGTGCTCATCAGGCATGGGGAGAGCCCCGGCCTCACCTCTTCTCTCTCTCTCCTCTTTCATACTCTCCTCCTCCCCTGCACTCCCCTTCCGTTTCTTCTCTCTGCTCTCCCCCCTCCTTCTGCCTCCCTCTCTCTCCTCCTCCTCGCTCCTGGAAAGCCCCTGCCCCAGTAACTGCCATCTGGAGCCAGCTCCTGGGGCTGCACATCAGCTCTGGGCTCTGCTCCACCCCGCTCATATGGATGAGAAGCTGCAGGCAGGAATATTGAGGAGGTTGGGGGACAGAGCCGGCTGCAGTGCAGGCATCTCTAGCTGGGCTGGGCGGCTCAGTGGCTAGTCACATGACCTCCTCTGTCCACCATGCCCTCCCTCTAGGACCCAGTGCTGGCCCTTCCCTCTCAGTGCCTCATCCGGAGGCTGGGAGGAGAATGACAGCACCTACTCCTGACCTTTGATGTGGGGTCAAGAGAAGCAGAGTAGAGAAAGCCTCTGCACACAGCAGGTGCTCAATAAGGGCTCCCGTGTGTGACTGCCATTCCCCCAGTTGCCCCAGGTGTCCCATCCAAGAAGTGCCATCCTCTGCCTTCTCTTCATGTCCCCACAGAATGATCCATTATACAGATGAGGAGAATGAGGAAAACCAGGGCCAGACACAAGCTCCAGCCTCCCTGGCCCACCCCCACCACCTGAGGGCAGCACATCTTCCCCAGTCTCTGAGCTCCCAGAGGCAGGGCTGACCCCACCTGCAAACTGCGGGTGAGAACTACTTTCTCACCTTTAGGGAGCAGCCAGCAGCTGCTGGCCTGGGGTCCATGGCAGCCCTCTCTCTGCTTATCCCCCTGTCTATCTCTGTCTGTCTCTGTCTCTTTCTGCCTCTCTCTCTCTCTCCCTCTCTCTGTCCCTCTCTCCCTCTCTCTGTCCCTCTCTCCCTCTCTCTGTCTCTCTCTTAAAGACAAGGTCTGGCTCTCTCAACCACACTGGGGTGCAATGGTGTAATCATAGCTCACTGCAGCCTTGAACTCCTGAGCTCAAGCGATCCTCCCGCCTCAGTCTTCCAAGTAGCTGGGACAGCAGACACGAGCCACTGTGGTCAGCCTGTCTCTCTATTTCTGAGTCTCTCTGCCTCTGTGGATCTCTCCTGGGGCACTCGCGGTGGCCCTGACTCACTGTTGCTAACTCTGTGGGTGTTTCTGTCTCTGATTCTCTCTCCTGGTTGGCTATCAAAGTGACTCCCTGCATCTTTTCCTGTCTCTTTCTCAGCTCCTCCTTTTCTCACCCCAAGGCCGTCCCTCCCACCTCTACCTCCCCGGGTGTCCACACTGAAGACCCAGGGCACATCTGCCAAATGACCAGTGCCCACCCTGCAGCTGGCTGCTCAGCCGATGCCTCTTTCTCTTCCTCCTCTGCACCCAAAGCCAAGCAGAGAGGGGTCAGGGGCTGGGCAGGGGCCTCCCAACCTGGCACTGCCCCAGCCTCTGCTGTTTGCTCCAGGTCTCTGACATCAAACCTCAGAATAACTGGGCCCCTCGGCCTGGCAGTTGTGATGCCCTGCCTAACTGGGTGTGGGTCAAGAGTGCACCAAGGAGGAACCCAGGGTGGGGTCCTTGCCCAGCCTGAGACCCTCCCAAACTGACCTGGTTTGGGAGTCAGGGTTCCAGTTGCCCCAGCCTTCCCAGGCTGCCCACAAATTCTTGGCATTTTCAGCCTTCAGTTATCCAAACAAGAAATGAGTCTCGGTGCCGAACAAAATATCTTGGGGTTTGATTTCCTAACCTCACTGCTGGCTCCTTTCTAAGCAGTTTGGGACTGGGGGATGGGGTGGGGGAAACAGCATCTGCTTCCTGGAGGAATGGGATTATTTTTCCAAGAAGGGGGCCTAGAAACAGCTGGCACAGATACCCTCGGCCTGGGGATGACCAGCTGGCTCATGCCTGGGATGAGGTGGGGGTGCAGGGCAGGCACCAGCAGCAGCAGCCCCCCTGACGACTTCCCCCAAAAGGACGGGTTTATTTGTTCAACTGGCTTGGCCAGCCATCCCACAGAGGACAGGGCCACAGAGGGCAGGGCCACATGTTTCTAGTTCTCTCCTCCCTGGCCTTAGAGCTCAGCCAGGCTGGGATGTACACAGACCTTCTTCCCCTTCTCCTTGGGCAGTAAATGTTAGAAAACGGGCCCCAGGTCTGCCCCCTAAGCCTGCACCTCCAGTCAGACTCTGGCCGCAGTTTGTTTGCATAACCTCAGAGCCAGCTCTGAAATGTCAGGAATGAACCCTGAGAGTTGGCTGTGGGGTCTGGGGAGGACCAAGTTGGGGTCAGGAGGTCAAGTCCCAGGGGTACCACTCAAAGCTATGGGAACCCGGGGAAGCCACATATATCATTTGGCTCCTCTCTAAAGTGGAACTCAAAATACTCGTGCCTCCCAGAATGAGTGGAGGATGAAAAAGCAGTTATGACGTAATGAGTAAGTACTCATTTAGTGAGCATTTACTGTATGCCACACACTGTCCTAGGTGCTTTATGTTACTGCATTTAATTCTCACCATGACCCAGTGAAGTAAGATTGCTTGTCCACTAACAGATGAGGAAACTGAGGCACCGAGAGATTAGGTGACTTGCCCAAGATCTTACAGCCAAGAAGGACAAAGTCAGATTCAGCCATCTGATGCCAGAACCTATTATCTCAGAACTTAAGCCAGTTTCCTGTCCAATAAATAAGCCATGTCCATGGCGGATGGGTCCCTGGGCATTAGTTGGGACCTGGAAAATATAGAGGACCCTGGTCCCCAAAGGGGAGACCCATAGCTACTAGATTTTTCTTCCCCCAGGAGCCCTTTGCCCAAGGCTCCCTAGGGCTTTTCTGCCAGGGATGACTCAGGTAGGGCCTCAGGCAGCTGTGGCCGTTCTGAAAAGCTAAGGGGCTCCAGAAGCTCAGTCTGGGTGTCCCCACAATTACACACCCCATTCTTGGCCCAGGGCCTGGGGGCAAATCCCACAGAAGCCGAGTGTAGGCCCTGAGTCCCAGTTGACTCAGTCTGAATCCCAGCTCCACTGCTTACTGGCTGTGCCTTCTCAGACCATTGCTTTTCCACTCTGTGCCTTGGTTTCCTTATCTGTGAAGTGAGGACACTAACAGAAGCTACTTTGTAGGTTATTGAGGAGATTAAATGAGGCAATGCACATGTGGGGCTAGTACAGGGCCTGGCAGAGAGTAAGTGCTCAGTAAACGTCAAGACTCCAGGATTCACGGTGCAAGGAAGGAATCCTGTCGTACCATCCATATCTTACTATAGTTTCCTTTTGTTCCCTCAACTTTACATCTGTGAGATTATTAGCTGTGTAACTATGAGAAAGACCTGAGCTTCAGTTTTTCAATCTATAAAATTGAGGTGATGATACACACATCGCCTGGGTTTGCTGTGAGGCTCAAATGGCTGGTCAGGGGATGTGCCTGGCACTGCTCCAGCACAGAGAACCAGGAGATGCTACTATTGTTTCCTCTGTCTTCTGGGATAAGTGCTTTGTTGTGGTGAATTAACATATGGGACTTTCTCTGGGCCAGGCACTTTATATGTGTCTTATAAACATTGACTCACAAACTCGTGGCATCCTAAAGGGTGGGGACTGTTATGATCCCCATTTATTGCGGGTAAACAGAGGCCCAGGGAGTTTACACAGCTAAGAAGTGAGGGAGGTGAGTTCGTACCCAGGCAGAGTGGCTCCAGACCCTACAGTCTTAACCACTACACAGACCACCTCTCTGTGCCCACCATTTACAGATGGGAACACTAAGCCTGGGCGAGGGAGTGACTCAATCACATTCACCCAAGGGTCAGTGGCAGGAGTTGGCCCAGAACCCAGGGTTCCTGACACCCAGCTGAGACCCCTGTTTCTCCTCTCCAGAGGCAACAAGATACATAGCATGCCATAAATGTCATGAAAAAATCACGCATCCTTTCAATTCTGGGACTATGTGTAGATGTGCAACCCCCGACTCCTGCCCCCCACCACATGCAAACACAAATGTGTATACACAGCTCTGAACTTAGTTTGTCAGGTAAGAGTATTCATTCCTGCATTCATTTAATTGTCCCTTCCACCACTGTTTATTGAGGGCTTACAATGCGCCAGGCTCCATGCAAGTGACAAGGATTTAGTAGTGAGCAAGGAAGACCATCCTTCCCCCTTGCCCCTGGAGCAGTGGGTGTAACTAACCTAGTGATTTCCCATGTGCAACGATCAATCATGATATGTGCCATGAAGGAGGGACCGAGAGATGCTAGGGGTGGATAGTGGGTGCCTGACCTTGAGGGAGGGAGGCACTAGGAAGAAGGACAGAGCTGAGATCTAAAGGCTGAGTTGGCAGTGGCGAGACAGGGAAAGGAAGCAAAAGCATTCCAGGCACAGGGGACAGCAAGTGCAAAGGCCCTGGGGGTAGAATAGGCCAAAAGCAAAAGGCTTTCAGTGTGTCTACAGTGCAGAGAGCGAGGAGAGCATGGCCAAGATGAGACTGGAGTGCTCACCAGGAGCCAGACAGATGTCCCTGGTCCTGACCCTGTTCTCCGTGGAGGACCATGGAGACTGGGAACCGATGTGGCCACTTTTCTGTCGTGTCCTCACAGAGGATCACTCTGTGATAGACTGTGGACCTCTGGGCCAGCTTCTACCATCTTTGTCTGACCCTAATCTTATCCCTGTCACCCCATCTGCAGGATCAGCCTCAGCCACCAAGAAGGCAAGATAGGCACATAGAAAGAGCTCAGCCATTAAGTTAAAAATCTTCCTTTACCAGCTGTGAGTAACGCTCGGCCTTTGTGGGCCTTAGTTTACTCATTTGTGTGGGGAACAATCACCCTTTTCCTCCAGGCTGCTGGGGATCCAATAAGAGAAGAGGTACACACTGGAGTTGTACAGGCAGAAAGGCCTGGTGCCACGTGGGGAGATACCCCAGCAAAGCCTCCCTGTGTCTAGAACATACTTTGCCCTGTTTTCCCAAAGTTGAGCTGAGGTTGGGGGGTGGGCAGGGGCACTGTCACATGATCACTCTAGCCAAGTGGCCTTGCAGAAGCACCGCCTGGTTACACCTGTGAAGAGCTACCTGTCCTTGGACAAGTTGTTTAACCTCTCTGTGCCTCGTCTGTAAAATAGGTCGATAACAGGTCCTACCTTGGAGGGTGGCTACAAGGACTTCATATACCTAGTGGTTAGAACAGTGCTGACCACATAATAACTGTTCAATAAGCATGTTGCCAAGCAAAATGGACACACCACCCCATTCTGTGACATTCAAGTGTCAGGGAGGTGAGCGATCGCAAACACCTCCCAAGATCAAGGTTGAAATATAGACGACCACCAAAGGCATACCTGAGCCTGAGGAGGCAGGGACCCTGGCAGCCCCTCCCAAGTCCAGATGGCAGAGGCAGGCCCTGCTCCCCTCCCTCTGCAGCCCTTTCCCCCACACTCCTCATCTTCTCCTTGTGGCCTTTCACCTGGGATGAACACTGGACCTGCCACCCCATGAGAGGTGAGGCTCAGGAGCCAGGGAAGTCCCAAATATTCCACAAATACGGGAAGCACTACTGTGTGCCAGGCACTGTGCTAGGCCTCATGAACAAGACAGACAAGAATCCTAGCCCAGATCCACAGAACACAGGTCCCAGTGGCCATTTCCCTTTTCCTTCCAGGCCCTCTGCAAGGAGGAAACAATGAGGCCACTGAGGTTCAGAGAAACTCATCACTGGCAGAGAAAGGAAATGGCAAAGCTATTGAGCAAGCTTGCTGACTCTCAGTGCAGTGCTCCAGGCCCAGACCACACTGGATGTTTGGAGACGCTGGGCCTGTGTCAAAGAGTTGAGGGTTGAGCTAGGGTTGAGAAGCTCATCCCTCCGTGAGAGCCCGTTGGTCCCCAACTCTCTCTACCCCTGGCTCTCAGCCCACTGGCTGTGCTTGCCCAGAGCCTGACCCAGAAGAAAAGCAATAGTATGTCTTGCAGAGAGGAAAACAATGAGGAAGGCTTGGGCCCAGCTGCTCAGACAGGACAAGACAAACCATCTCAGTCTGCACTGAGCCACAGGGTGAGGGCCTGGTGCAGGCCCGGGGGACAGAAGCAAGGCAGAGGAGGAAGGGCCAACCCTCATAAATCACAAGTCAGCCCATTGTCAAAATGAGGAAACTGAGGCCTGGGGATGGCAGAGAAGAGAAGCAAGAGGGTTAAACCTCTATAAGCTCTGGAAAAGCAGTATATTAGTTATCTATTGTGGCATAACAAATTACCCTAAAACATTTAGCAGCTTAAAATAACAACAAATATTTATTATCTTTCATAGTTTCTGAGGGTCAGGAATTCTGAAGCAACTTAACAAGGTAGTTCCGACTTGGGGTTTTTTTCATGTGGTTGCACTCAGGTATCAGCTAGGGCTGCACTCATCTGAAGGCTTGACCTGGGCTGGGGCTCGGCCTCCTGTGGCTGGTGAGCTGGCGCTGGCTGTGAGTAGAAGGCCTCAGGTACCCTCCAGATGGGTTCCTCCCAAGGGCTGCTTAAGGGTCCTCAGGCCGTAGTGGCCTACTTCCTCTAGAGCACGTGGCCCAAGAGAGGGCAAGACAGAAGACACAATGCGATGGTTTAGCCGAGGAAGTCACACTAACGTTTCTGCAATAGCTAATTAGTCATGCCAGCCAGTCCTGACTTGTTGAGAGAGGGGGCTACACACGGGCATGAGCACCAGGATCCCTTTTGCTTAACATTATTCATAGCATGTTCCACATTCATCCAGGTAGACTTGCCTCAGCATTGTAAGCTGCTTGAAATTCCATCTATGGGCCTCCATTGTTTGCTCATCTAGTCCCCTCTAGCTGGGCCTGTAGGATGTTTCCAGGCTTTAACCATCAAAAACAGGGCTGCTACAAATATCCTTGTACACCTGTCACTTAACATTCCCACAAGTCTATGTGGGGAATAAATCCTCTGAAGTAGAATTGCTTCAAAGTAGAGTGAAATCACACGTTTTTTTGGTCCTTTGTTTTTTGAGGCAGAGTCTTGCTTTATCACCCAGGCTGGAGTGCAATGGTGTGATCATGGCTCACTGCAGCCTTGAATTCCCAGGCTCAAGCGATCTTCCCACCTCAGCCTCCCAAGTATCTGGGACTATAGGCATGTGCCACCAGGCCCAGCTAATTTTTCAGTATTTTTTTGTAGAGACCAGGGTCTTGCTTTGTTGCCTCAGGCTGGTCTCAGGAGTTTCCTGAGCTCGAGTGATCCTCCCACCTCACCTCAGCCTCCCAAGTATCCCAGGATCCCTGGGGTCGTCCTGAAGGCTAGCTGCCACACGCAGCCCACCGAGTGGCTAAGGGTGTGGTCTTTGGAGACCAAAGGCCTATATTTAAATCCAGTCTTTGCCACTTAGGCAAGATGCTCATCTTCTCAATGCCTTCCTTTCCTCATCTGTAAAATGGTGACAATGGGAGAACCAAGGACTAAATGAGCTGTATTTTTAGGGCCTTGGGATCATGCCTGGGACAGAGTAGCCCTTTAGATATCTTCCTTGGGAGACCCCAGCAGCAGTGCAGAGCCTGGCCTGTTCTGGTAGCTGCTCTATCCCCAGCACCATGCCCAGGTCTCAGCACATCTGAATGAGTTGGTTGGAGGAAGTAAATGAGCACCAAGACTATGTCTTGTTCATTTCTAGAACATTCCTCCCGCAGATACCCCAAGCTGACTCCCTCCCTTGCCATGGGCCTCCCTCCTGGGAACCCTCCTTCCTGCCCCTCCCATCTCTGTGCTGGTGTTTCTTCCCCTTTCTTTCTGCCCTGGCACCAGTTAGCTCTCTGTTCTCTGGTCTCTGTGGTCTCCGCTGCCTTTGCCTCTCACAGGCTCCAGCAGTGGCTGGGCCTGGGCTCGAGGCTCCTAACTTGCTTCTAGCTGCCAAACAACTATTCAGTGGAAATCTGGTGCCCCTTACACAAAACTGACCCATCTGCTCTTTCCACAAATATTTATCGAGGACCTCTCATATGCCTAGCCCTATTCTAGGCATAGAGGATGTGCTCATGAACAGGGCAGACAAACCTCTGCACTCCTGAGGCTCTTCTCGTGGGGGAATTGGACAAATGACAAATGACTAAAGTGATTTCAGATGGCATGAAGTACTGTGTAGAAGCCAGAGTGCACACCGTGATAAACAGGTGGAGGGGTGGTCAGGGAATGCTTCTCAGAGGAGGTGACATTTTCAGGGAGACCTAGAAGTCAGAAGGAAGCTGGTGGGAGCTGCTTTGGTGCTACTGAGATTGGGGGGTGTGGATGCGTATTGGGAGGGGGTGCAATAAGCAACTCTGTGGCTCCTGTGGCCACCTCTGCAGACCCTAGGGCCTCTCCTCCAAAGGGGCAGCAACCACTAGGCATAACCTCTGCCAAGGGCAGTTTGTTAACGATAGTCAAAATCACAAATGCTTTGGGAGGCCGAGGTGAGGTGGGAGGATCACTCGAGCTCAGGAAACTCCTGAGACCAGCCTGAGGCAACAAAGCAAGACCCTGGTCTCTACAAAAAAATACTGAAAAATTAGCTGGGCCTGGTGGCACATGCCTATAGTCCCAGATACTTGGGAGGCTGAGGTGGGAAGATCGCTTGAGCCTGGGAATTCAAGGCTGCAGTGAGCCATGATCACACCATTGCACTCCAGCCTGGGTGATAAAGCAAGACTCTGCCTCAAAAAACAAAGGACCAAAAAAACGTGTGATTTCACTCTACTTTGAAGCAATTCTACTTCAGAGGATTTATTCCCCACATAGACTTGTGGGAATGTTAAGTGACAGGTGTACAAGGATATTTGTAGCAGCCCTGTTTTTGATGGTTAAAGCCTGGAAACATCCTACAGGCCCAGCTAGAGGGGACTAGATGAGCAAACAATGGAGGCCCATAGATGGAATTTCAAGCAGCTTACAATGCTGAGGCAAGTCTACCTGGATGAATGTGGAACATGCTATGAATAATGTTAAGCAAAAGGAAGCCAGGTGTGGAATGGCAAGCTGAGGTTTTTGTAGCCTGAAGGGCAGGTGGTGGGATGGAAACACAGTTACTGCAGATGTAGATGTATGCATAGCGTTTCTCTGGAAGGAAACCCAGGAACCTCCCTCAGTGGCCTGTAGGGAGGGAACTGTGGGTTGAGGCAGGGACAGAAAAATTTGTTTTTCACTTCACTCCTTTTTGTTCCTTGGAATTTTGAACAATGTGTTTATATCACCCATTCGAAAAATAAAATTACAAAGATTTACATTTAAGTTGAAACACACACACACACACAGCTATGTAAGATCTGACCCTCCAGATTTTCATACGTCTGCACCAGATCTGGCCATTAGCTCCTGTGTACAGCCTCAGGCACTTTATTTTCCTGATTGGGGCCTCAGTTTCCCCATCTGTGAAATGGAGGGGATGGGAGCTGAGAGGTCCCTGAGAGCATCATTTAGGTCTCCCCCTCACTAAGTCTTTGCTCCCCAGATGTCTCCCTGCCTGGGCTCCTACCCCTGGGGCATCCCTGCTAAAGCCCTTTTCCTTTTACCGTCAGGCCAGGCTCAAATCTCCACACCCTGCACCACCCCAGCCATGGGGCTTTGGTTCAGCCTAGGACCTAGAACAGGCTTCATCCCAATTCCCACACCATCCCAGTACAGCCTGGTTTGGACTCTGTTCACTGAGGACTGTTTTACCTGTTTCCAAAACAAAGAATTTTGTTCTCCACTAAAGGAGTCTGCAAGGAGTCCTGGTCCTCTCTAAGCCACATGGGACCCAAGGCAGGGTTTAGAGCAGAGGGGGTCATAATCTGACAGGTTGACCAGGACGTCACTGGCTATGTGTGGAGCATAGCCTGGGGGCCCAGGGAGCAATGACAGATGCCGACAGTATCAAGGAAGCTTTGATCCCCGCTAGAGATAATGGGGGCTGGGACTGGGGTGGAAGTGGCAAGGTTGGGCAGAAGTGGTCAGATTCTGCATGCGCCCGAGGGTAGAGACAACAGATTGGATGCAGGATGTGAGAGAGACAAAGGAAAGCAGGGCAGCTCTGAGAGGCTGGGTCTGAACAACTAGAAGGGTATCGTTTCCTTAATGCACACCCCCATTCACAGAAACCCTGGTGCTTTGGGTCTGGTTCTGGATCAAGTCTGGGCAGAGACCCAAGAACTGGGTCAACAGGCAGAAGCCAGCAGCAGGGTTCACCCCATCCTCTGGGCTCACTGGCTGCAAGGCTAAAGCCTGGGTCGTACCCTGGGTGAGGGAAGCACCACTTTCACCCGCCCAGCCCCCGCCCTGACCCTCTTACAGCCACCAGACCTGACCTCCCAGCCTTCCAAATCAGTAGACCTGAGGATGAATCTAGTATCTGCAACTTGATGGGTGACCTCAGGGAAGTGACTCTGAGCCTGAACCTCCATTTGCCCATCTATAATTGGGGTCAACAGCAGAGCCTACAAATATCCAGACAGTCTTCCAGGCCCCAGAAGGCAGGCAAAGTCCTTGCACTCTCAGAGTTGGTAGCCTACTGGGGACACCAGTGAGGAACCTTGTGTGGGACGGGCCTTCAGGGGTCTTAACCTTTCCTGTACCTTGGGGTCCTTTGGCATCCGGTGACCCTCTCTCAGAAAAAAAAATTTTTTTGAAATGTAAAATTAAATGCATAGATTTATAAAGGAAACAAATTGCCTTGAGATGCAAATGTCAACATAACAGAAAACAGGTTTCTGATATAGTCCTATATTCTTTCTGTATTAATGCACAAAATAGCAAGACTGAGTGATGGGTCAAGTACCTTCCATCATTTTGAGGCTGAGGTGAGTATACACAATGTGTCGTAGATATCCACAATCACTGCAATGAGATAGTAGAGTATCTGCGGTTTCTACTGGTGACAAAGCCGCAGGCCCTGCTATCACCACTGTAATAGCCTGTGGCATATACTCACTACCACAGGAAAAGTTAATTTCAGTTAGAGACTAGTGGGAAAAGAATGTCCTTTTTTTCTAATGCAAGTTTACAGGTTCCTTGAATTCTATTCACAGATCCCTGGGGGTCCAGGACATCAGTTAGGGACTCCTAGTGTTTATATACTAGTTGTTAAATATTCTATTAATTATACCTGTATACACTCTCATTCTACTTTTAAAATCCAAACAATTTCAATATAGGTAATGTAAAAAGAAAATGCCATCACCATCACCCTATTGAAACCCCCTCCCCTGAAGCAAATCGCTGCAGTTAATAGTTTGGTCTTCTCGGTTTTTGTATAAAAATACATCATTTGGATCATTCTTACACACAAATTGATCCCCATTGTATATAGTGTTCTGCCTCTTGGTTTCTTTTTTTACTCACAAGCATGACAGGGACATCTTTTCAGATCAGCATCTGATGTAGCTCAACCTCATTCTTGCTTGTTTGTTTGTTTTGTTTTAAGATAGGGTTTTGTTCTGTCACCCAGGCTGGAGAGCAGTGGCATGATCAGAGCTCACTGCAACCACCTCCTAGGCTAAAGCCATCCTCCTGCCTCAGCCCCCCAAGTAGCTGAGACTAGAGGCATGCACCACCACCTTCAGCTAATTTTGTTCTGTTTTTAGTAGACACAAAGTTTCACCATGTTACCCAGGCTGGTCTCCAAATCCTGAGCTTAAGCGATCCACCCACCTTGGCCTCCCAAAGTCATGGGATTACAGGTGTGAGCCACCGTGCCCAGCCATCAACCTCATTGTTTTTAACAGCTACATAGTGTCACGTGCGTCCGTGTGAAGAGACCACCAAACAGGCTTTGTGTGAGCAATAAAGCTTTTTAATCACCTGAGTGCAGGTGGACTGAGTCCGAAAAGGGAGTCAGCAAAGGGAGATGGGGTGGGGCAGTTTTATAGGATTTGGGTAGGTAATGGAAAATTACGTTAAAGGGGGTTGTTCTCTTGTGGGCAGGGGCAGGGGTCACAAGGTGCTCAGTGGGGGAGCTTCTGAGACTCATTGTCCAGGAGAAGGAATGTCACAAGGTAATGTCATCAGTTAAGGCAGGAACCAGCCATTTTCACTTCCTTTGTGATTCTTCAGTTGCATCAGGCCATCTGGATGTATACGTGCAGGCTTGGGCTCAGAGGACTGACATTCCTGTCTTCTTATATTAATAAGAAAAACAAAACAAAATAGAGGTGAAGTGTTGGGGTGGCGAAAATTTTTGGAGGTGTTATGGAGAGATAATGGGTGATGTTTCTCAGGGCTGCTTCGAGCAGGATTAGGAGCCGTGTCGGAACCTAGAGTGGGAGAGAGTAAACTGAAGAAAGATTTTGGGGTAAAGGGTGATATTGTGGGGTGGTTAGAAGGAGCATTTGTCGTATAGAATGATTGGTGATGGCCTGGATGCAGTTTTGTATGAATTGAGAAACTAAATGGAAGTCACAAGGTCCGAATAAGAGAAGGAGAAAAACAGGTATTAAAGGACCAAGAATTGAGAGGACCTAGGACATCCAATTAGAGAGTGTCCAAGGGGGTTCAGTGTAATTATTTGCTTGACTGGCAAGTTTTTGGGCTCTGTCCTTGAGTCTTTTTATGTTGTCATATACCAGGCCAGATTGATTTAGGTAAAAACAACCTTCTTCATTTGGAAATATTCAGAGTCCTCCTTTTTCAGCAGTGAGTAAGTCAAGGCCTATTCCTGTCTTTTTATATTAATAATAAGAAAAACAAAACAAAATAGTAGTGAACTGTTGGTGTCATGAGGGGAACAGGGAGCTCTTCGGTCCCACTTGCAAATTGAATTTTGGGAGTAAGGAAAACTAGTGTGCATGTGCCCGTCCAATTAGCAGGTAGACACATGTAGGTAGAGGATCCACAGAGGAAGAAGAGACCTTGTGCGAGGCAAAACTGGAGATGCAAAGTAAAAAGGTGACAAGGAGTGCTGAAAGGGGTGTCTTGTACCCAGACTCCTAGGGATCCAGCTAGGGTGGCAGCTGTCAGAGGTTGTAATGGAGACTGATGGGGTAACTGCCTAGAGGAGGAGGTTCAGTTTTCATGGTGTATGAAAAAACGTCGAGTATCTATGAGCAACCATTCACTGTTATTTACAGGGCTGGGTATAAGCAAACAAGAAGAGGGCCTGGGAGGAGAGTCTGAAGAGCAAGGGGAAGGTAGCCAAGGATGGAGTGAAATACAAGGTAAATGTCTTAAAGGAAATGAGAGGTTTTAAGAGGTGGGCTGGTGGCTTGTAACCCACATAGAAGAGGTTACGAAAGGACGATAGAATGGAATGGGCCTGTGAGGCTGGAAGGAGGAATTTTCCTTGGTCCAAGAACCATTTGCCTTGTGTGGGAAGAGATTGACAGGTGGAAGTTTCAGTGGGAGAGTAGGTGGGACTGATGGAAGGAAAGTAAATCATGAGAAAGGGCTTGACTGAAGTAATAGGGGCTGTCCCTGAGGCCTTGCGGCAGTACAGCCCAGGTAAGTTGCTGAGGCTGGTGGGTGTCAGGGTCAGTCCAAGTGAGAAAGAAGAGAGGCTGGGATGAAGGATGCAAAGGAATAGTAAAGAAAGCATCTTTGAGATCCAGAACAGAATAATGGGTTGTGGAGGGGCGTATTGAGGATAGGAGAGTATATGGGTTTGGCACCACAGGGTGGATAGGCAAGACAATTTGGTTGATAAGGAGAAGATCTTGGACCAGCCTGTAAGACTTGTCCGGGTTAAAATGTCTTGGCCTTATAAGGGAACTGGGCAGGTGGGGATAATTAAAAAAGAGTGCATAAAAGAATGTTGTCCCAGGCCAGGGGAGGTGGTTCATGCCTGTAATCTCAGCACTTTGGGAGGCCGAGGCGGGCAAATCACGAGGTCAGGAAATCGAGAATATCCTGGCTAACATGGTGAAATCCCGTCTCTGCTAAAAAAAAAAACAAAAAAATTAGCTAGGCGTGGTGGCAGGCACCTGTAGTCCCAGCTACTCGGGAGGCTGAGGCAGGAGAATGGCATGAACCTCGGAGGTGGAGCTTGCAGTGAGCCAAGATCGCGCCACTGCACTCCAGCCTGGGCAACAGAGAGAGACTCCATCTCAAAAAAAAAAAAAAAAAAAAAAAATGTCCCAGTTGGCACCAAAGCTGGGGAGTTTTAAGGAGTCTAGCAGCCTGGCCATCAATACCCGCAACAGTTATGGAGGCAAGGGAAACAGGCCCTTGAAAAGTAGGTAATGTGGAGTGGGTAGCCTCTGTATTGATTAAAAAGGGGACAGACTTACCCTCCACTGTAAGAGTTACCTAAAGCATCTGTGATGGTCCAGGAGGCTTCTGAGGCAATCAGGCAGTGTCAGTCTTCAGCCGCTAAGACAAGAAGATCCGGGAAGGAGTCAGTCAGAGAGCCTTGGGCCAGATTTCCAGGGGCTCTGGGTGTGGTTGTTGGGCGAGTGGGACAGTTGGATTTCCAGTGGGGTCCCGCACAGATGGGACACGGCTTAGGAGGAATCCCAGGCTGTGGACATTCCTTGGCCCAGTGGCCAGATTTCCAGCACTTGAAGCAAGATCCTGGGGGAGGAGGTCCTGGAGGAACAACTGGCCGCTGCGGCTTAGGTGTTTTGAAGTTCTTGTGTGCTGGATGTGGCTGGGCTTTCTCTTACAGCAGAGGCGAGTAATTGCAACTCAGAAATACGTTGCCACTTGGCTGCCTCTTCTCTATTATTGTACACCTTGAAGGCAAGGTTCATTAAGTCCTGTTGTGGGGTTTGAGGGCCGGAATCTCATTTTTGGAGCTTTTTCTAATGTTGGGAGCAGATTGGGTAATAAAATACGTATTAAGGATAAGGTGGCCTTCTGGCCCCTCTGGGTCTAGGGCTGTGACGCATCTGACGGTAGCTGCTAAGTGGGCCATGAACGGGGCTGGGTTTTATACTTGATGAAAAAGAGCCTAAATGCTCACTGATCTGGGAGAGGTCGGATACAGAAAAAGGAGCATTAACCTTGACTGTGCCTTCAGCTCAAGCCACCTTTTTAAGAGGAAATTTTTGGGCAGGTGAGGAGGGCTAGTTGCAGAACGAAACTGTAAGCCAGACTGGGTGTGAGCAGGGGAGGTGATAGGAGGATTATAGGGTGGGGGAGCGGATGCTGAGGAAGAATTGGGACCTGGCTCAGCCTGGCGAGGAGCAGCGTCAGGGAGGAGGGGAGAGGTCAGATGAGTCCGTAGAAAAGAAGCATTCAAAGGACTCAGAGCTTGGGGTGGAGATGGAAGGAACAGACAGGAGAGAAAAAAAAAGATTTGGGATGAGTCGCTTTGGGAGCAGAGACTAGGGAGGGACCAATGTGTGAAAGAATGCCTGGACATCAGGCACCTCAGACCATTTGCCCATTTTTTGACAAAAATCATCCAGGTCTTGTAAGATGGAGAAATCAAAAGTGCTGTTTTCTGGCCATTTGGAACCATTGTCGAGTTTGTACTGGGGCCTAGCAGTATTGCAGAAGAAAATAAGGCATTTAGGTTTTAGTTCAGGTGTGAGTTGAAGAGGTTTTAAGTTCTTGAGAACACGGGCTAAGGGAGAAGAAGGGGGAATGCAGGGTGGAAGGTTGACCACGGTGAAGAGGTAAGTTTAAAGAGAAAGCTAGAGACATGGAGAAGCAGGTGGTGAGCAGCCCTGGGCTGTAATATGGGTGAGCAGCCAAAGCAGGTGTCCCTGCAATTGACTTGCCAGCAAGGGAATGTGGGTGAATGACCAAGGCAGGTGTCCCCCCGGTGATCAGACACCAATGGAATGTGGGTGAATGATCAGGGCAGGCATCCCTGCAGTGATTAAACACCAAGGGAAGACTGTCTTCCTGAGTCCATGACCGGTGCTGCAGTTTTGGGTCCATGGATAAAATGTGTCTCCTTTGTCTCTACTAGAGAGAAAAAGGAACCGGAATTGGAAGGACAGGGAGATTGAAGGGTAGTGAGAGAGGCTGAAGAAGAGAGTGAAAAGACTGTTTACTCGATTTGAAATTGGTGAGATGTTCCTTGGGCTGTTTGATCTGAGGATCGGAGGTCATAGGTGGATCTCCTCATGGAATGAGGGCAAGGACAGGGGACCAGTCTCCTGAAGGAGTCCTCCTGTCCCGGGTCTTCAGCACCAAATATCATGCACGTCCATGTGAACTAAACAGGCTTTGTGTGAGCAATAAAGCTTTTTAATCACCTGGGTGCAGGTGGACTGAGTCCGAAAAAGGAGATGGGGTGGGCAGTTTTATAGGATTTGGGTAGGTAGTGGAAAATTACAGTTAAAGGGGGTTGTTCTCTGGCGGGCAGGGGCAGGGGTCACAAGGTGCTTGGTGGGGAGCTACGGAGACTTATTGTCCAGGAGAAGGAATGTCACAAGGTAATGTCATCAGTTAAGGCAGGAACCAGCCATTTTCACTTCTTTTGTGGTTCTTCAGTTGCATCAGGCCATCTAGATGTATATGTGCAGGCTTGGGCTCAGAGTCCTGACACATAGTAAGCTATGGCCCAGACATACCAGAATTTATCATGTGTTCATTATGTAACTACAACCAGAGTTATCTCAGGAATGCTCCCTACAACCCAGGGGAAGGAGCTATGATTATCTTCATTTTAGAGAAAAGGCTCAGACACCAGTAGAGGCCCCAGCCTATGGTCACACAGCCAGTAAGCTAAGAGCTGTGATTCACACACAGGTCCATCCATACAAAGCACTACTCTCTCTGCATTGATTTTTATCTGCAGTTGACAAGATGCATTTCCCAAACAGGAACCTCATGCACCATTTTCCGTGGAAGAGAGATAGATGCAGGGCATATCATTGTTACTATCTTCATTTTGATCCTCAAATACCAGACACGCTCCCACTTCAAGGCCTCTGCACTTGCCTTTTCCTCTGCCTGGAATTCCCTCCCTCCTGACTCTCCCAGACCTTGCTTCTTCTCAGCCTCTCAGCCCAGATGGCCCTCTCTGGTGGGGCTTTCTCCATCATACTGGCTAAACTTGCCTCCAACCCCACATATTACCCTGTCTTATTTTCTTCATAGCATTCATCAAGATTTCAATGCAACTGATATATTTAGTAGAAGTGCCCTGGAATCAGAAACTTTACCAATTTTGCTCATTTCTGATTATCTAATACCTAATACAGGATGAGCACATAGTAGGTGCTCAAGAAATAATTCCTGAATGAACACCTGAATGAAACTCAGAGAGGGTGAGGGGGTTCACTGGAGGAAATCTATTTAATGTTACATATGTATATCTGCGGCATTTTATAGAACCTTGTGTTGGGGGCGTTGTTTTTTATTGAGGTATGACCCACTTACAGCAAAATCTACCCTTTTCACATATAGTTCCATGAGTTTTGACAGACATACAGTTATGTAACCACCAGCAAAATCATGACATAGAACATTGCCAATATCCCAAAAAGCTCCCCCGTGTCCTTTAACAATCAATCCCCACCTCCTCCCCGGACCCAGGCCCTGGCAATCACAGATTCTGACATTTTTAGAGAGTCATACAAATAGACTCCTACAGTATGGAACCATTGGAGTTGCATATTTTTCACTCATGATCCATCTGAGGTTCATCTGTGTGTTTGCACACATCAATGGTTCTTTCCTTTTTATTGCTCAATGGAGTCCACTGCATGGATGGACTGCAGTTTCTCCATTCGCCAATTGATGTCCATTTTATATAAATAATGCAGGAGAGAAGCAGGCTTGAGCAGATCTCCTCGGCCACGGAGGCTGCTCATCCATGGATCCGCACCTGTTATTTGTCTGAATCACCCCTCCTTCCCCAGCCCCTGCCTGTGAAAATTTCTTTCTTTTCCTTCAAGACCCTTTGCAAATGCCCTCTCCCCAGCAAGGAGCAGGGTGTGCTGACCCATGACCCAGATCTGTAAATTGGGGCTCAGAGAAACACAGTAGTCTCCAAGGGCCCACAATGAAAGTGTGGCAGAGCCAGAACTCAAACCCAGGGCCAAGGGGATGGGGCAGTAGACCAGGGACCAAAACTCAGTCTCTTTGCCAGCTGGAAGGGTGACAAAAGGTCAGGCCTTTGTACCCCATCATAGGCCTGAGAATTCGGCAGCCTGAGAGTGATGGAGAAGGGGCAGGCCTAATCCTGGAGTCGGTGCACGGCATAGAGAGAAGTAGATCCAAAAAAACAAGAGAAGTAGATCCCACGGTGGGTGAGTTCTTCCACTGGGATCCATCCCCTGCCCTTCCAGCTGGTGCCTCAGCCATGGGCCAGACCTAGCTCCCACCACCCAGGCCAATGTTAGTCTCCAGAGCCCAGCCCAGCCTAACTGAGCCCATCTGGCCCAGATTATCCATCCCAGGGCCTGTGCTGGTGGGCGGGTGTGGCAAATTGGGTGATGGGCTCCAGCTGTGGGTAACCTTTGCCCTGCCCAGCCACTTGCAACCACAGGACAAGTGGGGGACCAGTGAGGTGCTTGGGGAGCTCCAGTCACTTGAGAGGACCCTGAGCTGCCCTGAATCACCAGCTCAGCTCTGCAGCCCTCAGGCAAGGAGTCTTAGAGCCTAGCCTGCCAGATGGTGACCTTGGGCAAGACTTCTGGGCCTCAGTTTGTCCATGTTCAGGCAAATGAGAAGCTTGGGGAAGATGCCTGGGAAAGTCTCACCTCAGGCATGAATATGCTGTTTGACTACTTGGAGCAGGTGCTCAGTACCTGGATGTCTGCTTTTTAATTTAGGTTCTAGGAGGTCAATGATGCATGAAAAAGTCTGAGACCAAACTCGATATAGCTATATTTGTCCTCATCCATGCTGGTGGGCCCAGCCAGCCACACATTAGAATCTCCTGGGAGCTCACATGCAGTCCATGACTAAGATTTACCACGGACCCCTGGACCAGCCTGCTAGCCCATGCTCTGACGTTAATGACATCAAAGCCACCCCTCCCGAGGAAATCTCAACTGCACCACCCCTACTACGCCCTAATTCAGCAGGAAGCAGTTAGTGCGGTCATCAGCTGACCTCCCCAACAGCACTTGGGTTTTCCTGTTGAGGGGGGTACTGAGAGACAGGACTAGCTGGATTTCCTAGGCCAACTTAGAATCCCTAAGCCTAGCTGGGAAGGTGACCGCATCCACCTTTAAACACGGGGCTTGCAACTTAGCTCACACCCAACCAATCAGAGAGCTCACTAAAATGCTAATCAGGCAAAAATGGGAGGTAAAGAAATAGCCAATCATCTATTGCCTGAGAGCACAGTGGGAGAGACAAGGATTGGCATATAAACCCAGGCATTCGAGCCAGCAGCAGCAACCCCCTTTGGGTCCCCTCCCTTTGTATGGGAGCTCTGTTTTCACTCTATTTCATGCTATTAAATCTTGCAACTGCAAAAAAAAAAAAAAAGAATCTCCTGCGAGCTGACAGAGGGGTTAAAGACAGGAAGGCACAAAAGGCAGACCCATGGAGAGGAGGGCAGCCTGGCCCAGAATAAGGCGAGTAAACAGGTTTGAAATCCAAATTGGGATCACAGTGGGCAGTACTTACTAGTGGGTTGAGTGTGGCCGCTAAGAAAAAGAGAAGTTAAGATTGAGGACTGGGTTTGGGGCTTCAGAACTGGGTGGAGCCATTTCCTGAGATGGGAAAGATTTCGAAGCATGGGGTGGGAGTTACAGGGACAGGGGCGACGGGAGCTGAGGAATGAAGAGTTTCACACTGGGCTTGAGATGCTCATTGGAAACCATGCAGAGATGGCGAGTTGGGGACATGCAGGGGAGAAGTCTGGGTGGGCGATGGTGATGGCTCCATCAGCACAGGGGTATGTGGAAGTCCAAAGACCGATCTCAGCACCTGGGGCAGGGCCCCGATGCATTTGGATCCTCAGACCTCTTGGCATCTGGTCCTGGTGAAGCTTAATAAACCTTTCTCAGAAATGCATAAAATCAAAGCATAGGAACACTCAGTAATATGGAAATCATAAGCAAAATATGAAAAATAAAATCTGTGATCAGGCATAGCATTATCCAGTGGTGGGTGTGATGTCTATAATTCCAAAGTCCCGGTGAGTAAAAACAATGTTTTAAGATACCGTAAGAGTGTGTTGTGATATGAAAATAGTTGGGATTTCTATTGGTAATGACTCTCAGGACCTGCTAGTATGGCTGTGGTTTGTGACCTAGGCTCGTAATTGAAGGAAATGCCAAATTTTAATTACAGATTAGTGGACAAAAAATGTGATTTTTTTTTCTCACTCAAGTTCATGGAGCCTGTGGGTTCTTCATTAAGGACCCCTGACCTAGAGAGAGAATGTACATAGAGACAAGGACCCAGGACTAGGCCATGGGGGCCCTGCCGTGTAGGAGTCTGTAAAGGAGGAGTCAGAGAGTGGGCAGTTAGGGGCTAGGAGGAAACCAGGATTGGGGGGAAGTCGTCCAGCAACAGGGAGTGGCCATCCAGGTGATTGCTCCTGAGATGTCAAGCAAGATGGAGTGCCCCTTGAGTGCAGTGTCAAGGAGGGCTATCTACGACAAGGTGAATTAAAGAGCGAAGGGGGGAACTGCGCATGGTGGTGCTCGCCTGTAGTCCCAGCTATCTGGGAGGTGGGAGGATTGTTTGAAGCCAGTAGTTTCAGGCTGCAGTGAGCCGTGATCACATCACTGCACTCCAGCCTGGGCAACAGTGAGACGCCGAAAGGCAAAGGGACCTCCCAGGATGGAGAGACATGGCTGGAGGTATACAGGAGGATGAACACTATGGGCTATATTTATTCTCTATACTTTTTTTTTTTTTTTTTTGAGACACGGTCTCACTCTGTTACCCCGGCTGGAGTGCAGTGGTGCGTCTCAGCTCACCGTAACCTCCACCTCCCAGGCTCCAGCGATCCTCCTGCCCCAGTCTCCTGCGTAGCTAAGACCACAGGCTTATGCCACCATGGCTGGCTAATTTTTGTATTTTTAGTAGAGATGGAGTTTCACCATGTTGCCCAGGCTGGTCTCAAACTCCTGGGCTCAAATGATCCACTCTCCTTAGCGTTCCAAAGTACTGGGATTACAGGTGTGAGCCACCGCACCTGGCCTCTATGCTTTTTTGTATGTGTGAAATGTCACATCATTTTATTATTAACGTTATGTTGTTGTTGTTTTTTTTAAGTGAGGGTGGGTATGAAGGTGAGAAAATGGAGACAACTTGTAGAAGTTTTGTGTTGATGAGATCAGAGAAATTGGAGAAGCAGCCAGAGAGGCTGTGGAGTTAGTTTTTAGATGGAAGCTGTTAGTGCATGCTTGTGTGCTGCAGGGAGGGAGTGGGCTGATGATGCAGAGAAAGAAGGAGGGGGGTCTCTCTGGTCTTCAGTCCCTGCTGCTACTCTGCATCAAGGGCTCTCACACTTGAGCAGGCATCTGACTCAGCCAGGGGTGTTGTTAACCACAGATGGCTGGGCACCATTAAGAGTTTCTGGTTCAGGAGGTCTGGGGTGGGACCTGGAAATTCACAGTTTTAATGAGCTCTCAGCTGATGCTGACGGAAGAACCACACTTGGAGAAACACAGCTCTAACCGGTACTACTACCGCCCACAAGCACCCGCTCCAGGATTTGATAATGGAACTTGCTCCCTTTGAAACACTCCAGGGTGAGGAAGGGATGGGAGCGAACAGTCAAGATGGAAGAAGGGAGAAGAGATGAAGCAGGAAGTGGCTGAAGCCTGGCCCGAGCCAAGGTCACCACCTCTCCCGGGGAGCACCCATCTTCCCAAGGACCCTGAGAGCTGTCCAGTTGGCTTCTGAAAGACTGAGTGAGAGGGCAAGGGAAGGAGCCAGGGACCGGGGTGGGGGGCGTGGTGAGAGGCCAGCATGTGTGCCGAATGGAGAGGCAATGGTGGAGGGGAGCTGGCTGTCTGCCTGCAGGCACTGAGCCCTGAGAACACACTGTTCACCTTTACAACAGCATACTGGTGTCATGCCAGACCAGCTCTCCTGCCCTTGGGAAAGAGAGCAGCCCTGTCAAAGAAATGAACATTTGCATGTGGGATCCCAGAACATCAGAGCTGGGAGAACCCTTGGAGACTGGCCAGTCCAGCCCCATTTGGCAGATGGAGGGGATCTGAAGATAGAAAACACAGCTTGGCCAATGGACCTGCAAACTCTTTGTACAAGGGAGAGATGCATTCCCACTCCCGGCTGGCTGGCTCACCCTGAGGAAGCTGGGGAAGGAGCATGTGGTTGGGCGCTGTGCTCTGACCCTTGCTGTTTCCCCTTTTTCATCAATTCATTGAACGCACATTTATGAGCACTCACTGTGCACCACGCATTGTGCTAAACATAGAAACAAGGCAGTGAGCAAAACCAAGTCCCTGGCTTCACGGAATTGACATTCTAGAGAGAGAAACAGACAACAGACAGATAAAAAGAGAGATAGTGAGTTTAAAAAGTCAGGTGGTGATAAGTGGTATGAAGAAAGCTGAAACAGCATGAGGATGTGTGCCACGCAGATGCGGATCAGGGTTGGGGGAGGATTCCAGAGGGAACAGTGAGGGAACAGCTTGTGGGCACATGCTTGCTTCGTTAGAGGGATGTCATGGAGCCATTGCTTTGGGATTGACGTAAGTGAGGGAGAGGGGAACAGGAGAGGAATGAGAGTGTGGTGGCAGGCCTAGTCACGGAGGAACCTGCAGTCATGGCTTTTCCTCTGCGTGAGATAGGAACCCTGGAAAGATTCTGAGCAAAGGAGGAGTGTGACTTGACTTAGGTTTAGCAGGATCCCTCTGGCTGCCTAGTGGGGGATGGACTGTGAAGGGGACAAGGATGGAAGCAGAGAGGCAGACAAAACAGGCATATAAATCCCTCCCAGGGAAAAATCCACTGGGATAGTCCAGGCAAGAGGTAATGGTGGCCTGACCTGGCCCGGCATGTTCTGAGCCAGGGAGGCCTCAAGTGGCTGCTCAGTGCCCTCCCATGGTGACACGTGGGAGGGACAGGGGGCTTCCCCCAGCCCCTCCCCCGTGACCCCAGCCCATGGTCTCCCACAGCTAGAGACGGCCATCAAGACGATCTTGAGGTCGAAGCTGGAGCAGGTCCAGCAGCAAATGGCCCGGAATCAGACGGCCCCCATGCTAGAGCTGGGCACCAGCCTCCTGAACCAGACCACTGCCCAGACCCGCAAGCTGACCGACATGGAGGCTCAGGTAACAGAGGGTGACTGAGTGGGCACTGAGGGCCTGTGGCTGGCCAGGCTGGTTCGTAGCCCCAGTCATCTTACCTTGATCTCTGACCCTGAGTAGGGTCAAGGCCTCCTCTGGGCCTGTAGCCCCCGGGGTCCCTCCTCCCTGTTGAACTTGTCTTAAAACTATCTCTCTCCAAGCTGTGAGCCCTGGGGGGTGGATGCTGGGCTTGGCTTTTCTGCCTCTGTAACTTCAGTGCCTGGGTCTGTGCTGGGCACTGGAATGAGGGGTATAGTAGCACAGCTCCCTTGCCCTCAGAGGACTTACAATGTGCCAGGGGAAGATGGATAAGAAACAATTCATTGGGCCTCTGGGGCCAAGGACTTGGAGAGAAGAGGTATCTGAGCAGCAAAGAGCAGGGAAGGAACTAGTGAATAAATGAAGGGTAGGGAAGTCAGTGGATGAAAAAGTGAGTAACCAATAGACACAAGTTTGTGCCCATTTGTTTGATCCCCCGTGTGCCAGGCACTGCTTAAGAAGACTGGTGTCTAGTATATAAGCAGGAAACAAAGCAGGCATACATTCCTACTCCTGTGAAGCTTCCCCTGGAAATGGAAAGATAAGTGACATATATGGTCATGCACTGCTTAATGTTCCAGTCAACAGCTTGCCACATAGACAACAGCAGTCCCATAAGAGTATCGTATGCTGTTTTTATTGCACCTTTTCTACGTTTAGATATGCATACACAAATACTTCCTACTGTGTTATAACTGCCTACAGTATTGGGTGCAGTCACATGCTGTATGGATTTGTAGCTTAGGAGCAATAGGCTGTCTCATATAGCCTAGGTATGCAGGCAGCTATACCATCTAGATTTGTGTAAGTACACACTATGATGTTTGCACAATGATGAAATTGCATGATGACGACTTTCTTACAACATCTTTCCGTCATTAAGCAACACATGTCTGCATATGTTAGCCAGTGACAGCGCTAAGGAGAAAATAGCATGGAAGAGAGAGCAAGAGAGGGGGTGCATTGGGAGTGGTGGGGGGGATGAGAGCTGCAAGCTCATACAGCAAGGCCAGGAAGGGCCATGGAGAAGGTAGGGCTGCAGCCAGGCTTACAGCAGAGAGTGCTCCAGACAAGGGATGCAGCATGTGCAAAGGCCCGGAGGGAGGATGGACGTGCTGGCAGGTTCAAGAACATCAGGAGACCACTATGCTGGAGTGACCAGGAGGAGAGTGGCAGGCAAGGAGCTGGAGAAGTGATAGGGACAGATCACACCATAGGGCCTTGCAGGCCACAGTGAGGACTGGGGCATTTCCGCTGCATGAGATGGGAGCCACAGGAAGCTTTTGAACAGAGCAAACATGTTTTAAGAGGCAGCCCCAGGCTACTGAGTAGAGAATAGGCTGCAGGCAATGAGGGAGCAGTCCAGGGCCAGAGTGAGGGCCACAGAGCAGGAGAGAGGTGGTCAGGGGCCACCTGGAAGGCAAGGCTGACAGGACCTGCAGAGGAGTTGGATGTGGGGGACAGGGATGACAGCTCCTGGGGCCTAAGCAGCAGGGAGAATGGAGCTGCCATTGCAGTGATGGAGAAAGGCAAATTTGGGAAGCAGGCAATAAGCTTAAGTCAGGGCCTGTGAGTGAGTAACCACAGGAACTACGACTGGGAGAGTGGAAATGGGTAAGTTTCTGGAGTGGCAGGGTCTGTGGGCAGGTGGGTGGTTGGGCAGGGCTCCTGTAGCGCTTACGCAGCCCCCTACCTGCTTCTGCTTGCTGGGGCAGCTCCTGAACCAGACATCAAGAATGGATGCCCAGATGCCAGAGACCTTTCTGTCGACCAACAAGCTGGAGAACCAGCTGCTGCTACAGAGGCAGAAGCTCCAGCAGCTTCAGGGCCAAAACAGGTGGGTGTGGCACCTGGCACCAGACTAGGACAGGGGCTGGGGCTGGAGTCAAGTTTAGGACCTAGCGCAGACACCAGAGCCAGGGCTAGGACTGGGGCTGGAGCCAGGACCGGAAGCTGGACGTGGGCTGGTGTCTGGGATAGGGCCTGCGGCCAGACCTAGGAGCTTGGATTAGGACTGGGGCAAGGAGGTATCCTGGGAGTTAGGGCTGAAACTAGAGCTGGGAATAGCCCCTGCTGGGGAAGGACTGAAACCAGGGTCAGAGTCTAGACTGAGGCTGGAAATGAGAGTGGATACGGGGCTGGGCTAGGGGCCAGGCAAGCACATTGCCTGGCCCCTGCACTGGGTGGGACAGGGGATAGGCATCTTCCTGGGGCCCAGGACACCCTGATTCTTTCTTTCCCTTTCCTTCCTTCCTTCCTTCCTCCTTCTTTTATTTATCTCGTTAATTTTAACAGCTTTATTGAGATCTAATTTACGCACCATACTATTCATCCAGTAAATTTTATTGGCTTTACTTCTTTGCAAATAAATAAATCTGGTGCTATCTACGATTCCTTTCCCAGAAACAACCACAGTTACCAGGTTCTTGTCTACACTATCACAGAGTCTTTGCATTTATAAGCAAATGGGCATCAGGGGAACACCCTTTAAATTACAAAAAAAAAAAAAAAAGCGGTCATGAGGTTTAGATAAAGCAGAAAAATCTGGCAGCTAAGGCTGATTTCACCTCAGTTTCAAGCTGAGTGAAGAAAAAAGCTGCCAAAGTCAGGGCTCTGGAGAAGGCAAAATCTACCCACTGAACAAGCCACAGGCCTGTGAATCAGGCAAGATGTTATTGTTCACATGCTGGTTCAGGACAAGGCCATAAGATCCCCCAGCTCTCTCTAATCTGGGTGCAATTAAGGAGAATCTGCCCATCTTCTTATTCTCCCAACCCAAGGTCTCAGTGGCAAGGACTGGGACACTTTCAATGACTCTAAATTAACACTAGGTGTCTAGAAATCAGTGAGGATGGAGGATGTCATCAGTTAACTCTTGGCCCGTGAAGACAGGGCAGGAATTCTAGAATTTCAGTGTGCCCCAATTCTCTCTTTTCCTGCAGCATAATTGGGAGTCCAGAGGAAATTTCTTCTGCCCTAGCTGGACTCAATTTCTTAGTCTGCAGAATGAGTTGGCACAAGTGGATATACAGTAAAATGTCTCCCTCCCAGCCCTGTCTCTCAGCCACCCACCCAAGCCAGAGGTAGCCACTGTTCCTAGTTTCTTGTGTATCCTTCCATTCATTCAACCAACAATTATTTTTCGAACTCTTTTCACGTGTCAGGCACTATTGTAGACACTGTGGATACAGAAGTGAACAAAGAGACAAAAGCCCCTGTCCTCGTGAAGCTGACATCCTATAAGCTGACATTCCAGGGTTTCTTATGAATATGCAAACACATACATACAGAAGATTGCTAACTTACAATGGTTGGGCTTACAATTTTGTGACTTAACAGTGGTATGAAAGTGATACACATGCAGTAGAAACCGTACTTTGAGTACCCATACAACCATTCTGTTTTTCAGTACAATATCAATACCTTACATAAGCTACTCAACATTTTATTATAAAATAGGCTTTGTGCTAGATGATCGTGCCCAATCACAGGCTAATGTAAGTGTTCTAAGCATGTTTAAGGTGGCCTAGGCTAAGCTAGGATGTTCAGCAGGTTAGGTGTATTAAATGAGTCTTTGACTTAGGACATTTTCAGCTTAGGATGGCTTTATTAGGACATAGCCCCATCATACATTTTGGAGCATCTGTACATTCCCATTTTTATCCTTTTTAAGCCCAAATGTAGCCTACTACTTGTTTATACCTTGTTTCTACAAATTATTATTCAGTTACCTTGGAAAGATTCTATAACTGCATGACATACTTGCTCATTCTTTTCTCCACCTTTATAATGCTCCACCATATGTGGTCCCTGCTTTTATTCCTCCAGTCCCCAGTTAATGGATATTGAGGTTGCTTCCAGCCTTTTACTAATCCAACCAGTGATACGATGAGTAACATTTCCATATCTCATTTCACACACATGTGAGTAAATCTGGAGGATAAAATGTCCAAAAAGAAAGAGCTGAGTCTAAGGCTTTCTTTTGAAAAACTCCTCTTTGCTTCTAAACCCATTACAAAAAATGTCTCTTGATTATTATAATATCATCGGACAACAGGAACCTGTACAAAATAAAAGTGAAAGTTGGGCCCTCCATCCTGCCCCATCTTCCTCCTCTCCATCTTCATCCACTCAAACCTGCTCTGCAGAAGTCACAGCACTTGAGGGAATTTCTTTCATATTCTTCCCAAACACAGGCACCACTGCGGTCTTTCCAGCCTTCTCCTATACGTTCACCCCATTTCTCTTTATTTACATTAATACTTTCTTTCTTTCTTCTCTTGCCACACATGGGGTTAGACTTGATGTGCCCCAAGTCCTGGGCATCTTTCCAATTCTGTGCAAATGCCTCCTCCTTCATGACTGCGGAACATTTCCAGGGACGCCAAAACGCAACGGATTCAGCCAGTCCTGGCTTTTGGGCATCTAGGCTACATCGTTTTTGGTTGGTTGGTTGGTTTGTTTTTCTATTACAAGCAAGTCCCCAGGGCCATTCTTGACCATGCTCCCTAGAGGATATCTCCTGAGAGTAGACTGTTGGGTCAAAAAGCAAGCACATTTGGGATTTGATAATAGCTACCCAGTTGCTGGTGTCCCTCCCACACCACCTCTTTCTTCCACTAAACCTCAATCTATATTACTCCAGGGCCGGGTATCTCTTTTCTCCCCTCCTCAATCTGTGCCTACAGTGGGCACAGGACGTTCCACCACACTTGAGTCTCATCGTCGGGCTGCAGGGGCTCCAGGGCCCGGGGAGGCGCGCGGGGGTGCGTGCTTCGCCAGGATGCCAGGCTCACCTCTGTGCGCCCCCTACCCCGCAGCGCGCTCGAGAAGCGGTTGCAGGCCCTGGAGACCAAGCAGCAGGAGGAGCTGGCCAGCATCCTCAGCAAGAAGGCGAAGCTGCTGAACACGCTGAGCCGCCAGAGCGCCGCCCTCACCAACATCGAGCGCGGCCTGCGCGGTGTCAGGCACAACTCCAGCCTCCTGCAGGACCAGCAGCACAGCCTGCGCCAGCTGCTGGTGTTGTTGCGGGACCTGGTGCAAGAAAGGGCTAACGCCTCGGCCCCGGGTGAGTGAGCGGTGTGCGCCCCAGTGTGGCTAAAGACGGGCAGGAGAGGGGAGGGAGACCCTGCTCACCCTCCAGGGTCTCTGGGCGCCTGGGAGCCATTGCGGGCCCCACCCTCCCCGACCATCTGTGAAAGAGAAACAACAATAAACAGTAATAATGGCGTCAACAACAATCCCAATCCAGGCCCTGTCCCCTGATTCCATGGGTGACCTTGGGCATGCCCCTGCCCCTCTCTTGGCCTCAGTTTACCCATGGGTTTTGGAGGCGAGGATGAGGGCAACAGCAATCCAGGCTGACAAGTTTGGTCTCCAGGATTCATTCTCCAGCCCCACTTTCTTGGGCTTGTCCTACCCCTCTCCGGGCCTCAGTTTTCCTAGCTGTAGAATGGGAGGAACTGGGAGGTTGGACTCAATGCACCCCAAGGACCTCTCTCATCTTAATGCCCCTGCCCCTAAGCCCAAGAGGGCCAAACAGAAGTGAAGAGGCATCCCTGGCCCTGGCTTCTGGGTCAAGAAAACAATGCTGGGCTGGGCTCCCAGGCTCACTGACTCCTTCTAACACGGCCTACTTGGGGTGTCCAAGGCATTCTTGGCCCCAGCTGCAATCACTCAGTCAACAAACATTTACTAAGCACTTACTGTGTGGCAGGCCCAGTGCTGGGTGCTGGGGATACAGCAGTGAATGCACAGTCACAGCCCCTGTCTCTTGCAAAAATGTCCAATCCCTGGTTTACGGGTCCCAAAGGGAAGGAGAAAGAAATACATGGTTTTTGAGTGCATAATATGTGCCAGATGCTCAGCTATCAGTGTTCCTGAAGTTTCCAGACCATAAAAATAGACAGGTCCAAAGGCTGTGCGAAGGAGAAGGGCTCTTAGCCTGAGGCTAGCAGGGGGCATGGGAGGCTTTTGAACAGAGTGGGACTACTTTCAAGAAGCTCTGACTGGAACCATTAGTGGAGATGTCCTGATGAGAGAGAAAGACCAAAGGGGCTACTGCTGCTCCTGGATCCATAGTGGAAGGCTGGAAAGCCTTTAAGACCCAATAGTGATGGCGCTCCAGGCACCACCAGGGCTGACAAGGATTTGAGGGCAGAAGATTCCACCCTGGCTCCATCTCAGTCTGGCAGACCCAGCTGAGTAGGGGTTTGAGGCCTAAGGAAGCTACAGGTAGGAAAAGTAGACACCTTCCAACTCGCGACATGTGGATTAACCTGAACCCATTACTGGCGTATGCACAGACCTGGCCTTGAGCTGCCTGAATTCGTCCCATGTGTGGGTTTCTTGTAGCTCAGCCCAAGGCACAGGGCCTGGGCCCAATGCCTCCCACTAACCCACTGGTAACCCAGTGCCCAGCTGAGGCTGAATGTCTGCTCAATCGTCTGAGTAGGAGGTTGTGTTGGGCACCTCATCTTGGGCACCTTTTGCCCAAACACCCTGTCCCCCGTGCTCCACTATCACCAGGGAAGGACACTAAGCAGTTGCTTTCACCCCCTTCTGGATGGAGAAACTGAAGGAGAGACTCAGTCACCAGGTGTAGAAGAGAGGGCTGGATGGAGATGGGGCACAGGAACCAGGCATCCTTGAAGTCTAGCAGGAAGGGAGCACTAGCTCTCTGCATGGCTTTGTCCCAGTCAGGTGGAGGCTGGTGAAAGGAGAAGAGAGTCAAGTCTTCTGATGTTCCCAGGCACTGGGGAGTTTGGTTCAGAAGGTTACAAGGACACGGGCACAGGCAGAAAAGACCAAACTTGTGCATGATATAAAAGCAGCAATTGTTCATGCAGGCTGTTTGCCCAACCTTACGTATGCTCAGTGGTGGAAATCCAAAGGAAGATGTGTAGGAGGAAGGGCACTGGCTTTGCAGTCAGATGGGCCGGAGTTCAAGCCCTGGGTCCTTCACTTATTAATTAGCACTGGAACTTCATACATGTCACTTATTTAACTTCTCAGAGCCTCAATTTTTCTTACTTGTAAAATGGGAATAATAATCTCATAGAGTTCTTGCCCAGAGAATCAGATGAGTTCATGCATACAAAAGGGTTCAGCACAGTGCCTATGCACAAAAGCGAGGGAAACTGGTACAAATTACCAGCCCAGATATTCAGAGGAGGACCAGATCAAACTGTTGCATATCAATATCAGTCCATCCTATTCTTATGCCTCCCAAAAATATTTTTCCTGGCCCCAAACTACCCCTGGCATTACATGACACCTTGGAAACACTACAATACATGGTGAGTATTTCACTTTTTGTGTTGATATTATTGTTGTTATTGTTATTGATATTGTTGTAGACTAAGGAAAATAACAGTGAGCAGAGCCTTGGAAAGGGTGGCTGGAAATCTCAGGCCAACCCTGGCTCTGTCCTTGACTTACTGGGTGAGGTTCAGCCCATCCCTGCTCACCTTGAGGCCAACAGCCTCCTCATGCTTGGCTGGACTCCAATTCCCCATGGGGAGCTAAGGGGGTGCCAACAGGTGGGGCAGGGGTCTCCACTGCCCAGGAAACGCTTGTGAGTGAACTGGGATTGATTTGGGGGTCTTAGTCATCTCATTTGTGACATGAGAGCAAAAGCCTTCTCTGGACTAGTGCCCCAGATCCAGGATCTGGGATCCCTGAAGTTCAGATGTAAAGCCAAACCAGGAAGTCCCACCCTGTGGTAGCCTCCTGGTTCCTCACTGGTGTTGACAACCTATCCATCTGGAATTTTAGCCCCATCCTGGGTACCTGCCTACCCAGAGAGATTGGATTCTGGTAGAATCATAGTTCAAACCTCTAACTGGATTCCACTAATTGAGACAGAGGAGATTTTAAATCTCTGCACTTTATTTGTCAACAGTCACTTTTTCCAGGCCAGGCCTAGAAACCCCTGGTAGGTTTTAGTCATTAATACTATCCTGATCTCATGTAGTCCAGAGGGAAGAAACAGGGGCCCTTTAAGGCCAGCAGTCAGCTTCAAGGGAGGACAGAATAAGGGAGCATATGCCCAGGGCAGCAGGGAGATCCAGCCAAAAGGGTGGGCTACGAAGGGGAGCCCACAGCTTCCCACCCAAGGGAGCTCCAAAGAAGGAAGGTTCTGCCTTACCTGGCTGTGTGTCCTTGGGCCAGTTGCCTCACTCTTGGGCCTCAGTTTCCTGGTCTGTGAAATGGGAAGTGCCTCACTGGAGTTCAGGCCCCAGTAACTCTCTCCCAGAAAACTCTAGCAGCCTCCTCTCTGGCCCCCCAGCTTTGAGTCTCATCCCCTCCAGGCCCGCCTCCACACTCTGGACAGAGTGCTCTTTCTCAGCCCAGAGAATCTGGGCTCCGCAGCCTGGCATTCAAGGCTGACTTGGCCCTGCTGAAATCTCAGCTTCCCCTCTCCTTTTCCTTCCCCACCTTCTCTGTGCCAGCCTTGTTCTACCCTCTCAGTTGCACCATATAGCAAGCAGCCTCCCTGGTCTCAACTCCTCTCTCATGGTGTGAGTCATTTCCTCTCCTTGGCCTCAGCCTTAGTTCCCCTCCCCATGCCCTGTCCTCTGCACACACTAGGGCCCTTCCTACCTTGGGGCCTTTGCATATGCTGTTTCTTCTGCCTGGAACACCTTCCCCTTCTCCACTGGGCAACTCCTGCTCATTACACAGGTTCCAGCTTACTGTCACCTCCTCTACGAAATCTTCCCAGGTCTGACTCATCTCCCTGTCCCCAGCACCTCCCAACCCAGAACCTGGCACAAAGCAGGCAGGCTTGCCCACGTGGCCTCTTCTCTCTTTCCTTGCTCACCTCCAACTGACTTTTGTGTTGTCCCTTTGCAGCCTTCACAATGGCAGGTGAGCAGGTGTTCCAGGACTGTGCAGAGATCCAGCGCTCTGGGGCCAGCGCCAGTGGTGTCTACACCATCCAGGTGTCCAATGCAACGAAGCCCAGGAAGGTTAGGGGGCTCCCTGGGAACTGTGGCTGTTAGAGGGTGCTGAGCCAAAGGCTTCCCAAACAGACACCCCCCACCCCATCGGGATCAGGCTTTGTCCAGTATCTGAAATACCAGAGGTGTAGGGGTGGCTTTGACTTCCCAGCAGTCAGGGATCAGATTGTGGGGATAAGCAGAAGTTCCCAAAGTTGGAAGTGCATCCCTAACCAGCATCACTTCAGAGGTGCTTTCACTGGAACAGCACAAAATAGTTCAGTGTTGGTTAAGATGATGATAGCTGATATTACAAACAACCCCCAAAATTCCAGGGCCTTAGCCCAAAGACGTTTCTCTCTAGTTTACATATAGTCCAGTTGAAGGCAGGACTTGGGGTTCTGCTCCATGTGGGAAATTAGAAACCAGGGCTAATAGAGGTGCCACCATTTTCAATGAGTGGCTCCCAAGTTTGTCCTAAAATTTAAGGTCAAGTCATCCGATGAGAAGGGTGACAGAGAAGAGCACGGATGTCAGGAGGGAGTGTCTGAGAGCCAGGCCTAGAAGGGAAACAACTAGCAAATTCCCACTTCATAATTCCCTTTTTTTTTTTTTTGAGACAGGGTCTTGCTCTGGTGCCCAGGCTGGAGTGCAATGGCATGATCACAGCTCACTGCAGCCTTGACCTCCTGGGCTCGAGTGATCCTCCTGCCTCAGCCTCCCAAGTGCTGGGACCACAGACACATGCCACCATGCCCTGGCTAATATTTTTAAACATTTTGTAGGGACAAAGTCTCTCTGTGTTTCCTAGGCTGATCTGAAACTCCTGAGCTCAAGCGATCCTCCCTCCTCGGCCCTCAAATTGCTAGTATTACAGGTGTGAGCCACCATTGCTCTATTTCCTTTCACCCCCTCTTAATATACCAAGGAGAATGCCTCTGTTTGTCTCCAGGTTGTCTTTTACACTTCTCACACACCTGCTACACTCTCCTTTCAACAAAAAGAGGTCAAGCTTCCGTTTACCTAATACTGCCAGGCACTGTTCTAAACACTTTACGTGACTCATCTCATTTAATTTTCACAACCCCAGTTGGCAGATGAGAGACTGAGGCACAAAGAGGTTAAGGTATGAATCTCCATTTTACAAATGACAGGAAGGCTCTGAGAGGTCATTACTTACCCACCACTTTAGAAAAATGATGACAATGGATGGGGAATTTAAGCCTGGATCTTTCTGATGCCCAGGACCCCCAGGCTCACCTGTTGCTCTGTGGGGGTCTGTCTGCTTAGCCACATTTGGGCTAGCACGGGCCTGGCCTCTGGCTACCTCCAAGGGCTCCCAGCTGTGCCTTGCCCACCCCCTCCAGGTGTTCTGTGACCTGCAGAGCAGTGGAGGCAGGTGGACCCTCATCCAGCGCCGTGAGAATGGCACCGTGAATTTCCAGCGGAACTGGAAGGATTACAAACAGGTAACCCTGCTGCCTTGAGGAGGGGCCATTCTGCTCTGAAACCTGGGGCAGGGGCTGGGCTGTTGGAAGGGGACTGCTTTGCCCTCATTCCTCCCCCAGAAAAAATCAACTCATCTAAAGCTGACAGTGCACATCTGCTTTATGGGACCCCATCACCTGAATTTGAATGTTCTTTCTGAAAGTTCTGACATATGTTCTAAGAAAAAAAGTTTAGCTTTATTTTTGTTTTAATTTTTTTTTAAAAAATACATATACATTTCTAATTTTTTAAAGAATACAAAGGAGGAGACAGAATAAAAATCCCCCCAGTCAACCCTGACTGCGTTGCTTTAATGAAGTTTCTTGTCTTTTCATACATCTATGATCATATCTGCAGGAGAGATTCATTAACGAGGAATTGCAGGCCCAAAGATCACATGTATTTTATCAGATGAGAAGCCCGATTGTTTTCCAATTTTTAAATTAGGTTTTGAATAAAGGATTTTTTGCCAAGCTGACTTAAAATACTTAAAAGCTCTTAAAGTTTTCAAAGCCAAAGAAATAGAAAAAGATACCCACAAAGTGATACAGCAGTTCTATTATTTGCGTCTGCTTGCTGTTCATTTAAGGAATACTTAAAAATAAATACCAAATTAAGTTATGAGTGTTTTGAACTAATTGGGTTTTAAACAACCATTAAAATGGCAAGGAGGAATAGGGTGTCCAGGTGCAGAAATACACAAAAGAACACTGAATATTAACCATCAGGCTAACCCGCATTGCATCGTGACTAAATTGGGGAGCGGGCCTTGGGTGTGCCCCTGTCCTTGGTGCTGAATTCTTGTTCTGCCCAAGGGCATCGAGACATGACATTCCCCACACTCTCAGTTTTACATTTCTGTGTTGCTGAAATCTTGCAGTGGCTGCGCTGTCACTGAACAAAGTTTGCTCTGCTATTTATGTAACTGATTGAAATATTTTATTTAATTTTTGTTGAGGTTTAACATACATGTGGCTAAGCGCACAAATAAAGTGTAAGGCTCAGTGAGCCTTTAGATATGTATTTAACCACGTGACCACCATTCAGTGCTAGATGTACAACACTCCCAGCACCCCAGAAGCCCACTTTGTGCCCCCTCCCAGTCAATACTCCACCAAAGGTAGTCACCAAATATTACTTTTTCCTGTTCTTGAACTTCAGAGGAATGTGATTTCAATAACTTTTAACAGGCTTTTACACTTACCAAAGTCTTAGTCTTTTCCCTCTAGCAGATGGAGGGCTCCCACTCCCAGTCCTGCCTACACTGTACTTATGAACTCGATCATTAAGCACAGCGGTTTTGTGTAAGTAGCCCTGGAGCCTGGCCCAGCCCAGCTCCTCAGCCAGGGACATGGCCTCCTCCTCAGCATGAGTCTCACCCCACACTCCCCTCCCTATAGGGCTTCGGAGACCCAGCCGGGGAGCACTGGCTGGGCAATGAAGTGGTGCACCAGCTCACCAGAAGGGCAGCCTACTCTCTGCGTGTGGAGCTGCAAGACTGGGAAGGCCACGAGGCCTATGCCCAGTACGAACATTTCCACCTGGGCAGTGAGAACCAGCTATACAGGTGGGTTCGGGGCCCAGGCCATTGTGGGGGCTGGGGTCTTCAGCTAGTGGGCGGGCTGGGGTCTCCAGGCTAGTGTCTACAGAGTCTGCTCCAACGGTCAGTCTCTGGGTGTCTCCTGTTCCTACCATCTGTCCCCCATTTGGGTGCACGTCATGGGATCTGGAGGCGGCTGGTTAGCACTCAGCATGTCTTAGCCACTGGGTGGAGTGGAAAGAATGTCATTGGTGCTGCCATCCGAGGAGCAAGAAGGGGTCTTCCAAGGTCAGTCATCCCAAGTCAGCCTTTTTACAGAGACCCAGAAGCAAAAGGAGGTGACTTGCCCAGCCTGTCCTATGCCCTGGGGCTGGGTGGAAGGGTCCCTGGGCCAGGAGTTGAAATTCCTGCGCTCATTGTGGCCTTGCTCCAGCTTGCTCTGGGAACTTGGACAAGTCAGTCTGGCTTCTCTGAGCTTCTGCTTCTTCAATAGCAGGATGAGCTTAAACGTGACGATCTTGTAAGATCATCAAGGTTTCTCACCCCTTCCTCAGCCTGGTTCTTGGCATATTTGGGAAAAGGAACTAGCATTTATTGAGCACCTACTATGTTCCAGGCACCATTATTCCATTTAATCTTCCCCACAACACTTTGAAGTAGGCATTACTGTACCTACTTTAGTAATATGGAAACTGAGATGCCAAGTTTAAGTATCCTGCCCAAAGTTACAAGTTAAATGAGCTGGAATTTGAACCCAGGTCTCCCTGCTGCCAAAACTCATGATGTCTCCACAACATGATATTGCCTCTCAGAGAAATTTAAGGATCTTTTAGATAAGTCTGGGTCCTGGCTATCTCTGAACCAGGGTTCACACTCACAGGGCTGCAAAAATCTCACATGTCGTCTGGTTCTTCATAGATTCCCTCCATAGTTGCAATCATCATCCAGCCGTGCTGGAATACCTCCACTGATGGGAAGGTCGCTTCGCCCCAAGGAATCTCTGAATGACTCTCTGTCCTCCTGAACTTTATGCCTGATTCCACTTCTGGGAACTTCTCAGTGATATGCCCCCACTGTTTCCTCCAGCTGAGTCCCATTTAAGCCACTGGCCACCAAAGCAAAGGCTTTTTTGAGGCAGGGTCTCACTCTGTTGCCCAGGCTGGAGTGCAGTGGCATGATCACAGCTCACTGTAGCCTTGACCTCCCAGACCTCCCAGGCTCCAGTGACCTTCCCACCTCAGCCTCCCAAGTAGCTGGGATTACAGGCATGCACTACCATGCCCAGCTGATTTTTGTATTTTTTATAGAAACAGGGTTTCCCTATGTTGTCCAGGCTGATCTCGAACTCCTGGGCTCAAGCAATCAGCCTGCCTCAGCCTCCCAAAGTGCGGGTATTACAGGCGTGAGCCACCCTAGCCAGCCTCAGCAGGACCTTCTTAATTGCTCCCAAATTGGCTCCCTACTTCAGCTGCCAGTGCAGCCTCCCCCAACCCTGCCGTACAAACACCCCGCATTCTCTCCAACCAGGCCCAGCCGTCTGCCAAGGGCCAAATAATAACAAGCACCGAATGTTGAGCACTCACCCCGTGACACTGCTCCGCACACTTCACACACTGACATCACCAAATCAATAATAAACGAGGGCAGCACTGCTAATTTCACTATCATTACCACTGGAACAGATGAAGAAACTGAGGCTCAGTGGGGTGAGCCAATCCTCCAAGGCCGTGCAGCTCTAAGTGGTAGAGCTGGAATTTGAATCCAGGCTTTCTGGCCCCAGATCTCATGGTCTTCATCACCAGGCAGGCTTGGACATGCCCACCAAGGCCACAGAGCCTGGCAAAGAAATAGAAACCCTCACCTGGCTGGCAGCAGATGTCGAAGCTGCAGAGCTGGGGTGCCCTGGAGCCCAGATCCATGGGGGCTGGTGTAGTCAGGGAAGGCTTCTTGGAAGAGGTGGGTGAATGTGAGGAGGTGCGATGGGGCTGGGGTTGCCAGATCATCATCAGCTGGGGAACAAAATGCACGTAGACTCCCAAGTCAGGCCACACTAGGCTGGCATGTGGCTCCGACCCTCATTCATTCTGAGACTTGAGCAGGTTTCTTTGGCTCTTGGGATTTCTGTTTTCGCATGTGTAAAATGGGAATAGGGTGTTGTGAGGATTAAAGGAGAATGAGTTAACCTATGCAAAGCACTTTGAACACATAGTAGATGCAAAGAATAGAAAAAAAAAAAAAAGAAAAAGAAATGTTGCCGGGCACGGTGGCTCACATCTGTAATCCCAGTGCTTTGGGAGGCCAAGGCAGGCAGATTGCTTGAGCTCAGGCGTTCAAGACCAGCCTGGGCAACATAGTGAGACCCTGTGTTTGTATTTTACAAAAAATACAAACATTAGCTGGGCATGGTGGCCCGTGCCTATTGTCCCATTTACTCAGGAGGCTGAGGTGGGAGGATTGCTTGAGCCCAAGAGGTCAAGGTTGTAATGAGCCGTGATTGTGCCACTGTACTCCAGCCTGGCAACAGAGCAAGATGCTGTCTCTAAAGAAAAGAATGTGTATGTATTAGCCATTATTACCATTATTGTGACCATTATCACTTCTCTGCAAGACTCAGGTTCAGTGAGATAGGGGAGGCCTGGCATACAGTAAGTGCTTTGTCCCTGGGAGGCAGCAGGCAGGGAAGGCAATCCAGGAAGGGAAACAGCCCAAGCACTCCACCCAGGCTGGGGCTGTCCCTCCAAGAACACCTGGAGGGGAAGCCCAGCCTGGGACAAAGCCACTGGGGAAGTTCTTGCTCGACACAGCCCCAACCTGACTCTGGGCCCTTCTGCCACCACCACCTCTGGGTGGCCTCCAGGCTTTCTGTGGTCGGGTACAGCGGCTCAGCAGGGCGCCAGAGCAGCCTGGTCCTGCAGAACACCAGCTTTAGCACCCTTGACTCAGACAACGACCACTGTCTCTGCAAGTGTGCCCAGGTGATGTCTGGAGGTAGGTGCAGGGTGGGGTGAAGCTCTGCCCACCCACGGGCTCACCCAGATTGACACTCCCATTCCCTCCCCAGGTTCTTGTGCACCCAGGGCTGTCAGGAGGATGGGTGCAGGTCTGGGCCTTGCCCACCCATAAGCTCACCTGGCTGTGCCCCTTCGGTGCCTTCCCCCACTGAGTCCTTGAAGTCCCCTCCAGGTCTCACCTCCTCCTAAAGCTGGCACCACCAGTTTTCCTCAGAGACAAGGCTAAAGGAACTCTGAGTGCAGGGCCCCGGAGGGGAGGCACCCTATACCCTATCAGTCCCAACCCCAGGCAAGCCGAACCAGGATCAGGAGACCAGAGGGAGGCAGAGGGGCAGCTCCCCACCAGCTGTGGCTCAGGCAGTGTTCCTTGGTAGGCACAGAGGTCAGAGAACAGGAAGTGGGGTGAATGGGAGACAGAGACAAAGTAGGAAGAACAGAGACGGGGGAGAGACCTTCTGAGACACAGAGGACAGACGGAGAAAGAGAGAGACACCAAGGCTGTCAGAGTCATTGAGCAGCAGATGGAGAGTGGTACTGAGGCCGAGCAGTACAGAGGGAGATGGGGGAGAAAGACTTAGGCCAAGGAGAGGCCGGGAGACAAACACAGCATGTGAAAGATGGGGACCCAGAGGAAGGGAGGGCCAGAGACACGGAAGGCAGAGAGGGACAAAGACCATCAGAGAAAGATGAACACAATGGACACACAGAGACAGACCCAAGCACAGAGACCATAAGAGAGAAAGAGATGAACCCAGAGAGTGAGAGACTCAGAGAGAGTGACAGAGACCACTAGAAAGCAGTGAGGAGAGCGATGAGGGGAGGTTGGGGAGCTGGAAAGACAGGTTCAGTGAGGGAGGAAGACAGGGACACCAAGGGAGAAGGTCGGGAGGAGCAAAGGGGCTCCAGGAGTGGCCAGAGCCCCTTGCTGCCCTCTAGAGGCCCCGGCTGAGCAGAGGGTCTGTTGTCCACCCCACCCCCACTCCCACCCAGCCCCATCCCCAGCCAGCTGGCTTCCCAGAGGAGGCAACAGCCCCGATTAGTCTTTGTTCTCTTTGGGACACAGGGGCTGCCCTCTTGCCACTGGCTGGGCTCCCACCTCCACCAAGCGCCTTTCCTCCCTCTTCCACCAGGGTGGTGGTTTGACGCCTGTGGCCTGTCAAACCTCAACGGCGTCTACTACCACGCTCCCGACAACAAGTACAAGATGGACGGCATCCGCTGGCACTACTTCAGGGGCCCCAGCTACTCACTGCGTGCCTCTCGCATGATGATACGGCCTTTGGACATCTAACGCGCAGCTGTGCCAGAGGCTGGACCACACAGGAGAAGCTCGGACTTGGCACTCCTGGACAACCTGGACCCAGATGCAAGACACTGTGCCACCGCCTTCCCTGACACCCTGGGCTTCCTGAGCCAGCCCTCCTTGACCCGGAAGTCCAGAAGGGTCATCTGCCCCCCCACTCCCCTCCGTCTGTGACATGGAGGGTGTTCGGGGCCCATCCCTCTGATGTAGTCCTCGCCCCTCTTCTCTCCCTCCCCCTTCAGGGGCTCCCTGCCTGAGGGTCACAGTACCTTGAATGGGCTGAGAACAGACCAGACTTGATTCCCATGACCAATGGTGGGGTTGCAGGCAGGTGGGAAGGTATTTGCACATCGGAAGCTGCCCAGATGGCCCAGGTTCTCTCCCTTGGATTGGCAAGAAGGCCATCTCCCATTCTAAGCTCCTGTTCCAAGATTTTCTAGTCTTGAGATGCCCTTGAACTTTCTTTTCAAGTCTGAAGGGGCTGCATCCACCCCTTAATGGGTGGGTTAATCATTATTTCCCCTTCACACTTCACCACTTCTAGGTTCTAATGACCCTAGATCTCAGGGTTTTTAGACTTCACCACTTCTAGGCTTTACCACTTCACCACTTCTAGGCTCCAATGTTTGGAGCTCAGGGTCTTTAGGAGATCCAAAAGGACATGCTCCTTCACCTCCAGCATGTCCTAGAGGATGTGTCACAGGGAATAACTATGGCTTGTCTCTAAAAGCACCTATGAGCAATGAGAAAAGGAAACAGCAGGTTAAGTCAAAGTGAACAGGCACTCTTCACTGCAGGACTGATCAGAACCTTTAATATGGCCAAGTGCCTTGCGACTACCCATGAAGGGGCTAGAGTGGGCAGCTTTCTCCAAATTTACTTATTTGAAAATGGGCTCGGTTTGTCCCAGAGCATCTCACAGGACTGTAGATGCTCTTGGACAAAGCTAGTGCTCCCCTGGCATAAGGAGGAGCCCTACGGCCCCATCCCAACCCCAGCTATACTCACCCTTTTTGGCTACAAGGGCCACAGTGACAGCCTCAAACAACCTCTAAAAACAACTGGAAATAACCTTTCAGTTAAAACAGATACCATCCCTGAAGAAGGGTCTAGAACTAAGTCCCTGTCTGTGTTATAGGCTCATGTCCTCCAAGGCTCCTTCAAGTCCCAGGAAGCTGATCTCTACCTGGGTGGCTTCCCTCAGGACTCCCTGTAACCTCAACTCCCCCAGGCTCAATTACAGGGACTGTTAGGCAGGACATCTGTCTCCAAGTCCAGATCCTCTCTGCCTCAAAGCCCTAACCCCTAGCCTCCCTCCCTTCCCCATCCAGCAGTGATGCTGCCTCTGTGGTGGTAGGTGGGGAGCTGCAGGGGAGGAGATAAGGCCTCTGCCTGAGTTTGGGAGACCAGGGCCCTCATAGCTTCTTTCAGAGGATGGAGTCAGAAAGGATCCACAGCTACTCTGTCACCTGCCCCCATCACTGTGTCATGCTGTCTGCCCTGTTGTCATCAGCCAACACCGAGGCATAGCCAGGAGCCCACCTGCCCTACTGCCAGGATACACCTCTGTCCTCAGAAGGTTTTCTCCTGGATGAGACTCAGCCAATGGGAATGGGACCCCTTCATCCCCCTGGCTCGCCCCAGCCCTGAGTCCCACTCTCAGCCGATCCCTGAGTAAACCCAGCACAGACTGACTTTGATCTCATTCCTGGGAAATAGCACTCTTCCCCTTCAAGACTCAAAGGACATGGTTGCTAATGGTGGCATTTCAGGCATGATGGGAAATCTTTAGGGGCAGATTGCTGCCCAGAGAGCTCAAATTGCCTTAAGCAGCGTTTGCCCAGCAGACCTTTATTTAGCCTCTCCTGTGTGCAGTGTGGTGTGGTGGGCAGGGCTTTGGAGTCGGACAAACCTGCTCCAGCTCTGACACCTTGGTCCAGTGGCTCAGCCTCTCAAGGCACCAGTTATCTTCTCATCACCAAAGCCTCAGTTTTCCCATCTGTAAAATGGAGATGATAATATTCCTTCCTGCCTGGGCTATGGCAAGGAGGAAATGAGACCATGTATGTCATCTTCTTAATAGAGCCTGGCATGAAGCAGGTGCCTAATAAATGTTTGTCCTCAAAGAGGAGAATGGGGTGAGGAAGGCATTCCCCAGCACATGCCGCCCCTTCTCCTGCACTCAGGTGAGGAAAAGGCATTTTATTTTTGTATCCACATCATTTATTTTTCTATTGTAGTTTCTAGGCTGGCTGCAAGCTAGACAGGAGACAGGGCAAAGCTGTGAGGCCCAGGGACAGAACTCCTCTGGGTGGGTTGAAGGCCCAAGTCCCTCTCTACTCCCATTTTATAAGGGGGCAGGAAGCTGATTTGAGTTATCCTCAGACACCTGTTCTTTATGTAATTTTATTTTATTTTTTTGAGACAGAGTCTCACTCTGTCACCCAGGCTGGAGTGCAGTGGCATGATCTCGGACCACTGCAATCTCTGCCTCCTGGTTCAAGTGATTCTCCTACCTCAGCCTCCTGAGTAACTGGGATTACAGACGCCTACCACCACGCCCGGAAAACTTTTGTATTTTTAGTAGAAACAGGTTTTCACCATGTTGGCCAGGCTGGTCTCAAAACTCCTGGCCTCATGTGATCCACCTGCCTCAGCCTCCCAAAGTGCTGGGATTACAGGCATGAGCCACCATACCAAGCCTCAGACACCTGTTCTTAAATATTCATCCTTCTTTCTTACCTTCCTTCCTCTTCCATGCCAGGACTCAGGTATAAGGGATAGAAATTCTAGCCCTAAAGAATAAATTGACTCACATAACTAGAAAGTCTAAGGGTAAAGGCAAGTGAGGTTAGATCCAGAGGCTCAAATGATGTCAGCTCCACCTCTCAGCCCCTCCATCTGCCCTGTTGACTTCATTCTCAGCCAGGATCTTTCCTCACAAGAAGGCTCTGGCAGCCCCAGGCTCATGTCCTCCCAGCTCAGAATCCCTGACCCGGGGAGCTCCCCTGTCTCTATGATTCCAGTAAAGGAATGATTTTCTGCAGCCAGGATTGGTCTTGTGTCCATCCCTGTGCTTATCACTCTTACTCTGCTTGACCAGACCTCAGTCTCATGATCATGCCTGGCACCAGCAGTGGGGTCAGTGCCACCCAAGTCATGACTTCAGGAAGCAGGGATGCTAGGCAGCCTTCCCTCATTCCCTGTCCCTGGCTCCCATCTCTCTTCTCTCTACCTCTGTGCCCTCTCTCGGTCTCCCTCTCCCCAGGTCCTGACCCCAGGATCCAGTTCATCCCAGATTGCCTCTGACTATCAAGGGCACAGCTGTGTCCTGCCCAGGAATATTAGACCCTGTTATCAGTCTGGCTCTGCCATTGGATCAGAGCCCCTGGCCCTCTCTGAACCTCAGTTTCCCATGGACAGAGCACCTAGCAACCTCTGAAAGCCCTTCTGACAGTGAGGCTGACTCACAATGGCTGCAGACAAGACCAGCCTGAGGATCCTGGGCAGCACAAGGCACTGTAGAGGGCATGGCTGGTGTGGTCTCGAGCCTAGACTGGGTCTCCTGGGGGCCACAGCTCATAGGTACCAGCCTCTAGGATACCTGCATCTGCGGGTTCCTATGGAAAACCCTTGTCACCTCTCCCTGCACCAGGTTAGTTTTCTTCCCATTTCAGTGATGAAGAAATTAAGCACTGGGCACAGTGGCTCCTAGTCTATAATCCTAGCACTTTGGGAGGCCAAGGCTGGTGGGTTGCCTGAGCTCAGAAGTTCAAGACCACCCTGGGCAACATGGTGAAACCCCATCTCTACTAAAGATACAAAAACTAGCTGGGCATGGTGACACATGCCTGTAGCCCCAGCTCCTCGGGAGCCTGAGGCAGAAGAATTGCTTGAACCGGGAGGCGGAGGTTGCACTGAGCCGACATCTTGTCACTGCACTCCAGCCTGGGCGATAGAACCAGACTCTGTCTCAAAAAAAAAAAAAAAAGAAGAAGAAAAAGAAAAAAGAAATTAGGGCTCAGAGAGGGAAAGGGTCTCATCCAAGGCAACACAGCCAAGCACCACATCCAGCGTATTTGCATTTGTGAGCTGCCTTCCTCTCCCAGAGCACTCTGGGCATCTGGGCATCTACCACCAAACTCCTATACCGAGGGCAGGAGGAACTTCCTGGAAAGGCCTCCAAGACCACTCAGTCTCTCCCACTGGCCCTTGATGGATCCATCATTTCTGAGGTCTCTGCATTGTTCCCAGCAAAGGCAGTTTCCACACTGGGGAGAGAGTTCCCTGAGTACACCCCAGAGACAACCACCACGGGCGAGGTAGAAAGTGGCCATGTGCGGGGGGTGAGGGATGGTCCCCACCAGGATGGTTTGTCTCTGCGGCCGAGGGATTTGACCCTCTTTTCTGAGTTTTCCTCCCCCTCGATCTGTGTGGGCCTTCGCCTCTCCCATTTAAAGATGCTTCCAAAAGCTGACAGCGTCGCCTTGGCAACACCAGCATCAGCATCCTTAAATGAGAAGATGAGGTGAAGTGACTTGCCATGATTTGTTCACCCTACTTCCCCTCCTTAATAAAGCAGCTCACAAAGCTGTAATAATTAATCCAACATGGCACAGGTATAAGGATTAGCAAACGATGACCACAAATAATCCATGCAATATATGTGTATTATTTTTCTTGATCTCACTTAACCTTGAGAAAGAAAATAATTGACCAGACTTGCTTTCTGATGTGACACAAAGGACAAGCCCACATCAGCCCATAGGCTATAAAAACAACTTACAGATATAATAATGCACAACCACTCGATATCCATGTGACCTTAAACAAGTTGCACAACCTCCCTGTGCCTCAGGTTCCCCTCTGTAGCAAACTGGTAACACTGCTGCTTCATGGGGTCATTGAAGGATTGATCAATGAATTTTTCTTTGCTGTGGCATGGGCGTCTTTGGCATCTGGTGAAGCCATGGACCTCTCCTCAGAATGGTGTCTTCACATGCTTAAAATAAAATTAAATGCATTGGATTATGAATGAAACAAATTATATTAAAAACACAGTCATTGGCTGGGCGCGGTGGCTCATACCTATAATCCCAGCAATTTAGGAGACCGAGGCGGGCGGATCACGAGGTCAGGAGATCGAGACCATCCTGGCTAACACGGTGAAACCCTGTCTCTACTAAAAATACAAAAAAAGATTAGCCAGGCATGGTGGCGGGCAACTGTAGTCCCAGCTACTCGGGAGGCTGAGGCAGGAGAATGGCATGAACCCAGGAGGCAGAGCTTGCAGTGAACTGAGATTGTGCCACTGCACTCCAGCCTGGGTGACAGAGCGAGACTCTGTCTCAAAAAATATATGTATACTGTCATCAAAATATTTTAAGCTGGGCACAGTGGTGTGTACCTGTAGTCCCAGTTACTTGGGAGGCTGAAGTGAGAGGGTCACTTGAGCCCAGGGGTCAAGGCCACCCTGGGCAACATAGCAAGACTTCATCTCAAAAACACACACACACACACACACACACACACATATATATATATATATTTTTTAAAGAACACAGTTTTGATATTGTACTATATATGCTTCTTTGCTAATACATTAAATAACAAGATCAGTGGTAGGTCAAAACAAATGATGAGTGTTAATATTTGAGATATCTATAATCATTATAACAAGATACAAAAATAGCTATGATTTCTAATGGTGACAAAGTTCCAGGCACTCCTGACACTACTGTGGCTTGTGCCCTACATTCACAATTGAAAGAATGAATTTGTGAATTTGTGAATGCCCTACATTCACAAATGAAGAATGAAACAACTGAATTTAATTAAAGGTGAGTGAAGATACACTTCATCCATGGACCCCAAAAAGACACCAGGTTATGTATCCTTAAATTAATACATATATTAATTTAGAACATATGTGCTTAGAATAGTACCTGGCATATATATAGCAAGTACTTGACAAACATTGTTTTTATTAATATATCTTAGGCATAATATAACTCGTATATAGTTAATACTCTAAAATGATTGATTTATTAATATATAAATATGCCATTATGCCATATACATCTATCCTGATATTGCATATATGCACATATATGAACACATATGCACATTTGAAACACTGCATGGTTACCTGAATAGTAGCCACGTACATTGACATGTGCATGAACATGTATGTGCATTTCATACTTGTTGCTACAGATGCAAACATGGAGGTAAAAATACATCTTCCATGTACACATGCAGGTCTGTGAGGCACTTGCTCACGCACACAAGTGCTCACAGGCAGAGAGCCAGATCCACTAGAGATGCTGCCACTCAACTCAGCCTGTCAACAGGCTGACTCTAGAGACCCATTTGGACTCTAGATAGAAACCCCAGAAGTCTTCAGGATCCCTGTTCAAGTCTTGTCCTTGTAGGAGGGGTCCTTTCTAGCGATGGTCAACACCCTGTCTGACCCACATCTCAGAAGAGATGCTACACAGCAAGACCCTGAGCAGTGAGGGACATGAATCATGCCCTTTCCGTTTCCCTTCCTAATATCAGTCCCCAGCTCCAGGGCTAGGTCCTTTAGTCTGAAGGGGTCCCGCAGCCACTGATGTGTTCAGGGACAAAACTGCAGCCAGTCAGCACATGATATTCCCCTGGCCGTGGTTCCTACTGCCAGGGCTGGTCATGTGACTTCAATTAGTTCACTCATACTAAAGAGGAAGACTTAGCATTTCAGGGATACAGAAAAGTTACCTCTTCTGCTGGCTGGGCGTGGTGGCTCACGCCTGTAATCTCAGCACTTTGGGAGGCTGAGGCGGGTGGATCACCTGAGGTCAGGAGTTTGAGACCAGCCTGGTCAACATGATGAAACCCTGTCTCTACTAAAAATACAAAAATCAGCCAGGAGTGGTGGCAGGCACCCATAATCCCAGCTACTTGGGAGACTGAAGCACAAGAATTGCTTGAATACAGGAGGCAGAGGTTATAGTGAGCTGAGATCACACCACTGCACTCCAGCCTAGAAGACAGAGCAAGACTCTGTCTAAAAAAAAAGAAAGAAGAAAGAAAAGAAAAACAAAATTCTCTCTTCTGTTGATGGAGAAGACACTACACAGCATGGATGCTACTCCAGTGTGGACCACCAGGAGAACCACATTTGGGACCAATCTGACAGGGAGGTGGGAGAGTGAGTGGTTGAGTGGAGGGTCAGAAGGGGCCTGGAGCTTTACTGACATCATTGAGGTCCTGAGTCCTGTCATCCCTGAAGCCTATCTCTAGATGATCAATTTCCTTTTCATTTAAGCCAGCAGAGTTGGTGTTCTGTTACTTGCAGCCCAGAGCATTCCGAATGATGCAATGCTTACATTTCTGTTTCCTCACTGAACTCCATCCTTACTCTGAGAGAAGAGAACCATATTATATTGCAGAAAACTGAGTCTTAGAGAGGTCAATCAATTTGCTCAAGGTCACATAGACAGTAAACGGAGAAGACAGGCCTTTTATATCCAAAACATATCTACCTTCGCCTTTCCATCTTCCATCAGCTGGAAGTTATCAGTAAGGGCAGCCAGTTTGGGGTTTGACTCTTGATCCTTTTGTAGCATGCATGTGTTCCTGCTCTGTGCATACAAGCTCTGTGCACAGGTGCCCAGATGCGCACGTGTGTGCTGAGGTTCAACGCTGGAACTTATTCAGCTACAACAGATGTGTCTTCTGGGCCCTCGCAGCAACCTGGTATAACACACGTGCCTACAGAGGATGTGTTTGGCATCGCATTCTGCTGCTTTTCTGCTTCTTCGACCACATGAATTGGCTTAGGATGCTTAATGTAAGATTTTATATTTTCTTCCTTTCCCCAATTTCTACACTCCATCCCACAAAAAAAAAGCCAAACAGTATTTTCTGTCAAACTGGAAGAAAGGGACTCTGCCAGTCAGGTAAGGGAGGGCAGTTGATAATTGGAATGGCACACCTTGGGACCCAACACAGAGCCCTTCCCTCCTGGGTCTCAGTTCCCCCATCTGGATAATGGGGGCTGGACACCCTCTGGTGACCCTTAGGTGTGGCCTTTGGGAATCTTCAAATCCTCACCATCCGAGCCCAGGCCTCAGTGATCCACATGTGCCACCTTTCCCAGGATCCCACTGCGGATCTCTCACCTTCATTACTTCTTCCTGAGACCAGCTCAAGACCAAATAATGGGAAAGGAAAACTTCTGGGAGTAGAAAAGAATCTAAAAATGCCTGCCCAGTTTGAGCAGGAATGAGCTTGTTGCTCCAACTTAATATATGGAGAGCTTTAAAAGGAGGAAGGGATCCTCTCAGACCCACTAATGTTGACTGAAATTGAGAAAGAGGAAAGCAGCCCTGACATCCAGGGGCCATGCTGGATAGTCATCAGCTAGGACTGGGTGTTGCTGCAAGTCAGCCCAGCATGCACAGAGAACAGCTTATGTCCTGTCCAATGTTAATGATTCCCCAGAACACCAACATCAGATGAGGTCCTCAGTGATTGATGAATCAAGACAAAAAGTGGAACACTCTGTAATCGTGTCTGAACAAAGACAAATCATGCACATTTCCAAACCACGAAAATGACCAAACACCCCCCAGTCCCAGCTAATACAAGTGACCGCTGCTTCTTTCCCAATGACAGCATTAGCCTTGCCAGAGTCTGCCTTCTCTATAGACAAGACTTGTTAAGATCGCAACTGCATAATTACCCCCACTTCCTGAGAGCATACAATCTGAAGAAAAACCCCACATCCTCAAACCCTATTCAAGTCACCTAACACGAGACCAATCCTATAATAAGCCTTTTCTAACCCTCTTACTAAGACATTCCAGGGTTCCCCAAGGTGTGCACTTTCTTGTCCCAGTGAGTAATAGAACCACTTGTTTAACTACAGGTGCATTCCTGGTGATCTTAGGCCCTTAGGAGGGCATTGACGGTAAACTACTTATTTGTGTGCATTCATAAAGTGAGCTATCAACTCCTTAGGCTTATAGTTCCCAAACAACTAAAAAGACTGAAACAAAATTATCAATTAAATACTAATGCACTATACAACTAATAATAATAATTATTATTTATTTATAATTAAGTTATTAATAATCATGATTTTTTATTTGAGACAGAGTCTCACTCTGTCACCCAGGCTGGAGTGCAGTGATGCAATCATAGCTCACTGTAACCTCTGCCTTCCAGGCTCAACAGATCCTCCCACCTCAGCCTCCCAAGTAGCTGGGACTAGAGACATGTGCCACCATGCCCAGCTAACTTTTGTATTTTTTGTAGAGACAGGGTTTTGCCAGGTTGCCCAGTCTGGTCTCAAACTCCTGGGCTCAAGTAGTCCACTGGCTTTGGCCTCCCAAAGGGCTGGGATTATAGGCATGAGCCACCACACCTGGCCAACAATGATTATTGTTACTGTGTATTCACCCAAACACTGCTGTAGGTACTGTCCCTGCCTCTCTGATTCAATTATCACAACCTCCCTGAGAAATAAATTCTGCATCCATTTAAAATTGGGTTTGACTGCATGTAATAGAAAACCCAAATAACACAGATCTATGAAACAAAAGGGTTTGTTTATCTGTTAGCTTTTGCTACATAAAAAATACTTAATAGCTTAAGTAGCTTAAGTGCACCACCCTTCAGGAGGTGGAACATAACTCCCACTCCTTAAGCACGGGCTGCATGGAGTGACTTTCTTCCAAAGAGTATGGTGTGGAATGGAGGACAGAAACAGTGGCTTTGCAGTGGAGAAACGTGCCAGCAAGCAAGGTCAACATCCACAGTGAGAAGTCGTATTGATAGAATGTCCCCCCATCTGAAGCGACGACATTGACACTTCACCTCTGCGGTCTTCCTCCCTAAACACATCACCCCTGTCTAATCACAAGAAAATCACCAGAAAAATCCCTATTGAGGAACATGTTACAAAATACCTGACCAGTTGTCCTCAAAACTGTCAGGTTCATCAAAAACAAGGAAAGTCTTTGAAACCGTCACAACCAGGTGGAGCCTAAGGAGACACAACTAAATGTAATGTGGGATCCTGGATGGGATCCTGGAACAGAAAAGGGATATTAGGGAGAAACTGAGGAAATCTGAATGAAATATGGGCTTTTCAGTTAATAATGACAGTATGGCTCATTCATTGCGACATATGTACCATGCCCTAATACAAGATTTTTTGGTTTTAATATGTATCATACCCTAATATAAGATTTTCTGGTTTTGGTTTTTGGGTTTTTTTACAGACAGGGTCTTGCTCTGTCACCCACACTGGAGTACAGTGGTGCGATCATAGCTCACTGAAGCCCCAAACTCCTGGGCTCAAGTAATCCTTCCACCTCAGCCTCCTGAGTAACTAGGACTACTGGTATGCCATGACACCCAGCTAAATTTTTTATTTTTATTTTTGTAGAAAGAGGGCCTTGCTCTGTTGCCCAGGCTGGTCTCAAACTCTTGGCCTTAAGTGATCCTCCTACCTCGGACTCCCAAAGTGCTGGGATTACAGGTGTAAGCCACCTTGCCTGGCCTATAAGATGTTAATAATAGGAGAAACTGGGTGTGGGGTATGCAGGCACTCTCTGTACTATCTTTGCAATGATTCTTACATCTAAAACTGTCCTAAAATAAAAGGCTGACCTTAAAAAAAAAAAAAAAAAAAAAAGTCAGGGAAGAGGCAGCCCAGGGCTGCTGCAGTCTCTATGGTATCATCAATGTTTCAGGTTCCTTCCAGCCTCATGTTGCTTCATCCTTATCATGTGTCTTCATCCTGAAGGTCACCTCTTGATCCTAGATGGCTGCTGGGGCTGCTGCCATAATGCCTGAGTTCCATATAGGAAGAAGGAGAAAGAAGAGCAAATGGGCTTTCCTCCCAGATGCATTGGCCCCCTCTAGGGATAGTCCTCAGAAGTCTCTCACTGAATAACTTCCACTCGCTGGCCACCAGTAGCTGTAAGAGAGGCTGGGAATAAAGTCTTACTTAGCTAGATATATCACCATCGGGAATAAAATCAGGGTTTGGTCAACAAAAAACAGGAAAAGAAGGGAATTGCATAGGCAATCAGCAGTCTATCAGGTGCTATTACAATTCCATTTTAAAGATGAACAAAACTGAGGCTTAGAGAGGTTGAGTGATTTGCCCATAGTCTGAGGACTAGGCCAAGAGGAAAACACATTTGAAGTCAGAAATTATGAGTCTTAAGCCTGCATCCCTAAGCATTAAGCTATGCTGCCATATCATCAATGCAGCAATATTAATTAATTAATGATATGGTTGATGTTGCTTTGCTAAACCAGAGTTGCCACCAGCAGTGTGAATGTGGGACACTCAATTGCGATGCCATTTTGTTTGGGTTTGTCACGCACTTCCACCCAACTCTGCATGCTGATGATGGCTTTGTTCTCCCACCATTTGGCACCGTTTCACCCATGGTGAAATTTCTCCCCACCCTGTACTTCTGCATCACTGGCCTTCACTTAGCAGGAATTCATCTTTACATATCAAAGCCACCTCTGCCATTTTCTCCTCCGATTACAATGGTAAAGTGTAGTGGGCAAGATCACAGGCTCACTGTTAACATTGCTTCAAGTGACTTAACCTTAACCTCTCTGTGCCTTGATGGCCTGATCTGTGAAATGGGGATGCTGATGGCATTTATCTTATAGGGTTGTTGTGAGGATTAAATAAAATTTTAAAAAATAGATAAAAAACGCAAAGCGTAGTGCCTGGGCCATAGTTAGTTCTCGACAAATGCTATTCTTTGCTGCCAGTGTGATCCCAAGTCCAAACGCAAGCTCAGGCAGGACTTACTTGTGGCTCTGCAGATGATTCATGATATGCTTGAGTTACATTTTTAGGATTATCATCAAAATGAAAGCAAACAGTTTAAAAATTCCTCTGGAGAACTCATTAGCCACTACCCCCAATTCACCCTCCTTAAATTTAGAGCAAAAAGCAACAGTTTTTTAGATCTGGCCCAGACTCTAGTTCTGCCATGAACTTGTGGTATGACCCTGCACAAGACTCTGTCCCTCTCTGGGCTCAGTTTACTCAGCCCCCTCCTGGGCCATTGATGCTGTTGCCAAGGCCAAATGTGACAATTGGTTGGGAAAGAAATTTGTGATCTGCCAAATGCCTGGGGACCCTGTTCATCTGGGGTAAACAGATCCTGGTGATAATTAGAAATAAGCTTCCTAACCCGGGAAATTTTCCCTCTGAGGGCTGGGATTTGCAGGGCCCAGCTCTCCCGGGTCTGTCCTAAACCTGTTGTGTGGCTTTAAGTAAAGCCCTTCCTCTCTCTGATCCTTAGTGTCCCCATCTGCTTACTGAGGTGCCCCCTGGCTCCATCCCAGACAGAGAAGTTAAGTGATTTGCCCAAGGTCACACAGCAGTACATCATGGAGAACCAGACTCTGGGTCCAGTGCTCTTTCTGCCCAGAACTACTCCACAGAGGGCCACTGCTCTATTGCACAGTCTCCCCTTAACCCCCAGCAATGCTGTCTCCCTAGCCACCACATTGGCCAAGGTGAACTGGGTGGCAAACACCGAAAAACTGACTAATCAAGGAGCCCGGCAGTGGATTTATTGAAAGGCATTTCCAGGATGAGGGAAGAGCAAACCCCCAAAACGAGTACTCTTGTGGGAAGAACAGGAAAAGGCATCTCTGGGGAGCTCAGGGGCAGGGCCTGTGGCTTTCCTCTCTAGGGTGCTGGCCAGGAATGATGCATCTCCAGCCACTCTCTGTCTGTGTGCCCCATTCAAGTTTCAAATTTCCAGTAGAGACTGTTGAGTGCCCAGCCTGCCGTCAGGTGTCTGTTAACACCAGTGAATCAGCTATGGTCAGAGGATTGCGTGCACAATTCAGACATGGCCAGTGGGAACATCACAGTGATAACCACCCCAGTTTGTGTCCATGACACACATTCCCACCTCCAGGCATGTGCACAAGCCATTGCCTTCCTCTAGAGGGAAACAGGAAGTAGTTCTCAGAACTGGGAACAGAAATAAATGCATATTTTCATTTTCACAAACCTGCCTGTGGGTTTACCACTTATAAGCACTGTGATACTCAGAGCCTGGCTTTAGGTGGTTGCACAGGCAGGGATTTGGAGGGAAATGAACTAATTTTGTTTTCCCAGAAATGCGTGCATGCCTTGCTTAGCCTACAAACGTCTGTCTCTAAGAAAACCAAACTTTCTCACCCTGGGAAGCTCGGCCCTGTTGCCCCTTCCAGCAGGCACAACCAAACTCACACACTAGAAATGGTGATCATGATGATAACACAACTAGCTAACATTTTCTCAGTCACTCTACTAGGTATCTTACCTGCATCTCTCCTGTAATAGGAGGTATTATTAATAGCCCCGTTTTATGGGTGAGAAAACTGGGACTCAGAGAGCTTGAGTAACATATTCAAGGTCACACAGCTAGTGAGAAGCAGAGCCGGAATTTGAATCCTAATATAGTTAGAGCTGCAAGGGCCCCCCCCAAACACATCTAGAACACAAGACCATTTAGCAGATGGGGAAGCTGAGGCCCACGCAGAGGAAGAGGTTGGATACATGCATTTACAGTGCTCCCGCCAAGAGTTTCACTTTCATTAGCTCATTGACCATTGGAGGAAAGCATCCCTACTCCCATCTTACACATGTGGACACTGCAGCTCAGCAAAGGGGAGTCCCTCAACCAGGGTCACATAGCTGGTGAGTGGCAGAGTTGGGATTCTAGCCAGGCCCAAGGTTGTGATTTTTCCTCTCTTCCCTGGGGTCTCAGATTCAGGCCTGGCTCGTGCACCCTTGGCCCACGCTCTGCTGTGGGGGTGAGCACCTGCACCAGTGGGGAGCCTGCCTGAACTCGCTGCTTGGGGAGCTGAGGGTAGATAGTGGGTAGCCAGGAGCTGGCTCTCTGGGAGTCCTGATGAGCAGGGGTTGGCAGAGGGGCAGGTACTACAGCCTCCTAAGAGAGGAAAGGCTGGGACTCGCGAGACCTCCAGAGCTGGGACAGTTTCTGCCTGATGTCGCCTCCCTTCAGGAACCAGGCTTCAAGTCCTCTGTGCTCTCTGAGCCTCAGTTTCCCCACATGTACATGAGGGGGGTGGTGGGCTTAGTGGTTGCCAAGCACTCTTTTAGCTCTCACACTGTAGGATTCTAGTATGCCCATATCAGTCATCTGTTGCTACATAACAAATTATCACAAACTTAGTGACTTAGCACCCATTTATTTTCTTACAGTTTCTGCAGGTCAGAAGTCCTGGCATGAAATGATTGACTTCTCTGCTTAGGTCTCACCAGGCTGAAATCACCGTGTCAGCTAGGCTGTGATCCTTTGTGCGGCTCAGGGTCCACTCTAAGTTCCTTTGGTTGTCAGCACAGTTCAACTTCTTGTGGTTGCCGGTCTGAGGTGCATGTTTCCTTGCCAGCTGGGAGCTGGAGGGCCACTCTCAGTTCCTAGAGGTCACCTCGGGTCCTAGCCTTCTTTCATGTCCCTACTTTCCCCACATCCCACATCCAATACATCCCCTGTTGGCTCCACATTCGGGGTAGATCCAGAAAGATCCAGAATGCCACACCCCTCAGCCCCCACCGCCTCCACCCCAGTCCAGCTCCTTCATCTCCTGCCAGGACTATTACAGTAGCCTCCTCCCTGCAGCCCTGCAGCCCTGCAGCCCGTTCTCCACTTGGTAGCTGGAGATGGGGGAAGGTGTTAAAATGCAAGTCTGATCCTGTCCCACCTCTGCTCAGATTCCTCCCATGGGTTCTCAGAGGAAAAACCAATGTCCTCAGCCAGGTGCAGTGGCTCTCACCTGTAATCCCAACACTTCAGGAGGCTGAGGTGGGCGGATCACCTGATGTCAGGCATTTGAGACCAGCCTGGCCAACATGGCAAAACCCCATCTCTACAAAAATATAAAATGGGCACGGGGGCACGTGCCTGTAGTCCCAGCTACTTGGGAGGCTAAGCCGGGGAATTACTTTAATGCAGGAGGCGGAGGTTGCAGTGCGCCGAGATTGTGTCACTGCACTCCAGCCTGGGTGACAGAGCGAGACTCCATGTCAAAAGAAAAAAAACCCAATGTCCTCATCATGATGTATGTGACCCTATACCCTCTAGCCTCATTCCACATAGAGCACACCTCCTAGCCCTCTCCCCTCACGTCCTTCACTCCCACCCTGATGGCCTCCATGCTGTTCCTCAAACACTCCAGGCACATACTGACTCTGTTTCCTCAGCCCAGAACACTCTTCCCTGCAGACACCCCTTACCTCCTTCTGGCCTCTCCTGAAATAGCACCGAGCCGGTGACGCCTTATCTGACCATCCTGTTTAAAAGCATGAGATCTGCTTCTAATAAAGTTACCCTTACCACGAGGTCCAGCAATTCCACTCCGTGGTAGTTACCCAAGAGAAATGAAAATATGCATCCACACAAAGAGTTGTTCACAAATGTTTATAGTAGCTTTATTTGTAATAGCCAAGAAATGGGAACAACCTGTATGTCCGTCAACAAGTTGAATGAATAAACAAAATACGGTGCATCCACACTGTGGAATACTACTCATCAGTAAAAAGGAACAAGCTACAGATACACTCAGCAACACGGGTGAATCTCAACCAAGTCCATGATGCTGACTGAGAGAAGCCAGATTCCATTTGCATGAACTCTGGGAAAGACAAAGCTGATCTACAGTGAAAGAAAACTGATCTGTAGTTTCTTTGGGTGGGAGCGGGTGGGAGTCAGGGGTTGACTGTCAGGGGGCATGAAGGAACATGGTGGGATGATACAAGAATTCTAGCACTTGTTTGTAGTGCCATACAACTGTCAAAATGCATCCAACTGTACACCTAAAATGGGCCAATTTTATTGTTTATCAATTCAACCTCAATAAAAAAAGGAAAAAAAATCTCTAGTTCCCCGTCCTTCCCTGCTTCATTTTTCTCCTTAGCATTTTCACTCTGGCAAGTATTGTCTGTGTCCCCTCTGGAATGTCAGCTCCTCGAGGGCAGGGATGTTTATCTGTTTTGTTTTCTGTTGCATCTTCAGTTCCTAGAAGAGTGTTTGGCACACAGTAGGTGCTCAATGGATATCGATGAATGAAGGAATGAATTCAGTCCCTGCAGGCTGATTCATTGACAGGGATGGCTGTTTTGGAGTGTCCATACACCCACCTGGAGGCTGCAGAACAAAGGCGAGATGGGAGGGCCTGTGAGACTGTGGGCAGTGGCATCATTCCATCTGAGGCCGTGTCATTGCTCAGGCATTTGGACGACGCCATTCCCGGGGCGGTGTCATACCCACCAACCACCTTGGTGGGTGGCCCAGCCCAGAACCTGATGTGCGTTAGCTGGGATTTCCTTTGGGTGCTGTGCGTGTGGAAACCCAAATATGACCGTAGAGGGTGGAGCCACAAAACCAAGCTGGGCAGAGCCCACAATGTGGCATGAGGTTGCCCGGGGGCGGTAGGTGGCTGGGCCTGCAGGCTTGCTTGTCTGTCTCTGTTTCAGGTTTCTTGTCTACTTTCACTTTACTTTAAATGTATTTTTATTTTTTCTGCACAGATAACACATTCACATGATTCAAAATTCAAAAGGTGTGCAAAGTAAATAGTGAGTCTTGCCTCCCACCCTTGAGCCCAACCCTCGGGTTCCCCTCCCCAGGGGCAGCCAGCATGCAGGGTTCCCAGGATAATTCTCCAGGGTTCTGTGCCAGTACAAGAGTACATGGACATGTGTTCCTGCTTCCACAAGCAGCAGCACACTGTGGGTATCATGCCACAACTTGTTTTGTTCACTGACCTGTGTTGTGTATCTTGTGATTCCACATCAGGTGTTTGCAGGACGTCTTTTGAGGGCTGCCTAGGATTCCCTTGCATACCTGGGCCTGAGTTTCTTTAGCCATTTCTCAAATAATTTCCAATTATTTGCTATTGTAAACAATGATATAATAAATAACTTTATATGCTTGGTATATGGGGGTAATTTTACATGTAAGTTGTTACTTGCCCACATTTAAACGGTGAGAGAATAACATGCCAAACATTTTTTGCAGCCTCACTAATCAGGAGAACTTGGAAGCTTTGGCCCCACTGAGTCCGAGATCCTGGATTACAGCAGACTGGGCAGGGCCTCTCCATTTACCTCCGTCCCACCCTTGATTTGCCAACAGGAACACTGGAGACACAGACAGGGAGTGACACACGTACCCAGGGACACAACACATGCCAGCGGGGCTTGGACCCCAGAGGGGTGAGTGCCGGGGGCCTCTGCCCTCCCTGGCTGTAACCTCAGTCACATGGCTTCCTGCTTCTGAGACTACGCTGGAGGAAATGGGAACCACGCCCACTTCATCATGAGGCCCCCTCCCAGGAACGAACTCCCCTGGAGCAGCTGGCTCTGTACTGGACACCCAGTTGGTGCTTGGGGCTTGGTAGGTGTTCATTAGCTGGTTTATATATACATTATTCTTCCAATGGTTTAGATGTGTAAATATTGACAACAAATTACCTTTTCTTTGAGATGGAGTCTTGCTCTATTGCCCAGGCTGGAGAGCAGTGGCACAATCTCGGCTCAGTGCAACCTCAGCTTCCGGGCTCAAGCGATTCTCCTGCCTCAGCCTCCGGAGTAGCTGGGACTACAGGCGCCCGTCACCATGCCTGATGAATTTTTGGATTTTTAGTAGTGACGGGGTTTCACCATGTTGGCCAGGCTGGTCTTGAACTCCTGACCTCATGATCCACCCACCTGGGCCTCCCAAAATGCTGGGATTACAGGTGTAAGCCACTGTGCCCAGCCTACAAATTACATTTTTTAAAACCTGTGCAATGTATACAATGCTAGTCCTGATAGTGCCCCAGTGCCCAGGATTAAGGGATTTGTCCTATTAGCAGACACTGAGGTGGGGGTGGCCCAGCAATCCACACAGTGCAGAAGTAGCAAAGGTGGGATTTGAACCCAGGCCACCTGGCTCCAGGTGCTCATAATCATCACATCTTATCAGAGACCCGGGGCACTGGTGGTTAAGGGAGGGCACTGTTTGATAGTGAGACCACACACACACACACACACACACACACACACAAACACACACACGTGCACGCGGTGACAGGACAGGGCTGGGCAAGACTTGGGCCTGAATCATAACTGCAATGTAACCTCAGTGAGGCAGTTGTCATCTCTGAGCCTCAGCATCCCCACCAGTAAAGTAGCTACTGAGCAGGGGTGAAATTAGAAACAAACCAAGAAAAAGATTTGCAAGCTGCAAGGGCTGCAGGCCTGTAGAGGATTAAGGGATTTATCCTGCCGGTGGACACTGAGGGAGGAGGGACAGTAGGTGGGGAGGGAGGTCTGGGACATCCAGCAGGCCCTGTTTGCCCTTAAGAACCTTCCAGGACTGCCTGGCCCAGCTGTCAGGTGGCCTTGATCCCAGCCCAGCACCAGGCTGGCAGGCTCCAGACAGAGCCCCCTGGCTCCAGCTTGGCACCCCAGGGAGGGTAGGGGCCCAAGCTAGGGGCTGAGCTAGGCTATTTTCAAACGCCAGAAGGCCAAAGAGAAGGCCCCAGCTCCCTTCTTCCTACATAGGCCCCCTCCACAGCCTGGAGTACTCCTTTTCTGTCCTAGAACCTCCCTAGAGACCACAAATGCCTCACAGCTCAACTGGAGAAACCAAGGAACAGAAAGGATCACCCAGCTAGAACTTGAACCCAGACCTCCTAATTTCCAGGAGCTAGTTCTTTCCAGCATTCACTCACTCATTTTCACTCATTTCTTTATTCACAAATGTTTATGGAATGCCTACTCTTCCCCTGAGGCTGAGGACACAGCCTAGAGCAAGGCCAAGTCCCTGCCTGCTGAGCTGCACTCTAGTGAGAGATCCAGAAGAGAAACAGACAATGTGGCCTCTGGTTAATATAAGCCAGGAGGTGATATGTGCTAGGAAGAGAAATAAACCAGGCCAGGGAAGTAGAGACTGCTGGATGCTGACTGCTTAGCTGGAGGGGCAGGGGGGTTGTGGTGGGTTGGTAGGGAAGGCCCCTTTGAAGAGGCAGAGATGGAAATGAAGTGACAGAATGAGTCATCAGAATATCTGGGTAGGATCAATACTAGTAAAAGCAATGGCAAGTGCAAAGGCCCTGAGTTAGGAATGTGTCCAGGGTGTTCCTGGAACAGGAAGGAGGCAGCATGGCTGCAGCAGAGTAGGTAAAGGGGAGACTGGAGGAGTAACAAGGTCCCAGATCATGAGGGCCTTGTGGAGCAGTTAGGCCTTTCGGTTTTATTTTAGGCTGCCTGGCAAGACAGACCCTCACATTGTTCAAAGGCTCCAGCAGCCCCACACCATCTGGCCCTGGTGCTTCAGGCCCAGCCCCACCCACCTTCTCTGTGTTCCTGGAATCTACTCCTCCCACCACAGGGCCTTTGCACATGCCCTCCATCTAGAATCATTTTCCACTCCTATCTTTCTTCTCCTCGTTGTCTCCTACCTATCCTTCACATCTCAGCTTATATATCTTTGGCTTCTCAGATCAACCCGGCCAGGTCAGCAATCTCTCCTTCCGGAATCTACTCTCAATGGTCATAAAATTATTAGGATGATCAGTTAACGTCTGTCCACAACCTAGGCTGTGAGCTTCACAAGAGCAGGTGTTTTGGTCCATTTTGTTCACTGCAATATCCTCGGGGTGGGACCAGTAGTTGGTACATAGGAGGCCTCAATAAATATGTGCTGCATTTGTAAACAAATGAGTAGCACAAACTCTTTATAAAGATCATCTCGTTTCATTCAATTTTATCCAATTTATGGAAGCTCAGAGAATGAGGCAACTTGACTAAGGTCAGACAGCAAGGACAGAAGAGCTAGGACTGCAGCCCAGATTTTTTTTTATTTCTAAAACTGAGAACTGTCCCTAGTTCTTTACCTGCACACACAGGTAAGTTGTTTGAAAATCAGCTACAATAATTCCTCCATATCTGTACTCATGCTCTGTGTAATGTGACTAAGAGATGGATTCTAAGCCAGGCGCAGTGCCTCACGCCTATAATCCCAGCACTTTGGGAGGCCAAGGCGGGCAGATCACGAGGTCAAGGGATCGAGACCAGTCTGGCCAATATGGTGAAACCCCGTCTCTACTAAAAATACAAAAATTAGCTGGGTGTGGTGACACGCACCTGTAGTCCCAACTACTCAGGAGATTGAGGCAGGAGAATTGCTTGAACCAGGAGGCGGAGGTCACACTGAGCCAAGATTGTGCCAGGCTTGTTTTCAAAGAACAAAAACAAAACCAAGAGAGAGAGAGTCTATTTCTCCATCCTTTGAATCTGACTTGACATGTCACTTGGGCTATTAGGACATTTATAATCTTGACACAAGTAGAGGCTCAAAATGCACTGTGTGTTGGAGCTTATCTTCTCTTGCTGAATGTGGAACCCTGAGGTCACCATAAGAATGAGCCCAAGCCAGCCTCATCAAAGCAAATGGAGGCACCCCAGCAAACAGCCTGCCAACTGCTAAGCGTGTGAGTGAAGCCCTCCCAGAGCCCCCACCCTCAGCTGACTGCAGCAAGGCAAGTGAATCCAGGTAAAACCAGAACTGCCCAGCTAAGCCCAGGCCAGACTGCCACTTCACACAGGCTAATAAGTGGTTTTAGGCTTCTGGGCTTAGAGTGGTTTGTTATGCAGCAGAGCCTCACTGATCCACATACCTGGTGGACACACCCTCTGCAGACAACACACTCTCAAGAGTACACAGATATGCCTTCATAAATGGCCTCCACAGAAAGTCTGTTGCCGCCACACTGACACTCACACACCCCTTGCAGGCCACACACACACACACACACATACACACAGCCATCACTCAACCCCAAACACCCCTTTATTTAGACAACTTTCCTGGCCGCTTGCATGTCAATGTCAATGCCTATCTGGGAATGGGTGAGTCAATACTGCCCAAGCTCTATGTCCCTGGCACTGCCCAGCCCAGGGTTGGGCATGGAAAAGGCGCCCAGTAGATTTGTGTTGAATGAATGGATGAATAAAGCGAAGGGCATGGAATGAGCCAGAGGTTTGCACCAGTGGGTAGACAGGAGAGGACCAGGCAGATACAGGATGAGGTGGGGACAGGAGCTGGGCATCTGGATGTGAGAGACAGTGCAGTGTGTGGTTAAGAACCCAACTGCATGGGTTCAAATATTGCCTCTGCCGCTTATTAGCTGTGTGACCCTGGCCTTGGACTCTCTTGGCCTTAGTTTCCCCATCTATGAAATTGTGATAAAAATATGACCCCTTTCAATGGGTCTTTGGGAGGATTTGATGGGACAATACATGGAAGTTCTTCGCACAGCCCTTGGAACATAACAGCCGTTTACTACTCTTACCCACCAAGACCCTCTTCGTCCTATGATACTTCCTCTGGGAAACCCACTCCCTAGCTCCCCTTGCTCTGCTGCAATCCACAGCCTCCACTCTATCCCACAGCTCTTGTGAGCCCCTCAAGGGATGGGGAGATCATTGCTATATACCCAGCACCCACATCACAGCCCCAGACAACATGGTTAAGGAGTGATTGCAGAATGACAAAATGATCCTCATTTTACAAATAAGTAAATCTGGGCTCCCTGAGGTCCTGAGATTCCTAGAGGTGCTGAGGTGTTCCCCGGTAAATGCAGAGGCTGGGGGTGTGGAGCTTCAGTTTTCATCCCTCTTGGAAACCCACATGGGCAGGGATATCCCCTATTTGGCTATCTTCCCACTGTGCCTAGCACAGCTCCTGGCACATAGTGGATGCTCACAAATCTTTATTTTACAGATTGTATTTGAGATTCTATTTTAAAAATTGGCTCCAATTTTTTTTAAATGGATGGGGATGCTTCTTTAAAAGCACTTGAAGAGTTTCAGGATGTGTAATGTTAACTATGGGGAGACTGAGGGTGTCAACGAATTAAGAGAATTAAGGATGGGTTAAGAGGAAACAGCAAATGAAAAAAAGCAAAGCGAGTAGTAACTCCAGGAAGAACAAAGAGTTGTACAAGAAAGGAAATGTAACCAAAATATATGACTTGGCTTGAAAGGAAACAGTATTTATATAGTCATAATATAAATAACACTAAAATCCACTTCACAAAAAATTGTGATAAATGCCAATTGAAAGGAGGGGACCAAAAGCTAAATCTTTCTTGATAATAATGATTACGAGAAGAAAAAGTTTGACTGCTCACTGGGTGATGTTCATTATTCTCAGCCTTTTACATCTTGAATCCTTATAACAATCCAATAACCTCAGCACTATTATTATCACCCTCATTTTACAAATGAGAAAACTGAGGCCCAAGGAGGTTAAGTTACTGCCCAAGGTCATACAGCCAGAAAGAGGAAGGGCTGGGATCCAAAGCCAGGCAGCCAGGCAGTGGAGGCCACACTATGAAAACATCAGACCAGAAAGTCAGTCAATATGTGCCTAAAATTGGTCAGACACACTGGCTCACGCCTGTAATCCCAGCACTGTGGGAAGCCAAGGTGGGTGGATCACTTGAGGTCAGGAATTCAAGACCAGCCTGGTCAACATGGTGAAACCCCATCTCTATAAAAAATACAAAAATTAGCCAGGCGTGGTGGCACACACCTGTAGTCCCAGCTACTTAGGTGGCTGAGGCAGGAGAATCGCTTGAACCTGGGAGGCAGGGGTTACAGTGACCCAAGATCACACCACTGCGCTCCAGCCGGGGCAACAGAGCAAGATTCTGTCTCAAAAAATAAATAAATAAATAAATAAATATATATATATATATACATACACATGTATTATATATGTATATATATATATACACATATATTATATATATGTGTATATATATATATGCCTAAAATTGATCAAGAAAACAGCAGGAAAAGCAAGTTATTTAAAAATATGGAGGAAAGTACCAGAAGAAATAGTTTAAGAAGTTGTAAGTGGTTGCTTTTGGGGAGCGAGGCTGATGTAGAGGAAAGGACAAGCGATGCTGCTTGTTATTACTGATATATATGGATATAAAAATATGTCCATTTTGGGCAGGCAGGAATCGGCAGGAGAGTGATGCAAGGAAACTTTCTGAGGTGATAATGCTTGATACCCTGATAGGGGTTTGGGGTACAGTATGCATTTGTCTAAATTCAGCAAATGGCACCTTTAAGATCTGTGCATTTCATTCCATGTAAGTGTTACCTAGAGAGGAACAAGACAAACAAATATTGAATTCTAGCTAATGGCGTGCACACTAAAGTGACTGTAAGGGAAGTGTACTGATATGTGCAACTTACTTTGAAAAGCTTTATTAAAAAATAAGTTGTATTAATGGATGGAGAGATGGGTAGATTCCTGATAGAGCAAATATAGTGAAATATTAACAGGTGTGCATTAGTAGGTGGGTATATGAATGTTCACTGTATAATTCTTTCAACTCTACGTTTGAAATTTTTCTTAATAAAATGTTGGAAGAAATATATGAGTGAATTATCTGAAAAATAATATTACCTTTTATTTTATTTTTATTCTACTTTAAGTTCTGAGATACATGCGCAGGATGTGCAGGTTTGTTACATAGATATGTATGTGCCGTGGTGGTTTGCTGTACCCATCAACCAATATTACCTTTTTAAAAACCTGGATGGGGTGTTCACTCCTTTTTTTTTTTTGAGAGGGAGTCTCGCTCTGTCACCCAGGCTGGAGGGCAGTGGTGCGATCTCGGCTCACTGCAACCTCCACCTCCAGGGTTCAAGCGAATCTCATGCCTCAGCCTCCCAAGTAGCTGGGATTATAGGTGTCCGCCACTATGCCTAGCTAATTTTTGTATTTTTAGTAGAGACGGGATTTCACCACGTTGTCCAGGCTGGTCTCAAACTCCTGGCCTCAAGTGATCCACCCGCCTTGGCCTCCCAAAGTGCTGGGATTACAGACGTGAGCCACCGCGCCCGGCCGGGTGTTCAGCCCACCCAGATGGACCAGCCTGGATGGACCAGCACAACTGTAAGCCCTCCTATATGCACATCTAATTGGCAGCCAGCTGCAGCCACGCTCTCACCTATATCCTAGAGTCAAGGACCTATAGCCAAATTCCTCAACCCTTTCCTGGTCCCCTGTACACAGGATATCAGGTAAGATGGGGGGTGGGGGGTCTCCTTAAACGTTTCAGTAGCAGGAACAGAACTATTTAACCAAGGACAGGGAACAGGCCTCTGCAGCTACACTCCATCCTCTGCCAAAAGGGTAAACTGAGGTCTGTGGCGGGGGCGGGGCTGCCTTTCCCAGGGCCCATCCACCTTCATGGTAGAAGTGAGCAGCCAGGTTGCCTGGTTCCCAAATCCACGTGTATATAATTAGCTGGTGGGAAATGGATCAGAGAGCAGATCTCATCTCTGCCTAATTAGGGGCTAGGCAGCTGGGGCCAGGCTGGCCTGGGGGAGCTGCTTCGGAGGGCTGGGCAGCCCCAGGAGACACGGCAGCAGCTGCAGGCCCTCCGAGGGCTCACACTCCAACTGGAGGCAGAACAATAGAGGGGCTGTTTCCACAGATCCCCGAGGCTGCAGGGTTGGGGGAGGGAGGAGTGCAAAAGCCCCCCGCCCTGCTCCCTCCACAGAGGCCTGCAGGGAAGGCGGGAGGCTCCAGAATCCTGGAACAGGGGGAGCCCTCCCAAGACCAAGCCATAACCATTGGAGAAGACTCAATCTGGCACCTTCCCCACTTCCAAGAATCCCTCCCTGCTCTCTCCCCAACAGACCCTCCCAGTGGATTTATGGAAAGGCATTCTCTTTTCAGCTATCCCCTGGTCCAGCTCCTGGGAACAGCTCTGGTTTTAGGGCAGAAGTCCCTAAGTATACCTGCTTTACATTCTATGATTATTTATGTGCTGAATGTTTAGTTGTCCATTCTCTTCTCCAGACTAGGACAGGGGCCATGTCTGTCTTATCCACTGCTGGGCACCCAGTAGATGCTCAGTAATAAAGTGACCAGAAGAAAAGGCTGCCAAGATGAGGAAGAGTGGTGGGGTACATGCTGGGAGAACCAGGAATCCAGACTGCGATGTGTCTGGCAGGCAAGAGTGTGACCCCAGGCTGCCCTGCAGACCTGCTATGTGACAGTCTACAAGTCGCTATCCTTCCCTGAGCTCAACACCCTGCTCTGACAATATATCTGGTCCTCAAAAGGCTACCTTGAGGATTCAAGCACTGTACCCTCCTTCAGAAACAAGGTGTCACCCACCAGTCCTGTGACCTGAACCTCAATTTCTTCACATGTAAAATGCAGCCAGCCCATCCACCTTCCCGGGTTACTCGGAGGCTGCCAGGTCACAGCAAGGGGCAATGACTAGCCCTGAATTCTAGCAGGGTTGCCTAGGAAATCTAGTCTTTGACACCTCAAAGGGCACCACGTCTGCAGATCCTGCCTGGATTCTCTCTCCTGACACCATCACTCCTTCAGCATGGGGACCCTGGAGGCCCAGCTCCTGCATTGTCAAAACTGCTGGGCACCATGGGGGGTTGAGGGTAGGTCACCACCCTCCTCATGCTTGTCTCCCCACCAGTATCATGAGCTCCAGTCTCATGAGCTGGAACACCATCTTCTTCTAGAACCCAATTTTCCCTTCTTTCCCCAAACTGCCCAGGCCCATCCCAGGCCCCTGGGGGCTAGTTGTAGACAGGCAGACAGACAGAGAGATGGACAGCTGGGCTGATCTGGATGTTTGTCAACAGTCCAACGGAAATCTCCTCTTTATGCTTAAAATAAAACCTACATCAAACCTGTCACCAGGGCCCCCATTAGAGCTTCCTGTTTCTGAGTGCTGCAGCCAAGGCAGCCTGTGAAAGGAAGCGCCACCCACCCCCTCTCCACGCCCACCGTGGGGCACCAGAGAGGCCACCCCCGCTTTCGCCCTTTGTAGGCCCAGCCCTAGCCCTAGCTGCTCCACTAGCCAAGGTGGGGTGTCCTAGTAGGTAACTGACCTGGAGGGAGACTGGAAGAAGCTGAGGCCTCGAAGCCCGGTGCCAGCCCCTTCCTTCCCCTCTCCCCAGGTATTGGAATATAGCATGAAGGGCCCAGAATGCACCAGTGCCCCAACCCAAGGAGGACTGTGCTGCCTAACTCTCCCACTGAGGCCCAGAGGGAAACTGGCTTGTCCAAGATCACCAGGCAACGCCACTCATTTTGTGCCGTCCACCCCAAGTCTCTCTTCCTCCAAAACTCCCACTTCTCATCCTCACTCTATGGTCTGTGTGACCTCAAGTTCAGGATTTGCCCTCTCCGAGCTTCCTGCCCCCTTGGGAACTGGGCAGGGCTTGGATGGAACACTCCTGGTTGGGGAGAGTCTATGCACCCCATCGGCCTTTCCCCTGCAGGCTCCCTTTCTGGTGCAGGGGAAAGACCCCATTCCTACTCCCAGCTCTATTCCAGCTCACTCATGGCTGGATCTCAGTTTCCTCCTCGATGAGGCAGGCCTGCTAGCCTTCCAGGAGAGTTATGAGAACCCACCACGGGGACACGTCTCCAGCCAGGCCAGCCGCTATCATCATGCCCCACCACTAGATCTCGGGGTAAACAGTGACTGTTTCGATGGCCCCACCCCAAGACTTCTCTCACCCCTTCTCTTGTGAACACAGAAGAGTCTGGAGGCCCAGCCCTTGAGAAACAAGCATTTGTGTTTATTAACCAAGGAGAGGGAAGTCAAAGCAATGCAGACTCCTAACCAGTCCCTCCTATAGTCTGCCCACCTAGGCCAGCTGCCAAGGACTAGGAAGAGCAGTGGATAGGCCCCTCCCCACTGCCCCGACCCCAGGGTGAGTTCTGCTGGGTAAGGAAGAGGAAGTCAGCAAAGGACAGAGGCCAAGGAAGGAAGGAGGAAACAGAGCCGCTGGGGAGACAGGATTGAGGAGATCCCTTGGCCCCTCACTCACAGTGGGGAAGGCAAAGCACCCCAAATGCAGCCCCACAAGAGGAACTAAGCAGGAGTACACTCATGTCAAAAACTTTGTATTGGGGGAGGGGAGGAGGGGGTTCTCAGGTGTCCAGAGTCAAGAACAAAACCCTTCGAGAGTCAGTCCTTGCCCAAGAATGCCGGTCCAGCCTCTAAGCCTTTGCCTCCATACCAAGTTCACAACGGGGTGGAGCCTCTGACATGGCTGTCTAGAGAATGGATGCAAGAGAGGTCCAGGGACCACTTGCCTCTGTAAGATCTGTCCTGTGGCGAATTCCAGGCCCAGTGGTGCCTAGCCTTCAGCTGCTGGGCTCTCCCGAGCCTGCCTTAACCCATACAGCCACTTGATCACGCGGGCATTGCGCTCCACCACCGACACGCCATAGGGAACGCGCTCCCGGGCCCGCTCCTCAACAGTAACCGAGCTGCGGCGGGAGCAGCCCCCTTCAGAGCTGCCCGGCCCAGCACTGGGCCCTGCCAGGGACACGATATCCGAGCTGGCCCGTGCCAGGTGGGCCACACCCAACCCTCTCGCCTCCTCCGGGTCCAGGCCGCAGAAGTTAAAAAAGCGCTCAAGATCAGCGGCTGCCCTAGAAAAGCGCTCGCTCAAGTCCGACTTAGAGCGTTGCAAACCCGGCGGCCGGGCTGGGCTGGAGGCGGCGGCAGGGCCGGGTGATGGGCAGGGCCGGGCAGGCGAGGCAGGCAGGGGGCGGACGTCCACTCGGCGGACCGCAGAGGTACTGGGCGGCGGTCGTGGAGGGGTGGCTGGGGGAGGACGGCCAGCTCCCTCTGCCCGTCCAGGAGTGCGGCTGGCCTCGGCAGGGGACACGGGACTATCACACAAGTTGATGAGGCTGCTGAGGATGTCCAGGTCCAGCTGGGGCCGTCGGCAGGGGCCAGGCAGGGCTCGGCGGCTGGGCGTGAGCACTGTGCGGCGAGTCTCAGGGCTAAAGAGTGGCTGTTTGGACAGCAGGGGCTGCACAGGCTCCTGGCGGGTGTTGGCCACATGCAGGCTCTTGACGTACTTGGCCTTGTCGGCCTCCAGGCGCTCCACGGCGCTCGGTTTCCGGACTCCACCATCTGCCGGCCTCCGTAGCAGGTAGCCAGGGACCTTGGTCCGCAGGCGGCAAGGTAGGGCGGGGGCGGACGGGGCTCCAGGGCTCAGCGTGTCCACAGGCATGGCTGCTGCATATCCCGAGGGCTTTAGTCTGAGGAGACCGGAGAAATGAGGAGCCACAGATCCGGGCAGAAAGTAGGCAGCTGGACACCGGCAACTGCTGCAGTGAAGGAGAGAAAAAAAAAAAAAAGAAAAAGCCGAGCGCGCTCAGACAAAGAGGCTCAGCCACGGCTGAGAGGATAAGACGCCTTCCCTATTATAAGGTGGAGACCACGCCCCTCCACAAGGAGCCAATCAGCAGGCACAAGGCAACAGGGGCGGGGCTTCAGGCCCCACCCACACCCCCTCCCTCCTGCCCCGGGAGAACCAGGCCCAGCTGAGACTAAGAGAGGAAAAAAGGTGTTAGAGAAAAAAGACCTGGGCAACCTGAGCAGAAAAGACAGGGCAAGGCACGCGCTAAAGGGAGCAAGGGAGGCTCCAGGCTCTGTGCTACGCACCAGTCAACTGAACCTCAGGTCCTCTCAACAGCCCCATTTTTTGGATGGAGAAACTGAAGCCCAGAGAGGCAACCAACTTGCTTAAGTTAACCCAGCGAGTAGGTGGCTCTGCCCTTTACCACCAAAAAGGAAGGTGCTGGCACCGGGGTGTAGGGTTAAATGACCAAGAAAAAGGGCTCCAGCCCCACACCCCACCTGGACTCCCCACAGGGAGCCTGGTACCACCTCTACCCCTCACCCATCCAGGCAGGAAGCTGCCCTGTGCCATCCACCCGCCTAGACATGCCAGGCCCCAGGCAAAGGGCAGAGCTTATAGGGAAGGAGCAAAGAAAATCTCCACCCCCGCCCCAGTGGAGTCCAGACATCCGTCAACTTCCTGCATGGAACTGGATGGCCCACGGTGATCCACAAATGCCTGTCACGTGGAAACATCAGCCCTGAGCTATGCTGTGCTGAGAGAAGCTGGAAATGTCCAAAATCACACAGCCCTGCATGGAGGCATCCGGCAGACCCTCGATCTGCCTGCAGCCATGGAATGGGCACTCACCTGGGGGGAGGGCATACACCTGGATGCACAAGTGTCTACGTGGTCACCCAAGTGTCAGGGCCTGATGCCCCAGACATCAAGCCAACCCTGACCCTGTTTCCAAGGAAGGGCCAAGCCCACAGAGTCACCCCACAAGGCCCCTTGGAGATGGGACAGAAGAAAACCCACATACCAAGTCCCAAACATTCTCATCTGTAAAATGGAGGGGGCAGGTACTTAATCTGGGTGTTCCCCAAGAAGGCTTACAGTTCAAGCCATCTAGACCCGTGCTGTCCAGCTCAACAGCCAGCAGCCACATGTGGCTATTCAACCCTAACTTTAAATTTAAATGAAATAGAAACATAAAATTCAGTTCCTGAGCTACACTAGCGGCATTTCAAGTTCTCAATAGCCACATGTGGCCAGTTGCCACTGTGTTTGGCAGCACAGAGTACAGCATTTCCATCCATGGTAGGAAGCTACATTGGACAGCCCCACCTAGACATCCAAAAATCCAGAAGGGAGTGAGTCTGGATTGGGGTGGGGAGGCAGGGATCTCTGCTGGGTGCCATCCTCCCTATAACCTCCCACAAGCCTGTGGGTCGTTGTGCAGATGGAGAAACTGAGACTCAGAGAAGTGACTTTCCCAGGTCCCAGAATAGATAAATAAGGCACTGATTTCAATACCACATCCTGTTTCTCCCTGGCGCTCCTGACCCCCTCCCGCTCCTGACCCCCTCCCGGCACTATTCCTTTTCTCCTTATCCCCTGCACAAGTACTCTATTTGTGTATGGTTGTTTTACTCTTTGTTGTCCCCATCCCCCTAAAATATCAGCTCCATGAGGGCAGGGGTGTGTGTGTGGGGGCGGGGGTTGGCTATTTTGTTCACTATACCCCAGTTTCAAGATACTGCCCTAGACACATACTAGGGCAGAATATTCAACAAAAATTTATTGAACTGAAATATTTATGGGAGCCAGATGTGAACTGGGTGATCAGGAATGAACTAGAGACATCTAGGTACCCTGCCTGCTGCAGGCATATGGGTCCAAGGTGGTAGGTGTATTGTTCCAGGAAGCTGGAAATCCAGGAGTACATAAAAACTCCAGATTCTTAACTGTCAGCATATTCAATAATAATGATTAAAACATTGCATATACAGCAAACAAAATATGTCTGCAAACATATCTGTCCCCTCCTCCTCCATCTGGCCCCCAACCACCAGCTGGAGACCTCTGCAGCAGCCATGAGTTGGGAACAGATCCTTGGGTGCTGCTCCCAAGGCAGGAGAGATGGAGTGGATGGGAAAGGAAGCCTCGCTCCACCAGGGCCGACCCCCAGGAGACCTCAGGTGGGAAGGACCTGACAGGAAAGGAGCATAGTAGAGGCAGCCAAACTCTGCCCCACCCCCAGGCCGCCACCTCCCAAACCAGTCCAACCCGTCCGCAGTGGCAGTTCCCTTGCGGGCACCATCCGGATAAAGACGGAGAAGGAGGTCAGACGGGCGGGGCCGGGGCAGAAACCCCGTGCACGACCCCGATCGGGCCCCCAGCCCCTCTGGCCCCATCTGCTGGCCCTGGGGTCCCCTCTGGCGGGGCCGGGACAGATGCGAGAGCCAACCCCGGGTTTGGCGCCGCGGGACCGCCGGCCTTCGGCTCGCCCACCCGCCCGCTGTGCGCCTTGCGCAAGCAGCTTCGCCTCTTTACAGACTCGGATACCTTATCCGTGAAATGAGGTTAAAAATAGACCTTCCTGAGCCTCCAGGTCACGATAAGGATGGAGAGATCAAACAGGTCGAGGGCTTTCCTCAGCATCTGGCAAAAAGGCGGAGCCACGAACCAGGTTCCTGGTCTTTAAGAAGATTTCGACTAACCAAGTCCACAGACCACCCCCACGTAGGGGTCTCTAAGCAAGCCCCACGAGGGTCTGTCCCAGCCCACACCGCGGACAAAGCAGGCCCAAGACAGAGGTTGATCAGTGAGCTGACCTCAACAGCCCCATGTCACGGGTGGGCAAACGGAGGTGCAGCGGCTCCCGCCAGGTGAAGCCAGGGTCCCAAGTCCCCAAGCGGGACTCAACGTCCCCTCTGAGGCCTCCTCTCACCGCCCAATGCCCCACCCACGGATTCAAATGCCTCCCATGAATGCCCCCAACCGCCCGCCCTTCTGGCTTGCATCCCGGGGGCTCGCATCCCCCCCTGGCCCCCTCCCCACTAGCTCCCCAGCGTCAGCCTCCAGAGGCCGCGGGGCAGGGTTGGGGGGAACTCAGATCCCCAGTCTGGCTTTTGCTCTCCCTCAATTCCGGAAAAGCTTGAGGACTCCCGGTGGCGGGGGACGGGGGGTCGGCTAGCAGGGCGCTGTGTGACCCTTGCCACTCGCCGCCCCTCTGAGTCCGAGTTGGCCTGGCTCTCAAATGAGGGAGAGAGCGGCACGATCCCCGCGGTCCTCTTGAAGCCGAAAGGTAGATCCCTGCCCCGTTCCCGCCGTCCTGGGGTGGAGGGGTGCTCGGGCCGCCCCCTACCCCGGCTGGGCGCCCCCCGCCCCGGTCCGCACGTACCTGGCTGCGCCCGCGCCGCCGGCCTGCGCTCCTCCGGCCCGGCCCACCTGGGGCTCCGGCAACCTGAGTTTGCGCAACTTCCGGCGGCCGCGGGCAAGTGAACCCGCTGGTCCAGGTATTATCCGAAAAGGGTAAGGAAAGCCAGGCAGGGGCCAGAACCCGAGCCCCGGCCGCTGGCAGTTGGCCTGGCTCAGGAACTGGGTCCGACCCGCTCCAGGACCACCCAGGGAAGTTCTTCCGGGAGCCGAGACCCGCCCACCGCACACCTGGCGCGCGGAGTCCCCGTGGCTCTGGCAGGCAAGCGCACCCATCTTAGAGATGGACAAACTGAGCCCCCCTCCCTGACACTCAGAACGACCGCCAGGTAATGTTCACTGTGCCAGGCACGGAAAAGTGTTTTTCTTGGTATCGGGTAACCCATTTTAATCTTCCCAACAATCACTATCTGGTGAGTTCTATTGTTACCCCATTTGACTAATGGTAAACTGAGGCTGAGAGAGGCTGAGTCACTAGCCCAAAATCACTCTGGGGAGTCCAGCCTGCGCTCTTTCCCTCCAGACCAAGGCTTAACGCCACCACTTTCTAGCTGTGTGTCCCTGACCAGGCTGCGGGACCCTCCTGGTGCTCCATTCTGTCACGTGTAGAGTCCATCCCTCTGGAACAGGCTGAGCCTGAGGATGCCTTGGCTGCCTTGTGAAAACTGTTAACATCGGTAACAACAGCCGTCATAGTAACAACAATAACTAGAATTTTGGGGTGCCAGGCACCATACTCATTTAAATCCCCAGAGCCCCCTCATTTAATCCCATGAGACTGCAGCCCTGCAGGAAGGAATTCCCAGAGGGAGGTGACTGTCACCTCTTCCACCCCAAGTCCTATAACTCACTGCAGGTAGGAACATTTGATAGGCCATTTTTTCATGGGAATCCTGAGGCCCAGAGAAGGAGCTGTCCCCCAGGCCTCAGCCTCAGCCCTCTGCCCCACTCAGGCTGAAGAGGCTCCTGTTCCATGTCTGTGCCTGTGGGAGCTGGGCCAGGACTAGTGTACAGGGCATGAGGAGACCGGCAGTGATGCACATCAGCTTTCCTTCCCCCTCAGCACTGCAGCCTCCTCCAGTCCCTGACTTTACAGGGGACGGGGCAACAAGTCCATCATCCTCCAAGTGGCCTGCTGAGCCCTGCCTAGCCCTCCACTGAGGCAGAAATGGGGGATGGGGAGGGAAGGCTCCTTCAGGCACTAATAGTAACAGCAAAGCAACAATAATGATTTTCATAATAGCAAAGAAAAGAACAGTCCTTCCTTTCCAGCCTCGGCCCCGGACCCTACAGCTGCCAAGACGCTGATGCCTAAGAAGAACCGGATTGCCATTTATGAACTCCTTTTTAAGGAGGGAGTCATGGTGGCCAAGAAGGATGTCCACATGCCTAAGCACCCGGAGCTGGCAGACAAGAATGTGCCCAACCTTCATATCATGAAGGCCATGCAGTCTCTCAAGTCCCGAGGCTGCGTGAAGGAACGGTTTGCCTGGAGACATTTCTACTGTTACCTTACCAATGAGGGTAGCCAGTATCTCCGTGATTACCTTCATCTGCCCCCAGAGATTGTTCCTGCCACCCTACATCTGCCCCCCGAGATTGTTCCTGCCACCCTACACCGCAGCCATCCAGAGACTGGCATGCCTCGGCCTAAAGGTCTGGAGGGTAAGCGACCTGCAAGACTCACAAGACGGGAAGCCGACAGAGATACCTACAGACAGTGTTCTGTGCCCCCTGGTGCTGACAAGAAAGCCGAGGCTGGGGCTGGGTCAGCAACCGAATTCCAGTTTAGAGGCGGATGTGGTCGTGGACGTGGTCAGCCACCTCAATAAAATTGGAGAGGATTATTTCACATTGAATAAACTTACAGCCAAAAAAGAAAAGAACAAATCTCATCTGAGCACTTTCTTTGTACCAGACACTGTTCTAAGCTCTATAAAATGTTAACTAATTTAATCCTCACACCTACCCTGTGAGGGCTACTATTATTATGCCCATTTTCAGATGAGAAAACTGAGGCTCCAAGAGGTAAGGCCACTTGCCCAAAATTACACAGCTGATTAATGGTAGAGCCAGGATTGGAACCCAGGCTCACGTCTGGGGAGGGGAGGTGGAAGAGACGGTGTTTTCAGTGTTGGGCTTTGGCCACTCACCAGATGTGCCCCCCAAGGAAGTCCCAAGGAATCTACTGCCTCGTCGGCTGGACCCCAGAGGGAGAAACCACCTTAGGAAGCACTCCCTGGTTTTGGTTCTGAGTCTCGGTTTCCTCTGCTGTAAAATGGGGGCAATAACGGCAATGTTTTCCCAGCAGAAATAGTCTCATTACTGCTGTGTTTAAACCCTCCTGTGGCTCCCTTACAATAAAATCCAAGCTCCCTGCAGTGAGCTGAGATTGAGCCACTGCACTCCAGCCTGGACAACAGAGCGAGACTCTGTCTCAAAAAAAAAAAAAAAAAAAAATCCAAGCTCCCCACTTGGCCCTCAGGCCTTCCAGGACTCAGTCCTTGTCCAAATCTCCCATCTTATCTCCAACCTCTTTCCTGCTCTGGCCACAAAGCCCTCCCTGCTGTTCCTGAACACAAGGTCTTTCCTGCCTCAGGGCTTTTGCACCAGCTGTTCTCTGTCTGGAACCTCTTCCCTCACCCCCTTCAGATCTCATTTCAAATGTCATCTCCTCCAAGAGACCCCCCTCAGCAATTTCACCCATTTTATTCCCTTCCGAGCACTCATTACATCCTGTCATTTTAGATACTCTTTTATCTAGGACAGGAAATATAACTCGTTTCCTATCTCTCCCACTGGACCATGAGCTCCATCACACCCTTCCAATTTTCTTCCTTCAGGGACCAAACACAAGAGGAAATACCATTGAACAAGTGGCTGTTCTGGACCCAGGCCACCTCAAAGGCCAAGGCCACTCATCAAGAGGTATATATTAAATGTATAAAGCTTTTTCTTATATCAGTAAGAAAGAGAGAAGAAAGAAAGAGAGGAAGAAAGAAAGGAGAGAAAGTTAAACATATCTGTCAAGAATAACACAAAAGTGATGTTGTGTCCTTCTTAGTACATGGTATCAGAAGGCTTCTTTTTTCTTTTTTTAGAAATGAGGTCTCACTGTGTTGCCCAGGTTGGAGTGCACTCCATAGCTCACTGCAGCCTCAAATAGATGGGCTGAAGCAATCCTGCCACCTCAGCCTCCTGAGTGGCTGGGACTATAGGTACATTACCACACCCACTCATAACAACAGTTTGTCTTAATCTTAGTGATCAGCCAATTCCTTGGTTAAGGCAGTATCTGCCAAATTTCTCCACTGTACAGTTATTATTTTCCCTTTGTAATTAATAAATATCTTGTGAGAAGAAAAAAAAAAAAAAGGCCAGGGTCCCTAAGCACCAAGCCTCCTCCCCAAACCCTGACCGTGCTCCTGGCCTTTCCAGACCTGTCCTACTCTTCCTCCAACTTCAAGTCACCCCCATTCAAGCTGGGTTCTGATCACTTCTACCCAAGTCCTGTTCTTTCTCCAAAGCCACCATATACAAACCTCTGCACACACTGGTTCTGCTGCCTGCAGTGGTCTTCACGACTCCATCCCCCTGGCCATATCTGTAAGGTATAGCATGGACTCCAGAACCCATTCAAATCCTAGCTCCACCAATGATTAGCTATGAGACCTTGGATAAAATACTCAACTTCTCCATGTCTCAGTTTCCCTAACTGCAAAACAGGACTCACAACAGTGCCTCCCTCTCTGCATGAGGTCCATGCATGACAAATGTCACCAAAGTGCAGGCTATGATAACTATTCAACCAAATAGATCATCCAGTGCCCAGCTCCTGAGGGAGGCCTTCATCAGCCCAGAATGCTGATCCACTATTCTCAGAGGTTACAAATCTAAGAGAAGCACAGGTAATGGTTAAGAATGCAGAGTCATGGCTGGGTGCGGTGGCTCAAGCCTGTAATCCCAGCACTTTGGAGGCTGAGGCAGGTGGTTCACAAGGTCAGGAGTTCAAGACCAGACTGGCCAAGATGATGAAACCCCGTCTCTACTAAAAATATAAAAATTATCCCAGCATGGTGGCGGGGGCCTGTAATCCCAGCTACTCAGGAGGCTGAAGCAGGAGAATCATTTGAACCCGGGACACAGAGGTTGCAGTGAGCCGAGATGGCGCCACTGCACTCCAGCCTGGGCAACAGAGCGAAACTCTGTCTCAAAAAAAAAAAAAAAAAAAAAAAAAAAAACAATGCAGAGTCACTTGAACAGACATTTCTCCAAAGATATACAAATGGCCAACAGGCACAGGAAAAGATGCTCAACACCATTAGTCATTAGGGAAATGTAAATTAAAACCACAATGAGATACCACATCACACCTCTGAAGATGGCCATTACCAAAAAAAAAATACAAACAGAAAATAACAAGTGTTGGTGAAGATGTTGAGAAATTAGCACTTTGTGCACTGCTGATGGACACATAAAATGGTGCAGTCACTGTGAAACACAGTAAAGTAGTTCCTCAAAAAATTAAACAGAATTACCATAGGATCACCCAGCAATTCCACTTCTGGGTGTATACCCAAAACAATTAAAAACAGGAACTCAAACAGATATTTGTACATTCATGCTCAAAGCAGCATTAATCACAACAGCCAAAAGCAATCCAAGTGTCCATCAAGGAATGAATGGATAAACAGAATGTAGCATATACATAGAATATTAGAATAGATTATTCCGCCATAAAAAAGAAAATTCTAACACATACGACAACATGGGTGAAACTTAAAGGCATTATGCTAAGTGAAATAAGCCAGACACAACAAGACAAATACTGTTATGATTCCATTTATAATACCTAGAGGTACCCAAAGTAGTCAAATTCACTCAAACAGAAAGTAGAATGGTGATTGCCAGGCACTGGGGGGAGAGGCAACGGGGAATGTACTTAATGCCACTGAACTGTATACTTAAAAGTGGTTACAATTGGTAAATTTTATTTTATATACATTTTAATTCACTCACCGCCCCACCCCACCCCCCGAAAAAAATGTAAAATTTAGAGCCAGACTCTCTGGGTTCAAACTCCACCTCTAGGTTATCTTATGCAAATTATTAAACCTCTCTTGTGCTCAGTTTCCCCTCTGCAAGATGGAAATAAGAACAGCAGTAATTACCTTATATCACAGAGTTGAGGGAATTAAATGAGTTCATACTTGTAAAGTACTTAGAACACAGTAAATGCTCAAGAGGTGTTAGTGATTTTTATTCTTTGGTGAGGGGGTGGGAGGTGTGGTTTCCAAAGGTTATAATTTTCATGACATTCTACACCCAACCCGCCCCCTTCCTCCCACCTGCTTCTTTCTTTCCCTTCAGCAGAAGCCTGGCCTAGATTTGGGGAGGCCCTTGCCTGCCCCAGAGGAGATTGGGAAGGCTCCAGGCAGTGGCAAGGGGCCAGCCAGCAGGGCAGCCCCAGCTCAATTTCAGCCCAGCTGTCCAGGTCAGGGACACCCAGCTGGGCCACCTCCAGAGCCACACCAGGCCCTGAGCTATTTCTGGAGGCCTCCCAGACGCTGGTGCCCTGGCCTGCCCAGGAGTCAGCCTTGCTCAGGGTGGCCTTGCACTAACATTAGGAAGGGAGAAGGGAGTAGGCTGTGGAATGGGTGTGGATGTGGACATCTAGGCCCACTGATACCAAGTTGATCTTCTAGGCCTAGGTCTGCACTTGAGGTTGCAAAATGGGGATGAAGGATTTTGCAGTGGGGACAGAATGAAAGGTAACACATGCAAGGTCTTGGGGAGGGGCCTGGCACGCAGGACTAGAAAGGTGAGGGGGAGGCAGATCCACAGCCACGCCCACTTCCTATCCTAGACTGCCCTCTGCCCAGGCCTGAGTGCACCATCATGACTTCTTAGCTCAGCCCAGAGACTGAAGAAACTTACTCAATGTCACAGAGCAGTCAGGGACAGGGCAGTGGTTTCATGATTTATAAATATGCATATATATACACATATATACATATATACATATACATACACATATATACATATACACATATACATATATATACATATATGTGTGTGTGTATATATATATGTATATATATATAGAGAGAGAGAGAGATGGGAGGACTGCACTTCATGAAGGCTGTGTGAGTTAACCTCCTGCCTGCAGAACACACAAATGGTCCATGAACGTTAGTTTCAGTTATCTTGATTACTGAGGTTTTGGGCATCCCTAAATTTTGCACTGGCTCAATTGCCTCAGCCCCTGCCTTGCATCACTGTGGGAGAAGATGATAAATTTGCTAATAAGTAAAAAAACCAAAACATGCAAGAACCAGAGCAGGGCTTATGAAGTCAATAAATAATATTTGTTGAAAGAATAAAGGAAAGCCTTGTTTTCTTTCTGAGTCCTCGGAGATCCTGTCCCCCAAAGCCAGGGGGAGGCTCCAGAGGAGAGAGGATATGGAACTCCCTTATGAAGAGATTCAAGGCTCTCAAAATGCATGATTCTGTGTGTCAAGGATTCTAAGATTGAAGCCAGAGGGACTAGGAGCTAACCACTGCATTGTCCGACTGTGACTTCGAAAAGGGGCTTAACTTCTTAGAAGCTCCGTTTCCCCACCTACAAAAGGAGACTGACAATAGCAACCTAGGGGGCAGGGGGTGTCCCCAGGAGACACAGCAGGGTCTGGCCTAGGTCAAGCTGCTCCACCTGGGGGGATTCCGGCCCCACTCCCAATTCCAAAGTCTCTGGTGACTAGTGGCTTTGGTTTAGGGACTGGCTCTATTCCCTTCCCCAAACTGGGGATGATTCCCAAGAGGCCAGCAGCGACTCTGGGGGCTGGAGAATCTGCTGCCCCTGCATCCAGCCCAGAAATGTCAGTCCCGTCCGATCCCCAAAGAGTGGTCCTCTGTCCCCGTAGACAGAAAGGCGCCAAATGAGCCGAGTCCAACCCCAGACTGCGGAGAAGGAAAGACAGACGCCCAAAAGGGGTATCCCGAGGACAGTGTGGGGCGCGGGGATATGTGATCCAGCCAGGGGTCTACAGGTCCCTGCCGATAAAACGCTGGGAAAAACCAGTTGCCCGTCTGGGCCTCTCAAGGCAAGTCCAGATGTGACTAGACTAGGGGCTGCGAGGTGGGGCAGAAAGACTTGAACTGGATTCTCCGCCAGAGCTCGCCGGGCCGGGACACTTGCCTCTCTGAGCCTCAGAGTCCTCATCTGTGAAATGACACGCAGGTACGACGCGGGGAGAAAGCAGACAGCAGACGCTCGGGGAACGGAGCCCCCCAGACCCGGGGTCGCACCCGGAACCACCCGCGCCCTCACCTGGAGCCCGCGCTAGGCGTGTCCCGGCTCCTCTCGCGCAGGCTTTGGAGAGGCTGACAGCTCGGACCCGGGCCGGTAGTGGCCGCCCCCAACGACGCCCAGGAGGCCCCAGCCCCGCGTGGGCACCTTTGGGGTCCCCTTTGGAGCTGCCCTCCGCAGTCGAGCTGAGCGGGTGGCCCTCACTGTCGAAGGCCCCCACCGCCGGGAGAGTCCGTGGGGCGCCGTGGAAGGGGAAGTGAGCACGCCGCCCCCCTTCACACCAGAATGGTTCGCCCCGGACTTCCTGATTGGTTCCTGGCTTCCGTTCGAACGGCGCGCCGCCAGGGTTGCCAGGCGACCGCTTAGCTTCAGCCGCCCGAAGGAGAGGCGCTGCTCAGCAGCTCCGCCCGCTCCTCCCAGCCGGCCCCACCTTCTTCCTGCCGCCGCTTCAGCCCCGGCGCCTGGTTCTTTCCCTTCCTCCTCCTCCCTCCCGCGTCCAGCTGGGACTTCCTCTAGGACCCCAGCTGGAAGAGCTCCAGTTGGAGGACCCTGGCTGGTTCCTAGTCCTGACTTTGACGCTAACTCCCTATGTGACCCGGTGCAAGCCCCTTCCTTTCTCTGTTCTCCTAACTGCATGATGATGAGTGAGTTAATTTTAAAATGTGCATACCCAGCAGTCCCGAAATTTACAAAGGAAATGACCAAAGATATGAGCAAAGATTAATATTGCTCAGCCTTATTCATCATAGCAAAATAATGGAAACAACTTCAATGCCTCTTGGAAGGGATTGGTTATATAATTCCATCCTGTGGAGGAGCTAACTTAATTGAGCTTTTTACATGCCAGGTAGCTTTACAGAACAACTCTTGTCAAGGCTTATGACATAACCCTCTAAAAGCACTTTTAATTATTAACACTTTATTTATTTCTTTTTCTTTTCTTTTTTCTTTTTTTTTTTTTTTTTTGAGATGGAGTCTCACTCTGTTGCCCAGGCTGGAGTGCAGTGGCAGGATCTCAGCTCACAGCAGCCTCAATCTCCTGGGGTCAAGCAATCTTCCCACCTCAGCCTCCCAAGTAGCTGGGACTACAGGTGTGCACCACCACACCCGGTATTTTCTGTATTTTTTGTAGAGATGGGGTTTTGCCATGTTGCCCAGACTGATCTTAAACTCCTGAGCTCTAGCAATTCTACCAACTCAGCCTCCCAAAGTACTAGGATTACAGGCATGAGCCACGCCACCTAGCCTAATTTTTCCCACTTTCTGATGAGGAATATTATGCAGCCATTAAAAGTGAAGTAGCTACCAGGAGCAGTGGCTCACACCTGTAATCCCAGCACTTTGGGAGGCTGAGGCGACCAGATCACCTGAAGTCAGGAGTTCAAGACCAGCCTGGCCAACGTGGTGAAACCTCGTCTCTACTAAAAATACAAAAATTAGCCAGGCGTGGTGCCACATGCCTGTAATCCCAGCTACTCAGGAGGCTGAGGCAGGAGAATAGATTGAACCTGGGGTGTGGGGGATGCAGTAAGCTGAGATCATGCCACTGCACCCCAACCTGGGCAAGAGATCATCTCAAAAAGATAAAAATAAAAGTGAAGTAGCTAAAAGATATTTAAAGATAGGGGGAAATGCTAAGTATTAAACATTGGTTTATTTATGTTTTTTAGAGACAGGGTCTAGCTCTGTTGCCCAGGGTGGAGTGCAGTGGTGCAATCATAGCTCACTGTAACCTAGGTTGAAGCAATCCTCACACCTCAGCCTCCAGAGTAACTTGGACTACAGGCCCACATCACCATGTCAAGCTACAGGTCTCGCTATGTTGCCCCAGGCCAGTCTAGAACTCCTGGCCTCAAGTGATCCTCCTGCTTTGGCCTCCTGAATTGCTAGGATTACAGGCATAAGCCAATGCACCCCTCCCAAATTTTTTTGAAGTACAGTATGCTTCAAAACACTATGTACAGCATAAATATGTATTAAATACATATGTATATGTGTATAATCATCTATAATCACAGCAGTTAATTTCTTCTTTCTGTTTTTGTGAATTTTCCAAATTTCCAATACTTGAACATGTCAAAAAAGTATATTTTTAGGGGGATTAGAATGAATTAACTCTAAGGGCCTTTAAGGTGAGGAAATTTTATAGCAGTCAGTCTGAATTGCTCAATTTGGAACCAGCTTCTCTGTTTTATTCCAGCTGGTGTCTTTTATTCTTTGTTTGGATTGCCAATAATTGAGAACTTACTGCGTAAACCCCTGGGTGGGCAGGGGAGGGAGCTAATAATATATCAATAGCTAATAATGATTGTACACTCTGGCATGGACACCAACCAAATCAGAGCCAACCACTGTCATAAACAGGGAGTCTGCTGTATCCGTGAGGACCAGCTAAATATCAATCCTGGCCCTGTGCCCTCTGCTACATTGTGTTAGGGCTTTATACACATCATCTCATTGGACTTCATGACTATCTAAGGCGAGAGATCCTGCTATTATTCCCATTATATAGATGAGAAAACTAAGGTCGGTCTGGATCCAGAATGAATTCTCTGATCCACTCTGTTACATTCCCTTGTAAACATGTGAGAACTGTTTGGGAGTAACAGTGAGGAAAGGCAAGGGGGATCCTGTGATCCTGTAAGACACAAGAGAAAATTGAGCAGGTGGCTTCAGCCTAGGGAGACTTCTTTTTTTTTTTTTTTTTTTTGAGACAGAGTTTCACTCTTATCGCCCGGGCTGGAATGCAATGGCACGATCTCAGCTCCCTGCAACCTCTGCCTCCCGAGTTCAAGTGATTTTCCTGTCTTAGCCTCCTGAGTAGCTGGGATTACAGGTGCCCGCCATCATACCCGCTAATTTTTTGTATTTTTAGTAGAGACAGGGTTTCAGTATGTTGGTCAGGCTGGTCTCGAACTCCTGACCTCAGGCGATCCACCCACCTCGGCCTCCCAAAGTGCTGGGATTACAGGCGTGAGCCACCACGTCCAGCCCTAGGGAGACCTCTTTAAGAAAAAATTACAGATATGAAATTAAGTAATAAAGTGAAGATTTGATTAGAAAGAGACAAGAAACCACAATAAGGTGGCTCATGCCTGTAATCCCACCACTTTGGGAGGTTGAGGTGGAAGGATTGCCTGAGCCCAGGGGCTTCAGACCAGCCTGGGCAACAAAGCGAGACCCCCAGCTCTACAAAAAAATTTTAAAAAGAAATTAGCTGGCCAGGCACGGTGGCTCATACCTGTAATCCTAGCACTTTGGGAGGCCAAGGCTGGTGGATCACCTGAGCTCAGGAGTTTGAGACCAATCTAGACAACGTGGCAGAACCTCATCTCTACTGAAAATACAAAAAATTAGCTGGACGTGGTAGTGGGCACCTGTAATCCCAGCTACTTGGGAGGCTCAGCCAGGAGAATCACTTGAATCTGGGAGGCAGAGGTTGCAGTGAGTCAAGATTGCACTACTGCACTCCAAGCTGGACGACAGTGAGACTCCGTCTCAAAAAAAAAAAAAAAAAAAGGAAAAAAGAAATTAGTCAGGCATGGTGGCACGTGCCTATAGGCCTATAGTCCCAGCTACTCAGGAGGCTGAGAGGGAGGATTGCTTGAGACCAGGAGGTTGAGGCTGCAGTAAGCCATGATTTCACCACTGCATTCCAGCCTAGACGACAGAGCAAGACCCTGTCTCAAAAAAAAAAAAAGAGAGAAATTGCACAAACGTTACAAAACCCAGAAAAATAACATTCTTTTTATTAGCTGCCTGTCTGACAAACACATCTGTAATACTTTCCATAAACTAGCTGCTGGCTCCGTGTATACATTCAAACCTCTCCTTCACATTCTTGTGGAACTGAGTGCTGTAGGACCATTCATATATCTTGAGATATAACCTCTGATCCTGAATCTTGACGCCACAACAAGTTGAGTCAGCTCAGTAGGCTCGGTATGGATATATTCCTGGAAGCCATTTCAATACCAGGTCAGTTAGTAATGATTTTTCACAAAAGTGACTGGAAACAATATAAATATATCCCACTAAACCCAAAGTAAATGTTAAGGTCCTTTTAGCAAGATGCCCAAACTGCTCACACCAACCCCAACATCATCTGATGCAAAGGGAAGTTGGAATGAAAGGAGATAGTGGTTTTAACAGAATGCGGTTAAGATGCCTTACATTGGTGAATTTTACAGAAGCACATGGCCATGTGAACACATCACTAGGGTGCTTCCCAGACCTCAACTTCCCTGTTACTAACCAGGAATGACAACAATGGTGTTGACCAAATTCTTCTCTGAGATATGTAACTTTAATCAGGGGTTGGGAGATATTTGAGATACCTGGATAAAGGCCCTGCTCACTGACCCTTGCATCTTCAAGTTTGCCTCTGCCATGCACAGCCCAGAGCTTAAAACTAGACAAAACAAAAACCGAGAGGCCCATTCCTAGATTGAGAAAGTGAGGCAGAGGGCAGAAGGAACTTTGTCAGGATCCCAAATTAGGCCATGTAAAGAGAGATCATCTGGGCGCACTCAGATTCTAGAATTGTAGGCATCTTTACGTGCCAACAGCATATTGGTCTTCTATTTTCAGGACTATATTAAGCACCTGGTGCCAATTCAGAGTATTCAAGTCCTCCCAGTCCTTCTCCTCCCCCACCATGGGGAGTGGTGAGAGAGAAGAAAAAGGTGGATAAACTGTCATTAACTACACCCAGATCAGAGAGAACTGGGCGGTCTGTATGGCCTTATCCTGACCCAGCACATGAGCAATGATAACATCTCGCCTTGTTGACAGGCCTATGGCTGGTTCCGTGTGTGGGTTTTGCCTCCTTCAGAACGTTGACCTTAGCAGTATTTTTGCCACTCAGCTCGAAACCAAGATGAAATCAGCCCCAGATGTCAGCTCTCTGTCTCCTGTGCACCTATGGCTCTGTTTTCTTTAGTTTCATTTAATTTAAAGGGTGTTGTCTCTCTATGAGTTTACTTGCACCTGAACTTTTCTGGATTTATCCACCAGAAACTGGTCCCAGTGGTGGCTACTTGTGCTGACTGAGGGCAAAGGGGCGGGGGAAAGACTTTTATAAAATATTTTTGGCCGGGCGTGGTGGCTCATGCCTGTAATCCCAGTACTTTGGGAGGCCAAGGTGGGTGGATCACCTGAAGTCAGGAGGTCAAAACCAGCGTGGCCAACATGGTGAAACCCCATCTCTACTAATAATACAAAATTAGCAGGGCATGGTGGTGGGCACCTGTAATTCCAGCTACTCGGGAGGCTGAGGCAGGAGAATCACCTAAACCCGGGAGGCGGAGGTTTCAGCGAGCCAAGATCGCACCATTGCACTCCAGCCTGGGCGACAAGAGCGAAACTCTGTCTCCAAAAAAAAAAAAAGAAAATATTTTTATACTTTTTGGATTTTGTACCTTGTAAAGGTATTATCTATTTTTTTAAAGTAACATTTTAAAGGCATTCTATGAGAGAACAAAATAAGGTAGTGAAATAAAAGAAAACTCATCCCAAAATATGTCATTCCAAACACTGTGCATGAGAAGGTAAATTGAGACGTTGCTACTGAAGGAGAATATAGTTACATTTATTTATTTTTTAAATTTTTTTGAGACAAGGCCTCACTCTGTTGCCCAGGCTGGAGTGCGGTGGTGCAAACACAGCTCACTACAGCCTCGACTTCCCAGGCTCAGGTGATGCTCCCACCTCAGCCTCCCACGTAGCTGGGACTACAGGTGTCTGCCCCCATGCCCAGCTAATTTTTCTGTAGAGACAGGGTTTTGCCATGTTTCCCAGGCTGGTCTGAAACTCCTTGACTCAAGCAATCTGACCATCTTGCCTCCCACAGTGCTGGGATTACAGGCATGAGCCACCACGGCCAGCTATAGTCACATTCTTTTTTTTTTTTTTTTTTTTCTTTTTGAGACGGAGTTTCACTCTTGTTGCCCAGGCTGGCGCCCTCTCAGCTCACCGCAACCTCTGCCTCCTGGGTTCAAGCAATTCTCCTGCCTCAGCCTCCCGTGTAGCCGGGATTACACGCGTGCACCACCATGCCCAGCTAATTTTGTATTTTTAGTAGAGACGGGGTTTCTCCATGTTGGTCAAACTGGTCTCCAACTCCCAACCTCAGGTGATCCGCCCGCCTTGGCCTCCCAAAGTGCTGGGATTACAGGGATGAGCCACCATGCCCGGCCCAGTCACAATTCTTTGAAAAAATTAAATGCTGTATCAATGGACTTGTACTCTGATCCAGCAACTGTGCATTTAGAAATTGACCCTAAGCAAATAATTAAGCTGATTCAGAAGGGCTTAATTAGAAGAATATTTACTATGGCATTGCTACTTTTTTTTTTTTTTTTGAGATAGTCTCACTCTGTCGCCCAGGCTGAAGTGCAGTGGCACAAACACTGCTCACTGCAGCCTCAGCCTCCCGGGTTCAAGTGATTCTCATGCCTCAGCATGAGGCATGAGAAGAATCACGCCCTTCTACTTGGGAGAAGTAGCTAGGATTACAGGCGCACACCACCACATCTGGCTAATTTTTGTATTTTTAATAGAGACAGGGTTTCACCATGTTAGCCAGGCTGGTCTCAAACTTCTGACCTCAGGTGATCCACCCACCTCGGCCTCCCAAAGTGCTGGGATTACAGGCATGAGCCACTGAGCCCAGCCTGGCATTGCTATTAATGGCAAAAAGAAAAAAAGAAACGAAAACCACCACAAGCTGATTAGCTGGCCACAGGGCAACAGGAATGGTGAACGGGACAATAAGACTCTCTCAGGGCCTCTCATGAGGTGTCATCTGAAGGCTGGACAAGGGTAGTTCACTAACATGACTGGCAAGTTGGGACAGATGTTGCCTGGGGGCCTCAGTCCCTCCCCAAATGGCCTACTCCACAGGGCTTCTTGAGTAACCTCAGGACATGGCAGCTGGCTTCCCTCAGAACTAGCAATCCCAGAGATCACGGTGGGGGTTGTGATGGCTATTATGGCCTAGCTTTAGAAGTAACCCACTGTCACATCTGTCATATGCTATTGGCCAAGCATGTGGGATGTGAGATGTATTGGTGTGGCCATCCTGGGGAGACGCACTTTGCCACCCCAGGTTATTCCAGTGTGTAGTAGCCAGGGTTGAGGACCATGGAGCCTGCAAGCTTCATAAACAAGGAAACAGAGCAGGTAGGAACAATGCATCAGCCAGAGGGAACGTTCGGGGTCACAAGCAAATTCTTTCATCTTTCTAAGCTTCAGCTTCCTCACCTGTAAAATGGGAGTTAACCGTGCGGTATTAGTTTGTTTTCACGCTGTTGATAAAAACATACCTGAGACTGGGCAATTTACAAATGAAAGAAGTTTAATGGACTTCCACAAGGCTGTGGAGGCCTCACAATCATGACTGAAGGCAAGGAGGAGTAAGTCACATCTTACGTGGATGGTGGCAGGCAAAAAAGAGAGCCTGTGCAGGGAAACTCCAATTTTTATAACCATCAGATCTCGTGAGACCCATTTTCACTATCACAAGAACAGCGCAGGAGAGACCTGCCCCCACAGTTCAATCACCCCCTACCGGGTTCCTCCCACGACACATGGGAATTGAAGCAGTTACAAAACAAGGTGAGATTTGGGTGGAGACACAGCCAAACCATATCACATGCCTACTTCCCAGGCTTGTGAGAGGCACCCTGAATGACCCTCTGCACCCTGTGGCTGTTGTTTCTGCTGCTATTTTGGGTGGTTTGTTTGATCAGTATGAGCTCATGAGGCTGTGTGTCCCAAGGTATCACTGTCTGTCCAAACCCACTAAGGGCTCTCCAGTATGCTCTGAATTCCATGGCGTTTGGGAGCGGACCCTGGTCAACCTCATCCATTATCACCCTCCCACTCAGCCCACCTGGCTCCAGCCAATGGCGCTGGTCTGCTTGTCAAATGCACCAAGCAACCTTGGGCCTCAGGACCTTTGCGCTTGCTGTTCCCTCTGCTTGGGTTTTTCTTCCCCCAGACAGTCATACAGCTCTCCCTTACCTCTTTCCACACTTCCTTTGCATCTTTGTTCAAATGTCATCTCCTCTGGGAAATCCCTCCCCACTTCCCCCATGGTTCCTGTGGTCTCTCTGCATAGCATTCCAACCTCCAGACATGTGGTGTGGCCCGTGCTTGCATGTTGGCTGTCTCCTCCACCAACTGTGAGTGCCCAGAAGGCAGTATCCACACTTCTCTTGCCCACTTGTCCTGCAGTGAGAGATTAGCCATGCCTATCTCCACATTAAAGTCTCTGAGAAGTATTAGAGTGGAAACTTCTTTCTCTTTGCTTACACCACATTTCCCAAACACATTTAACCCTGGAGCCCTATGTCCACACAACACTTATGAAACGGTCCATAGAAATAGTGAAAACATGGCCAGGCATGATGGCTCATGCCTGTAATCCCGGCACTTTGGGAGGCCAAAGCAAGCAGATCATTTGAGGTCAGGAGTTTGACACCAGCCTGGCCAACGTGGTGAAACCCTGTCTCTACGAAAAATAAAAAAATAAAAATCAGCTGGGCGTGGTGGCGGGTGCCTGTAATCCCAGCTACTCAGGAGGCTGAGGTAGGAGAATTACTTGAACCTAGAAGGCAGAGGTTGCAGTGAGCTGAGATCGTGCCACTGCACTCTAGCCTGGGTGACAGAGTGAGACCCTGTCTAAAAAAAAAAAGAAAGAAAAGAAATCGTGAAAACACTGTCTCCAGAGGGTGGGTCTCCAGGATGTGATGAGGGACACTTCCTTCTCTGCCAGTGCCCCCCTTGAAAGCACAGAGTGCTTCCCCTGAGACACAGGGACTGCCCTCAGTATCCAGCTCCCCACAGCCCATGCCTCTCAAAGCACCATCACTGCCTCCAGCTCCCACCTTCAGAAAGAATCGGGCCCAGCTTCCTATGGGAGCACTTCAGGTCTGAGGACATGCCCCACTGGCTTAGCCATACTGTGGACCCATCTTTAATGGGAACGATAATTTCCCCTACGATGTAAGATGTCACATCAAGTCTCTGAAATGATGCTGGCAAAGCTTTTAGCACAGAGCCTGCCCAGAGCATGGTTCTATAAACAGGCATTGTGCTAATGATGACATCAGAGGGCATAAGTCTGCTCCGGCTGCCAAAACAAAACATCAGAGACTATGTGGCTCAAACAGCACACATCTATTTCTCACAGCTCTGGAGCCCAGAGGTACCAGATGGAGGTGCCAGCTGACCAGCTGATTCAGTCCCTGGTGAAGGCTCTCTTCTTGGCCTGTGGCTGGCCACCTTCTCCTATGTCCTCACATAGCTTTTCCTTGGTGCATGGAACTAGGGAGGGTTAGAGAGTTGGTGAGAGACAGAGAGAGAAATCCCTCTTTCTCTTCCTTGTTTGTTTGTTTTTTGAAATGGAGTCTCTTGCTCTGTTACTCAGGGTGGAGTGCGGTGGTGCAATCTCGGCTCACTGCAACCGCCTCCCAGGTTCAAGCAATTCTCCTGCCTCAGCCTCCTGAGTAGCTGGAATTACAAGTACGCGCCACCACGCCCAGCTAATTTTTGTATTTTTTGTAGAGACAGGATTTCACCATGTTGGCCATGGCTGGTCTTGACCTCCTGACCTCAAGTGATCCTCCTGCCTCAGCCTCCCAAAGTGCTGGGATTACAGGCATGAGCCACCATGCCTGGCCTTCTATTTGCTAATTTGTTTAACAGAGAGGAAGCCTCAGAGTTGGGGCTAAACTGGCATTTTTCTTTGTTTTCTTCTCTAAAATTTGTCTTTTTGAGGTGGTTTATACATAAAATAAAACTCACCAACTTTGAATGTACACTTTGGTGATTTTTGGCAAATGTATACAATCTGTAACCACCATCATCATCAAAAAACAGTTTGGATCACCCTAAAAAGTTTCTGCACCCCTTGATATTGTCAGCTCCCTCTCCCCAACCCTGGCAACCAGTGGTCTGTTCTTTCTCTATAGTTTTGCATTTTCTAGACAATCATATAAATGTAACCTTTTGTGTCTGACTTTTTTCACTGGAGGCTGGACTAGAGTAACATTGTTTTATTTCCATTTCATTATTTTTTCCTATTATGTTTCTACTTGTGGCAGATGAAACTGGTTTTCCATTTCCAGAGCTGGTATAACATTTCTTTTTAAATTAAATCCATTTAAGTGAAGGAGAGTAAGTACACTTAAGAAATAGTAAGTGGAGTTGGCTACAATTACAAAAGTGGACTGACAAAAGTCACTGGTATTTGGGAAAGCCACATTGGACACGTGGGGGAACCAAGGCCCAGAAAGCGGAGGTGACCTGGCCTGGATCACACGGAGCAGGTGGCAGAAGCCGAAGAGGACAGATGGAGAAGGCTGGGGGGAGAGGCTTGGGTCTCCCCTAGGGTTGGGGGTGGGGACCCTCCCCTCCCCTCCCCTCCCCTCCCCTCCCCAACACTGCAGCCTGTGCTGACAGAGAGGTCGAAGGTCAGAGGCTGAGCCTGACAGATGGGATTTTGCTGGGGAAGGAGGTTCCCGAGGGTGGGGATTTGGCCTTTGTCCTCATAGCATGCAGACCTCTCCTAAAAGGAAACGACCTTGTCCCCGTGGGCACTGCCCAGCCCCAGATGGCAGGGCCAGGCCGGAGGGGCGTTGGAGGCAAGGGAAGGCAGAGCCCCTCCTGAACAGGAAGGTCATGGCCTGGGGACAGAGTCTTTGTGGGAACTAACACCCAAGACCCTCTACCCAGGGCTGGCACAGGCCTTCCCAGCTTTCAACCTCACTCTCTGCTTCACATGCAAATCAGATGCAAATGAGTCAACAGGCACTGGGAGCCCCGCCTCCCTTCCTCTCTGCGGGGCCCACAGGCAGGCGGGTCCAGACACCCAGGACTTCCAAAGCCGGGGCCTGTCTGCTCAACACCCTCAGACCCTCCACAGGGGCCGGATATGAAATGGGCTTCCCTGGTCCATCTCTGCCTGGAGGCTGCATCAGAGCCTGGGCTGCTCCTGCCTGTCCCCACCCATCCTCCACCCAGCACAGGCGGACCTTTCAGAATATAACTCCTATCCCATCCTCTTCCCACTCAGAACCTTCCACTGGCCTTCTGCGGCTCAGGCCTGCCCTCCCATCCTTCCCCTCTCTTGTCTCCTCTGGGACCTCAGACCTCCTCTAACCGACCCTGTGCCTGGTTCTGTCCCTCAGCGCCCAGCTGGTGCTCACTTTGGGGCCTTAGCACAGGCTGTTGCTCCATCAGGGACACCCTTCCCCTGGTTCTTCTTCCCCTGCAGGTGCCTTCTCATCCACCTCTCAGCTGAAATAAAGTCACCCCTCAGCAAGGCCCTCCTAATGCTCTCTTCCACAGCAGCTCCTGTCAGTCCCTCCCACCACGAGTGGCATCTTAAATTATTTCATATGTATGTTTGCTTGTTTTTCTTTGCCTCCCACACCCCAGTATAAGTTCCACAGAGGCAGCAGCCTTGCCCCATTTCCAGTGCCTAGAATACTGCTTGGGACATAGTAGGTGCTCAGTAAATATTTGTGATGAGCCAGGCACGGTGGCTCATGCCTGTAATCCCAGCACTTTGGGAGGCTGAGGTGGGTGAATCACCTGAGGTCAGGAGTTCGAGACCAGCCTGGCCAACGTGGTGAAACCCTATCTCTACTAAAAATACAAAAATTAGCCAGGCATGGTGGCTAGTGCCTGTAATCCCAGCTACTCGGGAGGCTGAGGCACGAGAATCGCTTGAACCTGAGAGGCAGAGGTTGCAGTGAGCCGAGATCACACCATTGCACTCCAGCCTGGGCGACAAGAGTGAAACTCCGTCTCAAAAAAAAAAAAAAAAAAAATTGTGAGTAAATGAGTTAACGAAGGACCAAATGTGCATTCTGAGCCCCCTGAAGAGGCAGACATTTATGAGTGGGAAGCGTAGTAGTAATGATCCCTTATTCATTCAACAAGTGTGCTGTGCTACTGCTATGTGCCAGGTGCTGCAGTAGGGGCTGGGGGTACAGTGGTGAGCAAGACAGACTCGCTGTCTGCTTTGTACGTCCAGAGCTGGAGGGAGGCAAAGGCCAACAGGGCACTACAGTGCTGAGTGATCCTAGGCAGCTGTGGGGCCCAGGAGAGAGTCCCTTAATCCATTCCAGGGACCAAGGCAGGCTTCTAGGAGGAGGTAACATCCTGGCTGAGGCTCAAAGATCAAGCAGGAGGGAGGGAGGGGAACAAAAACAGGCTTGGGGCTGGGGTAGGAGGGAAGCTGGGTCATGGAGGTCGCGAGAGTCCTCAAGGCCCTGTTTGGTGTGGGAGTGGGGACAGAGTAGGAGACCCTGTCCTGGCCTCACATATCCCCTTCTTACAGGCAAAAATGCAGTGCCCAAAATCAGAGCAGGGACAGGCCCACACCCTCCAGCCCCACTGTCTAGTGCCCTTCCCCCTGCCACTGGCCTTGTAGGAACACCAGATCTTTCTCTGGAAACTTCTGGAGCCTCAGCCACCTCCATCACCTAGGGAAGGGGTCACCTTCTGGCTCCCCACGCTGCAGATGAACCCTGGCTTAAATAACAGTTACCCCAACCTGGAGAAAGTGACCCCCTTTCTGAGTCCCTTTCAAGTCTCATCACATCAGTGAGGAAATGTTCTTTGCTGCTGCCCTGTCTTCAGATTTAGAAGCCACTGATCTCCTATTTATGTCAAACAGAGAGCAGGTCTCCACCCACAGCTCTGGGCCTGACACCGTGTCCATTTCCAGGGATCCTTTCTATTTATAACAGAAGATAACTTGCTTGTCACTTGGTATATCGAGTTTCCTTTTACAATAAATCCACTGTCAACCGTAAAACACAATTTAGGGGAATTGCCACTGGGGAAATCCATTGTGGATTAAATATTAGATATCTTTGACTGATGCAGACTAAAGTATTTGGGGATGAAAATTCATGATATCTGCAATTTACATTAAAATATTTCAGAAAGAAATAGATGAAGCAAATATGGCAAAATGCTAATGTTATATCTGAGTGTTGGGTATATAATTCAAAATTACATAGACACACTCTTCTGTGTGTCTAAAATTATTCTAATTCAACCTAAGTGAGTTGATTTAAATAAAACATTGGCCAGGTGTGCTGCTCCTGCTTGTAATCTCAACACTCTGGAAGGCCAAGGCGGGAGGATCACTTGAGCCCAGCAGTTTAAGACCAACCAGAGCAACACAGTGAGACCAACACAGTGAGAGCAACACAACTCTACAAAAAATTAAAAAATCAGCTGGGCATGGTGGTGCATACCTGTGGTCCCAGCTACTCAGGAGGCTGAGGCGGGAGGATCACTTGAGCCCAGGAGGTCAAGGCTGCAGTGAGCAGTGATCGTGCCAATGCACTACAGCCTGGGTGACATAGTGAGACTCTGTTTCAAAAAAAGAAAGAAGAAAGAAAGAAAAGAAGGAAGGAAGGAAGGAGAGAGAGAGAGAGAAAGAAGAAAAGAAAAAAGAAAGAAAGAAAAGAAAGAAAAAGAAAAAGAAAGGAAAGAAAGAAAGGAAGAAAGAAAAAGAGAAAGGAAGGAAGAAAGAAAACATTCTGAGAACAATCTTCATGGCTGACCCTGGGTATGGCCAAAAGTGTGAACATGAAATGAGAATGGAAGAAGACTGGGAAAGGCAGAAAGAACCTTCTGGGCTGGGAAAGCCAGCCCTGTATCTGGGAGGCACAGGCCCTCTATCTATCTCCTCCCTCATCTGCAGCCCCTTCCCCTGGGCCCCCCTGATTCTCCACCGCAGGCCTGGCACCTGGTGCTCTGAGAAGCTCTTCTCCGGTACATCTGCTCTTGGGTTTGGGGCCAGGGAGGAGTCCAACAGCTTAGCTGTCCCCAAGCCCTGGGAGGCCTAGCCACTCCGCCAGTGTCTAGGCTGGGGAGGGGGCAGAGGGCCCAGCCACCTTTCATCAGCTGGTTCCACCCCCTTGGATCTGGGTCCAGGCATTTGTCCTCTCACTGTCCACCTCATGGGACAGGCAGGGAAAGTGAGGTCCAGGCCTGACCCAACTTCCCTGTCCTGGGGCCTGGACTCTTCCTAAGGACCCAGGACAGAGTCCTGCAGAGGGAAGAGGAAGGAGAAGGCTGAGGGCATAGAAAGAGCCAACAGCAAGCCTTCAGCCCTCAGCCAGCTAGGGTCATACACAGAGGTAGGGGACAGGGCCCCAGAAGTCTGAGGTCCCTGAGACCAGAGAATCGCAGTGCAGGCTGTAACCCGCAGCCCCGGCAGGAGAGGGTTCTCCCCTCTGTAGCTGTGTCCCCCTCCGTCAGTGCTGCCCCAGTTTCCCCAGCTCAGGAGAGGCACCCTCCACTCATTGCTCAAGCAGAAGCCTCAAAGTCACTCTCAACTCCACCTTCACCCCCAAATCCAGTCGGGTCCCCCTCTTCAATGTCTCCCCTTTTATTCACTTAGTCAACAAATGAATCTTAGTTTGGGAGGCTGAGGCAGGCAGATCACTTGAGGTCAGGAGTTTGAGACCAGCCTGGCCAACATGGCAAAACCCCGTCTCTACTAAAAATACAAAAATTAGCCAGGTGTGTTGGCAGGCGCCTGTAATCCCAGCTACTCGGGAGGCTGAGGCATGAGAATCACGAACCCCGGGAGGCAGAGGTTGCAGTGAGTGGAGATCATGCCACTGCACTCCAGCCTGGGTGACAGAGTGAAACTTTGTCTCAAAGAAAGAGACAGAGAGGGAGGAAGGAAGGGAGGGAGGGAGGGGGAGAGGGGGAGGGGGAGAGAGAGAGAGGGAGGGAGGGAGAGACAGAGAAAGGGGGGGGGAGAGAGAGAGAAAGAGAGAGAAAGAGAGAGAGAGAGAGGGAGAGAGAGAGAGGGAGAGAGAGGGAGAGAGAGGGAGAGAGAGGGAGGGAGGGGGAGACAGAGAAAGAGGGGGGAGAGAGAGAGAAAGAGAGAGAAAGAGAGAAAGAGGGGGGGAGAGAGAGGGAGAGAGAGAGAGAGAGAGGGAGAGAGAGAGAGGGAGAGAGAGGGAGAGAGAGGGAGAGAGAGGGAGGGAGGGGGAGAGAGAGGGAGAGAGAGGGAGGGAGGGGGAGAAAGAGAGAAAGGGGGGGAGAGAGAGAAAAAGAGAGAGAGAGAGAGGGAGAGAGAGAGGGAGAGAGGAAGAGAATCGCAGGCTCAGGTTCCCCTTTCCCACCGGAATGGATTTTTTGGTCAAATCCGTCAGAAGGCGACCTCTGCTGGCGAACTTTTAAACTGCAGCCCCTCAGGTTACGGGCCTTAAAGGACCAAAAGCAAGATCCCGCCAGCTGCATAAAATCCGAAACCGGGCCCGGCGCGGAGGCTCACGCCTGTAATCCCGGCGCTTTGGGAGGCCGAGGCGGGCGGATCACGAGGTCGGGAGATCGAGACCGTCCTGGCTAACACGGTGAAACCCCGTCTCTACTAAAAATAAAAATAAAAAAAGATATTAGCCGGGCGTGGTGGCGGGCGCCTGTAGTCCCAGCTATTTATTCGGAAGGCTGAATAAAGGCCCGGGAATGGCGTGAACCCGGGAGGCGGAGCTTGCAGTGAGCCGAGATCGCGCCACTGCACTCCAGCCTGGGCGACAGAGCGAGATTCCGTCTCAAAAAAAAAAAAAGAAAGAAAAAAAGAAAATCAATCAGAAACTGGTGGGGCACGGTGGCTGACGCCTGTAATCCCAGCACTTTGGGAGGCCAAGGCGGGCGGATCAAGAGTTCAAGACCAGCCTGACCAACATGGAGAAACCTCGTCTCTATTAAAAATACAAAATTAGCCGGGCGTGGTGGCACATGGCTGTAATCCCAGCTACTCAGGAGGCTGAGGCAGGAGAATCGCTTGAACCTGGGAGGCGGAGGTTGCGGTGAGCCAAGATTGCGCCATTGCGCTCCAGCCTGGGCAACAGGAGCGAAACTAAGTGTCAAAAAAAAAAAAAAAAAAAAAAAAATCTGAAACTACGCCCCACCCCTCACTCATTCTACAGATGAGGCTATTGTGACTCACCTAGAATTAAGCTCTGGTCTCCTCCACCACTGCCCCTGCCGGCCTCCCAGCTATTGTTTTCCACAGCTGCACAACACCCTCTGGAAGGATGCTGCCATGCTGCCTGGCTTGCGCCTATCTCAGGCTTCGGCACTCCTGACACCCCAGAGTATCCCCTACCCGCCCTCCCTAGCTGGGTGGGAAAACTCTGCCCCATCCTGGGCTGGACTTTCCATCCGCTGCACCCCTGGATTCCTATCCTAAAGCCTGGCATCCATTTGCCATCCACACACCTGGAAGCTGCTCACCCACCCAGTTTCTCCCGCCTGGGTAAAGGGACTCTTCCTGGATCTGTATCATGTGCAGATGGCCCCAGCCTCCCCCCACCTCCAACCCCCAGCATGCCTTAGGCTGTCATTATTCTTCTCACAGGACAGGGCCAAGAAGAGGAAAGGAGGTCCCAGGTGTGGTCTGAGCAGAGCAGAGGGGGCTGTCACCTCCCTTGAGCTGCATGTAAGACTTCTATTGATGCAACACAAGATAGCATTTAATTTTTTTTGTTGTTGTTGTTCCTTTTTTTTTCTCTTTCCTTTTTGTTTTTTTCTTTGAGCCGGAGTCTTGCTCTGTTGCCCAGGCTGGAGTGCAATGGCGCAGTCTAGGCTCACTGCAACCTCTGCCTCCTAAGTTCAAGCGATTCTCCTGCCTCAGCCTCCTGAGTAGTTGGAACTGCAGGCATGTGCCACCACACTCTGTGAATTTTTGTATTTTTAGTAGAGGCAGGGTTTCACCATTTTGGCCAGGCTGGTCTCAAACCCCTGACCTCGTGATCCTCCTGCCTCAGCCTCCCAAAGTGCTGGGATTACAGGTGTGAGCCACCGCTCCCAGCCTTTTTTTTTTTTTTCGTTTTTTAAAGTAATTTTTAATTTGTGGTTATATAATAGCAGGGTTACAGATTCCTGGAAAGTTAAAATGTTTCAGTTTAGTCTAAAGTCCCCTTTGGGGGCCCGGTGCAGTGACTCACGCCTGTAATCCCAGCACTTTGGGAGGCCGCAGCAGGCAGATCACCTGAGGTCAGGAGTTTGAGACCAGCCTGGCCAACATGGTGAAACCAAAACCCTGTCTCTACTAAAATAAAATACAAAAATTAGCTAGGCGTGGTGGCAGGTGCCTGTAATCCCAGCTACCTGGGAGGCTGCGGCAGGAGAATCACTTGAACCTGGGAGACAGAGGTTGCAGTGAGCTGAGACTCTGTCTCAAAAAAATAAAAAGAAAATTAAAGTCCCCTTTGATCACTCCTCATTTTCCTTTTTGTCCCCTGCCCCTCTCTACTAACACAATAACCAAAGTAACCACTGTTGTCAATTCGACATTTACCTTTCCGGATTTTCCCTATAGATGTGTATGTGGTAAATACACACACCCCAAACTAATATGTAGAATTTATGGGAGGCTGAGGCGGGCAGATCACGAGGTCAGGAGTTCGAGACCAGCCTGACCAACGTGGTGAAACCCCGTCTCTACGACAAATACAAAAATTAGCTGGGTGTGGTATCACACGCCTGTAATCCCAGATACTCAGGAGGCTGAGGCAGGAGAATTGCTTGAACCTGGGAGCCGGAGGTTGCAGTGAGCCGAGAACGCGCCACTGCACTTCAGCCTGGGCGACAGACTGAGACTCCGTCACACACAAACACACACACACACACACACACACACACACACACACACACACACACAAAGGAATTTATTTGTGGAGATTTTTTTTTCACATAAATGGGATTATACTGTACATATTTATCCTGGAAATTCCTTTTCTTATTTTTTTTTTTAGATAGAGTTTCCCCTGTCAGCCTCCCAAAGTACTTGGGATTACTTGACCTCCCCAAGTTTTGGGATTACAGGCGTAAGCCACTTCACCTGGCCTATCCTGAAATTTATTTTTCCCCTCTGTTCTGGGCTTTTGGGCTCAACTGTGGGCATAAGGGGGTTTTGGCTTTGCTGGGGTCTGCATCAATGCTGCAGGCTCTTATGGGGAGCTAAATGGACCTTACCTGGCGTGGAGACCCCCTCAGAAGGCCCTCTCTCTGCCTTCTTCTCCCACATGTCCTTTTACCCACTCCCCTTTCTTCCATCTCCCACCTTTTTCTCACCCTAGCATTAAGGCCCCACACAAGCCATTGGTGAAAAGGTCGTTAAGTCACCAGATGCTTTTTTTAAAAGGTTTGTCTCCAGAATGTGGGCTCCCTGCGCCTCCTGGTGGCTCCTTTGAGTAACTGCAGCGGCACTGTCAGCCCCTAATCCATTCATTCATCCTTCAATCCCTCCACCCATCAATGCCTTCACCAAGCACTGCCCACCTACTGCCTACCGCGTGAACCCTCTGTGCGAGCCCTGGGAGAAAAGACAGGGAATGGAATATCTCTGCCCTGGACACTCTCCCGCTAGAATGTGAGCTCCACCGTGACCTGCCAGAAGAGTCTTCAAGTAGGGGGAGCAGCACTTTGTACTGAAACCCATGGTCCAGGCACAGCTCCTTTGGAAGGCAATTGGGTGATCTCTCTCAAGTTCACTGCCGGGAATTAATTCTGCAGATATTCTGCCCATGGGCAAAATGACAGACTGACAGAATGTTTATTGCAGTATTGTTTTTGTTTGTTTTTTGAGACAGATTTTTGCTCTTGCCCAGTTGGAGTGCAATGGCGAAATCTAGGCTCACTGCAACCTCTGCCTCCTGGGTTCAATAGAGTCTCCTGCCTCAGCCTCCCAAGTAGCTGGGTTTACAGGAGTGCGCCTCCACGCTAGGCTAATTTTAGATTTTTAGTAGAGACCAGGTTTCACCATGTTAGCCAGGCTGGTCTCGAACTCCTGACCTCAAGTGATCCACCCATCTTGGCCTCCCAAAATGCTGGGATTACAGGCGTGAGCCACCGCACCCGGCCTGCGGTATTGTTCTTGATGGCATATGGTAAGCACCTAGTAATGGCAGTGGGCGACATTTGTCCTGGTGCATCTGGATAATGGAACACCATGCGCTAGCGGAAGGAGCCCACCTGCCCTGCAGGTTCACCTCTGACCTCGCCTTTCCCTCACTCTACTCCAGCTATCCTGCTCTCAGAGCCAGAACCAGAGACAGCTTGCCACCTTTAGGTCTTGCCAGTCGTCCTCCTGTGATCCACTCCTCCTCAGAGGGGCTCTACTAGCTGCCCCCACCCTGCACCTGTCCCCACTCGGTCCTCCCTCCACTCCAGGTCCCTCTCACTTTTTTCCTACAGAAAGCATCTTATAACATACTAAATCATGTATTTATTTGTTGTATTTGTTATCTATTGTCTATCTCCTTACACTAGAATGTCATCTCTCCAATGGAAAGGACTTTGTCTATTTTGTTCAGTTTTATATCCCAAGCACTTCTCATAGTGCCTGACATAGAGCTGACGATAAATATCTGTTGAACAAAGGAATGAATTCAAATGAATGAGTGAAGCCAATGAATGAATGTCTCAATGTACAGAACACAGAAAGATCTGTAAGACATAGAAGAGGAGAAAGGAAGCTGCAAAGTGATGTGTGTGGTGTGCTCCCCTGCATAAATAACATGGGTGGAATTCTGTTCTGGAAACCTAAGGCCGGGCTCAGTAGCTCACGCATGTAATCCCAGAACTTTGGGAGGCCAAGGCAGGCAGATTGCTTGAGCTCAGGAGTTCAGGATCAGCCTGAGCAACATGGCAAAACCCTGTCTGCACTAAAAATATAAAAATAGTAGCCCAGCGTGGTGGTGCACGTCTGTGGTCCCAACTACTCAGGAGGCTGAGGTGGCAGGATCACTTGAGCCTGGGAAGCAGAGGTTGCAGTGAGCTAACATCGTGCCACTGCACTCCAGCCTGGGCAAGAGGTGACAATGAGACCCTGTCTCAAAAATAAATAAATAAATAAATAAATAAAAATAAACTTAAAATCGCTCAAAAAAATAAAGTATATTAAATAAATAGCAACAGGCCGGGCACGGTGGCTCACGCCTGTAATCCCAGCACTTTGGGAGGCCAAGGCGGGTGGATCACCTGAGGTCAGGAGTTTGAGACCAGCCTGACCAACATGGTGAAACCCCATTTCTACTAAAACCACAAAAATTACCTGTGCATGGTAGTGCACACCTGTAATCCCAGCTACTCGGGAGGCTGAGACAGGAGAATCTCTTGAACCCAGGAGGCAGAGGTTGTGGTGAGCCGAGATCATGCCATTACACTCCCACCTGGGTGACAAGAACAAAACTCCATCTCCAAATAAAAATAAAAAAATAAAACAAACAAATAAACAACAACAAAGTTTATAAACATTTCTGGAGATTACAAGGAAGGGAGAAATACATTGGTTTGGGGTTCATTCATTTATGTATGCAACTAGCATTTCTTAGGCTCCCAATATATACTGTTTGTATTAGATAAAGATATCAGGATAGGTTTCCTTGGAAAAGGTGGCATTTGAGACTGGCTTTGAAATATGGATCAGATCCTGCCAGAAAGAGACAGGCAGAAAGGATATTCTAATGGAAGGATCAGTATGGAAATTTTGGTGGCTCAGACGTACTATAAATACTTACAGAATTATTACCAGAAAGGGGTACCAAACCAGACCCCAAGACAGGGTTTCTGGACCTCACGCAAGAAGGAATTTGGGGTGAATCCATAGAGTAAAGTGAAAGCAAGTTTATTTAAGAAAGTAAAGGAATAAAATAATGGCTACTCCATAGGCAGGGCAGCGGCATGGGCTGCTCAGCTGAATATACTTATAGTTACTTCTTGATCGTATGCTAAACAAGGGGTGGATTATTCATTGTTTTACCAGGAAAGGGATGGGCAATTCCCAGAACTGAGGGTTCGTCCCCTTTTTAGACCATGTAGGGTAACTTCCTGACGTTGCCATGGCATTTGTAAATTCTCATGGTGCTGGTGGGAGTGTCTTTTAGCATGCAAATGCATTATAATTCCTATATAATTAGCAGCGAGGAAGAATCGAGGTCACTTTCATCCCCATCGTGGTTTTGATGGATTTTGGCTGGCTTCTTTTACTGCATCCTGTTTTATCAGCAGGGTCTTTGTGACCTGTACTTGTGATACCAGTCCTGCCAAACTCCTATCCCATCCTGTGACTAAGAATGTCTGACCTTCTGGGAAAGCAGTTCAGTGGGTCTCAGCCTTATTTTACCCAGGCCCTATTCAAGATGGAGTTGCCCTGGTTGGAAGGCTTCTGACAGAATGGTAAGCAGTTCTGGTTGTAAGTAGCAACGCCTAAAGTACAAGAAAAACATGGGCCAGGCATGGTGGCGCATTCATATGATCCCAGTAATTTGGGAGGCTGAGGTAGGTGGATCACTTGAGGTCAGGAGTTCGAGACCAGCCTGGCCAAGATGGTGAAACCCGTCTCTACTGAAAATACAAAAATTAGCTGGGCGTCATGGTGCATGCCTGTAATCCCAGCTGCTCGGGAGGCTGAGGCACGAGAATCACTTGAACCTGAGAGGCAGAGTTTGCAGTGAGCTGAGATTACGCCACTGCACTCCAGCCTGGGCAACAAAGCGAGACTCCATCTCAAAAAAGAAAAGAAAAGAAAGAAAGAAAGAACACGTGAGAAAGTGTGGGGAAAAGAAGAGAAATCAGACTGTTACTGTGTCTATGTAGAAAAGGAAACATAAGAAACTCCATTTTGATCTGTATTAAGAAAAATTGTTTCTGCTTTGAGATGCTGTTAACTTGTAACTTTAGCCCCGACCCTGTGCTCACAGAAACATGTGCTGTATTGAATCAAAGTTTAATGGATTTAGGGCTGTGCAGGATGTGCCTTGTTAATATGTTTGCAGGCAGTGTGCTTGGTAAAAGTCATCGCCATTCTCCATTCTCTGTAAACCAAGGACACAATGCACTGTGGAAAGCCACAGGGACCTCTGCCCAAGAAAGCCTGGGTATTGTCCAACGTTTCCCCCAACTGAGACAGCCTGAGATATGGCCTCATGGGAAAGGAAAGACCTTACCATCCCCCAGCCCGACACCCATAAAGGGTCTGTGCTGAGGAGGAGTAGTGAAAGAGGGAGGCCTCTTTGCAGTTGAGATAAGAGGAAGGCTTCTCTCTCCTGCTCATCCCTGGGAATGGAATGTCTCTGTGTAAAGCCAACCATTCCCATTCATTCTATTCTGAGATAGGAGAAAACCGCCCTGTGGCTGGAGGCGAGATATGCTGGCAGCAATACTGCTCTGTTGCTCTTTGCTACACTGAGATATTTGGGTAAAGAGAAACATAAATCTAGCCTTCGTGCACATCCGGGCACAGTATCTTTCCTTGAACTTACTCATGATACAGATTCCTTTGCTCACATGTTTCCCTGCTGACCTTCTCCCCACCTGTTGCCCTGCTACACTCCCCTTGCTAAGATAGTAAAGATCATGATCAATAAATACTGAGGGAACTCAGAGGCTGGCGCTGGTGCGGGTCCTCTGTATGCTGAGCGCCAGTCCCCTGGGCCCACTGTTCTTTCTCTGTACTTTGTCTCTGTGTCTATTTCTTTTCTCAGTGTCTCATCCCACCTGACGAGAAATACCCACAGGTGTGAAGGGGCTGGCCCCCTTCAATAAAGCTGTCACGGTTTATTGGTCCCAGTTGAGAAAGGAATTATACGTGAGGTTTAAGTAGTTTTCTTAACTTGGTAAGCAACAGGGAGTCTTTGAAGGTTGATGTTAAGAATGTATTCTTAAATTTAAAATTGAAATAATATAAGACCAGGCACGGTGGCTCACACCTGTAATCCCAGCACTTTGGGAGGCTGAGGCAGGCAGAACACTTGAGGCCAGGATTTCGAGACCAGCCTGGTCAACATGGCAAAACCCTGTCTCTACTAAAAATACAAAAATTAGCCAGGCATGGTGGCGGATGCCTGTAATCCCAGCTACTCAGGTGGCTGAGGCAGGAGAATCACTTGAACCTGGGAGGCAGAAGTTACAGTGAGCCAAGATCACACCACTGCACTCCAGCCTGGGCGATAAGAGCGAGACTCCATCTAAAAAAAAAAAATTAATTTAATTTAATTAAAATTAAAATTAAAATAATATAAGAGGCCCCTGTGAGAATATGACCTGCAGTGAGACCACAGCAGCAGGGCTGTGGGTCTGACCTAAGGAGGAACTTCCTGCTGTGGTTTGGAGGGGAGCATCCCTGGGAGTCAGGGATTGGGGACAGGAGAGGCCTCCCTACTAGGGGCCTGATGGAGAATAAGCAATCCCTACCAGACCTCCAGCTCCCCTAAGGAGCAAGTTCTTGTGTCCCTGAGCCCTGACAACCCAAAATAATCAAAAGTGGCTGCCCAGCGAGGTGTCAGAGCCTCAGCATTGGAAAGTGGTCCACTCGTGGATTAGTAAGGAGAATTTACTGCTGGGCATGGTGGCTCACACCTATAATACCAGCACTTTGGGAGGCCAAGGCAGGTGGATCATTTGAGGTCAGGAGTTCAAAACCAGCCTGGCCAACATGGTGAAACCTCATCTCTACTAAAAATACAAAAATTAGCTGGACGTGGTGGTGGACATCTGTAATCCCGGCTACTCTGGAGGCTGAGGCAGGAGACTCACTTGAGCCCAGGAGGTGGAGGTTGCAGTGAGCCAAGATCACGCTACTGCACTCCAGCCTGGGCAACAAAGTGAGATTCCGTTTCAAAAAAACAAAAAAAGAAGAAGAAGAATTTATGGATAATAGTATTGGTTTGAAAAAAGGAAAGTTTTATTAGAAAGAAAGAACTCTATAGAAGAGTGCAGGCGAGAATCTCAGCAAGATAGGATGGAGAGTGCCAAGGTGGATTTTTCCTCAGGGGCATTTATGCACCTTAAAGCAGGAGCTTAAGGATAATTTGGACCACATTAGCCACATAGGTCACGCTAAATGATTACATTTGTAGACATTTTCCTGCCTTGATGTCAGCAAGGGTTGCATAATGAGTTTCAATATGCATGCATTCCAGAGATGTTTAGAAATGCTACTTACTGCAAATCAAGAGTTATCTGAGACAAGTCTCAATCAATTTAGAAAATTTATTCTACCAAGGTCAAGGACACACCAGTGACACAGCCATAGGAGGTCCTGATAACATGTGCCCAAGGTAGTTGGGGCACAGCTAGGTTTTATACATTTTAGGGAGACATGAGACATCAGTCAGTAAATACATAAGATGTACATCAATTCCATCCAGAAAGGTGAGACAACCTGAAGTGGGGAGGGGTTTTCCAGGTCATAGGTAGATAAAGGACAAATTGTTACATTCTTTTGAGTTTCTGATTAGCCCTCCACTGAATATGCAACTTGCAGGAATAGTCACTTATGCCTTAGTCTGGCTTAGTGAAACAATAGGGCAAAGGAAGCCATCAGATGTGCATTTGTCTCCCATGAGCAGAGGGATGACTTTGAGTTCTGTCTGTTCTATGTACACAAGGAATTTCCTTGTGGGAAAGTTGTGAGGGAGGTATGTAGCTTTTTAAAATCTTTGTAGCTATCTTATTTAGGAATAGAACGGGAGGCAGGTTTGCCCAATGCCGTTCCCAGCTTGACTTTTCGTTTTGGCTTAGTGATTTGAGGGTCCCAAGTTTATTTTCCTTTCACATTTCCCCCCTTTTCTTTTTAAAAGCATTTTAGAAGAAAATTAGTCTCTGGTCTCAGGTTTTGTCTGATCTCTCACGACTAGGACAGTTCATTCATAGACAGGTAGGTTCCACATTATTAGGAAAGCTCACTTTAGCAGGTTGTGAAGTCTCACGTCCTAAGAGAAAATGGGGGAGGAAAGGAGAAAAACAACAACAACAACAATAATCCTGGAAAATCAATATAGGCCATATTATTCTGAAGTTCATACACCAGTAGGCAGGTATGAAAGTAGCTTATGTATGTAAATAGATTGTCTAGCTTTAGTTCACAGGGCTTTAGGAAAGCACAGTTTAATGTTTAGTGATTTCTAATCAGGAAAAAATGTGGGGGGGAAGGAAAGGAAAAAAGAAAAAAAATGAAAAAAATTATTTTGGAGACTTGTAACCAGGAAAAATTTTAGAGTTTAGTCCAAACTATAGAAAATAATAAAAATTTAAAAACATTAAGCGAGACTAAAATCTAACAACAGGTGTACTATAGGTGATTTTGAAACATAATTTTTTCTCTCTCCAGTCCCCTTTCACTGAGGACAAATTATAGAACAAAATTCATTTGCAAAATAAGTTTCTGTCTTATTATATTTGGCTGGAGTATTTGCATAAAATCATCAAGAATAATTATTTGCCATATAGGCTCCTTGTTTTTTTTTTTAATTGGCTTTGCTGGAACTTTATTCCATAAGTAATCTCACATTCGACTTTAATGTCTTAAGCCCGGCCTGTGCCTGCAAATACCTGTATTAATTGGATGAATTCCTCACCTCAGGAAGACTTTGGGCTCCTGGGCCTGTTAGAAAGTGACATTCTTTACTTACCACAGGTCAGGAACCTGTACAGGCACTGTGTAGACAAGATAGGAGGCCAGCTTTCCCAAGGTGCTTTTATTAGCTCTGTAAGTCAACTTTGATTCCTTAAAGGAGTCTGCATCTGACAGCATGTTGTTCCAGTCAAAACCTTGGTAAAATCACCACTGTCCCCAATTATGTCCTCTTACAAAGGAAAACAGATTCTTATTGTACTTGTGCAGATAACTATATTGCTGTAAGTTAAGAATACTCCCAACTAGTTTCCAAATTTTAGAGAAACCAGATAGAAATATGCTCCAAATTTTGTTTATAGGAGTATAATTTCCTCAATTGTTAAAAGCTGTAAATACAGAACTTGCCCTGCAGAGAAAAGATAAAAGAAAAAAAAGAAAGATTATTTATTTGTAAATAATAATAATAAAAATAAATTTTTTAAAAGCTCAAAATAAATGTTTTCTTGGCTCTGAAAAACAAAGAAAGGATTAGCAATGTTTTAAGCAAAAAGTCATAAAAGGATTATTTCAGTCTTCTATTAGTTCAATCCATGTAGTTAACTCCTCTTCTGCTTGATATTCATGTATATTTCAGCTCTCTATGGGAGTGTTGGATTTTTTTTCTCTATTTTAGTGTCACTATCTCCAAAACCTGCATTCAACAGCAACTGTCAGAGTCCTATGCTGATTATAAAATCATCCTTTTGAAAAGGATAAAAGTAAAACAACTGTGGATGACAAAAGTTTTAGAAAAGTCATACTTAAAGACACAATTGACAAAGAAACTTGGTTACTTCTGTAGAATACAACAATTTTACATAATAATTATAATGATTAATAACATATACTAAGTCATTCAGAATTATAGGATTTTCCCATAATTTTGGAACACATGCCAATAACATATTTATACAAATACAGCCCAAAGAAAGCCAAACACTATTACATATTTGACAATGCTTCCTGTATGATTTTTATACCAAATAAGCTGACTGTGTCTCTTTTGGACTTCAGGGGACTAACATCAAAAAATCATTGAGGAACCAAGTTAGAATTTGACTTTGGAAAGTTTGTCAAATATAAAAAGTTGAAAGGCCAGGCACAGTGGCCTTTAAACACCTTTCACGCCTGTAATCTCAGCACTTTGGGAGGCCAAGGCAAGTGGATCACCTGAGGTCAGGAGTTCAAGACCAGCCTGGCCAACATGGTGAAACCCTGTCACTAGTAAAAATTGAAAAATTAGCTCGGTGTGGTGGCACATGCCTGTAATCCCAGCTATTCATGAGGCTGAGGCATGAGAATTGCTTGAACCTGGGAGGCAGAGGTTGCAGTGAGCCAAGATTGCAACACTGCACTCCAGCCTGAGTGACAGAGAGAGACTCCATCTCAAAATATTAAAATTTTAAAAATAAAAATAAAAAGTTTAAAATGCTTGATTTGGCTGGGCACAGTGGTTCATACCTGTAATCCCAAAACTTTGGGAGGCCAAGGTGGGTGGATCGCCTGAGGTCAGGAGTTCAAGACCAGCCTGGCCAACATGGTAAATGCTGTCTCTATGAAAAATACAAAAATTAGCCGGGTGTGGTGGCGGGCACCTGTAATCTCAGCTACTTGGGAGGCTGAGGCGGGAGAATCGCTTGAACCCAGGAGGTGGAGGTTGCAGTGAGCCAAGATCATAGCACTGCACTCCAGCCTGGGCAACAGAGTAAGACTCCATCTCAAAAATAAATAAATAAATAAATAAATAAATAAATAAATAAATAAATAAATAAAATGCTTGGTATCACAAAATAGGATCACGGATCAAGTCATTATAAAATAAGTCTTTCATTTACTCAACCTGATAACTCAAAGATTTCAAAAAAAAAGGGCAAAAACTTTGATTCTTTGAGAGAGAAGACTTAATTGCCTAAACAATAAGCCCTAATAAAAACAACATGAGGCCAATTAAATTTGTTTTTCAAAATGTATAAACAATCTATAAAATTGTAATCATCCTGACCACAAGATAAAAATTCCACAAGCCTTTTTATAACCTTTATAACTTTTTATTAAGGAGTGGGTTAATTCTCCAAGAAAACCTTGTTAATGTGACACAGCAGCCCATATGCTAGTCTTGCATCAGTGTGCCTTTGAGATTAATGGTTAATTTACAGAGAAACTCAATTATTTTATCTCTCAAAATTGGCCTTATAATCATTTGATCTCTCAAAATCGGCCCTTACAATCTCATGCACCCACCTCTTCTTTGATAGTCTCCAGACCTTGAGGAGTTGAATAGTTTTAATTTCTGGCCCTCTGTCTCATGAACACAGTTTATTTTGATTGGCATCTTCTACCAGGTCAGAAAATGAGGTTTTAACTGCTGTCAGTGTTTAATATTTAGCAGGACTTGGTGTTCTTTTTAGACCAAGGACTCAAAGCTCTGTAACTTAATGGCACAAGGATTTAAAAGCACATACAGAGGGTTACATGTATGTAATAATCTTAATTAAAAAAAAATTTAATCTCGGGTTTTTTTCTAAACAAACCAAAACTTAGTAATAATGACATAGGAATTATTTCAATAAAGCATAAAATCTGTTTATTAGGCCAGTTTCCCAAAGGGAAGACAAAACACCTTCTGCATTTCAACTGCTGTTCCCTACAGGAAATGTTATGTTGGAAGGAATGTTTCCTTTAGACCACAAAGATAAAACATTTATTAGCGTCAGGCCACAACAGTTAGAACACGAAGGAGAAAATAAAAAAACTTACAGGAGCTAAAAATGAGTTGAAAGATAGAGTTATTATTTCAGGCACTTTAAAAGGGGAGAGAAAGCTGAAAACAGTGAGACGCAATAAAAGTTGAACTTTGCAGGAAAAAATATATTTATATATATAGTCTTGTAATTTATTAAAAGTAAAGCAATACCTTAAGAAAATGTTGTTCTAACGAATTCTTTAGTGTATGTGTTTTTTAATATCAAAACGCAATCTCTCAAAAGATCGTTATAAATAATTTCCCTTTAATTATAGACAACTTGATTATATAAGTTTGTGGGTCTTTTTCCATAAATGCTCTTATTATAACTTAAACAGACCATTCACGACATGCTTGGACTTTCTGGTTTGTATGAACATTCCTCTTTCTTAAACAACCAGTCATTTTATTCTAGGACAAAAATGTACCATACAAGATTCTTTCTCATGTAAAATTATTTTTCTTTAAGCTTTCTTACCAAAAATTCTTTTTTATTTCTATAACTTCTTTATATTTATTTTCTTGTTTCTTTTACCTTATTTTATATATAACCTTTAAATAAGCTTTGAATTAGACAAAAATTATCCTCCTTTTAACAAGAACACATTGTCTAGAAAAAAAATGATTTCCTACAATATCTTTTTTAATTAAAAAAACCCAGTTAATGAAATATCTATTGTTTAATTTAACATAACTTTAGATCCTAAATTATGACAACTTTGTCTACAAGTATTTATCCCATTACATTTACCTAAATATTTCATTTTAATAGTTTATCCAGGTTACTTATGAAAACTGTGATAGCCATCATTTAAAGTTATTTCCCTGTCAAACATTTGACAGCCTGTGAATTTCAGGTGTTTGCTAAGTAAAAACCTTAAGATTAAATATATCGTTATTTTACTAAATAATTCATGATTTAGCTGTTTTCATTAAATCAATATCAATGTCTTATTTATCAAAAATTACACAAGTGAAAATCATTCTGTTTTGAGCTGGTTTTGTAGTTTTACAACCCTATGCCAAATTTTGACACCTTACAGTATTTGGCAGTATATGAAGTCCCTTGATCAATAAATGCAAACAAAAATTTATGCTAACAATTTTTAAGACATTTCTAATATTACTTTACCAATAGTTTTAAAGCTAGCTTATTAAAGATTTTACTTAAGTCACGTGAACTTGAAAAACATTTAGGCTTATTAATTTATGAATATTCTTTAACTTTAAGCCAATTCAGTACCTGTGGCTAGAAAACACAATGAAATAAGTGTATGTATGCATAAACACACACATACATACTCATACAACCAAAGATCCTATAGCTATTATCTCAGAACTCTAGCCATGAGATATTAATAGAAACTCGTTGGTTTGCTGAGATCATGCCATTGCACTCCAGCCTGGGCAACAGAGCAAGACTCTGTCTCAAAAAAAAAAAAAAATTAGCCAAGAGTGGTGGCACATGCCTGTAGTCCCAGCTATTCAGGAGGCTGAGGTGGGAGGACTGCTTGAACCTGGGAGGCGGAGGTTGTAGTGAGCTGAGATTGCACCACTGCACTCCAACCTGGGCACAGAGCAAGACTCTGTCTCAAAAAAAGAAAGAAAAATAATAGCAGACTTAAAACAGGCAGAAAAGAAAGCAGAGAGATAGAGAACTTAGGAACTTTACAGTTGGAGGTCAACCTTCAAGCTCTAAATTGTCTTTGATATAATTGTGCACAAAGAGACCATAATATGTCCATTTACACAAACACTTGCAAAGTAGAGATGCCATAAAATCAATGGGGTGCCTAAAAGAGGGTCATTCTCTTGTGAGAAGACTAAGCTCTGATTTTTTTTATCTTGCCTAAATTCCTATCTAAGGGGTCTGGGGAGTCACTCCCTACAAATCATAAATTCTCATCAGATGGATTTTATTTAACATTATATATTATGACTACTTTCCAATCTGACTCTGGCATAACATTACATGACCAAGAAGAAAGTCAATTATTTTACCCCAAAACATGTTTCTTTGCCATATTTTGAAATGGTCCTGCCAAACTGTACTTTGTGGGGGAAAATTTGCAACTGTAGAGAATCTCTATTAGCATAGCTAGATCTTTTTATTTTAGGTGCTCCCAACCCTGACGAGATTAACTAATAGTCTAGCACCTTTTTAAAAGTCTGAATAAGAAACATTTGTCACCTATTGTCTCTAAGGGCAGCCAATATAAGACCTCAAAAGAACCTTGGACTCCACAGTCTTTTATCTTAACCTAAACATTTACTTTCTATTGATCCCAGGTCTTTAGACAAACTCAACCAATTGTCAATCAGAAAATGTTTAAATTTAGGTCAGGCAAGGTGGCTCACACCCATAATCCTAGCACTTTGGGAGGCCGAGGCCGGTGGATCACCTGAAGTCAGGAGTTCAAGATCACTCTGGCCAACATGGGGAAACCCCGCCTCTACTAAAAATACAAAAATTAGCCAGGCGTGGTGGTGGGTGCCTGTAATCCCAGCTACTCAGGAGGCTGAGGCAGGAGAATTACTTGAAACCGGTGGGGGCGGAGGTTGCAGTGAGTTGAGATTGTGCCACTTCACTCCAGCCTGGGTGGAAGAGTGAGTCTCTGTCTCAAAACAAAAAAACAAAACAAAACAAAAAGTTTAAATTTACCAATTTACCTATAGCCTATAGCCTGGAAGCCACCCTCACCCTGACCCCTGCTTTGAATTGTCCCGCCTTTCTGAATCAAACCAATGTGTTACTTAAATGTATTTGATTGATGTCTCATGCCTTCCTAAAATATACAAAACCAAGCTGAGCCCCAACCACCTTAGGCACGTGTTCTCAGGACCTCCTAAGGGCTATGTCACGGGCCATAGTCACTCATATTTGGCTCTGAATAAATATCTTCAACTATTTTACACAGTTTAACTCTTTTTGTCAACACCTTGTTTTTCCTTATTCTTAGATTATTTGTTTCCCACTTTTTCTTAAGGAGTAACTGAGCTGTGGCCTAGGGTTTTTGTGGAGTAGGTCGAAGTGTAATGGTTGCAGATGAGACTCCACAGTGTGTCACCACTGAATCATTGCCACCACCCTCTTAGGTGTCTCAGTGTTTTCTCCGGACGTCTAGCACCTCCAAGAGGGCTCAAAACTCAGAGTGACCGGTTCCTATCTGTGCTTCCTGGATGAGCCTTTTTAAAACTAATTTTGTTGTGAGTTCCCTGCAGAATCACTTCATGTCGCTGGGGGCTCAACCCCCCACACACTCCTGCAAGGCCCCCCAGTCACTCGGGTACCTTTCTGCTGGGAGGAGCAAAATGCCCTTTCTATTTGGAGCTAAGGAAACTCAGTCTCTTATTTATCTATGAAAATGACAGTTCAGTTCCTCACGTGAATGCACACACAAGCCAATGGGTGAGATTAATTTTGGGGAGAAAGGCAAAGTGTTTATTACGCTGGGCTGTAATAAACACTTAAAGCTGAATAACTGGTCCCTGTATCTGTTAGGAACATTATCTCTTGTTCAGCCACAATCAGATTTAACAGAGGCTCATCCACAGAGATGGAAAAAATAGGGGCTTGAACAGCCTCAAAGCCCTAGAGGATGACTTTATTTATTTATTTATTTATTTATTTATTTATTTATTTATTTATTTATTTTGAGGCAGAGTCTCTCTCTGTCACCCAGGCTGGAGCATAGTGGCACAATCTCAGCTCATTGCGACCTCCGCCTCCCAGGTTCAAGTGATTCTCCTGCCTCAGCCACCCAAGTAGGTGAGATTACAGGCACCTGCCACCATGCCTAGCTAATTTTTTTTGTATTTTAGTAGAGTTAGGTTTTCACCATGTTGGCCAGGCTGGTCTCGAACTCCTGACATCAGGTGATCCACCCGCCTCAGCCTCCCAAAGTGCTGGGATTACAGGCATGAGCCACTGTGCCCGGCTCCAGGATGACTTTTAGAGACTTGATTATTATCCAGGAATAGAGTTAGAGGTGCTTCTCCCTGCCCTTGCCCTTGTTCTGCCGGACTCCCTTGTCAGGTAGATTGGTGAGGTTGGGGCTGTGACAGCCCAGAAGGAAGAGGTGGCCCCCCACCATGAGAGGGAGAGGGACACTTGCTCTTCCAACTGAAACAGGAGAGTTCCCTGATTCTCCTTGCAGGACATGCAACAGGAGGTGTGGCTCGTCTGTTTGGTCACCCCACTGCTCAAACCCCTGAGGGAAGGGGGAACACACAGATGGACAGGTGCTGGAGCCCAAGTGGGCATATGTTACAGTGTGCTCCTTTAGCCTTGCCATCCAGGGATGGCTGAATGTTAACTTCCCCAGATTCTTGTCTGGCATCCTGGATTAATCAGGTCACATGAACTGTTTGAAAAGTGATACATGCGGAGACTTTATTGAGGAGTGGAGGTGGCTTCCAAAGTTCAGACGCCTCTTCCCTCCCTCTCTGCCATGCTGCTCTGCCACTCTCCAGTGCTCTCTGCCATTCTCTGCCACTCCGTTCCTCCACTCCTCTTGACATTCAGCTGCTTGTGTCTGTGCCCGCCAAGGTCTCGGGTTTATATTGTTATATATAAAGTTTCAGTGCCTCAAAATAAATAGCACTCGAATATAAAATTTTCTGTTTAATTCTCAGCAAGGCAAGGTACTTCTATAAAAGGGTGCAACCTCACAGATGGAGCAATGGTGAGCGCACATCTGGACAAGGGAAGGAAAGGGGTTCTTATCCCTGAAGGATGTGGCCCCTGCTGCTATGTCATTCCCCTATTGGCTAGGGTTAGACCGCACAGGTTAAACTAATTCTGATTGGCTAATTTAAAGAGAGTGATGGGGTGAGTGTTTTGGCGGGAAAATAATGGTTATGCAGGGCGGAGAATAATGAGTCAGGGTGGAGCAGGTAATCGGAGTGAGTCAGGGTGGAGCAGGTAATCGAAAAAGGTTGCTTTATGAGGAAATTAAGTTTAAAAGTAGAAGGCAAAGAATTGAACATACTGACATATTAATTCTTTGAAGAGAAATTTAGAATTCATATTTAACAACTTCCTCCTCTTGCATTTTTCTTACGGCTTTCTCTTCAAACTTATTTAACATGTCTTGACTTAGTTGTTCTGCTTGATTTTCCAAAAGAAGAAGCTTCTCTGGATAAGGTGGAGGATAGTTAAGGGAGGTTTTAGTAAGTGCCGTTTCTACGAGCCTCTGCACCAACCCACGGATGCATGGATGACACAGCACCCGCCAAGAATAAGTACACTATTACAGCTACGAGGGAGGTAGGAATTGAGGCTATTATTCCTTTCCATTTACCGAACCATTTTTCTAGCCATCCTGTAAAGGGGTCATTTACCCCTGAGTTGCTGGCTAACTCACTGGATAGAGCAGTCAGACCTTGCAATGCCTTTGTTATACTTCCATTAGGGGCAATGTTGTTCGGGATGGAGATGTAACATTGAGTTTTAATCACGATGCAAACCCCTCCTCTTTCTGCTAATATCATGTCTAAGGCTATCCTGTTTTCCCAAGCCATCTGGCTAGTAGCCCCTACTTGCTCAGCTATTCCTTTAACAGTATCTCTAGTGTAGTTAATAAATCACTGTTGGTTGTAATAGATGTAGTTTATCCAATCTACATTTTTATTAATTGTCACCCACCAAAATATTGACTCAAATCCTGCATCTATTTGATTCCAGACTTTAAATTGATCTTGTATTCTCCATGGGACCCCAATTGCGTCTAAACAGACGTGAGAGTCTAAAGACCCATAAGGGGCTTCTCTCACTTTACGATGTCTTATTTTTCCTTCCTCTGGTTGATGAAATGCCAGGGTGAAAGGGATAGCTAGTTGGACTAAAGCACAAGTGCCACTCCAGTTATTCGGCAGAGTGTCCAGTAAAGCTCCACCACAATACTACCACACATCTGCTAGGGGATGAACAAGGGCTGGCTGATTGGTAAGCTTTTGAAAGTTCTTTTTCTTTTTTTTTTGAGACAGAGTCTCGCTCTGTCGCCCAGGCTGGAGTGCAGTGGCACGATCTCGGCTCACTGCAAGCTCCGCCTCCTGGGTTCACGCCATCCTCCTGCCTCAGCCTCCCAAGTAGCTGAGACTACAGGCGCATGACGCCACGCCTGGCTAATTTTTTTTTTTTTTTGTATTTTTAGTAGAGATGGGGTTTCATCGTGTTAGCCAGGATGGTCTCGATCTCCTGACCTTGTGATCCACCCACCTCGGCCTCCCAAAGTGCTGGGATGACAGGCGTGAGCCGCCGCGCTCGGCCAAAAGTTCTTAAGCTCACTGCATCCCTTCAGGTCTCCAAGGAACACTAAGTTTCCTCCCCGCCATGAGAGACACGAAGTAAACTCAGTGTTGGGAGATGGAAGCTGGACGGCCCTTGGGGGCTGACCCACAAGGAGTCAAACTTCGGGATACAGCAGAGAGAGAGCTTGGCACAACTTGTCACCCCAGGCTATAGAATCCTGGAAAAGAGCTACCATGCAGCCCATGCCCGGTCAACTGGAGGACCACCCTAGTGGAAAGGGGACAATCTGGGCCTCTGGCCTGCTGTGCGTACAAGCATAACAATTGCTCTTGTTTAACGTGTGGATGAAATATTTGATCCATTCCAACCAAACATTTACATCTTGGTATCCTGTCTCAATTGCCAAAGTTTGTTTTAAGTCTTTAACTTCTACCATCGCTATCTTGGCCTTGTCGTTAGATAGAGGAAGAACAACGGTTCCGTTGTGAGAGGTTTTGGAAAAAGGCTCAGAGGCAGGTGCAGACAGCAGGGGATCAAAGAAGTGCATTTCAAAGAATCCAGTAGGGTCTGTCCCTGAAACTTCAGCCCCCATACCATAAAACTGGCTTAAAGAAGGGAACCAGCTTAGAAAAGGGGAAGAACTTTGTGGGCTCAAAATAATAACCTGTATAGGGTTGCACTGGTTTAGCTGACAGTTAGTGGGGGCTGTCCCTTTAGTAAAACGAATGTATGAATTTAGGAAATTACAAAAACTGGTTGGGGCAATCCATCCTTGCTCTTTAGTGGTCCACAGAACGTTGGACCAACTATGGCTTAAAAGCTCTACATCATTGGGGGAAGACTCCTGGTTGCCACTGGGATCTTTATAGAAATCTCCCCAGATTAAATGGTCCCGATTCACTAATGCCTAGTCTGAGGAGAGCCAGGAGGGACAGAGGTATTTTTCTGAAGTAGAGAGCTTTCTTTGGCTTGACAAATCCTCACAGGATATAACAAGGCAAGCATCAAATGCAGTAGTTGAGGTGAAATTGACTTGGTTATGTTAATAACTATATGGTCAGCAATAGAGTGAGGAAAGAAAAAAGAGTAATAGAATAGAGGAAAGGGAGTTAAATTCTTCTTAGCTTTAGTTTGGTAGGGTTTTCCCCTGGGACTATGGCCCACGACTCTGGAGGGGCGGCGCTTTCTCGACTTGGGTGTGGTGAGTCCACCCTCTCTCTGCTGTACGGACTGCGGTTTCAGTAGTTAGGAGCACTAAGTAAGGACTTCCCAGGCTGGCTCAAGCTTCTCCTCTTTCCAGCTCTTGATGAGGACATGATCCGCAGGCTGATGTTGATGCACCAGGAACTCCAAGGGCGGTGCCTGTGCTAATAGGCCTTTAGTTTTAAGAGAGGAGAAAGTAGAACATAGACCAAGTATATAATTTTTAAGGAATTGATCATTTGTTTCAAAGGTAGGAATATCAACAGTGGAGTCCAAATAAGGTAATCCATAGAGCATCTCATAAGGAGAAAGACCAATGTCTTTCCATGGTGCAGTTCAAATTCTCAGCAGCGTGATAGGAAGATACTTGGTCCATGGCAACCAAGTCTCTAAGACTAATTTGGTTAAGTGGTTCTTTAGAGTCTGATTCATTCTTTCTACTCTCCCTGATGAGGGTGGGTGCCAGGGAGTATGGTGTTCCCATCTAATGTCTAATATTTTGGAATAGCTTTTTAATAATGTGTGTGGTGAAATGAGTTCCATTGTCTGAGTCAATATTTTCCATTAGTCCAAACCTGGGTACTATATTTTCAATTAGGGCCTTAACTACATTACTGGCTGTTGCATTTGAAAAGGGGATAGCTTCGACCCAGGGAGTGAGGTGGCCTACTATCACTAGTAAATATTTCAGATGATCTATCAGAGGCATTTCTGTGTAATCAACTTAGATACTTTGGAACGGCCTTTAGCCTGGATTCCTTCCCCTGAGAGGTAATCATTTTATAGTATGTCTATTAGTTTTCTTACATACTAAGCAACTATCTGTAACCTGTTTTGCCAGGGTATAAATTCCTATACAACCATAAACTCTGAGAACTGCGTCACACATGGCCTGGGGCCCAAAATGGGTCCCCTGATGTAGTTGGGATACGACTTCCCTCATAAAGGGTTTAGACAACATTTCTCTCTGGTCTGGCAGTATCTACTTTCCTTCTGAATTCTCTTTAGCACCTATTTTTATTAGTTTCTCTTTTTCGGTGGAAGAGAAAATGGGGATTATGGTAGGAGAAGGGAGGTAGGGAGATAAGTGAAAAACACGCATTTCAGAAGACACGGCAGCCTGCTTGGCTACCTGATCTGCTAGGTTATTTCCTCAACTTTCAAAAGAAAGGCTTTTCTGGTGTCCGGGAACATGGACAATAGCTATTTCTTCCGGCAACTGAAGATTATTCAATGCTTGGGTGAACAGCTCCTTGTGAACAAGGTCTTGACCTTTACTATTAATGAGACCTCGTTCAGTCCAAATTTTCCCAAATGTATGGGCCACTCCAAAGGCATACGTGGAATCTGTACAGATGTGGTTCTGTAAGTACTTTAAGGCTTGGCTGAGTGCAAACAGCTCACACGTTTGAGCAGACCAACTGTTGGGCAATTTTCCTGACTCTATTTCTACAAGAGTTTCTCCAACAATCACTGAATACCCATTGGGTCTTTTTCCCTCAATCACCTGGGAGGAACCATCTATGAGTAAGTGCCGTCCAGTCCAGAAGGGGGTTTCTCCTAGGTCTGGTCAAACCTTTGTATGGTAATCAATTAAATCTAAACATGTGTGTTCCCTCCTTAGATTTGGATTCCCTGTTAGGAAACCTGCTGGGTTGAGTGAATTATCAGTGGTCAATGTTAAATCATCCTTTTCTAACAGAATGGCCTCACACTTTAAGATTCTCAAGTCAGTAAGCCATCTCACTGCTCTCTGGTTTAAGATAGTTCTAACTTGGTGAGGCGTGTTTAATGTCAATTTTCCTCCAAAGGTTAACTTTCTGCTTTCCTCACCTAGTATTGCCGTAGCAGCGATGGACTGGATGCATTGGGGCCACCCACGAGTGACTGGGTCTAAGACCTTTGATAGGAAGGCTACGGGCTGCCGGCGGCCTCTGTGTTCTTGAGTCAGCACTCCTGAAGGTACTCTACTGTCCACATTAACAAAAAGGTGGAATGGCTTTTCTAGGGAGGGTAAGCCTAAAACAGGGGCAGTTATGAGCCTTCCCTTCAACCTCTCGATCTGATCAACTTCCTCAGAAGTCCACAGGAGACAGTTAGGCTTCTCCTGGGCAAGTTTTTGATAGAACAGTTTACTGGGCAGTGTATATGAGTCAATCCATTAGCAACAGTGTCTGACTAACCCTAAAAATTTCCTGAGTTCTTGTTTAGTTTGAGGCAAGGGTAGGGACACGATTCCCTCAATTCATTCAGGCCCTATTATTCGCTTGCCTACATGTATTAAGTGGCCTAAATATTTAACTTCGGGCTCTACATACTGAAGCTTTCTTTTTGAGACTCATAGCCCCTCAAACTGCAGATGGTTTAGAATATGTGTAGAGAAGTCAGTTACCTTCTCTAGATCTTCACCAGATATAAGAATGTCATCCACGTACTGAAGAAGGCATATTTGTTCCGGGATGACAACTTTTTCTAGTACTTGTTCTAAAATTTGGCTGAAAAGTTTAGGGGAGTCTGTGAACCCTTGGGGCAAGACTGTCCATCGATATTCTTGTTTCCACCCTGAGTATGGATCCTCCCACTCAAAAGCAAATATATCTCAGCTATCTTCAGCCAGGGGACATACCCAAAAAGCATCCTTCAAATTTATTATATAATATTATTTATTATATTTATCATATATCATTGATGATTATATGGAATCTTGCTAAGAATGGTGTAAGGATTGGTGACAACAGGGTGGGTACTCTGGACTATTTGGTTGATAGCTCTAAGGTCCTGTACTAGCTGGTATGACCCATCTAATCTCTTGACTGGCTGGTAGCAGTCTTGATTTCTTGATTCTTGATTGGGATGTTATAAGGGGACATACAGGGCTCAAGAAGCCCATCCTAAATAAGGCCTTCAATTATAGGTTTCAACCCTATCCTACCTTCTAGGGGAATAGGGTATTGCTTCCTTCTTACTACTTCCCCTGGGTTTTTTAGCTTGATGTGGATTGGAGGGACTTGGAGTTTCCCTTGGTTTCCTTCTTTGGTCAAGACATGAGGATTAATATATTTTTCATCTGCGGTGGTGAGTAGGTTTAATGAGGTGAGGAATCCTCTTGGGCTGACTTGTAGACCTATGCCCAACTTTAACATTAAATTCCTCCCCAGTAAATTAGTTCCTGCTTCAGGGATAAACAAGAACTGAATATAAGCTGAGCGATCCTGGTATCTAACTTCAGTGCTTTCTAAAATTTTTGCTCTTAATCCTACCCCTTTTACCCTGGAGACTAAAAGTTCCTCTGAGAAGGAGACAACATTAGATGGGGGGAAACAGAGGAGCGAGCAGCCCCTGAATCAACTAAAAAAGTGATAAGCTCATGTTTAGGTCCCACCCCCAAATTTGTCAAGGGCTCCTGGTGGGACTCAAGATAAAAGAGACAGAGCCCCTGACCCCGATATTCTTCCTTGAAAGTCATGAGTGGAAGGGCTTCTTTCTCCTTTCTTAGTTCAGGACATCCTCTCTTGAAGTGGCCTGCTCTTCCACATCTATAGCACCTATCTTGTCCTTCCTCCCCTTCGTTCTGGGATTCTTTAACCCTTCTCCCCCATACTCTTTAGGGGGTCTGGTAGACGAGGACCTTGGTCCTCCAGATGGAGGCTGGGGTCCTTTAAAAGAGGGTTCGGACCCTTTATAGTTTCTGGCTCCCTGGAAACTCTATCTAGAAGTACCTGAGTTTGGAGCCATCTGTTGGAAGGTGAAAAACATAAGTTTTGTCTTTTGTTTCTGTTTTACTTTGTCCCTTTTCACATACACTTTCTGAGCTTCCCTGAGAAGCTCACTTAGGGGATGGTCTTCCCAATTGTCTATGTTTTGTAACTTTTTTTTTGAAACGTCTGGCCAACTTGTAGTGACAAATTGGAGTTTCAACATTCCTTGCCCAAGGGGATCATCCAAATTGAGGCCTGCATATTGCCTCATTTGCTCCCTCAGTCTGTCTAGGAATCTCATAGGCCCTTCATATTTTTCCTGTTGTATATCAAATGCTTTAGAAAGATTTTGGGTTCAGGGCACTGATTCCTGAATTCCTTTTATTATTATCTCCCTTAGGTCCTGCATATTTTCCCGGTGACCTGCATTGTTATTTTCCCATGGGGGGTCCCGGGCGGGGAATTTCTGGTCCGTGGTAGGAACGTTTTCACTGGGAGGGTGCTCACATTCCCAAACTACCATAGCAGCCCTAAGAATCATACTCCTTTCTTACCCTGAAAAGAGGATGCCCAAGATGGACATTAACTTGACCCAAGTGTATAACTGAGATTCTAAGAATTGGTCAATTTGGTCTGCCACTCTGTAAGGGTCGTCCAGCAGCAGTTTAAGCTCCTTTTTAAAATTCTGGACTTCTGAACTGATTAAGGGAGCATTTACAAAGTCAATGCCCCCCTCCCCCGCCCCTGACTTGTGGTACCTCTTTCAAAGGGAAGAGGGTAGGGGCTGACCTCTTAGGTACGGAGGGAAATAGGAAATCCTGAATATCTTTTTTTACATTGTTCTACCTCATGCTGGAGTCCTTTTAGAGAGGGGTCTTTAGGTTGGGAGAGAACAGGCTAGTGGGACGGTAATTCCCAACAGTCAGGGTTATAAGGAGAAGGGATAACATGAGTACAGGGGGAATTTGGAACAGGATCTGAGGTGGCAGTGGTGATCTGAGGTGGCAGTGGCTGTCTGAGGGGAAAGTTTGGGGACACTGAGTGGGGGAAGATAGTCTAGGGGATCCCATGCACTGGAGTCTTTAGGCATGAAAGCTGGCTCCCCTGACTTTTCATTTTGAGGTGCCAGATTGGGTTCTTGCCTATTTATTTTTAAGAGAAATAGGAGGGCAGGTCCTTGCCTCCAACAAAGGGCATAGCCTAGTTCTTCTTGAGACACTGGACTTTTATCATTAACATATCGGGTTAGAAGCTGACACATTACATTCTCATTCGACCCAAACTTTGACCAGAAGATTGAGGGACTGAGGATGGGTCCCTGAGTCCAAATAAAACAGAAATATTTTACCATTTGTTGCTTTTTCCTATGTGTATCCTTTCATTATCCTTCCAGTGTTTTAGCATGAGACCTAGGGGGCCATCTGCAGGGATACCTTTGTTACCATCTTTATCCCCCTTGCTCCCTGTCTTGCTTGGGATGTTTCCCATCTTGATGGTTTTGGGGTAAGGTTCAAGGTTCACTTTCCCTTACTGGAAATTTCTTACCTTTTGGGGTGAGGCTCAATTTCCCCACTGGAAATTTCTTGCCTTTTCTACTACTGGAGGTTTGTGTGAGGTTCAATCCCCGCCAATGGGGATGTCTCACCTCTTTTTAACCTCTAAGCCACCCTGACCAAGGAGTACTTCACCGCCCACCATCCCCGTGGCTTTCTTACCTTGGTCCTGACCACCAAGGAAATACTTTACCAGCTCCCGCGGCTTCTCCTTCCTTGCTCTGTGCGCAGAGTCATCGCTGCAGTATGTGAGGATTCTTTAAGCTAGGTTGCTGGCCAGTTTTTTCCCTCCGCTGTTGCTGAAAGCTCGGGTTATTCCTCGCACTGGGTGGGTTCTGATTTCTCCCGGCTGAGGCCGCCACAAGGGGCGGAGCGCTCCTCACAAGAGAGAACCAGAGACTGCCCCCAGAGAGGAATGTAATCACGGGCGAGCCCCCAAATTGTTACATATAAAGTTTCAGTGCCGCAAAAGAAATAGCACTCAAATATAAAATTTTCTTTTTAATTCTCAGCAAGGCAAGGTACTTCTATAGAAGGGTGCGCCCTCACTGATAGAGCAATGGTGAGTGTACACCTGGACAAGGGAGGGAAAGGGGTTCTTATCCCTAATGCACAAGGCTCCTGCTGCTGTGTCGTTCCCCTATTGGCTAGGGTTAGACTGCACAGGCTAAACTAACTCCAATTGGCTGATTTAAAGAGTGTGACAGGATGAGTGCTTTGGCGGGAAAAAAATGGTTATGCAGGGTGGAGAATAATGAGTCAGGGTGGAGCAGGTAGCAAGTAACCTGCAAGAGTCAGGGTGGAGTAGGTAATCGAAAAAGGTTGCTTTACGAGGAAGTTAAATTTAAAAGCAGAAGTCAAAGAATTGAACATACTGACATATTAATTATTTGAAGAGAAATTTAGAATTCATATTTAACAATATGGACACAGGAAGGGGGTGTGGTGGGCCAGAGTGGTCTTGGAGAATACAACGTTCAGGCATGAAAACAGGAGTGCCTGTTCTTACTTAGGTCTGCAGGCACAGGCCCAAGGGTGGAGCCCTCACCAGGAACCCTGCATTTCTGTACCCAGCACTCTCCTGCCCCCCTTCCATATCACAATGACCCTCTTGTTTGCAATGAGGACAAGGTCCTGGGGGTGGCTTGTAACCCAAAGGTTTGGAACATCCTCTACTCCAGTGTCCTGGATTCCTGCAATGACGCTGTCTGTAATAATTTTGCAAAGGTGGTTTCAATGCATTAATGTCAGCAAGAGACTCATGTTCAGGTTATGATAAAAGATTGTGGAGACCAAGGTTCTTTTGAAGTCTTATGTTGGCTGCCCTTAGAGACAACAGATGGCAAATGTTTCCTATTCAGACCTTCAAAAGGTGTTAGACTCTTAGTTAATCTCTTCAGGATTGGGAGGGCCTGGAAGAAAAAGATCCAGCTATGTTAACAGAGATTCTTTACAGATGCAAATTTTCAGCACCGTGAGTTTTGATATGCATGCATTCCAGAGATGCATAGAAATTCTAGTTACTTATAAATTTGGGGGAAAGAAGCCTGGAATGAGATGCCTGCTTTAGATAATAGGGAAGTCTAATTGCTTCTGAATAAGGAGTTCTGATAAGGAGTTTTGTCTCTGAATGGTCTGCTCGATGGTCACCAGGTATAACTTTGCTCTCCCCAGTGGCCAAATCTGAGAGTTGTGTACATAGGCAAAAACAGAGAAGCTGAACAAAGGGGTGAGGAGAGCAAAAATCACCTGGTGACCCTCAAGCAGCCCCCGAGACAAAAACTCTTTATCTGAGGAATTTAGAAGTATAATCGTTACTGGAAAGGGGTCCCAATCCAGACCCCCAAAGAGGGTTCTTGGATCTCACACAAGAAAGAATCCAGGGCGAGTTCACAGTGCAAAGCAAAAGAAAATTTATTAGTAAAGTAAAGGAATAAAAGAATGGCTACTCCATAGGGTTGCCCATTTTTATGGTTATTTCTTGATTATGAGGACTAAGCTCTGATCTTTTTATTTTGCTGAAATTCCTATCTAAGGGGTCTGGGGAGTCATGCCCTACAAACCATAAATTCTCATCAGATGGGTTTTATTTAACCCTATATATCTGACTTGCTTTCCAATCTGACTCTGGCATAACATTATGTGACAAAGAAGAAAGCAAAAATATTTTACCCAAAAACATGTTTCTTTGCCATATCTTGAAATGGCCCTGCAAAGCTGTCCTTTGTGGGGGGAAATCTGCATCTGTAAATAATCTCTATTAATATAGCTAGATCTTTTTCTTCCAGGTCTAATATAGCTAGATCTTTTTCTTCCAGGCCCTCTGAGATTAACTAAGAGTCTGTCAGCCTTTTTTTTTTTTTTTTTTTTGAGTCTAGCAGCTTTTAAAAGTCTGAATAGGAAACATTTGTCATCTACTGTCTCTAAGGACAGCCACTATAAGACTTCAAAAGAACCTTGGTCTCCACAATCTTTTATCTTAACCTAAACATTTCCCTCCTATTGATCCCAGGTCTTTAGACAAATTCAACCAATTGTCAACCAGAAAATGTTTAAATTTACCTATAGTCTGGAAGTTCCCACTTTGAGTTGTCCCACCTTTCTGGACCAAACCAATGTGTTTCTTAAATGTATTTGATTGATGCCTCATGCCTCTCTAAAATGTATAAAACCAAGCTGCACCCGAACCACCTTGGGCACATGTTCTCAGGATCTCCTAAGTGCTGTGTCATGGGCCATGGTCACTCGTATTTCGCCCAAAATAAATCTCTTCAAATATTTTACAGAGTTTGACTCTTCATCGACATATCTAAAGTTGGCATCTGGTTCCAGGTGTCTTTCAAAAATTTCGTAGTAACCAGAATTTCTATGCGAAACTCACTGTGCAATCCTTGCTGACATTAAGGCACCAAAATAACTACAAATGTAACCATTTATCATAACCTACGTGGCTAGTGTGCTCCAAATTACCCTCAAGCTTTTGCCTTAAGGTTCATAAATGCGCCTAAGGAATACCCACCACAGCCTTCTCAGTCCCCTCTTGCTGAGGCACCTCGCTGCACTCTTCTGCAATGTTCTTTCTTTCTAATAAAACTTTACTTTTCAAACCTATACTGTTGTTGGTAAATTCTTCTTATCAGCCCTTGAGTGACCACTTTCTGATGCCGGGGCTCTGACATTTCAACCGGCAAAGGCTGAAATGTAGTTACAAAGATTTGATTTGCTACTCCCTACTTTCCGAGGGGTTGCTTAACATTCCATTGTAAAGAGGTAACAGTCACAAGGGGCTCTTTTTCACATACCGTTATGTCCAAGTTTGAATGAGAAATAGGGAGCAATGGTTAAAGGTGTAGAGATAGAGTTACGAAAATTGCCTAATAATTGGTCTGCTCAAACGTGTGAGCTGTTTGCACTCAGCCAAGCCTTAAAGTACTTACAGAACCAGGAAGGAACCATCTATATCAACTTTAAGTGTGCCTTGGGAGTGGCTCATGCATGTGGAAAAATTCGGACTGAACCAGGTCTTATTAATAGCAAAGGCCAAGACCCGGTCCACGAGGAATTAATCACCCAAGTAGTAAATAACCTTCAGGTGCCAAAAAAATAACTATTGTCCATGTCCCCGCACACCAAAAAAGCCATCCTTTAATTAAAATCCCAAACTTACAAGGTTTTCAACAGAAGTAAAATTTGCTAAAAGTTAACAGTGTAACATGTATTATCCTAACTTCTAATCTTGTGGCCTAGGCAGTCTAGTCCACAGACATGAGGGAAGTTTGCTTTGGGAAAAAACAGTTATCATCTTTGCCATTAAGAAAAAAGGAGAATTTATGTAAAAAGAATCTTATACAGTAAATTCTCATCCTAAAATAAATTAACTGGTTGTTTAAAGAAAGGAATGTTCACAAGTCAGAAATTCAAGTCATGTCAAAGATTGTCTGTGAAAGTCGTGGAAAATGTTATAAAAGGGAATTTATGCAAGAAATGTATAATTTAAAAGTAATTAGGCCTCCTGAATGTAAAACTATTGAAGAAACAGTTTATGTTCAAGGTGTGTAAGGAAAGTAAAATATACTTTTGGTAAAAGGATTATAAGAAGGCATAATAATGTTGATTTTTACCTACATTAAAAGGTTAAAAAATTGTTTTGAAGGTTTAAGCAAGTTTTGAAATGTTAATTGTAAAGGAATTTCTGTGTGTAAACATATTGGCTAAAGTTAAAGGGGTATCATCCAGTTTTTCTGTGAACTGGACATTAAAATAAAAGCACAACAGGTTTTTCTTAAAGTACTAACCTGCTCTTTAACAAAAATTATGAAGCGTTAGAAAGAGTCTATAACAATTTTACCTTATGGTCAGACATTAAAATTGAATAAACATGTCTACAAGATTTTATTAAAATTGAGTTTAACATTAATAGCACACTAATATAAAGGTGAAATTTAGCTTATCTGGTATAAAATCACACAGGAAGCATTATCAAATATAAAATGGTGTTTGGCTTTCTTTGGTTTAAAAACTAATAAAAATAGGTGCTAAAGAGAATTCAGAAGGAAAATGGATATTGCTAGACCAGAGAGAAATGTTATCCAAACCCCTTATGAGGGAAGTCTTATTCCAACTGCATTAAAGGATCCATTGGAGGCCCCAAGCCACGTGTGACACACTCATCAGAGTTTATGGGTGCATAGGAATTTATACCCTGGCCAAACAGGTTACAGACAGTTGTTTAGTAAAACATTACCCCTTGGGGGAAGGAGTCCAGGCTTAAGGCCATTCCAAAGTATCCAGACTGACTACACAGAGATGCCTCCAACTGATCATCTGAAGTATTTATTAGTATAGTAGATCACCTTACTCATTGGATAGAAGCTATTTCCTTTTCAAGTACAACTGATAATAACATAGACAGGGCATTAGTTGAAAATCTTATACTCAAGTTTAGATTAATAGAAAATATTGATTCAGATAAGACTCATTTCACTGTACATGTCATTAAGAAATTAGCCCAGGTACTGGATATAACATGGGAATATCATACTCCCTGGCACCTACCTTCATCAAGAAGAGTGGAAAGAATGAACCAAACTATTTTTTTAAAAAGCCCTTTGGCAGGAGAATGGCGTGAACCCGGAAGGCGGTGCTTGCAGTGAGCCGAGATCGCGCCACTGCGCTCCAGCCTGGGCTACGGAGCGAGACCCTGTCAAAAAAAAAAAAAAAAAGCCCTTTGGGAGGCCAAGGCGGGTGGATCACGAGGTCAGGAGTTCGAGACCAGCCTGGCCAATATGGTGAAACCCCATCTCTACTAAAAATACAAAAATTAGCCAGGCATGGTGGCACGTGCCTGTAGTCCCAGCTGCTAGGGAGGCTGAGGCAGAAGAATCACTTGAACCCAGGAGGTGGAGGTTGCAGTGAGCTGAGATGGCGCCATTGCACTCCAGCCTGGGCGACAGAGCGAGACTCCCTCTCAAGAAAAAAAAAAAAAAAAAAAAAGGCCACCTAACCAAATTAGTCTTAGAGACTCGGTTGCCATGGATAGATGCTCTCCCATTGCCCTCTTGAGAATCTGAACTGCTCCTCAGAGAGATGTTGGCTTATCCCCTTATGAAATGTTGTGTAGGTTGCCCTGTTTACACTCCACTGCTGACATTCCTACGTTCAAAACAAAAGATGAGTTTCTCAGAAATTATATACTTGGTTTATTTTCCACTTTCTCTTCCCTCAGAACTAAAGGTCTTTTAGAACAGGTACCACCCCTACAGTTTCCAGTACACCAACATCAGCTTGAGGACTGTGTCCTTGTCAAAAGTTGGAGGGAAGGGAAACTCGAACTGGCTTGGGAAGGACCCTACCTGTTGCTTCTAACCACCGAGACCACAGTTCAAACAGCAGAAAGAGGATGGACTCATCACACCTGGGTCAAAAGAGCACCACCCCCTCCAGAATCATGGACAGCTGTTCCAGGGCCAACTCCAACCAAGCTAAAGCTAAAACGGGTTTGATCCTCTTACATTGCATCTTTCTTTTCCCCTTCTATTGCTAGTCTTCTCGTTCTTTATGTAACTAGGTCAAGTTCGCCCCAAACTGTTACTTTTGATGCTTGCCTTGTGATGATCTGTGGAGATCTGCCAAACCAGAGGCAACTCTCCCCTTCAGAAAAGTATCTTTGTCCTTCCTGGCTCTCCTCAGACTGAAAATCTGTTAACTGGGATCAGTTAGTCTGGGAAGATATTGATGATGGTCCCAGTATGAACTAGGAATCTTGCCCTCCTAGAACAGAACTTTTAGCTGGTCTAATGGCTTATGGACTACCAAGGAGCAAGTATGGACCGCCCCATTGTCAGATGAACCAATGTAATCCAGTACAGATTACCACCTCTGCTCCCCAGAGTACCGTTTCTATGGTATAGGAGCAGAAGTCTCAGGGAAGGACCCCAGAGGATCCTTTGAAATGTGCTTCATTGCCTCCTCACCTCCTGCACCCCCTTCTCCCACTCCTAAGTTCTCCGCTAACCAGATCTTCTTTCGTTATATACCCAATGATAAAACCAAAGTAGCTGTTGTAGAAGTTATAGATTTAAAACAAACTATAGCAACTGAAACAGAGTGCCAGGACGTAAATGCTTGGCTGAAATGGATTAAATATTCTGTTCGCATGCTAAACAAAAGTGACTGCTTGTGCGACAGGCAGGCCAGAGACCCAAATTGTCCCCTTTCCCCTCGGGAGGTCCTCTCATGGACAGGGCATGAGCTGTATGGTAGCTCTCTTCCAGAACCCCACAGCCAGGGGCAATGAGTCAGGCAAAACTCTCGCTTTCACTGCTCTTCCCCGAGGTCAAGAGCCCTGTGGGTCAGCCCGGAGGGCCATCCAGCCTCCAGCCCCTGATGTTAAGTTCACCTGTCCCTTTCACGGCAGGGGGAAAAGTTAGCATTCCTTGGAGACTTAACAGGGTGCGGTGAAACCAAGCCTTTTCAGGAGCTTACCCATCAGTCTGCCCTTGTTCATCCCTGAGCAGGTGTGTGGTGGTATTGTGGGGCACTATTGCTGGATACTCTGCCAAGCAATTAGAGCAGCACTCATGCTCTAGTCCAACTGGCCATCCCTTTCACTCTAGCATTCCGTCAACAAGATAAAAAAGAAAATTGTAAAAGAAGTGCCTTACATGAGTCGCTTGACCCCCATGTTTATATAAACATTACTGGAGTTCCACTAGGAGTACCAGATGAATTTAAAGCCCGAGATCAAATAGCTGCAGGATTTAAGTCAATATTTTCATGGGTGACGATTAATAAAAATGTAGACTGGATAAATTACATCTATTATAATCAGCAGCAGTTTATTAATTACACCAGGGATGCTGTCAAAGGGATAGCAGAACAATTGGGGCCCACTAGCCAGATGGCCTGGGAAAACAGAATGGCCCCAGATATGATATTAGCAGAAAAAGTGGTGTTTGTATTATGATTAAAACTCAGTGTTGTACCTTTATCCCAAATAACACTGCCCACACTGGGAACATAACAAGGGCCTTATAAAGACTTACCACTCTATCCAATGAACTAGCTAAAATTCTGGAGTCGATAACCCTTTCTCAGGGTGGCTAGAAACGGGGTTCAGTAAATGGAAAGAAATCACAGCCTCAATTCTTACTTCTCTTGCAGCCGTAATAGCTGTACTCATTCTTGTTAGGTGTTATGTCATACCATGCATCTGTGGGCTAGTGCAAAGACTTATAAAAGCAGCACTTACTAAAATCTTCCTTAACTCACCTCCACCTTATTCAGATAAGCTTTTTCTTTTGGAGGATTAAGTCGAGCAGCAAAGCCAAGACATGTTTAAAAAGTCTGAAGAGGAAGTACTATGAAAATTGAAAGGGGGAAATTGTAGGATATAATAAATTCCTCTTCAAATATTTCAGCCTGTAAATTGTTAAGTACAATGAGTTCTGAGATCCTCTCCAAGGAACCAATGTATGAGTATATTCAGGTCCCCTGTTCTTTGTTCTCCACTTTAAAGTTTAACTTTCTCATTCTCTTTGCCTCCTTGCCCCTAGTTTCAGTAAACAACCTTTTCCACCAGTTCTAATCAGTAGTTCACATCTATTCCCCTGATCACCTGCTCCTTCTCGAGTCACCCCTGGTCACCTGCACTGACCTGAGTCACCTTTAGTCACCTGTTCCTAACTGTCCTTCCCGCCAAACTACTCACTCCGCTACTCCGACTCATACCCCTGCTCTCTTTAAAATAGCCAATCGAAATTAGCTTAGACTGTGTGGTCCAATCCTAGTCAACAGGGGAACCACACGGCAGTAGGGGCTACCTGCATCAGGAATAAAAACCCCTTCCCCTCCCTTGTTCAGGTGTTCTCTCACCATTGCTCCATCCACGAGTCACACCCTTCTATAGAAGTAAAATTGCCTTGCTGAGAAAATTAAATTTATGTTCGAGTGCTATTTCTTTTGCAGCACTGAAAATTTGCTTCTAACAAAGGTGTTGTAAGAGTTCAAGAAAGAGGAAAGAAACATGAAAAGAGGCTCAACAGTCAAAGATGGGTTTATTTTGAAGAATAAACCTGAGAGGGGCCTCTGTCCAATTTCAGTCAGGAATGCTCTCTCTTACATACTAAGGGTATTTACTGGTTTCAGGGTAAGAGAGCTTATCACAGGCTTGGAATGTTCCTGTGTAGGGGAGAAGTCTATTGAGGGTTGGAATGTCTCTGGTTGGAAGGGAGGGTATCTTGCGGCTGACATCTCTCCACCTGGAGGGGAGGTTATCTTGGGGCTGGCATGTCTCTGGTCGGGGAGGGCTTTAACTTATGGTTGGAATGTTTCTGGTCAGAGATGTCATTTGTGGTTTATGGTCATGCTGACCTTAGCCATTAGGCTGATGCCCTTTGGATTTAGGTGGTTTTTGATCAAGGGGAACTTTAGAATGGCAGTGCTTGTCCAAGATGGCAATGCTCCTGCTCCGTCAATCCAGACCTTATAGTTATAAAAAGGATGAAAGGCAGGGTGTTCTTTCTGGCTACTTCCTGCTGATGAGGGGACAGAGTTTTCTGGTCTTGGATTAACTGTAGCAGTAACGCTGTCTGTGGATGTTTTTGGGTAGTTGTCTGTGAAATGGCCATGATCCTGTCAGTTAAAAATCTTTGAAAAAGGTTAATTAGGCAGGGTAAGAACATTAGTCCTAGGCATATTATTAGGAGAGGTCCCAGGAATGGGATGACCCATGCTATGATTTTGTTCCTAAACCAAGAATCTATTTGGTTGTTTTGGTATAGCCCTTTCCTTAAGTTTTTCAACAGCACCTCTTACTAGGCCTAATTGGTTGATATAGAAACAACATTCCTCACCCAATGACAGGCAGAGGCACATGTTTGGAAAGGCCCATGTGTTATTTTCTGTTAGTAACTGTTATTCCTGCTATGAGGATAATAATTAAGCAAAATGGTACCATAACTGAGATTCTCTGTCTGATATTCCATCCTGAGGGTGCTGTAGTACATAGTCCCACTGCAAATAATAGAGTGCGTAAAGCAGTTCCCACAATGGTGGTGTAGTGAATAATTTCCATTAAAAAGTTTTAATATTTGTCTTAAAAGGAGAGGTAGGAACATCTAAAAGTATTTGGTGAGGTAGGGGTGAGACTGAGTAAGATAAGTAGTTCTCACTCAGTTACTTACCTTTTATGAGCTTAAAATTTCCTATTTCTTTACATTGATATTTAGGATGTTCCTTTGGCTATCAGGGGTTGCTTCCTCAGCTTTCCAGGCTTTGACTCGAGTGTAATGTATCCAGATGTTGATTCCTGTTTTTTTGTTTTGTTTTGTTTTTTAAGATGGAGTCTCGCTCTGTCGCCAGTCTGGAGTGCAATGGCGCGATCTCGGCTCACCACAACTTCCACCTCCTGGGTTCAAGTGATTATCATGCCTCAGCCTCCCGAATAACTGGGATTACAGGCATGCACCACCATGCCCGGCTAACTTTTTTATATTTTTGGTAGAGATGGGGTTTCACCATGTTGGCCAGGCTGGTCTCAAACTCCTGACCTCAAGTGATCCACTCACCTTGGCCTCCCAAAGTGTTGGGATTACAGGCGTGAGCCACCGCACCTGACCCAGAAGTTGATTCTTGTAAGAGATGCCATCTCAATTACCCTGGGTTCCATGGACTCATTAGATGTGGGGGCGAAGGATTCCAGGCACCCTCAGTTATTAGTTGTCAGCTCCAGCAGTGAAGAGGTTTCCTCCTGTGATGGCTGGGGGGGGCGTTTAGAGGCAGTGCCTGCTGAAACGTCTAGTTTTCAGTTCATAGGGCTTTAAGGAAACAAAGCTTATTTTGGAAACTCGTAGTCAGAAAAATTAGAATTTAATTTAAAGTAATAAAAATTGAAAAACATTAGGCAACACTGGAATTTAATAACAGGTGTGTTATAGTTTCTGAAATGTAATTTTCTCTCTCCGGTTTCCCATTTTTTCCCCCCCAAGATGGAGTCTCGCTCTTGTCACCCAGGCTGGAGTGCAGTGGTGCAATCTAAGCTCACCGCAACCTCTGCCTCCCGGGTTCAAGTGATTCTCCTGCCTCAGCCTCCCGAGTAGGTGGGATTGCAAGCACCCACCACCACGCCCAGCTAATTTTTGTATTTTTGTAGAGACAGGGTTTTGCCATGTTGGCCAGGCTTGTCTCAAACTCCTGACCTCAGGTGACCTACCTGCCTCGGCCTCTCAAAGTGCTGGGACTACAGGCGTGAGCCACCACACCCAGCCAAGAATAATTATTTGTTACGTAGGCCTTAAAAAAAAAAGTTAACAGTGTAACATGTATTTAAGACTATTGAAAAAAACAGTTTACATATACTTTTGGTAAAAAGATTATAAGGAGGCATGAGAATGTGGATTTTTATCTAGATTAAAAGGTTAAAGAATTGTTTTAAGTTGAATAAAATAAAAATGAAGGTTTAAGCAACTTTTGGAAGGTTAATTGTAAAGGAAATACTGTGTGTAAACATCTTGGCTAAAGTTAAAGTTGTATCATCCAGTTTTTCTGTAAATTGAGTATTAAAATAAAAGCACAATGGGTTTTTCTTAAAGCACTAACCTGCTCTTTGACAAAAATTATAAAGGGTTAAAAATGGTCTATAGGCCAGCCGCAGTGGCTCAACGCCTGTAATCCCAGCACTTTGGGAGGCCGAGGCAGGCGGATCACGAGGTCAGGAGATCGAGACCATCCTGGCTAACACGGTGAAACCCCGTCTCTACTAAAAACACAAAAAATTAGCCAGGCGTGGTGGTGGGCACCTGTAGTCCCAGCTACTCAGGAGGCTGAGGCAGAAGAATAGCTTGAACCCAGGAGGTGGAGGTTGCAGTGAGCCAAGATTGCTCCACTGCACTCCAGCCTGGGAGACAGAGCGAGACTCTGTCTCAAAAAAAAAAAAAGGGTCCATGAAAATCTGACCTTATGATCAAAACATTAAAATTGAGTTTAACATTAATAACACACTAATATAAAGGTAAAATTTGGCTTATTTGGTATGAAGTCATACAGGAAGCATTGTCAAATATAAAATAATGTTTGGTTTTCTTTGGGCTATATTTGTATAAATATGTTATTGGTATGTGTTCCAAAGTTATGGGAGACTCCTATAATTCTGATATGTCTTAGTGTGCATTTTCAGTAGTAATTATAATTGTTATGTTAAAATTATTGTGTGCCACAGAAGTAACAGATTTCCTTGTCAATTGTGTCTTTAACTATGGCTACCCTAAAACTTTTGGTCATCCATAAACAATTGTTGTCTTGTTTTGATCCTCTTTAGAAGGGTTTTATACTCAGCTATAAAGTTCTAACAGGTGCTCTTGAATGCAGGTTTCTGATAAATTTGGAGATTGTGACATCAGAATACAGGAAAAATGGTTAGGACTCTTAGAGAGCTAAAATGTTCATTAATATCAAGCAGGACAGGAATTAACTGCACGAACTGAACTAATAGGAGACTGGAGTGATCTTTTTGATATTTAGCTTAAAATATTGCTAACACTTTGTTTTGCTTTTCAAAGTCAAAGAAACTTTTCTTTATTTTATTTTATTTTTAGACGGAGTTTCGCTCTTGTTGCCCAGGCCAGAGTGCAATGGTGCAGTCTTGGCTCACCACCACCTCCTCCTCCTGGGTTCAAGTGATTCTCCTGCCTCAGCCTCCTGGGTAGCTGGGATTACAGGCATGTGCCACCACCACACCCAGCCAATTTTGCATTTTTAGTAGAGATGGGGTTTCTCCATGTTGGTCAGGCTGGTCTCTAACTCCCGACCTCAGGCGATCCGCCTGCCTCGGCCTCCCAAAGTGCTGGGATTACAGGCGTGAGCCACTGCATCCGGCCTCGAAACTTTTCTTTTGAGCTATTAACAGCTTTTAACAATTTAGTATACTCCCATGAACAAAATTTGTAGCATACTTGTTTCTCTCTCCCTGATTTTCTCCAGAATTTGGAAACTATCTGTGAGTATTCTTAAGTTATGGCGATACAGTTATTTGCACAAGTGTAATAAGAATCTGTTTTCTTTTGTAACAGGACACAATTGGAAAAACTGGTTTTTTTACCAAGGCCTTGACTGGAATGGTATGCTTTCCTTTAAGGAATCAAACTTGATTTACAAAGCCAAGAAAGCCCTTGGAAACTGGCCTTATATTTTGTGTACACAGTCCCTGTACAGGGCTTCTGATCTGTGGTAAGCAAAGAACGCCCTTTCTGAGAGGCCAGGAACCCTAGGTTATCTTGCAACCTCAAGAGGAAACTCATAGGTATTTAATGGTACAATTCCATGGCTAGGCTCAGCTTTACAGTCTTATCTTAGATTCTTTCTATGGAACAATACATGTTACACTGTTAACTTTTAGCAACTTTTACTTTTGTTAGTAAGTTTGAGATTGTAATTATGTACTAGATGTAGAGCCTAGGATCTAGACAGAAGTGCAGATAAGGTCTGACTTATTCCAGCATTTAACTCCATGTGTGCTAGGTCTTACCCAGCTACAAAGCAGGCAAGTTGTACAGTTAAGAGTTATGGTGGCATTTTATAAAGCATTCAGGAGGCCTAGTCGCTCTTGTTTTTGTTTTCTTTAGATGGAATGTCACTCTTGTCGCCCAGCCTGGAGTGCAATGGTGCAATCTCAGCTTACTGCAACCTCTGCCTCTGGGTTCAAGCTATTCTGCCTCAGCCTCCCGAGTAGCTGGGATTACAGGAACCCACCACCATGCCCAGCTAATTTTTTATATTTTTAGTAGAGACAGTGTTTCATCTTGTTGGCCAGGCTGGTCTCCAACTCCTGACCTCAGGTGATCCACCCGCGTTGGCCTCCCAGAGTGCTGGGATTACAGGCGTGAGCCACCGTGCCCGGCCCCCTAATCACTTTTAAACTGTACAACATTTCTTGCATAAATTCCCTTTTATAAAATTTTTACAATTTACACAATCTCTGACATGCCTCAACTTTCTGACTCGTTGTAAACATCCTTCTTTTTAAACAGCCAGTTCATTTACTTTAGAATAAGAATTTACCATATAAGATTATTTTTTATATAAATTCTCTTTTCTTTAATATCAAAGATGATAAGTCCTTTCCCTAAAGAAACTTCCTTCACATCTGTAGACTAGACTTCCTAAGGCCACAGGATTAGAAGTTAGGGTATTTAACTAAATAGTTCAAGATATAGCTGTCTTTATTAAACCAATATTGATGTTTCATTATTAAAAAATTATACAAGCAAAGATTATTCTGTTTGGATTGAGTTATAGTTTTGTACCCTCTATGCCAAATTTTGACACCTTATAGTATTTGGCAGAGATGAGTATGAAATTGCGGCCAGGTGCAGTGGCTCATGCCTGTAATCCCAGCACTTTGGGAGACCAAGGCAGGCAGATCACCTGAGGTCAGGAGTTCGAGACCAGTCTGGCCGCTGCACTCCAGCCTGGGCGACAGAGTGAGACTCCGTCTCAAAAAAAAAAAAAAAGAAGAAGAAGAAGAAAGTGGCCATCCTGCAAGCCACATAACTCACACTCTGCAAGGCTTAACTTCTCCCTTGGCATCATAAATTTAGAGTCCTGCAATTTTTTTTTTAACAGATCCAAAGTATTTGGTACTATAGAGAAGGGAAACATGGCTTCCCTCCACCTTTCATGGTTCTTTGGCTGGGCTATGAATTAAATTGACATGAAACTGAGTAACAAGAGAGAAACCATATTTAATTACATATCTGTGCGTGGAAATCCCACAAAATATGAGACTCAAGAAGGGTCAGATGATTGAAGTTTAAGGAATAGGGTCTTAGGGCTTTGGGGGGTTGGTGGAGACATAGTTATGGGAGGGTGAGGGGAAGAATTGTTGTATGGTAAATAATGGTTGTCTTGCTGTGCAGATAAAAGTCTCTCTGGTGGCCAGTGTAGTGGCTCAAGCCTGTAATCCCAGCACTTTGGGAGGCAGAGGCAAGCAGATCACCTGAGGTCAGGAGTTTGGGACCAGCCTGGCCAACATGGTGAAACCTTGTCTCTACTACAAATACAAAATTAGCTGGGCATGCACCTATAATCCCAGTTACTTGGGAGGCTGTGGCAGGAGAATCACTTGAACCCGGGAGGCGGAGGCTGCAGTGAGCCGAGATCGCAACATTGCACTCCAGCCTGGGCAAAAAAAAGTGAAATTGTATCTGAAAAAAAAAGAAAGTCTCTAGGGTAATTCTTCTGGAGCAGCCCTTTTCCTGATACAGGCACCTTTACTAATGTAGATTTCCTTGATAGATGTAAATTTCTTTTACCAAAGAATAGCTTTCCAGAGCTACTCCTGTGTCTGCAGTTTCTCTGAACCAGCTCAAAGTATGTCAAAGAGGTGTATTTGAGGGTGGCACATTCTGGTTTCCCACAGTCATATTTTGGGGGTGTGTATGTCCTGAGCCCCAACAGTGGCAACACTTCCTGAACACCTGCCTGCTAAGCGAGGAGTCTGGCCCCTTCCCTAGTGCCTGCTCACCTCTCGCCCCAAGCATTAGCCTGGAGAGTGATTGATTGCTTGTTAAGTAAATGAATGTCTTGGAAAATAACACAACAGGCAGGCCAGAATTATTTGTAGAAGTCAATATGCACTGAGCATTTACTAGGTGTCAGAATCTGTGCAATATGTTTTACATCCATGGAGGCACCAATTTGAGTCTGCATTCACATCCTGGCCCTGCACTTACAGGCCGTAGCGCTGTGAGCAACCACTTTTGTAAAGTTAATGAGAGGCCATCAGGCTGGGGAAAGAAGAGGAGCCTGGGTCCTCCTAAGGTGTAGACATAAATGACTGCCAGCCATTATTCTGGAGGTTATAAGATATGCAACTTCCCCAATTACTCCTGCAAATAACACCACTGTTGCAGGTTGGCCTTTTGAGATATCTTTCCAGTTGGTGTTTTTTTTTTGTTTGTTTTTTGTTTGTTTGTTTGTTTGTTTGTTTTTGTTTTATTGAGACAGAGTCTTGCTCTATTGTCCAGGCTGGAGTGCAACGGCGCGATCTCGGCTCACTGCAACCTCCGCCTCCCGGGCTCAAGCAATTCTCCTGCCTCAGTCTCTCCAGTAGCTGGGATTACAGGTGTCCGCCATCATGCCTGGCTAATTTTTGTATTTTTAGTAGAGACAGGGTTTCGCCATTTTGCCCAGGCTGGTCCTGAATTCCTGACCTCAGGTAATCCACCCGCCTCGGCCTCCCAAAGTGCTGGGATTACAGGCATGACCCACCACGCCCCGCCATCTTTCCAGGTTTTTTGCAGATTTGACACCCCATGGCTCCACCTAAACCTGATGTCTCCACCAGGACCGCCAACCCTGCTCCTGTGGCCCCACCCAGAAGCGATTCAGCCTGTAGGAGCACAGCTTCAACCCCCTATGATTTCATCTCCACCCCAACCAATCAGCAGCAAGCACCTGTTACCTGGCCACCCCCAACTCTTCCCCTACACTGCCTTTGAAAAACCCCTCACCTACAAGCTTTGAAGATGATTTGGGAACAAACTCATTTCCCCCGTGGCATGGCCAGCCTCATGGTCTTTCTTTATGCAGTGGGCAGAAAGAACCCCTCAGGTGGTTACAGTATTTGTCAGGGTAGCTCAGTGTGCATCAGAGACCAGTTCTGCCATATACAAGGTGTGTGACCTACACAAGGCTCTCGACTTCTCTGGGCCTGTTTCTCCATCTGGAAAATAGGGATAGTAATAGCATCTCTCCAAAAGGCCATGAAGATTAAATGCATTAATTCGTATCAAGCCCCAAGAACATGCCTGACACTGAGTCAGCTCAGTACACACTGGCAGTTAGGATTTCTGTCCTATGAAGAGGGCACTATTATTATCCCCGCTTTCCACATGACTTACTGAAGCACCAGTATTTGAACTGTTTTTGCTCCAGGGAACTCTCTTCCTGTGTGAAAGGAATTATGGAGATCTCAGGGTGATGCCAGAACCAACTGTTTGCACATAGCTTTTGTCAACTGGGGATCAACCCTCATGAAATCTGGATGGCAGAGAGCCTCAACAAAGCAAGCCCTTTATTATACAGTTCTACCATCTGGATCCTCGTCCTAGCTGGGCTGTAGGGCAGATTAGAGACACATAGTAGGCTCCTGGTCTTGCCGGGAGCCACACCCACCCTTCGCCTGCCTTTCCCCGAGCTCTGGGCGGGGACAGCTTTAGACAAAACGAGCTGCCTCTGGCCCCTCCCATGCAGAGCGGCTGGGGAACTGGACCAGCAGGTAAGTGGGCAAAGCGGGGCGGCTCAGGCCTGTGAGGGTGCAGCTGCAGCTACCAAGGCCGGCTGCTAGCTAGGAGCACGGGACACTGACCGGGATATGGCAGGGGCACTTATCTGGAGCCAGCAGGTGTCCCGTGGCCTTTCCCCTAGTTTCAGGCTGCCATGTCGGGAGAGTCCAAAGAGATAGGAGGGAAGAAAGGTTTCCTCCTCAGCTGGCATGTGGAGTCAGGACAGGCTGAGCCATCCAGGTGAGAGATCAAAGAGACAGGAGGGAAGAAAGGTTTCCTCCTCAGCTGGCATGTTGGAGTCGGGACAGGCTGAGCCATCCAGGTGAATTCCAGACCCCTGGTGCCTCCAGACCAAAAGGCTGGGCCCATGCTGGGTGTCATGGCTCACGCCTGTAATCCCAGCACTTCCGGAGGCTGAGGCAGGTGAATCGCTTGAGCTCAGGGAGTTCAAGACCAGCCTGGGCAACATGGCGAAACTCCATCTGTACAAAAAATACAAAAATTACCCAGGTCGGACGTGGTGGCATGGGTTAATAGTCCCAGCTACTCAGAGGCTGAGGTGGGAGAATCGCATGAGCCAGGAAGGTTGAGGCTGCAGTGAGCTCAGATTATGCCACAGCACTTCAGCCTGGGTGACAGAGTGAGATCCTGTCTAAAAAAAAAAAGACTGGGCCCCCACTGACTTTACCCAGGGCGATCTCCATGCTATCTCTGAACAACTTGACCAGGCTGAAGCCGCAGGAGCCTGGGAAGGAGGCTGGGAGTTGGGATGGACGTGGAGGGGAGGGGAACTGGCCTGGGGGAGGCTGCTCCACCAAGGTCAGCCCCATGGGAGGCCTGAAGCCCTTCCTGGCCTTGGGAGGGAGGAGAAGGGGGAAGAGAACTCACTGTCCGCTTCTACTGTCCAGGCTGAGCCCCTGTTATCTCATTCCCTTTTTCCTGGTCTGCTGAGCCCAGAAAGGCTGGGCATTCCCAGACCCTTTCACAGATGGAGAAACCAAGGCCTAGAGAGGGTGAGCAGCTGACCTGAGGTTGCACGGCCGGTGAGCACAGGCCTGAATGTCTGCCACGGCCTGAGACCAGGGGTGGGGCAGGGTTCGGGGAAGCACTATCTCCTCCCTGGGCCTTGGTTTCCCCACCTGTGCAATAGGGACATTGAGATGGGATGAGTTTCAGGGGAACTCTGAGGTCCCAGCAACAAGAGGTAGAGATGGCCTTCTGCTACATGTGGCTGTGAACAGTGAGGGTGGCTGAGGCCAGGCTCCCAGCGCCCCAGCTGCCTCCTGCCTCCTGGCACCTTCCTGCCTCCCTCTCAGCCGCAGCTTCTCATTTTTCCTTGTCTCTGTGCCTCTGTTGTCCTTTCTCCCCATTTCTGCTTCTAGCTTTTGGTTCTTTCTGTCTCTTTGTCTCAGTCTCTTCTCTCTCACTTCCCTTCATCTCCCCCATCTCTCCCTGTGGGTTTTGTGGTTTTGACCTCTCAGCCTCCCTTCTTCATGGGCTCAAAGTCAATCCATTCCTACCCACTCTCATGAGGGTGAGGCCAGGCCCTAGGTAGACGCCTACAGGCCTCACTAAGTTCTCCAGGAGCCCGGAACCCAGGAAAGCATTGGCTCAGACCCTTGCCCAGGAGTGAGATGTATCTAGTGTCAGGCTGCCACCTGGCACTGCCCCAGGGGTCACCCTGGCCAACACAACCCTCATAGCTGAGGCGGGTTTCCTCCAGTCTGGCCCACAGGGCTAGGTGCCTACCAGCTGGCAGATTATCCCTGCAGAGCGAGAACCCAGCCATGGTGCCAGGAGCTCAGGTGGCCCAGCCCGTGGCAAGCCAGATGGTCACCTGGGCACTGGGGGAGAGGACAAGCCCCCGCTCACATGGAGATTACATTCCAATGGGAGAGACCAGCGCTCAACAGATAGACACAGATAAACTCCCGTAACTGAGCTGGTGTCAGTAATACTTTGACGGAGGAAAACAGAGGGCAGGAGAATGTGGAGGGGGGCGGGGGACATTGGGTGGGATGGAAGCTGCCTGAGCTCCCTGGAGGAGATGGCCCAGCCCACACAATGAGGGTGCACTGGCCCTGGTCAGAACCTCACTCCCAATTCTCTTCACTTTCTTGGGCTGGGGGCTCACAGCTTCTGATGCCAGAATGCAAAAGAGAAACCTTTGCCTGGAACTGATCCTTCTAGCTTCTCTATCTGTCGCCCACCCGTTATGGGGCATCTTAACTGTCTCATGCGAAGCCTTAGGTTTCTGGTCTCTGGTGATCACATAAGGGGTCCTGGATCCTTGGGAAGCAGATATGTCTCAGAGCCTCTCTCAGCTTCTCCTGAGCCTGTACCCCATTTCTCTCTTTCTCTGGCCCAAGTCTCGGGAGGCCATCTGTGAGCAGAAAGAGATCCTGCTCAGCTTGACCCCCATGGCCCCTTCAGAACCCCTTCACCCTGAGGCCTTTCTCAGGGCTGGGTCCACAGTCAAGCATGCCTGGATGTAAAGCTCAGCTCCCAGCTGTATGACCCTAGGCAAATTTATTTCCCTTTTAAACCTCAGTTTCCTCATCTGTAAAATGGAGATAATCATAATGCCAGCCTCAGGATTGTGGAACAAGATTTGACAGGTAATGTGTTCAAAGAGCTTAGCACAGGGTCTGGCACAATAAGTAGCTGATGAGTGGCGGCTATGGTTGTCACTGTTGTCATGGTGATTGTTAGCTCTTTTGCTACAGCTTCCTAACCCTCCGAAGGTTTACTCTTGCTTCCTCCCTGGCGCCTCATGTTTCTCCTCACAACAGCCAGCCAGCACGATCCTGTTAAAAACTAGATTAGAGCTGGTCTCTTCTGCCCACTCACGGAGCTTTTTGCTCTAGAGAAAACACCCAAGCTGTCACCACAGGGCCACAGGGGACCTGCCCTGTCTCCTCCCCTCCAAACTTGCTCCCACTGCTGTGGCCACACTGGCCTCCTAGCTGTCCTTTGAACAGCAAAATCCACTTCCGGGACAGAGCAGGTGTGGCTGCACCCCAGGGCCTTTTCACTTGCTGTTTTCTCCCCTGGACCGTGCTTTCCGCAGACAGCTCACTCCCACACTCCCTTCGTGTCCTCTCCTTGACACACATTCCCCATTCAGGAGCTTTGCTTTCCTCTGGAGTCCTTGCCACCATCTGACTTGCTCTATGTTTCTGTTTTTTATTCTGCTTCGTGACTGCTTCCTCCACCTTCCTGAGAGCAGGGATTGTGGTTGAGCACACAGATGGTGCCCAAGAAATATTGGTTAAAATGAATAAATAAGAACTGCAAGGTCACTGTAAAACAAACAAACAAACAACAACAACAACAAAAAAAAAACAGAAAATACAGATATGCATCTTTTAAAAGTATCCCAACACATTCCGAACACCAGCCATTCTGAGTCTCTCCTTTTCTCTGGGGCCTTTTTGCACATGTAGTTCTAGTTCCCTCTGCCTAAGACATCCCCTTCGTTGTCATTGATGACTGTTCCTCACTGTGTCCCCGAAGTCCAAAAGCACACCTCACTTTTGAGGAAGGAGATAATTTGGGAGTGGGCCAGGGCCATAGGGCAGATGGGTCACGTGGGGACACACCCCCACTGTGCCTGGTTTCCAGACAAGGAAACAGACCCCCAGAGCCAAATCCCATCCCTCAAGTGACACAGCCGTGGCAGCACCTGGGTCAAAACCAGAGAATTCGTCTTTGTGGGGAGCAGGGATTTAGGCGTTCAGTGCTCAGGAGTTGTCGAACATACAAGAAAGTCAGACTCCTTCTGCCCTGTCTGCCCTCATCTCCCCATCCAGCCCTCTGTGGGAAAGCTACTGATGTTTGTAAATGTTTAACTGGACACTCTCATTAGTTTAATAGCTTTTCATATGGCAAAGGTCACCATCATCTGCAAATTCGCCTACTCCCCTTAACTACTGACTTAGCCCTCTTTACTAGGTATATCATTTATTGCTTTTGCTATATCCTTGTTTATTTTGCACCTTCGTCTGCTGTCTTGACCTGGAAGGGTGAGTCAGGCCTGTACTGCTGGACTGTGCTTCTGTCCATTTCTCCTGGAATGTCTGAGGCTATTTCAGGAAATATTCAGAATACAGATAGTCACTACAATTTTGACTCCTTTATGAATTAGAGTTTTGATATATGAAATGACTCTTGGTCTCAATTTATACTTTTGGTACCAAATGCTATATGGAGGGCTCTGTGTTCCTCTGTTCCTCCCTCTTTCTCTCTTCTCCTTTTTTTTTTTTTTTTCATATCTCTGCAAGACATTTGCCCCCAAGGGTCTAAACAACTACTTTTGTTAAATTTTGATTTTTGATCAAATCCTGGTTGGGACAGGACCTAAGTTTCAGAGTCAGAAAGTAGGTGGTAAAGGAGATAAATGTATTCATTAGTTTTTGGTTACTATAATCTGTCAATATATATCCTGGAACGTGTATCTCTGTGCACTTAGTATGGAGTAGTTTTTGTCTGTTTGTTTCTTTTAGTTTTTTGAGACAAGATTCTTGCTTTGTCGCCCAGGCTAGAGTGCATTGGCGTGCTCTTGGCTCACTACAACCTCCACATCCCGAGTTCGAGCAATTCTCCTGCTTCAGCCTCCCGAGTAGCTAGAATTACAGGTGCCCACCACCATACCTGGCTAATTTTTTGTGTTTTTGGTAAAGACAGGGTTTACCATGTTGACCAGTTGGAGGCTGGTCTTGAACTCCTGACCTCAAGTGATCTGCCAGCATCAGCCTCCCAAAGTGCTGGAATTATATGAATGAGCCACTGCGCCCAGCCTCTGAGTACTTTTGTTGTATATAAAATAAGAGTGACTTAAACAACATAGAAGTTTTTTTACAATTTAACAACAACATTAAACAAACAAAACAGTTCAACACAGGCAAAACAGGGCTGGTATGGGTGCTCTCTGCCACAAAATCCCAAAGGAGCCTAGTACGCATCTAACCCCCACCACATACCTCATAGCACAAAATCGTTGCTGGAGTTCTGGCCATCACATCTGATTCCAGACAGCCAAATGGAGGAAGAGCAGAAGGGCACACTCCCTTATTGTTAACTCTTTCCCTGTTTGCCAGAAGGAATACGCACTTGTGACTGCAGCGTTTACCCCAAGATAACTTTGCCACAAAATACCTCGCTTTTATTATTATTTTTGCCTTGCTCTAGTATATTGACTTTGGAAACAAAAGACATCACTCTATTTGTAGCATTCTGGTTTTAGTCATGGTATTTCCATTTACAAAACAAAGTAATTCTCGATCACTGAAAATAGCAAATCCTAGCATTCCTGTGTGTGATGTTAACATTGTTCTCGAACAGTTGTTGACCAAAGATTCATCTGATGAATCCAGTTTTTCTGAAATAGATGAGTCTGATGTTAGTTCTGGTTAGAAATAATTTCAAAAACAGTTTTTACATGTCATTTTCACATTGAAAATCAGTCAGATTTAGGGTTGGGCATGGTGGCTCACGCCTGCAATCCCAGCACTCTGGGAGGCTGAGGCGTGGGGATCACTTGAACCCAGGAGTTCGAGACCAGCCTGGCAACATGGAGAAACCCCGTCTCTACTAAGAAATATAAAAAATTAGCCGGACATGGTGGTGCACGCCTGTAATCCCAGCTACTAAGGAGACTGAGGCACGAGAACTGCTTGAACTCGGGAGGCGGAGGTTGCTGTGAGCCGAGATCAAGCCACTGTAGTCCAGCCTGGGCTACACTGTAAGACTCTGTCTCAAAAGAGAAAAAAAACAAAAACAGCAGTCAGAATCAGTCAGATTTGCTTCAGCCTCAAATAGCATGTTTACATAAAATTAAATGAGCACTGGCAACGAGCTGCACTTTTTTTTCTAAACAGGAAACGGGCTAAGGAGACTACTCAAAGTCGCATTTGAATTCATTGGCCTGTGCTTGATGACATGGCCATGTGCAGCTACAAGGAAGGCTGGGAAATGTAGTCCTTTAGTTGAGTGGCCATTTGTCTAACAAAAACTGGGTCTTTTTTTTATTTTTTCTTTTTTAAGATGGAGTCTCGCTCTGTTGCCCAGGCTGGAGTGCAGTGGCATGATCTCGGCTCACTGCAACCTCCACCTCCCAGGTTGGAGCCATTCTCCGGCCTCAGCCTCCTGAGTAGCTGGGATTACAGGTGTGCGCCACCATGCTGGGCTAATTTTTGTATTTTTAGTAGAGACGGGGTTTTGCCATGTTGGCCAGGCCAGTCTCGAACTCATGACCTCAAGGGATCCGCCCGCCTCATCCTCCCAAAGTGCTAGGATTACAGACGTGAGCCACCGCGCCTGGCCAATAACTACATGTTTTTGAATGCAACTGATACGTTTGCTGAAATAGTAATCTTATAATGATGGTTCATTGAGCCCTTACTATGTGGCAGGCACAGTTTCAGCACTTTGCATGTTCCTAGCAACAATTCTGATGTTGCTACTGACAGCCTAGCTGTTTTGCAAGAGAAGACTCAAGCACAGGAGGTTAAGTCACTTGCTCAGCTTGTAAGGGTTGAAGCTGGGATTTGAACCCAGGCAACTGGTTCCAGATGCTACCGCAGGGGAGAGCTCCAAGATGGCCCGAGTCTAGAACACAGAAAGAGGCCAAAGTGGGTGGCCACTTCTTCCAAAATATTCCTGAGAAGCCAGAAATGCTGAAGGTTGCTTGCCATCCCCTCCACTGCTGATTACAGTAACAAACTGTTAAACACACTGGGCAAACCAAAGTAATAAATCTGCTGTCTGGCAGTGGCCAGTGAGTTAACAATTTACAAATCCTAAGTTAAGTCATTGAGAAAGGCCCTTCCACCTTCAAAATGTCAGATTCCCAAGCAGCCCCTGCCCTCAAAAAGCTTCACTCTCAAGGTATGTGCCTGCATGCACCCACACAAGAACAACCTGAAATGAAGGGGTCATGGGCCCTGGTGAGGACACCTGAGAAGGTGAGGCAGCCAGAGGTCTCCTGGAGGACGGAGTCTTGTAGAAAGCTTGGATGTGGACAGCAGAGGGGGCTGGTGCTCCAGGCTGGGAGGACAGCACAGGCAAAGGTGTGCCACTGCTGTCTGGGAGCTTCCCCTCCCTCCTTGGATCCTCTTGGCACACCTGGAGTGGGCCTCACCTGTGCTATTAGTCAAGTCAGCTTCCTAAGGGAGGGAATGGAGTCTGAGGCCCCCAGAAGGGAGGGGGCAGAGCGGGACTGCTAGGGGATCTGACTGCGTTACACCCCAGGAGTGGCTCCTCCCAGAGAGGAAAAGGAGGTGACCAGAAAGGCCACTGAGCATTGGGTTCGCTCAGTGAAGGTATGAGGAAGGAAGTCCCAGCCCTGTGAGGGAATTCCGTGTGTGGGAACCGTGGGGAGGAGCTGCCAGGATTCAGGAGTTTCCTGGGTGAGGTGTGGCCACAACGGACACTCCTGCTTTGTACTAGAAGGAAGAAGTATGGAGTTAACGACTGCAGTGTGAACTGAGGAGTCCCAGACAGGCCGCTTGCTGCAGAGGATCCAGTCCAGATCCCAGGAGAGCCCCTCTGCCCCTTCGGACCTCGTCTCCCATCTGCAAAACGTGAAGATTGTCCCAGTTGGCGTGTCTCTACCAAAAGGTGCATATACCACTGGTGAGTTCACTTGATACCTAGTAGAGGAATCTTTTCCTTTTTTAAATTTTCATAGTCATGTATTAATTCTCCTGTGAATTAGACAAAAATAACGATGTCACCAAACCTGCCATTTCACGATAATGATCAGTAACCCTTAGTGGTGCTTACCCTATGCTGGGACTGCTGGAAACAGCATAAACTCACCAGCATCCTTATATCTCATGACAAACCACGGAGTTCATACTATCACTATCCCCTACTTACAGATGAGGAGATGAGGCAGAGAGAGGCAAAGCCGCTTGCCCAGGGTCACCCAGATTGTAAGCAGCAGAGCCAGGGTCAAACTCAAACAGCTGGCTCCAGAGCCTCACTCCTGGCATCTCCCATATTAATGCTCAGACTAAGGGTAGATAGAAGAAAGTTGTTAGTAACAGCACAGGTGGGCTGCCACTGGTAGCTGACAAAGGGGTAAACAGATGGCAGAATGGCTCTGGAGGGCTAGAGGAAGTGATCTCCAAAGGCCACCTAGAGAGTGATATAATTTCAGGAGGAAAAAAAGCCAGATTGAAATCTTATTTCAGGTAACCATATATTTGCATCAGGTAATATGTTTACATGGTTCACAAATCAAAACTCTTATTAAAAGATATACAGAGGCAGGGCCAGGAGCGGTGGCTCATGCCTGTAATCCCAGCACTTTGGGAGGCTGAGGAGGGTGGATCACAAGATCAGGAGATTGAGACCATCCTGGCTAACACGGAGAAACCCCATCTCTAATAAAAATACAAAAAATTAGCTGGGCGTAGTGGTGGGCGCCTGTAGTCCCAGCTACTTGGGAGGCTGAGGCAGGAGAATCACTTGAACCTGGGAGGTAGAGGTTGCAGTGAGCTGAGATTGTGCCACTTCACTCCATCCTGGTGACAGAGTAAGACTCTGTCTCAAGAAAAAAAAAAAAAGATATACAGAGGCATCACCAACATCCCTGCAGTCCCTGTGTGTCCTTCAAGGGTTGCTTTGTGCAAGTACAAGCAAAGAAAACATGTTTTTCCTCCTCTTCTATGACCAAAAGGCAGTACACTTTTTCCTGGTTCCATTTACCTGCCTTGATTTTGTTTCAAGATTATCATTATAGCCTGGAGACCTTTCCTTATCAGTCACCAAGATCTGCTTTCCTTATTTCTTATTCCTTTAAACAGGTATGTGGTATTCCAGCAGGTCCCTTTAATTAGCCCCCTCTCTGTTGGTAGCCACCCAGGAGAAAATTGCCCATAACTTGCTATTACCAACAAGATCGCAATCTATAATAACCTTGAACATGAGTCATTTTGTCAGGCTTTGGGACAATCTCATGGTGAGAAATGGCACCTGGAGTAGTTTTCCTATTGTGAATGAAGGTGATAATATTTTCATGTGTTTAAAGCTTATTTGTACCTTTTTCTCTGAATTGTTCATATCCTTGGCCCTCTTCTATATGGGGTCTCTTTGTTCTTGATTTTTAAAAACTCTTTATATATTAGGAATGTCACGCGCGTCCATGTGAAGAGACCATCAAACAGGCTTTGTGTGAGCAACAAGGCTGTTTATTTCACCTGGGTGCAGGCAGGCTGAGTCCGAAAAGAGAGTCAGCGAAGGGAGATAGGGGTGGGGCAGTTTTATAGGATTTGGGTAGGTAGTGGAAAATTACAGTCAAAGGGGGTTGTTCCCTGGCGGGCAGGGGCAGGGGTCACAAGGTGCTCAGTGGGGGAGCTTCTGAGCCAGGAGAAGGAATTTCACAAGGTAATATCATCAGTTAAGGCAGGAACCGGCCATTTTCACTTCTTTTGTGATTCTTCAGTTACTTCAGGCCATCTGGATGTATACGCGCAGGCTTGGGCTCAGAGGCCTGACAAGGAAGATGAGCCCTTTGTCTGTGATTTATGTGACAAATATTTTCCCCATATTTTCATTTAACTTTTGATCTTGCTGTTGGTATCTTTTGCAGAAGCTGCTTTGTTTGCTTTTGTGTGTTGGATTGAACTTTTCTTTCATGAATCACGGTTAGGAAAGGCTTCTCTTGTTTTCTGCTAATAAAAAGCCAGCTTGGGCCAGGCGTGGTGGCTCACACCTGTAATCCCAGCACTTTGGGATTTGAGGCAGGCGGATCACCTGAGGCCAGGAGTCCCAGACCAGCCTGACCAACGTGGGGAAACCCTGTTTCCACTAAAAATACAAAATTAGCTGGCATGGTGGCATGCACCTGTAATCCCAGCTATTTGGGAAACTGAGGCAGGAGAATCACTTGAGCCCAGGAGGCAGAGGGTCACTGAGCCGAGATCATCCCATTGCACTCCAGCCTGGACTAAAAGAGTGAAACTATGTCTCAAAGGAAAAAAAAAAAAAAAGCCAGCTTGTTCACAGGAAGGGGAGTAATAAGAGAAAACTCTGGGCCCCGGGTCCCAGCATCTTGCTAGGTGGTGAAGCTGAAATTACTCACCTGGTGTCCTTCTCTGCCAGCCCTGCTGCAGCCTGATCTGGGAAAGCCTCTGGCCCAGGGCAGATACCGCCATGGCCTTCCTGATGCACCTGCTGGTCTGCATCTTCGGAATGGGCTCCTGGGTGACCATCAATGGGCTCTGGGTAGAGCTGCCCCTGCTGGTGATGGAGCTGCCCGAGGGCTGGTACCTGCCCTCCTACCTCACAGTGGTCATCCAGCTGGCCAACATCGGGCCCCTCCTGGTCACCCTGCTCCATCGCTTCCGGCCCAGCTGCCTTTCCGAAGTGCCCATCATCTTCACCCTGCTGGGCGTGGGAACCGTCACCTGCATCATCTTTGCCTTCCTCTGGAATATGACCTCCTGGGTGCTGGATGGCCACCACAGCATCGCCTTCTTTGTCCTCACCTTCTTCCTGGCCCTGGTGGACTGCACCTCTTCGGTGACCTTCCTGCCGTTCATGAGCCGGCTGCCCACTTACTACCTCACCACCTTCTTTGTGGGTGAAGGACTCAGCGGCCTCTTGCCTGCCCTGGTGGCTCTTGCCCAGGGCTCGGGTCTCACTACCTGCGTCAATGTCACTGAGATATCAGACAGCGTACCAAGCCCTGTACCCACGAGGGAGACTGACATCGCACAGGTACCCAGCATCACCTGGAGCCATCTCAGCACTTGGCTTTATCACAAATGTAGGGGAGGGAAAAACTGCTCACCTCCATCCTTCTAGGTTCTTTGGTCGGCCTGTGAGTTAAACTGACATAAGGCAGATCAACAGCAGGAAACCCATTTTAATTACTTACATACATATGCATGGGAGTCCCCAAAAAATATGAGACTCAAAAAAGGGCCAGATGATTTCAGCTTCTATAGCATCCTGAGCTACAAAAGGGAATAGGGGCTTGGGGCTACTGCAGGATGGTGGAGACAAATTATGGGAGAGTGAAGGGAGGAAACTTATGGTGAATAAACATTGCACTGTTATGCAGATAAAAGTTCCTCGGGTGATAAAGGCCGTCACCTTTCTCTTCCTGGTTCAGATACCCCTTCTTGGTACAGATAAGATAGCTTTACTAATAAAAATTTCCTTTAGATGTAAATTTATCTTACAAAATGGCAACTTTTCAGAGCTACTCCTTAGCCTGCAATTTTTCAAAATAACCAGCTAGAAATAAAAAATATGCCAATAGGTCAATTTTGGGGTGGCATATTCTGGCCTCCTACAGTCATATTTTGGGATGGCATGTCCTGAAGGCCCTTATTTCCTAGACGGTGGGTGGAGCAGTGTTCTTCCTTAGGTGGGGGCTCTCCTCTTAGGTGGGGATTCTCCTCTTAGGTGGGCGGCTCCACTGCTCAGTCTCCAGCTAGCTCCTCCTCTGAACGTGTTTGTGGTTGCCACTGCTGTGGGGTAGCAGAGTGATAAAAGGTGTAGCTTCCAAGTCAGAAAGCACCAGGTGGAGTCTGGCTTTGCCACATTCTCCCTGTGACCCTCAGGTAAGGGACGAAGCATTCTGATACCTCAGTTCCCTCTAAAATGGGGGATGATGGTCCCCACTGTGCAGGCCTGTTAGGAGGCACAGGGGCTTATCCATGCACAGTGCCCCTGCTCAGTGGGCAGTCAGTATGAGCAGTCATTATTGCCACCTTGTTAGTTATGTTTATTTATTAATTATCTATTAATAATAACAGGTGATCTGTATTCTATTATCACTGTCATGATTGTTGTTCTGCAGCCTGATCCCCTCCCTTGACCAGGGATCTGATTGACCTGTCTTGTCCTTTGCAGGGAGTTCCCAGAGCTTTGGTGTCCGCCCTCCCCGGAATGGAAGCACCCTTGTCCCACCTGGAGAGCCGCTACCTTCCTGCCCACTTCTCACCCCTGGTCTTCTTCCTCCTGCTATCCATCATGATGGCCTGCTGCCTCGTGGCGTTCTTTGTCCTCCAGCGTCAACCCAGGTGCTGGGAGGCTTCCGTGGAAGACCTCCTCAATGACCAGGTCACCCTCCACTCCATCCGGCCGCGGGAAGAGAATGACTTGGGCCCTGCAGGCACGGTGGACAGCAGCCAGGGCCAGGGGCATCTAGAGGAGAAAGCAGCCCCCTGCTGCCCGGCGCACCTGGCCTTCATCTATACCCTGGTGGCCTTCGTCAACGCGCTCACCAACGGCGTGCTGCCCTCTGTGCAGACCTACTCCTGCCTGTCCTATGGGCCAGTTGCCTACCACCTGGCTGCCACCCTCAGCATTGTGGCCAACCCTCTTGCCTCGTTGGTCTCCATGTTCCTGCCTAACAGGTGTGCCCTCATCTGGTCCTAGGGAATCCTAGTGGGGGAACACTTCATTTCAGAACCCAGAATTCCAAACGCACCTACTGGGCTGTACATGTAGTGGTTAAGAACATGTCTGGGGAGCACCCCGGTCCAAATCCCAGCTCTGCCACCTGTCAGCTGTGTGTAAGACAAGTCACTTCAGTTCTCTGTGCCTCAGGGATATTTATCGGAAAGTGGGAGTAGTAACATTCCACCTCCTAGGACTGCTGGAAGCATGATATGAGCCGATTCTATAAAGCTCTTGGAGCGGTGCCTGGCACGTGGCAGGTCCAGCCTAAGTGTTGACCATCATTGTCATCAGTCCATGAGGAGGAGCAGATAGCCACTGAGGTTCCCATTTATAAGGGGAAACCCTGAGGCTTGGCGAAAGAGCTTGACCTGGTCTAATTCCCAGGATTTTGGCCCTGCCTTCCTGCTTGTAACCTCCTGCTGGTTCCCTTACGGCCACAGTTCTAGAAGAATGGCTGGGCAAGTTGATAAAATGCAGATTGAACCAGCCTAGACTGGGACCTGGGATTTCAATTTTTAGTAAGGAACCCAGAAGGTTCTGAGGCAGGGGCTTCAGACCCCTGTAGGAGAAATACCACCTTGGGATCTTGATATTTGAGGTAGGTCCTACAGCCTCGTATCCATGCTGGCCTGCCTGTCCTCACTGGCCTGCTTACACCCACTCTCCCAGCCCAGAAGAAGGACAGTGAGGACAGAAGAGCTTGACAGAAAGCTTGCCAGGAAGCTGGATTTTCTACCTTGGGACCTAGAAACTGGAAAGAGGATGGAGGATTTGAGGGAAGCAGGACCAAAGGCTCAGACCTGCAAATCCAAGAAACCCCAAATATTAGAATTACAGAATCTGAGTCATGGAATCCAAGAATCTTGGAGCAGAAAGAGTCTTTAAGGGTATAGGCAGACCTCCGTCTGTTCTTACCCAGGGTGTGGACCAGTCTTGGGGTTCTAGAGATTGGGACCCCAGGGACAAAGACCTCTGAGGAAGGACAGTGGTCCCAGATGTAGGTTTGCATGGAAGGCCACCTGTAGAGAGATGCTCCTAGCAGCAACAAGCCAGCTGCCAGGACCCCTGGAGATCAGCAAACTCCACATTGCAGACGCAGGTAGCTGAGGCCAGACGGGGAGGGGTCCCCTGAGGAGGCACAGCAAACCCTACTGTGCCAATGCCCGATCCAGCCATCTTCACTTCAACTCAGCTTCCTGGCTGAGGCTGAGGGTGTGTTGCAGGAGGAAATGCCAGCAGGTAAACACCAGGTGGGCCCACAGCTGAGCCAGGCCTGCATGCTCTGCTCCTGGAGGTCATGCAGCCTTGCAAAACTCTGATTTGGAGGCTCAGAGGCCAGTCTCAGCTTAAACAGTAGAACTGGGATTTGAACCAGGACCATCCGGTGCCAGAGTCCATTATGTTTTTCTTGCTGGGGTGCCAGGTCCTGCCGTTAATGCTGGGGATGACTCAGGCCAGCCCTGCCCGCTCAGGGGCCTCCCTGACCCACGTGAGCCAGGCCACCTGGAATTTTCCATACGGGTCTAAACTAACTATGGAGACACTGGCCATCCACATGCCGCCCAGTGGGGCGGGGGGTCAGAGGTCAGGCTTCTCACCTCCACTCACCTCCCCTACTTTCCTCTAGGTCTCTGCTGTTCTTGGGGGTCCTCTCCATGCTTGGGACCTGCTTTGGGGGCTACAACATGGCCATGGCGGTGATGAGCCCCTGCCCCCTCTTGCAGGGCCACTGGGGTGGGGAAGTCCTCATTGTGAGTATCCGGCCGGTGGGGCTGCTCCCGCTCTGTACCCCTCACCCCTAGCCAAGGCCTGGGAGAGCTTGGGCGCAGCCCTTTCCAGCGAGCAGGGTCTGCAGGGCTCTCCCAGGAAGCCCCAGGTGGGAGAAGTGCCCCTTCCTCATTTGGGAGTGGAGGCTTAGGGAATCGAGGTGACTGGTAGGCCTCTTCCCACCATGTGTACCTCAGCAGTGGCCTTCTCTCAAGGGCCCTTGCCTTGATCATGGGCACATGAACCCAGAAAAGCCATTGGATTCTCCTTTGCCCCCGGGCGGTCAACTCATGGGACCCGTCAGCCCCGCAGGATCACCCCCGGAAGGCTCTCCTTGCACCTAGAGAGTATTCCGTGGGTTTCCCTGAGCCCTGTGAGAGTTCTTTGCTCTGGCGCTCGCCCCGCAAGCCCCGTCACTCTGCACCTCTTCCCTCCCGTCCCCGCAGGTGGCCTCGTGGGTGCTTTTCAGCGGCTGCCTCAGTTACGTCAAGGTGATGCTGGGCGTGATCCTGCGCGACCTCAGCCGCAGCGCCCTCTTGTGGTGCGGGGCGGCGGTGCAGCTGGGCTCGCTGCTCGGAGCGCTGCTCATGTTCCCTCTGGTCAACGTGCTGCGGCTCTTCTCGTCCGCTGACTTCTGCAATCTGCACTGTCCCGCCTAGGCAGGCCACCGACCCCGCCCCCATCGCTAACGGACGGAACTGGGGTCCAGAGAGGCAAGGTCACAGAGCAAGTGGCAGGAACACAGAGACAGAGCCTGAGTAATTGAATCATGAACGCAAGTGCCCACTAGGGACTGTGGGGAAGATGGCACCTGGAAATGCAAGGTGCAGCTCTATCCCCAACTCTGTGTCACAGTACATGTGACTACCAGTTCAGATCTCCTTTGCTTTGACTCTCAAGAGAGGACTGATTTGCAGCATCTAGCTGGAGGCAGGCCCAAGGGTGTTAGAAGGGAAACAGCTGGGAAGGCCAGCTGTCCCTTCAGGCTGTGTGACCTTGGGAAAGTCACTTGGCTTCTCTGTGCCTGTTTCTTCATGCATGCAATGGGGATTCCAGTAAGTACCAACTACCTCACAGGCATGGCACGGAGACAAAAGGAAAAAGCAGCCGGCATCAAGCAAGCCCTCCTGGGCCACCTGCTGATCTGACAGTCCATCGTGGTAACAAGAGTGGCAGTCTGCACAACCTAGAAGTGGCCAGAAGGGTTGAGACAGGCCCCTGCCCTCTCTCCTTTGCCCCTCAGTCTCACAGAGGGGCTTCTACAAGACAAGCAGCTAGCGGTAGAATCTTGGGCATCTTGGCTTTCGGATTCTCAGTGTGGAGGGATGTATTACCCCACACACCCCTTCCTGTCATCCTTCCTGGCCCATAAAGCCCACTTGTTGGAGAGTAAGTACCCTCCTGGAAGCAGGGAGAGATGATTTGCCGGTGGGGCTGGGGAAGGCCCATCCCTGAGCCTCTGAAAGTGAACTCCCTGACCAGGTTGGGGACCAGACATGCAGAGCCCCTGGAAGTATTCTCTCAAATGGAGGCAACAGAGGTGATTGTTATTTTGTTTTAGTTTCTGTTTTTCATTTTTTTAAATAAAGGCATTCCCTGCTTTTACACTCACATCTTCCTTCAAAGGAGAAGTTCAGGCATGGCACAGTGGCTCACACCTGTAATCCCAGCACTTTGGGAGGCCAAGGCGGGCAGATCACTTGAGGCCAGGAGTTTGAGATCAGCCTGGCCAACATGGCAAAAACCCATCTCTACTAAGAATACAAAAAATTGCTGATCATGGTGGCACATGCTTGTAGTCCCAGCTACTCAGGAGACTGAGAATTGCTTGAACCCCAGAGGTGGAGGCTGCAGTGAGCTGAGATCGTGCCACTGCCCTCCAGCCTCAGTGACAGAGCAAGATTCTGTCTCAAAAATAATAATTTTAAAAAGAAGAAGTTTAATGTGAACTCCCAAAATGTGTAATTAGTTTTCACTTGGTTCTAAGCTCAAGGCTCAGCTCAGAAATGAACAGAATGAAGTGCTTAAGGATGTCTGGTTCTGGGGCTTTTTTTGTTTTGAGATGGAGTCTTGCTCTGTCACCCAGGCTGGAGTGCCGTGGTGCAATCTCAGGTCACTGCAACCTCTGCCTCCCAGGTTCAAGTGATTCTCCTGCCTCAGCCTCCTGAGTAGCTAGGATTACAGGTGCCCACCACCACACCTGGCTAATTTTTTTTTTTTGGAAGCAGAGTCCTGCTGTTGCTCAGACTGGAGTGCAGTGGTGTGATCCCGGCTCACTGCAACCTCTGCCTCCCAGGTTAAAGTGATTCTCCTGCCTCTCAGTCTCCGGAGTAGCTGGGACTACAGGTGCGCGCTACCACACCTGGCATATTTTTTGTATTTTCAGTAGAGACGAGGTCTCACCATGTTGCCCAGGCTGGTCTCGAACTCCTGAGTTCAGGCAATCTGCCCACCTTGGCCTCTCAAAGCGCTAAGATCATAAGAGTTAGCCACTGCGCCTGGCCCCTGGGACTTCTTTTTAGAGGTTTCGTTTGCTTGCCACCACCATGCTTCCCTTCCCTGTTAACTTATTGTGAATAGGTAATACAGTCACGTGTTTCAAAAAATCAGAAAATAGAAGGTGTACAGAGAAAGGTTTTCATCCGTTTCCTCTCCCTCATCTGCCCAGTTTCTCTTACACACACACACACACACACACACACACACGAGCACTTTTATCAGTCCCTGTTTACCCTTCCAGAGATTATACAAATGGCAAATACAGCCTTCTCAGACCTCTTTTTTTACAGAAAAAGTAGTAAACTGTTGTGCACCTTGCACTTTTCATTCAACAACGAAAACAGGCTCCTTGTGTTTTTGTCATGGCTGTGTAGTATTCTCTTTTGTGGAGATGCCACATTTATTTAACCAGCCCTCTGCAGAAAGACATTTGAAGATGCTGGAGACAAAATTAAAGATCTAATCCAGAAAACCTTTCCACAAAAGTAGAAGAGAAAACAGTTTTATTATTAAATAAGCGTTAAACCAGACTGCAGTGGGCGTCACAGGCAATCCACAAAAGAGATTACAAAGAGAAATACATTTCATCCTCCTATACAACCAAGCAGGTATAACCTATTGCATACATGTCCTCAAATAATAACTAGGGCCGTGGTGGTGGCTCATGCTTGTAATCCCAACTCTTTGGGAGGCCAAGGTGGGCAGATCACTTAAAGTCAGGAGTTCGAGACCAGCTTGGCCAACATGGCAAAACCCCATCTCTACTAAAAATACAAAAATTAGCCAGATGTGGTAGTGCATACCTGTAATCCCAGCTCGGGAAGCTGAGGCAGGAGAATTGTTTGAACCTGAGAGGCAGAGGTTGCAGTGAGCTGAGATCATACCACTGTACTCCAGACTGGACAACACAGTGAGACTCTGTCTCAAAAAAAAAAATAATTCTCGAGTCAGATGACTGCACAACACGATTTGCAACTTATTTCATCCTGAATTCACCTGGTAATTGGAGTGGCCATCTGTGTTAGCTAATTGTCTTTATCCAGAGAAAATATAAACTCACATCTTTATGATAGACGATGGATTGTTTTGCAACTTGGAGCCAGGCACTGAAGTTAGGCTCCTATCCGCCCATGGAGACTGGATGAGAAGGGTGCAATCTTGATGTTTACCTTCCAAAGAGATGGCTCCTAGGTCCTTGGGAAAACATTCCTGGCGTGTAAAACTGGCAGGAGGTTCACCTGGCTTTTAAAAAGACTCACGTCTTAAAGGAACAGAGAAATAATTGAGAAGTTTTCTGAAGTGTTTGCTCTAGAGTGTTTAAGAACAGGAAACGGGAGGGTTCTTTCCTTTTTCTGCACCAGGGAGAATTATTTTAGTTTTTATATTTGCCCTTACAAGGGCATTTGGGTTTCCAGTCAGTCCCTCCCAGGAAGGATGCTGAAGTGGATAATGATCAAGGAGTTTCTCTGTACTGATGGAGGAAGTTGCCCCAGAATTAATTATACGTGTGCACACACACAAAGGAGATGCAGAAAAGCATGTGGAGTGTGGCGCTATCCATGCTGATGTGGTTTGTGAAGGACTGGGTGGAGGGTGCATTGGCATTTGGAAAAGGCGCCTCTCTGGGTTTGCTTTCATGCACCATCCTTGCAGGTCTTTAGCCCTTAAGGTACCCTGCAAGACCCAGCTCTTCTCAGCCTTGTCAGCACATGCGGATGAGAAAAGCACCTCCCTCCCAGGATTGCTGTAAGGATGCACTGAGCTAGCATGTGCAAAGTGCTTAGCACCGCACTGGCAAACAGTAAGTGCTCAATAAATATCGTTAAAAAGCTGTCTCACTTTGGGAGGAGATCCACCACAGACGCTTGATGTCCCCAAACTACACTCTGCCTGCCCCCGCCCCACTCCCAACTGAAATGCAGTTTTGAGGCAGGCCTGAGACACGCGATGCTCCTACAGACACCAAGTGACCAGCTAGGTAAATTCTCTGAAGAATGAGATCAGGGCTGGATGTGGTGGTTTACACGTGTAATCCCAGCACTTTGGGAGGTTGAGGCAGGAGGATTGCTTGAGCCCAGGAGTTTGAGACCAGCCTGGGCAACATAATGAGACCCTGTCTCTACAAAAAAAATATAAAAATTAGCTAGGCATGGTGGCACATGCCTGTGATCCCAGCTACTCAAGAGGCTGAGGTGGGAGGATTGCTGGAGCCCAGGAGTTCAATGCTGCAGTGAGCCATGATGGTGCCACTGCACTCCAGCCTGGGTGACAGAGTGAGATGCCATCTCAAAAAAAAAAAAAAAAAAAAAAAAGGCCAGGCACAGTGGCTCATGCCTGTAATCCCAGCACTTTGGGAGGCCAAGGCAGGTGGATCACCTGAGGTTGGGAGTTCGAGACCAGCCTGATCAACATGGAGAAACCGCATCTTTACTAAAAATACAAAATTAGCCAGGCATGGTGGTACATGCCTGTAAGCCCAGCTACTTGGGAGGCTGAGGCAGGAGAATCACTTGAACCTGGGAGGCAGAGGTTGCAGTAAGCCGAGACCACACCATTGAATTCCAGCTTGGGTATCAAGAGTGAAACCCCATCTCCAAAAAAAAAAAAAGAGAGAGAGAGAGAGATCAAAACTCCAGACTCAGTCCAAGGGGTGGGCTTTCCCAAGAATGCCCCTGCAAGCAGGTATCTCAAGGCAGGTAGGAGGGAAGGAAGTGTGAGGTAAAGCAGAAGGTGCCTTCCAGGAGGAAACCGCACTTTTGAAGGCCAAGGGATAGAACCAGCAGGATGCATTCCAGGGCCTGATAGAAGCCAGTATGGGGACCCAGAGAGAGGGACAGAGTACCTTGGAAGCCAAGCTCATGGAGAGATGGAGGGCTGCTTTGGCCTGCGTGACAGTGAAAGGGACCACACCAGATGCAAGCAGGCTCAGAAGCCACTGCAGCCATCCTGGAGAGAAATAACATCACCCTGGGCAAAGAGTGTAACCGCCCAAGGGGTTCACCTTGCAGGCTGCCTATTCATCAAGAGCCGATTCATCAAGACAGGAGAATTGCAATAGAGAAAGAGTAATTCACACAGAGCCAGCTGCGTGGGAGACCGGAGTTTTATTACTCAAATCTGTCTCTCCGAGCATTTGGGGAGAAGAGTTTTTAAGGATAACTTGGTGGGTGGGGAGAAGCCAGTGCACCAGGAGTGCTGATTGGTCAGGGATGAAATCACAGGGAGTCGAAGCTGTCTTCTTGAGCTGAATCAATTCCTGGATGGGGGCCGCAAGATCAGATGAGCCAGTTTATTGACATGGGTGGTGCCAGCTGATCCATCCAGTGCAGGGTCTGAAAAATGTCTCAAGCACTGATGTCAGGAGTAGTTTAGGGAGGGTCAGAATCTTGTAGCCTCCAGCTGCATGACTCCTAAACCAAAATTTCTAATTTTGTGGCTAATGTTAGTCCTACAAAGGCAGCTTAGTCCCCAGGCAAGAAGGAGGTCTGCTTTGGGAAAGGGCTGTTTAAAGTATAAACTAAGTTTCTCCCAAGGTTAGTTCAGCTTACGCCCAGGAATGAACAAGGACAGCTTGGAGGTTAGAAGCAAGGTAGAGTAGGTTAAGTTAGACCTCTTACTGTGGGCCAGGCGTGGTGGCTCACGCCTGTAATCCCAGCACTTTGGGAGGCTGAGGCAACCTCAGGTGTGAGGTTGGGAGTTCGAGGCCAGCCTGACCAACACGGAGAAACCCCGTCTCTACTAAAAATACAAAAATTAGCCAGGCATGATGGTGCGTGCCTGTAATCCCAGCTACTCGGGAGGCTGAGGCAGGAGAATCACTTAAACCCAGGAGATGGAGGTTGCAGTGAGCCAAGAACACGCCATTGCACTCCAGCCTGGACAACAAGAGTGAAACTCTGTCTCAAAGGAAAAAAAAAAAAAGATCTCTTATTGTCTCAGTCATAATTTTGCAAAGGTGGTTTCAAGAGGGACCTGCACTGGGCGTGGTGCACTGGGCCAACCTACCACATAGACCAAAATGTTCTTCTTTTTGATCTCCTAAGAATGTTTTTCAGGATGTTGGTCACCAACTGAACAAACGGACTCTGCAGGAAAAGGACAGAATGGCCCTCCCTCTCTCCTGGGCTGGCAGGTGGGAGCTGAGAGGAAATGCATGTGAGGAGGCAGGGTGGGGGCTCAGTCTCCGCCCTGAGAACCCACAGCAAGAGTGACTTCCAGCTTAAAGCTGCCCACTCAAACCTCCAAAGTGGAGGTCCCCAGGTGACACTCCCTCCTGCCATTTTGCTGGGGTGGTGTATTCTGGGAGACATTTTATTGTATTTGATTATTTTATTTTATTTTATTTGAGATGCAGTCTCGCTCTATCAGCCAGGCTGGAGTGCAGTGGCACAATCTCAGCTCACTGCAACCTCCACCTCCTGGGTTCTCCTGCCTCAGCCTCCCAAGTAGCTGGGATTACAGGCACTGCCACCACGCTTGGCTAATTTTTGTATTTTTAGTAGAGACGGGGTTTTGACGTGTTGGTCAGGCTGGTCTCGAACTCCTGGCCTTAAGTGATCTGCTCGCCTACGGCCTCTCAAAGTGTTGGGATTACAGGCGTTAGCCACTGCACTGGGCCACTGGGAGGCTTTTAGAACTGCCTGGAAACCAGAGCCAGAAGAATGAAGTGTGTGGCAGGGGGATCTACCCACCCTGGCCCCCTGCTGTGCTTGACCCAGTCAGCCCTGCCCTAGATTTGGGCAAATCTAGCCCCAGCTCAGGAATCCTGGCCCCAGGCCCAGTTTCTGTCTTGCCCTGCCTTGTCCTTCCCTGGCTTAGGGAGAACCCTCTGCCTCTCAGGGCACACCGCTTCCAGTGGCCGTGGCTTGACTTACATCTTTTAACACTTTCTCTACAATGGCCTGTGGGTCTGTATGTGTGTCCCGGCCTTGCAAATGGGGTTGTGTCCTGACAGTGGTCCTTGCTCTTCAAGTCTCTGAGCTCCAAGAGGGAGGACCTGACTTCGAATTGTTCACTCTGAACAACCGCCAGCCCCCCTCCCTTAGGCAGGACTGGTTTCACAAGGTACAGGTCACAAAGACCTTATTGATAAAACAAACAGGATGCAGTAAAGAAGCTGGCCAGATCCCGCCAAAACCAAGATGGTGATGAAAGCAACCTCTGGTCCTCCTCACTGCTCATTATAATATATATGCTAATTATAATATATTAGCATGCTAAGAGACACTCCCACCAGCACATGACAATTCACAAATGCCATGGCAACAGTCTGAAGCTACCCTATGTGGTCTAAAAGGGGGTGTGCTGGCAGGTGCCTGTAATTCCAGCTACTCGGGAGGCTGAGGCCTGAGAATTGCTTGAATCCAGGAGGTGGAGGTTGCAGTGAGCTGAGATCACACCACTGCACTCCAGCCTGGGCGACAGAGCGAAACTCCATCGCAAGAGAATGGCACAGGCCAGTGTCCTCTCTCGGAGTTCAGTGGTTAGGATGTAAGACACAAATTTTCCCCTCTTGATGGGGAAAAATATTACCATTGAGAGAATAAAGGTGAATGGCACTGCTAGTTGCCGCAATAGCCTTTCTCCTGTTTCTTTCATAGTCAGAGAACCCCTGACTTTTCACTGGGCACAAGGCAGCCCAGAGGAAAGACCACATTTCCCAGGCTTCCTGCTGGCCAGGATGGCCATGCGACTACATTTAGACAAATGAGATGTGATAAAGAATAATGTGTGTAAATTCTAGGTTGTATACTTAAGAGGCCCTCTACTTCCCATTTTCCCTTTCTTGCTGGCAGGAAACAGATGTAATGGCTAAATCTGGAGCAGCTGTCTTGAACCACGAGGAGGAAGCCAACAGTTGAAAATAATACATATGCATATACACACTCAGTCACACAGGATCCGGACTGGAAAGATATATACCAAAATGTTAGCCTAGTTAGCTCTAGGGGAGGGGAGGAATCTCGGGTGATTATTTTTTCTTCTTGGTTCTTTTCTTTCTTTCTTTCTTTCTTTCTTTCTTTCTTTCTTTCTTTCTCTCTTTCTTTCTTCTTTCTTTCTTTCATTTATTTATTGAGACACAGTTTCACTCTTGTTGCCCAGGCTGGAGTGCAGTGGCACTGCAACCTTTGCCTCCTGGGTTCAAGCAATTCTCCTGCCTCAGCCTCCCGAGTAGCTGAGATTACAGGTGCCTGCCACCACACCCGGCTAATTTTTGTATTTTTAGCAGAGACAGGGTTTCACCATATTGGCCAGGCTGATCTCGAACTCCTGACCTCAGGTGGTCCACCCACCTCGGCCTCCCAAAGTGCTGGGATTACAGGCGTGAGCCACCATGCCTGACTGGTACTTTATTGTACTCTGAATTTTTCTTTGAACATGTTTCAAAATCCAACAAAAATAAAGAAAAGTAGGAAAAGAAGAGTCCTATAAATAGATCCTATTGTTTAATTCACCTACATTTGCTTCAGATCAGCCTCCAGAGGTCACACACACACACACACTTGGACTTAGATTTTTTGGAATATTTGGCAGTATTTTCTGTGGGTTATGGAACTTTTTTTCAGATGTTCTTTTTACTGAACAGAATGTCTTGGAGATGATCCCATGTCCTATGTATAGCGTGACCTCATTTCTTGTAACCAGCACAAAGCACTCCTTGGCTGGGCGTGCTGGGGTTTACTGGGTGGCCCCTGTTGGTGGACATCTGCACTGTTTCTGATGTTAAGCTACTGAAAGCAATGCAGCAGTGAACGTCCTCATACCCGCCTCTCTGTGCACCTGAATGAGGCTTTGGAGTCTCACACATGGGTGACTCTCTCATGTAGGTTCTCATCTGGCTTCCCTGCTTATTCGCTGCGTAACCCTCAGGCGACTTACTGCGCATCTCTGAGTCTCTGCCTCTTCATCTGTAAAACAGGGAAAATAACAAGCCTGACCCAAAAAATTATTGTGAAGATAATAACAGCTGAGATGTATCACGTGTTTACTGCATGCCAGGCACTTTCCTAAGATTTCTATAAGATTTCTAAGATTTATATAAGAAAGATTTCCATTTCTTCACTTTTCTAAGTGCCTTCCCTGAATTAACTAATTTAGTACTCACAACAGGATGACATAAGGTCATGCTTAGACAGCTGCCCTGAAAGTTTTTTAGAAGCTCCTGTCTTTCAGACAACCAGCATGAAATCCTCTGGCTAAATTTTCATATGGAAATGACTTCCATATGAAATACGGAAATACCCTTCCACTGACTTCCTAGGGTTGGTGGATGTATTAGTCTATTCTCTCGCTCTAAAAAAGACATACCTGAGGCCGGTCATGGTGGCTCATGCCTGTAATCCCAGCACTTTGGGAGGCCGAGGCAGGTGGATCATGAGATCAGAAGTTCGAGACTAGCCTGGCCAACATAGTGAAACCCTGTCTCTACTAAAATACAAAAATTAGCCGGGTGTGGAGGCGTGCACTGTAGTCCCAGCTACTCAGGAGGCTGAGGCAGGGGAATCTCTTGAACTTGGGAGGCGGAGGTTGCAGTGAGCCGAGATGGTGCCCTTGCACTTCAGCCTGGGTGACAGAGCAAGACTCTGTCTCAAAAATAAAATAAAATAAAATAAAGACATACCTGAGACTGGGTAATTTATAAAGGAAACAAGTTTAGTGGACTCACAGTTCCACATGGCTGGAGAGGCCTCACAGTCATGGCTGAAGATGAAGGAAGAGTCAAGGGACATCTTCCATGGTGGCAGGCAAGGGAACTCCCCCCGATAAAAACATCAGATCTCTTGAGATGTCTTCATTATCACGAGAACAGCACAAGAAAAACCCGCCCCACAATTCAATTACCTCCCATGGGGTCCCTCCCATGACACGTGGGTATTATTACAATTCAGGGTGAGATGTGGGTAGGGACACAGAGCCAAACTTTATCAGTGGACCTGTGGACCTTGTAGAGTGCAAACACTCACATTATCTGCTATAAATTAATGGCCACACATTCCTCCCAACCCTTATCCACAGCCCTTTGCAATGTGACTCTGCTATTCTTCCCATCCAAGGTGGAGTCTGTTTCTCCACTGACTTGAATCTGAGTGAGCCATGTGACTTGCTTTGACCAATAGCGTGTGACAGAAGTGACATCATGTGGTTTTCAGAGCCTCTGCCTCAAGAGACCTTGCAGCTTCAGTCTTGGACTTGGACCGTTGGACCCTTGGGCCTCTATGTAAGGGATGATGTCTGACCTAACAGAGCAAGAGTGACCGCAAGGAGGAGAACACAGACATTCCTGCTGACGATGAGCACCAATTGCCAGTCATGTGGATGAGGTCATGTTGGATCTCCCAGTTCCCCGACCCTCCTCTTAAATTTTTTGGAAGAGTTTGAGAAAGATTGATGATAGTTCTTCTTTAAATGTGTGGTAGAATTCACCAGGGACTTGTCAAAGGTTTTTCTTTTTTGGATGGCTTTTGATCACTGCTTCATTACAGGTCTATAAAGATTTCCATTCTTCATGACTCAGTTTTGGTGTATCATGTGTATCTAGGAATCTGTCCCTTTCTTTCCTTTCTTTCTTTCTTTCTTTTTATTTATTTTTTTTTTTTTTGACAGAATTTTGCTCTGTCACCCAGGCTGGAGTCCAGTGGCACAATCTCGGCTCACTGCAACCTCCATCTCTCAGGTTCAAGCAATTCTCCTGTCTCAGCCTCCTGAGTAGCTGGGACTACAGGCACGTGCCACCCATGCCAGGCTAATTTTTTGTATTTTTAGTACAGACGGGGTTTCACCGTGTTAGCCAGGATGGTCTCAATCTCCTGACCTTGTGATCTGCCTGCCTTTGCCTCCCAAAGTGCTGGGAATACAGGCGTGAGCCACCACGCCTGGCCAGAATTTGTCCGTTTCATCTAGGTTCTCCGATTTGCTGGTACACAATTGTTCATAGTATTTTCTTATAATTATTTTTATTTCTGTAAGTTCAGTAGTACTGTCCAAACTTTCATTTCTGATTTTAGTAATCTGAATCTTCTTTTCTTAGCCAGTTTAGCTAAAGGTTTGTCAATTTGATTGATCAATTTTTTGTTTGTTTGATTTATTATTTTTTTATTTATTTTTTTTTTTTGAGACAGGGTCTTGCTCTGTTGCCCAGGCTGCAGTGCAGTGGCATGATCTCAGTTCACTGCAACTTCTGCCTCCCAGGTTCAAGTGATTCTCCTGCCTCAGCCTCCTGCATAGCTGGGATTACAGGTGTGCACCACCAGGCTCAGCTAATTTTTGTGTTTTTAGTAGAGATGGGGTTTCACCATGTTAGCCAAGCTGGTCTTGAACTGCTGGCCTCAAGTGATCCACCTGCCTCTGCCTTCCAAAGTGCTGGGATTATAGGCATGTGGCACCATGCCCAGCTTCGATGATTTTTTACCACTGTTTTTCTATACTCTATTTTGTTTACTTCCACTCCAATCTTAATTATTTCCTTTCTTCTGCTAGCTTTGGGTTTAGTCTGTGCTTCTTTCTCTAGTTCTTTTTATTTTTTATTTATTTATTTATTTATTTATTTTGAGATGGAGTCTCGCTCTGTTGCCCAGGCTGGAGTGCAGTGGCACGATCTCAGCTCACTGCAAGCTCTGCCTCCCAGGTTCACGCCATTCTCTGCCTCAGCCTCCAGAGTAGCTGGGATTACAGGTGCCCATCACCATGCCCGGCTAATTTTTGTATTCTTTCTGTAGTTCTTTAAGGTGTAGAGTTAGGTGGTTGTTTTGAGACCTTTCTCCTTTTTTAAAAAAATTTTTTATTTATTTTTTATTTTTTTGAGACGGAGTGTTACTCTGTCACCCAGGTTAGAGTGCAGTGGCACGCTCTCGGCTCACTGCAACCTCTGCCTCCTGCGTTCAAGCGATTCTCCTGCCTCAGCCTCCTAAGTAGCTGGGATTACAGGCATGTGCCACCATACCCAGCTAATTTTTATATTTTAGTAGAGATGGGGTTTCACCATGTTGGCCAGGCTGGTCTCAAACTCCTGACCTCAAGTGATCTGCCTGCCTCAGCCTCGCAAAATGCTGGGATTACAGGAGTGAGCTACCACGCCTGGCCCCTTTCTCCCTTTTTAGTGCAGGTCTTTACAGCTATACATTTTTCTGCTTTCACTGAATCACATAAGTTTTGGTATGTTATATTTTTATTCTCATTCCCTCATGGTGTTTTCCAATTTCCCTTGTGATTTCTATTTTGACACATTAGTTGTTTGGGTGTGTTTTTAATTTTCACATATTCGTGAATTATCTTGGTTTTCTTCTACTGATTTCTAGCTTCATTCCATTTTAGTCAGAGAAGGTACTTTGTATGATTTCAATCTTTTAAAATTTATTGTCCAGGTACGGTGGCTCACACCTGTAATCCCAGCACTCTGGGAGGCCGACTTAGGCAGATAACTTGAGGTCAGGAGTTCAAGACCAGCCTAGCGAACATGGTGAAACCCTGTCTCTACAAAAATATAAAAATTAGCTGGGTATAGTGGTGGGTGCCTGTAATCCCAGCTACTCTGGAGGCTGAGGCACGAGAATTGCTTGAACCCGGGAGGCTGAAGTTGCAGTGAGCTGAGATCATGCCACTGCACTTCAGCCTGGGCAACAGAGCAAGACTCCATATTAAAAAAAAATAAAAGATAAAAAAATCATTGATGTTTGTTTTGTGGTCTAACATATAATCTGTCCTAAATAATTTTTCACGTACTCTTGAGAAGAATGTGTATTATCTTGTTGTTGTGTGAAATGTTCTATAGATGTCTTTTAGGTCTTGTTGGTTTAGTGTTGTTCAAGTCTTCTATTGCCTTCTTTTTTTTTTTTTTTTTTTTTTGAGACGGAGTTTTGCACTTGTTGCCCAGGCCGGAGTGCGGTGGTGTGATCTGGGCTCATGGAAACCTCTGCCTCCCAGGTTCAAGTGATTCTCCTGCCTCAGCCTCCTGAGTAGCTGGGATTACAAGCATGCGCCACCACACCTGGCTAATTTTGTATTTTCAGTAGAGACGGGGTTTCTCCATGTTGGTCAGGCTGGTCTCGAACTCCTGACCTCAGGTGATCCGACCGCCTGGGCCTCCCAAAGTGCTGGGATTACAGGCATGAGCCACCACGCCCAGCCTCTATTGCCTTCTTTAGTCTTCTGCTTAGTTGTTCTATTCATTATTAAAAGTGGGGTTTTGAAGACTCCAAATATTATTTTTGAATTGTCTATTTGCCCCTTCAATTCTGTCTGTTTTTACTTCACACATGTTGAGGCTTTGTTGTTAGGGGCATATCTGTCTATAATTTTTATGTCTTCCCAATGGATTGATTGATCCTTTTACCATTATAAAATGTTCCCCTTTGTCTTTTGTAACGTATTTCATTTTAAAGTCTTTTTCCTGATATTAATATAGCAAATCAAGTTTTCTTATGGTTGCTGTTTGCGTGATATATTTTGTTCAGCCTTTAACGCCCAACCTACTTTTAACCTTTGAATCTTGGGTGTATCTTCCGCACACAGTATATAGTTGATCTTGGCTTTTTATTTAGTCAGGAAATCTCTCCCTTTTGACTTAATCCAATCACATTTAATGCTGTCATTGAGAGAAGTTGGATTTATGTCTCTCATTTGACTTTTTATTTTCTATATGTCTCATGTCTTTTTTGTTCCTCTTTTCTTCCTTGACATCTTTTACACTAAACGAATATTTTCTAGTGTAATATTTAAATTTCTGTTTTTTGGATTTTTTGTTTGTTTTGTTTTTGTTTTTTTGAGACAGAATCTCATTCTGTCACCCAGGCTGGAGTGCAATGGCATGATCTCGGCTCACTACAACCTCCACCTCCCGGGTTCAAACAATTCTCCTGCCTCAGCCTCCCAAGCAGCTGGGATTATAGGTGCCTGCCACCACACCCACCTAATTTTTTGTATTTTTAGTAGGGAGGGGGTTTCACCATGTTGGCCAGGCTGGTCTCGAACTCCTGACCTCAGGTGATCCACCTACCTCGGCCTCCCAAAGTGTTGAGATTACAGGTGTGAGCCACCGTGCCCAGCCTTAAATTTCTTTAATAGCGTTTTCACTGTTCTGTTTGTTTGTCTTAATGACCAGTTTAGGCTTACTATATACATCTTAACTTAACAGAATTGACTTCAGATTTACAGTAACTTAATTCCAGTGATATACAGAAAGATTACTCCTACATATTTCTATCTCTTTTTTTTGGCAGATTTTTGTGCTATTGCCCAGGCTGTAGTGTGGTGGCATGACCTTGGTTCACTGCAACCTCCACCTCCTGGGTTCAAGCAATTCTCATGCCTCAGCCTCCCCAGTAGCTAGGATTACCAGCACATGACACCACACCTGGCTAATTTTTGTATTATATGTAGAGATACATGGTTTCACCATGTTGGCCAGGCTGGTCTTGAACTCCTGGCCTCAAGAGACTGGCCTGCCTCGGCCTCCCAAAGTGCTGGGATTATAGGTGTGAGCCACCGTGCCCGGTGACTCCTATATAGCTCTATTCTCTCTTCTTCCTCTTTGCACTATTCTTTTTATATATATTACATCTACATATGTTACAAAACCAACAGTACTTTGTTATAATTATTACTTTATATAGTTTTATGTCTTTTGAAGAAGCTGAGAGAAGAAAGGAGAGCAAGTATATATTAAAAGACTTTGTTTTATTAACTTTCTTACTTATAATTTCTGGTTCTCTTTATTTGTTCCTGTGGATTCCAGTTCCCATCTGGTCTCACTTTCTTAATCCAATACAGCTCTGCTCCCACTCACCTCCTGTGTGCTATTATTATCAAAATATATTACATTTCTATATGTCTTGGCCCCACAATACAATTATATACAAATTATTTTTAAAAATCTGTTAAGAGAAGGTGAATAAATATGCATTCTTACTGCCTTTCATAACGACCTAATTGCCTTTCCCAGAGCACTTTGGCTTTTGTGTGTGTGGATTCAAATTACTGTCTGAAGAACTTCCTTTAGTATTTATTGTAAGGTAAGTTTCCTGGCAACAAATTCTCAGTTTATGTTTATCTGGAAATATCTCTTTCATCATCACTTTTGAAAGATAATTTTGCTGGATGTAAGATTCTTGCTTGGTAGTTTTTGTTTATGCATTTTGAATATGTTGTCCCACTGCCTTAGGGCCTCCATCGTTTCACATGAGAAATCTGCTGTCAATCTTATTTGGTGTTCCCTTATATGTGATGAGCTGTGTTTCTCTTGTTGCTTTCAAGATTTTCTTTTTATCTTTGCGTTTCAACATTTTCCTTTTATGTATCTGGTTGTTGACCACTTTGCATTTGTTCTACTCGGAGTTCATTAAGCTTCTTCAATGCATAATTCATGTTTCTCATCAAATTTGCAAAGGCTTCAGTGATTATTTTTGCACATTTTTTTCTGTTCCTTTCTCTCTTTCCTCTCCTTCTGTTATATATGTTATTGTGCATATGTTGGTGCACCTAGCTGTGTCCCACATTTCTCCAAGGCTTTGTTCATTTTTCTTCTTATTTTTCTCTCTGTTCTTCAGACTGCGAAATCTCTATTGATCTGTCTTCAGATTCACTGAATCTTCCTTGTGCTGGCTCAAGTCTACTGTTGAGCCCCTCTAGTGAATTTTTCTTTTGCACTTTTCAACTCCAAAATTTCCATTAAGTTTTTTAAAATAGTATCTTCTTGTTTACATTCTCTGTTCATGAGACACAGTCATCACAGCTTCCCTTATTCTTGTTTTTTGTTTTTGTTTTTCTTTTTGAGATGGAGTCTCTCTCTGTCACCCAGGCTGAAGGGCAGTGGCACAATCTCAGCTCACTGCAACCTCCGCCTCCTGGGTTCAAGTGATTCTCATGCCTCAGCCTCCCGAGTAGCTGGGACTACAGGCACCTGCCACCATGCCAAGCTAATTTTTGTATTTTTAGTAGAAATGGGGTTTCACCATGTTGGCCAGGCTGGTCTCAAATTCCTGACCTCAGGTGATCCACCCACCTTGGCCTCCCAAAGTGCGGGGATTACAAGCATGAGCCACTGCACCCAGCCTACCTTCCCTTATTCTTTAAGCATGGCTTCCATTATTTCTTTGAACATATTTACAGTGGTTGCTTTGAAGTCTGTGCAAGTCTGACCTCTGAGCACTCTCACAGGTAGTTTCTGTTGACTGGTCTTTCCCTGTGTATGGGTCACATGTGTTTATTTCTTTGCAAGTCTTGAAATTCTTTGCTGGAAAATCAACATTTAAGATGATATATTATAGCAACTTTGGGTCCCTGATCACTACCAAAATCGCCACTGCTTCTGAGGGCACTCTTAGGCTTAAATTTCTGCATACTCTGTTCTAAAGAAAGTCAGTTCCTTTATGGACAACTTTAAAGATCTGTGTTGTTATGACCTGCCTCTCTCTTGGGCAAAGCATCTGTGACACTGCTCTGGAGCTGGGGGCAGGGACAACGGTTCACTTCTCCCAGAGTAACCTTCTTGCTTTATGAGCAGGGCTCAGTTGGGGCAGTAGTCTTAGTCTCTGGTCTTCTCAGCTTGCATCTCCAGGCATGGAACCTCTGCTTTAACAAGTAAGCTAAGACAAAAGCAACTGGGGCTTCAATATTTTTAGCCTGCTGCACTTGGCGTGGCCACCACCCTATGAGTGGGGACTGGGTAGAGGAAGGAAGATCCCAGTCTCCCAGCCACACCTACCTGGAGTTTAGCCTCTGTAAGATATAGCTGTGGGGAGGATGACAAATGCTGGCAGCCTTCCCTTCCTGGGGAGATGCTGTACCCCATCGACTAGGAGCCTGGGGGGAAATGACTCCCGTCTTCTTGGCCCTGGCTGCTCACAGTTGAGTTTCCATAACAGTAAAACGGAATGGAGGGGAGACAGAGAGTGGATTGTGTTTCAAGTTCTACAAATTCACTGTTCTTACCTAGATTTAGTAGATTTTCTTGAATAAGTGTTTCTTCACTTGCTGTATGCTCTTAGAACAATTTCCAGAGACTTCAAATGATTGTTTTCTAGAAATCATCATCAGTTGTTTTCACCAGAAAGCAGTCTGCAGTGTTCCTCACTCCACTGTTCTGGAAGTGAATCCCCTGCAGACCGTTTTTATGACCCAGCCTCTGAAATCATGGAGCATTGCTGTTGCCCTACCCTCTCACCCAGAGTCAAGGGGAGCAGTCAGATTCTCACCTTCCAATGGGAGGAGAACCAGACAGTTTACAGTGCATCTCAGAAACTGCCACAAACCATATAGATTATCTCAATCAGTCCTCACAACACCCTAAGATGTAGGTGCTATTATCTTTCCCACTGTATAGAGGGAGGAAAGGGAGGCAGAGATGGGTGAGGTCACCCAGTTCAAGGTGACAGAACTGAAATACAAACTCCAGTAGTGTGGCCTCTCTACACTAGCAACCATGATTCTGTCTGCCTCTCAGCCTCACATGGGCAAAAAGGACAGGGAAGAGTGCTCCAGGCCAAGAGGACAGCAGCAGCAAAGGCCCAGGGCAGGAGTGAGCTTGGCACCTCAAGGGCCTGAAGAGGAGCCCAGAGGGAGGAATAAGGGGTGAAGACAGGGATGGAAGCAAGGTTAGACCCTGTAAGGATGGGGTGGACTCAGAAAGGATTTAGGTCTTGATCAAAAGTGGTAGGAGTCATTGGAGGGTTTAAGCAGGTTGGGAGTGACATGCTCTGATTCCTGTTCTGAAAAGAGCCTTCGTTGGGATTCAGTGGGAGGGGCACGAAGGCACATGGGGCAACCCTTCCCACAGTCTTGTGGGCATCGTGGTCAGTTGTGGGCACCTCCCAGGAGTGGGCTAGCCCTGGAGCACCTGAGTGCAAGGAGTGAGGACCTTCCAGGAACCTCCTGGCACACGGGAGTGTGTGTGTGTGTGTGTGTGTGTGTGTGTGTGTGTGTGAGAGAGAGAGAGAGAGATTGTAATCTTGGCAGCCAAAAATCAATGCCTGCTGGGGTGGAGAGCAGGATTTTTCCCCTTGAAGTTTCTGGATCACCTCCTGTGCACATGGGCAGGGAGTTCTGCTGGTTCCCTCCTGCTTCTTTAGTGATTGCAAGGGAAACCTGTGGCTTCAGGCAGGATGTCAGATGGGGCAGTACTGGAGAAGACGGGAAGATTCCCTGGAGGGGTACCCCAGGAGGGCCTTACACACACCTGCCCCAATGCATACCTCCTCTACAGAGGGAGGAAGGAGGTGGAACAGGGAACCCTCTACCTCACACTGGGAGTGTTCACTAGTGAGAAGACTGGCAAGCTGAGGGCAGAGGGAAAGTATGGTTAGATCACCTCTCCCCCTAAATCTGTTCTGGGCTCTAGAGCTAACAGTAGCCTTTCCTGCAAAGAACTGAGAAGGCCTCTCCTCCTCTAACCCCCACATGCACAGCCTGTGTTGGCTTATAAAGATCTGGTCTGCCAGTGCTCAAGAGACCCTCAAAAATGGCCCAGACCTGGAGTTACACATTGCCATTTTTGAGGTTCCTTTTTGACACTGCAAGTCCTGTCCTCAGCACCCCCTTTCCTAGGATGGAAAACAAGAAAGTTTCCCCACCTCCTAAGTTGATTGATAATATTAATATATAACATTAATTGAGAGATCACTTATATGGAAGATGGCATTGAGTCCCTAATGAAATAGGTAATCATGAATGAGACTAATGAGGCTCAGAGAGGTTAAGTAACTGAACAAGGTCACACAGCTGGTAAGTGGTAGAGCTGGACTTTGAACCCAGGTGGTCTGGCTCCAGAGCCAACAAGCATGATCACTCCACTGTGCTGCCTCCTTGAAGGTGGCCATTAGAGGATTGATTTCCTCCTGGCAAACGTTTAACATCTCTAGAGGGGAAAACTCCTGTTTGAAGCATTTGCCAATTGCCATAGTGTAAATACTCACCATTGCTGATTTCAAGCTACAAACGTGATGTTACTGAATGTAGAGTTGGGTACAGATACACACAATTAGCTCTCCCAAGCTGGTGCAGGCCACTTGGTTGAGCAGCTTGAAAATTCAAGAAGGGACCAAGCAGGAGGTGGGCAAGGAAAAATTTAGTGTCTGTATTCGTTTGTTCTCACATTGGTATAATGAACTATCTGAGACTGGGTAATTCATAAAAAAAAAGAAGTTTAATTGGCTCACGGTTCTGCAGGCTGTATAGGAAGCATGACTGGGGAGGCCTCAGGAAACTTACAATCATGGCAGAAGGCGAAGGGGAAGCAGGCACGTTCTACACGGCTGGAGCGGGGTAGGAGGAGGTGCCACACACTTTTAAACAAGCAGATCTCTTAAGAATCCATTCACTATCACAAGAACAGCAAGGGGGATGTTTGCCCCCAGGATCCAATCACCTCCCACCAGGCCCCTTTTCCAACACTGGGGATTACAACCCCACCTGAGATTTGGGAGGGGAAACAAATCCAAACTATATCAGTGTTTTGTTTGTTTGTTTGTTTTCAGATGGAGTCTTGCTCTGTCACCCAGGCTGGAGTGCAGATGCGCAATCTTGGCTCACTGCAACCTCTGCCTCCTGGGTTCAAGCAATTCTCCCATCTCAGCCTCCCGAGTAGCTGGGATTATGGGTTCATGTCACCATACCTGGCTAATTTTTTGTATTTTTAGTAGAGACAAGGTTGCACCATGTTGGCTAGGCTGGTCTCAAACTCCTGACCTCTAGTGATCCATCCACCTTGGCCTCCCAAAGTGTTGGGATTACAGGATGAGTCATTGTGCCCAGCCCACATCAGTGTCTTTAAAGAGAATTTTCCCACCAATGGGCTTGTCGGAGCCTCCAGCAATCTGAAGAGCTGATTTCGATTTTTTTTTTTTTTTTGAGATGGAGTCTCGCTCTGTCGCCCAGGCTGGAGTGCAGTGGCATGATCTCGGCTCACTGCAACCTCTGCCTCCCAGGTTCAAGTGATTCTTCTGCCTCAGCCTCCCGAGTATCTGGGATTACAGATGCGTGCCACCACACCTGGCTAATTTTTGTATTTTTACTACTGACGGGGTTTCACCATATTGGACAGGCTGGCCTGGAACTCCTGACCTCGTGATCCACCCGCCTCAGCCTCCCAAAGTTCTGTGATTACAGGCCTGAGCCACTGTGCCTGGCTCTGATTCTTGTCTTACAGATACAGAAGCTGAAGTGAGCTTTATGCAAACTGAGCTTTATGCATTTGTACAACAGTCACTGAGCATATACCCTGAGTGGGGCCCTGGATGGAAAGAACCAGCACTAAGGATGCAAAGTTAACCTGGATCAGGTTCTAGCCTGCCTAACGGAGCTTGCAGGCTGACAACAGGTACACAAGCATGCACACATGGCTCTATGGAGCCTCCATTCAGGTGGCAAGCATGCCAGTCAAGAGTGTGGGTTCTCGCCCCGGACTTCCTGCCTTCAAATTCAGGCTGTACCACTCACTGGCTATTGAAACCACCTTTGCAAAAATTGTAACTGAGGAAATTATGACAATAGCCCTTTCCTGAAAAGATCCACTTCTTGCCCGGGGACCAGTCTGCCTTTGTAAGACTAACAAATTAGCTACAAGATTAGAAATCAAGGTTTAGGGGCCATGCAGCCTCCGACAGCAAGGGTCTGAACCTCCCCAAGTTGTTCCTGGGGACAGTATCACTATTGCAAAACCTAAGATCAGTGCTTGAGATATTTTGCAGACCCTGCACTACAGCAGCTGATGGATCAGCTGACACCACCCAGATTGGTAACCTAGCTTAACCAGTTCTGCGAACCTACCCGGGAACAAGGTGAACGCCTTCGGGCTGGGTGGTACACTGTTTGACCCTGGGCTAGTTACTTAACCATTCAGTGCCTCAGTTTCCTCATCTGTAAAGAGAAGAGATAATAATACTACCTACCTCATAACATTGTTAGGAGGATTATCTGAATTAATGAATTAATGCATGAGCAAAGGGCTCCGAGCAGGCCTAATACATAATGAAAGCTCAATAAATGTTAGCTGTTTTTATTACGTAACTTCGGAAATGCAGCTATGTGTGCTCAGAAAGAGAGAGAGAAGGGAGAATGATGTACACAATGTGGGCGATTCTGCCTGGACATGATCCCAGCTGTGAGCGAGATGTGGGGGTGTGGATCCACAGCTTGGAATCCCACACACCCCTGAGAGAGAACAGAACCTAAAATTACAGTTTGCAAATGCATGCAATCACCACCATACACTGCTGTTCTTTACGGTTCGTGCATTTATTGCTGCAAAGGACTATATTTAGGAAACTGCCCATATTATACTTTATGAGTGACTTAAAGGATTTTTAGGAGTTCTTTAAAAGTTTTTGTTTATTTTTATAATTTTCTCCTTGCGTTAGAACCTAACACTCACATTAAATGCTCTCCCACAGTAAATATATTTCGAAATGACAAGTGCTAGAATAAATGGGTGAGGATTTTCCAAAGGCTGTTTTGCTGATAGTTGGGGGTAGGGAAGGCAAAGCTAGACCCCCAACCTCTGGACTCTGAGTCCCGTGTTCTTTCTTCTGTAATCAGGACCCTGGGGGGACAACCCTGACATACTTCCAAGGACCCTGGACTTCAGCTCCTGGCTCCCCGCTCAGAAGGGAGGGGTGGATCGTCTAGGGCCCAAGGCAGAACCTGAACTGGGTTCCCATTCTAAGAGGGTGTTTGGAGTGAGGTGAAAGGGAGACAGGGATTCTAACCCCAGCTTCACAGCTGGCTCTCTCCGTGTGAGCTCCCTAAGCCTCAGCTCCCTAAGCGTGTACAGAGGTAAATATTCTGCGCACAGCAGCTGCCCAAGGCCATATTCCCTTCCCTCCGCCCTCCTGTGCACATTGGCTGCAATGTAGCTTTGGGCCAGTAGGTGGTGGTGCCGCCCAAGAAGCAGGAAAAAAGCAGGGAAAGAAAGGGATGTGCCTGGATGGTGGATCCACTGAGGTCCTGCTGATCCCAGGCCAGGAAGCGGGGGCATTGAGAGCCGAGATAGGAGTCCAGGCCACGTGAGTGCTTGCCTATGCCCCACATATGAAGGCACGCCAAGAGGCTCACATACGTGCATAACCAAGGACCAACCTTGCGCCTGAAGGAGGCCTTTCACATATGAGCTCCTCGAATCCGCACACTTGCCCTATGGATAGTGGCAGTATGGTCCCATTTTACAAGTGAGAAAACTGGACCAAGAGAGGCAAAGTGACCTGCACTAGGTCACACAGCAAGTCCATGGCAGAGATGGATTTGATCCACTCCTGTAATAATATTAACAGCCAACTCCCATGTAATTCCTGCATATGCTGATACTGTCCTAAGCATGTCTGTACCTATGCACTTATTCAACCCTCATGACAGCCCTATGAGGTAGGTATGAGTAGTATTTTTACTCTCACGTTACAGAGGAGGAAATGGAGGCACTGAGAGGTCAAGCAACTTGCCCAAGGTCACACAGTCAGATCTGATTTTTTTTTTTTTGAGACGGAGTTTCGCTCTTGTTGCTCAGGCTGGAGTGCAATGGCGTGGTCTCGGCTCACTGCAACCTCCACCTCCTGGGTTCAAGCGATTCTCCTGCCTCAGCTTCCCGAGTAGCTGGGATTACAGGCATGCGCCACCACGCCCGGCTAATTTTGTACTTTTAGTAGAGACGGGATTTCTCCATGTTGGTCAGGCTAGTCTCGAACTCCCTGCATCAGGTGATCCGCCCACCTCAGCCTTTCAAAGTGCTGGGATTACAGGTGTGAGTCACAGCACTCTGCCTGATTTTTTTGTTTTGTTTTGTTTTGCTTTTTGTTTTTGTTTTTTAATAGGCATCCTAATAGGTGTGAAGCAGTATCTCGTGCTTGCAATTCTGATTTGCATCTCCCTGATGATTAGTGACACTGAGCATCTTTTCCTCTGTTTATTGGCCACTTGTACATCCTTGGAGAAATGTCTATTCAAATCCTTTGCTCATTTTTTCATTTGGTTGTTTTTTGTTGTCGTTTTTCCTCTCTTTGCAATTAAATAACCTGCACACTGAGGCAAATCACTCATTTGGGCCCTGCGTTTCTTCTCTCGTGCTGCATCCAGGCCTGGACCCTGCCCTAGATGCTGGGGATGTGGTGGAGATCAAAACCCAAAGATTCCTGCCCCATGGGGTGTCCTTTCCAGTGCGGCAACCAGACACTAGCGTGATGTCAGATGACACAGCAGGTTTTGGGGGGTTTTTTGTTTGGTTTTCCTTTTTTGTTTTGTTTTGTTTTGAGACAGAGTTTTGCTCTTGTTGCCCAGGCTGGAGTGCAATGGCGCGATCTCGGCTCACTGCAACCTCCGCCTCCCGGGTTCAAGCAATTCTCCTGCTTCAGCCTCCCGAGTAGCTGGGATTACAGGGGTGAGCCACCACACCCAGCTAATTATTATTATTATTATTATTATTATTATTATTATTTTGTATTTTTTAGTAGAGACGGGGTTTTACCACTTTGGCCATGCTGGTCTCGAACTCCTGACCTCAAGTGATCCACCCACCTCGGCCTCCCGAAGTGCTGGGATTACAGGCATAAGGCACTGCGCCCAGCCTGGTTTTGTATCAAGGGGCATCGACAGGCAGCCTCAGGCCCCCTCCAGCCCTTGTGCCTGGCATGTGAGCCCCTCACAGGAGGTTTGAAAAGTGTAGAATTTCCAGCATTTTAAAAAAGTTTGGAGAGTTAACATCAAAATCTAGATACATAGCTTCTCTTGAAAAGCTGAAAGCTGAAACCACTCAGGCTTGTTTTCCACCTCAAAGCCATCACCCGGATCAAGGCACCAGCTTAAAAGGGCTGCTTCACCCAAGATATTAATAACATCTCTCCTGTGGGCAACCACTCCAAAGTCTGATCTTGCAGAGTACAGAGGCGTGACCTCCCTGTCTCAGGCTGTGACATGTCCTAAGGGCTGGCCCAGCTCCTGATGGGACTGGTCAAGGCCTCTATTGCAACTGCCCAAGCCTGCTTCCCTGGCTTCTCCAAGATCCTAAGAGCACTACCTGGAAAACTACCCACATGCAGATTTCCATCTCAGGAGCTGCTTCCCGGGACCTTGACCTTCAAGATGGGACATGAGCTCACTGGTCCCCACAGCCTCCTCCTGGCCCACCTGAGTTTTTTTTGAGTTTTCACCTCTGGTTTTGTCCTGGACAGGACATAACCCCATAGTGATGGCAATAAGAGGAGCTTACCCTTCCAAGCCAGGAGCCGTGTGCTAGGCAGTATTCTCAGATATGTTCATTTCATTCTCACAATAACCCTATGACTGTTACATACCTATTAAAATATCTAATTTTTTTTTTTTTTTGAGACAGAGTTTCACTCTTGATGCCCAGGCTGGAGGGCTGGAGTGCAATGGTGTGATCTCAGCTCACTGCAACCTCTGCCTCCCAGGTTCAAGCAATTCTCCTGCCTCAGCCTCCCAAGTATCTGGTTCTCCCTGTTGGTCAAGCTCGTCTCGAACTCCTGACCTCAAGTGATCTGCCCTCCTCTGCCTCCCAAAGTGCTGGGATTACAGGCATAAGCCACAGCGCCTGGCCTAAAATATCTAAATTTTTTAAAACCTGACAATACTAAGTGTTGGAGAGAATGCAAAATGGCATAGCTACACTGGAAAACAGTTTGTCAGTTTCTTTCTGTTTTTTGGGGGTTTTTTTAGGCAGGGTCTCACTTTGTCACCCAGGCTGGAGTACATTGGCGCAATCTCACCTCACTGCAACCTCTGCCTCCCACCCTCAAGTGATCCTCCTACCCCAGCCTCCCAAGTACCTGGGACTACAGGCACTCACCATCACGTCCAGCTAATTTTTGTACTTTTAGTAGAGATGGGGTTTTGCCATGTTGCCCAGGCTGGTCTCAGACTCCTGAGCTCCAGCAATCCTCCAACCTCGGCCTCCCAAAGTGCTGGGATTACAGGCATGAGCCACATCAGATTCTTTGTAGTTTTGTTCTTTGTTTTTTTGGTTTTTTTTAGACAGAGTCTTACTCTGTTGCCCAGGCTGGAGTGCAGTGGCATGATCTTGGCTCACTACAACCTCCACCTACTGGGTTCAAGGGATTCTCCTGCCTCAGCCTTCCAAGTAGCTGGCACTATAGGTGCATGCCACCATGCCCGGGTAATAATTTCTGATAAAATTATAAATACACTTACAATATGACCCAGTAATTCTACTCCAAGGTATCTACTCTGGAGAAATGACAGTGTATGTCCACACAAAGATCTATACACACGTGTTCATAGCAGCATTATTTATAATGCTCCCAATTAGGAGTGACCCAAATGCCTTTCAACTGGTGAATGGATAAGCTGTGGTGTATCCAGCAGTGAACTACTACTCAGCATCCAAAAGGAACAGACTTCTGATGCATGCAACAGCATGGATGCATCTCAACTGTGTTATGCTGAGTGAAAGAAGCCAAACTCACAAAAGCTTCATACTGCAGGATTCTGTCTGTGTAACATTCTTGCAAAGGCAAAACTTATACAGACAGAAAACAAGGCATGGTGGTTGCTAGGTATATTTGTTTGTAAAGACTACTGTAACAAAGTACCACACACTGAGAGGCTTAAAACAACAGAAATGTATTCTCTTTCAGTTCTGAAGCCAGGCATTTGAAATCAAGGTGTTGGCAGAGCCACTCTACCTCTGGAGGCTCTAGAGCAGAATCCATTCCTTGCCCCTTCTGGTTCTGGGTGCCTCCTGGTGTTCTTTGCTTTGGGCCACATCACTCCAACCTCTGCCTCTTAATTACATCTGCAAAGATCCTTTATCCAAATAAGGTAACATTTACACAATTCAAAGATTAGAATCACTAATTTTTTTTTTTTTTTTTTTTGAGACGGAGCCTTGCTGTTGCCCAGGCTGGAGTGCAGTCATGTGATCTCGGATCACTGCAACTTCCAGCTCCTGGGTTCAAGCAATTCTCCTGCCTCAGCCTCCAGAGTAGCTGGGATTATAGGTGTGCATCACCACACCTGGCTCATTTTTGTATTTTTAGTAGAGATGGGTTTTTGTCATATTGGCTAGGCTGGTCTCAAACTCCTGGCCTCAAGTGATCTGCCCACCTTGGCGTCCCAAAATGCCGGGATTATAGGTATGAGCCACCCTGCCCGGCCTAGAGTCACTAACTCTAGATGACCTTTATTCATGCTACCATATCAGGTAATACAGGGAAGGGTATTGACTACAAGGGGCATGAGGCAACATTGTTCAGCGATGGAAATGTTCTATATATTAATTGTGGTGGTGGTTACATAACTTACAAACTTGTCAAAACCTATGGAACTATTGAATACGGTGGTGTGAGCCTGTAAGACCCAGCCACTCAGAAGGCCAAGGCTGGAGAATTGCATGTGCCCAGGAGTTCAAGACCAGCCTGGGCAATATAGCAAGACTCTGTCTCTAGGGAAAACACACACACACACACACACACACACACACACACACACACACACACACAACCCTATAAACTATGCATTATACCCCCAAGTTACCCTAGTTGTACGTGGTAGAACCAGGGCTGAATGAAGGATGAATGAGGCAGGCTGCTACCAGAGTCTGTTCTCAATGTTATCAATGCACTATTATTTTGGGGAGAAATAAGCTGGGGTGGGAGTTGTGGGTTCCACTGCAAAAGAAAGTTTCAGAATGACAGGACTAGACGGACTCTCCCACAGCGGTGACATGTCACGATTCTGCAGTTCTTTGGCTTTTAGAATTTCTGCTTCAGAATTCCGTAAGGCTGAAGATGCTGCACACTTTGGAGCCAAGAGGGCAGTTGTCTGGGATGCTCTGGCTGGGTGGGGGAGGGGAGAGGACGATGGAGGTGGATGAAAATAATGGGAGGGGGGTCTGACCCCTCTCCCTACAGAGCACTCACACCCTGTCCCCAGGGACAAGGCCTCTGTCCCCTCCATTCACTCACCCCAGCTGATGCCACACACCCCCACCAGAGGCCTCCCCACCTCCCCTTATTGTCTGAAGGGCTCAGATGGAGGGGCTGCCCATTAACCCCTTCCTGGCCTCATTGCTTCACTCTGCAGCTGTCACACCAGCGGCCTCAGGCCCGAGCAGGAGAGGACTTGGTAGTTAATCACAATTAGAGAGCAGCATGTCAGCTGCGAGGCTGGCCTCCTTCATCGGCTGCCAGCCGGCCTAGGCCGAGGGACAGCCTGCAGCAGCCATGCAGCAGGTTCTGAGACCTGCAGAGGCAAAGAGAGGATAGCCCCTTCCTGGTTCATTCCTGGAGACTTCCCCCAAAATCCCAGTCAGGTATCCTCCATTGTCAGAGCTGCATCCAGTAGCTTTCACGCCCACCAAGTGCCCCCTCACCAGCACCTCTGCCTGGTCCTCACATGCTGGGCTTCTCCTCTCCATTGAAACGCCTCCTCCTCCAAGAGGCCTTCCCTGACCATCCTGGCTAATGTGGCACCGTTCCCAGTCCCTCTCCATCCCATGCCCTTCTCACCTGTTTTGTTTTGTTTTGTTTTGTTTTGTTTTTCCAAAGCACTTGCCACTAGCTGGAATTGTCTTAGGTATTAACTGGTTTTGTGTGTGTATTCATTTCCTGGGACTACAGTAACAACCACAGGCCAGGTGCGGTAGCTCATGCCTGTGATCTCAGCACTTTGGGAGGCCAAGGCAGGCGGATCAGTTGAGACCAGGAGTTCAAAACCAGCCTGGCCAACATGGTGGAACCACGCCTCTACTGAAAATACAAAAATTAGCCAGGTGTGGTGGCAGGTGCCTGTAATCCCAGCTACTCCAGAGCCTGAGGCAGGAGAATCACTTGAACTCAGAAGGTGGAAGTCGCAGTGAGCCAAGATCACACCACTGCACTCCAGCCTGGGTGACAGAGTGAGACTCTGTCTCAAAAATAAATAAATAAACAAAAAATTTAAAAAAAGAACAAATAACCACAAACCAGGTAGGTTAAGACAACTGAAATGTATTCTCACAGTGCTGGAGGCTAAAAGTCTGAAATCAAGGTGCTGGCAAGGCCATGCTCTCTCTGAAAGCCCTAAGGGAGGACACTTCCTCGCTTCTCCCCAGCTTTTATGACTGCAAGCCTCCTTGGCCTTCTTTGGCTTGTGGATGCATCACTCCCATCTTCGCCTCTGTGGTCACGTGGTGTTCTCCTCTGTCTGTTTCCCTCTTCAAGGGCACCAGTCATTGGAGTAGCCCACCCTAATCCAGTATTACCTCACCCTGACCTGACTACATCTGCCTAAACCCTGTTTCCAAATAAGGTCACAATCACAGGTCCCAGGGTTGGAGCTGGGATGTATCTTTTTGGCAGACACAATTCTCCCACAACAGTGTGTTTTCTCTATATTTTCTAAGAAACCAGGGCTCTGTTGGTTCTTGCCATGAATGCATTCTTTATGGAGCCATATTTAACTTAAAGACAGCACATTTTATCAAAGTTTCTACCCCAGGCCAGATCTGGGCCTGGGAAGAGGAGACGCTGCTGGGAGTCTCAGGGCAGGAGAAGCCTGCTGTCTGAAGCAGAAACAAGGAAGCAGGTTCCCCCATAAAGGTGGCTCCCACACATCTCCAGGACTCTGGGGTCCAGCTCACAGAGAGCTCTGGGAAACACGTGTTGATCTGATAGATGAGGAAGCGGGAATGCAAAGTGCAGCAGGTCCAGTGAGACCCGAGGGGCCAACTCAGGCAGGGGGCTGGGGAGAATTCACCAAGGAGCTGAGCACTCAGGGAATGGCACATATGCACTTAGGCAGACCAGAGGGAGCCAGGCACTGAGCTGTCTCTGCAGGGAACAGAAAAGTGGTTGGAGAGGATGCTGCCTGAGTGGGGCCACATAAGGCCAGGACAGCTCAGAGTCTGAACTTCGTCCAGATTGCCGGGAAGAGCCATTAGGAGATTTAAAACATGAATGTGGTGATGTCACGTATGCCTCTAACTGATCTTTTGAGTTTTAGTTTTTAATTAGGTAGTACATTCAACTGGCTTAAGATTCAACAGGTATAACAGGATATGGCCCAAAGTGTCCCTTTTCCCCAGCCCCCAGCTACCCAGTTCCTCTCCCACCGACAATCACTATTACAAGTCTCTTCTAGACAGTCAATGCAGATACAAGCAAATTTCCTTGCTTTTTAAACATACCGGATTCCATAATTTAAACATTGTTCTGCACCCTGCTTTTTAAAAATATCAAGGTATAATTTACATGCAGTGAAATGCACCTGTGTAATCAACACCCCAATCATGATACAGAACATTTCCAGCATCCCAAGAAATTCTTCTATGCTCCTTCCCAGTCCATCCCTCCACCCCAGAGGCAGCCACTGCTCTGCTTTCTGTCATCATAGATTGGTATGTTTTGCCTCTTCTAGAATTTCATATAAACGGCATCATTACAACATGCTATTTTTTGTATCCAGCTTGTTTTCATTCAGCATGTTTTGAGATTCATCCATGTGGTTGCAGACATTGGATCACTCATTTAAACTCCAGTGTAATATTTGACTCACCAGTTTAGCCATTCATTGGCTGTTCGATCTTGGGTCGCTTCCAATTGTTGTCTATCACATGTTAAACTCTGTTGAACATTTGCATAGAAGTCCTTGTGGAGCTATATATACATATATATTTTTATTTTGAGCAAAAACCTAGGGGTGAACTTGCTGGGTCATAGGAGAGATGTACGTTTAACTCTATAAGAAACTGCCAAACTGTTTTCCAAAGTGAAACATCTTAAATACCATTTCATATCAGTGCATTGAGAGTTTCCTCATGTGTGTTTGTGGCCATCATTCTCCATTGTATAAATGTCCCATAATTTGTTTAACCAGTCCCCTATTACAGGACACTTAGGTTGTTTCCAGTCTTTTGCTGTCACAATGCTGCAGTGAATAACCTTGTAAACGTGTCAAATGTCACATGGGTTAAGCAAACCTATAGGACACACTGCTAGACATGGAACTCCTGAGCATGCATAGACTGATGGTCATTTCCCAATATCCAGACTGCACTTTTTCTGATACTTTTTTTTTTGAGACAGAGTTCTGCTCTGTCACCCAGGCTGGAGTGCAGTGGCGTGATCTCAGCTCACTGCAACCTGTGCCTCCCAAATTCAAGCAATTTTCCTGCCTCAGCCTCCTGAGCAGCTGGGACTACAGGCACACGCCACCACACCCGGCTAATTTTTGTATTTTTAGTAGAGACGGGGTTTTTCCATGTTACCCAGGCTGGTGTCGAACTCCTGACCTCAGGTGATCCACTGGCCTCGGCCTCCCAAAGTGCTGGGATTACAGGTATGAGCCACCACACCTGGCCATGGACTGAACTTTTTCCTTTGAAATAAGAGCCTCAATTTTCATCCGGACACATGGTGCCTAGAACACAGATCATATTTCTCAGCCTCCTTTGTAGCTTAGTGTAGTGATGTGATCAAGTTTAGCCAATGGAACATCAACAAGAAGATTGTATGTGACTTCCGAAAGAGTCTTTAAGGGAACCTCCCTCCCTCCTTGGCTCCTTTCTCCTTTCTAATGACTAAAAGACTCTCCATCTGGGGGCTGGGCGCGGTGGCTCACGCCTGTAACCCCAGCACTTTGGGAGGCCGAGGCGGGTGGATCACAAGGTCAGGAGATCGAGACCATCCTGGCTAACACAGTGAAACCCCATCTCTACTAAAAATACAAAAAATTAGCCAGGTGTGGTGGCACGTGCCTGTGGTCCCAGCTACTCAGGAGGCTGAGGCAGGGGAATCACTTGAACCTGGGAGGCGGAGGTTCCAGTGAGCGAAGATCAGGCCACTGCACTCCAGGCTGGGTGACAGAGGGAGACTCCATCTCAAAAAAAAAAAAAAAAAAAAGACTCTCCATCTGGGGATGCAGATGTGAGGGTTGCTGTTTGAGCAGCCATGTTGGGCCATGAAGTGGAAACCGTGTACTGAGGGGGTAGTGTAATAAGACAGAAGGAGTTTAGGTTCCTGAACTGTAGAGCACCATGCCAGTTTTAGACTGCCTGCTTTAGACTTTATTTACATGACAGAAAAATGCCTCTATTGGCTGAGTGTGGTGGCTCACACCTGTAATCCTAGCACTTTGGGAGGCCAAGGCGGGTGGATCACCTGAGGTCAGGAGTTCAAGACCAGCCTGGCTAACATGGTGAAACCCCATGTCTACTAAAAATACAAAAATTAGCTGGAGGCTGAGGCAGGAGAATCGCTTGAACCCAAGAGGTGGAGGTTGCAGTGAGCCAAGATCACACCATTGCACTCCAGCCTGGGTGACAAAGGGAGACTCTGTCTCAGAAAAGAAGAAGAAGAGGAGGAGGAGGAGAAGCAGGAGGAGGAGGAGGAGGAGGAGAAGAAAAATGCCTCTAACACCAGGACTTTTTTTTTTTTTTAGAAGGAGCCTCGCTCTGTCACCTAGGCTGGAGTGCAGTGGTGTGATCTCAGCCCACTGCAGCCTCTGCCTCCTGGGTTCAAGCGATTCTCCTCGTGCTTCAGCCTCCTGAGTAGCTGATGTACACCACCACGCCCATCAAAGTTTTGTATTTTAGTAGAGACAGGGTTTCACCATATTGGCCAGCCTGGTCTCGAACTCCTGATCTCAAGTGATCCGCCTGCCTCAGCCTCCCAAAGTGCTGGGATTACAGGCTTGAGCCACCACACCCGGCCTAAACCATGATTATTATGCGGTTTCTGTCATGTGCAACCACCAGGTTACAGATCCTGTGCATTTGTGATTTTTGAAAAGTAGTGCCACCAAACTTTGCTTTTAAAAAGGTCATTTTGGAGGATGGGTGCAGGCAGATTGAAGGGCAAAATAAGGGATACAGGGAGACCAGTGAGACAACTGGACAGGAGTCAAGGGCGAATGATGCCTAAACCCTTACAAGGGTGAGGGCAGCCAAATCCTCTCCAAATCTAAAGGGGAGAAGGATAAACTGGAAATGATGAAACGACCTGACAACCCACCCTCAGCCCACGCTTGCAGGTGGCCCTGTGCCATCTGGCCCTGGCCCACTTACGTACCTCACTGATCACCTCCACTCCCCTCGCACAGTAAGTACAGGTTACTCTCCCCAGAGTGCACCTTACTTGCCCGTACTGCAACCCCTTTGCAATAGCTGAAACCTCTACCTGCAATGCCCTCATCTCCCTTGACCCCTACCCCTTCACCTGGTCATCTTAGGCCAGACTTCCTCCAGAGAGCCATCTGGGACTCTTCCTCTCCCGAAGGGCCTCCCCGGGCCCTCATCCCCCGTGCGGCCCTTACTCTATCACGTGCAGGGAGGGCTGCATTCTGATGGTCTGTTTACAAGTCCATCTGCTGCGCGAGGCTGAGCGCCCTTTCCTGGTGAGGATGGCCACTGAGAGGGGCCCAGCTCCCGACAGGGCATTTAAAAATATGGTCCACTTGCCGTGTTCTCAGCACTTTACCCTAAACTCGTACCGTAGAGCAAGCCGGTACAAGGCTGAGCAAGGGTGAACGAATGAGGGAGTGAGGAACGAGTGAGGCCCCACCAGGCGGCGACGGCGCTTGGCCACGAAGCCCGGGGCGGAGGAGGAGACGGAGAAGCTGCTCTCCCAGCGCCCCCTCCCCAGCCCCACCAGGGAATCGCCTCGCCCCGCCCGCCCGCTCCGCGCCTCAGATAATTAACTCGAACCAATAAAACGCTGATCGCGGCGCCTTTGTGCGCGCCGCCTCGGCATTGTCATGGAAAACGGGGTCCCCTCCCCGGCCCCCGCAGCTGGCCCGGAGTCGGCCCGAGCCACCTGGACGGGACCAGGGGACCCCCAAGCCGTCCGGCGCCCCGTCCATCTGCTCCCCACCCCCGCCGTCAGCTGCGGACCCGGCCCGGCCGGGAAGGGTGGGCGAGGGCTTCCCGCGGCGCCTCCGGGGTCCGCCCCTCTTCCCTCCCGCGCCGCCCCCGCGGGGCCCGAGCTGAGCGCGCGTCCCGGATCCCGGCCCACGCGACTGGGGTCTGTCCCGGAGACGGCGGTGGAGGTGTGTTCCCGTTGAGGGAATAACAACAGCGGTGGAAGCCTGAGTACAGAAGGGAAGCAGTGGAAAAGCCCCGCACGCAAGCACCAGTCCCTTCCCGGTCCCCCAGAGAGCCTTATAGAAATATTCCATCCCGCCGGGCGCGGTGGTTCACGCCTGTAATCCCAGCACTTTGGGAGGTCTAGGCGGGCTGATCACCTGAGGTCGGGAGATCGAGACCAGCCTGACCAACACGGAGAAACCCCGTCTCTACTAAAAATTAAAAAAAAAAAAAGAAAATTTAGCCAGGCGTGGTGGAGCATGCCTGTAATCCCAGCCACTCGGGAAGCTGAGGCAGGAGAATCGCTTGAACCTGGGAGGCGGAGGTTGCGGTGAGCCGAGATCGCGCCATTGCACTCCAGTCTGGGCAACAAGAGCGAAACTCCGTCTCTCCCTCCCTCCCTCTCTCTCTCTCTCTCTATATATATATGTATTCTATCCCATTCTATTATGTGTGTGTGTTTGTGCGTATTAAGAGGCGACAGATAACACAGGAAAACAAGTTGGACGTAACCAATTTAAACAATGCAGTGGGCTTCGGTTTTTGAATTTCTTTTACAAGATTGTTTCCGCTTCATCCTCACTCCCCATGGCTGTCAGTTTAGGGGGTATTTCCCCAGAGAGTTTTGTCTGCATGCACTCTCATAAATGGGTCTGCACATACACACGTATTAAGCTGGATAGAATCTCGCGCTACTAGCTACGGGTCGCTTTATTTTACCTGACAAATAATGTAGGGATCTTTTCATGGCGTGGTTGCTGAGGAAAGAGGCTGGGCTACCATAGACCACACGTTAGCTCCCACCTGGCCCCTTCAGCCTGGGCGTGCCCTGCCATCAAGCCTGTGTGCCTGCGCACCACCCAAGTTCATCTGTGGGTAGAGGCTCTGTCCTTGAGTCCTTGTGTGAATGGGTGGGGTGGGGTCTGCGTGTCCCTGGGCTCCTGGGAACCTGTGAGGCCTGTGAACAGCCTTTCGTCAGAGAGAAGTGGAATGATAATAACTGTAAAGAAAAAATATCCAAAACTTGGAAATAAGACAAAAAGGGTGTCTGTGTACCCTTTCAATATCAAGCTAAGGCACTGTCCGATGAGCCCGGGTCACCTGGTTCTAAGCAAAGTTGCCTGGTAACTTGTAAAAAGTGCACAAGTTGCAAATGATTTCTGACCTGTAGAGGAAATAACGCTAAAGCTTATGGTTTTGGTGCCCTGTAAGACATTAACCTATGTCGTAGCTAACTTTGCCATTTTATCCTCCTTTGAATCAGCTTTGCCATCCTACCGGTTCCATCCTTAATGAGTTAAATAACACTTTGACATGTGCTCACTATACATTTGTATAAGATCCATGTTTTCAACTTTCTGAAAATAATTTTTGACCCAGTTACCCTTTCTCAAAGGCTCACTCGGTGCCAGGCACCATGCTGATGATGGCTTCCCATGGATGAAGAGGCTCAGAGGTGGGCTCTGGGGTGAGGCAGATCTGGGTACAAGTTCTCCTTTTGCCACTCACCGGCTATTAGACCCCATGCAAGACTTAAGCACCTACTGTGGACGGCATCCATTCACATTCTTATCCCTCATTCAATTCAAATTGCACAATAACACTGCACGATGAGGTGTGTTTTCACATTTTTCCACTTTGTGTATGTCTCTGCTCACATCCCTTACCTCCCTGAGCCTCAGGGTCTCCGGCTGTAAGATGGGGTTGGTAACAGCTGCCTCCCAGGATTGTGTGAAGATGTAGCACAATGCTTGCAAAAGCAACCTGGTCAGCAGTCGGAGGCTCGGGGAGGTGGAGTCACGTTCCCAAACCCCCAGAGCTGGTCCCAGCTCTTCTGGCTCCAAAGCCTGTGCGCTGGCTCCTCCTGCTTCAGTCAATCAAGACTTCATTTCTTTTTTTTTTTTTGAGATGGACTTTCGCTCTTGTTGCCCAGGTTGGAGTGCAATGGCACAATCTCGGCTCACCACAACCTCCGCCTCCCAGGTTCAAGTGATTCTCCTGCCTCAGCCTCCCTAGTAGCTGGGATTACAGGCATGCGCCACCACGCCTGGCTAATTTTTTGTTTTTAGTAGAAACAGGGTTTCTCCATAGTGGTCAGGCTGATCTCGAACTCCTGACCTCAGGTTATCTGCCTGCCTCAGCCTCCCAAAGTACTGGGATTACAGGCATGAGCCACTGCGCCTGGCCTCAAGCCTCCATTTCTACAGAGGGATAACAAAACCTCTGGGAGCTGTTACTGGTTGACAGCAAACTCTGCCTGGCAGAGGGGTCAGCTGTTGTGGCAGCTGCAGACAGTTAGTTCTGTGGTTGTGTGAAGGGCTCAAATGCATATGTCACATATCAAGGTCATCTGTGAGTTACCTTTTTTGTTCTTTCTTTTTAAGGCTGGCACCTGAAAAGAGATTTTTTTCCCCACTCTCAACAAGGGAAGCATTTGTGCTCTGAGCTCCAGGCTTTGGCTGGGGGGTCCCTCGGCCTCCCAAATTGCTGGGATTACAGGCGTGAGCCACCACACCTGGCTCTATGTACTTTATTTTGTGTGGTTTATACCTTAATAAAAAGGCAGAAAGAAAGAGAGGGAGGGAGGGAAGGAAGGAAGGAAAGAAAAGTGGGTACAGTGATCCTTGCCTGGCGTGGCCTCCAGGACAAAGTGAAGAGCTGGTACCCAGGCCTCTCTACAAATAGTGGGCAGAATGGCACCAAGATATAGTGTGGACAGCAGACAGAAGAGAGAGGCTGGTGTCGGGCCTGCCTGTCTTTCTTTAGCCCCCATCCTAGGCGTCTCCCAATGGGACATTCCCTCCATAGTGGAAGGCAGATAGTACTACCTGACGGAAGACAGAAAGTGGGACTTTGGAATCACACCTACTGGCTGTGTGACCTTGGCCATGTTGCTCGCCTTCGCTGGGCCTCAGGCTCCTCATCTGGAAAATGGGAACAGTACTCTCAAAGAACTTCAGTTGACTGGGCATGGTGTCTCACGCCTGTAATCCCAGCACTTTGGGAGGCCAAGGCAGGCAGATCACCTGAGGTCAGGAGTTTGAGACCAGCCTGGCCAACATGGCAAAATGCCATCTCTACTAAAAATACAAAAATTAGCCGGGCATGGTGGCACGCACCTGTAATCCCAGCTACTCAGGAGGCTGAGGCAGGAGAATGGCTTGAACCTGGGAGGCAGAGGTTTCAGTGAGCCAAGATTGCGCCACTGCACTCCAGCCTGGGCAACAGAGTGAGAGTCTGTCTCAAAAAAAAAAAAAAAAAAAGAAGTGCAGACAGGCTTGAGACGCTGGCTGAAGCACCCTCAGCACAGAGGGTTTGCTTTGGCCAGTGTTCCACAAATGCAGCTCTTACTGGCCTCAACCCCAAGTGTGAGGGAGTGCCAGCCTTGCTGTCACTGGGCTTATGGACAGGTGGGAGGTGATGTTGGAGTCATGAGTTCCAGCCCTGATTTTTTTCCACTTACTATCTGTGTGACCATGGGCCTGTCACTCCTCAGTAAAATGCCTTCCTTCCTAAGTTGTCATTTCATTCATTCATTCATTCATTCAACTTTGGGCAATTTCCTATGCTTTTCTGTGTTTCAGTTTGCTCATCTCTAAAATGGGGTTGATAACAGCCCCCACTGCAAGGGTTGCTGTGAAGATGAAAGGAATTTGCACTTAGAACAGTGCCTAGCACAGCAAGGACTCAGAGGCACTGTCTGGTATCACTATTTGTGCCCATCTGTGGATGAGCTCCTGCTGTGTGGTGGGCACCAACGGTGCCCGTGGGGCTGGCAGTCCAGCTGAGGGCTGGGCATACCCTTCATGCAGGGTCATGCAGGTAGATGACAAGGGAGCCCCAGAGCACTCTGCCTTCCAAGGCTACCGCAGTAACTGGGCCAGATGCACAGCTCTGCCAAATGAGGCGCCAGGAGAGGCTGTCACGGGTGCACAAAGGCAGCTCCTGAACTCATCGTGGGCGGGGCCCAAGGGAAGAGCTCCAGCCACCTGGCTCAGCAACTGTTCATGGGGCAACCTGGCCCCAGGCCTGGGCTCTCCTTCCTGTGTGTGCAGGGAGAGGATGAAGCAGCAGGGCAGGGGCCAGAGACAGGCCCAAGATGCTGGGCAGAGAGACGTAAGAGGCAAGTCACAGGGCTTGGAGAGAGGGAGGGAGACAGACTCATCCTCAGGGGTCTGGGGAGGGAGGCTGCCCTCTGCTCCCACTGACGTCCCACCTGCATTCAGCTGCTTCCTGAGCTGCGTGCTGGGCTCCGGACAGCCCTGGCCACCACACTGGGAAATCCTGGCACTCTGGAGCAGTGGCTCCCGTAAGGGGGGCTGGTGAGCCAGCCACTGACCACAGCCAGAGAGGGGAGGCTAAGGGCTAAAGAACCGGAGGGGCTGCCAGGCAAGGAGCCCCTGCTGTTGCCCTGCTGGAGGGCCTGTTTCCACCCCACAGCCACGCTTCAGAGTGGACTTCTGGCCCCCAGTTCCAAGTTGAAAAGCCCAAGTCAGGAAGGTGAAGTACATCCCCCAGGTCTCATGGCTGAACCCATAGTCTGGTTCCAGGGACTGCATTCACAGCCTGCATCCCCTGCAGGCTCTGTATGGAAGTGGAGACATCAGCCAAGTATGAACACCAGCAACTGGCAGAGCTTGGCTGAGAAGTTGCCTGTACACAACCAGATGGGCTCTCTCAACCTGTTCTCTTAGAGCTAAACTTACCTACTCAGTCTGGGCACCCATGGTCCTCCTCTGCAGGGGCAGCCTGCCAAGGACACAGAGAAGAGGAGGAGAAAGGAATGTAGGCCATGGGCACCCTGCCATGACCAAGCTGAAGACCCCACGGCAGCCACCATGTCCCACAGCTCAGCAACTGAGACACTGTTCATTCCTCACTCAGGTTCCATGTCCACTGGGGGCCGGGATCTGAAGGTCTGAGGTTTAGCTTTAGATGGCCTGTGATCCCTTTGAAATTGCACCCCCATTTCTTTCTGGGTGTACCTGAACTTTTCTGGAGGAGGGCCTTTGGTTTTCATCAGACTTTCATCAGATGGCGGCTGAAGCAACAGAAGAAGCCAAGAAAGGGCACAGAGAAGCCCTCATTATCTGATGCTGCACGGCAAATGACCCCAAAACTTAGTGACGTACAACACAATGATCGTTTAGTAGGTCTCAGTTTCTCTGGGTCAGGAATATAGAACAGGCCTGGCTGGGTGATTCTGGGCTGCTGTCATCTGAAGGCTTGCCTGGGGCTGGAGGATCCACTTCCAAGGTGGCTCAGTCATATGACTAGCAAGTCCATGCTGGCTGCAGGCGGGACCTCAGTTTCTCTCCATGTGGCCTTTCTGCAGGCTGCTTGAGTGACTTCACAGCCTGGCAGCTGGCTTCTCCGGGGGGATCAAACCCAGAGACCAAGGCAGAAGCTGCAACACACTCTATGATCCAGCCTTGGAAGTCACACTCTGTCATTTCCACAAAATCCTACTGGTTATTAGGACTCAAAGATTACTGGGGGCTATTTTAGGGGTTGGCCACCACAGGAAGTTCGGAAAGGTAAGAGGGAAATCTGGAGAATTCAGAGCCCTGCAGAGAGTAGCCCTGCCTTGAACAGAACCAGGGTCATGGTTCAAGTCCACAGCTTTCCACCACTTCCCCAGGCCAAGCTTCCACTTTCCACCTCATTTCTGGCCATACCTTCCCCACACTATCTCAGCTACAGATTTTCTATCAGTTTCCTAAAGGCAATATGACTTCCCCCACCTCCAAGCCTTTGTTTCTGTTCTTTTCTCATCCTTGAGTACCCTTCTCACCTCTTCCTCTCTCAGACTATCTCCTCCAGGAAGCCCCCCTGCATGCACCCCACACATGTCAACTGCCCCCTCCAATCCCCAGTGCATCCCCCATCACTGCACAGACCCTCTGCACCCACGTCTGCCTTCCCACTCACCAACAGTACTCTGGCTTGGGGGACTGACCCACAATGGGTGCCCACCAGTGTGTGCTGAATGCATGAATTACGGGGGGTTACACCCCACACACAACAGGGAGCCCCTTCAGGGCAGAGAGAGGCACTGAGGCACGGCTGATTGCCTCCCTGGGCCTCAGTGTACCCACCTGTCAAATGCCAGGGAGGCTTCTTCCAGCCCCAAGATTCTGCCATTACATCCCCCTAGAAGTACTCAAGGGACAGCATCTTGAAATTTAAAAAGAGGGGCATGAGCAGGGTTGGCATCCCGGATCCTCTACCCACCTCTACCGCAAGTCACTGACCTCTCCACACCTCAGATTCCTCAGGTGTAAAAGGAGCTAATGTTCTTCACCACCCAGGGAAGCTGACAGGGATGAGTGCTGAGGCACAAGAGGGGATAGATCTTGACTCCACCACTGGGCAGATGACTTAATCCCTCATTTTCCCCATCTATTAGATGGGGACGATTATATTTGCGTGGCCAGGTTGCTCTGATCTGAAACTGCATTCGTCCAGGTAAACACTCTGCACAGAGCCTGGCATGTGGTAGATGCCTGGGGCAGTTGTGGATGGGACACAGTCTCTCTTCAAGAAAAAGCTTGTCCTTCAGCAGCAAGGAGGGCAGCAAGCTGACAGCCTCCAGCTGCAGCTCCTCCAGGAGCCGCCTTGGCTTTGGAACTGAGGCCATGTTCTTCCCAGGTCATCCCAGCCAGACTGAGCTAGCAGAGGCACCAGGGCCTGGCCATTTCTGCCCCATGTGGGGCTTCTCTGTGGATAATCTTTACTCCAGAGACCCCTAGAGGGTGACTCTGCAGGCCCGCGCTGTGGTCTGAGGCTCTCCTGGCCAATTTCATTCCCTCCTGCTTTGTGTTTCATAGGCAGCAGCCCTCACTAACCCCCTTGCTCTCCTAACTCTCTCCCAGCACCAGCACCGAGGGGGACCCAAACTGAAAGGCTGCTCAATGGAGCAGTGGTTCTCAAAGTGTGTCCCAGAACCCCCAGCATCAGCATCAACCAGGATCCTGTAAGACATACACATTCTCAGGCCACACGCTACACTTAGAGATGGAAATGCCTGGAAATCTGCATTTTAACTGATCCTTCCAATGCACTCAACTTGGAGAACTGCTGTCACAGAGGACAACAATCAGTAAGATATGCACAGCAGTGTGGCCAGAGTGTGTGTGTGTATGTGTGTGCACGCACACGTGCCTGTGTGTGTTTTGTGGGAAGGGGAGAATGTTTTATCACAGCCTCAGCAATTTACCACCCCCCAAGGCCCTCCCTCATTTATTTCAAGAACCCCGAGGGCTAGGCCAACAAGCCTCCCTCCCTGCCCATTCAGGGGGAAGGTCCAGTCCCAACCTCCAGCTGGAGACTCTGCAGGCCCAGTTTGTGAGGCTGCACATAAGCCCAGCCTTCTTTCCTCCTGCTCCTACGCTCTCTCCCCGCCTTCCTCCCCAGGGGCACCCAGCCCCAACCGCCCGCCTCCTCTTTGTCTGCCAATCTGTCTCCATCCCGTGATGAGCTCCCCGCCTCAGCCAGCCAGTCTGTGCTCCATCTTCAGGATGGAGAGTGAGGCCTCGATGCTCCCAACTACTTCCCACTCACCCTGGTGAAAGGTCACTGAGAATGGTTCATGCCACCAGCTTCACTTCCGCCTCCCAACCCGTCGCCCAGGTGGAGACCCTGCCCAGTCTAGGCCAATAATCGCATCTCCTGATGGATAGGAGACATCCTATCCATCCTATCTTCAAGAAAAAGCTTGTCCTTCAGCAGCAAGGAGGGCAGCAAGCTGACAGCCTCCAGCTGCAGCTCCTCCAGGAGCCGCCTTGGCTTTGGAACTGAGGCCATGTTCTTCCCAGGTCATCCCAGCCAGACTGAGCTAGCAGAGGCACCAGGGCCTGGCCATTTCTATCCTATCCTATCCTTAGATAGGGAGACATCCTCCCTATCTAAGACACTCAAAACCTCATTATGTGACAAGAGAGGACAAAGGGGACAGAGGTGCAGAGGCTTGCCCAGGGTCACATAGCAAGAGAGGGGAGCAGCCAGGAGTTGGCCCCTGCTCTCTCCTTCCACCTCAGATTCCAACTCCCAGGCCCTGGCAGGTGGCGGGTGATGGTTCTGAGGTGGTCACGTGTGGCGGGGACACTGTTGGCCCTGGAAAACCAAGACCTTTGTGAACTCACAAAAGCAGCACGTGCTTCTTTCTCTAGTGGGCGTGGTGGTCCCTGTCCTGCTCACCGATGCCACAGCCCTGCAAATAAGGCTCAGGCAGGGGGACACTGCCTGTGGGTCACATGGCTGCCTTCCCTTTTCTAAACTGTCAGTAGGTGATACATCAGCACCTTCCTTCATGATGCCCAGCCCATCCCTCATCCTGCCCCGCCTCAAGGAACCCTGGAATGTCAGGGCCAGAATAACAGTGACAGTTACGACAGATTACTTGCTATGTGGCAGGCATGACTGGCAAGTGCTCCAGACATCATTGTATTTATTTATTTATTATTATATTTTTTATTTTATTTATTTGTTTTGAGACGGAGTCTCACTTATTTGCCCAGGCTGGAGTGCAGTGGCTCAATCTTGGCTCCACTGCAACCTCCACCTCCCGGGTTCAAGCGATTCTCCTGCCTCAGCCTCCCAAGTAGCTGGGATTACAGGCACCTGCCACCACACCCGGCTAATTTTTGTATTTTTAGTAGAGACAGGGTTTCACCATGTTGGCCAGGCTGGTCTCGAACTCCTGACCTCAGGTGATCCGCCCGCCTCAGCCTCCCAGAGTGCTGGGATGACAGGCATGAGCCACCACGTCCAGCCCATCATTGTATTTCATTCTCACCAGGAGCGCATGACAGACATGCAGCTCTCAGCCCACTCTACTGACATGGACATAAAAGCTCGAAGAGACAAAGCACTTTAACTCCAACTGCCCTAGACCAACTCCTCCATTTGATAGATGGGGAAGCTGAGTCCCAGAGAGGTGACATGATTTCTCCAAAGACACACACTAGTCAGTGTCAGAGTCAGCCTTTTCCAGGCAGCTTACCCCCTGAGAGTGACCATAGTTCACTCACACGCCACTTTAGAGTTCCTCAAGCTCTCGTCTCCTCTCAGGAAGGCAAGGGTTTCTTTTGTTTAATGGTTCTCACTCTAGGATGCTTATATGATGTGCCAAGCAAGCATGGTTTGAAAGCTTTGTAAACATTAACTTATTTAATGCTCACAAATACCCTATGATGCAGATATGTTTATTGCCCCCATTTTGCAAATGAGGAAACAGGCACAGAGAGCTGGAGTAACCTGCCTAAAGTCACACAGCCAAGATTCAAATCCAGGCTGCCTGAGGTATTAACTACTATGATGTTCTGCCCTTTTTACTGCCAAAAAAGCCTGAGGCTCAAGGAGAGGACATGACTTGCATGAGGCCACACACTAGAGTGGTGGTGGCTGGACTGGAGCCCAGGCGTCCTGCCTCCACGCCCAGCGCTGGCTCTCCACCCACCGCCCCACTCCACGGGGCTCTTTCTCACTCTATGTTGATTCACAAACATCAGTTGGGAGCCTTCTTTGGCCAGGAGGTCTGCCTCAGTTCCCCTACCTAAAAGGTGAGGCAAACAGGGAACAGACAGCTAAAAAACAAATGGATAAATGGGTTCGTGGAGGTACCAGAGGCAGCTGTGGGAGTACCAGGCAGGACACGGAGCCACCCTGGGAAAAAGAGAAGGCTTCTGGAAGTCTGATCCTTGAGTTGAATCTCCAAGTTCAAGTGGCACCCTTTCCGGAAGGACAGAATGGAATAGGGCATCCCAGACTGAGGAAACAGCACGTGCAAGGGTTGGGGTATGGGAGAGAGTAAATTGTTGTGAAAAGTACTGTTCAACCCCACGCAAGGGAGGGCACAGAAAAGGCTGTCCTGGAGGATCATGGAAGGAGTCTCAGAGAGTCAGAATGCGGGAGTCCTGACCACAAATCTGCCCTGTCTCACAGTGACCTTGGTATTCCCATCTGTAAAATGGATTGATATCTAAGCACTCTGCCGGCTCCATCCTTCAGCTGGTGGAGTTAGGATGGCTTTGAGTAGGAGGCTGGTTTTGATGTGAGGGCAGAAGGTAAGGGAGGAAAGGCATTCTGGAAAGGAGGACCTGTAGGAGCAAAGGTCCAGAGAGACAAAGTGCAGAGCAGGCATTAGAAATGGTAAGGACGGCCAAACACGGTGGCTCACGCCTGTAATCCCACTACTTTGGGAGGCCAAGGCAGGAAGATTTCTTGAGTCCAAGAGTTCAAGACCAGCCTAGACAGCATAGTGAGACCCTGTCTCTATGAAAAAAAAAAAAAATAGCTGGGCATGATGGCAAGCACCTATAGACCCAGCTACTTAGGAAGCTGAGGCAGAAGGACTGCTTGAGCCCAGGAGGTCAAGGCTGCAGTGAGCTGTGATTATGCCACTGCACTCCAGTCTGATCAACAGAAAGAGACCTTGTCTCAAAAAAAGCAAGCAAGCAACGGTAAGGAGAGGATGTAGCTGCTGTTGATGGTCCATTGGATGGTGCAGACAGGGGACACATATGAAGAAGTGGTATCAGTCTGGACTCTTCAGTTAGAAGTGAAAGAAATAAAAAAAAAAGGAATTATTAATTTATATAACTGAGAAGCCCAGGGCACTGGCTTCAGTTATGGCTGAATCCAGGTGCTGACATGTTACTGTGAGGATCCTGTCTCTCTCTCTATCATGGCTTTGATTTCTTTCTTGTAGGCCTCACTCTCAGGCAGCCTGTAACCTCATGGAGGCAAAGGTGGTCACCACTACCTCTGGAATCCATCACACAAACTACACTTCTGGTGGAAAGGCTCCCAGTAGCCCCACAGAAACCTCAGAAGCAGCTCTTGCCAGACTTACTTCCTAGAATTGTCATGAAGATTAAAGAAGTTAATAGAGCTTAGCCCAAGCTCTGGTACACAGCAGGTCCTCAGTCTTTGCTGTAGCTCAGCCAGAGAACTTGACATTATCCTGGACTATTCTCTTTCTTCACATCTAACATTAGATCTGTTTGCAAATCTTATTGGATCTACCTATAAAAGAGATCTAGAATGCATACAGTTCTTCCCACCTCCACTGATAACAGTCTAGTCCAAGCCACCTTCATCTCCCTACTTTGTTTTCTAAGTTTTATATGTATATAGTATATTTATATAGTAATATATTCATGTATTCAATTCAATTGTGAACACAATTTAGACGTGTACATCCAGCTCAATGAATCTTCACACAGTGAGCAGGTGATGTAACCTCCCTCAGATCAAGATACAAGACACTGACAGCACCCCAGAAGCCTCCTTCATCCCCGCTCCCAGTTATTCACCCCCTTGATAGTGTGTCCTTTCATGTATCTGAGTCACTAGCATTCACCTGGCTTAGTGCACTGGTTCCCAGCAAGCCTCTGGCTTTCTCTCTTGCCCTCTTATCCCTTTCAGTTAATCCAGTCGATTCAGAGATCCTGTAAAAGATGTCCTCCCTCTGCTCAAAATCCTCCCATGGCTCCCATTTTATTTGGTGTAAAAGGCAAAATCCTCTCCATGGCCTGCAAGGTCCTACACAAGCTGGCACCTCATCCCTCCCTCTCCCCACTTTCCCCACATAACTCTCTCTGCTCCAGCCATACTTGCTCCCTTCTTTCCTCAAACACACTACCCGCACTCTCAGCTATACACGCAGGAGACCATTGTACTTGCTGTTCACACTGCCTAGAATCTTCTTCCTCTCCCCACTCCCATATCCTCTTGGTTCACTCCATCAACTCCTTCAAGTTTGTGTTCAAATGTCACCTTCTCATATCTGCTTCCACCCAAGATGGAGTATCAGAAACTGAATTTACTCTCCTGCTTGAAACAATCAAACAAACAAACCAAACCAGGCAAAATACGTGAAACTATAATTTTTAAGACTCTAGGCAACAGGCAATGAAGGATCATGATCCCTGAGAAGTGGGAAATAAGATGAGCCCTATCATGGCCTCAGTTTGCCGCTTGGAGAGAGTTTTCAGAACCTAGTGCAGGGAGGAGGAACCCAGGCAGCACTCAGGAGGCTTCCTGAGTTAAGGAAATAGAGTTGAGAGTCCAGGAAGGACAAAGAGGGCAGAGTTTGCAGGACACAGTATTGGCAGGAAAGAGTTGCACATAGAGACTATTCCAGAGATATGAAGAAAGTCCCCCTTGAGTATTAGACTGAGTACTGGTTGGTGCTTTTGTATGATAAAACTACACTGAAGTAGGGGGGAAAATCATCTGATAAGATTAGAGAACAGTGCTCAGCACTCACACAAAACCAGAAATATTAATAAACAGAAAAAACCCTCATAATTTCTGGGGTACTGGGTAGAGTGCTCAGGAAGGTCTTTTCTCAACAGTGGTATATAATTAGCCCTCAACAGATAGCACTGCTCTGGAGCCACTCAACAAATTATAAAAGCAAGACTAGGAAGGATAAAACTGTTTCCAAGTAACTTAATTGCATCTTAGAGCAAAACTGAAGGAGATTTATAAATATAAATATAAATTTATAAATTTATAAATTTATAAATATAAAAGTGTACAGCACCCAACAAGGGTAATGTTCACAATGTCTGGCATCCAAAGTTTACCATGCACGTAAATAAGCAAGAAAACATGGCCCATACAAGAATAATAATCAATCAATTGAAACTGACCCAGAACTGATACAGAAGTAGCAGACAAGAGCATTAAAATAAGTATTCAAATTGTATTTCATGGTCTGCATGTTCAAAAGTTAAGAAAAGACTTGGAAGATATAAAATGACCCAAACTGAACTTCTAGAAATGATAGCTACATGTCTGAAATGAAAAATATGCTGATGTGACAGAAGAAAAGATTAGTGAATTTTAAGACGTAGCAATAGAAACTACCCAAAATCGAGGACTCAGAGAAAAAGAAAGAATCCAAAAAAGCAAGAGTATTAGGAGCTATGGAACAACTTCAAGAAGCCTAATATATGTGTCTTTGAAGTCCCCAAAGGAGAGGAAATAGAAAATTAATGGCTGAGAATATTTCATATCTGATATAAACTATAAACTCACAGATCCAAGAAGCTTAACGAACCTCAAGCACAAGAAACAGGAAGGAAATTACCCATCATGAACAAATTGCTCAAAACCAGTGACAAACAGATAAATATTAAAAACAGTCAGAGAAAGAAAAGGCTTGTAAAGTATAGAGAAACAAAGACAAGGATAATGGTAGATTTCTTGTTGGACACAATTTAAGGGAGAAAATAGTGAAGCAACATCTTTTAAGCTAATAAAAGAAAAAACCTGCCAATCTAGAATTCTATACCCAGTTAAAATATCTTTTAAAAATGAAGATGAAATAAAGATGATTTCAGACATACAAAAGCTGAATGAATTTGTCACCAACAGATCTGCACTACAAGAAGTGATAAAGGAAATCCTTCAGGCAGAAGGAAAATGATACCAGATGGAAATCTGGATCTACATAAGGGAATGGAGGTCACCAGAAACGTTAACTACATGAGTTAAATATATAAAATTTTTTCTGATTATTTAATTTAAAAAAGATAACTTAGCATTTAAACAAAAATAATAACATTTTGTGGAGTCTGTCACATATATGTATGCATGACAACAACAGCAAAAAGGCCAGGAAGGAAATGAAAGTATACTATTACATGATTTTCTTTTTGAGTCTTGCTGTGTCGCCCAGGCTGGAGTGTAGTTGTGCTATCTCAGCTCACTGCAACCTCTGCCTCCCAGGTTCAAGCAATTCTCCTGCCTCAGCCTCCCAAGTAGCTGGGACTGTAAGCATGCACCACCATGCCTGGCTAATTTTTGTATTTTTAGTAGAGACAGGGGTTCACTATATTGGCAAGCTGGTCTCAAACTCCTGACCTCAGGTGATCCGCCCACCTCAGCCTCCCAAAGTGCTGGGATTACAGGTATGAGCCACCATACCCAGCCTTATAAGGCCTAATGTAACTACTAAGATAACAAAACATTACAGTTAATAAACCAACAAAGAAGGTAAAACGATATAATAAAAAAGGAGGAGTTAAAATGAAATAATAAAAAAAACTCAGCTAATACAAAAGAAGACAGAAAAAGAAGAAAAAGGAAGCAAAGAACAGATGGGACAAAAATAAAACAAATAGCAAGATGATAGACTTAAATCTAACCACGTCAATGATCACATCAAATGTAAATGGTCTAAATACCCTCAATTAAAAAGCAGAGATCGTTAGATTGGATTTTTTTTAAAAAATAAGACCCAAATATTGTTTTTTTTTTAAAAAAAATAAGACCCAACCTTCAAAACGGCACACCTTAAGTATAAACATACAAGTTAAAAGTACAAAGATGGAAACTAACAGTAATCAAAATAACACTGGAGGAGTAGCTAGTTTAATATCAGACAATGTTTGTTTCAGAGCAAAGAATATTACCAGGAAAGATAAGGTCATTTTATAATGATTAAAAAGGTCAAGGCTGGGCGCGGTGGCTCACGCCTGTAATCCCAGCACTTTGGGAAGCCAAGGCAGGTAGATCACGAGGTCAGGAGTTTGAGACCAGCCTGACCAACATGGTGAAACCCCATCTCTACTAAAAATACAAATATTAGCTGGGCGTGGTGGTGCACACCCGTAATCCCAGCTACTCAGGAGGCTGAGGCCGGAGAATCTCTTGAGCCCAGGAGGCGGAGGTTGCAGTGAGTCGAGATTGCGCCACTGCACTCCAGCCTGGGCAACAGAGCAAGACTCTCCATCTAAAAAAAAAAAAAAAAGGTCAGTTAATCATGAGCATATAACAATTCTAAATATTTATGCCCCCAATAGCAGAGATTCAAAATACATGAAGGAAAAAGTGAATGACCTGCAAGGAGAAATAAGTCCACCTCATCAAATGAGATTTCAAATCTCCATAACTGAAAGCAGAAAGAAAATATTGTCACTTTCTTAGTGAGTCCTGCCTTGACTATCAATTTCAATTGCACCTTCTAAAATAACATTTATTGATTGATTCATTTTTATCTATTTATTTGTATGATGTCTAGAATGGTGTCTGGCACTTAGAAAAATCTCAAAAAAAAAAAACTTAAATAAAACCAAGGTCAAAAGGATGTTAATTGCTACTATCATGACTAGTATTATGTGACTCTGCACATGGTCTTTCTCTATTGTTATTTGAATGGGTAGACCCCGACAAAATTAATACTGAAGACTCAATCTAGAACACAAGGGCGGAAGTCAGAACTTCACCATATTCGTGTAAGATGCATAGGATGTGAAAATTCTAAAAAGTCAGAAGAATACAATGTTAGAATGTAGGATGCTTAGGGGCAGAACACCAGAATCAGAGACCAGAGTTGATGAGGAAACTAACCCTGCTATGCATGGGGTGGGAGTAGGGGTTGGTCAGAGCCAAACAGCACTTTCTAAAATCCCACCTGCTGGTTCTGGGTGTCTCCTAACTCTAGTATCCATAAGGAGATGTCCATCCTGCTAACCCAACTAACCCAGCTCAGCAAGGCAAAGAGACTGAGAAACTATTCACCCATGGCTTCAGGAGCAGCCGGAATGAGGGGAGTAAGTGGGGAGGAACAGGAAGGGGGGAAGGGAGGCCGTATTTTCCATTTTAATTCAGCTCTTGCTCACCAGGCCCCTTCTGGACTGTGGGCTCATGAGGCATTGTGGTCATGCAAGACTGGAGTATGTCATTATCAGAGGGAAACACTACTGCCACCACCTCAGGGCTAGGGGCAGAGGTTGCAGCAGTCTGAGGCCTGCCCATCTTCCCAGGGACCCTGCCCCATGCAACACAACTGGCTGGAGGCTGGGTCCTAGTGGGTGGGGACATGAGGCTACTTAGGGACCTAGTTCCCTAGACCCAGGAGTGCGGCCCTTTCCTGCCCAGGCAATGATACACACTGTATTGGGGATGAGGGTAGGGGTCTGGCAAGTAGGGCCCACCCTCCTAATCAGGTGCCCTGCTTTGTTTTTATCTAAAGCTCATGTCACCTAGTGACCTACCTCATGTCTTACATGTTTATTTTATTTCTCATTCATCTTCCGAAGGAGACTGCGAGTCTGTGAAGGGAGCCAAGAACTCTGCTCTGCTCACGGTTGTCCCTAGCACCTAGGGACGCTACTGTGGACTCCGCACACAATAAGCGTGCCAGCCATGCTGTTCTTGGATGGAAGAGATGAAGCTGATTTCCCAGCCCTGCACACAGGGATTCTTCGCACACTGGATCACACCCTTCTTGTAGAAACCAGTGAAGGCTGTGCCTTCTCTACCCAAAAACTCACACAAGTCACATGCTGATGAAGACACTTCTCAAAGACCACAGACACACACACACACACACACACACACACACACACACCCAGCCCCAAGCTCAGCACAGACCACAGGTTTTTTGCCAAGCTTCACCCTACTGCCAGCTGTGAGATGAAACTCAAGGGCCTCTTTCCAGCACCATCCATTTTTGGTTTTCCCTGTGCCCCTCCAAGGAAAATCACAGAAAACAGCAAGAACCAGCACTTGTGAGCACTCACTGTGTACCCAGCACTGCGCCAACACGGTCTCAGCCCATCACCTCCACCGCCCCGGGCGCAGGGTGGTTACCTGACGCAAATCCTCAACGGTGAGTAGGGAGAACTTTTGGAACCCCTTTCTGAACCACCACGCTATTGGCCCTAAAATAGGCCCAGATTTATCCTCCCTTTAGGCCTCTGGTTTTCAACACTACCTGAATCACAGGCTACCTTTTTGAGGTGGGTCAACTGCTGGCAAAACCCCAGAAAAATGCACAAAGAGACACTGTCAGGCAAATTCCCAGGCCTCTCCCTCCCACCTCCCACCTCCCCTAACCCCCACCCCCCAGCCATTGGAGCCTGTAGATCCCCAAGCCAATAACCAGGCGTTAAGCACCTGGGGTACGAGATGGGTGGCAGGGTCCCCCTCTTTTCTGGACACCGCTGGGAACCCTCCGCCCAACAATTCTTCAAACTGCTGCTGTGCTTCCCCCCCCACCTTCTTAATTAATACCGCACTGCTTAACAGGGCGGCCCCGCGTGCGGGTGTGCGTGCGAGCGCGTGTCCGGGGGCTGGGTGGGGGGGCCACTTGTCACACGTGGGGAGGCCGGGGGGAGGGGGGTGCTGGCTGCCTGCCCAAGAGCGAGACCCCTCCCCCAGCCCCCGGCCGCTGGAGGATTGTGAAGCTCAAACAGATGGACCGAGCCAAGGGGCGGGGGCGCGCGGATGGGGTGCGAGACGGCAGCGCGGCGGCCGGGCCTCCGGGCGCCCTGACAAAGGCGGGGCCGCGCGGCGAGGGGCGCCTTATCTGCGCGAGCAGACCGGGCGGCCAGGCGGGCGCCCACGGCCCACCTCGGGCGCACAAAGGCCCGGGGCCGGGAGGGGGTGCGGGGGGCGCGAAGATTAATTGCCCAATCAAGTTGTCGGCGCGGGGCGGGGGCGGGGGCCTCGGCCCCGGGGGACGCGGGGCGGCGCATAATGAAGTGTGCAAAAAGTTAATTTGCTCCGCGACTCGCTGCTCACCACAATCAAAGGCGGGCGGAAGGGAGTGGAGGATCGAGCAGTATCCCCCCCCCCCACCATCCCCTCCCCCGACCCCAGCCTGTGATCCAAAGGCAGGATGAGGGGGTCACAGGGCACTCCCAAAGCTGGGGGCGGAGGTCACCAGACGTGCGCCCTACTCCCACTTCCTCCCGCTGTGAGTCTCCCGGCAGGTCCCGTTCCCTCTCTGAGCGCCGCTCTCCTCTCCTGGACTCACAATGGTTGACATTTCTGGAGCACTCACGCTGCTGGGCACAGTGCCAAGCGACCAAGCGTTTCCCTGGCGTCGTCTCCTTTTATCTCACAACCTGAGGACATACGCCTGTGAGCATCCGTTTTAAACCTAAGGTACAGAGAAGCCCGAGAAGTACTCCAAGGTCACAGGGCTCTTACCCAGCTCAGAGCCTTAGGTGGAAAACAGCACCGTGGAAAGGGTCAAAGACAAAATACACGGAAGAATTGGAGTCGATGGTATTATTCATGCTATTGCAATAGGGAGAGCATCCCAGATCCCAAAATCAGAGTGTCTGGACAGGATGGATTTGCCTTTGACTTTTGTAGGGGTGAGGAGACAGGTTACAGCAGGAGGGATTTAAAGTGGGGATTGTCTTTCAAATAGGGGATATCTCCATCAGTTCATTGAAGAGGAAATGTTCATCTCTGTGTCTAGCTAGTTTCAGAGAAGACACACAGTTCTCATCTCAGCTAATCAACCACGAGACAAAGAATGGGAAGTGGGAGGGTCCTTGGCCTTGGCCTTGTCAGCAGGTTCCAGCAAAAGGGGAAAGATCACAGGCCAGCAAGGGAGTCATCCTCCAGTCTTACAGGAGACACTAGAAAGAGGCGACTACGTCTTATCTGAGTCATATGGGGAAGGGTGGCTCGTTTTGCTAAGCCATTTCCCTGAACAGAAAAGGTAGGGAGACTTCAGAAAACAAAAAGTTGGGGGGATTTCTGGACCGTCGCTGTTTTTCAGGAGCACAGGGCTCAGGTAAAGTTTAACATTGTCAAAAGAGTGGCTTGGTAGCACAGGTGGAGACCCTGGTACCCTGTAACAGAAGCTTTGCTGAGTGGCTTAAAGGCCCCTGCCTGATGAAGCACTCATCCTTAGTAAATATAAATACCCCTTTACCATTCCCCTGGGGAGTGTGACCTTAGGCAAATCATTTAACCCTCTCTGTAAAATGAGAGCAATGATAACGATACTCACCTTCTAGGATACTCTTATCAGTGACAGCGTTAACAACAATTACAAAGCAGAGCCCTGGAACATGGTAGGTGCTCAATTAGCTATGGGCCTGGTGTGATGGCTCTTACCTGTAATCCCTGCACTTTGGTAGGCCGAAGCAGAAGGATGGCTTGAGCCCAGGAGTTCGAGACCTGCCGGGGCAACATGGCAAGACCCCATCTCTACAAAAAAAAAAATTAGCTGGGCATGGTAGCGGTGTGCACCTGTAGTGCCAGCTACTCAGGAGGCTGAGGTGGGAGGATGGATTGAGCCCAGAAGGCCGAGGCTGCAGTGAGCTGTGATCATGCCACTACACTCATGCCTGAGCCACAGAACAAGACCCTGTCTCAAAACAAAACAAAAACAAAAGGTTAGCTGTGAGTACATACTACTATTTTCTCAGAAAGTAGTGGTGCCAGGATTTTAACTCAAGCTGCATGTTTTCAGAGACTGCAGGCTCATCACTAGGGTACACCACCAGCTCTCCATATATGGATTCAGTCTTCAAACACCAAACACATCCTGAACCTGTGTTCCAGGTACTGGGCGCCCTGACAAGAAAAGGAGCAAGCCAGCCCCAAACAGACAATGGCACAGAAGCCACAGTGGCTGTGGGAGCTCAGAGGAAGTGCCACGGTCCCCTCCTTCAGAAGTGGCTTCCAGGCCAGAGCTGGGGTCACCCTCTAGCTCTGACTGCTGGCTCCTGAGTCCTGGTTCTCTGACCCACTGCTCAGGCCTGTCCCTGGGCCCAGGCCGGACCAGAGGACTGGCAAGGGAGCCCTTGAGAATGATAGGAGCGAGGCTTTCAAGCAAGAAGGGGCAGAGTCACAGCCAAACCAAGGTTTATGGGCCCAATCATAATAATGAAAGAAGAAAAGAAAAAAAGGATGCGTGTTCGGCAATGCCCAGGGACCAGGACTGCCGCCCTATTACCAAAAATGTCGTCGCTCTCGACTCTGCAAATTAGCATAAAACATGCTGTTTTGCATTCATTTGCATATCATTTGCATGCTAATGACTTGACGCCACAATGCACCCAGTCCCCTAAGAGGCTTCTGATCTTAGCTTCTCTCTTAGCCCCTGCCCCTTGTCTTGTATTGAGAAAAATAGGAGATCTGGGTTCTAGTCTAGGCTGGGCCACTCACTGGGCAGATCCCTGCTCCTCTCTGAGTCTCAGTTTCCCTGACTGTGAGCTGAAGGAGATAAACTGAGCAGGGATTTTCAAGTTATGCTCCCGTAGGCCTCTTGGGGGCTGCAGACACAGAGACGGGGAAGCAGGTGGGGCAGGCGCCCCCCTTCAATCCCCTGCTAACAGCTGGGGCTCTGAGTAAAATTTCTCCTGACCAATGCAGAGCTTCTCTGTTAAAAACAAAGACCAAAAAGTTTGCAAACAAATGAACTCAGATTTCTCCACTGAGTCTTTCCAGTGCAATGTTTTCCAAAGACATTCATAATAATGATCAGAGTTAAAATATATAGCACTTACCATAGGGCAGGCACTGTTTGAAGCACCAGACATATATAATTCACTTAATCCTCCTGCAGCCCTTGAAATACGTGTTATTATTGTACCTCCATTTTACATGTAGGTAAACTGAGAACGAAAGGTTGAGTAACTTAGCTAAATTCAAATGGCCACTACGTGGTAAAGGTTCAAACCCAGGCAGTCTGGCTCTAGAGTCTACACCACGAGTTTATCCAGGTCAACCCTTCCGTTGCACAGATGAGAAAACCGAGGCCCAGAGAGGGAGAGAAAATTTCTAAGCACAGCAGTGAAACTGCCCCTTGAACCTTTCTGCCCAAGCCCAGACTCTGCCACCCAGGGAAGGATGGCTGGAAAAGGGAGGCCTGGGGTTTCAAAAATGGTCCAATGGGCGTGCAAGGGTAAAGGGTGCCTTCTTTGTGGCCACCACCAGCGCCTGTGTCTTCCTCCTCAGCCAGCCTAGTCCCAGCTGGTAGACTCCAGGGAACAGGCCCCTGAGCCAGGCAGGATGAGCCCCTAAATCAGGCAACCAGCAGGCTGGTGAATGCCAGGTGTGCCGGCCAGAACACACAATGCCCTGCCTGACTGTGCAGGTGGAGGCACCACAGAGCGGGGTCCTGGTGAACGGGGGGCAGGGAACTTTATCTCTGCAGAGACAGGCAGTGCCAGGCCAGCAGGTGTTTGGCCCCCACCCCTTGGGGGTCTAGCTGGGAAATTATCAGATGCAAAGACGACTACCCAACCCCCACGCAGGGGTGAACTGTAGGGGGCTAGTCATCCCTTCTCTTTATTCAGTGTCTATCCACAACACTCTGGACTTTCTCCAGCCCCCTCCCTCTTGCCAACCTCCCCCTCTCACCCTGCTCCAGCCACCTTGGCCTTCTCTCCGTTCCTTTCTCCCACCAAGCTCTGTCCTACTTCTGCACCCTGGCACTTGCTGTTCCCTCCACCTGGAACACCGCTGGGCCCTGTTGCATGCTTTGGGTGTCAGCTCAAGAGTCACTTCCTGGAGAGGCTTTTCCTGGCCACCCCATCTGAAGTTAACTACCAAGACCGCATCCCCATTACTCTCTAGCACTTCAACCTTGTTTTCTTCTCAGCTATGATCACAATCTGAACTTTGCTTATTTATGTGTCTCTCATTGAGTGCCTGTCTCCAACACTATATTCTCACTGTAGGAGAGTCAGGACCATGTCTGTCTTATAGCAATAAAGTTCTCCATAATTATTTGTTTCCGGAAATAAATAAGAGGAAAGACAGTGCTGCAGCTGACTTATTTGGTCCGTATTGGTCTCCCACTCCTCCACCCAGCCCTGGAATGTCCACTCCACAGGGCCAGGGTTTTGTGTCTGTTGTGTTTACTGCTGTGTTCTCAAGGGCTAGCACTGTGCTGGTACACAGTAGGTGCTCAATAAATATTTGTTGTATGAAGGAGCAAAGTGTGCAAGAGCTCTGGACTGGGAGTCAGGAGACCTGAGTCCCTTCCCAGCATTGTGCTTGATGGAGTATAGGACCAAGGGCAAGTTCCTTCCTCTCTGGGCTTTCACTTTCCTCTCTAAAAGCTGGACTTTAAAATCCCTGCTACAGGACCATGGAAGGTCAAGTGTGGCTTGTCCTCATTCACTCCCCAGAGAAGGCAGTGATGCAACTGCCAGCAGGCAAGAGGAAGGCAGAGCTGGGTTCCAGTCAAGGCATGGCTACTACCTGGCTATATGACCTTACATAATCACAGTCCCTCTCCCATTTCCTCATGTGCAAAAGGGGCACAGTGGGCCGGATGTGGTGGCTTATACCTGTAATCCCAGCACTTTGGGAAGCCGAAGTGGGTGGATCACCTGAGGTCAGGAGTTCGAGACCAGCCTGACCAACATGGAGAAACTCCGTCTCTAATAAAAACCCAAAATTAGCCAGGTGTCATGGTGCATGCCTGTAATCCCAGCTACTCGGGAGGCTGAGGCAGGAGAATCACTTGAACCCGGGAGGTGGAGAGTGCGGTGAGCCAAGATTGCACGATTGCACTCCAGCCTGGGCAATAAGAGCAAAACTCCATCTCAGAAAAAAAAAAGGGTGGGGGCACAATGGCTAGAGGACTGCCTGAGACAAAGGCAGGCACAGAGTTGCTCAGTGTAAAGCGCTCTGCCCATAAGTGTTTTTTCTCATCAGCAAGGCAGTGCAGCAGGGCCTCACACCACAGCTCCGCCCAGCATGCACTGTTTCCTTATCTATAAAAGGAGCTCCCCACAGTACCAACCTGGCACATTGCAGGGGCTTTATAACCACAGTCCTTAGAGTCAGTAAGTGCCTCTGTGGCTCTTTATGTCTGATTACTTGTGTTCTCCCAAATCATTATTTGGGGACCACTTCCATCCCCTTCTCACCCACCCGCCACGTTGTACCCAAGCAAGTGACCCTACTATGTGCCCAGTGGGTACTATGGGGAGCTCCTTTTACAGCTAAGGAAGCAGAGCACGTATTGGGTGGAGCTGTGGCATGAAGAGAACCAAATATCAGAGCACAAAGGGAGACTCAAGGTGAGGATGCAGTGGGCATGGTTTGATTTCAATGTTAGGGTGAGTTGGGGAGGATGGGGCTGGGGGAACCAGGGCATGAGGCTGGAGAGGTGAGCCATAGTGAGATCAGGCAGCCCTGGGGGTCAGATGAGGATTTGGCCTTTATCATGGGAGCAGTGAGTGCTACAGGATCATTTTAAGCAAGGAACTAAAAAGATTCAAGTTTCAAAACACTCACTCTGGCTTCCAGGTGCCAGGTGTGGCTGGCATTCCAAGCGATTTGCCATGTCCTGCAGTATGAGAACCCCCTCCCCTCCGATGTAGCTGGGTGAATGGATGGCAGAACAGAGACCACGCTTCCCAGCCTCTCTTGCAGTTAGGGGTGGCCATGTGTCTGCATTCCTGCCATGAAGAGGTAAACGGAGTACCGAGTACAACTTCTGAGCGGTGGGGGTGAGGAGTCCTTAAAGAGACCAGAGCATTCTTTGCCTCTTCCTCTTTCCCTCTGGCTGGAATGTGGACATGATGGCCGGAGAATGAGCAGCCACCTTGGACTATGAAGTGTTGAGGGTGGAACGACAAGATAGAAGGAGTCTGGGTCCCTGAGGATCAAAGAGCCATTATACCAGCCTGGGACTGCCTGCTTCCAGATTGGTAATAAGAAAAATCAGTGTCTGTCCTCTTTAGGCCACTCTTCTTGTGGGCTCCCTGCCGCTCTCAGCCAACTCCAAACCCAGTAGATCCAGTTGGCACAGATGATGTTGGAGCTATGTGGCCCACCTTGATGTGTAGAGAACAGAGGGTGCTCCTGGGCCGTCAACTTCCTGTTCACACTGTCAGGCTCCCAGCCCTGACTGCCCAGCTCTGTCCATCCAAGGGCACAGCCTAGGTCAGCCCAAAGGAATTGGCTGGGATCTCCGGCTAGGCCAAGCTCTGATAGGTGCAGAGCTCATTAGGGCCTGAGACCAGGCCTCCTGCTGCTGCCCTTGTAACTTTGAGGAGCAGGACATGGAGAGGATGGTGGACCATGGCACGGTGGCACTGTCCATCCTCGTGGGCCACTTCCAGCCCCTTCTCACCCACCCTCCACGTTGCACCCAAGCAAGCTTCTTAGTGCCCTCTCCTGACCTCATGAATTCCACACATGGTGTCTTCCCACAGCCCTCCAAGGCCCTCGAGATGACATCCAGTCACCTATGTGGCCCACTAGGCCCTGTAGGACATGGGCCCTGCTTGATTCTTCAGTGCTCAAACCCACGGGCACAAATCCCAGCTCTTCCTCTTAGAAGGTCTGTGAACTCAGGCAACTTGCTAAAGCATTTTGGGTCTTAATTTCCTCATCTATGAAATGGAGATGATAATAACAGCTACTTCCTAAGTTGTGAAGCTTAAGTGAGTCAGTACAGGGATTCTGGTGATTTACTGTGGCAAAACAATCCCAACATGTAGTACTGTTAACCATTTTCTTATGCTCACAGATTCAGACAGAGCACATGGGGGTGGCTTCCTTCTGTTCTACAGTATCTGGGGCCTCAGCTGAAAACAGTTGAAGGCAGGGGACTAGAATCATCTAGAAGCGTCTTCCCCTCACATGTGTGGCAGTTAGGAGTGGCACAGTGGAGACTGCAGGCCAGAACATCCACACCTGGCCTCTCCGTGGGTCCTGGGCTTCCTCCCAGCATGCAGGCTGGGTTCCAAGAGTTCCAACAATGAGTGTCCCCGGAGACTCAAGCAGAAGTGGCATGGTCATTTTTATTATTATTTATTTATTTATTTATTTTGAGAAGGAGTCTTACTCTGTTGCCCAGGCTAGAGTGCAGTGGCACGATCTAGGCTGACTGCAACCTCTGCCTCCCGGGTTCAAGTGATTCTCCCGCCTCAGCCTCCCGAGTAGCTGGGATTACAGCTACCACGCCCGGCTAATTTTTTTGTATTTTTAGTAGAGGTGGGGTTTCACCATGTTGGTTGGCCAGGCTGGTCTCAAACTCCTGACCTTGGGTGATCCGCCCGCCTCAGCCTCCCAAAGTGCCGGGATTACAGGCGTGAGCCACCGCACCCGGCCAGCATGGTCATTTCTAACCATATTTTATTCCTGGGAGCAATCAAGAGAGGGGACATAGGCCCCACTTCTTGATTAGAGGAATTTAAAGGAATTTGGAGTCATATTTTAAAATGGCTTGAACAGTGCCTGATCCCATAAGCACTTACACGACAACTAGGAGAAATAGTACCAGGGTTCAATCCTATGTGTGTTGAAATAGTCATATCAGGTGACACTAGTCATAAAGGGGTTAATGGAGGAAGCATGGGGACAGGTCCCTGGAACCTGACATCCCACCTAGGCCAGACAGACACTGAAGGATACAGCTAGGATAATATAAGCTGAAATGTCTTGGTGCCAGGCACCAAGCCAAGCACTTTCCACGAACGATCTCGTATCATTCATACAGTAATCCAAGAGGCAGATCCTAACATTATGCCCATTGACGGATGAGAAGCCAGAAGCTCAGAGAGGTAACGGGTCTTGCCCAAGGCCACACAGCCAGAAAGAGGCACAGCAAAGATTTGAACTCAGGCAGTGGGTTGTCAGCCCTGGTCCTCACTTCCCAAGACTAAGCTGGGCAATAGTCCAGCCTGCCAGGTGGAACAGGCCGTCCTGACTGTTTGGTGACAGACAGGGAGGGCTTGTTCTGCTGGACGGAGAGCCAGGACCAGGAGGTTTGTCAGCTGCAAGCCTACAGCCACAGGCTGGGGGAATGGGGCCAAGACCTCCGTCTGGAAGAGTGGGGGAGGGAGTGTGTGGAGAGAACCCAAAGATCAAGGCAGAGCCCCCTCCAGAGGCAGCTGAGCCCTGAGGATGGAAATAAAGCCCAGGGATCACAACAGGCCCCCAACTTCGGCTTCCCGGAGCCCCAACCAGCTTGTCACTGGTCCCCCACCTGGAGCAGGGCTCACCTGCTACTGGAGGTCAGGAGGTCTCAGCTGTAGGGTGAGGAGGATGGGGAGAGGACCACCATTCCATGCAACAGCCAGGGAAAGGGCACAGAGGGGGCAATTCCAGCAGCAACAAGCACACCTGGGGGGCGGGGTGCAGGATGACTCTATCTTCTCTTCTCATCTACTCCCTCTCGCTTCCTTCCCTCCTTCCACTCCTTCCTTCTATCCCCTCTTCTACAGATTGATTGATTGATTGATTGAGACAGAGTTTCATTCTTGTTGCCCAGGCTGGAGAGCAACCTCCGCCTCCCGAGTTCAAGTGATTCTCCTGCCTCAGCCTCCAGAGTAACTGGGATTACAGGCATGCACCACCACACCTGGCTAATTTTGTACTTTTAGTAGAGACAGGGTTTCTCCATGTTGGTCGGGCTGGTCCCGACCTCAGATGAACCGCCCACCTTGGCCTCCCGAAGTGCTGGGATTACAGGCATGAGCCACCATGCCCGGCCCCCCTCTTCTATTTATTTATTCTATACTTCACTCCCTATTTCTCCCTCCTCCTGTCCCCCCTGCTTTCCTTCTTGTCTTCTCTCCTTCCTTCCATTCCTTCTTCACATGGAACCTCACAGATGGGAGAAGCTACATTCTCCAAAGACAAGGGGAAACCTGGCCTGAACCTGGCCCTAAAAAAACCCATTTTATGGATTTCACCATAAAATGAAACATGAGGCCAGGAGCCATGACTTACACCAGCACTTTGAGAGGCCAAGACGAGAGGATCCCTTGAGGCCAGGAGTTCCAGTCCAGCCTGGGCAATAGAGCGAGACCCAGTCTCTACTAATAATAAAAAATTAAAAAATTAGCCAGGCATGGTGGCATGCTCCTGTGGTCCCAGCTACTCAGGAGGCTGAGGTAGGAGGATCTCTTAAGCCTGGGAGGTTGAGGCTGCAGTGAGCCATGATTGCACTACACTTCAGCCTGGGCAGCTGAGTGAGACTGTCTCTAAAAAAAAAAAAAAAAGAAAAGAGAGAAAGAAACATGATTCCTAAGCTGTCACAAAACCAGCCCTAACAGTGTCACGAGCCTGCAATAACTTCCCTGGACCCTCCAGAACTTAGCTGGAAAAGGGGTGTCAACTCCTCTTTGTCCCCTAAGTATAGATGGCATCCCCCAGGGTGTGTGAGTATCCTGGATGTTCCTGGGAGGCTCATGGGGCATGGATGATAAGCTGGATCACCCTGAGCTAATGGCTAAGCCCCTCTGAGCCTCCGTTTTCTTGGCTAAAACAATTTACAATTTTGTGGGGCTGAGACCGGGTGACACGCAGTTGCACCCTGTCACAGGAGTGCTTTGGCCTTGCTTAGTCCCTTGCTGGCACCGGCCTCTGACCTTTCTCCCAGGCCTGGGGGCAGAGCCAACTCCCAGCTGATGTTGGCGAGCGTCTGGGAGGGTGGACAGGCAGGCTGTCAGGGCCGGCCGCGTGCCCAGAGAACCTTCTGTGCCACTGTTCCCTCAGCCAGGCAGACTGGGCCCATCGGCCACTTCCTGTGCCCCTGGCAGGACAGGGCTGCAGGCCCCTCCTCTCCTGCATCTCTGCTCAGCTGATGGTGGTGGCCACCCCTCCTCCCCCCAAGCCCTGGAAACAGAAGTCTCCAATATAAATGCAAATTTGCTGCAGTCCCCAGTCTCGGCTGGCAGCTCCAGCCTGTGCTGCAGGCTGGGGACAGGAGCTGACACTGGCCCAGAGGAGATAAGGCACTTCTGGGCCACCCCCGCCCCCGGAACCAACCACTCCTCAGCCTGTCAGCTCCACAAAAACCCCAGGGAATCCCAGCCAGCTTGCTTCTTTTCCTCTTCACTGTCCCATAAGACCCACACTGGGCTGCAAAGGCCCCCCCTTGCCACAATTAAGGAGGGGGCATCCCTCAATGGTGAAGATGCTCACCCGCCTGCCCTCCAGGGGCTGGCAGGAACAAAGCAGGAAGCAGGAGAGGTGGGAAAAAGGATGGCACAACGATGTGGGGATCTCACCTCTGCCCCCATCCTCCACGAGGCTCAGGGCCACCCCTAGCCCATAGCATTCCTTTCTGTGAATTAGAAACAGGTCCCCTTTCTTCCTGGTGCAGCCCCCTGGTGGGATGCAAGGCATCCCCTTAGCCTCCAGTTGGGCTCCCTGGAGCCCAGCACAACTTGCACAGCTGTAAGCTACAGCCTTTGGCAGGACCCATCTCGGCTCTGGGACTTGGTTTCCCTTTGGCCAGGGGAATCATCTAGAGTGACCCCTAACGTGGCATAACTCCACTGTCGGCAAGTGCATGAAGCTCCTGGAGTTAGACAAGGCAGCACCACAGCTGAGGCCTCTCCAGCTTGGATATCTTACCATCCTTTCATCCCTAGTTCCTGGACACGCCGTTCCCTAAGCCAGGACTCCATGGTTTTTTTTTGTTTTTTTTTGAGACAGAGTCTAGCTCTGTCACCCAGGCTGGAGTGCGGTGGTGGGATCTCAGTTCACTGCAACCTCCACCTCCCGGGTTCAAGCAATTCTCCTGCCTCAGCCTCCTGAGTAGCTGGGATTACAGGCTCGCGGCACCATGCCCTGCTAATTTTTTGTATTTTTAGTAGAGACGGGGTTTCACCATGTTGGCCAGGCTGGTTTTGAACTCCTGACCTCAAGTGATCCACCCGCCACAGCCTCCCAAAATGCTAGGATTACAGGCATGAACCACCGTGCCCGGCCAACTCCATGATTCTTAACAAGGGATTGAGTCTCTGGCAAAAGCATTCTGTGATCCACAGGAGACAGAGGAGGGGAAGTTTGGAGTCAGATGCAGGACTCTCCCATGCCGCAAGCCCAGGTTCAAGTCCAGACATTACTGGCTCTGGCTCTAATGTCACCTCCTCAGAGAAGCCTTCACGGATGGCCTCATCTGGAGCAGTTCCTTCTCTACCTCCAGAGGCCATATCACATTGCCCTGTGGGTTTTTTCTCCCTGGCATTTATCGTTATGTGAAATTATCTCATTCATTGATGTCTTCCCGTGGTTATTTTCTGGCTCCCCTCTCCCTTACTGGAATTCAAATTTCTACAAGAGCAGACACCAAGAATCAATAACTCCTGCCCTTGACACTTTCTGGGGGATGATGACACCTCCCCTCCCATTGCGTTAGTGTAAAGTGTGCAGTGAGACAGCCAGAGTTGCTCAGCACAGAGCCAGCCCGCAGCGAGCACTCCATAAATGCTAATGGTGGTTGTTATCGTTATTAGGAGAGGGCTGTGAGTGCCCTAGTCCCAGAGGTGCAACTCCTGACACATCTCCACAAATTCCAGACCAAATTCCGCTTCTTCCAGCCATGCTGCCCACACCCACCACTGAGACCATTTACTCACCTGAGACCCTGGGCAAATTGCTGCGTCTCTCTCTGCCTCCGTTTCCTTCTGTAAACTGACAAGGCAATCTCCTTATTGCCTGAAACTCCACAAAGTTGCTGTGAGTGTCAAATGACACAATGAGAAGGATCTCACTTTATAATCCCTAAATATGATTTCAATACCAAGAAGAGCTCCGAAAGCCCCTCCCAGCCGCCCGGCCTTTGACTGTGGCAGCCTCACTGCACCCTCCAGAGCCTCCCAGCGCCCTCGGCCTGGAATCCCAAGGCCCTGCTTTCTCCTGACCCAACCCAGCCCTGGCTTAAGGCCTTCCTCAAGGAGCGGTTTCCGCCGAAGCAGTGTTTCTCGAAGTTTGGGCAGAATCACACCACCTCCTCCTCACCCCCATCTGCAGGCTATCTTCCACCAATTTACTTAATATTTTTCTTTAAATAGCCTCATTTAAAAAAAACAAGAAGCCAGTTCACGCTAATGGGAAACTTTGTGCTGCCATACATGAAAATTAGTATCAATTACTATAAAAGTATCAATTACTATACATGTTGATATTTGCTAAAATAAATGCTTAAGAATTAAATGCTTGGCACCCACCTCTTACCCCTCTGAAGGAAGGGAATCCTGATCTAAGGCTTTCAAGTTCTCTGGGAGACTTCTTTTTATTTTTCTCATCCAAGACAACCCAGGAGACTTTTAAAAGATTCCTGACCGGGAGCACGGTAGCTCATGCCTGTAATCTTTTTGGAAAGCCGAGGCATGTGGATTGCTTGAGCCAGGGGTTTGAGACCAGCCTCGTCAACATGGCGAAACCCCATCTCTACAAAAAATACAAAAATCAGCCAGGCAGGGTGGCATGTGCCCGTGGTCCGAGCTATTCGGGAGGCTGAGGTGGGAGGATCATTTGAGCCCAGGAGGTCAAGACTGCGTGAGCCGTGATCGTGACACTGCACTCCAGCCTGGGCAACAGAATGAGACCCTGTCTCTTAAAAAAAACCCGAAATCCTTCATTTACTGGACAAACATTTTTATGAGAATGTTATGTGCCCAGCCCAGGAGGTAGCAGCTGTAGTGGACCCCTTTTCCTGCCTTCAACACATAGAGGTGCTGGTTGAGGCAGGAGCTTATGGCCATTGGAAATGCAATTAATTAGCCAAGAATCATTACCAAAGCAGGCCTAATTTCTTGGCTCTTTTCCCTTAATAGTACTAATAATGGCATCTTACCTGTCAGGAGTCAGGAGAGGGTAGGAAGGAAGAGGACAGGGAAAATGTTTATCTGCTACAGTAACTATTTCTGCACACAACAGAGCATGCCTGCTAACAGCTCCAGTTCCAAACATCATCTCCAGGACCCCTACTTTGCTGATTCCAGACTCTTGGGAAGGACAGTTGAACACAATGGCATATTGCTTCTTGGAAAGGAATCAAAAGTGGATCCTCTAGCAAATTTGGTAAAATGTATCAGAAGCCTTAAAGTCTACGGGCAATTTCATTTCTATGACCTTATCTAAGAGAAATGATCATGCATGTGGACCCCAACAGCTTCAGGATATTCTTGGCAGCATTATTGATCATATGAAAGCTGAAAGCAACTTAAATGTTCATCATAGGGGATTCAGTAAATAAAGACTGTATATTCCATACAATGGAAAACTATGCAACCATTTACCAAAGATGTTGTAGACTATTTAGACATGGAAAAAATGTTCATTCATGTTAGGTAAGTGGAAAAGTAGCTACAAAACAGGATGCACATATGATCTTTTTAAAATATATATATACATGTGCCAGGCGTGGTGGCTCACACCTGTAATCCCAGCACTTTGGGAGGCCGAGGTGGGCAGATCATGAGGTCAGGAGATCGAGACCATCCTGGCTAACATGGTGAAACCCTGTCTCTACTAAAAAATACAAAAAAAAATAGCCGGGCATGGTAGTGGGCGCCTGTAGTCCCAGCTACTCCGGAGGCTGAGGCAGGAGAATGGCGTGAACCCAGGAGGCCGAGCTTGCAGTGAGCCGAGATTGCGCCACTGCACTCCAGCCTGGGGGACAAAGCGAGATTCCATCTCAAAAAATAAATAAATAAATAATATATATACATGTGCATCATGGAAACACGGGGATGGCTTTGGGTTGGAAAGGATTCCTGAAGCAAGAAACAGAAAGGACAAACCATAAAGGCATATATTAATAAATTAGTTACATTACATCCGATACCGTTCATCAAAGTTTACCATTTTTTAAAAGTGGAAAGACAAGTCACAAGCTAGAAGATGTCCGTAACAATTTAACTGACAAAGATTAGCACCCAAATATATAAAGAACCCCTACAAATCAATAAGACAAGGACAAACAATCAAAAAGAAAAATGGACTAAAGATTTGGGCAGACATAGAGAAGCGAAAACATGAATAGCCAACAAACATTTGAAAAGATGCTCAACCTCTGAGTAATTAGAGAAATCCAAATTAAAAGCTCATTTCCTGTCTACTCAATTGGCAAAACTTAAAAAGCTAGACAAATCCAAATGTGATCAATCATGTGGAACAAGGACTCCTTGACACTGGTGATAAGGGAGTCAGTTGTACAACCACTCTGGAGAACAATTGGGCATTATTTTGCACTTATTCCCAGCAATCCCTTCCTGGAGACATTCTAGAAAAACATATCAGGAGGTATGTACAACAATGTTTAGACTGGCAGGATTGAGCCCTTCCTCGGGCACCTAATAAATTCTTCTTTCTTCTTTACTGCCTTCTTTGCACTTCTGGGTGGTGTCACTCAACCCTGTCAGGTAGCCACTGGGCAAGCCAGATTCCGTGGGCAGAAGTGGGCATCATCTTTGTGAAAGTAGTGACCCTCCCAGGGAGCCTGGGAGAGACCAAGACTGCCCAGTGTGTTAGGAAAAGAGGTGGCAGGGTTGTGGGCATGTCCAGTTAATAAATGACAGTTCATCCAAATAACAGACTGCTCTGCTGCTGTACAAAAGAATGGGCAGCTCCACACGAGCCAATAGGAAACATCTCCAAGATGTACTGCCAAGAAAAAAGAAAAAAAGCAGGCAGAATAGCCACCATTGTGAAAAGGGGAGGAGTCAAGTGTATATATACATGTTCATTAGCATGTGCACAAAATACCTTTGAGTGCAGGAAACGCCTCAGTGGGGAGAGGGTGCGTGGCTGGGGGTCAGAGGTGGGAGAGAGACTTGCTTTTCAGGGCATCTCCTTTTGTTCCTTTTTATTTGTACATTGCACATGATACTATGAAAAAATAAATACAATAATGTTAAAATGGAAACAAAATGCAGTCACATCACATAGAACGCATATGTAACTATTAGGAGACTTGGGCGTTGCTCATGACCCGTTGACACAATGCTACTTGGTAGGCACTTCACTAAGTCTTTCAAGTTTGGAAAGTTTTAAAATATTTTTCTAGCCAGCTTTTTTAGATTTCAGACTTTTCCATGGACCCTTGACGAGCCCATGGCTTCTTGGCATTGTGCCTACTGGGCCAAATGCACAGAGCAGAACTTATCACCTATGCCCAGCAGCCCACTGGTTCTCCAAGGGCTACTCTTCAACACGCATTCCATTGACTTACATCATCTACTGGGTCCCACCCCAGGGGTGCTTTTTAGCTCAAGTGAATCCATGGAGGAACTCGCATGACCCTCCCCTTCCTCAGGAACCAAAATTGCACAAGGTGACTTTCAGGCCTTCAGCCTCCCATCAGGCTAGGTGGTATATATGTGTCTCTCCACCTGTGATACTCTGCTCTCTCTCTCCTACCTGCACCCCCTTGTTCACTGTGCTCCAGCCACACTGGCTTTCTTGTTTCTCAACCCCGGCAACTCTGATAGGCAGATTCTAAGATGGCCTCCAGGATTTCAGCCCAGTCCTCCCCATCCTGTGTACATGTCCTGTAAAACACCCTGAGCTGTGAATATGGTGGTGTTTACTCTTGTGATCAGCTTATGTTATTTGGCATAAATGGCCTTAAGATACAGAAAATCTCTGGGTATGCTTGATATGGTTTGGATGTGTGTCTTCTGAAATCTCATGTTGAAATGTGATTCCCAGTGTCGGAGGTGGGCCTGGTGGGAGGTATTGGATCACCGGGGCGGATTCCTCATGAATGGTTTAGCACCAGCCCCTTGGTAATAAGTGAGTTCTCACCCAGTTAGTTCACAGGAGATCTGCTTGTTCAAAAGAGTCTGGGGCCAGGCGCCATGTCTCATGCCTGAATTCCCAGCACTTTGGGAGGCCAAGGTGGGCAGATTGCCTGAGTTCAGGAGTTCGAGACCAGACTGGGCAACATGGCAAAACTCCATCTCTACCAAAAATCCAAAAAAATTAGCTGGGCATGGTGGCGTGCACCTGTAGTCCCAGCTACTCAGGAGGCTGAGGCATGGCAGTCACTTGAACCCGAGAGGTGGAGGTTGCAGTGAGCTGAGATCACGCCACTGCACTCCAGCCTGGGCAACAGAGCAAGACTCTGTCTCAAAAAACAAAAAGAAAAAATAAAAGAATCTGGCACCCTCCCCTTCTCTCTCTTGCTCTGGCTCTCACCATGTGACACCACTTGCTCTCCCTTCACCTTCTACCATGATTAGAAGCTTCCCGAGGCCTCACCAGAAGCAGATGCTAGAGCTATGCTGGTACAGCCTGCAGAGCCATGAGCCAATTAAACCACTTTTCTTTATAAATCACCCAGCCTCAGGTATTTCTTTATAGCAATGCAAACGTGAACTAACGCAGTACCTGATCTAACCCTAAGAGCCCTTTTAAAGCAGTGAGTTTTTCCTGGTTGGTCACAGAAGAGGAAGTCAAAGACATGAAGCATAAGGAGGATTCAAAACACCATTGCTCACTTGAAGATGGAGGGCCACACATCAAGGAATGCAGGTGGCTTCTAGCCAACGAAAAAACCGTCTGTTACGGTCAGTCCCACAACCGCAAGACACTGAACATTGCCAACAACAAGAATTAACTTGGGGGCAACCCATTTTCTCCAGGACCACTCTCTCTGCAACAGAGACAGCTTTTCTCTTTCTTCTGCCTATTAAACTTCTGCTCTTAACCTCACTCTGGTGTGTCTGAGTCCTAGTTTTCTGTGGCCATGAGACAACAAACCTTGGGTACTACCTCAGTTGAACAACACCGCCTCATTGTGGGGGCCTGCCTGGGATCCGACGTAGATTCACTGAAAGAGTGAGTATAGGCATAGACCCCAGCTCTTTCATTTTAAGGACTCTGTCCTCCATTTTCTCGGGGAACAGGCTTGCCGGGGAGAACTTAGCCAATCCTTCAGTGCCCTCAGGGTGCTGGGAATGTTGGCTTTGTTTCCAATTGGTGTCCTTTCTTGGAGAGCTTAGCCATCATGTGGGGCTGGAAGAAGTTCAGAGGCACCTGAGAGTTCCTGGCCAGGGCAACACCCTGGCATTACCTGAAGACTTCTGGACTAACCCCAGCTTCCAACAGCCCGATGAGTGACAGCAACAGGATCTCCAAGATTTTTCTATCGAAAAATTTCCTCCTTTCCTCTCTGCAACTGCACAAAAAAAAAGAAAAAGAAAAAAAAGAAAAGAAAAGAATGAAATTGGAAGTGGATTTTTTCCCCAGAGCCTTCACATAAGAACTAAGCCCAACCTACACCTTGGTTTCTACCTTGTAATATCCTGAGCAAAGAACTCAGTTGCTCTGTGCCAGACGATGACTTACAGAACTGTGAGCTAAATGGCTGTTGTTTGAAGCCACTAAGTTGGTGATGATTTGTTACATAGCAATAGACACTAATGCACAGGCCAAGCTGGTCCCACTCTGGGCCTTTTCTCAGATGGGTCCCTCAGCCTTTGAGACTCTCCCCGAGTATCCATGGAGCTACCTCCTCCCTCCCACTAGGTCTCTGCTCAAAGGTCCTCCCCTAGAGAGGCCTGCCTGGACCATACCATCTAGAATAGCACCACCCCCTCATTTTCTGTTCCTCGGCCCACTTGATTTTTCTATATATCACTTATCATTACTTGACATCATATGGTTTCAGTTTCATGTAAATAACTTTATTGTAAAATAATGTTAAACCTACAGAAGAGTTGCAAACATTGTACAAAGAATTCTCATATATTGTTTACCCAGAATCCCCAAATATTGACATTTAAACATATTTGCTTTATCATTCTCTCTTAGAGATTTATATATATAGAGATTTTCTTTGAATTGTTTGAGAGTAAATTGTCAATTTGATTCCCTGTTATCCTGGAATACTTTAGTGTACATTTCCTAAAAGCAAGCATATTCTCCTACATAACCACAATAAAATCATCAAAATCAGGAAATTGACATTGATATATTACTACCATCCAATCTTCAGAGCCCAGTCAAACATTGTCCATTGTCTCAATAATAATGTCCTTTATAATAAACAAAAAGATCCATCCAGAATTACTCATTGTATTTCATTGTCTTATCTCTTTAGTCTCCTCTAATCTGTGACGGTCCCTCAGTTTTTCTTTGCCTTTCATTACCTTGATACTTACCCAGGTTACAGGCCAGTTGTTTTGTAGAAGGTTCCTCAAATTGGGTTTATGTGATGGCTCCTCGTGATTAGATTTCAGTTTTGCATCTTTGGCAGGAACATCACAGAAGTGATTTTTCACTCTTCCCTGTGCATCCCATCAGGAGCCTCATGTCAGTTTGTCCAGTAACAGTGATGCAGCCTTTGATCACTCGACTAAGATAGTCTCTGCCATGTTTCTTCGCTATAAAGTCACTTTCCTTCCTTTTGCAGGTATTGTATCTTGTGGAAAGACTCTTTAAGACTATGTAAATATCCTACTCCTCAACAAATTTTCACACAATGGCTTTAGTTTTAGCATCTAGTAATGCTTCTTGTTTGAATCAATTATTACCATACTAGTTGCATCCTTCCTTCCACACCTGTTATTGGGCATTCCAATGTAAGAAAGAGCTTTCTCTTTCTGCACATGTGTGTATGTATGTATGTGTGTATGTAATACATGTATGTGTCTGTATGTCAGGACTATTTTTATTTCATGGGTTATAATCTGTTACTGTCATTCTTTTGATACTCAAGTTGTCCCAGATTTGGCCATTGGGAGTCCCTTTAAGTTGGCACCTTGGTCTTTTGACATGTCCTCAGCATTACTTGAGCACTTGCCTATCATATGGCACAGCTAGATGTTTCATATACCATGGTACCAGGCACTGGGCACTTTTCTTGCTCCAGCCCTCAAATCTACTATTTTCCCAAGCCCCAGTTCCTTTCAGTGGAGAATAGTATTTAAAACCAAGATCTAGGTGTCAGGTGTATTCATGGCTACATGGTGTATTCATTATTGCTGTCTTTTTGGACAGAATTGGGAAATGCACATATGCATCACACACACACACACACACACACACACACACACACACACACACACTTGCATGCATGCTTATGTAACTATATATATCAAAAGCTATGGGTTTACACTGATTCCTCTAACTCCAATCTAACACCACAGGGTTCTTTCTAGCCTTTCCTGTTTTCATACTTGTAATTCCCTTCTCTGATGCTGAGCAACCTGGCTCTCATTATCCTTGATATATGAACCTGTTTGTTCAATCCCCAGGCACACTGAGCCACCACCTCACTCAGCTGCCTTTCTTGCTTAGTCCCAAATCTCAACAGCTACCTCCAACAAATGCTGAGGAAGGAAAGGAGGAAAGAGGAAGCTGAATATTTATTTTCTCTTTTTTGAACTAGTAATACATTCACTTCATACAAAAATAAAAGTTATAGAAAAGTATACAGTGAAACTCTCCCCTTCCTGTCTCTCATTCCAACCCTACTCCTCTCCTTGGGTAACAACTATTATTAGTTTCATATATACACAAGCTAATAGAAATACATTTTTCAAATTGTCTCCTCTTTTACAGAAACTATCCTTCACATTCCTTTTCTTATTTGTCAAAACATCTTAGGGAGCTTTCTATATCAGTACATAAGAAATGGTCTCACCAGTGATGAGTTTAAGACCAGCCTGGTCAACATAGTGAGATCCCATCTCTAAAAAAAGTAAATAAAAATAAACAGAAATAGAAATGGTCTCACCCTTTTTAATGGCTATATAATATTTCTTTGTTCGGATATTCCATACTTTAGTCAGCCCACGTGTAACAGGCATTTAGATCATTACTAAGATTTTGCTATGCCAAACAAAATTTCAATAAATAACCATGAATGCATTCATCCCACATGTATGCAAACATGTCTATAGAATAAGTTTTCAGAAGTGGGATTGCTGGTATGACCTTTTATGCTTATGTGTTTCATGATTAATGGTCTGTCTCCCCTCTTAGAATGTCATCTCCAAAAGGAAAGGGACTCTGTTCTAGTCACTGCTGCTTTCCCAGGAACCATTAGAACATGGTAGGCACTCAATAAACATTTATCCACTAAATGAGTGAATGACTAATGCACTCTGATTCTGGACTTCACCATGTCAAGCATTTCGTAGCCCCTGTGCATCAGGCGCTACGAACCATTCTCCAAACACCCCTGGGAAGCAGGAATTGTTTGACAGCCCCATTTGACAGATGAGAGTCCTGAGGCTCAGAGAAGGACCACAACTAGGTTGATGTCACACAGCTAGCCAAAGCCACGCCACAGTTTCCACCAGGTGAGTCAGGCCCTGGAGTCTGCTGCCACGAACCACTGTGCCTGTGCCACACACACAGCTCAGTCTCCCAGCCCCGCATGGATCCCTCCTCTCACCCCCCGGCTTTCCTGGTCCCATCTACTGCCCCCTGCCCTGGCCTCATCCCCAGCTGAAGACACTTACACTTGCCTCTACCCTGAGCCAACACAGGACAGGACGAAGGAGAGGAGCTGTCATTTCCATACAGCTGTCCCTGGGAGCCAGGCCCTGCCCAAGCCCCCCCATTTTCCCTGAAAAGGCTGAATTGTCTTGGCCGTTTGGGGGGCACCTCTCAGCACAGGCCGGGCTGCCTGGGCAGGGTCTGGCTAGGCTATTATCCTACATTATCTCACTCCCCTGCTCCTGAAAAGAACCAGTGACTGCTCACCGCCCTCAGCCCTCCCCTGCCTGCTCCATCTTTTACACTTAATTACCTCACTCACTACCCCGCAGCCTGCAGAGGCCGGACCACAACTGGGGCGTGAGTAATCCCCACATCGCACACCCAGCCAGCCGGCCAGCAAGCAGCAAATTGCTCACACGGCCCATAAATAAAGGAACAGGGCCTGCTCCGGCCTTCTGAGCAGAAGGACCCTTGTGGTGGCTGCCGTGAGGGGCAGGTATCGGCCCCAGCTTCCCAGTTGGCCTTTGCCAGCCCTGGTGAGATGGTCTCCACCTCCTCCACCCCAGAGGTGACCTTGAACTTCCCCAGGCCACTGAAGTCACAGCTCAATGCCACTGAGACAGATGGGGCAGCAAGCGCCAGCACCCCTTCCTCCCCACGACCAGGGTACCGCCAAGCATGACTTCCAGGGGCCTGCCTGACCCCCCCAGCCATCTCCCCGCTTCTCTCCTCCCCTCCCCATCCCCGCCATGGAATACTTTGTAAGCCCTGTGTCCTCTTTCTTTCCTAGCTTCGTTACTCATGCTGTTTCTGCTCCCTGAACACTTTTTCTCAGCACTCAGGGGTCTGGTTAGTTCCTACTCCTTTGAGAGGCCACTTCCTCTGGGAAGCCTTCCCTGATCCCTCTGGGCTGGGTTGGGGGCCTCAGGTACTTCCCCCATCAAAGCATCAAGCCTTTCCATTGTCACTGTCTGCTTTTCTCTTTTGAGGGAAGGACTGAGCCTTACGCATCTCCCTTTTGCCTAGCACCCCGCCCAGGTCCTGGCATGTCACCAGGCTGTTGACTAGGTGCTAAGCAAATGTGAGTAAGTAAACGAGTACTTAGCAAATAACTTACCATTTCCAAGTCACAGTGCATGTAAATTATATTTCAAGATATGCTGAACATCTGTAATGTAATTTTTAAAAATCTGTGATTTCTATTGGTGACAAAGTCACAGGTCCTGCTAATACCACTGTGGTCTGCTGCCTGCATTCATAATTGAAGGAATGATAAGTTTCAGATAGAGGTTAATGAAATTAAAGATGTAATACTTTCCCTATCCAAGTTAATGACAGACCAACTAAATTCTTTCCATGGACCCCAGGTTAGGACTTGTGATAGGGAATGACATTACTTCACTTTACACAGCTTGGCAGACATCGTTAATCAATTGCAGCAGTCTTTCTCACTGAGCCCAAACTCAGTTACAGCATCTATCTCAGCACCATGTTCCAGGCTACGGACCAATCAAGATTGGGCTCTTGAGCTGTAATCGACTTGGCATTCCTGGGAAGCGAGAGAGGGGGCAATACTATCGTAAGCATGAAATTAAGGGAGAAGGGCAGTAAAGTGAGGTTTTGCAACAATATGTGGGTAGAGGGCCATGAAAACAAAACACTTGCTAGTAGCTTGATATATGCCACCCAGGGAAACAAAACAAGCTTATTAAATGTCTGGTCATGTAATTAGAAGTCCGGTATCTACGGTAAGGGAGGTGACAGTTTCATTCTGCTCAGCTCCATTCACCTATTTCTGGAGTTCTGTGCTCAGTTCTGGATCCTGTATATTCAGAAGAACACTGACAGACTGGAACATGGTTCGGGGAAGCAACCAGGATGGGGAGATGTGTGGAAACTCTATCCTGTGCCACTGACTTGTTGACACCATGGACATGCATTGAGCCTTTCCTCTGAGCCGCTCTGTGCTAGGATCTGGGGACACAAAAATGAACAACCCAGGCCCCTGCCCTCAAAGTGAGGACAGTGGAAAGAACTTGGTATGTGCATATCCCCAACGGGCCATCTGGGCCAGAAGGGTGGAGTCTGTGCACAGAGAGCGTCCAGCTGAACATGAGAAAAACAGTACCAGTGGAGTTTCCAGACAAAGGCGTGAGCTGCTAAATCATCCAGGACCCATGGCTGCAGACGTGCTTGAAGGATCTCCAGGAGGGTCAGAAGGCTTACAGGCTTCATATCCAGAAAAGAAAAAAAGCCCTCAAATCAGACCAAAGCCCTGGCCTGAGGGAGACTTCACTGCTGACACCACGGGTCCCCAAGACAGAGCTCGTGCTGCTGACACCAACGCTGGATGCTGACACCAGGACTTTAGTCCTTGCTACCTCTGGACACTCAATGTAGCAACCACCACACTCACAACAGAATGGCACGAGGCTAGTCTGGGTCACTTGACTGCCCCCTGGCCAAGACGGGGCTGGGAAGGCCAGCAATGATACCATGAGTGGGAAGTGAGGTCTCAGAAGCAAGGATGTTGGAGGGTGCTGGACGGCCAAAAGGAAGGTCACCTGCCCACTCCAGCCACCAAGGACTAGGTGAATCTGGTCAGCCCAGCTCTGAGCCCAGCATTTTACATGGACCATCTCTGTTAATCAACTCAGCTCTCAGAATTGCAAGCTATGCTTTTCAATCCCCATTTTACAGATGAGAAAAGTGAAGCTCAGGGAATCTAGGTCATGTGCCCTGTTCTTTTAACTGCTCCAGGAAGGTAAGTTCACTGGGGCAGGGGAGTCATTTATCCACACTGAAGTTGATCTAGGCAACTGGGCTCTAGGCACCACCAGTCCTGGGATCTCTTGGATTCCACCCTGAATCTGCCACAGCAATGCTAAAGCAGATTTCCTGAGGCTTCACCCAGCACTTGCTGCATTCTGGACTCTACACAAAAGTCACCTCCTCGGCCGGGCGCGGTGGCTCACGCCTGTAATCCCAGCACTTTGGGAGGCCGAGGCGGGCGGATCACGAGGTCAGGAGATCGAGACCATCCTGGCTAACACGGTGAAACCCCGTCTCTACTAAAAATACAAAAAATTAGCCAGGCGTGGTGGCGGGCGCCTGTAGTCCCAGCTACTCGGGAGGCTGAGGCAGGAGAATGGCGCGAACCCGGGAGGCGGAGCTTGCAGTGAGCCGAGATTGCGCCACTGCACTCTAGCCTGGGCGATAGAGCAAGACTCCGTCTCAAAAAAAAAAAAAAAAAAGTCACCTCCTCAGAGAGGTCTTCCTTGACTACCCTATCTAAAATGGCTCTCGCTCCACCTCTCTCTTTTTTTTTTTTTTTGAGATGGAGTCTTGCTCTGTCCCCCAGGCTGGAGTGCAGTGGCTTGATCTCGGCTCACTGCAAGCTCCGCCTCCCGGGTTCACGCCATTCTCCTGCCTCAGCCTCCCGAGTAGCTGGGACTACAGGCGCCCGCCACCACGCCCAGCTAACTTTTTAAATTTTTAGTAGAGACGGGGTTTCACCGTGTTAGCCAGGATGGTTTCGATCTCCTGACCTTGTGATCCACCCGCTTCAGCCTCCCAAAGTGCTGGGATTACAGGCGTGAGCCACCGCGCCCGGCCTCCACCTCTCTCTGTCTTTGCCCATTTCCCTGCCTGGCGCTTTCTATGACAGGACATTGGCATATCTACCTACTCTTGGCTCAGCAGGATGTAAGCCACATGAGAGCAGGTCTCTGTCTTGTTCATTGCTGTGTCCCCAGCTCTTAGCACAGTGTCTGGCACATGGCAGGTCACAATAAATATCTGCAGATTTATAGTTGTGAGCCCCTGGGAAATTTTTTTCTTTCTTCTTTGTTTTTTTTTTGTTGTTGTTGTTGTTGTTTGTTTGTTGTTTGTTTTTTGAGACAGAGTCTTACTCTGTCACCCAGGATGGAATGCAGTGGCCCGATCTTGGCTCCCTCTTACCTCTGCCTCCCGGTTCAAATGATTCTCATGCCTCAGCCTCAGTAGCTGGGATTACAGGTGCATGCCACCATGCCTGGCTATTATTATTATTATTATTATTATTATTATTATTATTATTATTTGTATTTTTAGCAGAGATGGGGTTTTGCCATGTTGGCCAGGCTGGCCTTGAACTCCTGGCCTCAAGTGATCCACCCACCTCAGCCTCCCAAAGTGTTGGGACTATAGGCGTGAGCCATCTCGCCCAGCTGCTTGGGCAATTTCTTAACCTCGATGTTACCCACTGTCCCCCTTTTTATAAAAGGGGATAATCATGTCATATGCCTCCAAAAGTAGTTGTGAGGGTTCTGTAAGTTCATGTAGTATCACAGCCAAGCAGGCCTTTTCATGAGCACCTATTGTGTACCAGGCCTATAATGGGGCACCTGTATGGGGTCCCCGCCCTTGAAGAGTTCACAGTCTGGATAGGGTTCCAGAAGAATTTCATTGCAGGGTCTTGACAGTTAGAGCCACAGGAGTCAGAGAGAGGAGAGGCTCCTTGGGCCTGAAAGGCCCAAGAGGTCACTGTAAGAGGATAGCCTCAGAATTAACAATGGGCAATGTTATTGAGCACTGGCTGTGTGCAAACACCTCACTCATCTTCCATCTGCCCTTCAAGATAAGCCATTAGTATCAACTTCCTCATCTAACAGTTGAAGAAACTGAGATAAAAAGAGGATGGGAAACTTCCCCAGGCTGGGTAACCTGTTGGTAAGCAGCCGAAGTGAACCCAGATCATCCACGCTTTCAACTCTTGTGCTCCCCCTCCCCCTCTGCAGCTAGGTGAGATGGGAGGCTAGGAAGGTGAGCACTAGGGGCATGTGGACATTCTGACTCCTTAGCAACCTGTCCACTGGCAAAGTCTGGGGTCAAGCACAGGTCAATATTGACAGCCCCCTGCCTCCATGCACCTGGGCCACCTCCTGGCTTTCTCTAGAAGCTGATGAGTCCCAGCTGGTATATGAGCAGAGGCAGGGAGCAGGAGGCAGAGCCGGGGCTGCTGAGAGGGGTTGATTCCTCTGTGCCAGGAGTCCTGGGAGCCCGGAAATGCCAACTCTGCAGCTCCATTGCCGCCTCAGCATCTGCCAGGCATGGTTCTGAGCTCGGCTGGTGGGGAAGAGAGGGTGGCAAGAGAGGCCACCTTGGAGTGAGGAAGCCCATCCTGACTTGGCAGGGAGCCTGAATGTTCCAGGGAAAGCATTTCCCTGTCCCATGCCTCAGGTTCCACAACTGTCAAATGGGGGTGGGGAGGAGACAATGCTGTTATCTCAAAGGCCCTTCAAGTAGAGCTCCCATTTACCAAGGGCTGACTATACATGAAGCCCCCTACAGCCCTGCTTAGCAGGTGCTCCCACTGGCCTCTGTTTACAGAGATGAAATAGAGCTGCAAAGAGGCAAAGTAACTTGCTCAGGGCCAAGCAGCTTGAAGAGGCAGAGCCAGGATTAAAATTTGGCTCAGCCAGGTACAGTGGCTCACATCTATAATCCCAGCACTTTAGGAGGCCGAGGCGTGAGGATCACTTGAGGCCAAGAGTTTGAGACCAGTCTGGGAAGTATAGCAAAATCCCATCTCTACAAAGAGTTTAAAAATTAGCCAGGGCGTGGTGGCATGCACCTGTAGTCCCAGCTGCTCCGGAGGCTGAGGGAGGAGGATCACTTGACCCCGGGAGTTCAAGGCCGCAATAAGCCATGATCACAACAGCCTGGATGAGAGCCTGGATGAGAGCAAGACCCTACCTCTACAAAATAAAAATAAAAAATAAAACTTGGCTCAGGGTGACCCAGGCCCAAACGCTGAGTTATCCCACTTGCTTGAATGGTGGGCTTTTGTCTAGGGGCTTTTGGCCAGCCCACCACTAAACCATGCCAGAGGCCCACCCCAAATACCCTGACCCCGCAGGCAGCCTGGTGATCAGACTCCTGATAGCCAATTCCTTCTTCCAGAGGTTTCAGAGACCTGCTTAAGATGGGACCTTGTCAGGGACAGGAGTTAGAATGTTTAGGGATGTCTCCAACTTTGAAAGAAAGACTTTTTTTCTTTTCTTTCTTTTTTTTTTTTTTTTTAAGACAGAGTCTCACTCCATCACCTAGGCTGGAGTGCAGTGGCACAGTCTTGGCTCGCTGCAACCTCCTCCTCCCAGGTTCAAGCGATTCTCATGCCTCAGCCTCCCGAGTAGCTGGCATCACAGGCACGCCCCATCATGCCCAGCTGATTTTTGTATTTTTAGTAGAGACAGGGTTTCACCATGTTGGCCAGTCTGGTCTTGAACTCCTGAATTCAGGTGATCCGCCCGCCTTGGCCCCCCAAAGTGTTGGGATTACAGGCGTGAGCCACCGGTCCCGGCCTGAAAGAAAGACATTTTAATGGAGGAATATCAATGTCTGTAACAGTCAAGATAGAAATCTAATTATCACCCAAAACAGAGGAAAATCTTGAGGGTTGACACGTCAACCCGGCTCTGGTCAAAGGGGACCAAGGTGACTGCGGGTCGCAAGAAGGTTTTTCACTCATTAGTTTATTCATTCAATTGATGTATTTACTGAGCACTTACTATTTACCCGGCACTGGGTAGACGATGGAGGTGAGGCAATGAATGGAGCAGATCTGGAATCCCACTCAAGGAGCTGTCAGCCCTGGCAGGGGGAAGGGGAGGGACATTCTTTGGAGGGCCCTCACCTACCCACCCCAGCATCGGTACCTTTTGCCCTCTTAGAGGGAAGGACTCATGGTTTAAGATCAGGACTTTGTAGCCAGGCAGCCTGGTTTAAATACTGACACCACTGATTCCTAGCTGGGTCTCCTTGGGCAAGTCACCTTGCATCCGTGAGCCTTGGTTTCCTCATCTGTAAAATGGGGATAGCCATGGGCCACACTCACAGGTTGTTATGATGGTTAAGTGAGGCAATCTATGTAAAGGGCTGGACTTGGCTCCTAGCACATAATAAGTGCTCAATAAATGTCAACTAGCTCCTTTCCACTACATATCATCCCTATAGTGGGCTAGATCCTGGGGTCAGGCAAGGGAGCGATGGGAGGAGGGGTTACCTAGGCAAGGAGAGGGGTGGAAGAGCGCTCTGGGCAGTGGGAACAGTATATGCAAAGGCTTTGTTTGAGGTGGAAGTCTTTGAGGGAGCAAGGTAGAAGCTTCAGGGGGAGCTGGGACCCTGCTATGCCCCCAGCCACCACAGTAGGCCCCTTCCTGTTAAGGCTGTGAGGTCCTGAGCCAATGAAAAATGAAAAATGGAAATGTTCCCAGAAATTGCCACCAAGGCATTTGCAACTGGAGAGGAGGCAGTGTGGTGGAGTGGTCAGAGCACAGCCTCCAAGCAGCTTGCCTGGGTTGGATTTGTGGCTTGTCACCTACTGGCTGTGAAACCTTGGGCAACTTCCTTAACCTCTTTGTGCTCAGTTTCTCCCTCTATCAAATGGGGCTAAAAATACCATCTGTCTCAAAAGGTGAGGGTAAGGATTAACTAAGGTAGTATTTGTAAAGTGCATAGATCAGTAACTGGCACATGGCCCAGAGTTCTGTAAGTGTCTATTAAATGAATAAAGAAAAACATGTGGCAGCCTTAGGGAGGTGCCACTCAGATCTTCTCTGGACTACAGTCACTGAAAGCCTCCAGCTGCAACACCTTCGCAATCTGCCATAGTTGTCAGCACAGCCACTCTTCCAGGACAGGCCGGCTGATGACTGAGCGTGGTGGGAAACTAGGGTGTGCCCTTCTGTCGAGCACGGGACTCCTCTACAGGAAATCTTTGCACAGGAGCTCCCTGTTGGGTTGGCTAGGACTTCCTTAGACCTGCACCATGGCCTGAGGCTCCTCTTCCCCAATCTTTCTTTATTCCACCTCTCCTTTCACAGTATCAGACCTGCATCCCTCTCTGAAGGCTCTCCTCCATTTCTCACGGTGTTTTCTCAATAAATCTCTTACACTTACACCTCCATTTTCACATCTGCTTCCCGGAGGACCAAAGTGACACAAAAGAGAACACAGCCTTCCTCAAATTTCAGAGGGCCTGCCACATGCCCTTGGGCAAGTCATCTCTGTGACGAGCCTGAATGAACAGAGCTGTGAGTTTGTTTCATCCTTCTCCTACCCTCTTTTCTTTGGCTCAGAGGAGGTGGGTCTGATAAAATACACTGGAGAAATGGCAGAGTAAGTGAAGCTTACCGGAGAGAGAGCCCCATCAGCGTGGAGCGGATGCATTTGTGGCTACTCTCCTCCTTGGAATTCATACAGAATTCCATTACCGGGTCTGGACAGCAGCTCAGGGACCATCTTGTCCCATTCCCATTTGACAGACAAGAAAGCTGGGGCCCAAAAGGGAGGGCAAAGGGAGCAGAAGCAGGGCTGGAACTGGGCTCCTGACTCCCAGGTCAGTGCTCCTTCCTGACCCCATAGACTGAAGCCAGTGAATCATAGGATGCCCCAACCCCTCTTTATGGATGTGCAGGGTGAGGCCCAGGGTGGCTCTGCCAGCCACCTAGGGTCACACAGCCCTGAGACTCACACCTAGACCCCGGGAACTGCCCTTCTTCCTGATGGGCAGGGCACAGTTGAAATATGGAAGATGCCAGAGCAGACGAGGTAGGCCAGAGAGGGCTAAGCCTGCAGCCAGCTAGACCTATTATGCCAAGACCTGGGGCTCCTGGGCAGGAAGGCAGTAGGCCATGAAGACATGGGACACTCTTTAGCTCCTCTGCACAGTGACTATGTAGCCATGAACCAGTCATTTCAATAACAGCACCTTCTCCCATGAGGCCATGGTAAGGCTTAGATGAGTGAGGATATGTAAATAACAGCAGTCAACATTTATCAAGTTATTGTGTGCCAGGCACTGCTCTAAGCACTTTATGCCTATATTATCATTTAATCCTCACTGCAACCTTGTGAGACAGGCCCAATTTATACACCCATTTTACAGATGAGAAAACGGAGGCACAGAGAATTACACAGTTGGGAAATGGCAGAGCAGGAATTTAAACTGAAAATAGGCTGACTCCAAATCCCTCAATCTAAAGCCCCAGGCAAGGTCACCTTCTTCAAAGGGGAAGTGCTTATCACACTGCCAGGCCTGTGGGGTGGCTCTGTAATGTTGCTGGCGATGTACTAATAATTATTATTGCCACTGGGGAAATTCACAATGCCATCTTCCCAAAAGTCAGAAGAATGAATAGTGAATATCCTGACATGGTTTACTAAACTTCAGCATTTCTTCTGTTTGGAAGTAAGTGACAGTTAGCAAGTGCTCAAGATAAATATTTGTTGAACTATTTTTTTTTTTTCCTGAGATGGAGTCTCGCTCTGTCACAAGGCTGGAGTGCAGTGGCACGATCTCAGCTCACTGCAACTTCCACCTCCTGGGTTCAAGAGATTCTCCTGCCTCAGCCTCCCTAGTAGCTGACACTACAGTCGCGCGCCACCATGCCCAACTAATTTTTGTATTTTTAGTAGAGACGGGGTTTCACAATGTTGGCCAGGATGGTCTCAATCTCTTGACCTCGTGATCCACCCGCCTCGGCCTCCCAAAGTACTGGGATTACAGGCGTGAGCCACTGCGCCTGGCTGAACTGAAATATTTTATGATCTTTTTGGAAAATACAAAAAGAAGGGAGAGGGAAACCCCATAGTTCCAGACCCTTATTTCACTCTTTTGTGTGTGTTTATTTTTGTTTTGGTTCATGGTTGTGAACGTGCTGTGAGAGCTTTCTGTATTCTGCACCCCTCACTTAACACATTCTATGAGCTTATCTCCCCATATGAGAATTTTTAATGGCTGCAGAATACTACATGGAGTGAACGTCTTCTTCACAACCCTCTCCTTGCTTTCTCCAACCCAGGGTTTTTATTACCATCTCTGATGCTGCAGCGAACATCCTTGGGAATAAAAGTTATTTCCTTATTTCATGTGACTTAGAGAAATTAATTCCCAACAGTGAACTTCCTGAAACCAGTAAGCTGGGGTGGGGGGAGGTTTGGGGGACAGAAGGCCCTTCCTGGTGTCCTAGTGATGAAATTCTGCTGGCCATTGTGTATTTCATCCATACTTAAGGCCTCCTCCCCTCTGAAGGTATTTTGGAACCTCATCTTCAGGGCTCAAGGTTTCTTCTCATCTGCTAAATGCACCCACACCACCTTCCAACTTGTGGTCAGAGACCTGGGGTTTTATCCTCAACCCGACACTAGTGGGCTGCAGGACCTATTAATACATCATTTCTGTGGGGCTTCCTTTGATCAGTTAAGGGGTGGATCACTATCTTGCCCAGTGAGAACAGTCCAGTCCCAGCTCTGTCCCAAGTTGCTGTGACCTATATTCCTTTTTAAGGACTCTGGGATCCGTTTTGCCATCTCTTAGATGTGAGGTTGGAGAGGTAGAACCATCAGGCAGGTGGAGGTGAGCTAGATGACACCCACTTGCCTTATTTACCCACAGTGAACTAGGCACCCCTAGAGGACAGAGATCCAAGTACCCAGCACAAACTAAAAAATATGGCTATACCACAATTGTCAATGACTGAACAAATAAGCAACTTCCTCTACGTAAACAGTGAAAAGTTATTCTCCAACCAATAGGTATACTTAGTCACAGTTGTAAGCTATAGTTATAGGCTGAATCTCACCCCTACAATCATTCATTCTTTCATTCACTCATTCATTTGGGATTTATGGAGTAATCTCTGGGTCTGGCCCTGCTAACATGTTGAACTCATCTTCCTTCCCTTCTTGCTGTCCTCAGCTGCCCAAGCTCATTCCTGCCTCAGAGCCTTTGAACTTGTGAAGCCTCTGGCTGGAGCACTCTTTCCTGGGCTCCTTCCATGGCTGGCTCAAGTCTAGGTTCACATGCCACCTCTCCCAGGAGACCCTTGCTGGTCACCCTGCCTAAAGGCACCATCACTCTCCATCATCTCACTCTGTTTTATGTTCCTCACAGCACTGGACAACTATCTGAAAATATATTGTTGATTTAAGGATTTTCTTGTTTGGTGTCCATCCACTCAATGAATGGACAGCTGCAAGATCAGCTGCAAGAAAGCAGGGACCAGAGATGCCTAGTTCACCACTCATTCCACAGAATCCCACTAACATGTAACAAATGAGTGCTGCATGCTACAGGCAAAACTGCATATATAAAACCCTCAAGCATTGAACTCCTACCATATGCCAGTCACCATTCCAAGCCCTTTACATGCAGTAACTCTTCTAACACTCCCAACAGCACTTAGGTAGTGACAATTATTATTCCCATTTTATAAGTGGGGAAATTGAGGCACAGAGTGGTTGAGTAACTTGTCCAAGGACCTATGGCTAATAAGTAGGGGAGCTAGAAGACCCTAGGGCACACTGTTAAGAGTGTGTTAAGCCATACATGGGACAGAGTCTTTGTCCTCATGAAGCTCAGGGACCAGTGGGTGAGTTGGCTCGGTCTGCAATGATGGAAGTCAGGGACACCTCCTGGAGGAAGTGACCCCTCGGCTGAGTCTTGAGAACAAGTAGGGGTTTCCTAGGGTGAAGTGCAGGGAAGGACTCTGGGCAGTGGAAATGGTATGCAGGTCAAGAGAGCTGCAAGCCCAAAGCACCAGTAGGCGCCTATGGCTGGAGCAGAGAATGCATGGGCGTGCCATGAGTCAAGGGTGTGGTCACTTCAACCCTCAGTGACAGAGGTTTAAAAAAGTCCCATGGGCAACATGGTGAAACCCCGTCTCTGATAAAAAGACAAAAAATTAGCCAGGCATGGTGGCGCACCCTGTAATCCCAGCTATTCGGGAGGCTGAGACAGGAGAATCACTTGAACCTGGGAGGCGGAGGTTGCAGTGGGCTGTGATCGCACCATTGCACTCCAGCCTGGACAATGAGAGCGAAACTCCATCTCAAAAAAAAAAAAAAAAATCCCATGGGCAAGATATGAGGCAATGCAACAGGAAAGATGGTGGGGGACCCCTAGACCATGCAGGGCCTTGGCAAGATCAGGGGCCCCCATGTTTTGGACCTGCAATGTTTTTCAATGTTTATATATAGGGAGTAAACTGCCTTAATTCCTTATTTGGGTCAGGGAAAACAATCTCAAACCATACAGGGCAAATTCAATGATAAACCTTCTGTTTACACATCCTTGCATCTTTATGTCTTTTGAAAATATTCAAGGCCAACAGATCCTGCATTGGAAACTCTAACTTCTTCTTCTTATTATTATTATTATTTTGGAGATAGGGTCTCGCTCTTTCATCCAGGCTGGAGCGCAGTGGTGCCATTACAGCTCACTGCAGCCTCGAACTCCCAGGCCCAAGCGATCCTCCCACCACATCCTCCCAAGTAGCTAAGGCCACATGTGTGCACCACCACACCTGGCTAATTTTTTTCTTTTTTTTAACTATTTGTAGAGACAAGGTCTCACTATGTTGCCCAGGCTGGTCTCAAACTCCTGACCTCAAGTGATCCTCCTGCCTCAGCCTCCCAAAATGCTGGGATTACAGGCTTGAACCACCACGAGGGGCCTCAGTTTTATTCTGAGACTTCTGGGCTACACCTCAAGGACCATGATAGGCCCTGATTCAGTGGTGCCCGGAGGCCACTGAGGTCTCTGGCAATTGCTGCTGACTCACTGCATGACCTCAAGCACCTCCAAGCCCTCTCTAGGTCTTAGCCTGCAAACTGGTATTGGATGACCCAGTCCCAAAAGGACATCCCCACTCCACCAGCCTTGCATCTCATAAACAGAATTCCATTGACAGTGAGAGCCTGGAATTCCTAGAGTCTGATTCTGGGACTCTTGTGCACTGGCCATCCCACACTTGCTGAAGCAGGTCCGCCACCATGGGGCTTTGCCCAGCACCCTCTGGGCAGGGGGCTGAGCTCTCCTGCTCCTTGGTCCTGCCAAGATATGGGGGCTCCCCCAGGTTTGGGTCGGACTGGGGGTGGCGGGTCTGCTCAGATCCTTTTAGAGACAAAGGAGCTGACCTGCAAAGAGTTCCAGCAGGAGCCCCGCTCCCCCTCCCTTCCCCCCTCTCCCTTCCCAGTCCACGTGTCTCTATTGTCTGCTCCCCGCTTCAGGGAAAGACACTGCCTCGGATGTGTCAAAACCACCACCCCCCGGCAGCAGGAAAATTAATTACTGGACGATTTTCACTTCCTCTTGCAGCGCCCGCCTGAGCTAGGCACCGGAACAGGACCAACTGAGCAAGGCCAGGCATCGGCGTGGGGGACTTGCTCCCCCCACCAGTTCTGGAAGAAGAAAGTTGAACCCCAAACCCAATAGGGGGCTCCAGTGGGAGCCCGAGCAGGGGGGAGGGGAGACTTACTCTAGTGAAAGCTGAGTGTCCACCCTGGCCACTTCAGAACTGGGGGGGAGGGAGAGGACTGGAGGCGGGAGGGTGGCTGCTGGCCAGTGCGCACTCTTTTCTTTGCATCCCCTTCCCTGTGGCCCCATGTGCCTGAACCCCGCCTGCTCGGGACCGCTTTCCCTCCGTTCCCCTCGGCTTCCCCCTCTCTTTTGCACTTTTCTTTCCCTTTCTTTGCATCCCTGGGGGGGCTTCCTTTTTGTGTGCCTGGATTTCTCTTTTCCTCCTGTGGGTGTGTGTGTGTGTTGCTACTTCTCTCCATCTCTGTCTTTCTTCTCTCTGTGTTTCTCTCTTGTGTCTTTTTGTCCTTATCTTGGTCTCTCTGCTTCTATTTCTACCTCTTTCAGCGTGTGCGTCTCTCTTTCCCTGTATGTCTCTTTCTGTCTTTCTCCGAGTCTCTCTTCTTCTCCCCGCCCCCCTCACTCCCCTTTCTCCGTCTCTCTCTGTCTCTGCGCCTTTCTCGCCCTCACTTTCTCCCCTCCTGCCTGCTCGCTGCTCCCTGCTCCTGGCCTGCCCCCACCGCCGCCGGTTCAGGGGAACGTGTGCGGAGCGATTGTCCTGGGGGACATTTGATGGATTAGAGCGCTGAACAGTTCTATTGCTAGGGGACCACCTGATCTCCTCCAGCCTGCGTCCCATATAAAGCCGGCAGCCGGAGTGCTGAGCACAGCTCCTGCGATCCCCTGTCTGCGCGCCGCCGCCGCCAAGCCCGAGCGGGAGCCCGAGCCCGAGCCCGAGCCCGAGCCCGAGCCGGGGCCGCCGCCACCGGTGCCGGCTCCGAGCGGCCTCCCGCACGCCAGCCCGCCGGGAGCTGTCCAGTGCTGAAAACCCGCGCGGACACAGCCAATCGCGCCCGGCTGGCCGCCTCCCCCCACCGGGGCCCCACGCAAGTGCCCCCGCCGAGCCCCCCGCCAGTCGCACCATGCCGCGCTCCTTCCTGGTAAAGAAGATCAAAGGGGACGGCTTCCAGTGCAGCGGGGTGCCGGCCCCCACCTACCACCCCTTGGAGACAGCCTACGTGCTGCCTGGCGCCCGGGGGCCTCCCGGGGACAACGGTGAGTGGGACCCGGCGTGGGGGGTGGGGGGGTTGGGAGAAGGGGCGAGGGGAGCTGGGGCCCTCCCCAGCTTGGGCCACGAGGAGGGGCGCGTGCGACAGGAAACCCCGGGAGGAGATCTCTCTGGCCGTGGGCTCCTCCCGGGCTTTCCAAGGGCCGTGCGGGCGGGGCAGGGGCTAGGTCGTACAAAGGGAAAGTCGCGGGGTCGGCCCATCCCGCAGCCACGCGCCAGCCGGGACTTTGAAAGTTGTGGCCCTCAAATAGGGCTAGAGCGAGGGGGTGGCAAGAGAACACAGAGAGGGCTGTTCGTGAAAGGCCAGTGCTGGGCACTAAGGCACAAGGCAGTTTGAGGGTTCCCTCTCCCCCGTTGAGGAAGAGAACCTGGCTGCCTGGGAAGGGGGAAGGTAAAGAGCCCTGGATGTTCACTCCCTGGAGAGACAGGGCTGGTTCCCTGGGGGTGGCTGGGGGCGCCCTCCCTCCCTTCAAAGCTGCTCCCCTGCCGATGTCACACAAGTGCTCTCAGACCCCCTCTCTCAATAACTCTTTTGTTACCCTCAGCCACATGCTTGCCAAAGGCTGGGCCTGTCCTGGGGACTGCAAGAAAGAGAGGATTTCTGGGAGGGGTTCCCCCAAAGTGGCTCCTGGTCCCCTGGATTGCACTCCTTCCCCATCCCCAGCTTCTCAACCCCCTCCAGAACCAACCCTGCTGCTCCTCGTACACCCCCTCCTCACTACATACACACACACACACACACACACACACACACACTCCATCTCTTCTCAGAACAAGTTCCTGCAGGGACAAGGGTTTGAGGGACAAGAGAAGTCATTCAGGTGCAGAAGGGGGTGATCTCTGGAAGGCAGGGGAAAGTGGAGACTGCTTCTGTGGATCCCATCCTCCACCAAGGGGATCACAAAGGGGTTCTCCCCTGATGGCCCCCACCAGGGCAGGTGTCTGAAGAGGAGGTGTCCCTTTGGTAGTGAGAGATCTGACATCACATGTGGCAGCTTTGGGTTGTGTGTGTGTGTGAGAGAGAGAGAGAGAGAGAGAGAGAGATGGGGTGGGGAAAGAGAGAGAGAGAGAGAGAAAGAGGGAGATTGAGAGAGGAGAAAAGAAAGGACTGAGGATGAGGGGGGAACTGAGATGGCAAAGACAGGAGCCGGGGAGGATGGGGGCTTCCACCTCTGGGATTTCCAAGCACTTCACCCACATTCCATCACTCTGCCACACCAGGTAGAGAGAGAGAGAGTGCTGGGCAAAGGGCTTTGTGACCTCATCAAGGTCAAAGAAGTTACAGAGTGATCAGGGATACAGCTACAGCCCCTCATCCACTGGCATCCCCCAGACCCTTAACAGAAACCCCTTCTCCTCTGCCCACATGTCCCTTATTCTACTGTCCTCTTTTCTTGATCACAGGGCCTCTTGAGGTGGAGGACAGAAGCCCAGGGACATGGCTGAGCAGGGCTGAGGGCTGGCAGGACAGAGGGTGGACCTGGGGCCATGCCAAAGCTGGGGAGTGTGCGCTCAAAGCTGGTAGAAACTGAAATATCTGCAAGCTTGGGATATGGATCTCTTAAGGGACTGACACTGACACAAAGCTCTGGGATTCCACCCCCTGAAGCCCCGTTGGTCCTGTCCCCAGGCCAGCTGAGGAAACCCAGAGAAGCCCAGAGAATTTCCCATGCACAGCCAAAACTGCAGGCTGTTCCTCAGGAGGGAGGCAAGAGAATGCCTTGCCTTGAATTCAGTCCAAAAAAAAGCTTTGAAAGGAGCCCCTGAGTGAATAGTGGGAAGCAGGGCGGGTGCAGAGCCACCAGCAGGGTGTTTCTGCAGAGGTTCCACCGGGTTTAACACCCTAGAACCACCTCTGTCTTTGTCCCTTTCCCCATGGGGCTCCAGACCAACTCCCTCACCTCTCAGGAATCCTGAGGCTGTGCTGATAGCCAGAAACCTGGCCTGAAACTTGGAGGCCTGGGCTCTAGATCTCTCACTTGCTGTGTGACCTTGGGCAAGTGCCTTCCCTTCTCTGGTCCTCAGCCTCCCCAGCAGTGAAAGAGTTTTGATGGCATAAACTAAGCATCCTTCCAACTTTGACAAGCTCAGCTTCTGTGAAGGTCAACTATGGAATGTCAGGCACTGGAGATGCCTGCACAGGGATCTAACAGGATGCTGGGAGGCCACTGTCAGGGTTTCCTTAGGGCTCCACTGAACATACGCCACCTGGCTGAGGGTAGCGGCATTTCTGGGATCAGGCACTTTTCTTGGCTTCGGTCTCTGTAGGCTACCCCATAGTGAGGACAGGCACCCTGGCCTGGCCACCTTGGCAGTGTCTGCAGTGGACGGTCAGTGCCAGAGACCAAGCCTAGGTATGACTGGGAAATACAAAGTCTGCCTTGTTTTGTTTTCAGGGGCCTCTTCCCTCCCTGGGGTGTGGCCAGACTGGGCAGTGAGGGATCCCTTATTCCCTGGGCGGGTGGAGGGTGCTGGGGGTCTGCTGAGAGCCCGCCGGCTCCTGGTGGCCCGTTGTCTCCGCTCTGCCGGAAATAACCTTGCTGAGCATTTGAGGGAAGTGTGAAAAATTGCTGAGCCGACGTTTTTCTCTCTCAGCGTGTGTAAGTGTGCTGGGTAAACAAGGAGAAAGAGAGGAGGGGGGAAGATGAGGAGAGGGAGGGAGGAGAAGCAAGGGAGGGAGGGAAGGAGAGAGGGAGGGAGGGAGGGCGGGGGAGGCCTGGGGCTGGAGATAGTTCCAGTTATTAGAAAGATCTTCTTACAAGCCATTCCTGCAGCTCGGGCTGCAGGGTCAGGATGAGGCTGGCGGGAGGGAAACCTGGGTAGGGGGAGCAGGGGTTGGGGGAGCCTGTGAATGTGGAGGTCAGAGAAACCACAAGCTCCTAGCTGATAAAGATGCAGAACCCCAAATTAAAGAGGTGTACCCCAGCTCTGGGAATGCCTGAGAATGCTGGAGAATTCCTGGAGGACTCCTCCTCCTCCTCCATACACACACACACACACACACACACACACACACACACACACGAGCAATGCTCTTCTTTGCCTTCCTACTCCCTTTCAGCCTCTACCGCCAGGCAGAACAGGGGGTGCAGCAAGTGTGTCTGTGCTCCAGGGTCCCCCCAAGCCCACAGAACTCCAAAATAGGGAAGGGGAGCCCCTCAAATGGGGAAAGCACCAGGTCTCTCTGCAGAGCTCCCTGATAAGTGGGAATAGATCTAATTTCATTGTCCCCTCAAGTAAGATGCCTCTCTTGCTCCTCCACTGCTTTCCCCTCCCCTCTTCTCCCCTGGGTGATTCTGAGCACAGACTCAGTCTTTCTGGGAGATGCCAACTTACATCATCCTAACCCTCTGCTAACCTCACCCTCCAACTCCACCAGGCCCTCCCCACAGACTGGGGCCCCCATCTGAAGGATACTGGGACTCTCAGCCACCCCAAAGAAGGTGGCCCACCCACATGCATGTCAGTGGTCTCTGTGGGCCCCTGACAAGAATATCTTCTGGAATGTCTGCCTCCCCTCCACCTTAACTCCGAACCCCAGCTTGGAGCCAGGCCCCACTTCCTCTGCATCCCCGCCCTGTCCCGCCCTCCTGCCCTCTCAGAGTGCATCCAACCCAGGCAGATGAGGGATCAATGCCAATCCAATAACGCAGTTGTCTGCCCTCTGCAGCTACATTAAGCCTCCCCCAGCAAGCTGAGGAAACTCTCCTACTTCTACCCATGGGCTTATCTAGTTGACCACATTAAACCAGCGCCCACTTCCTCTCACTCCCTCTGATGGTGCCGGGTAGTCGCTCCAGGCCAAGCCCGGGAGCCCGGCCCAATGTCCCCAGCTGCCACACATCCATTCCACACCTCAGAAAGCTCCTCTGGGGAGCAGCAATGCAAAAGGGCTTCCCCAGTCTTTTGGAAGAGCGAGCACAGAGAAGGCTGGGGAGGTGCCCATGGACACACAGCAAGCCCATCTGAGTCTTCTCTAACCACCCCTTTCCCTGGTAACTTGGCCTTGGTCCAGGTCCAAGGTCCAGGTTAAAGACATGTCACAGGCCCAGGTTCAAAGTCTAGGTCAAGGTCCAACATTCAGTCCAACATCCAAGTACAGATCTGAGGTCCAAGTCCAATGCCTACGTCAAACTTCAGGTATAGGACCAGGTCCAAGGACTAGGTCCAAGGTCAGTGTCTGAGGTTATAGGTCCAGGTCTGCTATCCAGGACAAATCCATGTCCAATTTCAAATTTCAATACCTATGAACAGGTCCAGGGCAAAGTGCTGGGTCCAGAATCAAGATTCAGGCCCAGTTTCCAGTCCAAGGTCATTGTCCAGATCCACTCTCAAGGCTGGGCTGAGTTCAAGTCTTAGACTCACCATTAGCCTTCCGTGTGGCCTTGACCTAGTCTCCCCTCTCCTCCCAGCCTCCGTTTTCCTTTCATAATATCAAACAGTTGAATATGATCTCTTTCAGCTTTGACCTTCTAGGGACCCAGAAATCTAATATTCCTGTGAATTAACAGGGCTCAGTGGAAGTGTGGAATGATGAGGCCCATGTGAGATATGGAATCTGGGAACCCCTGATTTCCTCTAAAGCCCGGGGTTACGAGAGGGACGTGAGGGTCCTGAGCTGAGCTTCCACACTTTAGATAGTCTCAGTCTTTGATTGCTGAAGGAGGGCCAGAGAGTACACCAAGTCCCTTATGTCAGTACAGCAATCTACACATCCCAAAGGCACTCTCTGGCCACACAAATCCACAGTGGGCAAAGGGCAAGGGGGGCAGGGGAGGATTCACTCCAACCTACAAAGGCAAAACTGAGGTCACAGAGAGGCCGTGACTTGCCCAAAGTCAGAAGAGCATAAACGGTGCACCCTGTCACACCTCCCTAGTGGGTGCTACCTCCACAGGTTTTAGGGGCCCCCACAGCGTGGAGGCCCTCTGCCGGGAGAGATGGGGTCCCTCGGGCCTCTTGGTCTCTTTCCCAGCTGTGGACTCCCCTGAAGTGAAGTGTCTACTGCCAGGCTAGCCTTTGGATAGGGAGGGGTTTGGAATGGGCCCTCTGAGTGCACCCTTCTAGAGAGCGAGGCGGCAGAGCAGAAAGTAGGAGGCCGGGAGAAGAGGTGGAGCACTGTGCAACACACCCTGTCTCCGGAAGGAGGCCCAGAAAGGGCCCACTGGACCCCCCGAGGGAGCAGGAGGCAACTCCACGAACCAGGCTGGGCAAATGAAGACCCTGAGCCACTCACTCTCATCTCCATACCCCCCTGAAAAATCTTTCCTATTGATTCCTGCAGAGCTCTGGACCTCCCTGTAGGCCACAGGAATTGGGTCACAGTCAGGAAAGACCAGAATGTGGGGAATTCCAAGAGGTGGGGGCGGTGGGGAAAAGCCTTGAAATTCTCTCAAAGTTCCTTGGGCCTGGGTCAGTGGGCATCGGCCCCAAGCCGTGCAGCGTTGGTCATGTTGGGCCAGACCTCACTCTGTCCCCTGCTCATTTGGGCACAGGGACCTCCTCCCCGTGGGCAGATGTACCAGCTGCCAGGCCTTTGGAGGAGGTGGGTGTCATTTCTGGTCCAGTGCCCAGGGAACCGCTAACAAAGATGCTATAATAAGGGGAGGGGGAGGTACCCAGCCCCTTTGCCCAGCTCTGTGAGCAGACAGGAGAAACTATTTTTATCCCGCTTTGCTGCTGACAGACCTGGCTTTCTGCTCAGCTGGCTGGAGCTGATTCTCGAGGCCCGAGGCCCTGGCACAGCAAGAAGCAGCTCTAAATATACCCATACAGCAGCCCCTCCAGCCCCCACCACCCAGCAGGGCCCAGCCCTCCTCAGGAAAGTGGGCCACCTGGGAAGCTGGCCCACCACCAGGCCCCTGTCTTTTTCTGCCCATTTTAGGACAGAGAGGTGAGGCTGAGGCTAGGAATTCCCTGGAGAAAGTTTGGCACCTTGGGAGTCTGGGAGAGACTGGGGAAAGGAGTCCTGGACTGAAAAAAAGGAAAGAAAAGGAGGCCAACCCAGCTCTGATGAGAACTTGTTTTGTGACCTGAGGTGGGTCAAGGCCTTTGTCTGGGCTTCAGCTTCTGCAGAACAAGGGCATGGAGGGAAGTGACCTTAGACATGAGCTAATGTGCACAAAGCATTTAGCAGGATGCCTTGCACCAAGTAAGTGCTCAGTAAGTGATAGGCATTACTGTTATTAAGTATGATTTACAAATATTTACAAGAGGCTGAAGCATTTTCCACAACAGCTTCTCCATGCCCCCACCACCCCGTGCCCCCACCCACCCCGCCCCAGGCTAACTAGGGAGCGTTTGAGGAAACCCACCACCCCTTCCCCTACCAATTGAAGATCTCTTCCCCAGCAAGTCTCCATGCCCTCTCTGGTGTTTTGGAAAAAACACAGGCCTTGGAGGGTTTCAAACCTGCCGCCTCCCTCTCAGTGACCTTGGGCAAATCCTCTCCCCTCTCTGGGCCTCTGGGCACAGGGCAATGTCTGGCTCACAGGGAGGCTGGTGCTAGTTGGAAGCACCAGCAGTAGCAGTAGCAGTATTTATTACACATCCCCCTCCATCCCCGCAGGGGGTCAGGCAGCTAAATGAGACAGTGTCTGCAGAGGCCCCAGCACCTTAGTTCTCATAAATTTCCCTTTCACCACTCCTTTGAGTACCGATTTTTAAAAAGACAGATTCTGGACCTTCAGTCTAAAATATCAAGACTCTTGGGCAGGGAAAACCAAAGTCATTTCCAGGTGACATGTGCACATCTCCAAAGTATTTCTGGGCCCTCCCCATATCCCTACATGACAGGGGTGGCTCTGGTCCACATTCCTCAAATGGAGGATTTGAGCCCAGATAAGTTATGTGACTTACCCAAGGTCACATGGCTACGGCCTGAATTCAAGGGCTAGGATGAGAGATCTCATCTGAGATTCTCTTTTCTCTGAATCCCAGCTCATCCCTCTCTCTGTGGGAACCCAAACAAGAGTCCTGTCTCACCCTGTCAGTTGCAGGATAGGTATCTCAGCCTTCTATAGTCACTCTTAGGGCAGAGGAAGGTACCTGTCTGGGTTCCATGCATTAGGTTAAAGTATGGCTTTTAGTGTCCTAAAGGAGTCTCCAGGGTTGAGGCTCAGAGAGGGGAGGTGGTTTGCTCAAGGTCACACAGCAGCCTAAGACACCCATGTGTATCTCCTACTCTCTGGCAGATTAGAAGGATATATCACCAGGAAACACATTCAACAATAATAACAGCTCAAGAGGGCAGCTATTATGTGTCAGGCATTGTACTAAGCACTTTACATGCATTCATTTATTCAACCTTATTATGAACTCCCTTATACAGGTGTGGCAGAAAGATGTTAAGTAACTTGCCCAAGGTTGCCTAGGGAGATGTCTGTGAATCTGAGGAAAACGGGGTGGAATTGGAGGAGCTGGGAGTGGAGGGGACAAAGAGCATCATGGAGGGACTGATTCAGCCATGATGCAGAAAGGGTCTTTAGACCATTCCAGACAATCTTTGTCATGTATAGATTCCGCCCAGAAAGGTTAAGCAACCTGGCCACAGTCACAAAGCAAGTTAGAACCACTTTCTCCTAACATGACCACACAAACTCTCATAGGATGCTCTCAACCCATGCCAAAATCCACTGACGGGGTGTCTGGTCTGGGCTCACAATTCCTCTCCTGAAGACAATTCTGCAGCCCTCCCTAGGCAAATGAGCAGCCTTTGTTAAAGGCACCCCTATTTCTTTATAAAGAGCTCCTTGCAACAGGAGTAAAGTCAACAGTGCTGAGGGCCACCAGCAGAGGGCGCCATGGGCAGAGCACCCCATTGAGAACGCTCTGGTTCACTGATGGAGCTCCTACTATGCACCAGATATTTTCCCATCAGAACGTGAAACAGAAATTACACATCCTGGGTGAGGAAACAGAGGCCCAGAGAGGAGCAGCAAGATGTGTTGGGGCAGATGCCAAGAAAGCTGCAGCACAGAAACCCATCCGGGGAGATTGTTATTATTGTTCATAATAACAGCCAACATGCGTGGTGGATTTAAAATGTGCCAGCCACTGAGCTGGAATCCTGGCTCTAACTTATCAGCTGCACAATCTTAGGCTTGTTACTTAACTTCCTTGTGCCTTGGTTTCCTCTTCTATAAAAGGGTACCACCTTGTGTGTCATGGGGGTAGAATGCTTTCACGTGTGGAAAGCCCTTGTAAGAGTGCCTGACACAGGAGTGCTCTGAGAGTGCTGGTTATCATTTGTTTATATACTGTTTACTGGCAGACCCCTTACTGAAACGGTAGAGTCACACAGAGGCCAAATCGTTTGGCCAAGGTCACACCGCTGGGAATGGTAGAGCCAAAACAATCCAGGCCGTCTGGCACCAAAGTTTTACTCTTATCCAATATGTCATCCTTTAATAATAGAACATGCACAGCACTGGTTACACGATCAGTCACCCCTCCAGATAAATCCCATTTAAAAAAAAAAAAAGGACCCGAAGCACAACCCACCCAAAGGCACTCAGCTGGAATCTGTGTTGGAGAACCAAATCACCCTTCCCCTTCCATGGCCCCAGACACATGAGATGCAGACCTGCCCTGAGACCAGGTGAATAGGACTGTCTATACCGGGTCCTGCTAGGCTGGGGAGTGAGGCTGGCCTCGCAAATCATCATCACTCATTCCACAAATACTTATTAAGTGCCCGCTAGCTAGGGCCCTGGGAATGGGAGGTGGACAGCTCAGCCACAGCCCCCTCCTGGAGGACCTCCCAGTATGTGGGAAACCAAGGGGGCAGTGGATTCCAGTCCTTGCTCCACCCCTGGAGCAAGTGCCATCACCACACTGTCCCTCAGTTTCCTTATCTGTGATGAGAGTAGTTTTGTGATGATTCAGTGAGATGATGGGAGCGAAGCGCTTAGCACAGAGCCTGGTGCACACAGTAAGTGCTCAATGAATATTAGCTATTATTATCATCACCAGGAATTACAACGTGAGGAAATACAGAAGGAGACGGAGGGGGGTCTGGGAGTGCCTGACGGGTATTTAACTCAGTCTGAAACAACACTCCTGAACGTTCTGGGACCTGAGTACCAGGCCTGGTTCCCGGAGTGGGAAGCAGGGGGACCTCCAGACCACAGGCAGATGGGACGGGAGACATAGGGTGCGGAGAGGCTGGGCATCTCCTCTCCCCAGATTAAAAAATTGCCACTATCACTATCCTCCTTTACATCCAACCACAGAGCCCCCCGCTTCCGAGTCATCCACTTCCATAATCCACAATGACTTCTGTGTGCAGAGGGCCCTGTGCTGGCTGCTGAAGAGACAGAGGTAAAAATAAGGGCACACCCTTGCCTTCGGGGGCACACAGACTTCACCCTGTGTCCATCCCAAACGCCAGATGAGAGGCAAAGGCCTGGAGGCTGAATCAGCCAGGCTGTGTGAGAAACGAAAGCTGACCAGAGTACGCAGCTAAAAGTCTGAACATCTTGAACCCTGTTTCCCCTTACAAAACCCTCTTCCACCTGCTCACTTCAGTGAAGGAGGCTAGGGGAGGAGGGAAGGAGGAGTGGTTACAGGTCTCAGGGGTCACCAGGAGAAGGTCAAATCCCACTCCCCAGCTGGGAAACCTCCCAAACGGACCTAACTTTCATTGTTCTGTGGAATCACAGAACAATGGAATCACTTGCCCATCAAGTGCCAGGATGAAAAGTTTGTCTGCCAGAAACTCTCCAGGGAGCCCAGCCCCCAGGGTCTCAGGGAAGGTGCAAGGACCAGCCTAGGCCATGGGAGGCAGAGGCAAATCAGAATGGCCCCTGCCCATGAGAATCCCCTATGGAATCCCCTGGGAGACCCCAGCCTGCCCACCCACCAATCACTCAAACCCTTGGCAGACAGGATTCCTGGTCCAACTCCAGCTAAGTGGGAGGAGGAGGGGGAGGGGAATTCTCACTGCGGACTTCCGACGACTTCTAGAGCAGGCTTGGGAGCAGGTGCGAGGAAGTCCCCTTTCTGTAGCACCTATTACATGCCACAAACTTGACCCCTGTTAAATGCTCCAGCAACCCTGGCAGGTGGGTCTAACTGGATTGTGATTCCTTCATGCAACATCTATTCATCGCACACCTACTTTGAGCCAGGCATGTGCTGGGCACACAGATCCAACCATGGGGAGCTCACAGTGTGGTGGGGGAGGAGACTATCTCCAAGCAAGTAAAAAGCATAATTATAATAGCTAACATTTATATAGCAATTACTGTATGCTCCCCCACCTTTGTTAATTTCCTTACACATCAAATGGGGATTACAATAGTGCCGACTTCCTTGGGTCTGTGACGATTAGAGTTAACATGTGTAAAGCACCGAGGCAGAGTCTGGCAAACAGTAAGAGCTTAACACACGCTTATTATCGTCACTTTACTCAGTCCTTCCAACGACCCTGGAAGGAGGTGTCCAATCACAAGCTCCATTTTGCAGATGAGAAAACTGAGATCCAGAGAAGTTACAGGACTGCAATGGCAGCATGTTGTTGGAATAGAGACAGCGTGGGCTTCAGGGTCACACCGGCAAGGGCTCCATCACTTCCTGACTGTAAGGTTAGACTGCTGCATCTCTCTGTGCCTCAGTTTCTCTACCTGTAGAGTGGGTATTACAAGACCATCACTCCGCGGTTGTGAGCACTTGACAGCGAAGGTACGCTCTGTACAACCGTGCTGGCCCCATGCTCCGCGGGTTGGGGTGGCGGCTATTTGCACTGCCGTCGATGGAGGAAGGAATTGAACCCAGGCTGCCTGACAGGAAGAGCTGAGGTGCAGGTCGGAGACCACCACTGTCGGAGCTGCCACAGGGGCGCCAAGCTGGAAGGCGCAAAGGGGGACCCGCTCAAAGCGGGAAACCCTCTTCGGCGCCTCTTCTCACCGCCCCTCCACTTCTCGCCCCCTCCAGGGTACGCCCCGCACTGCCTGCCCCCGAGCAGCTACGATGCGGACCAGAAGCCGGGCCTGGAGCTGGCCCCGGCCGAGCCCGCGTACCCGCCGGCGGCGCCGGAGGAGTACAGCGACCCCGAAAGCCCGCAGTCGAGCCTGTCGGCGCGCTACTTCCGAGGGGAGGCGGCAGTGACCGACAGCTACTCCATGGACGCCTTCTTCATCTCGGACGGGCGCTCGCGGCGGCGGCGGGGCGGGGGCGGCGGGGACGCGGGGGGCTCGGGAGACGCGGGGGGCGCCGGGGGACGCGCGGGGCGCGCGGGGGCGCAGGCGGGCGGCGGGCACCGGCACGCGTGCGCCGAGTGCGGCAAGACCTACGCCACGTCGTCGAACCTGAGCCGCCACAAGCAGACGCACCGCAGCCTGGACAGCCAGCTGGCGCGCAAGTGCCCGACGTGCGGCAAGGCCTACGTGTCCATGCCCGCGCTCGCCATGCACGTGCTCACGCACAACCTGCGCCACAAGTGCGGCGTGTGCGGCAAGGCCTTCTCGCGGCCCTGGCTGCTGCAGGGCCACATGCGCTCGCACACCGGCGAGAAGCCGTTCGGCTGCGCGCACTGCGGCAAGGCCTTCGCCGACCGCTCCAACCTGCGCGCGCACATGCAGACGCACTCGGCCTTCAAGCATTACCGCTGCCGCCAGTGCGACAAGAGCTTCGCGCTCAAGTCCTACCTCCACAAGCACTGCGAGGCAGCCTGCGTCAAGGGGGCCGAGCCGCCCCCGCCGACCCCCGCCGGCCCGGCCAGCTGAGCCTTCCGCCTCGCCCTCGCGCCCGGAACTCGCTCTCCACGCGCCCCGGGCCCCCTACCTGCGCCCGCAGCGCCCTCGCCCACCCCCGGCTGCGTTTCCCTGCCCATGACCCTCTCGTGGGGACCCCCGGCCCGGCCCGGAACTTTTCTCTCCAACCCCCAAACCCACGACTCACTTCCAGCACCGTCTTCCCCAGCGTCCCCCGACCCACTTCATCCTTTCCGGCCATCCCTCGGACCTTGACCCCCCTGTCCGCGCCTTCAAGGCTCCCAACTCAGGCACCAGGTCCGCACCTCTCCCGCGCCCCAGAGCCGGAAATTTCTCCCTCCCAGACCCCGCGCTGCTCTTCTAACTTCTAGATCTTTTCTCTCGCTTCTCAGCTGAATCTCTCTGACCATTCCTCTATTGGAGCCCCCAGTGAAAGCCGCAAACCTATACCCTTGACGCCCATACCTGCCTCAGTTTCCCCATCCATACCTGGACGCAGGCCCTGCCGCCCTGAGACCACAATCCAACCCCAGACCATCCCTCTGGCCTCTGCTGAATCTCCCAGAGTGTGTCCATCTGGGGATCTAATCTTCACCCTTCTTGAAGTCTCCAATCTGTCCCTGATCCCATCCATGCTCAGGCCTTAGGTCCGGCCATTCACACACACACACACACACACACACACACACCCCACTCCCACACACATTTCCTACTGTCTTCAGTCCATGGGGATCTCATCACCCACTCCCAGCCCCAGCTCCAGCTGCCCTCACCTCTCTAGCAGCTCTCACCCCTCTGAGTCTACCTAACCTGGAGGGGGATTGAGGAGCACTTCAGGGCCCTGCCCCCTAATGTAACCCCTCTCTCACCCCGGCACAACCTGGGCTTCCACAGTCTGGAGCTGCCCTACCCCCAGATTCTCTGAGCACTTTCCCCCATCCCCAGGGCCACAGATCCCCTTCCTTACTTGTTGGGGGGAGGTCTGGAGCACCTCGCCAATGCCCTTCCCCCATCCGGCTGGGTCCTTCCAGTTATTTATTTGTGTATTTATTTATTTATCTATTTATTATTCTATTTAATCTCTTGGCCTCACCCAGGGACCGTCTGGCTTCCCCAGCTGGACTGGGAGGTCAGGAAGCCAGGCAAGGAGAGGGACAGCACAGGCCACAGAGGGCTGCCCCCACCACACACACCCCCGCGTCTCGGGAGAAACCCACCCTCTTCAGAGCCTGCACTCGCTAAGGAAGGGGACTCGAGAATGGGGGGGCAGCTTGCTGACCCTCAACTGGGGGGGTGAGGGAGCATCAGGAGGTCCAGGCGTGGGGCAGGTCCCCACCTTCCTGAACCTTCCCCTGCCACTCCAGGCGGCCCGGAGAGAGGAGCCTCCTCGATTTGTTTCCTGTTTATTCCTCTTCCCGAGGGACCCCAGGTTCCAGGGACCGACTGAGCCCCGGACCCGCTGGGGCCTCTGGCCTGCTCCCCGGGAGGGGCGCTCTCTCCCGGCCATGTCTATGCAACTCTCCCGGACAGAGGGGCCGGGCTGCCAGCCACCCGCCCGTTGGCCGCCACTACCTCCTCCGCTGCGCTTTTGCATGCCCGGGCGAGGACCGAAGCACACACCTCCACGCGCACGGGCCCTGGCCCCCTCCGCTTTAAGCACACGCCTCTGCCCCATTGGTCTGCACCCAGCTTGGGGGCAGGAGTCCTGGACTCTCAGATCCTCCTCTCCCCTCCTCTTAGCCACAAAAGAGGGGGGAGACTGGAGGCACCCCTGCAGCAGGGGCACTTCCCTAGGGCTCCAGAGGGGTGAATGGGCCTTTGCTCAGCTCCAGGCCCAGCGGGAAGGGAGGCTGCAGGGATGGTGGGAGGGAGAGGGGTAGCAGAAGCAATTATGGAGGTTGTTGACCCTGTAAATAGGAACTTCTGACAGCAATAATTTTCCATGCATGCTAAGCCTTTTGGCCATATTTTGTATGAGCGCTTGGCGCTCCTCCTCCGTCCTATCCCAGCTCACCCCCAAACCCCCATGCCTTCCCCACCTCCAGCAGTATTACTTGTAACGCAATTCAGGGATATTAAAGGGACTTTGGCCACTCACCATCGCCTCTAGACCTTCTGATTGGAGCAAGGGGTGGGGATGAAGGGGGGGATGAGAAGAAGGGGAGGGCATCTGAGAGATACTACTTTTCCACTCCATTTTCCTCTCTGTAGCCTGACCAGCCTGTAGCTGCCACCAAGGGTCACACAGCCCCAAGGGTCCCTTGGCATTTACAAGTTCTCAGGCATCCTCAATCCTTAATACTCCTCAAACAAGGGTTTAAAAACCAGATTAATAACATGTGAGTGAAGCCAGTTGCCTTAAGACATTAGGGAAGGTGAAGCCTGTGACTAATTGGAAAGAGTGTCTCACCTTAGAGAAATAGGATTCAAATTAACTGCACCTACTGAACAGTTAAAACTGTGGTCCACATGTGTCTGTTGACAGCCAGTTTACAACCCCTATAATCTTCCCCAGTTCACCCCCTACTGCTCTGCCTAGTCATACATGGTCACATATTCAGTGAGTGGAAGCAGGCAAAAAGGTTGACTTTGGCTCAGCTGGAAAGTTGTCCAAAAACAGTGACTTGCCCCTAGAGCTTCTGAGCTGCCTGTCACCAAAAGTGTTCAAGGCAACCAATCCATCATCCTCGATAGCTGCCTTAGTGATCCTTCAAGATTCAAATCTGTCTCACCTTACTAAAAACTTCACTGGGGACCACCAACCCCTGCCACCTACCCTCAACTCAGACTTACCAAGAAGCATAACCTGCATGCTTTGAGGGATGGATGCCAGGGAATGGGATGGGGAAGCTGCAGGCTAGAATCTGCCTCCTCTGGGGCCTCTTTGTCAGTTTCCTCCTGTGTAAGCAGTGCACTCAGTTTGTAGACTGCCTCCCTGGTGCCTGTCCGCCTTCCCTTCACAACCTCTGGACAAGCAGCTGCATCCTGAGCAATGTGCTAGCTGTTTTCGACAGCAGCAGTTGTGGGAACCTCCCTGCAACTCTGCAAAATCTCCAGTGGTTTCTTTTTTTTTTTTTTTTTTTGAGACAGAGTCTTGCTGTGTCGCCCAGGCTGGAGTGCAGTGATGCAATCTCAGCTCACTGCAACTTCTGCCTTCTGGGTTCAAGCAGTTCTCCTGCCTCAGCCTCCCAAGTAGCTGGAACTACAGGCATGTGCCACCACGCCCGGCTAATTTGTTTTGTTTTTTTGTTTTTTTTTTTGTTTTTGAGATGGAGTCTCGCTGCCTTGCCAGGCTGCAGTGGTGTGAGCTTGGCTCACTGCAACCTCCGCCTCCTGGGTTCAGGCAATTCTCCTGCCTCAGCCTCCCAAGTAGCTGGGACTACAGGCATGTGCCACCATGCCCAGCTAATTTTTCTATTTTTGGTAGAGACAGGGTTTCACCATGTTGGCCAGGATTGTCCCGATCTCTTGACCTTGTGATCCGCGCACCTCGGCCTCTCCAAGTGCTGGGATTACAGGCGTGAGCCCCCGCGTCCAGCCAATTTTTGTATTTTTAGTAGAGACAGGTTTTCGCCATGTTGGCCAGGCTGGTCTCGAACTCCTTGCCTCAAGTGATCTGCCTGCCTCGCCAGTGGGGTTTTGAGAAACCCAGGCATCTGCTGCATCCCTTAACCACCCACATACACTGCCCGTGACTGGCTGTTGGATCCATTATGTTTGTTTTAGGTGCCAGGAACAGAAACCACTCTAGACAGGATTTTATAAACAAGTATTAAATTCCTTTGAAGGAGAAAGGATTTAATACTTCAATAATTGGCTGCTGACAAAATTTGTGGAAGGGCTGAAGTGAGCCATCTGCTGGACCCCAGAACCCCACTGCAGAACTGCTGCCATTGAGACAGCACCTGCCTCTTCCACAGTCAGTGGTGGGAGAGGGTGCGGAGTGGGGGTTGGTGGTGGTCAATAGGGTGCACTGGAACTATTGAGATAAAGAACACCGCATCATAGGTGCAAGCCACGGATCAGCAGGCCCTTGCCACTGCCTCTATAACTATCTCCTGTCTCCCACTGTGCTGGTGGCACAATGCTGGAACACTGCTACAGAAAATCTTAACACCTCCAAGACAATCTTGACAGTAGCAAGAGTCAAAAGATGGAAGATGGCCCCGGCCCACCTCTGCCATCCATGTCTCATGAAAGTACATCTAACTGGTAGAACTTAATTCCCTGTTAGTATCTTTGCTGCAAAGAGATCTGAGAAATAGAGTTTTTAACTCTCCAACTATGCAATCTAGAAGGCACCCTAGAGGGAGGTGGGAAAGAATGCTGGGTCTCCATCAGCCATATCCAGCCCAGTTATGTGGGTCCAATAACCATTCCACCCCACCCCTCTCTCCTGGATTAGCAACCATGCAATCTGGGGACTGAACGTCAGCTTAAGAGGTAGTCTTTACTGGTCTAAGAATACTAACATCTCCCATCGTTCAGAAATGGGCACATGACCCAATTCTGGCCAATGAGACTTAAGGAGAGGGTTGCTGGAAGGGTATGGAAAACTTTGCTGCTTCCTTTTTCTTAAGAGGAAAGGAAGTCCAGTTCCTCTTCCCCTCCAATGTGAACAGAAAAGCATGTCATCTTGTGACCATGAAATGAACTGGCCTTAACATGAAGCCCACACCACAGATGGCAATGCAGGGACATGGAAAAAGCCTGTGTCCTTTATGACATCAGGGAGCCAATGAAAAAACCACCCTGAATCCCACTCATGGTGCTTGCTGCCTGTGGACTTCTGTTTACTTGAACATACCTGAAGACATGAGTTTACTCTTTCAGTCAGTTGAATCAGGTTCCTGTTATCTGCAGTCCAAAGTGCCTCAACTGGCAGATGGATCCAGTCTGCTTTTTATGACATCCTCGAAGAGCTTCGAGACCTCCATGACAAGACATGACTGTCTGGTTCTCTTACTTGTCTGGCTGCTCCACCTAGCAGCTTTGCAGACTCGCCTACCTATACCCAAGGAAGGAACCAACTTTCTGTTCCTGTATACTCTCCTAAAGCAATCTAATTACACTCGTGGGTTCAATTTCTACCTACATGAGATGACCCATACACTAACATTTTCAATTCCAGCCTCCTCTCTGAGCTGCAAATCTGTATCTGCCTGCAGGCCACCTCCACTTGGATATCCCAAAAGCACCAGAGACCAGCCCAGGTCTGAAGCCGTGATTTGCTTCTCCTCTGGGGCATCCCACGTCTGTGAATGACACCAGCACCCATCCAGTCCTGCAGTCACAAAGCCCAGAGGTCATCTCTCTCACCTCTGTCTCCCCACCCTACCACCTAATCCACCAGGTCCTGCCAATTTTTCCTCTCCATCTTCTCAGTCTCCACCTTGGTCCAGAGCCACCATCATCTCTTATCTAGACAACTGTACCAGCCTTCTCCCTGGTCTCCTTGGATCCATTCTGCCTCCCTGGCCTCCCTCCCTCTATCCACAGCAGCCACAGGGATCTTTCAAAAGTGCAGATCAGATCATGGCTGTCTTAGTCTGTGTAGGCTGCTGTAACAAACTACCGTAGAATAGGTGATTTATAAACAACAGAAATGTATTTCGCACAGTTCTGGAGACTGAGAAGTCCTAGATCCAAGGGCCAGCAGATTCAACGTCAGGTAAGGACCTGATTCCTGGTTCCACAATCTTCTCATCGTGTCCTCACATGGTAGAAGGGGTGAGGGAGCTCTCCAGGATCTCTTTTATAAAGTCACTAATTGCATTAATGAGGGCTCTGCCTTCATGACCTAGTCACCTCCCAAAAGCCCACCTCCTAATACCATCATATTGGGGGTTAGGATTTTAACATGAATTTTGGAGAAACACAAACATTCAGTCTATAGCATTCTGCCTCCGTCCCCATCCCCCGCCAAATTCACATCCTTCTCACATGCAAAATACATTCATTCCTTACATTCCAACAGCCCCAAAAGCCTTAACTCATTCCAGCATTAACTCTGAAGTCTAAAATCCAAAGTTTTATTATCTAAGTGTCATCTAAGTCAGATATGGCTGAGACTCAAGGTGCGATGCATCCTGGGGCAAATTGTTCTCCAGCTGTGAGCCTGTGAAATCAAGCAAGTTATCTGCTTCCAAAATACAATGGTGAGACAGGCATAGGATAGACCATTCCAAAAGGGAGAAATAGGAAAGAAGAAAGGAATAGCAGATCCAAATTACATCCAAACTACAAGGCAAACTCCATGAGATCTTAAGACTCAAGAAAAATCATTTTTAGTTCATTAAATGCTCTGCTTCCAGGCCCACTGAGGCAGCCTTCCAGATCCACAATGGTGGTGGTCCCACCCTCTGTACCCTCTGGGGTGGTGGTCCTGTCCCTCCAGCTCTATCCAGCAGAAGTCATGTTCCCAGGGCTCTGGGTAGCCCCACACCAACAGCTCTGGGCAGCTCTTCCTCCATGGCTTTGGACAGAGGCCCTCTAACCTGCTGAATGCAAGGCGATGCTCCCGACTTTTGAAAGCAAGGAGATAGCCTTGATGATCTCTGAATTGCCTTCAGGGTCATTCTTCCCTTGTCTTGAAGAATAGTTTGCATTCTGGTCTTGTCCTGAAAAATCCAAGAAGTCAAACAGCCTTCCTCCATCCCTTCCCATCTCCTTCCCCTTCAATTCAAGATGGCAGTTTTCCTGCTGGGATGGCTGATTAAATTCATAACCATTACAGTCTCCTTATGGAGACTACGGTGTTTTCTCCCAAACATTCTTTCTCATTCTTTGCAATATGGATAGGCTGAAAATTTTTCAAATCTTTACGTTTTGCTTCCTATTTGCTTAAAAGTCACATCTTTAGCTCATTTCTTTCTGCTTCTATTTTACTGTAAGCAGTCAGGAGGAGCCAAGCCACAGCTTCAACACTTTGCTTAGAAATAGCTTTAGCTAAATATTCCGTTTCATTGCTCACAAGTTCTACCTCCTATAAAACACTAGAATATGGACATAATTCAGCCAAGTTCTTTGCCATTTTATAACAAGATGGCCTTTTTTCCATTGTCCAATAATACCTTCCTCATTTCCTCATCCAAATGGCCTTTTTCATCTGTATTTCTACCAACACTCTGTTCAGGATTCCTTAGTTATTATCAGGTTCCTGATTTTAAAAATTTGAAGTTTTCTTTACAGTTCTACTGCACTCCAGCCTGGGTGACAAAGTGAGACCCTGTCTCAAAAGAAAGAAAAAGGACACAAATCTCATTCATGAGGGCTCTACCCCCATGAACCCCATGACATAATCACTTCCCAAAGGCCCACCTCCCAACACCATCACCTGGAGGTTGGGATTTCAACATATGAATGTTGGGGAGATACAAAGTCACCTTGATCTTGGATTTCTCAGCCCCTAAAACTGTAAGAGAAAAATTTCTGTTGTTTATAAGCCACCCAGTCTATGGTATTGCTATGGCAGCCAAAAAGGACTAAAACACTTCCTCAGAACCACATGCCATTCTTTTGCAGCACCCACTACCAATGTATACTTTCCATTAACCAGTGTGATTATGTGGTCATTATCTGAATCCTCCACTACACTGTAAGCCTCATAATGCAGAGATTGGTAGTGTCTTTTTGCTGATCACTAAATCCCCTAGGTCTAGCCTAGCCAATAGCAGGTGACCAGTAATTATCTTTAAATGAACTCCATACCTTTAAGTCATTATAATAAATAATGGCGGCTTATGCTTTTAAGAAAGTCTGTGTCCCCCAATGCCATAGCTGGCTTGTTCATATGTAGGCATCTGACTAGAACTTGGAAATTTTCTCTCTCTCCCTGTCTCTGTGCCATAAGGCCTGTAACTTGAGAGCTGTGGCCCCGATTGCTAGCTACTTGTCAATCTCTATTCTTCCTCAGTAGGAGAACTCCAGTTTTAGCTCAGCACATTACCGCTACGGATGAAGACAACATATCCGGCTGCCCTTGCAGCCAGGGGTGGCCATGTGACCAATTTCTAGTCAATGACATGCAAAGGGAAGTGTTATACAAAACTTCTGAGATAGCATCCTAAAAAGGGGAAGGGTCACATCCTTTGCCTTTCCATTTCTCCACCTCTTTCCAGGGTGGAATTTGGATGAGACGGCTGGCACGTCAGCAGCAATCCTGAATAGGAGGTGATCCTGAGAATGAAAACTCTGCTGGAAAATGATGGAGCGGAAAGATAGAAAGGGCCTATGCCACTAGTGACCATGGAGCAGCCATCCCAGCCATGGACTGCCTACCTCGACTTTTTTTTTTTTTAAAGAGGAAACACTTTAAGTTGTATTAAGTCTCTCTTGTCAGGTTTCCCTTATTTGAAGCCAAATATCATCGCTGTTGACAGTCATGTTCCTGACATGTAGAGATAATCCCTCTGCTGAGTGAGGGCAGAGAAAAGAAATCTCTCAACTTACTTTCCCCTGAGGCTCCGCTTCACCTCAGTCACGGGAATAGCCAAGCATCCCCCTTTTCATTAAGCTAATTCACTTTGGCTTTCTGTCACTTGCAAACAAAAGTCTTGACTAATACATCAAGATTAGTCTGAAAGTGAAGACACGGAGAGACGTTCAAGCTCTGTTATAATTTAAAATGCAGTCAAACAGCAAACATTTACTGAGCACTTATAATGTGTTGTGCACTGCTTTAAGGACCTCACCTAACACCATCTCTCTTCACTCTTCCAACATCCCTGTGAATTAGGTGACATTATGTCCGTTTTTCAGATTAGGAAACAGGCACAGACAGGTGACTGGCCCAAGCTCACACATCTAATAAAATAGTGCAATTTTAACCCAGGCAAGGTACAGAACTATAGGGGATGACCCAGTATCAAGTTTCCCTTTTGTTTTAGTTTTGGTTCCCTGATAGCAAGTCTGAGACTTGAGTGTAAGTCGTTTATGTGGGAGGTGATCCCTGGAAGCAGAAGTAAGGGGTGGGAGGAATGGGACAGAGGGTGTGTTAGTGAAGTCAGTTGTAGCAATAGGGCTGAGTACTTCTGGTCTCTGAGAAGGTTCCAGAAAGATCTGAATGGTCTAGAACACCTCTCTGAATCGTCCACCTGTGACAGTACAAGACTGGCATTTACTCACCGGCTCCTGCCCCCATTAGTGAATGGCCTGGCACCTCTGGAATGGGCAGAGCTCCCACAGGGATGCTCCATCTATCAAATGGGGATGGAGATAACAGACTCGTCTCATAAAGCTGTTGGGTTCCATGAGTTAATGTATGTAAAGCGCATCAAACCATGCTGGGCACATGGAAAGCACTCAGTAATGTATGCTGTGTATGACCTGAGGGAATTGCGTTCCATGCAGAGGGAACAGCAAATGTAAAGGGCCTGAGGCCAGGACACATTCGCTGTGGAGGAGGCACAGCAAGGAGGCCAGTGTGACTAGAGTTGACTCCAGGGCTCGAGGAGTGGAAGGTCAGAAGGTGTGAGCCACTGCATCCAGCCAGGAAAGGTTTCTCCACTCTTAAAAAGAGGCTCGAAGGGATGTCCCAACTTCCACTTGTGGACATTCGCATGAAATGACGTGATGTTTTGAGCTACAGTAGCCATCTTGGGACCATGAGGGGCACACCGCAGGATAACAGAACACCAAGGATGATGGCACAAAAGGATAGACAGAACCAGGGTCTTTTTTTTTTTTTTTCTGAGAGAGTCTCACTCTGTCACCCAGGCTGTAGTGCAACAGCATGATCTCAGCTCACTGCAACCTCTGCCTCTCGGTTTCAAGCAATTCTCCTGTCTCAGCCTCTGGAGTAACTGGGACTACAGGCGCGCGCCACCATGCCTGCCTAATTTTTGTACTTTTGGTAGAGACAGGGTTTCACTATGTTGGCTAGGCTGGTCTCGAACTCCTGGCCTCAAGTGATTCGCCTGTGTCAGCCTTCCAAAGTGCTGGGATTACAGGTGTGAGCCACCGGGCCCAGCCAGAACTGGAGTCTTTGGTCACATTGTTCAACAGCCTCTTTACCAACCTTGGACATACCTACCTCCAAACATTTTATTATGTGAGAAAACAAACCTTCTTATTGCTTAAGCCATTTTGAATTGGGCCACAGATATCTTAACACAGAGAATTTGATACCAGGAAATGAGGCCTCCCTGGGTACACCATGATGAAAGAATCAGGCCAGAGCTCCACTTTTCCACTCTAGAAACTGTTATCCTGCCATTCTTACTTCCTGTAATGAGGAAGATGTTTTAGAAGGGATAACTTCCCTCTTGATGAAATTCTCTAATTCTGAATAATTCTGGGGCTGAGGTGTGGGTGTCAGTTCTACTTCTTGAAATAAAGTATCATTTAGGTGCGCACGGGAATTACGTTTCGAAAGGGAAAGGCTCGAGTCTTGGTCTCAGTGTTCTAAGGTTTTGTGAGAGACTAAGAACCCAAAATAAATGATCTTCAACAGCAAAATGGATGTTATGCAATTCACAGAGCACTATGAGCACTCTCTCAATTCACACAACTTTGAGTGATGGGCAGCATGACTTCATTTTACAGACGGGGTTCAGAAAGTGTCAGCAACTGGTGGAAGGCAAAGTAGAAACTCCTGGCTCCCTCCTTCGTCTCCAGTTTTCTCCAGCTGGCAGGGTAAGTATGCATTTCTCCATGTTCGTGCCATTCAGGTTGAGAAGGAAGACAAGCAAACCAGACATGCTTGTCTTCGACCGAGTCTGGGATCGTCCACCTTCCTGCTTGGAGTTGGTGGTTAAGTGGCCCCACAGTTTGGACTCGTGTGACCTGACTTTCATTTCAGCTGACCTTGAACAGCGGGTCTATAACTGCACCTACTTCCAGCAGTGTTGTAATGACACAAACAGACAGTGTGGAACTTGAAGGCTAGGCCCACACATTGTCAGCGCGACTCCTGAGGGCTCCGTGTGGCAGTCACTGTTGCTGAACCAAGGCAGCCGACGGTGGGGTAGAAAGCGGACTCTGGAGCCAGGCTACCTGGATTTGAACGCGGATTCGGCCACTTACTAGTTCCATGATCTTGGGTAAATCACTTCAACCTGTGTCTCAGTCTCCTCTTCTGTAAAATGGGAATAACAATCACACCTTCCTTGCAGGGTTGTTTTAAGGTTTAGATACGTTAATACACGTGCAAAATGTTCGGAACGACTCCAGACACAGCCAGCGCCAGACTGGAAGTGGAGCCGTCGGTGGGGATCATAACCTCGCTGGCTAGGAACCCCAGCAGCGGGGCAGCAGCGCACCGCGGGCTTTGCCGACTCATCCCGGCTGGGCAGGTCCGCCGCGCTCCCCGCCCCCGCCCCCGCCCCCGCCCCCACGGCCTAAGTCAGCCCCGCCGGTGCGTCACCCGCGCCCCTCCCGCCCCGCGACCTGCAAACTCACCCTGAGTCAGCCCGCCCGGGCGTTTCCACTCCCCGGGCGTTTCCACTCCCCGGGCGTTTCCACTCCCCGGACGCCGCGCGGCGGAGGGGAGGCGAGAGGCGCCCCCCGGTGGAGAGCCGGAGCCCCGCGCGAGTCTGGCCGCACCTGGCGAGCGGAGCCGGAGTCGGGCTGGGGACCGCGGGGTTGAGGCCGGACCACGGCGGGGTCGGGGGAGAATCGCGCGCCGCCCTGGCACGGCCCCCCCCCCGGCTGCGCGGAATGGTATGGCCCGGCCGGAGTTAAGGCCGGGGGAGGCGGCGAGTCCCGCGGCGGCGGCGGCCACGGTGGCGGCGACGATGGGGCTGCGTGCAGGAGGAACGCTGGGCAGGGCCGGCGCGGGTCGGGGGGCGCCCGAGGGGCCCGGGCCGAGCGGCGGCGCGCAGGGCGGCAGCATCCACTCGGGCTGCATCGCCGCGGTGCACAACGTGCCGCTGAGCGTGCTCATCCGGCCGCTGCCGTCCGTGTTGGACCCCGCCAAGGTGCAGAGCCTCGTGGACACGATCCGGGTGAGGCCTCGGGGAGTCCAGCCAACCGGAGGGAGGGCTTCGGAGGAGGGAGGTTGCCGGAGGAGGGAGGTCGCTGCGATGGACGCGAGACGGACTGGTTCCGGGCTCAGCCGGAGCTCAGCATCTGCTGTGTGACCTTGAGCAAGTAGCTGGGCCTCTCTGGGCCTCTGTTTCCTCACTTGAGCAAGGAGGGAATTGGACGAGATAATTAAAGTAGTGATGATAACACTTATAACGCTAGTGCTTGCGGTGGTCCAGGAACTGCAGAAAGTCCCTTAGTTTCCTATGCCAGCCCTAGGAGGTAGATAGTGTCTCTTTTGCAGATGAGAACTGAGGCAGGGAAGATTTCAGCGGCTTGACTAATCAGGCGCTTAAAAAAGTGACACGGCTGGAATTCACACCCAGGCAGCCTGGGCCCCACTGCCCAGCACATGGCCACCGCACTACCCGGAGATAAGCCGTGGGCTCTCATGGCCGTGACAATCAGTGACAGTGGGACTAGGTGTGTCATATCTGCTGGGAGGCCCTTGTCTGAATGGGAAGTGGGAGAGGTCAAGGGTCAGCTCCACCACTGAGGGAGGGTGTTAAGAATGCCGGAGTGATTCTGGCAGGAACTTGGGTCGGGGGCCCCGCAAGAACAGGTGTCAGGTTAGGCCTACATAACGTTGTGTCCCCTTCCCGCTGACCCTTGGAAGGTGAGCACATGAGATCCCTAAGCCCCACCCAGCACCTCTACAGCCACCCCCGATAACTTTCAGTCCTAGTATTTACACTAGTGTCCTCACTGCCTGGAGCCACTTCCCCAGACAACCACAGGGCCTGCTCCCCTGCCTGGTTCAGCTCTCTGCCTCCTTGATCACCCTTGGTCAGGGTCACTGGCCTCTCTAGCTCTCCCCTTAGCCCGAGATGTTTTTCAGGATACCACTTATGTCCACCAGAAATTATATTATACATTTATTTGTGTTGCATTTTATTTTCTGTCTTCCTGACCTCACGTGCAATCCACAAGGGCGAGGACCTCGTCCCATCTTGTCTGTTGCCACAATAGTAGCACGGCGCCTGGCTGAGATGGGAAGGGATCTGCCATGCATGCCCTGTCCCACCAATGGGCTTTTTCTCCTGTTGAGAACCTCTTCTATCTCTGCCTTGTCGTTTCTCACTCTTCCTCGGTCTTCCTGTCTCAGTGTCAGGATCTTCCCTGACCATCCCTACCGGGTTAGGAGCTTCTGTGGGCCTGCAGCCACCTGTGTGCCCACCTGCATAGCTCTGATCTCACTGGCTTTTTTTTTTTTTTTTTTTTTTAAGACATTGTCTGGGTCTGTCACCCTGGCTGGAGTGCAGTGGCACGATCTTGGCTCACTGCAACCTCCACCTCCCGGGTTCAAGCCATTCTCCTGCCTCAGCCTCCCAAGTAGCTGGGATTACAGGTGCCCACCACCACGCCTGGCTAATTTTTGTATTTTCAGTAGAGATGGGGTTTCACCCTGTTGGCCAGGCTGGTCTGAAACTCCAGACCTCAAGCGATCTGCCCACCTCGGCCTCCCAAAGTGCTGGGATTACAGCCCACTGGCTTTTAACGTCCTGTTTAGACACCTGCCTTCCATGCTAGAACCGTAGGCTCTGAGGGCCAGAACCAGCTCTGCCTTTGCTTACATACACCTGTATTAGTTTTCTGGGGCCACTGTAAGTTACCACAAAGTTGATGGCTTAAAACAACACAGATTTATTTATGCTCAGAAGTCCAAAATGGGTCTCACTGGGCTAACATCAAGCAGGGCTGCACTATTTTCTGTAGGCTCTAGGGGAGAATACATTTCCTCGCCTTTACCAGCTTCCAGACGCCACCCACACTGCTTGGCTTATGGCCTCTTCCTCTGTCTTCAAAGCCAGCAACATCAGGCCAAGGCCTTCTCACATGGCATCACTCTGGCCTCTTCCTCTACTTCCTCTTCCTCTACTTCCTCTTCCAGTTTTAAGGACCCTGATAATGACATTCGACCCATCTGGATAACCTTGGATAATTTCCGCATCTCAAGATCCTTACCTTAATTCTGTCTGCCAAGTCCCTTCTCCCATGTAAGGTAACACATTCAGAAGCATTCGGGCGTGGACATCTTTGGGAGCCATCATTCTGGCCATCCACCATCGTGCCTCCAGTACCCAGCACAAGGCCTGCCTGGCACGGCTGCCCCCCTTAGTGCTCCACTAATGCCCGGTTGGCATCAGCTCACTGACTCTTCATCAGCAGCCCTCTAGGATGTTTTATTCCCAGTTTACAGGTGAGGAATGGTGTTCAGAGGGCTGTGTGCCCCAGCTGCTGTGGAGAGGAGCCGAGATCCAAAGTCAGGTGTGCCAGGTTCCAGAGCTCAGGCTCGTGACTGCTGCACCTTACTGCTGAATAATCATTTGTGGAATCATGAGAGAGAAGCCGTGGACCAGCAGCAGGAGGCCTTCCACGCCACTCACACTTACTGGGGTCTCCCCAGAGTGCTCTACCCTGCACCCATCCTGCCCCAGACTTTCCCTGTTGAGAGGCTGACCTACTCTCCACCTGGCTGTGCGGGCCCCTGACAGGAAGTCAACTTACATTCTCCCTGTTCTCTTGCCCTTGGATTCACCCCTTCTGCCAGACCCCTTGGACCTGCCCCGTAAATGTGTCCCAAACCTGTCTACCTCTCCCTGTCCCCACCACACCATCATCCAGACCAGCACCTTCTGCTGAATACCTGCAGAGGCCTCCCGTCTGTCTTCCAGCCCTGTGCCCTGTCCACCCTGCCAAGTCTGTTCTCCTGTGACAACTTTCTAGAATGTGCATCAGATCATGTCACCTTCCCCTGTTGCAAACACTCCAGGGCCCACCCACTGCTCTCAGAAACAGACCTGCACCGTCTGGCTCCTGCTGGCCTTTCTGACCATTCCTTGAGCCCTGGAGTCCACTCTAGTGAACTCCTTGCTGTGCCTCCTACACAGTGAACGTGCCCTGGTTTCAGGTCCTTTGCGTTTGCTGTTCCCTTTGCATGGAACGTTCTTCCCTCAGGTCATACACAGCATACATTACTGAGCACTTTCCATGTGCCAAGCATGGTTTGAAGTGCTTTATATATATTAACTCATTTAACCCAAAAATTCTATGAGATGGATCTGTTATCTCCATCCAATTTGATGGATGGGGCAACTGAGGCACAAAAAGATGAGTTGCCCAAGATCACATAGCTGTTAAGCAGCAGAGCTAGATTTGAACCCAGGCAGTTGAGCTCTTAATCGAAACTATTCCACTTATCTCTTTTTTTTTTTTTTTTTTTTTTTGAGATGGATTCTCGTTCCATCGCCGAGGCTGGAGTGCAATGGTGCGATCTCAGCTCACTGCAACCTCTGCCTCCTGGGTTCAAGCGATTCTCCTGCCTCAGCCTCCTGAGTAACTGTGATTACAGGCATACACCACCATGCCCAGCTAATTTTTGTATTTTTAGTAGAGACAGGGTTGTGCCATTTTGGCCAGGCCGGTCTCAAACTCCTGACCTCAGGTGATCCACCCGCCTCGGCCTCCCAAAGTTCTGGGATTACAGGCATGAGCCACCGTGCCCGGCCCCACTTCTCTATCTTTCCAAGTACTCTGCTTCATTCTTACCTCAGAGAGGCCTCGTGGACCCCATCTCTGTCCTTTCACCTGTGTTATTGTCATTATAGCATTTGTCACTCTAATATTTACTTCTTGTTCCATCTGCCCCACTAGACTGGAGCCCCTTGAAGCCAGGGCCTGATTCAGTCACATTCCAGCTGTACCGTATTCCCAGGGTCTACAACAGGGCCAGATGGATAGTGTGCATGTGGTGTGCTGATACATGTGTGGGAGAAATCCCTGATTTGTAGCATCTGTCCATTTCTCTGGTGTAAATACTCTCCCATGGCTGATTTTCAAGCTACAAGGTGATGTCGAACAGCTCACAAAATTCCTGATAATTAACAGTTGTCTCTCACAGTAGTCCAGTGTGATCACCTTATAAGGAGCTCAGCACAAGTGGACAAAGTCTGCTTTACAAACTCTCAAGCCTTGTACCATGTCCATTGACTCTGTGCCTCTTCTCCCCAGGAGGACCCAGACAGCGTGCCCCCCATCGATGTCCTCTGGATCAAAGGGGCCCAGGGAGGTGACTACTTCTACTCCTTTGGGGGCTGCCACCGCTACGCGGCCTACCAGCAACTGCAGCGAGAGACCATCCCCGCCAAGCTTGTCCAGTCCACTCTCTCAGACCTAAGGGTGTACCTGGGGGCATCCACACCAGACTTGCAGTAGCAGCCTCCTTGGCACCTGCTGCCACCTTCAAGAGCCCAGAAGACACACCTGGCCTCCAGCAGGCTGGGCCATGCAGAAGGGATAGCAGGGGTGCATTCTCTTTGCACCTGGTGAGAAGGTCTGACTCTGGGCACCCCTCTCACCAGCTACAAGGCCTTGGACTCACTGTACAGTGTGGGAGCCCCAGTTCCCACCTCTGTGACAATAGGATCATGGCCTTACCCTTGAAGCATTACTGAGAAGGTGAAATGAGAACAGAGATGGGCTTGAAGAGCCACGTGCTGCCGGCTCCAAATTCCCAAGGACAAGGATCCCTCTGCATTTTTGTCTATGTAACCTCTTATGTGGACTACATTCAGCTGCAAGGAAAGGAAAACCTTGATTGCAGTGGTTTAAACAAACAGAAGATTGTTTTTCCACATAGCATGGATTCTGGAGATGGGTGGCTAATGGTATTGGTTCAACAACTCCACGAAGGTAGGGGTCACATCTTGGATCCTTTTGCCTTAATCTCAGTGCTCGTTACTTCATGGTCCCAATATGGCTGCTGCATCCCCAAGAATCATGTCTGTATTCAAGGAAGGAGGAGTGGAGGAAGAGGAAGGGCCAAACTAGCTGGACCTGTCACCTTCTGTCAGAAAGTAAAACCTCGTCAGAAGTCTGTTTCCTGCTCTCTCCCTCTGCATATTTTCACTTAGATGCCCTTGGCCCGAGCCACCTACCATTGCACCTCTAGCTGCAAACAAAGCTAAGACAGCAGGGAACAGAATTGTCATGGCTGAATAGACCAATCGTGTTCCATCTACTGAGACTGGCACACTGCCTCCTGCAATAAAACTGGGATCCCATTACCAAGAGAGAAATGCAGAATTGTGTACCAGTTAGCTTTTGCTGTGTAACAAACCATCCCCAAACTTGGCAGCTAGAAACAAACCCTGTATTTTCCCACAATCCTATGGGTTGGCAATTTGGGCTGGGCTCAACAGGGCAGTTCTGCTGCTCCCACCTGGGATCCCTCATGGAGCTAAGGTCAGCTGTTACCTCAGCTGGGCCTGGATGGTCTAGGATAGCCTTACTCACTTGCCTGGCAGGTGACAGGCTGTTGGCTGGAATTGCTTGGTTCTCCTCCATGTGGCCTCTCCAACAGGCTAGCTCAGGCTTATTCACATGATGGCTTCAGGATTCCAAAGACAGTAAGAGTAGAAGCTGAAAGACTTCTTGAGTTCTTGGCCTGGAACTGGGACTAGGACAGTGTCACTTCTGCTAAGTTCTTTTGGTCAGAGCAAATCACAAGGCTTTGCCCAGATTCAAGGGATGAGAAACAGACTACATGTCTTGATGAGGGGAACCACAAAGAGCTTGTGGCCATTTTTCACCTATCACAGATAATTTTGGATGGGTATTTATTTGGATAAAGGTATTTCCCTCTTCCCCCTTTCTCTCTGTCTCATGGGGCCTCACTCTGCCAAGTCGGAAGGCACTAAGACATTGTCCTGGCCCTCAGGGTGTAGGGGAAGAGGTGTTGGGGCAGGAAGTGAGTCTCTCCATGGGCTGGACCCACTGTAGTAGGGGTACCTCCTTGTCTGCACTGGTGGTACGGGGTTAGGCCAGGTAGGACATTCCAGAGGGGCTTCTGAAAACCAAGAGTCCCTGGGGAAAGGGAACAGAGTGAGGCAGGCCTTGTTCTCACTGCCTTCTAAGGGAACTTGGTCACTTGGCACTTTTAAGCCTCAGTTTCCCCAGTTCAATAATAAGGACAAGAGCTTTTCCCATGCATTCTCTTTCCCCGGGAAAGTTGACTGAGGTGACCAGTAATAGAATTGAAAAGGGAGAGTGTCCTCAATGCAATGTGGCATCCTGGATTGGATCTTGGAACAAAAACAGGACATTAGTGGGAAAACTGGAAATCTGAAAAAAGTCTGAATTCTAGTTAATATACCAATTTCAGTCTCTTGGTTTTGACAGATGTACCATGGTGATGTAAGATGTTGACCTTGGGATAGGCTGGGTGAAGGGTATGCAGGAACTCTTTGTACTATCTCTGCAACTTCTCTGTAAATCTAGTATCATTCCAAAATAAAAGTTTATTTAATTAAAAAAAGGGGGTGTGCAATTACTTTAGACCAATGGTTCAGGGTCTCAGGCTTGTTTGCTAAATACCAGATTGCTGGGCCCCACCCCACTCACTCACTTTCTTTTTTTTTCTGAGACAGGGTCATGCCCTGTCACCCAGGCTGGAGTGCAGTGGCACGATCATGACTCACTGCAGCCTTGACCTCCCGGGCTTATGTGATTCTCCCACCTCAACCTCCTGAGTAGCTGGGACTACAGGTGCACCCTTCTAATTTTTTTGTAGAGACAGGGTTTTGCCATGTTCTCTGGGCTGGTCTTAAACTCCTGGGCACAAGCGATTCTCCCGCCTCAGCTTCCCAAAGTGCTGGGATTACAGACGTGGCCACTGCCCCCGGCCCCCCAGAGTTTCTGATTCAGGCGAATTGGGGCAGCGCCTGATAATTTGCTTTTCTAACAAGTTCCCAGATGTTGCTGATGCTGCTGTTCAGGGACCACACGCTAAGAGCTTCTAATTTAGACTGCGTCAGTTATTTTCAAATATGGTGACTTCCCCACTTCCATCCCCAGTGGAATGAGTCTACTCATTCCCCCCAGCTTGTCGACTCATTAACTGTGTGACATTGGGCGGTTCTGTCCCTTCCCTGGGGACTTCTTCCAGGCTGTCAAATGGGTTGTGTACCCCTAAGGTTTGTAGCGAAGGTGAGGTGCCCCTGTCTTCTGTGAGTAAACTCCTCCTGTGCCCGCTGGGCTGGAATAAGAGTGAAGATGGTCGCCCCCTCCTGAAACAACTTTTCCTTCTTGCAGAGAAGACCCAGCCAGACAGCGCTAAGGGTCCTGCCAGGCACTGCGAAGGAGGCGCAGAACAGATTGGGAGTAGAGGGAACTGCTTGATCATTTAAGGAAGAGGGGCTGGGTTTTAAAGGGTGTAACCTGCTGGTAGCCGAAAGTTGCGTTTCCCTCTTACAGCAGCAGGTGGCGCTGCTCTCCTGCCCCCGCGGCAGGGCGGTCGGTCCCTCTGGCTGGCAAGAGCTGCAGCTGTGGGAAGGGGCTGGCTGCACGCGCAGGGCTGAAAGAGGCGGAATAGTTAACCCGGGTTCAGCCGGGATTTCAGCCGGGGTACGGAGTTCAGGTTCTATTTATCTGCTCTTGTTCTGTAACCTTGCGCACATGTCTACCCATTCCTGTCTATACTGAGGGTGCTGGGCCAGAGAATCTCAGGCTCAGCAAAGGTGGTACCTCCTCCAAGAAGCTTCTGGGCTCCTACTGGCTGGGCTACCGTGACCCTACGGTGTCCCTCCCCAAAAAAACCTCTGCCCCCAGGAACTTGGCTCCAGTGAAAGGCAGTATGTGCCTTCACTGCCCTGGAACCCACCCTCTTGACCGTGGTAGATTTAAATTTCTTTTTTTGTTGTTGTTTTGTTTTCATTTCACAAGGCTTTTTGTTGTTGTTGTTTTAGTAGAAATGGGGTTTCACCATGTTGGCCGGGCTGGCCTTGAACTCTTGGCCTCAGGTGATCTGTCCTCCTCGGCCTCCCGAGGCGCTGGGATTACAGGTGTGAGCCACCATGCCCAGCCATTTCACAAGTTTTATATAAGTATATTTACTTTTTAAAATGTGTTTGTTCGTTTGTTTGTGATGGGGTTTTGCTCTGTTACCAAAGCTGGCATGCAATGTTCTGATTATAGCTCACTGCAACCTCAAACTCCTGGCCTCAAGCCATCCTCCTGCCTCAGCCTCCCGAGTAGCTAGGACTACAGGCACCACCACACCCAGCTAATTTTTTTTTTTAACGTTTTATAGAGACCAGGTCTTGCTCTGTTGCCTGGGTTGGTTGGTCTCCAACTCCTGGCCTCAAGTGATCCTCCCGCCTTGGCCTCCCAAAGTATGATATTACAGGCATGAGCCACTGCATTCAGCCATATTTACCGTTTAAACATTAAAATATTAAAATGTTAAATAATTAAATATTAGAAATTTAAAATATTAGAGGCAAGCGGAAGCCCACCACAAAACCTAGTCCTGATTATTCCTTTGCCCTCTTGGGACAGTTACCTTTATGAATTTGGCATCAACCCTTCCAGACTCTTATCTAATTTAATAGTAATGAATGTGCGTTTAAGTAAAAAATGTTTTCTTTTTTTGCGCTGTTTTGCGGATTGCTTTTCTCCCTTGGCACTGTGCCCCAGCCGTCCATCCCATTCATGTGTGCCTGTCTCCCAGTCTCCCTCATTCTGGTCTGTGCCCAAATGTCACTTCTTCAGGGGCCTTCCCAACCATAGTGTCTAAAACAGCCCCCTCCCCCATCATTCCGTCCCTTTATCCAGTTTTATTTTCTTCATGGCATTTGTCACACTCTCCCAAATTTTCTTCTGTGTCTGCTTTTTTTGTTTTTTTTAAGACAGGATCTTGCTCTACCACCCAGGCTGGAGTATGCAGTGGCACCATCGTGGCTCACTGCAGCCTCCAACTTCTGGGCTCAAGCAATCCTCCCACTTAGCCTCCTGAGTAGCTGGGATTACAGGTGTGTGTCACCACACCCAGCTAATTTTTTATTTTTCTTTTGTAGAGATGAGGTCTCACAATGTTTATCAGGCTGATTTTCAACTCCCGGCCTCAAGCAGTCCTCCCATATTGGCCTCCCAAAGTGCTGGGATTACAGGTGTGAGCCACCGTGCCTGGCCAAATGTACGTTCTTAAGGCAGGACTTAATCTGTCTTGTTTATCACTGTAGGTTCAGTGCTAAGAACGATGCCTAAAAGATAGTAGTGTTAATCAATATCTGTCAAATGAATAAATTCCAGGTGAGTCTATCTCATTCTTTTTCACTGCTGCATGGTGTTCCAGGGTGTGAATGTAGCCGTTTGTTAGTCGTGATCATGTTCATGGAAGCACGGGGGGCTTACAGTTATTTGCAGCTGTGAACTGCCCCCACCATCACCCTGCTCTTTCAACTGTATACCCAGGAGTGGAGCTGCCTGGCTGATGCATACGCCAATTTCCATCTTCTAAGACCCTGGCAAATTGCTCTCCAAAGTGGTTGTTCCAAGTGCCACCCTCTCCGGTGGAGTTTGGGAGCCTATTTTCCTTCCCTGCACTCCAACCAGTACTTCTTAGCCTTGTTTGGGATCATGAACGTGGTTGAGAACACAAGAAAGCCATGAGTCCTTTCCCCAAAAATACACACACACACGTTTTGGGCAGTTTCTGGGCCTCCCTGTGTTTGATGATCTCCTTCCCTGGGGGACCCTGTATCAAATGTTTAGAAGCCTCATTATCTCACGGATGGGAACTGTGAGGCACAGGCAGGTGGCAGTGTGAACGAATGAATGAGTGAATTGATGAAAGAAAGGGCTGTCCTTTTGTAGGAGGCAAAGGAGAGCCTTGAGACCCTGACCTACCCACCGTCAGAAAAAAAAACCCCACCTATCTGGGTCACTCCAGTCCCGCCCTACCCTGGACCGGAAGGCTCCAGGGACAGGCTGCAATGGGTTCCTGGGCTCAGGCTTGGGCAGCTGCGCCTATCACCCCTGGAGAAGGCAGACCAAGCCTGGCACCCAGGGTCAAGGCAGGCAATCGGGGGAGCCACTGACTTCCCTGGGCTGAAAGAGAGTGAAACAGCCATCCCTGGGGTGAAACAGCCATCCCGCTTCCCACACAGGCATGCACTATAGGCTACAAAGCACATTTGCGTCCAGCCCCTGACTTAGCACCTCTATGGTACCCGAAGGAGAGACTGCGATTAGGGGAAGGCTGTCATCCTCCGTCGTCGTCATCATCATCACTGTAGCTCCCCTGCTTTAATTCTCACATTAGCCCCCAGGGGCGGACAGGACAGAAATGGTCTTTCCTGTTGGACAGACGGGTAAACTGAGGACCTGCCGCAGAGCCCCCGGCGAGCGCGGGCTCGTTCACCGGCCCCCCACCCGCACCCCGCCGGCCCATGCGCGCCGCCCTCCCTCGCGGCCCCTTCCCCGGGCCTGACCCCCGGCTCTGCCTGACAGATGACCTCAGCTGCCGCCAATCCATTGGTTCCAGCTCCCGGGGGGGAGCGCAGAACAAAGCGCGCTTTGTGGCCGGGCGGTCCCCTCACCCCGCGCGTCCGCCGCAGGGACCCCCCCTCCGGAACTGCGAGCGACGCCCCCCGTCCGACAGCCGTGTAATGTCTTCCAGGCCGCGCGGCCCCTTCCAGAGCCCGAGGGCCGCCCTTGCCTCCCCCAGGGGGCTCCCCGGGGCCGTCCAGGGTGCTCCACCCCTGCTGGGCCCCCCGCCCCAGGCAACCAGATTGGGGGGCAGCCCCAGAGGGAGGCTCTGCTGGCTGCCCCCTGTCCCTGCGGAAGCAGCGGGAGGGCAGGGTCCAATGTCCGGGTTTCTATGCCAGGCAGGGGCTGTCACCTGATGATCTTGCCCTTTACCCTCAGCGCCACCGTCTGCAGTGGAAAATTGCTCGGAGGTGTTGTTGCTGTTGTTGTCGCTGTTGTTGTTATTATTTTGTGGTTGTGAACAGGAGTCACCTTCTTTATTTATTTAACTTTTTTTTGAAACAAGGTCTAGCTCTCTGACCCAGGATGGAGTGCAGTGCTGTGATCACAGCTCATTGCAGTCTCCAACTCCCAGGCTCAAACCATCCTCCAGCCTCAGCCTCCCAAGTAACTGGGACCACAGGCACATACCACCATGCCTGGCTAATTTTGTAAGTTTTTTGCGGAGACAAACAATGTCTTGTTAAGTTGCCCAGGCTAGTCCTGAACCCCTGGGCACAAGTGATCCTCCTGCCTCGGCCTCCCAAAGTGCTGGTGTGAGCCACTGCCCCCCTCTGGGAATCACTTTAGATTCAGACAGATCTGGGTTTGAATTTGTTTGTGTTACTTACTCACTGTGAGACCTTGGAAAGTTAGTTCACCTGTCAGAACAACAGGAGTACCCAACATTTATTGAGCACCTATTACGTGCCAGACACGGCTCTGTGTTTAAAGGCTTTATTTAGCTCATTTAATCCTCAAGGTAACCTTAGGAGGGAGGAGTTATTCTCCTCATTTTACAGAGAAGGGGACAGAGGCTCCAGCTGTCCTAGAGACAGATTCACCTCTCTGAGCCTCAGTTTTCTCATCTGTAAAAGGGGACAAGCATAGTAACTCCCCGTGGGCCATTCACTCTCATGAGTCTTGCCTCTTTCCCGATGAGGTCGCGGAGGCTGTGAGCAGGTTCCTGGCTGCCCAGAGACATTCAGGGTGGCTCTTCCCCTAAGGCCCTTCGTCCTTGGAGTACCCTCCACGAGAGGGCAGCTCCAGTTGGGCTTACCTGGGATGGAGGTACAGGAGGAGGGTCTGCCCTGCAGCTGGAAACCTCTCTCCTAAGGGACAAGCTTGCTGCCCTGGCCTGCCCTTGAGGGTCAGGGGGTGGGGCAGGCAGAGAGAAAAGCTATATCCGGAGAGGGGACTGAGGGGCCACAGTGAGGCTGGGCAGGGCTGGAAGTGACTGCCCTCCACCCTTCACACACACCCCTGGACATTCATTCTGCAAATCAGTACCATTCCAGGCACTGGAGCCATCAGAGTACAAAACAGACGCAAACTTCTGTCCTCTTGAAGTCCACTCTGGGAGACAGGCGATGACACACACAAAATATGTATCAAAGGTAAAATGTGATGTCTGGTAGTGATATATGCTCTGAGGGAAAAGCAGGGGAGGGAGGAAGAATGAGCTAGGAAATACTCATTTAGGTAAGGTGGATGGGCCTCTCTGAGAGGGGACATTGACCTGGACAATGAGAGGAAAAATGCCCTGTGGGTGTCAGAGGGATGTGTTCCAGGCAGAGGGAACAGCATATGCAAAAGTCCTGAGCTGGGAGCCTGCACAGAGTGTTCAAGAAGCAGCAAGGAGGCCAGTGTGGTGGGGGCAGTGGGGGTGGGAGAAGGGCTGTGGCTGGGCAGGTGACGAGGCTGGAGAGGTGAGGGTCATCAGCTTGGGAGGGGCCTCATAGCCGGGTGAGGACTTCGGCTTTTTCTCCAAGTGAGCTGGGAGCCATGTGAGGCTTTGAGCAGAGGAAGGACATGGTCTGGCTCTGGCTGCCGAGTGGAGCAGGAAGAGAAAGAAGGTGAAGGGGATGCTGCTGTCACCAGAGCCCCAGGTGATGCTTGGTGGATTGCACACGGGTAGAAAGAAGTGATCCGGATCAGGACATAACTTGAAAAAGGAGCTATTCCCTGTGCTGAGCTTAGAAACAGGTTTCTGGGCTGGGCGCGGTGGCTCACGCCTGTAATCCCACCACTTTGGGAGGCCAAGGCAGGTGGATCACAAGGTCAGGAGTTCAAGACCAGCTTGGCCAAGATGGTGAAATCCCATCTCTACTAAAAATACAAAAATCAGCCGGGAGTGGTGGCGGGCGCCTGTAATCCCAGCTACTTGGGAGGCTGAGGCAGGAGAATTGCTTGAACCCAGGAGGTGAAGGTTGCAGTGAGCCAAGATTGCACCATTGCACTCCAGCTTGGGCAACAGAGCGAGACTCCATCTAAAAAATAAAAATAAAAATAAAACCATGCTTCCTAAAGTCCCATCAATGGCTCAATGGCCACCTGCACAATTTGGGCCATTTGGGACAGGAGGGCTTGCCATTACCTCAGGGACCATGGCCCTTGAATTTCTAAATCTATTTGCTTTTGTTTTACTTAAAAAAAAAATAAGGAAACTTGAAATAGCCAGGGTAGATGGAAAATTTGGGCCAGACGCGGTGGCTCATGCCTGTAATCCCAGCACTTTGGGAGGCTGAGATGGGTGGATCACCTGAGGTCAGGAGTTCAAGACCAGCCTGGCCAACACGGTGAAACCCCGTCTCTTCTAAAACTACAGAATAAGCCGGGCATGGTGATGAGCACCCGTAATCCCAGCTGCTCGGGTGGCTGAGGCAGGAGAACTGCTTGAACGCAGGAGGTGGAGGTTTCAGTGAGCCAAGATTGTGCCATTGCCCTCCAGCCTGGAGACAGTGAGACTCCATCTCAAAAAAAAAAAAAAAATTGTATCATGTGGCACAAATAAAGGTAGCTGTAAATATAAACAACATAAATATAACCTTGTTACTAACTTCCTCCAGACTGGGCTGGTGTTAGAGATACACATCCCCACCAACCCTGACTCTCCTTGCAGGAATCAGGACTGGAAGAGATTGAAAAAGGATTAATCTTGCTTCTGCATGTCCTCACCCTTTTTCATTGTATTTAACAAACAGAAAGTACTTTTGACATGCCGGGCCCTGTTCTCCAATATAAAGTCATTTAATCCTCACAACAAGCCAATGAGACAGGGACAATTATGACCCCCCACTTTGCAGATGTAAAAACTGAGGCTTAAAGAGGCAAGGTCCTTGGCCCAGAGTCATACGGCAAGGATGAGGCAGAGCCAGGATTCAGCCTAGGGAGGCCCTCTCTGGAGGCCATTCTGGCAACCATCACATGATTGTCTCTTTTCTTTTAAAAAAAAATTTTTTTTGAGGCAAGGTCTGGCTGTGTCACCTAGGCTGAGGTGGAGTAGTACGATCACAGCTCGTGCAGCCTTGACCTCCTGGGCTCATGTGATCCTCCTGCCTCAGCCCCCTGAGTAGCTAGGACCACAGGTATGTTCCATCATGTCCAGCTTTTTTTTTTTTTTTTTTTTTAACAGAGTCTCATTCTGTCGCCCAGGCTGGAGTGCAGTGGTGTGATCTCGGCTCACTGCAACCTCCACCTTTCAGGTTCAGGTGATTCTCCTGTCTCAGCCTCCTAAGTAGCTGGGATTACAGGCACACGCCAACATGCCCGGCTAAATTTTTTGTATTTTTAGTAGAGATGGGGTTTCACCATGTTGGCCAGGCTGGTCTCGAACTCCTGACCTCATGATCCACCCACCTCGGCCTTCCAAAGCGCTGGGATTACAGGCTTGAGCCACTGTGCCCGGCCTTAATTTTTTTATTTTTATTTTTATTTCTGTAGAGATGGGGATCTCACTATGTTGCCCATGCTGGTCTTGAACTCCTGGCCTCGAGCAATCCTCCTGCCTTACCCTCCCAAAGCGTTGGGATTACAGATGTGAGCTACCACGCCCAGCCTGTTCTCTCTTGAAGTCATTTCAGTATCACTTTGGGAAGCATGGAACTATTGGAACTAGAAGGGTCTTCAATTTTAATTCAGGAAATATTCATTGTCTACTAAAATATGTCATATCATATCACCTCTTGCTTAAAAGTGTTTGGAGATCAAATTTAGAAAACAATTCCAGGCTCTTCACCATCAATACCCAAAATGTCCACGTCCAGCCAGGCTGGCTGCTTCCTAGTTTCCAATTGCTCTGTGACCTCAGGGCTCTTGCACTTGCTCTTGCCTCTATCTGGAATGCCCTTTCTCTTGTTCTTCTGGCTTTGTTGCATTCTTCAGGTCCCAGCTCAAATATTAGCTTCCTAGAGAGACTCCCCTTGCCTCTCCACACCCCGCCATGCTCTTCCCAACAGTCTCACTCTGCATTTCCTTCATAGCATGGAATCATTGTGTTTGTGTGCCTGTGTGCTTGTTCTTTGTCCTGCCGCCCACTAGGATATAAGCTCTGTGCAAGCAGGACCTGGTGGCCACAGCAGCCAAGCATCTGGGCAGAAGGGCCCAGAGAAGGGCAGCCTGGGGAGGGCAAGTGTGTGGGCTGTCCCCAGACAGGGAAGCGGATGTGTCTGTGGGGCCCCAGAGAGCACAGGATCTCCAGAAAGATAAACTTAATATGAGAAAATGTCTTTTACACACTCCTAGTGGTTGAGATGTGGAAAGGGCTATGTTATAAGGTAGTGAGTTCCCCCGTTCTAGGAGCTATGCAAGTTGAGACAGGACAACCTCCCAATGTGCTGGGGCTGTGTAGAATGGATGAGATGGGTATTCATTCACTTGCTCATTTACCCATTCATGCATTCATCCAGTCTATCTCCTATCTATCCATTTATTCACTGACTACAAAGTTTACCATGTGGTGGGCAACCTTCATGACTTTGGCCACACCTACATGCCATCTGTATTATTATTTACTTAATATCCTCAACATGTGGTGGTGGTGGCGGTGGTTGTTTTGAGACAGAGTCTCGCTCTGGGGTGCAGTAGTGCAATCTCAGCTCACTGCAACCTCTGTCTCCCAGGTTCAAGAATTCTCATGCCTCAGCCTCCTGAGTAGCCAGGGTTACAGGCATGCACCACCACGCCCGGCTAATTTTTTTGTATTTTTAGTAAAGATAGGGTTCTGCTAAGTTGGCCAGGCCGTTCTCGAACTCCCGACATCAGGTGATCCACCCACCTTGGCCTCCCAAAGTGCTAGGATTGCAGGCGTAAGCCACCATTCCCAGCCCTCAATATGTGTTTCTAAATCAACTTTGAGGTATAATTTACATACAATAAAATGCACCTATTTTAAGTGTTATCGTGCGATACATTTTGAAAAATGTACACAGCCATGTAACTACCACCACAAGCAAAACACAGAACATTTCCATCACCCCACAAGTGCTCTCGTGCCCCTTTTCAGTCGAGCCCTCTTCCCCACCCTGGTCCTGATCACTTCATCAGAAAGTGCCAAACACCTCCAACTCCCACTGGCCATGTCCAAACAAAGGAAAAATCAAAATCCCTTGTCACAAATAAAAGGTAACTGACCATAATGAATAAAATGGAAACTAAACAACATTCTCAAATTCTAGATGGATAGTGTTGTCTGTAGAAGCTCTGAGCCCAAGACCAGCCTTCTTGGGGTGGGCTTTGCGGGAGTTGGGGGAGAGAGAGAGAGAAAGAGAGATCCACAGGTGCTAGAAACACGTTCCTGGCATCATCAGAGACTTTCTCCTTGGCCTGTAAGAAGGACTGGGAGGTAATGAAAAAGGAATAACTTTTTCCCTGTTGATTTATTGTTATTTAATAACTTGTTGCTGTTCACCCGTATCATCTTTTATCCACTCCCCACTCCCACCCCCATGATGCAAGTTCCACGTCTGGGAAACACGGCAGCTCCTCATGCTCCCTTTCAGTCATCCACTCATCATTCTTGCACATGACACATGTTTATTAGTGGCTACTCTGGGCCAGCACTGGAGCTACAGAGAAAAACTATGAGTCAGCCTGGAGTGTGGCATCGTGCCAGGCACACAGGTGACCCTGAGAAAGTATCTGTTGAATGGATTGTTGTGAAATGAAAAACACAAATACCTATGTTCTCCTTGATACTCTAGGCTGTTGCTCTAACAAAAGCTGCCTGGAACAATCAAGAAAGGCTTCCCAGGGGAGGTGGCCCTTGAACAGAAACTTGATAAAGTTCATTCTCCTTCCACTCATTTGACAGATGAGGAAATAGAGGCACAGAAAGGTAAAGGGACTTGCTCAAGGCCACACAGGAAGAAGAGAGAGAGATGAGGGATGGGCAGAACCCAAGACTCGGGACCCCAGCCCACCATTTCTCCCAAGGGCTGGGCCAGGTCTGAGGCCAGCAGGCAGGAGGGCAGGCCTGGGGAAGGGGATCCCAGGTCCTGAGTCTGGAATCCATTTGCTCCAGCCCAGAAATGTTTTCCCAAGGAGAAGTGGGAGGCCCTGGCCCTATCCCTCCCAGCACCACCACTTCCCCCACGACCATCTGCTCCCTGTTTATTTATTTATACTTAAGTCTCACCTCCCAACCCTGCCAGGGGCACCAAACATACCGGCATCCCTGCAGAGAGTGGAATTAGGGGGAGAGAGGCACTGTTAGCCCCCATCACAAGGGAAAACCCAGGTCTGAGAGCTCCTCAGCCCCATTGCCCAGCAGGGATCAGTCAGGAGGACTGGGCTCAAATGCCAGCCCTGCTGGTCCCTGGCTGTGTGACCGCTCTGTGCCTCAGTTTCCTCGTCTGTAAAATGGGATTGCTAATAACAGCCACCACATGGGGTTGGTAGTGAAGGTTCAGTAAAGTGCTTTGGACAGCGTCTGACACAGGCACGCTTAACGAGCAATGCTGTCTTGGTATGAGTTTGAGCAGCACATTGCCCCTCTGTGGTCTATTCCCTCAACTCCACAGTGGACAGCTTGCTGCACAGTCTAAGGGCCCTTGCAACCAAATGTCTGAGGGCTTCTGAGGGCCACAAGACCTGTTCCTTCCCCAGGACCCTTACCCCGGCCCTGGCTGAGGACAGGTGGACGATGCCAGTGCCCTGCCTCCAGGCACGATTGTACCTCGGCCATCTCCTAACCTGCAGGAAAGGCAAAGCCACAACTTCTTCAGCCCCACATGAAGCCAGCGATCTTACCTCGGCTCCCTGAGTCACCCCCACCCCAGAAGGCTGGCGCTGGCTTCTATCCACAGTGGTGCTGACTAGCACAGTGAATGCAAATCCCGGGAAACTGGGCCCAGCTGCTCATTAATGGTAATTAGCTCAGGGTCTGTCAGCTGCGAAGGAGCTGCAGGGCCCAGGCTGCTACCCCCGGGCTTTGTTCTGGTGCCACCCGCTCCCCACCCTCCACAGACCCAGCCTTCCTCCTCCTCAAGCTGCAGAGGACTGTGTGTGCTCAAAACTGACACTTCCCTCCCAAAATGGATGCTCCCCTCCCTCCCAATTTTCCCATCTCTGCCTTCATCCCTTTGCCTGAGCCCCCACTCCCCTTTTGTCCCCATCTCTCTCTCTGAGTCTACAACCCCCATCTGAGTCTCATTCTCTCTGCACCACAGCCCCTCTCTGAGCCCACTTGCTGCTGGGTCCCTGTCTATCTCGCTCTCTGTGCTTATATCTCCTCCCTCGAGCTCCCTCTTCCCTGACCAACCCCTCCTGCTCCATCTCCCTGAGCCCACTTCCACCCTGCCCCAGCCTGATTCATCTTCAAAGCCTATGTCTCCCCCCAGCCCCATTCCCCTTGCAGATCATGCCATACTCGGGTGTGCACTTGAGATGCTGTGCCTCCTAAGGCCTTTCAGAGTTGTCACAGGCAATCTAGGCTGACCCCTCTATTCTGGAGGCCACATCGGCCTGGTCTGCGCAGGTGAAGGGAAAACTTTCCTCAGGCATAGCTGAGGGGCCGCCTTGGCTTGGGGGCTTCCATAATCAGACAGGAACAATGCAGTGGGAGCCTTAAGAGGCCAATGAAGGGACATGGAGACCTTTACTGGCCATGCCTCACTGGCTGCTGGGCGCTGTATGAAGTTTATTTCCTTCTTATTGCCCCGAGGAGACGGAGGCTCAAGAGATGTCATCTGCCTGAGTCTCACAAGAGGGCCTGAGCTGAGATCAAACCAAGCAAGTCTCACTCCCCATCCCGACTTCTCTCTGCTACACCCCCAGGCCTCCCAGGCCCTGCGCCAGCCCCTCTGGCCTGCCCACACCTGGCAAGAGGAGGCGGGAGGAACAGAAGTCCCAAGAAGGGTGGGAATTGGTGGGGGAGAAAGAGGGGAGGCAGGTGTCTGTGGGATGCACTATCCTGGCCTTCCTCAGTCCTCAATCCCCCCACCCCAGCAGGCCTCTGACCCCCTCCACCCCATTCTCATCTGGCCTCCATGTGCTGGTGCCTGCACCTGAATACACACTCCCCACCAATCTGTCTTGGGCTGTCAGAGGATCAATGGGGCTCCCAAGGCCTGGCCCAGCAGGGAGCTGGAGGGGAGTCCCTAACGAGAGTTAAGAAGGGACCCAGGGGAGGAGGGGGGAAGGAGGGAGAAGCCAGGCTGAGAACGGGAGCATGAGCCTGGGTCTGGCATTTTGTTGAAAAGGCCCTTGGAAGGACTGGTTTCCCAATAGTAAGACCTGTCAACTCTCTTATTCAGGGGTTCCAGGCTGGTTTCCAAGGCTGTTTTGCCTCTGACATTGGGACCTGTCCCTTCCCCACTCTGAGTCTCAGCTTCCTTATTTGTGAACCTGAAAGAGATTGACTACCCTGGGATTGCACCTCAGCTGGAAATAAGTTTCTAAAATCAGCAAGAGATCTCTCTTTGTGTTCAAATATGAAATGGTCTCCAAAATATTAAATGAAATAAAGCAAGATGCAGATCATGTGTCTATTTAGCTACCTTCTGCATGCACATAACTCGAGAAGAAGATGGATGAGTGGATTCGCTTGTCTATGCATAGAACATTTCTGGAAGGACACAAGAAACAGTGAGACTAGGGATGGCTTGGGGAGAGGATCGGGGTGGCTGGGGACGGAGTGGGTGGGAGACTTGCCTTACACTCTTTTATACTGTTGGAATATTGGTCCATGTTTATGTATTCCTTTATGAAATAATAATTGCATCTATTGCGAAATAGATCATCCTGCTAGGAAATACATGGGCAGGAAATATAAAGAGAAACAGAATATTTACATAGTATCAGTGTATCTTCCTATAAGGTATTTGTTAATTACAAAGAGAAAAATGGTAACTTTACAGTAGGGAAAACTGGCGGACACCACCTTCACCAAATGATCACAGTGAACATTGCTAATAGTGGGGCAAGTCGGCAGGCATCATGGGCCCCCTGATGGGACACACTGTGAAGGACAAAGCGTCACTGATGCGGTGTTCTTGCCACAAGTGCCTGATCTGAATCCAAGCATAAAGAAATAACACAAAAATCCAAACAGAGGGACAATCTGCAAAACAACTGGTCTAAACTTTTCAAATAATGTTGATCATAAAAGTCAAAGAAACTGTTCCAGGCCGGGCACGGTGGCTTACACCTGTAATCCCAGCACTTTGAGAGGCCGAGGCAGATGGATCACCTGAGATCAGGAGTTCGAGAACAGCCTGGCCAACATGGTGAAACCCCGTCTCTACTAAAAATACAAAAAATTAGCCAGGCATAGTGGCGAGCGCCTGTAATCCTAGCTACTCAGGAGGCTGAGGCAGGAGAATCGCTTGAACCCAGAGGCGGAGGTTGCAGTGAGCCGAGATGGTGCCATTGCACTCCAGCCTGGGCAACAAGAGTGAAACTCCATCTCCAAAAACCAAAACAAAACAAAACAAAAACAAAAACAAAAAACTGGCCTAAACTCTTCAAATAATGTTAGCCATAAAAGCCAAAGAAACTGTTCCACGCTGGGTACAGTGGCTCACGCCTGTAATCCCAGCACTTTGGGAGGCCGAGGCAGGTGGATCACTTGAGGTCAGGAATTCGAGACCAACCTGGTCAACGTGGTAAGACTAAAAAAATACAAAAATTAGCTGAGCGTGGTGGCAGGCGCCTGTAATTCCTGCTACTCGGGAGACTGAGGCAGGAGAATCACTTCAACCTGGGAGACAGAGGTTGCAGTGAGCCGAGGTGGCACCACTGCACTCCAGCCTGGGCAACAGAGCAAGACTCTGTCTCAAAAAAAAGAAACTGCTCCAGATAAGACTAAAAAGAAGACTAAAGAGACATAAACATTAAATACAACATGTGTCCTGGACTGGTTACTGAGTGGGTGGGGTGAGGGGGGTAGAAATCTTTTTGTTTATTTGCTGCAAAGGACATTAGTAGAACTGAAAAAATTTCAATAGGTCTATAAGATAGACAATAGCATTGTATCAATGTCCTGATTTTTCTATCTGTCCTGCGATTTTGTAAGAGAATATTCTTGTTTTTAGAAATATACATGGGATAATTAACTTAGAGGTAAAGAGTCAACATGTCTGCAACTTATTTCCAACAATTCAGACACTGGACAAAAATATATGCAGAGAGAGAATGAAAAAGCAAAGAATGCAAGATGTTAACATGTAAGGAATCTGGGTGATGGGTATGTAGGAATTCTTTGTATTATTATTGCAAACTTTCTGTAAGTCTGAAATTATTTCAAATAAAAATTCAGGTATAAATAGAGTCATTGGCATAGCTGACATGCCAATGCCGTGATGTTCATGTGTTGTGTTAAGTGCTTGGCACATATGATCAAATTTCATCCTTGTAACTAGCCCATGAGGAAGGTGTAGCTATTTCTCTTCTTTATGCAGATGAGAATCTTGGGGCACAAGGTGGTTAAACAACTTGCCCAAGGTCACACAGCTGGAACAGATGATGCCCAGGGACTCTTCTTCAGCATCATCAGATAGCTCTGGGAACAAAGGGGCCTAGGAATCAGAATTCCATGATATGAATCCAGGGCTGTGAATTGTTTTCTCAGCACTGGGATTGTGCTGTTATTAGAACGGAGCCTTGATGTCATTATTCACCCTTCTGTTAAATATTCACTCATTGATCTGTCCAACCACATGTACTGAGCACCCACTGTCAGCCAGACACTGGAGCTGTAAAGGTGAGTGAATGGGCATGAGCTTATAGAGCACCCACCATTTACCAGGCTCTGGGCTCAGCATGGTGGTTAAAGAGATGAGCCAGACCCATCCCTGTCCTCCAGGAGCTCACTGGCTAGCAGGTGAGCCAACCAGAATAGAGACATGTAAAGGGCTGTGGGAACCCCAAGAAGTGGAAGGCTGGAAAAGGTTCCATTGAGGAGAGGGCCTTTAGGCCGGGTTTTGATGGATGTGTAGGAGTTCCTAAAATGGTGAAAGGAGCACTCTTTTTTTTTTTTTTTTTTTTTTGTGACGGAGTCTCTAGCTCTGTTGCCCAGGCTGGAGTGTAGCGACATGATCTCCGCTCATTGCAACCTCTGCCTCCCAGGTTCAAGAGATCCTCCCACCTCAGCCGCCCAAGTAGTTGGGATTACAAGCACCTGACACCAAGCCTGGCTAACTTTTGTGTTTTTAGTAGAGACGGGGTTTCACCGTGTTGGCCAGGCTGGTCTCGATCTCCTGACCTCAGGTGATTGTCCCACCTTGGCCCCCCAAAGTGCTGGGATTATAGGCATGAGCCACTGCACCTGGCAAAAAGGGCACCCTTAATGGAAGAAACAGCACAAGCAAAGGCTCAAAGTAGGAACAAGTAGGTTTCTGGGATCAGGTGTGGCCTGGAGTGACTGGAGCACTGTGAGAAACGTAGGGAAATGAGATTAGAGAAGCAGCAAGCCCAGCTAGGGAAGGACCTTAGGTGCCAGACAGTTGTTATAATTAAGCCCCGGAGAGTCCAGTTAAATATTTCCTTCTTCTTTCCTCTCCTCCTTCTCCTTCTCTTTTGTATCAAGTACAGAGAGCTGAGCTAATCCCATTTCTCAAGCATAGCTCATTATCATCACACACTTCACTTTTATTTTTTCCTCAACCCCTACTCCTTTTCCCCTTACTCCCAACCATCGTGGGCATCCACTTGTGTGGAACTGATGCGTGATGGTGAAGGCAGCGTGTGGTGATGTGAAGCACAAGGATTCTGGAGCTGGACTGCCTGGATTCCAAGCTGGGTCCACATCTTACCAGCTGTGTGACTCTGCGCAAGTTACTTGACCTTTCTGTGCTTCTGTTACTTAATCTCCATAAAATACTGATAAAACTGATACTATCTACGTCACAGGACAGTTATGAAGATTAAATGAGTTGTCACTTGAAAAACACTTAGAATAGTATAGGTATCTATGTGATAAATAAATCTCAGCCAGGCACAGTGGCTCACACTTTAATCCCAGTGCTCTGAGAGGCCAAGACAGGAGGATTGCTTTAGGCCAGGGGTTCGAGACCAGCCTGGGCAATATAGTGAGACCCTGTGTCTATATAAACATTTAAAAATTAGCTGGGCATGGTGGTGCATGCCTGTAGTCGCAGCTACTAGGAAGGCTGATGGGGAGCATCACTTGAGCCCGGGAGTTCCAGGCTGCAGTGAGCTGTGATCACGCCACTGCACTCCAGCCTCCTGGGTGACAGAGCAAGACCTTGTCTGTAAAATAAACAAGCAAACAAATACACAAACCTCAAACAAGTTGCCCACTACATACTTGGATATACTGTTATCCTTAGAAAGTGCTTACATCACAGCCTCTTCCTTTCTGTCTATTCCTTCCCTTTTAGCGCTCTCATCCGATCCCATGTCTTTAGTTTTATGTCAAGATGCGCAACGTGTATCTGCAGTTTTGGTCTCACCCTGAACTGCTGCCTCGACACTTCTGCTAGAACGCCTAACAGCTGTCAGATCTAACCTGCCACCTGTCCAAAACCTGCTCCACGCCAGCCTTCCCTAATCAGGCTTCCTTCCCTTCAAACAGGCCTCATGCCTCGAGGTCATTCTGGGCTCATCTCCTCTCAAATCCAACATTAGATCTTTCAGCACATCATGCTGGATCTACCTACGAAACACATCCAGGACACAGCCACTTCCACCGTCACTGTCCAAGCCTCGCTCATCTCCCACCAGGCCTGCTGTGGCATCTGCTCTACTGGCCTCTGCTCTCAGCTCCCACTTCTGCCCCCTCAACATTCTCTTTACTCAGCAGCCAGAGTGATTGTCTCAAAAACTGAATCTGATTGTGTCACTCCTCTGCCTAAACTCCCAGCAAATAAGCACCATTGGAAAACAGAACAAACCCCAGCTCCTTTCAATGACCCCCAGACCTCTGGGGTCTGCTCCTCCACTTTCTCCTCCTCACTTCCTGCATTCCCCTCATTTACTCCTCTGCAGCAACACCTGCCTCTTGGCTGTGCCTTCATCACACTAGGCACCTCTCACACCCCAGGGCCTTTGCACTTACCATTCCCATTTCCTGGAATCCTCTTCCTGCAAGTCTGTTCTCAATTGTCAACTTCATGGTGAAGCTTCTCCTGGCCAACCTGCTCAAAAGGTGATACCTTCTTCTTTGCTTAATTTTCCTCCTGATTTATTTTTCTTACTTGTGTGTCTCCACAAATAGAATGCACATCCCATAGATGTGCAAAAAAACTAGAATTTTTGTTGGTTTTACTCATTGCTGTGTCCCAAGTGCCTAGAACAGTGCCTGGCACACAGTAAACCCTCATAAGGATTTGTGGAATGAATGAAAGACAGGTTCACTGCCTGGCACCAAGGAAGGTTTGGAAATGAGTTAATTAATTAAAGGCAGGAAGAGATGGAAGACAGCTGGTACAATCGGCTCAGAAGTCATCCAAGAGAGCACCAGCATCCCAAGATACCAAGGACCCCCCTCCCAGTCCCTGGGAATGCTGACTGCCGGGGAGCAGGTGCCCTCCACACCCAGAGGCCTGCCCATCCTGTACCTAAACCCCCAAGGCTAAGAAGATATAATCACATACTCCAGCTTCCCCACCATCCCAGGACCCAGGAGCCCAGAGAGACAGATGTCCTCTTGAATTCATCGTATTCTCCTCCTCCACTGTTTCTGGGAAAATGCAAGGTGTGGTTTGAAAAGACTCTTCTGTCCCATCACTGCAGCTGGGCTGTGAGCCCTGACCTCAGCTTCTGGGCTTCAGTCTCTGGACACCTGGAAGGAGATGGCTCTGTACAGGGAGAGGGCTATGGGCTGCTAGAACACAGCAGAACCCCACTGGGGTCTGGGGTTGGGGCAAGGGAGCCAAATGCGGGGAGGTGGGACATCTTAAACCCATCAGGGCCGGGAAACAGGGGGATAGGGAAGTGACGGAGCCCCCGTGACTAGGGACACCCGAATGCTGTGGCTGGCAAAGCCCTTCAGAAGAGTGGCTGTCAAACTTATCCAAACATTTCTCCTCACCCTTGTCCTTCACCGTCCTCCTCCTCTGCCTCCCACCTCACTTCTTTAAAGCTGTGGTACCAGTGGGGCAGGGCTGCACCAGGGTTGGCAAATGGGCTCTGATAGTCTCTTCTGCTACAAATCCCAGCTCCCTCCTTTGCTAGTCCTCTGACAAGTGACTTAACCTCTTTGCCTCAGTTTACCCCTCTTTATAAAGAGCATAGTAACAGTGCTACTTCTGAGGGTTAATGAGTGGCCAAAATGAGGAAATGCATCTGCCAGCTGACAGCATGCCTATCACTTAGTGAGCGCTCAATAAATGGCGGCTATTCTTTTTAAACATAATCTGCCGTAGAGACCAATCCAAGACGCAGGGGAAACAATGCCAGCTCTGCTGAAAGTTGGGGTCTTCCGATATTTTGTGGCGGCCACTGAGGCACCTCTCAAAGGCTAAACCTAAAATCACCCCGAAATTATCTAAAGTTTTCACTGTGCAGATGGGAAAACTGAAGCCCAAAGAGAGGAAGCTAATTCTCAGCCATTCCTGATACAACAGTTTTTCTTGCAAACCTACTGTGTGCCAGGCCCTGTGCAAAGCATCAGGGATGGAGGGGACTGGGGAAAAAAACCCACTACTCTGCCTGCCTTCATGGGGCTTACCCTCTAGCTCCAGACAGGAAAAGATAACTGAATGTTGACCACACAGAGTAGATGCCAGAAGGAAAAACAGAGGGAGCACCATCAAAAGCCAGCTTGGGAGGCACATGTGGGGACAGAGAACCCATTAGCTGGAGCAGGGGGTTGGTGGGGTTACATCGTTAGAGCTGAGACCTCCAAGAACAAGAAGGTGCCATGTGAAAGAGGGAAGAGGGCAAGTGGATGTTACCAGCACTGTTGTTTGTAATAGCAAAAAATAAAAACCACCCAAATGTTCATCATCATGGACTTCAGATGCTATATCATGGTATTCACATATTCATATAAGGGAAGAATGCCCAGCAGTGCCCACGAATGGCAGCTGCCTGCCTCAATGCAGATGGGTCGCCAATGCACACTGTGGAAGGAAAAGAGCATGCGAGGTAGGATGCACAGAATCCATACAATATATATGCACTTCTATACATTTTTAAGAATGACGCTTGAACTCGAGAAGCGAAGGTTGCAGTGAGCCGAGATCGCGCCATTGCACCCCAGCCTGAGCAACAAGAGCAAAACTCCGTCTCAAAAAGAAAAAAATTTTTAAAAAAGAAGGAAATATAGTCCTATGTATTGGGTAAGGATTTATTATATGTAGTAAAAGGTAAAACATTCATGGAAATAATAAACATCAGGATTGTGGCTTCTAAGAGGGTGGATGGGGATGGTGGGAAGGGATACCAGGGACCCTCTGTATTAGCAATCGATCCTGCATTAGAAATCATCCCAAAACATAATGTTTTAAAAGTACTAACAGTCATTTTTTATATCTCACAGTTTCTGAAGGCAGGAATATGGGCATGGTTTAGCTGGGTGGTTCTGGTCCTCAGGAAGTTAAATTCAGCTGTCAGCTGGGCCTGCAGTCATCTGAAGGCCTATCGGGTTGGGGAGTTGGAGGGTAAGCTGGAGAATTTGCTGCCAAGCCAAAGGGGGTTCATCTGGGTGGCCAGCAAATCTGTGATGGTTGTTGATCAGGGACTGGGAAGACGGGAGAGGGCCTCAGTTCCTCTCCATGTGGGCCCGCCCATGCATCCTGGGTTCTATCACAACATGGTGGCTGGATTCCAAAAGTGAGCATGGAGAGATAGACGGACAGATGGACAATTAAGCAGAAGTTGTATCCCTTTTGTGACCCATCCTCATTCACCACATCCTCTTCATTAGACATGAGTTGCTGAGCTCAGCCCATACTCAAAGGTAAGGAGAATGTAACTCTACTTTTTGAAGGGAGGAGTGTCCAAGAATTTGTGGACATATTTAAAACCATTCACTCTCAATTCTATTTGAAAAGTTTTAGGCCAGGCACAGTGGCTCATGCCTGTAATCCCAGCACTTTGGGAGGCCGGGGCAGGCAGATCACGAGGTCAGGAGTTTGAGACCAGCCTGACCAACTTGGTGAAATCCCGTCTCTACTAAAAATACAAAAATTAGCTGGGTGTGGTGGCGCACCCCTGTAATCCCAGCTACTCAGGAGGCTGAGGCAGAAGAATCACTTGAATCTGGGAGGCGGAGGTTGCAGTGAGCTGAGATCACGCTGCTGCACTCCAGCCTGGGCGACAGAGTGAGACTTCATCTCAAAAAAAAAAAAGAAAAGAAAAGAAAAGTATTATTCCTTAAACTGAGCAGTGAGTACATGGGATTTTATTCTGTTATTCTCTGTACTAGTTTGAGTATTAAGTAACAGAGGGAGACGGGCAGTGGGGAGGAGTGTTTCAGGCAGAATGAAGGAGAGTGGTGATGGTGAGTGGCAATGAAGGTGAGGACAGTGGCTGATGAGGGCACAGCAGTGGGCAGTGCCCAACGAACTTGTTGGCTGAGGTTGCATCATGGACACAGTCAGGACCCTGGGCATCTTGGAAGCGGCAGAGGCTCTCTGCCCACTCTGAGCCCCCACACCTGGCGTGATCCTGGCCTGGAGGAGGTGGTCCCAGTGTTAGTGGCAATTCCTTCTCTGAACACATCTCCTGGGTGCCTGCTCTTCTGAAGTGCCATCCACCCCTCTCCCCTGACATCTGGCTCTTTTCCCCAGGAGCATCCTTCCACAGATATACCATTTGTCTATAAACATATCCACAACCACACACACTGGTATCTCCCCCCAAATGGAAGCCTATTATACATCCTTTTCAACACCCTTTTTCTAGCCTTTTCGACATACTTTGGGACTCTTACATGTTAGTACACAGCAAGCTCTGCCACTCTTTTTTATGGCTTTACAGTACTCCATCATGTGGATGTGCTACAATTTATTTAACCAACCCCCTATTTACGCACATTTATTTTGTTGGCCTTTGTTATTACTTTTTAGATTTTAAATGTAGAGAGTTGAGTTTAATAAGACCTCAATTCATGGCAGATTATCATAACTCACCCCTGTGTGCCCTCCTTTGTTTTGTTTTGTTTACCTCTCTCTCGTTATTCCTTTTTATCCCATTTCCGCTTCATATTTTCTGCACCTCCACAGATTCTGATGGGTTCTTTGTGCATTCTGTGGTGTATAAGTCTTCATGTAGAACATAACAGACTTGTATGTGTGGCTTCACCTGTGACTTCTGATTGCTGCCTAGAGCTCTTTGCACCTACCATGTATTCCTTTCTGCCACCCCAGTAATGGATACCTGAGTGGCCTCTAACTCTCTGTTGCCACAGCAATATGGCCATATCCTCTATGGGCTGATAAGAGAATTTTGTCTGGACATATAGCCAGGAGTATAATTGCTGGGTCATCGGGTATATCTATTCTGGTTATCTTTTGCACTGCAATAAACTACCCTCAACTTAGAGGCTTAAAGCAACCACTTTGTTCATTACTTTGTGAGTGAGGAATTTAGGAAGGACTCAGCTGGGTGGCTCCTTTCTGAACCTTGTGGTATCAACTGAAACAGCTACAGCTGGAGGTTCCCTTTCAAGATGGCATCTTCACTCATGTCTACAGCCTGGATGTTCCTGGCCTCTCTCTCCATCACATGGTGTCTCAGCCTAGAAGACTTCTTTCCATTGTTCGCGGGACTTCCTCACAGAATGGCAGTCTTGGGGTGGCTGGAGTTCTTCATGGCAGCTGGCTTCCCCTCAAGTAATTGTTCCAAGAAAGAGGAAGTAGAAGCTGCCAATCCTTTAAAGCCTAGGCCTGGAAACTGACACATCATCACTTCCACCATAGTTGTTTGTCAAAGCAGTCAGAGGCCAGCCCAGATTCAGAGAGCAGATACATAGACCTACATCTAGATGGGAGGAATGTCAAATAATTGGTGGCCATAATTTATGCACCCAATGTACAGATTTAACTGGACAGATTGCTCTCCAGATGGCAGCTCCAGTCCACACACACCCAGCGCTATCTCCACATCTTCACCCATACTTGGCTCTGTCCAGCCTCTTCAGATCCCCCTTCACACTGCAGTAAACATTATTGCAGATGGGTCATGTCACACATGTGCAAGTACAAATGTAGGACAAAGTCCCGGAAGCAGATATGTTAAATCGAAGGCAAGTGCATTTGCAACCTTGACAGATATTGCCAGCCCTTTGATAAACCCTGGGTTCCATCTCCTCGCAACAGATCCAGAATCTGACCACTTCTCACCATCTCTATTGCTGCCACCCTGACCCAAGCCACCCACCTCCCTGGGCTCCCAGCTTCTGCCCTGGCCCCACTGTCCATTCTCCACAGCGTAGCCAGAGGGATCCTCTCAAATCCCAGGTCAGATTCTGCCCCTCCTCTACTCAGAAGCCTATGATGGTCTCCCACGTTACTCAGAGTAAGACACCCTTAACAATGGCTCTGAAGCCTCACCTGTGTGACCCCATGACCTCTCTCACCTCTTTCCTTCTGCCCATCCCTTCACTGCCTCACCCTGGGCTCCACACATGCTCTCCACATCTTCATACTTAAGCTTCCCTCTACCTGAAATGCTCTTATTTCTTTCCCCAGTGCACGCTATACTAAGTTGTATATTCATTCATTGTGTGTCTCCTCTCCAGAAAATAAGCACCAGGCAGAGGGACTTGGTTGGATTTATTTGCTGCAAATCCTTAGCACCTGAACAGCACCTGGCATTTGGTAGGCGCTCTTACATTTATCTTAAATATCTGTGGAACTCAGTCACCCTCCACAGAGATTGTAGCAATTTGCATCCCACCAGCAATGTCTAAGTCTCAGTAACTTGAATTGACCCAAACACATGGTTCATATGCTTTAAGTTCATGCTTCCCCCTGCTCAAGAACCTTCAAGGACTTCCTATTACCTTGCTTGGTGCATCTCAAACCGGAACCCACGACCTTTTAATACTAGGAGCAAGAGTTTCTCCATTTCTTATGGAAAGAAGCCCATGGATGTTTCAATGTTAAGTTTTTATCTTATCCATTTTTTATAAATGATTAGCATGGACTCCCATTTAACTAAAAAATCACTGAGAGATAGAGATACCTCACAAACAATGAGTTCACTGTTCAGGGGCTTCTAATGGTATAATGAAACTCATCACAACTTAGGGCCAATAAACAACACAACTGATAGCTTGAACCAAGTTCTTTCTCCTAGCTGAGCCTCAGTTTACCCATTGGTAGAATGAAAATAGCATTATCTCATATGGTGTGTTGGGTACTTTTTAACTCATTCAGTCCTCAATGCAACTAGAAGAGATGGGCACTATTATTATTCTCTTTTTCAGTTGAGGGAACTGAGGCATAGGACAATTAAATAACATGTCTAAGTTTCCACATCTGGGGAGTGATGGGGCCTGGGTTTGAACTCCTGCACACAAATAGTCCTCCTCCCACCCCACCCCAAGGCTGGCTTCAAGGCTAGATATTTATTCTTTGTTTGTTTGTTTGTTCTAAATTTTTTTAGAGACAAGGTCTTGCCCCGTTGCCCAGGCTGAAGTGGAATGGTACAACCACAGCTCACTGCAGCCTTGAGTTTCTGGGCTCAAGCAATCCTCCCACCTTAGCCTCCCAAGTAGCTGGGACTACAGGTGCACACTACCACACCCAGCTAATTTTTAAAAAATTATTTAGTAGAGATGGTTTCACCATCTTGCCCAGGCTGGTCTTGAACTGCTGGACTCAAGCTATCCTCCTACCTTGGCCTCCCAAGTTGCTGGGATTATAGACATGAGCCACTGTGCCTGGCTAGATGTCGACTCTTGTGGCATATTTTAGGGAAGTGGTGTGCTCACAAGTATAGCCTTTCTGGGGGTAGGGGGAGGAGGTGGCCTGTGAGTGGGAGATAGTCTCTGACCAGATTGAAATATACACAAAAGGCACAGGGTTGAAATCGTGCTGTGCCAAGTCCATGGTCCCCTCTGGGGTATGAACTGAGACTCTCGGTCTCCCAAATGGCTTATCGATAACATCTGATTCTTTATCATTACGGTAATAGTTACCATTAATAACAGCTAATATCTATTGCACGTTCATTGGGTACTAAGACTTTTCTCTCCATTTTTGAATCCCTCAATAGCCCTAGGAAGTTAGTGATTCACATTAACCCCATTTTACAGGTGAAGACACAGAGCTCAGCGGCAGAGTTGGGATTTGCTCCCTGTGCCTCCACCCACTCATGCGTCCTTGAAGCATCTCTGTTTACAGGGGAATTTCATGCATTATCTCACTCGATTTCACAGCCACAGCTTGAAGTCAACGCTCCTATCCTTCCTATTTTGCTAACAAGGAAATCAAGGTGCAGTGCACAGCTCTTTGCAACAAATCTGTCTGCCCTGCCTTCCCCATCAAATCCAGGATGTCACACAGCTGGAAGGTACCCGATTTACAGCTCAGGAAGGAGCACGTCAGGGCCTCTGGGGCACTGGGCAGGGTTCTCAGGCAGTTGCCCAGAGATCCTGTTTACTGGCAGGGCCGGAGACACACAAGACCAGGAAGGAGGGAGGCCCCGGAGATGACCCACGTTTGCATCTTCAAAGGCTTGCCCTGCACTCTCCCATCCTCAGGACTCCCCAGCTGGGCAGCGAGTTGTCACTTCCAAGAAATGTCCTCCAGCCCTGGCCACACTGGCTCAACCCAGTCACTCCAATCCTGCCCTTTCCTCACCCATTCTGCTTCCCCACATACATAGTCCTAGGGAAGGCAACGAACCCCTTCTGGGCTCCTACAGCTCATTCATTCATTCATTCAGCAAACCACTTTGAGTGTTGGGTACCCTTATAGGCACTGGGGAGACATTAAAGGATAACCAAGATTCCTGCCCTGTGGTATTGACATTCTAGGGTGGAGGGGGTGGGCGGGGAAACACAATAAGTAAAGTGCAGAGTGTGTTAGGTAGTTCTAAGGGCCATGGCGAGAGGAAAATAGAGCAAGTCAAAGGGTTTGGGAGTAGGAAGAGAGGGCCTCACTGAGAAGATGACATCTGAGCAGGGACATGAACAAGAAGAGGGACTGAACCAAGCAACACCTGGAGAAAGAATGTTCCAGGCAATGGAGCACTGTCCTTGGCAAGCGCAAAGGCCCTGAGACAGGGCGTATGTGGTGTTCAAGGAGTAGCAAGGAGGCGGTGTGGCTGGAGAAGGGAGAGGGTGGGAGACAGGACAGAGAGGCCATGGGCTGGAGAGAGGTCCCATCATGTAGGGCCCGTGGGCCATGGTAAGAATCTGGCATTTCCTCTGAGTGAGCTGGAAGCCAACAGACGGTTTTGAGCAAAGGAGGGACATGGTCTGTTTGAAGCATTTATGGGACATCTCTGACTGCTGTGTCAACAGCACACCACCGAGGGAAGGGAGGAGGCAGAGAGCTTTGTGGCTGCTGCACCTTCTGGCTGGCCAGAGAGGAAGGTGACATGCCCAGGGTGGTCGCACTGTTCCCGTTACCACCTCTGTGTAACAAACTACCCCAAAACTCCATGGCTTTAAGCAGCCACCATTTTATTATGCTTAGGAATTCGAGCCAGGAGTGGTGGGGGTGGCTTGTTTTTGCTCCATGGTGTCTTGGTCCTCAGCCGGGAGGACTCAAAGGCTGGATATGAAACAACTAAGAACTGGAATCATCTGGAGTCCCCAGACCAGGATGACTTGAAGACTAGGCGTGCCTACATGTGACCCCACAGCATAGCAGTCCCAGAGTATTTGAACATCTTCTACGGCAGCTCAGAGCTCCAAAAACAGAGTGCCAGTGAACAGTCTCAGTAGTCGCAGAGTCACTTCTGACATATTCTATTGGTTAAAGCTGTTACGAGCCCACCCAGACTCAAGAGGAGGAGACATAAACCCCACTTTTTTTTTTTTTTTTTTTTGAGACAGGGTCTCCCTCTATCACCCAGGCTGGAGTGCGGTGGTGCAATCACAGCTCACAGCAGCCTTGACCTCCCCAGGTTCAGGTGATCCTCCTGCCATAGCCTCCCAAGGGGCTGAGACCACAGGCACATACCGCCACATCTGGCTAATTTTTGTATTTTTTGTAGAGACGGGATTTTGCCATGTTGCCCAGGCTGGCCTCAGCTTCCTGGGCTCAAGCAATCCTCCTGCCTCAGCCTCCCAAAGTGCTGGGATTACAGGCATGAGCTACCAATGGACCCCACTTCTTAATGCAGCCATGTTCTAAAACCACCACAAGCACCTAGAATCTTCAAGGAAAATCGAAAGCTTTTTATGTTGGCTGATGCAGGAGGCACAGGAAGGAATGAGAAGTGGCTCTGCTCATCCAGGGCTCACAGCCCAGTGACCAAAAGAGGCAGCTACTTCCCAGAGGCATGAGCAGACAGAGAGGAGCCCCAACCGAGCTTAGTTAGTCAGGACAGGCTTCTTGGGGGAGGTGATGCATGAGCCGAATCTTTAAAAATGAGGTCATCAAGCCAAGAGACAAAGGAGAGGTCATCCCAGGGCAAAGAGAAGTAGAAACTCGTGTTGGGAGGCAGGAGAGCAAATGCTTGAGAGATGAATTCTGGCACCAATTGTCTAGGTTTGCATCCTGTCCCAGCCCTTCAAGGGCAAAATTGCTCAGGTCACCTTGCCTCAATGAGCCTTGGTTTATTTACGTTTAAAATAGGGGTTATAATAATTGCACTGCCTTCGGGGAGGACATGCATGCAAGGTGCAAACTAGACAGAAAGAGCCTCAGACTGTCAGCTCTGATTAGAAAATTACACATGATGGTCATCTAGCTCCAGCCCCCTGGTTGCAATGATGAGGAAACGGGCAGAGACTTGCCCAGTGTCACACGGCATAGAAGGTGGAACCTGCATCACACTTCAGTGACCTGCCACAGCCTGACCCCTCCCTGTCTCCTCTCATTCCTCACCCCACAAGTTCACTTTGAAAAGGTGGGAAGGGGTGTCACTTGTTCCTTGGACTTTCCCCCACCCTGTCGATCCTGGTCCCTCCGCTTACCCAGGAATCCTATGAGGCCTCCAGAGGGGATCACCCAACCTGGAGGTGGGGCCTTGAAGATGGGGTGGTCTCTGCTCTGATAAGGATCCACACTATGCCCCCTCCCAGCCTGTGTTCTCCATGTCCCTGTTCAGCAGGAATTCCTCAGTCCAGCATGGAGTTCCGGTGGATTTGATGGGCCAGCCACAAGCAGACAAATGGAGAAGAAAAACATCCCTCCAGAGCCCTGCTCAGCTCTCAAAATCTGATTTCCGCTCAGCCGGAAGGAGGCTGGCTTGCTTTAACCCTCTGTAGGAGGGGACCACGGGGTCTGATTCAAGATCCTCTTTGCTCCATGTCCTATCTTCCCACCACACAGGCTCTGTTCCTTCCCCAGCAGCTCCTGTGCTGGCCCCCACTTTGCCCCAGGGCTCAGCTTCCCCCAGGTCCCCTTGGTAGAATCACCTCAAGGACCCCAGATCCCAGTTTATGGTCATCATCAAAGCAGCCACTACTGTGAGCCTACTGTGTGCCAGGCACCGTGCCACATGCCTCAGCAGCATGGGCTCAGGATGAGTCTGGAGAGGATGGTAGGAAAGCACACAGCAGGGGCTGAGAACAGAAATGGCTTCAGATCCAGCTCTGCCTCTCCTAGAAGGTAAGACCTTGAGCACAGCCCCTTAACCTTGCTGGGTCTAAGCTTCCTCATCTGTAAAATGAACTTGGTAATGGGATCCACCTGCTAGGGATCACTGTGAGTATTAAATGATCGGGTGTGTAAAGTGCGCAGCACGTAGCCCCATACAATGCAGTTGTTGTTACTATCCCTTCTCTCCACAAACCCCACAGGATGGCCCTCATCAGCCACAGTTTGCAAAGGAGAAAAGTGAGGCCTTTGGGGACACCCCTTGACTTGCTCCATGCCTCGCTTTCTCCAATTGTGAATCACGACGGCAAGCCCTGAACTTATTAAATAATGCAGTCAATTCTTATTAGTCACTGATTGTGGGGTCGTGGATTCATCTACTCACTAAATTTGTAAACTCAAAATCAACACTCGCTGGAGCTCTCATGGTCATTGATGGATACTTGAGGAGTCATGAAAAATTTGAGTCGCCGGTCGGGCGCAGTGGCTCATGCCTGTAATCCTAGCACTTTGGGAGGCCGAGGTGGGCAGATAACAAGGTCAAGCGATTGAGACTATCCTGGCCAACATGGTGAAACCCTGTCTCTACTAAAAATACAAAAATCAGCCGGGCATGGTGGCGTGTGCCTGTAGTCCCAGCGACTTGGGAGGCTGAGGCAGGAGAACTGCTTGAACCCGGGAGGCAGAGGTTGCAGTGAGCAGAGATCCCACCGCTGCACTCCAGCCTGGCAACAGAGTGAGACCCTGTCTCGAAAAAAAAAATTTTTTTTGAGTCACCTGATGCATGTTTCCAGGTGAGATCATACAAAGTGACACGCTGCCTTCTTCTTTCAGCTCTCACACTGTAAACAACTGTCCTTTTCAGTCTATTTAGTGCCACATTTTACAAGTTTTTGTGTCTTCCGCTGGTGATTGTACTGTTGACAATGGCCCCGGGCATGGTGCTGAGATGCTGTCTAATGTTCCTAAGCACCAGAAGACTTTGATGTGCCTTACAGAGGAGATCGTGTGAGTTACATAAGCTTCATTCAGGCGTGAGTTACAGTGCTGTTGGCCATGAGTGCAATGTGAGTGAATCAACAGTATGTATTAAACATGGTGTCTTTCAACAGAAACGTGCATAAAACAAGCTTATGTATTGATGAGTTGATGAACATGTTGGGAACAGAATGGTTCACAGGAACCTAAGCCTGTATTTCTCCTAGGAGCAGTGGTTCAGTATTTGCTAATTCAGTGTTTGCAGTGATTTTCTAGAATATAATTATAGCAAATCATGAAATTCAACTGTACTTTCAGGTTTTTTGGTGCTTTTAGTTGTGAAGATAATATTTGGGAGGCATTTTAGTGAGCTACAGTCACAATTAGTGTTGCTGTGTGATAAATTACCCCACAATTTGGTGTCTTAAGCATTTCCTTATGCTCACGGATTCTGTAGTTCAGGATTCAGAATGGGTAGAGCAGTGAAGACTTGTCACTGTCCATGATGTCTGAGGCTTCAATGGCAAAGACTCGATAACTGGGGCTGGAATTGTATGAAAGCCTCTTCACTCACGTGTCTGTTCCTGGAGCTGGGAGAATTGAAAGACCAGAACAACCAGTCAAAAGCATGTGGCCTCTCCATGTGGCCTGGGCTTCCTCATAGCATGGCAGCCTCAGGCCATTCAAACTTGTTCTTGGCAACTCTGAGCTCCAAACTCCTTGAGTTTTCAAAGCAGACTTAAATGGTAGTTTCATTTAGCATTATCTTGATCTTCTACACCATTTTGGTGATTCTGCCACACCTGGCACTGGTGTCAGGGTCAACCTGAGTCAGGTGGGTACCTGACCACACTAAATTATTTAGCACTGCCTTCAACTTAAAAGTCTTTAAACATGAGCTCATCCTTTCCTTAAAGCAATGGAGCTGAAGGAGGGCACCCATGGCAGCACCAACCTCCTCTCTATTCTTGAACAATTCCACTCTGGCCCAAACTTGCATCCTCTACTCAACAAAATCAGTGCTCTTCAACCAAGTAGGCTCACTCTCCCTGGAGCAGAGTTTTGTGAGCATCTGAGCTTAAACTACCCTGGGGGAGGGTCTTCCCTTGTTATCCTCACCACAAGCAACTTATCAAAGAATTCCTGTCCACTCCCTAGCTATGTGACCTTAAGCAAATTACTTAACCTTTCTGCTCTTTAGTCTACTCACCTATAGAACAGGAATATTAATAGTACTTAGCTCATGAGGCTGCTGTGAGGATTAAATAAGTTCCTAGAAGAGTGCCTGGCATATTGTTACCCCTCAATAATATTATTATTTCAATTTACATTGCATTTTCCCTGAAAGAAGTACCACAAAATACATTTTTCTCCACCTGTTATATTTTCAATGATGTTTTTATGTCCCTTAGAAAGTGGGGCTCGGACATATGCCTGTATGTTCCCTCTCTTACCCTATCTCTTCCTGGTAACCAGCACCCACCTGCTCACTTCCACTTCACTCCTATCAAACATGCTGTCTAGAAAGAATGGATACCCACTCACACTGAGGTAGATGTCAGTGGTAACAGCCCGGAGAAATGTCTGCTAAACTGTATTCTCTATTAGGTGTCTGGTGTTGGGGGCAGGAAGTGAGTCTTTAATCAAGTAAGCCTAAAATAAGCTCAGAAAATGCAGATTGAGACCAGGTACGGTAGCTCATGTCTGTAATCTCAGCACTTTGGGAGGCCAAGGCAGAAGGATTGCTTGAGTCCAGGAATTAGAGACTAGCTTAGGCAACATAGTTGCCTACAAAAAAAAAAAAATTAAATCTCTACAAAAAAAATTAAAAATTAACTGGGTTTGTCACATGCCTGTAGTCCTAGTTACTTGGGAGGCTGAGGTGGGAGGATTGCTTGAGCCTGGGAGGTCAAGGCTGCAGTGAACCATGATGCATCACTATACTCCAGCCTGGGCAACAGAGTAAGACCTCGTCTCAAAAAAATAAGAAAACCAAATGCAGATTGAAATGAAACCCAACAAGCTTTTTTGTTGCAGGATTTCTCCGAGTCTTTAACATGCTAATGTTGTTGCAGGTAGCTAGGAGGGGGATATAAAATGCAGCTTCTCTGACTTTTTTTTAAAAAAATCATGGAATCCTGAGCATCTGCAAGAACAAGTGTTCCCAGGAATTCACCCTTAAAAATGATGGCTTGGAGGGACCCTGGAGGGACTGAGTTCTAGCATGGTATCAAGGGCATCAGCCCCATACTAGAGGAACCAGATGGGGTCAATGGAGCATTCTCATTAACTGAACATAAAACAAAACCAAACAAAACCTAGCATCTCTATGTAAGGACAGTTTACGTGTTTATTTAACACACGCATTCAACAGATATTTCTGGATGCGTATTATGTGCCGTGTACTGATCTGGGTCTTGATCTTGCACTCTACGAATTTCTATGGGATGACGCAAGTGGAAAAAAATGCTTTTGGGCCAAATTCTGCTTCCATCACTTGCTGGTTGTGAGAACTTAAGAAAACCCCTTGTGGCCAGGCGCGGTGGCTCATGCCTGTAATCCCAGCACTTTATGAGGCCAAAGCGGGTGGATCACTTGAGGTCAGGAGTTCAAGACCAGCCTGACCAACGTGGTGAAACCCAGTCTCTACTAAAAATACAAAATCAGCCAGGCATGCTGGTGCATGCCTGTAATCCCAGCTACATGGGAAGCTGAGGCAGGAGAATCCTCCTGGGAGGCAGAGGTTGCAGTGAGCTGCGATCACACCATTGCACTCCAGCCTGGGCAATAATTGTGAAACTCTGTCAAAAAAAAAAAAAAAACCCTTGTAAGGATTATATAATGAAAACAGCTAACACACAGCACATACCATGTGCCAGGACTGTTATAAACGCTACATACGTTGACTCATTTAATCCTCATAACAACCCTATGAGGCAGGCTTTACTGTGAGCCCTGTTTACAGATGAGGAAACTGAGGCCCAGAAAAGTTTGGTAAATTTCCCAAGATCACACATCTGGTAAGTGGCCTGAGAACTGAAACCAGGCAGTCAGGCTCCCAAATGTGCAAACTTAACCATGTGACATTATTATCTCCAGAGTTAACACCTATGGTATATAACACCTATGGTTAGTTGTTTCCAATAGCCACTCTTCCCTTCTTCCTCACTAACAGAAACCCAGTGTTCAGCTGCACACACAGACACCTACCTGCAAAAGACTATATACTCAGCCTCCTTTTCAGTTAAGTATGGTCAAATGACAAGATCTTGCCAATGGGACGTGAACGGAGTGAGGTTGGTGTTCTACAGATTAAAGCATGCTCTTCCTTCTGCCTCTTTCTCCTTTTTGCCAGTTGGAATGCAGATAGAATGGCTCCTGTGGCCATGTGGCTCTGTAAGAGAACTAGGAAGTGAAAGCTATGTATGGTGCAGTAAAAAGATAGACAGAGCCTAGGTCCCCGGCACCATCTGTTTTAGTTATCTACCAAAACACCCTAAACTTACGGGATTACAACACTGATAATTTTTGTGTTTTTAGAGACAAGGTCTTGCTCTGTTGCCCAGGCTGGAGTGCAGTGGTGTGATCATGGCTCACTGCAGCCTCAAACTCCTGGGCTCAAGCGACCCTCCTGCCTCAGCCTCCCGAGTAGCTGGGACCACAGGCATGTACCAGAGCATCCAGCAAATTTCTTTTCCTTTTTTTTCTTTTAGAGAGAGGGTCTCACTATGTTACCCAGGCTGGTCTCAAACTCCTGGCCTCAAACGATCCTTTGGCCTCAGCCTTGTGAAGTCCTGGGATTACAGGTGTGAGCCACTGCGCCCAGCCAATAATTATTTATTATCTTTTTTCTTTGTCTTTCTGTATTATCTTTCTTCTTTTTCACAGGTCCTGCAGGTCAGGAATTCAGGATCCACATCCAAGGAGGCTCACTCACTTGGCGGCAAATTGGTGATGGCTGTAGGCTGGGGACCTTGGTCTCTCTCCACAGACGGCTTGAGTGTCCGCATGGCATGGTGGCTGCTGTCCCCAGAGTAAATGACTCAAGAGAACAAGGCAGGAGCTCAATGCCTTTATGAGCTAGATTCAGAAGTCACATACTGTCACTTCTGTCATGTTCTTTTGGTCACATGAGTCAAATCTGATTCAATGGGGGAGGGTTCTACACACACAGATGAATACTAGGAGGCAAGGATCATTGCTGGCAATCTTGGAGGCTGGCCACCACACTGTGGAATGCCAGAGCAGCCCTACCTCCAAAGGCCTTGAATGTGAGAGAGAAATGCATTTTACTTGTCTCACTGAAGTTAAGGTTGTGAATATACACCTATGAATTCTTGACACAAAGTAAGCCCTCAATAAATGCTAACTGTCATTAGTCTTTTTCTCTAAGCAGGTTGAGGCATAAGACTTTGTCTTATATTCCCCTCTCTACACACAAACATACACACATATACCGCCACCGTCTAGACTGAGGTTTGGTACAAGGTAGGTGTGGGAGGCTGTGTATTAGCGTTTTCATTCATTTGTTCAACAAGTATTCATTATATATATATATACATATATATATACACACACATATATATACACATATATACATATATACATATATATACATATACATATACACATATAGAGAGAGAGAGAGAGAGAGGGGGGGGGATGGAGTCTTGCTGTGTCACCCAGGCTGGAGTGCAGTGGTGCATTCTCAGCTCACTGCAACCTCCGCCTCCCAGGTTCAAGCTATTCTCCTGACTCAGCCTCCTGAGTAGCTGGGATTACAGGTACACCACCACGCCTGGCTAATTTTTGTATTTTCACTAGAGACGGGGTTTCTCCATGTTGGCCAGGATGGTCTCAGACTCCTGACCTCAATGATCCACCCGCCTCGGCCACCCAAAGTGCAACAAGTATTCATTATTGCCCACACCGTGATGGAGGCAAGCACAATGAGATGGAAAACAACCCATATCTCCATCACTGGGAAGTCAGATAATTCCAAGTGCTAGGGTCCATGTGGGGAAAGTGGTCCCTCATGCCCTGCTGCTGGGCATGTAGACTGAGGCAGCCGTCATAGAGTGCAGTAACTGTATGTATTCTCTCCACCCCAGGGATCCTGCCCCCGAGTGTATATCCCAGAGAAATACACACGGGAGTCCGTGAGAGTCACACACTGCAAGTCCATCACAGCTTTGCTTGGGGAGGTGGGAACTGGAGGTAGCCAGCATCCATCACTAAAGCGGTGGGGAAAGGAGGCGTGGTGGCACACGCACACCGTGCATGCTAAGCAGCAGTGGGAACCAAGGGACTTGAGCTGGACTCAGCACACAGAGCAGTGTCGAGGAAACAAAATAGCCTATGACACAGATCTATTGAAACTACTATTTATATACATTAAAAACCCCCACACACAAATCAACGCCATGCACATTTTATAAAGACACACATGTATCCAAAGGCATGCATCAAAGATATTAGAGTGGGTGCCCTGTTACGGGAGGGAAATGGAAGTGAGAATCAGGGATGAAAGGAGAAAAGTCAAAATACGGTGTGATGAACGCAACAAGACTTTGCAGCAAGGTTGGCAAAAAGTGGCAAAGAGGCCTTCACCATCTGCTACTCTGAACACTGGCAGAGGACTAGGGATGTCTGGTCAGACCCAAAGGGACAGCATTCCAAGCAGGAAGGACAGCTGGAGCACAGGCTCAGAGTTATGCACAGCAGGTGCCTCTGAGAAACAAATGCTTTTTGTAGAAGTGAAGGGTGCCCATGGTCAGGGAGGCAGGGACCAGCCTCTACCCTCTCAGCCTGTGACACCTGTCTCCTCTTACCTGGCAGACTCCTACTCAGCCCTCACAGGCCTCTAGGCTGCCTCAGAAGCCATGTGGTTAGGGAAGGAGCAATGGCTTTGGAGTCAGACCAATCTCAGCTCCCACACTGGCCCACCGTGTCACCTCGGGCAAGTCACTTTCCCCTCTTTGAACCTCCATTTCTTCATCTGTAAAATGGGAATAATGACAATACCTACCTCAGAAGGTTGTGTTGGGAAGGAAGTGAGATGAGCAAAATACACAAAGTACCTGCCCCTTGGAGCTTATACTCTAGTGGAGGGAGACAGATGGTAGACAAATAAATATGTAAGGTCTCTACTGCTGTATCCGCAGTACCCAGAACTGTGCCTAGCACATAGCAGGTGCTCAGTTAATATTTGTAGAATGAATAAGTGAATGAATGAAAGTCAGTGGTAAATGCTATAAAAAGAAATAAAGCAGGATAAGGGGAAAGGGAGAGCTGGGGGTGCTGGCAGGTTGGAGAAGCCATTACTGTTAGTGCTGGTGGTGAGGGAAGGCCTCCCTGAGATAAGATTTTAGTGAAGATTTGAAGGAAATGAGTGAACAAACTATGAGACTATCAGGGGCCAGGGGGGCCAGGAAGAAGTGGGCTCCAGGTTTAGTGGGGAGGCCAGTGTGGCTGGAGCAGAGTGAGGGACAGAGAATGGGGGAAGCTGAGGTCCCCTGTGTAGGTGAGCTGAGAATGTGGTAGGAGTCCCCTCCGCACTCCCAGGGACAAGACCTAGAAAAGTCAATGCTGCTCAGCCCTTTCCCAGGCAGTTGGCTGGGGCCAGCCCCTAAAAACAGTAGCACAAACTCCTCTCAGGTACTGAGTACTCCTGTGTGCCAGGCCCAGCTCTACTGGCACAAACTCATGGAACCATCACCAGCCCTGGGAATGGGTACTATTATTATCTCATTTTCAGAGCAGGCAACTGAGACTCTGGGAAGCAGCTAACCTTGGAACCGGAACTGGGTCTCTCTGATACCAGACCCTGGCTTGCTCCTACCACATTGTCTTGAAATCCTTTGTTTACAGCTCGCCTTCCCGTCTCGGCTGCAGAAGGCCTGTCTCAGTCTCATTCATGGTTTTCTTCTACTCCCAGGGTCCCAAGTGTCAAAATCTGCCTAAGGAGCAAATAAATGAATGAGCCTACAAGGCAAGCCCCTCTTCGCCTTCCGGGCGATGCCTTGGTTGGCATCTCCAGTTGGAGGTGGAATTGGGAGGGGGCTGGACAGAGGAATTTCAAGCTGCCTGAGGGTCAGGAGCAGAGAGGAGGGGGAGAAGGGGGAGAAAGCGAAAGTGAAGTGAGCTGGGAGCCCCTGTGAGGAGGCGCAGACAGGGAAGGAAACCTCCCGGTAATAATTCATCGGCTCAGGAAGCAGCAGCCTGGCCTGGGGCTGTGTGTGGGACCAGCCCTGCGGGGAGGGGGCCCATGCTGGCTGTTTTCCTCCTCCCCAAAGCCCAGCCTGGCTGGGGTCACGGTCAAATGCTGGCGGTGGGGGAGATCCAGGTGTGGGAACAGACTCTCCCGCAGACTCCGGGTCCTAAGGCGCTCCTCCCCCCGGCAGTCATGGGAAATCCCTCGCTCCCTCTTCTTCCCCTAATTCTGGCCTGGATCAGGGAAGCCAGAAAAGCACAGCATGGCAGAGCTGCAGGCATCGTCAGGAAAACAGACGCCCAGAGGAGCCAAAATGCACCTAGAAGCCTTTCAACTCCACTCCCTGCGCTCTGTCTGCTACACCGGCTGCCATTCGGGCTTATTTTCAAGGCCAAGTGGATGCTGGTTTAGCTAGTGCCTGGAGAGAGCTGAGCAGCAGGCACGAGTGAGATCGAGACCCCGGCAACCACCGTTGGCTCAGCAATTCTCTGAGGAGGACACATCAGGCTGAACAATCTAAGGTTTCTAGAAGGCAAGCAGGCATTGAGGAAAGACAGCCCGTGTGTGTGTGATGGGATGGTGGTGGTAGGATTCCAAGAGGTAGTGAAACCGGACAGGCTGGAGCTAGCGCCCCCACTCCCACCTGTGCGACTGAAGGCCGGAGCTCTCTGACCTGTAACTCAGGGCTGCCATCCTGCAGCCTCAGCTGGGCGCAATAGAGTATATAGCACCGAGTCTGGCACAGAGTAGTTCCTCAACCAAAACGTCAGTTCCGTGAGGGTGAAGAATTTATTTTGTTAATGGCTGTATCCTCAGACCTAAAACCATGTCTGACACATAGTAGGGACCCAACGAATATTTGTTGAAAAAACGAACGAACTACTGGTGTTTGTGTATTGTGGTTTTGTTTTGCTTTTTTTTTTTCTTCTTTTTAAGTTTGTCTTCAGGGACAAGACACTGTCGAATCCTCATTTGGAAAGATTATAGCTTTTCTCCAAGTGTTCTCCACGGACACCACCGCTATCACCAATGGCTTGTTACAAAATGTAGGTTCCTGGGCCCATTCCAGAACTGCTCAATCAGAATGGGAGCAATGTGGGACTCTGTAATAGCAAAAGCCCCTTCCCCAGTTCTTACGCACGTGAAAGTTGCAGAACTACAGGATTAGAATTGGAGGGCAGGAAGACACCAGCTGTTTCTCTGCAATCTGAACGTTCCGAACGAGGAAACTGAGGCCCAGAGAGGAGAAAGGGATCTACCCGCGTCTCCCAGGTGGTCCAGGCTGGAGACAAAAAGTTCGGATCTGGGCCCACCCCGGCCGACCCTCCCAGACCTCCAGCATCTGCCGGGCTAGCCAGCCGGGAATGGGAGCCTTCGGGGTGGGCCACCGGCTCCCGGGCCGCTTTCAACCCGGGGAACGGAGGCGGCGGGAGCGTCGCCATTGGCCAGGGCGCGGCGGACGCCTCCCCATTGGCCGGGCGGAGCCCTCCGCCCCCGGCCGGGGCGGCCTTGCCATTGGCCCCTCCCTCGCCTATAAGGCGGGGGCCGGCGGGGCCGTGGGAGCGCGCGGGAGCGCACGGCGGGGCGCGGCCGACGCTGGGACGCGGCGCACGGAGGGAGGCGGCCGGCGCCCATGGCGTTCGCGCTGCTGCGGCCCGTCGGCGCGCACGTGCTGTACCCGGACGTGCGGCTGCTGAGCGAGGACGAGGAGAACCGCAGCGAGAGCGACGCGTCGGACCAGTCGTTCGGCTGCTGCGAGGGCCTGGAGGCGGCGCGGCGCGGCCCGGGCCCCGGGGGCGGGCGGCGGGCGGGCGGCGGCGGCGCGGGCCCCGTGGTGGTGGTGCGACAGCGGCAGGCGGCCAACGCGCGGGAGCGGGACCGCACTCAGAGCGTGAACACGGCCTTTACGGCGCTGCGCACGCTCATCCCCACCGAGCCGGTGGACCGCAAGCTGTCCAAGATCGAGACGCTGCGCCTGGCGTCCAGCTACATCGCGCACCTGGCCAACGTGCTGCTGCTGGGCGACTCGGCCGACGACGGGCAGCCGTGCTTCCGCGCCGCCGGCAGTGCCAAGAGCGCCGTCCCCGCCGCCGCCGACGGCGGCCGCCAGCCGCGCTCCATCTGCACCTTCTGCCTCAGCAACCAGCGCAAGGGGGTGAGTGTGCTGCGTCCCCCACTGCGGCCGCCAGGTCGGGGTAGGCGGGGGACAGCGCCTCTCCGGGAACCGGAGAGGTGCAGGGGTCCCCGACGAGGCCAGGGGGAAGCGACGTGGAATTCGTGCTGGGTGCGGCACCCCAAGCCCAGGGTCTGGCGTGGAACAGAACCACTGACTTAATGCCCTGTCCCCCAAACAGAAGGATGCAGGAAAACCCAGAGTTCGGGTCTGATTTAACTGCTCAGTGTGGGATATCCCCTCCAACGAAAGGTGTGCTGGTACTTCCTTCCTGCTGGGAAGACGGCTTGAGGACTGAATAACAAAGACCATCTTTTATGGAGTCTTCCTCTGTGCTGATGCGCTCCACATCCACTTTTTTGCCTTCACAAGAATCCCTTCAGGCAGGTAGTTTTTCTGCCCGTTTTATCCTGATGAGGATCTGAGCATCAGAGATGGGATCACCTGCCCACATTTACTCAGCTGGGAAGCCGGAGCGCTGGCCCTGGGCTTGCCCGGTGTGTGTTGCCCCCACCTTGAAATAATTGTCCCCTGTCCTAAGATCTAACCCAAGAGCAGGAGACTGAGAAGAAAGGAGGCCACAAACCCCCAACCGAGAGCCTGAGGTACCCAGCGGATGAGCAGTAGGAGTGAAGAAGGGGCCCTCTGAGAGTCCCCAGCCCCCAAAAGGACGTGGTGTTGGGAGAGGGCACTCTTGGGTCAGCTGGAGGGAGCTGGTGTGCAGCTCCTGCAGTGTGTCCTGGGCAAGAAAGTGGATCAGGCTGGTAGGGGTGGGCGGGGGCTGTGTGGCAGCAGAGGTGGCCTCTTGGCTGAAACCTTGCCCAGGCTCCAAGGAACCTGCTTCATCCCCCGACCGTGTGCCTTTCTGGCCTGGGCTTTTCCTACAGTAAAGAAGCCTGTCTAACAACTTGTATTCCAGCAGCTACCATTTACATCCGGGGAAACTGAGGCTGAGAGAGTACTGACTTTTGGTGGCCAAGTGGAAGGGCATGGGGAATTGGAGTTAGGCCCCTGACTCCCTGCTGTTTGGTTCTCACAGCTGCCCTTGGTCCCTTGCTCCACCCTGTTCTGCGGAGGCCTCTGCATCTTGGCCTGAGACCACCCTCTGTCTGGCTCATCAGACATCCAGCCTGGTTGCTCAACACTTGGCTGCCTCAGTTGCCCTGAATCGGTCTTCTTAGCCTCAGGCTTGTGCCCTCTCCAGGGTCCCTGCTGCTCCCAGCTGTGGGCCCCTGTCAGTGCCCCAGGCTGGGCTGAGAAGCCAGGAGTGGGCCTTTAAGGCTTCCTGGGATGGGAGGGCCTGAAGGGGCTCTCAAGGATACTCCCTGACTGCCTTTCACCCATTCATTCCAGTTAGCAACCCTTAGCTACCCAACAGCTGCCTTCTGTTGGCTCTGAGAACCCCAGAGCAGCAGGTTGTAGGTCCCCACCCTTCCACCAGTCAGGACCTGACAGTGCAGCCCCAGGGTCAGGGCAGGGAGATGAAGATGAGGGTGCTGTGGTCTGCTGGTGGGGGAGGGGAGGCACAAAGGGATTCGCAGAGCCCAGAGAAAGCCTCCAACCGGGTGAGTGCTGACAGGGTTTCTGTGTCTCGTTTCTGAAGGATGCTTTAGAACAGGGGCGGGCCGATGAAGGGGTAGGAAAGGGTGTTCTGGGACTGGGGCGTACAGCAAGAGCTCAGGCCTAGAGAAGGAAGAGGGAAGAGGTTAAAAGTGGCAGGAGTGCAGAGGGGGAGCACAATGGCCAGTAACAGCAGTGACAGCAGCCTTCATGAGCACTGATCTGTGCTAAGCGCTCTTTATGATTTATCATTAAAACCCTGCAACAGCCAGGAATGAGGCGCTGCGGTTATCCCCACTTGCTTAGAGGTGCTGCCAGTGGCACAGAGACACACAGTCAGTGATGGAACCAGGATTCAAACTCAGGCCTGCCTGGTTGGGACGTGGGATAGGTTACAGGGGGAAGTCCCTGTAACTGTCATGTGTCCACCCCCATAGCAAGCAGGCTGGGGGACTTCTCTGCAGGTCTCAGGCCTGTCCCACAGCTCACAGGGGCCTCCCCTGGGCCTGGCTGCTTCCCTGGGATCTGTCTATGGGACCAAGAACTCAGCCAAATTTGGCTGTAGAAACCATGCTCTCAACCCCACGGTCTCCTCTGGGAATAGGCGAGAGGGGCAATCCTGGCCAGCTATGGCCCCTTGAAGACTCTGCTGGAAGAAAACTGGCTGTCTTGGGGAGCTCTTGCTCCCTTCTGAGCTTTGGGGGCCAGAGAGCTTTAAGACCCAAGACCCCGTTCCTTTACCCTGAGCCACCACCTCCCTCCCATCCTGGCCAGTCTGGAATTGGGGTTGCCGTGGAAACAGTTTCCTGTAGCATCTTTCTGTTGAAGGAGGGGTTAGGTGTGGCCCTCTGTGGTAGAATTAGCAAGTGGGAGGTGGAAAGGGGGTTCTTGTCTCTGCCCTGTTTTCCCTTTGTCACCTGGGGGTGAGGATTGGACAGGATCATCTTGTAAGGCTCTCCCCTGTTGGTATACCCAGAGGGTAGCTGGGACCAGGAGGCACTGTCCATAGATGATGCTGATAATAATACTTATGAACATTTATTGAACATTTACTATGTTCCCAACACTGTGCCAAGGCTTTACCTAGATTAGCCTGTGTGATCCTGTGTTAGCTTGTGTGATCCTGTAAAGTAATTCCCCTTTACGGGGGGAAAACTGAGGCTCAGTGAGATGAAATCACTTGCCTGAGGTCCAGTAGTTGGCCCTTGGCAAAGTAGGGATCGAAGCCTAGGTCTGTCTCACTTGAGCCTAACTCGTAACCGTGGTGCTTCCCGAAGACCCTTGGTGCTAAGTTCCTAAGGGACAAACAAACTGGGGTCTTGTCAGGACTTTTTTTTTTTTTTTTTTTTTGCGATGGAGTCTCGCTCTGTCGCCCAGGCTGGAGTACAATGGCACGATCTCAACTCACTGCAGCCTCCGCCTCCCGGGTTCAAGCAGTTCTCCTGCCCCAGCCTCCCAAGTAGCTGGGATTACAGGTGCCAGCCACCACACCTGGCTAATTTTTTGTATTTTTAGTAGAGACGGGGTTTTGCCATGTTGGCCAGGCTGGTCTCGAACTCCTGGCCTCAGGTGATCCGCCTGCCTCGGCCTCCTAAAAGTGCTGGGATTACAGGCATGAGCCACCATACCTGGCCGTCAAGACCTCTTCTAAGCACACTTAGCAGCTTACACAGCTGCATTCACATTCGACTGCACCTTGAGATGGCAAGTAAAATCATTTTGTCCCCATTTCATAGATGAAGAAACTGAGGTTCAGGGAGGTGAACAGTCCCAGCATTCTTCTGGGACCCTAGGTCTCCAGCTGACCTCCAGACTTGGGGTGGGAGGGGGCGGCTCTCCCTGTCCCTGAGCACTTAAAGAGTAAAAGAGGGGAAGGCCAGTTTTCTAATTCAGCCTTAATATTGCACCCCCTCCCCTATCTGCCCTTCTCAGCCACTCCTGCCAGAGTTTGTCTGAGAAGCCCAAGCCCCAGGCTCTGCTGGGACTGTGGCCTCAGCCCTCAAAATAGCCCTGCCTGTGAGTGAACATGCTGTCCCTGGGCTGCAAGAGCCTCGAGGGAGGCTGGGCTCGCATCTGGATGGATCTGCCCCAACCTGGACCTGGGGGTGGAGGGGGCAGGGGACAGAGCTCCCAGATGGTCAGCTGTTTCTCTAAGTGGGCTGAGAAAGCTGCCTGTTCCTCCATCATCTAGCCAGGCTCAGGGTGATGAGCATTTACAGTGGGATTTCAGACACTATCATGTCCTGGAAACAGGACAGATTGTTGGACAACATAGATTTCTAGCCCAGCTCTTTTACAACTGGCTGGGTGCCTCTGGGCCAGTCATTCAGTGGCTGGAGGCCTCAAAAGAGGGGGTGCTTTAACATCTGTGACCTCTCTGGCTTACGGTGAGGACGAAACTCATGTGTCCAGTCTGAAAATATCAATGAGAAGAGCTGGTAGAGACAGCCCCTGTAAGGACTGATGGTTTCAGGGACTGCCGCCATTAGCCCATCTTCCAATGGCTGCCACTTAATTCAGGCGGTCTTGATTGGTGCCTGCTCCAAGTCAGGTCCTGGGCCAAGAGAGCCCAGGCTGGAAGTGGGACCACAGAGTGAAGAACTCCTTTTCCCTACCACTCCCTGAGATCCCAGTCCAGATGGGGAGACAAAGGAGGGACCCTGCCTTGTCCTTCTGAGATTCATCCCCATGGAATGTCCCCAGAAAGGCAGGAAGTGCTAGGCAGTTTCAGGAACAGAGAAACCTTTCCAGGGAGACAAGACCTGAGAGCACATTCCTGGGAAAGGGGACGCCCTGAGGGAAGTCAAGGAGGCCAGAAACCGAGTCCGCTTTTAAAGGTGGACGAGTGAGCCGCTGGGCATGCAGTCAGGCAGGGGGAGGACCACTGTGGGGTGTGCTTGTTTTGCCCATGTAAAATATTATGCTTTAAAATATATTGGATTTTTTTTCAGCAACAGATCATATGGGAAAGAAGTAGAAAAGGTAAAAAAGTATAGCGTGAATACAAAAATTAGCCGGGCGTGGTGGTGGGCCCCTGTAGTCCCAGCTACTCGGGAGGATGAGGCAGGAGAATCACTTGAACCCGGGAGGCAGAGGTTGCAGTGAGCTGAGATTGTGCCACTGCACTCCAGCCTGGCAACAGAGCAAGACTCCATCTCAAAAAAACAGTATAGCATGAGAGAGCCTCCCTCCCATCCTCTCTCCATCATCAAATTCCTCTCTGAAGAAACCCACTCAGTTTCCCATGTGTACTTCTCTCCAGCGATCACAGCACACAGGCGCATTCAGCCTGCCCCTTGCTTTTGTCCTTAGACCTTGTCATTGGGCAGCAGTCCGTATCAGTCCAGAAAGGGTTTCTTCTGCTTTCTGTTGCAGAGAACTTGATCGTGTGGCTGAACTGTGATTTATTTATCAAGATCCCTCTTGAGGGATACAGAGGTTAGTTCCAGTGTTCACACTGGCCTAATCGAACCTCCTTATACTCTTTCTCCCCCTCTGCAGGGTGGCCGTCGTGACCTGGGGGGCAGCTGCTTGAAGGTGAGGGGGGTGGCCCCCCTTCGAGGGCCACGGAGATGAGCCTGGACCCTGGAGAAGGAGGCCAGGAGCCAGCCACTGGCTGGACAGGGAAGAAGACCCCAGGAGCCAAGCCCACCCCTTCTTTGTGTAGGGACCAGGGGACCATGGCCTGGGTCCGGGACACTCTGGGCAGGGCCCTCGGGACATCTCCACCCAATCCTGGAGAGCTGTGAGGATCCATTCAGCCTGCCCAGCTCTGGCTGGTCAGAGACAAGGCAGAACTTTTGGAAAAACAAAGACTGTTGGTGACAGAGGGTGTGTGTGTATCTGTGCGTGTGAGTGTGTGTGAGAGAGAATTGGTGAGTTTAAAATAAAAGCTATTTTTAAATAAAAGACGTCGTTCTGAGCTGAGGAGAGTCCCGTGGACATCGGAGGTCAGAGGTGGGCCCTCCCCTGGACCTAGAGAGAGGCACAGATGTTCTAGGGGCTGCCCTGAGCCCTGGAGGGGTGGGGGTGGGGCGGGGGAAGGCAGGCAGAGCCTCCTCTCCGGGCGCCATAACCAAACTTTCCTCAGTCTGCTATTTATCAGATGTTATTAACAACTGTTAGGTGTCTGATATGGTTGGTAAAGAAATCTTAATTTTATTTACTTTTGAATAAAGCCTGTGTTCATTTCATTCACATGGTTCAAAACTCAGAAGGTACCAGAGGGTATGTGTTGAAAAGTCTCCATGCCCCGTCCTCCAGCCACCAGCTCTCCTCTCTGCAAGCAGCCTAGGGCACCAGTTTCCTGTGATGTCCCATTCACTATGAATGATCAGGCAAATACACAAATGACAGCACATCGTACACACTTTTGGCTCCTTCTTTTTTTCCTTAATCTAGCTTGGTATCATCCCAAGTCAGTACCTAAAGGGTATTTCATTTCTTCCTGAGCTGCTTATTATTCCATTTTGTGAACATGCCATCCTTTAACCCATCCCTCTTTGATGCTATCACCAACAAGCCATGTGGTTTTCCACAAGTGCAAATGAGTGCATGCTAAAGGGGAATATTCTTACCCCTGTGTTAGCTGAAATGCTTTAGAAGGCCGATGACACCCAGAGGCACGTGGCAGGGTGACACCCTGAGGTCCGTCCACCTTTGAAGCCCAGAGCAGCTCCTTCCTTGCCCTGGAGATGCCCCAGGTGGAAAGCCAGCACCCGTTACCCCACTTACACTCCCAGGAGCCCTGGGAGGTGAGAGCTGGTGTCTCCCCCATTGCAGACCCAGCAGAGACAGCGATGCGTCAGCTGATCAGTGCAGCTAGGAGTTCTTGGCTCTCGGGCTGGGGCTGTGTCCCTGTGAGGTCAGGATCAGAGAAGCTCGAGAGGCCCAAGGGTGGGAGAGCCAGGGAAGGGCCAGGGCGGCCAGGCAGCCACCCTCTCCTCAGCAAGGTACACTCATATGCCTATTTCAACAGTTTATTTATTTAACAAACACTTTTATTTTTATTTTTTTAGAGACAGGGTCTCACTATGTTGCCCAGGCTGGTCTCAAACTCCTGAGCTCAAGTGATCTATTTCGTGTTTACTGACTGCACTCTGGGCCCAGAGTCCACGTTCGTATCCCCTCTGTTCTGCCTCTACCCCACTCCCCTGCGTTTGACCATCTGAGCCTGAATTGTGGCTCCGATTTTGCAAATTGACAGATTGTCAATACCCTCTGTGTGGCAGGCACTGTGCCAGATGCCACAGGAATGAGCCCGACCAACCTGGTCTTCCTCACAGATGAAAACCGAGGCCCAGGGAGATCAAGGGAGTTGTGGAATTGCCAGTCCCTAGGCTGGAGCAGGCCATGAAATTACCATGCTTAATTCCTTTGGTGTAAGAAGCAGAGGAAGGAGGGCCCCAGGGGGCCGGGGTCCCCCACCCAGGAGAGCTTTCCAAGCACCCTCTACCTCACTTCCCCGCTGTTTCAGGGACACTGGTTGTGCTTATCCTGTGTCCCGGCGTGGCTGTGCTTCCCCCTTTGGGAGCTGATTAGGAAAGCACATTGCTCCCCCTGCGCCTACCCTGGCCAGGTACAGCCAGCCTCTGGCAAAGCCACAGGAAAAGGACTGTGGCCTTGTCAATGGCAGGAAGCCTGGGAGTGGGGGCAGAGCAGACACTTGGGTGCTCTGGCTGGAGGCCCACTCCGCCACCAGATTTGCTGGGTGACCCCAGAGATGTTGCTTGACCCCTCTGGGCCTCCCTGGCTCAGTCTCTAACTAGTAAGAGCAGCTAGAACAGAAAGATAAGTATTTGTTTTGCTTTGTGAGATAGTTTTTAATAGACCCTGTATGCATTGGTAAGTAATCCAAGTTGTATCAAATGGTATGCAGTGAAAAGTACAGACCTCCCTCAGGCCCCTCCTCAGAGGCAGCTTCCTGAGAGTCCTTCCAAAAAAGCTTCTATACTGATAACTGTTTCTGAAAAAATATTTATAGGTTTCTCTGCCTGTGCTTTCATTGTAAAACAAATTCAAAATGCTACAAGATTCTAGAAATATCACTTATCCCAAAGACAACCACAGTGAAGACAATAATCCCACCGAGTATTTTTTGTTGTTTTGTTTGAGATAGGGTCTCACTCTGTCACCCAGGCTGGAGTGCAGTGGCACAGTCATAGTTCGCTGCAGGCTTAACCTCCTGTCCTCAAGTGATCCTCCCACCTCAGCCTGCGGAGTAGCTGGAAATGCAGGCATATACCACCAGGCCTGGCTAATTTTATTTGTTTATTTTGTAGAGACAGGTTCTTACTATGTTGCGCAGGCTGGTCTCCAGCTCCTGGGCTCAAGCGATCCACCTCAGCCTCCCAAAGTGCTGGGATTATAGGCGTGAGCCACTGCGCCCAGCTCTGCAGCGTTTTCGTTAAACTAGCACACATACACTTAACAAATCATTTAAACCATGCTAAGTTTACGCTTTTTTTTTTTTTTTTTAAGATGGATCTCACTCTGTCACCCAGGTTGGAGTGCAGTGATGTGATCTTGGCTCCACTGCAACCTCCACCTCCCGGGTTCAAGCGATTCTCCTGCCTCAGCCTCCTGAGTAGCTGGGAGTACAGACGTGCACCACCACGCCTGGCTAATTTTTGTATTTTTAGTAAAGACGGGGTTTCACCATGTTGGCAAGGCTGGTCTCGAACTCCTGACCTCAGGTGACCCACCCATGTTGGCCTCCCAAAGTGCTGGGATTACAGGCATGAGTTAACTGCGCCTGGCCAAGTTTACACTTTTTATGGAAGTATAAGACACATTCAGGAAAGTGCACAGGGTGTAAGGGTACAGCTCAATGGATTTTCACAAGCTGAGCACACCTGTACACACAGCATGGAGATCAAGAAATGCAGTTAGCAGCTTCCCAGGAGCCAGCCCCTCTTACACATCTACACATACCGGTTCTTTCCTTTGAATGAGACACAAAAAAGAATAAACTGACAATAAGTCTCCTTCTTTCCCAGCCACCAGTTCCAGTCCCCAGAGGCAATTGCTATGTTAAGGTAACCAGGATCCTATGGATTCTGGCAGAGATGGTCTGCATATATAGGCAAATTACATAGATATTGTTTTTCCACACAAGTGGTAGCATTTTACACACTCCTCTCTGCACTGGATTTTTTTTTTCTTAACCATACTTCTTGGAGACCCTTGGTTGCTTACAGAGCTGTTTCATACCTTTTCGTAGCTGCATAGTGCTCCATTATGCATATTTTGCAGCTTGCTATCTTCCTGGTAATGGACAGTTAATGCCCATGAGCCTTTGTGAGCTGCAAGGTCAGCCCACACACGTGACTGGGGAGAAGCACAGGTGTGGTCTGCATATATAGGCAGCTCATCTGGGGAACATTTTGTAACATTGTCTGCTCCCCCAGCATGCCTATCACCTCCGGGATGGTCCAGCCCAGCCAAGCTTCTCCAGGCCAACTTGGGGCCACAGGAGTAAAGCTGCTCAGGGAGAAGAAATCCAGGACTGAAGGGGTTGGAATGACCAACTCAGCCAGGCCACCTTGGACCCCAAAGGGTGCACTCTCCCTGCAAGTCTTGACACATGAAGCAGCAGCACAAGAATAATCTCAGAGTTCATCATTTCACAATGAAGAAAGTGAGACAAGACAGAGGGCAACCTGCCTGTGGTTCCCCAGCAGGTCCTTGGCCCTGTTGGGACACCAAGAACACAAATCTCCCTCCTTGCCATGCAGGGCTGTTTTCTCTGACTCCACAGTTATGAGCAGGAAGGCCTCAGAGGTCACCCATGGCAACCTGAAGCTCAGAGAGGAGCGGTGATGGGCCACGGTTGCACAGCATCTGGAGCTGAGCAGGGCTGAGAACACAGGACGTCTTGTACCCACAGCACTTCAGGTTCCCCTCATCGTCCCAGGCCACTCCCATTTTATGAGGCTTTTATTAGGTTAAAAAATGAAGCACTACAAAACAGAGTGCTGAAGACTATGGCATATTTGGTAAGTTAACTTTTTTTTTTTTTTTGAGACATGGTCACACCCTGTCACCCAGGCTGGAGTGCAGGTGGCACGATCATGGCTCACTGCAGCCTCCACCTCCTGGGGTCAGGTAATCCTAGCGCCTCAGCCTCCTGAGTAGCTGAGACTACAGGTGTGCACCACGATGCCCAGCTAATTTTTTATTTTGAGGGGGTTTCACCATGTTGCCCAGGCTAGTCTCAAATTCCTGGGCTCAAGCAATCCTCCAGCCTCAGCCTCCCAAAGTGCTGGGATTACAGGTGTGAGCCACTGTGCCTGGCCTGGCAAGTTAACTCTTAACTACCTCCACACAGTCAGGAGCGTGATGCATTATTGTGGAACATCATATAATTAGAGGATTTATAGAAACATTGGTTCATGGGACATACATATGAAGTTGGGTGTCTTTGTTCAACCCCATCTGCGTCTCTTACGACTGTATATTTTACCTCGTGTAGTTGTGATATCAAGTATAGACCTGAACAGGTAAATGCAGTACATGACTTTGAACTGGATCCTGTACTGCAGAGGGGAAAATGTGACAGGGGACCTTCTTGGTAGAGTTGACAATTTTTTTTTTTTGAGACATGGTCACACAAAATTGGGATATGAACAATAGATTAAGGTATTGCATCAAAGTTAAATTTTCTGTGTTTGCTAACAGCAACCTGATTGTGTCAGAGGATATCCTTGTGCTTAAGAAATACATCCTAGGCCGGGCGTGGTGGCTCAGCTTGTCCAGCACTTTGGGAGGCCGAGGTGGGCGCATCACCTGAGGTCAGGAGTTCGAGACCAGCCTGGCCAACATGGTGAAACCCTGTGGTGGCAGGCGCCTGTAATCCCAGCTACTCGGGAGGCTGAGGCAGGAGAACTGCTCGAACCCGGGAGGCAGAGGTTGCAGTGAGCCAAGATCGCACCATTGCACTCCAGCCTGGGTGACAGAGTGAGACTCCATCTCAAAAAAAAAAAAAAAAAAAAGAAATACATCCTGACATACTATTAAGGAGCAGAGAAGTATGATGTAGGTAACATGCTCTCTCAAATGGTTCAGAAGAGAAATAATATATGTGTGAGAGAAAAGGATAGAGTAAATATGACAAACTTAAAATGTGGTGAATCTGAGTACAGGGTATATGGGAGTTCCCTGCACCACTTTTGTCACTTTTCTGCATGTTGTAAATGATTGCAAAATGAAAAGTTAAAAAGAAGTTGGGATCTTGGCCTACTGTGATGCGAGGCCTGCCAAATGGTGTCCTGGCCCCCTCTGACGCACCCTGGCTTCAGCTTGTCCAACAGACGATGGAAAAGATCCCCAGCAGACCCAGGTGCCTCTGCTCGTGACTCTCAGGCCCCTGTGCCCCTTAGGAGGCTAAGGTGGTCCCATCCCCCGAGTCTCCTGCCACCATGATTTATGTCCCTATGAGCCTCAGCAGCTGTGAGCACAGGTCCCACTGGGCAGCCGGCTGGGGGGGCTGGCGTTTGCTTCTCAGCGTGTCTAATCCAGACCAGATTTGCAGACCCCACGGGCCTGGGATAGAGCTCCCAGGGGGCTAGGGTCAGAGGGCAGGCCAGCAGGGCCTGGAAACCAGGGAGGCACTCAGGATGAACAGGCTGCAAGACAGAAGACCTAGCCTATTCTAGGTTGGCCACTGCTCCTGTGTGACCCAGGGTAGGCGTCTGGCCCTCTCTGGCCCTTGCTTTTCCTCACGTCAGCACAGCCAGCAACTCTGTCAGCTGGGACAGACTGGCCTTGTGGGAGGGAAGGCTGATAAAATCTAGGAGTTGTTTTTTTCTGAATGGCTTGGAAAAATGCCTGACTCTTTTGAGGACCTACTACGTGTCAGGCCTAGGCTATGCACTTTACATAAAATAAATACAGCTTCGCGGGGGGCAGTGGCTCATGCCTGTAATCACGGTGCTTTGGAAGGCGGAGGAGGGCAGATCACTTGAGGCCAGGAGTTCAAGACCAGCCTGGCCAACATGGCCAAACCGCATCTCTGCTAAAAATACAAAAATTAGCTGAGCATGGTGGTGCGTGCCTGTAATCCCAGCTACTCAGGAGGCCGAGGCAGGAAAATCCCTTCAACCCAGGAGCTGGAGGCTGCAGTGAGCCGAGATTGCACCACTGCACTCCAGCCTGGGCAACAGAGTAAGACCCCGTCTCTAAATAAATACATACATACATACAGCTTGCTCAAAAGCTGGTTAGATATGTATTATTATTGCTCCATTTTATAGATGAGGAAACGGAGGCACAAGGAGGTTAAAGAACTTGGCCAAGGTGACACAGTGGCTGGTGGATTTGAATCAGATGTTCTAGCTGCAGAGCCCCACTGGGCTCGCAACCACCACCCCCACATAACCTCACCAGGTGCGTGCCTAGTCCTGATGTTGATGGAACTGACTAATCCAAGGCACTTCTCTGAGTGACATACAGAGATGGCCTCACTTGCAACAAGCCACATAGGTAGGTACTGTTGCTATCCCCATTTCACAGGCTAGAAAACCAAGCCCAAGGTCACCCAGCTAGGCAATGGCGCAGCCAGGATTCAAACTGAGGGGGTCTAGCTCCAGATCCCACAGCCTGCATCACAGCAGGAGGGTAAAACTCAGCAGGAGGCATGGGATAGAGTGTAACATTGTAGACCAACATAAGACTGGCAGACTTAGTCTGTCAGTCAGTAAGTCCGTCAACAAACATGTTTTGAACTTCTCCATGAACCACACAAGGCTCTAGGGATGATCAGAGAATAAGCCAGATGTAGTACCTGACCTCATGGAGGTTACAGCCTACTGAAAAAGCAGGCTCTGAGCAAATAATAAAAATGGGATGGGTGCTTCTAAGTTATGTGGGAACGCATGGCTGGGAGACCTGTGTCATCATTAGGAATGATGCTTCCAAGGTGAGAGAAGGCTTTGCCGAGTGTGAATGGTTCTGCAGCTTCCAGGCCACCCCTGCATCAGTATGAACGACGGGGCACCTGCAGGACCTGGGTCTCCCCTAAACACAACCCCTGAATCCCCAACATATCTCCTTTGAGTGCCCACAGCAGCCCCATGAAGCTGTCAAAGCAACAGAAGGCTGGTTGGACAGAAGTTGAAAATAAAAACAAACACTTACCTAGCACCGCCTCAGTGCCAGGCACTGTTCCACGGCCTGTGACTCATTTACTCCTCTACGACCCAGTGAGACAGGGGCTGTCACTATCCTCACACGGCCATCAAAGGACAGAACCGGGATGTGGACTGAGGCTGGGTCCAGAGCCCACTCTCTTCACCTCCCTGCTCTGCTGCCTCTGTGCCGAATGCCGAGCATCCCGAGCGCCTGGTGGCACCGGCGCATTGTGGGTGCCTAGCAGATACTCGGGAAGGACCAAGAGGCATAACCACCCTGTAAGGCCAACCTAATCCATTTCAGAGGTGGCACTCAAAAGCAGTGACCAGCCTGAGGTCGCACGGCTAGGAGTGCAGAGTTGGACCTCAAACCCAGCTCTGTGGATCGTCCCATCTGCAGAAAACCCAGTTTGGAAGATATTGGCAGAATCTTGGGTGTTTGTTTTGTTTTTGTGTTTTTGTTTTCAGACACAGTCTCACTCCATCACCCAGGCTGGAGTGCAGTGGCATGATTCGACTCACTGCAACCTCCGTCTCCCAGGTTCAAGCGATTCTCCTGCCTCGGCCTCCAGAGTAGCTGGGATTCAGGAGCGCGCCACCACACCTGGCTAATTTTTGTATTTTTAGTAGAGACAGGGTTTCACCATATTGACCAGGCTGGTCTCGAACTTCTGACCTCAGGTGATCTGCCTGCTGCAGCCTCCCGAAGTGCTGGGATTACAGGCGTGAGCCACCGCGCTTGGCCTGGAAGATATTGGCAAAGAGCCTTTAACCATAGAGAAGAAAGGGTGGGCCCAGGGCTCACGGAGGGAGAAAAGACACTGACCAACTGGGAACTCTGTGGGAACCTCTCTCACCCCACAACCTCATCCCACCCAGGGGCCTCCCCAGGAAGCAGCCAGGGCTGAGAAGCAATGGGGCCAGGGAGGCGGGCCTTGGATTCCCAAGAAGCAGACCCCTCGCGCCCCCGGGTGGGAGGGCTAAAGAGCCACCCAGGAGCCAGGCTTGTCTTCTGCTCTCTCCACCCTCACTCTCCTCCCAGAGGCAGCCCCCGCTCCTCCCCACCCCCACGTACCTTCCCTGCCTCTCTCTGCCCTTGCAGCCCAGGCCCACCGCCTCCCCTGCCCCTGGCTTTCAGAAAGCCCTGGAAAGGCTTCCTTCTTTGAGACAGGAAGGTGTCCTCAAGTCTCAGGAAGGAAAAACAGTCAAGCTGAACCCACCAAGACCGTCTCCAAGGGGCCGGGACTGGCGCCTGGCCAGGACTGACATCACCTGGGAACCGCCACAGCCGCAGCTGCAGCGCGCCTCCTGGGGGGACTTGCTTTTGCTATTTAAAAAATAATAATAATAATAAAACTTTTCCAGTCTGGTGTTTTTAAATGTGCTTTTTATAGTGGGCCCTGGGGCGTGGGTGTTTTGGTGTCTCCCGCCCGCCTTTTCCTCACGTCCTGATTTCTCACACTACACAGTGTGGCCTTTGACCAATTACAGCGAATTCCCGGGGATTCTGGGTGGGGTCTCCTTCCAGGCCCTGACCCCCTCAGATGATCTCTTAGCTATCTAGATATGCTGAATTTCTTTCTTTCTCTTTTTCTTTTTTTTTGTTTTTTGTTTTCTTTTTTGAGACAGGGTCTCACCGTCGTCCAGGCTGGAGTGCAGTGGTGTGAGCTTGGCTCACTGCAACCTATTCCTCCTGGGCTCAAGCAATCCTCCCACCTCAGCCCCCCCAAGGAGCTGGGACTACAGGTGCACGCCACTACACCCAGCTAATTTTTGCATTTTTTTGAGAGATAGGGTCTCACTATGTTGCCCAGGCTGCTCTCAAACTCCTGAGCTCAAGCAATCCACCTGCCTCAGCTTCCCAAAGTGCTAGGGTTACAGCATGAGCCACCACGCCTGGCCAAGATACACTGAATTTCAACTTCAAAACAATAGGCCAGGCGTGGTGGCTCACGCCTGTCATCGTAGCACTTTGGAAGGCTGAGGCAGGCAGATCACCTGATGTCAAGAGTTCGAGACCAGGCTGGCCAACATGGCGAAAATCCAACTCTACTAAAAATACAAAAATTAGCCAGGTGTGGTGGCGCACAACTGTAATCCCAGCTACTAGGGAGGCTGAGGCAGGAGAATCACTTGAACCCGGGAAGTGGAGGTTGCAGTGAGCCGAGATCGTGCCACTGCACTCCAGCCTGGGTGACAGAGTGAGACTCTGTCTCAAAAATAAATTAATAAATAAAAATAAAAAAATATTTACCCATGGTACCAAATTCAAAAGGCGTCTAAGGCCTCAGATGAAAAATAAGTCTCTCTCCCTGCCCCTTAGTCACCTGGTCTCCATCCCCTAAGGGACCCTCTTTTTTTTTTTTTTTTTTTTTGAGACAGAGTCTCACACTGTCGCCCAGGCTGGAGTGCAGTGGCACGATCTCATCTCACTGCAAGCTCCGCCTCCCGGGTTCACGCCATTCCCCTGCCTCAGCCTCCCAAGTAAGCGGGACTACAGGCGCCCGCCACTCTTTTTTATTTCATTAAATAAAATCTTCTGTAGTGCTTAATGTGTGCCAGGTACTCTTCTAAGCAATTATCTAATATTAACTCATGTAACCCTCATAAAAACCCTATGAGGTAGGGTTTCCACTGACTATTTAACAGTGAATATTGCCAAAGATTTTTTATGCATATAGAAGCACATCTAGATCTATAATCTTAACCCCTCCCTTCCTAAAAAGCATACATAGAAGCTAATTATACATGCTGGCCTGCACCTTGCTGTATTTACTTAAACTATGTCTTGGAAGGCCAGGCAGGGTAGCTCACGCCTGTAATCCCAGCACTTTGGAAGGCTGAGGTGCGAGAATCTCTTTGGCCCAGAAGTTTGAGACCAGCCTGGGCAATATAGTGAGACCTAGTCTCTCCAAAAAAAAATTTTATTTTAATTAGCCAAGCGTGGTGGTGCAAGCCTGTAGTCCTAGCTACTGAGGAGGCTGAGGTGAGAGGATCTCTTGAGCCCCCAGAGATGGAGGCTGTAGTGAACCGAGATCACACTACTGCACTCCAGTCTGGGAGACAGAGTGAGACCCAGATCCTGTCTCTCTCTCTCTGACATAAATATCTTAGGAATCATTTCACATTGGTACATAAAGAGACTCCTCATTCATCTTTATGGCTGCGTATTATTCCCTTCTGTGGAAGGAGGTACCACGATATGATTAACACATCCACTCTTGGTGAATCTTAGGGATAGTTCCAATCTCTTCTCCCTGCATTACACTGCAATGGATAGCCAACGTGATCTCTCTAAAGCATAGGTTGAACCCAACAGTCCAATACTCGAAAACTCTCCATCTTTCCCCCTTATGTGCAGAGGAGCATCTTAAATGTAGGAATTATCAAGAGCCCCTCTAAGACTCTGGTAAAAGTAATGGACCAGCCGGGTGCGGTGGCCCACACCTATAATCTCAGCACTTTGGGAGGCCGAGGTGGGCGGAGCACTTGAGGTCAGGAGGTCGAGACCAGCCTGGTCAACATGGTGAAACCCTGTCTCTACTAAAAAAACAAAAATTAGTCAAGCGTGGTAGCACACACCTGTAATCCCAGCTACTCAGGAGGCTGAGGCAGAAGAATCGCTTGAACCTGGGAGGCAGAAGTTGCAGTGAGCCGAGATCTCACTACTACACTCCAGCCTGGGTGATAGAGCATGACTCCATCTCAAAAAAAAAAAAAAAAAGTAACGGATCACGGCTGGGCATGATGGCCCACACCTGTACTCCCAACACTTTGGGAGGCCAAGGCAGGAGGATCACTTGAGGTCAGGAGTTCAAGACCAGCCTGCACAACACAGGGAGACACCATCTCTTAAAAAAAAAAATATATATATATATATATATATATATATATAATGCAGGCATGGTGATGTATGCCTGTGGTCCCAGCTACTTGGGAAGCTGAGGCGAGAGGATCTCTTGAACCCAGGAGATGGAGGCTGCAGTGAGCTATGACCATACCACTGCACTCCAGCCTGGGTAACAAAGCAAGACCCTGTCAAAAAAAAAAAAAAAAAAAAAATACAAGTAATGGACCTGCCCCCATGCCCAAAAAGTTCATGGACAACCAATCTTCATATGGGACTCCAGGACTCCTGGAAACCCCGTCCATGGATGCAGTAATGCCAAGACACCTCCTCCAGCTGCATGCGGTGCCCGCGGCTTTGGGCTGCACACTTTGGACTGTCGGCTCTCCTGCTTCTGAGTTATGTGGCCTTAGGAAAATTGATTAATTTCACCATGCCTCAGTTTTCTCATCTCTAAAGTGGGGCTAACGCAGTGATTTCCTCCTAATATTATGAAATAGAAATCAGATCCAGATTTGGAAGTGTGTAGCACAGTGCCCGATGCATAGCAAGTCATCAACTTGGGTTGGATATTATTTTCGTTGGTGGAGGTGCTGGTAGTGGTGGTGGGAGTATTGTTTCTGCAAGATAAATTCCAAACTCATTCATTTACTCAATAAACATTTGTTGCGAACACACTATGAACAGGGAACTGGGGGGTTCAGGGAGCTGAGGAAAGGGAAAGGCTTGTACAAAACCAAACCAAACCAATGTGCTTTGCATGCCAACGTGCTCGGGGCTCTGAAAGTGGAAGATGTGAGTGGTTTAGGGAGCACTGAAGAGGAGCTAGCTAAGCCAGCCTGCCGGGGGGACAGCCAAGGAAGGCTTCACAGACGAGTGATGCTGGGAGGTTGTTGAAGGATGGGAGGGGGCTGTCTAGGTGAAAAGGAACCTGAGTAGAGCAGAGAGCCATACACCAGCCTTGAGGAGGGCAAGCCTACGGCAGGCAGCAGGGGAACCCCATGGAGGCGCTGAGTGACTAAGTGTGGGCTTTGGGGTGAGGAGAAAAGAAGCTAGATGGGGCTGGACTGGAAGTTGGGGGGGCTGTGGCTCTCACCAAGGCAAGGGCTGGTCAGAGCTGCAGGTAGAAAGAGACCCTGATGACTGGTGGAGGCTGGGTCGGCAGGAGGCAGGGAGGCCAGTTGGAGGCCATTTGGGTCAGCCATATAAAAACAATGACCTCTCTGGGTGTGGTGGTTCACACCTGTAATCCCAGCACTTTGGGAGGCCAAGGTGGGTGGATCACTTGAGGCCAGGTGTTCAAGACCAGCCTGGCCAACATGGCAAAACCCCATCGTTACTACAAATACAAAAATTAACTGGGTATGGTGGTGCACGCCTGAATCCCAGCTAGTCGGGAGGCTGAGGCATGAGAATGGCTTGAACCCAGGAGGCAGAGGCTGTAGTGAGCCGAGATTGTGCCACTGCACTCCAGCTGGGAGACAGAGTGAGACTCTGTCTCAAAAAAAAAAAAAAAAAGATGACCTCAGCAAGATAGTGGCCATGAAGATGTGCAGAAGAGGGTAGCAGCCAGGAGAGAGAGACAGTCAGAAGCAGAGGCAAGATCACCAACCTGATTAAGAGCAGGACTGAGTGTGGGCAGAGGGAGAATTGAACAGAAAATCTGATTCATATCCCTCCCCTGCTCAGCCCTCCGATGGCTTCCCATCACTCATACAACCAAATCCAAAGTTCTCTCCTGGCATACAAGCCCCTGCTGATCCCTGTACTCATCTTCCTCCCCCTCTCCCTTTGCTCTCTGGGCTCCAGCCACAAGGGCCCACTTGCTGTCCTTAGAACACACCAGGCCGACTCCGGCCCCACAGGATCTGTCCTGGCAATTCCCTCCACCCAGAATACCTTCCCCCCAATCTCTTCAAGGCTTGCTAATTCCCCTCCGTTCTGTTCAAACGACACCTCCTTAGAGAGACATGCCCTGACCACCCTAGCTAAAATAGCACCCCTCTGCCAATCCTGTTTTTTATTGTGGTAAAATGTACATAATATAAAGAACAGAAAAATACCTAATGTAAAATTTATCATTTTAACCATTTTACCAATTCAGTGGCATTGAGTGCACTCACGATGTCGGTCAACCATCAGTATTATCCATTTTCATCCCAAACACCTCTCCACTAGTCTGTATTCCCTCTACTCGTCTTAATTTTTCTAGATAACAGTTACTGCTCCCTGACACTATGATTCTTGTTTATTTCTTTCTCATGTTTACCACCTGTGTCCTTCACCTACAAAAGAAGCTACAAGAAGGCAGGGACTTGGTGGTGTGGCCCACAGCTCTCTCGCCAGCCCTTTGACAGTGCCTGGTGCATGCTGGTGTTCAGTAAATGGCTGTGGATGAATTAACTGATGAAGGGCACGCCTCCAGAGGAGGAGGATGCAGGCGAAGGAGCAGACTGGATCTCTGCACGATTAGGGCACATCCCTTCTTGCCAGCTCTTCTCCCACCTCCTCTCTATCCCCATCCTCTCTCCAATCACACTGGACGGTGCCACTTCCCTGCCCTCTTCCACCACCAAGCCTTTGCCCAGGATGTTCCCCTCCCTGGAAATACTGTTTCTTCACCTTCTTTATATATCAAAATCCTCTCCATTTCTCAAAACCCTGCTCAAAACCTACCTCCACCAGAAAGGACTCCCAGATAAATCTTTACACACACTCCAACCCCTCTCCCTTGCCAACATTCCCATGATATTGTTTCTGCCTGGAATTAGACAGGTCTCTTTTTGGTTTTAAGAGACGGAAATCCATCTCAAAGTGGCTAATGCAAATATGTATGTGTGTGTGTGTGTGTTATTGCCTTCTAGAACCGAGTTCAAGCCTGGGCAACATAGTGAGACCCCATCTCTATAAAAATAAAAATGAGCCAGGCACAATGGCTCACACCTGGAATCCAGAACTTTGGGAGATAAAGGTAGGAGGATCACTTGAGGCCAGGAGTTCGAGACCAGCCTGGGTAACATAGTGAGACCACATGTCTACAAAAAATAAAAATTAAAAATTAAATTAAATAATAATAAAAGTTAAAAATTAGCCAGACGTGGTGGCACACAACTGTAGTCCCAACTACATGGGAGGCTGAGGCAGGAGGATCACTTGAGCCTAGGAGGTTGATTCTGCAGTGAGCTGTGATTGTACCACTGCACTCCAGTCTAGGTGATAAAGCGAGACCTTGTCTCTAAAAATTAAAATTTAATTTAATTTAATTTAATTTAATTTAAAAAATTAAAAACTCCAGCCTGGGTAACAAAGCAAAATAGAACTGTGTTCAGGGTCACTGATTTCATGGCTGGATCCAGGAGGTGACCATACAGGAGCATCAGGACTCTAGCTGTCTCTCCATCTGTCATCCCTGCTTTCCTGTCAGCTTCATTTTCAGAGAACCTCTCCTCTTTTGGTGGCAAAGATAGCTGCCAGCAACTCTGGCTTACAATGTATCCATTTTAAAAACCCTATGAAGTGGGATTTTTCTCCAGTAGTTCCAGCAAATTCCTGGGGAAGGTCCCCTCTGGCCTGCCTTGGATCACGCGCCCAACCATGTGCCAGTCTCTGTGGCAAGAGGGATGAAGTGTTCTAACTGGCCAGGTCTGGTCATGTGCCCACCTCTGAAGTGAGTGTGGGGTTTGCCTGGTCTGAGCTACAAGAATCAAGAGTGGTGAAGAGGTGGTTTCCCAGAAGAACATGGGGAAATGACCAGTGAGCAGACAAAAACCCAGATGTCACTAGAGAGGCCTCTGTTGGAACACTTACCACACTTTCGCCAGAAACTTGAGTTATTTTTGTAGGACGTGTCTGCCCCCAAATTTGTGAATTCCCTAGGGGTGACGTCCGGCACCCGAACATCTAGCATAGTCAGTGCGCGATAAACACCAGCATTCTTCTCTCCTCCCCCAGGTACCCCGGTCCTTTTTGCCTTCAGTCCATGACTTGGTCAACCTTGGAGGACTCTGTCTGACTAGCGGATCAGTGCACTGGACTGACCAATGGGGCTGCACACAGTCCCTGACCTCTGCCCTCCCCATCTGACACAAGGTATCCCCCACCACAGGGCTACCAAGAGGCTGTCAGTTCTTAGTCCACATCATCAGTGTGACCTTGACAAAGTCCCTTCTCCTCTGTGCCTCAGTGGTCCCTTCTGTTAAGTAGGGGCTGGGAGAGGCACTAGCCTGAGAAGCATGTCCCCCTTTTCAGCACATTACATACCTCTTTATAATTTTTTCCCTGTCTCGGTACCACCTGTGCTGCAAATATTATGTAATTAATATTACATAATATTTTTTCTTTAAATGGTCCTTCTTCTAAAAACATAAATATATTATTTCAAAAGGAAAGTTTAGGGCCCTCCATAAATGGAAAACCAGTATCTCATGCCATAAATAGAAGGTAGCCATAAAAATAAGTACAATGAAAACAAAACAATGTCATCACATTCTAGCCAGATCCGGTGGCCTGCCAAAGGCTCTGGAGGCCTATTCTCTGTTAAAAAGGGAAGTAAGTGTGACGAGAGGTGTTAAAAACACACCAGCATTGAACAGAGACTTTCTCCTTAATAACAAGTTGAAGGAAAATGGGAAAGGGAGGAAGGTTCTCGCTCTGGGCTTTGATGTTCTTTAGCTGGTGTGGCTCCACTGAGCAGCAGCTCAGGTACAACCTGTTGTACCCGGCCCAGTCTTAGAAAGCAGTGGATCTGGCCATCCCTTCCCAGGGAGGGGCTGCTGCTCCTGATTCACACAGGACAGGTGGGAGGTCAGAGCCCCAGCCAGGACAGAGCCTGGGTTTAGGGATCTGATTTATGTTTTACAGTCAAATAAATGTATAATCTTGTGCCCTCCCAGAATAATGGCTGTGTTGAGAAGGCCAGTGAGGATGAATACATCAAGTTCTCTGACTCTGTGCCCGCCTCAGCGGTCCCTGCCTTCTCAGTCCCAACTACCCCCACCAAGAAAGGCGTGGGGGAATAGCAATATATTTCATTTACATAAATTTGCATGAAGAACCTCTGGAAAGCTAAGAAATGAATAAAAGTGGTGGGAACCAAATAGACGGAAAATGGAGTGGGAATGAACCTCTTCCCAGTATATGTTTTAATATGTTTGAATCATATGAGTATATTATTCATATTTTAAATAATAGAAACAAATATTTTCTAGCAACTGTTATGTAAGCAGGCTTGGTGTTAAACACTATGAGTTCATTCATTCATTCATACATTTATTTATTCTTTCATTCATTCATCCTTTTATAAACAAATTGATTCAATGAGCATTATTCACACAAACTATGGATGAAGCCCTATACTAGGCACTGAGAGCTTGTTTGTTCATTCAGTCAGTCAATTAACATCTATCAGGACTCTGTGAGTTTGTTTGCTCATGTGAGGCTGGATCAGCAATAACCCCTGCCCTCATGGTCTAGAAGGGGAGGCAGGTGCCCTGACAAAGTTAGCTGCCAGGAGTCCAGACAGTAAGCACAACTTCCACAAGGCTGAGAGATGAGAGATTGCCCACATTGTAGAACCTTGCACGTTGTCCTGGGAGGAGGGGGGCCAGGTCCAGACATCACAAAGGCCTGGTCACAATGGGGAGGAGCTGGGCCATTATACAGCAGGGGAGGGGGCAGTCTTTGATGCTGAGATGAATCCCATGCAAACCCTGCCCACTCCTCCTGGACTTCTGCCTTCATCCCTTCCCCAAAGCTCCCAAAGTCACATAGGATTTCCAAGTGCCAAATCCAAAGATTACATCTCCATATGCGTCCACTCCACTGCTCAGCAACATTTGATAGAACTGAACATTCCATCTGGAAGAGAATCTGGTGGTTGTTGTGACAGAAACTTCTGGTTGTCCTCAAATTTTTACTCTTTCCTTCTTCTATAGACAGTAGAAGAAACTATTCTTCTGGCCAATAGGATGTAAATAAAGTTGTGACTTCCAGAAAGTGTCCTTAAATGTAGGGAGCTTTGCTCCTTCATTTCTTCCTTCTTCTGGCTGACTGGAAAGCAGATGTGATGTCTGGAGCTCAAGTAGCTATTTTGTAACATGAGGCAAAGTTGGGAATGAAAGCCACACATGATGAAGTGACAAGATTGAAAAAGCCTGGGTCTCTGAATCCATGCAGTGTCTGACCAGTCATGAACTGCCTACCTCAGGACTTAGTGAATATGAGTTGAAAATAAGCCACTTTCTTGTTTAAGCCAATTTTTAAGCATTTTTATGTTCTTTGCAGTTGAATTTAAAGCTAAGTGCTGCCTGCAGCTGTCATCCAATGAACATTTTCCTTTTTTCTTATGCTAAAAAGATCTTCACTTTGCTCTACCGTCTACCCCTCTTTTCCTTACTTTTTTTGGGGAAAATTCTGATTGGTCCAAGTAAACCATGGTGGTCTCCTTCCCCTTGCTATAATTAGTTTAGGGATGAGCATGTGGCCTATTTCTGGCCAATGAGTCATAAAAGGAAGTCTGCTTAGGGAAGGACTTCTAGGAAGGTTTCTTTAAACAAAAGAAAAAGAGCACTTTGGGAGGCTGAGGTGGAAGAATCACCTGAGTCCAGAAGTTTGAGACCAGCCTGGGCAACAGTGAAATCCTGTCTCTACAAAAGGTTAAAAGAAAAAAAAAGCAAAAGAAAAAGGCATATGTGGAAGAAATGGCTCTTTTCTGCCTCTGTACCTTGCTGAGTGAGGATGTGATGGCTGGATCTGTGGTAATCATCTTGCAACTATGAAGGGAACTAGTTGAAGGAAGAGTAAAAGGATGGGAAAAAAAAATCTGAGTTCTTGACTGGACGCAGTGGCTCACGCCTGTAATCCCAGCACTTTGGGAGGCTGAGGCAGGCGGATCACAAGGTCAAGCGATCAAGACCACCCTGGCTAACATGGTGAAAGCCCGTCTCTACTAAAAATACAAAAAAATTAGCCAGGCATGGTGGCAGGCGCCTGTAGTCCCAGCTACTCGGGAGGCTGAGGCAAGAGAATGGCATGAACCTGGGAGATGGAACTTGCAGTGAGCCAAGATCATGCCACTGCACTCCAGCCTGGGTGACAGAGCGAGACTCCATCAGAAAAAAAAAAAAAAAAAAAAATTAGTTCTTGATGATGATGTTCTATTAACCAATGCTCAAGTCACCCTACATCTGGGCTTCTTATTGCACGATAATAAATTCTCTTCTTGTTTACACTAGTCTGGTTTGTGTTGTTGCTTGCAGGTGAAGGTATCTTAACTGTTATATTTTCCTTCTTAAAACACTCTCTTGTTATTCCACACACAGCACATACCCAAACCTTTTAGAGCTAATAAACAAATTCAGCAAAGTCGTGGGATACGAAATAGATTTCACACAAATCAGTTGCATTTTTACACACCAACGATGAGCAATCCAAAAGGAAATTAAGAAAGCAATTTCATTTACAATAGCATCAAAAAGAATAAAATACTTAGAAATAAACTTAACCTAGGAGGTGAAAGACTTGTACACTGAAAACTACAAAATGTTGCTGAAGAAAATTTAAAAAGACACAAATATATGGGAAGATATCCCATATTCATGAATTAGAAGACGTAATACTTTTGGCTGGGCATGGTGGCTTATGCCTGTAATCTCAGCACTTTGGGAGGCCAAGGCGGGCAGATCACTTGAGGTCAGGCATTCAAGACCAGCCTGGCCAACATAGTGAAACCCCACCACTACAGAAAATACAAAAATTAGCCAGGTGTTGTGGCATGCACCTATAATCCCAACTACGCAGGAGCCTGAGGCACAACAATCGTTTGAACCTGGGAGGCGGAGGTTGCAGTGAGCTGAGATCACGCCACTGCACTCCAGCCTAGGTAACAGAGCAAGACTCCATCTCAAAAAAAAAAAAAAAAAAAAAAAAAAAGACTTAATACTTTGAAGATGTCAGTACTACACAAAGCAATCTATAGAATTAATGCAATTCCTATCAAAATCTGAAGGATTTCTTTTTGCAGAAATAGAAAAATTCATCCTAAAATTCATATGGAGTTTCAAGAGATCCTCAAATATCCAAAACAATCTTGACAAAGAACAAAGTTGGAGGTCTCACACTTCCTGATTTGAAAACTTACTACAAAACTACAGTAATCAAAGCAGTGTCATACTGGCATAAGAACAGACATACACACCAGTAGAACAAAATACAGCCCAGAAATAAAACCTCATATATATGGTCAAATGATTTTTGACAAGACTGCCAAGACCATTCAATGAGGGAAAGTACAGTCTTTTCAACATGCAAAAGAATGAATTTGAACCATTACCTTACATCGTATGCAACAATTAACTCAAAATAGATCAAAGACCTAAACGTAAGAAATAAAACTATACAACTCTTAGAAGAAAACATAGGGAGAAAACTTCTTGAAATTGAATTTGACAATGATTTCTTGAATATGATACCAAAAGCACAGGTAACAAAAGGAAAAAGACAAATTAGACTTCAGGAAAATTTAGAAATTTTGCACATCAAAAGACAGTATTAATAGAGTAAAAAGAAACCCAGAGAATGAGAGAAAATATTTGGAAAGCATACATCTTATATGCCTTCTGATATGAAAAAGCATATATAATATGTGATAAAGGATACATCTGGATTGATATCCAGAATAAATAAAGAATTCCTAAAACTCTACAGCAAAAAACACCCCACCAACCCAATTCAAAAATGACTTGAGCAGATATTTCTCCAAAAAAAAGATATACAAATGCCCAATAAGTATACGAAAAGATGTTCAACATCATTTATCATTAGGGAAATGCAGTCAAAACTATAATGAGGTACCACCTCAAACCCACTAAGATGGCTACTATTAAAAAAAAAAAAAGAAAATAATAAGCGTTTGCAAGGATGCGGAGAAACTGGAGCCCTGTCCACCGTTGGTGGGAATGTAAAATGATACAGCCTCTTGGAAAACAGTGTGGTGGTTCCTAAAAATAATTAAACATAAAACTACCCTATGAGCCAGCATTAGAAAACAAAAAATTTACCAGGAAAGAAGTTTTTCAAGGGTCTTTAGAATGATAAATCACCAAATTAAAAATACAAGTTTTATAGCTCTTTCAGAGTTTGTCTAGCAGATTTTCCAGTTTTTAATCAGAAAACCCCCATGGGAAAAAAATACAACAGATATTTCAAGGGAAAAAAATTACCAAGGGGTTAGTCTGTCCAAGGTAGAAAAAAGCAGCAATTTTCTGCTATGATCATTATAAAGGCAATCACTTATTTTCAGACATAGTGTATTGCACAAGTAAGAAATAAAGTTGTTTTTGTTAGGGAGTCTAACAGGAAAGCCTCCAATCTTCATTTATTTGAGGATTTAGAGCTAGACAGGTAGCACTGGTTTTTCTCAGAGTGCAAAGTGCTTTTATCATTTAATTATAGTCATGCATCCCAGAAGGACATTTTGGTCAAAGACCATCCATGTATATGACAGTGATTCCATAATATTTTAATGAAGCTGAAAAATTCCTATCACCAAGTGACATTGTAGCTATTTTAACATCATAGTGCAATGTATTATTCACGTTTCGGGTGAAGCTGTTGTAAACAAACCTACTACGCTGCAGTGGTATAAAAGTCTAGCACATACAGTTACATACATAGCTAGGTGCGGTGGCTCACGCCTATAATCCCAGCACTTTGGGAGGCCGAGGCAGGTGGATCACCAGAGGTCAGGAGTTCAAGACCAGCCTGGCCAACATGGCGAAACCCCATCTCTACTAAAAATACAAAAATTAGCTAGGCATGGTGTCTCACGCCTGTGATCCCAGCTACTCAGAAGGCTGAGGCAGGAAAATCGCTTGAACCCGGGAGGCAGAGGTTGCAGTGAGCCGAGATAGCGTCACTGCACTCCACCCTGGGCGACAAAGCGAGACTCCATCTCAAAAAACAAACAATAACAACAACAAAAAACAAACAATAACAACAACAAAAAACAATTATAGGCCGGGCGTGATGGCTCACGCCTGTAATTCCAGCACTTTGGGAGACTGAGGCGGGTGGATCACTTGAGGTCGGGAGTTAGAGACCAGCCTGACCAACATGGAGAAACCCCATCTCTACTAAAAATACAAAATTAGCCCGGCGTGGTGGTGCATGCCTGTAATCCCAGCTACTCGGGAGGCTGAGGCAGAAGAATCGCTTGAACCCGGAAGACAGAAGTTTCAGTGAGCCAAGATTGTGCCATTGCACTCCAGCCTGGGCAACCAGAGCGAAACTCCATCTCAAAAATAAAATAAAAAAATGTTCAGTACATAATACTTGATAATGACAATAAGCAACTTATTGATTTACACGTTTACTATACTTTTTAATTGTTATTTTACAGTGTGCTCCTTCTACTTATTAAAAAAAAATAAGTTAACTGTAAAACAGCCTCAGGTAGGTTTTTCAGGAGGTATTCAAAAGAAGGTATTGTTGTCACAGGATATGATAGCCCCACAGGTGTTATTGCCCTGAAAACCTTCCAGTGGAACGAAACGTGGAGGTGGAAGACAGTGATATTGATGATCCTGACCTTGTGTAGGCTGAAGCTAATGTGTGTGTTTGTGTCTTAGTTTTTAACAACAAAAAAAAAATTTAAGAAAAAAACATTTAAAAGTAGAAAAAGGCTTATAGAATAAGGATATAAAGAAAAAATATTTTTATACAGCTGTACAATGTGTTCCTATTTTAAGCTAAGTGTTATTACAAAATAATACAAAAAGTGTTTTTAAAATTTTTTTAAGTTTATAAAACAAAACAGTTACAGTAAGCTAAAGTTAACTATTGAAGAAAGAAACAAATTTTAAAAATAAATTTAGTATAGCCTAAGTGTACAGTGTTTATAAAGTCTACAGTAGTGTACAGTAATGTCCTAGACTTTCCCATCCAGTCACCACTTCCTAACTCACCAAGAGTAACTTCCAGTCCTGCAAGCTCCATTCACAGTAAAGATGCAAGTGTGTCTTTTTAAAAAAAAATCTTTTCTACATATTTTTTCTGTATCTTTTCTATATTTATCTATGCTTAGATACAAAAAACACTTACCATTGTGTTACAGTTGCCTACAATATTCAGTACAGTAACATGAGGTACAAATTTGTAACCTAGAAGAAATAGGTTATAGAATAGAGCCTAGGTGCCTAGTAGGTTGTACCATCTAGAATTGCGCAAGTACATTCTATGTTTGCACAAGAACGAAATCACCTAACGACACATTTCTCAGAACGTATTCCTGTTGTTAATTAACATATGACTGTATAAATGGCAAAGACTCAGTTTGGCTTCCAAAAACTGTTCCCCGGCTCTCCACCCCAGTTAGAACATAAGGGAATATTGTCCCTGAGGGAGAAATTGTGTCTGTATGGTTTACCTCTGTATTCTTAGTATCTAGTACCGATCTGACTCACATCAGGAAAAACTGTAAAATACTTTGAAGCTGAAAAAAAAAAGTCCACAAAGATTACTGGAAGTCCTCCAGAATGGTATGAATTGTCTTTACATCATTTCAGGTTAGCTGATTCTATGGTTGCCGACGCAGTTCCCATTTTTGAGCTAGCGTACACTTCAATACGTTGTAACAAGATTGATGGCAATAAAAACAGTTCTCGTCACAGAGATGCAAACGAATTTCTTCTGCTCAGGATGCAGTTGAGGCCAGATGCGGTGGCTCGCGCCTGTAATCCCAGCACTTTGGGAGCCTGTGGCAGGAACACTTGAGCCCAGGAGTTTGAGACCAGCCTGGGCAACAGAGAGAAACCCCATCTCTACAAAAAATTATTTAAAAATTAGCTAGCCTGGCGTCACATATCACTTGTCTATAGTCCCAGCTGCTCAGGAGGCTGAGGTGGGAGGATCGCTTGAGCCCAGGAGGTTGAGGCTGCAGTGAGCCATGATCATACCACTGCATTCTAGCCCTTTGGCAACAGAGAGAGACCCTGTCTCAAAATAATAATAATAAAGATGCAATTCATTCCCCCCAGTACTCTTGGAAGAAAACAGTTTTGCATCTTTAGCAAATTAATGTAAGCAATCCTCATTACCTATGTATGCCTCTTCTCTTTGGATTCTCCTTTGAACTATTTTTTAACACCTTATTGGTTACCTCATAAATTAATGAGTTAAATAAAATCTTTGACACATGTTAATTTTATATTTGAACAAGAGCGTGATCTTATTCCTTTCTAAAAATTATCTCTAGGCCAGGCACAGTGGCTCATGCCTATAATCCCAGCACTTTGGGAGGCTGAGACAGGTGGATCACGAAGTCAGGAGTTCAAGACCAGCCTGGCCAAGATGCTGAAACCCCGTCTCTACTAAAAAACAGGAATTAGCCAGACGTGGTGGCGCATACCTGTAATCCCAGGTACTCGGGAGGCTGAGGCAGGAGAATCGCTTGAACCTGGGCAGCAGAGGTTGCAGTGAGCCAAGATCGTGCCACTGCATTCCAGCCTGGGCAACACAGCAAGACTCCATCTCAAAAAAAAAAAAAAAAAAAAAGCAAATGTCTAATACATATAATTTGCTTTATTAAATATTTGTTTAATAAATGCTGGAATACACAATGATATGCTCTCACAGCATTCTGCACTTCCGCATAGCGCTAGTCGTTGGTCACATTTAACGGTTATAGAGCTATTTGTGCATTTATTTGTGTAATTATCTCTCACTCTTAAGCATAAGCTCCATGAGGGCAAGGATCTTGTCTGGTTTGCTCACCAGTGTGTTTCTCAATAACTTTCACAATACCTCCTGGCACATAGTAGGTGATTATACATACACACACACACACATACATATATACACACACATATGTACATATACATATACACACATATACACACTTCTTTTGTGACCTTTCACCCATTCCAGTCCCCTTGCAAGTCACTTTCCTGCGTCTCTCTCTACTGTTGCTGGCTGCCTCCCAGACACCTGGCCTCATCTTTTAGCCCTCTCCACTTTGGTCATCACATATGTGTATGCACATATACATATATGTATATGTGTATATCTGTACATACAGAGACATACATTCAGATATACATATATATGTATGTCTATGTGTGTGTATGTTACACATGTGTATATACACACATACAGAGGAAGAAGAGAGAAATCAAGGAAGGAGGAAGGAAGGGAGAAACGGAAGGAGAAAGGAAGCAAATGGGAAAGGAAGAAGGAAACCAGTGACAGTTCTCTAGATAGGAATGGGCTGGTGGCAATCCAAAGCACCCTCCCGTCTGCCACCTAACTTCATGTACCGTCTATCCTCACCAGTGAGAAAATGGAGGCCAAGAAGCTTTGTGAGTCCTTGAGCATTCTATTGAGGGAAGAGCCGTGATTACTAAATTATCCCCTCCTTCCCCCAGCTCTGCCCGCCCTGCAACACTGCATCCTCCTTTCCAGACTCTTCTCTGACCTTTCACCCACTCCAGCCCCCTTGCAAGTCGCTTTCCTGTGTCTCTCTCTACTGTTGCTGGCCGCCTCCCAGACGCCTGGCCTCTCCACTTTGGTCGTCACCAGGCAAAAGGCCTCTAACCTACTTGCTCTGGTTCCATCAGATCATTAGACCTCTATCCGGGACTGAAAAAGTCTTCTTCCTTAAGTCTGAGCTAGAAGCTTTCAGGGACACCAGGGTGATTAATCTAGCCCCCTGCCCTCAGGGAGCTTGCTGTCTAATGGGAGAGATGATATGTGACCCTAGGAGTCTTCACATGATAGAGAATATTGGTGTCCATACATCTTCTTCTCATCTACGCCAGAGACCCCTGCTTGCCCCTCATACCCATTTTCCCCTTCTCCTGTGGAAATAAAACCTCTCACTTTTACCTGAACACATAGCCTCTCAGAATAAAGACTACATTGCCCAGCCTCCCTTGCAGCTGGTTATAATCACATGACTAAATTCTGACCAGTGGTAGGTGAACAGAAGTGGGGAGAGCAACCTGCAAGTCATAGTTGCCCCATGCCTTTTCCACTGCCTACTGCCTGTGGTGTAGATATGTGGGTGACATCTGAGACCATGGGGACGAGGGCAACACCCTGGGGGTGGCAGAGCTACATGATAGAAGAAGCCTGGGACCCAAACAAGCTTGTCCTGGATTATTATTATTATTATTTTGAGATAGAATCTCCCTCTGTCACCCAGGCTAGAGTGCAGCAGCACAATCATAGCTCACTGCAACCTCGAACTCCTGAGCTCAAGCAATCCGCCCACCTCAGCCTCCTGTGTAGTGGGGACCACAGGCATGAGCTACCATGCCCAGCCTACTCCCAGACCTGGGAGAAAAATAATTATATCTTTATGCTATTAATACTTCAGATTTGCCCAGGCATGGTGGCTCACGTCTGTAATCCCAGCACTTTGGGAGGCCAAGGCAAGCAGATCACTTGAGGTCAGAAGTGCGAGACCAGCCTGGCCAATATGGTGAAACCCCATCTCTACTAAAAATACAAAAAAACAATAGCTGGCATGGTGTCAGGCAGCTGTAATCCCAGCTACTTGAGAGGCTGAGGCAGGAGAATCGCTTGAACCTGGGAGGCGGAGGTTGCAGTGAGCCGAGATCGTGCCATTGCACTCACTCCAGCCTGGGCAACAGAGCAAGACTCTTATCTCAAAAAAAAAAAAAACAAAATTTTGGACTTGTGTCAGAATAGACAAACCTGTATACCCTATATTCTAATTGATCATCCATTTTCTTTGCAAGATAATTCAACAAGAAATAGAAGATATTTCTTGGTGGGTTGATGTTTGGCTTGTAAATGATAGCTATGAAAATTCAACAAATTTTTTCTTTCCTACTATGTCCACTATTTCAGAGTCTGAGGATACAGAGAAAATCTCCAGTAAAATGAAGCATATATCTTAGTAAATGCACATGTATGTCTGAGTCACTTATTATTCTCCTCTTCCTATTCCCCTCCTCCTTTCTCCTTGGTCCCCATGCCCAGTGACTAACATAACCATATACCATACCCAAAGAACGATGAGAGAGGCGGCAAAGAGGAGTGGAAAGGACATGGAATTTGTAGTCACACAGACCATATTTAAATCCTAGCTTACCTTCTCAGGAACTTAGTTTCCTCATTCACAAAATGGGGACAAGAGTAATAACTGCTTCTTGGGGCTGCTGAGGGTGAGGTATAAAATGGTATGATGCATGAAAAATTTATAGCACACTGTTCAGCACGTAGTCTGTGCTCAATAAAACATGGCTGCTAGAATAGTAACAACATTATTTTTTTTTTATTTTTGACATGGACTCTCGCTCTGTTGCCCAGGCTGGAGTGCAATGGCATGATCTCGGCTCACTGCAACCTCCACCTCCTGGATTCAAGTGATTCTCCTGCCTCAGCCTCCCAAGTAGCTAGGACTACAGGCATGTGTAACCATACCTGGCTAATTTGCATATTTTTAGTAGAGATGGTTTCACCATGTTGGCCAGGCTGGTCTCAAACTCCCAACCTCAAATGATCCACCCACCTCGGCCTCCCAACGTGCTGGGATTGCTGGCATAAGCCACCGTGCCAAGCAGTAACAATATTATTATTAATTACCCAAGTAAAGGTAACAAGAAAATAGTAGGTGGGGTTTTTTTATTATTATTATTATTTCCTTTTGAAGCAGGGGCTCGCTCTGTCACCCAGGCTGGAGTGCAGAGGCACGATCTTAGCTCACTGCAGCCAGCCTCAAACTCCTGGGCTCAAGGGATCCTCCTGCCTCAGCCAGGACTACAGGCACATGCTACCACACCCGGTTAATTTTTTTTGGTAGAGATGGAGTTTCCCAGACTGGTCTCCAAGTCCTGGCCTCAAGTGATCCTCCCATCTCGATCTCTCAAAACACTCATTACAGGTATGAGCCCCACTGTGCCTGACCTGTTTTTCTCCTCACCTCACTGTGCTCTGTCTCTCCTCCTCCTTCTTTCCTGCCCTTTGTCAAATATTCCTGGGGCTTCTGCTGTTACCTCTCCCTGAATGAGAAGCTGAGGTCTAGGAAAATCCCCTTCTCCACCCCATCTACAACCAGATCCTAAAACAGCAGCCTTCTGGTGCTTCGAGGCAGGTTTTCTTTGCTTACTTGCCTTCCCTTGAGTAACTTACTGTTTCCCATAAGAAGTGGAAACAGAACTAGTATAGTAGGCTAGAGACTTGGTTACAAGTCTCTGTCCTGTTAATTAACTCTTAGTATGATTATGCACAGTCACTTCCCCTCTTAGGACTCATTTCCCCCCATAAAAATACCAGGGGACCTTTGGGCTGGGCACAGTGGCTCACTCACACCTGTAATCCCAGCACTTTGGGAGGCCAAGTCGCGCAGATCACTTGAGGTCAGGAGCAGATCACTTGAGGTCAGGAGTTCGAGACCAGCCTGGCCAACATGGTAAAACCCCATCTCTACTAAAAATACAAAAAATTAGCCAGGCCTGTTGCGGGCACCTGTAGTCCTAGCTACTCGGGAGGCTGAGGCACGAGAATTGCTTGAACCTGGAAGGCAGAGGTTGCAGTGAGCCACGATCATGCCACTGCACTCCAGCCTGGGGGAAAGAGTGAGACTCTGTCTCAAAAAAACAACAAAAAACAGTGGACCTTCTAATCATTCTTCAAGACCCAATTTAATGAACTGCCACCTCCTTTGTGAGTCCTTCCCCAGTTCCCTCAGAGTCTGTGGCTCTCTCCTGTGTGGTCTCCCCTGGGGTGCTTGGTACAGTCATTCCTCTAGTACAGCAGCTATCATATGCTTATTTATCTTTCTCCACTAGACTCTGAACAACTTGAGGACAGGTTGTAGCTTATTTAGTCTGTATCTCTGGTGTATATTACCTGACAGGCAATATGGAAGATGAAACATAAATGAACGAATGACTGGATAAACATATACAGATGGATGATGAAATTACATAGAGCGTAGGTGGTTATGTCGATGGAAGATACGTAGATGATGATAGGCATGGGTAATAGATGACAGATATTTAGTGAAAGAGTGAATGAAGGATGGATGATGCATGGAAGAGGAAGGGAGGAAGAGTAAATTGGTGGGTTGATGTTTGGCTTGTAAATGATAGCTATGAAGAAATGAAGAATAGATTTTGGATGAATATTTCACGTGTGAAAAATGGTGGGTGGATAAACGATGAATGAAATAATGGATGGATGGATCATTGAGTGATAAATAGATGGATAGATGCATGAAGAATGGATAGTTGAGGAAGAAATAAATTCATGAGAGATGGTGATGGCTAACTAATGGCAGGTGGATAGGTGGATGATGGGTAAATGATAAATGGATAGACAGATGAAAGAATGATGGCTGCTTGGGTAGCTGGTTGAATGGGTGTATGGATATGAAATAGATTGATGAAGGATGAATATAGAATGGATGATAGGTAGACAGATGGAAGGTTGCTGATGAATGCATGATGATGGATAAGGATAGATGGTGAGTGAAGGATGAATGGACTTTTGGCTAGATGAATGAACAATGGGTGATGAATGAATTGTTGGTGTTTGAATGGATATATGAAAAATGCATAAGTGATAGCTGTATAGATTGATGAATGATGTGTGAACAGTTCATGAATAGATGTGTATGTTACCATAGAAAGGCGTTGAGGGTCACTCTAGCCCTGACATTTTGTCTTTGTTTGTTCATTTGTTTTTGTTTTGGGGGATTTTTAAAAAAAATCATTTATTTTTAATTTTTGGGGTACATATTAAGTGTATATATTTATGGGGTACATGAGATGTTTTGATATAGGTATGCAATGTGACATAATCACAGCATGGAGAATGAGGTATCCATCCCCTCAAATATTTATCCTCTGTGTTACTAGCCCTGATATTTTGTGAGTACCTTCTCTTGGGAAAGGAATGAAACTACTATTTGATGCCTTCCATGAGCCAGCATCTTAATGGGAGCTTGACTTCTAACATCTCAATAATCGCTATAACAACATTGCAAGGCAGATATTGTTACACTCACTTTACCAAGAGGAAAAATAAGGCTCAGAAAGAGGAAGTAATTTTCTCAAGCCTGGCTCTACCTCGCTTCTGTGTCTATTTTCTCCTTCTCCTAAAAAGGTATTTCATCCCGTCTGGTCACGCTTTTACACTCCCTGCACTGTTCATGTCCTGCCTTCTCCAAGAGCCTCCCTACACCCTGGACTTCATGGATCTTCCTAGTCCATACTCAAGACCTACCAGCTCTGCCCTTCTCCACCTTTCACTTGATTCTCACCATGGCTCACAATCCTCATCAGAATAACCACCATTTACTGAGTTTCTGTAATGTGCCCAGCGTGATCTTGGAGCTGCACATAAATTACCTTATTTTATTACATGAAAGCCCTAAATATAGGTATTATCATCCTCCTTTTAAATGGGAGAAACCCAAGACTCAGAGAAATAAAGTGACTTATCCAAGGTCACCAGCTAGTTAGTGATGAAAATGGGGTTGCTCCACCTGATCTTTGACAAACCTGACAAAAACAAGCAATGGGGAAAGGATTCCCTATTTAACAAATGGTGCTGGGAAAACTGGCTAGCCGTATGTAGAAAGCTGAAACTGGATCCCTTCCTTACACCTAATACAAAAATTAACTCAAGATGGATTAAAGACTTAAATGTTAGACCTAAAACCATAAAAACCCTAGAAGAAAACCTAGGCAATGCCATTCAGGACATAGGCATGGGCAAGGACTTCATGACTAAAACACCAAAAGCAATGGCAACAAAAGCCAAAATTGACAAATGGGATCTAATTAAACTAAAGAGCTTCTGCACAACAAAAGAAACTACCATCAGAGTAAACAGGCAACCTATGGAATGGGAGAAAATTTTTGCAATCTACTCATCTGACAAAGGGCTAATATCCAGAATCTACGAAGAACTCAAACAAATTTACAAGAAAAAAACAAACAACCCCATCAACAAGTGGGCAAAGGATATGAACAGACACTTCTCAAAAGAAGACATGTATGCAGCCAACAGACACATGAAAAAATGCTCATCATCACTGGCCATCAGAGAAATGCAAATCAAAACCACAATGAGATACCATCTCACACCAGTTAGAATGGCCATCATTAAAAAGTCAGGAAACAACAGGTGCTGGAGAGGATGTGGAGAAATAGGAACGCTTTTACACTGTTGGTGGGACTGTAAACTAGTTCAACCATTGTGGAAGACAGTGCGGCGATTCCTCAGGGATCTAGAACTAGAAATACCATTTGACCCAGCCATCCCATTACTGGGTATATACCCAAAGGATTATAAATCATGCTGCTATAAAGACACATGCACATGTATGTTTATTGCGGCACTATTCACAATAGCAAAGACTTGGAACCAACCCAAATGTCCATCAATGATAGACTGGATTAAGAAAATGTGGCACATATACACCATGGAATACTATGCAGCCATAAAAAAGGATGCGTTCATGTCCTTTATAGCGACATGGATGAAGCTGGAAGCCAACATTCTCAGCAAACTATAGCAAGGACAAAAAAACAAACACCGCATGTTCTCACTCACAGGTGGGAATTGAACAGTGAGAACACTTGGACACAGGAAGGGGAACATCACACACCGGGGCCTGTTGTGGGGTAAGGGGAGGGGGGAGGGATAGCATTAGGAGATATACCTAATGTAAATGACCAGTTAATGGGTGCAGCACACCAACATGGCACATGTATACATATGTAACGAACCTGCACGTTGTGCACATGTACCCTAGAACTAAAGTATAATTTGAAAAAATTTAAAAAAAGAAAAAAAAAAAACAAAATGAGGTTGTTAACTCTGGTCTGTTTGACTTCAAAGCCTGTATTCTAAACCTTAATGCTATATATCTTCTTGGCTACCATGATGTTTGGTTAATCACATTTGTGTGTGTGTGTGTGTGTGTATACATGTGTGCCCATGTGACTGTGTCTTGTCCCTCTATGAACTAAAATAGAGCTATTTTATCACACTCTTCCTGAACTCCCCTCATTGCCAGACCCAGAGAAAAACCACAGGACATCCGTGCAAAACCAGCCATCTTGAGCATCCTGGAGTTCAACCCCTTTATGTTCCCAGTGAGATCACCAAGGCTCAGAAAAGAGAAGTAACATGCTCAAGGGCCACCCAGCAAGCAGGGAGCTGGGCTGGGACCTGAGCCGGGGCCTTGGTGCTCAGCAAAAATTTATTGATAAGACTCAGCCTCCACTCAGGTTCCTGTTAACTGCTGGGCTGGGATCCAGGAATAATAATACAATAATAATAAAATGGGAAGCAGGTACAACTCTCAGCTCACACCCAAAATAAATAGCCTCCATTCCACTAGGTGGGAGAAACTTAACCTTGGTCAATTCTGGGTGTCTTCTTTTGCTTTTTCCCCTCAGTTCACCTCCATTCCCCCGAAGTGTCCTGCTCCGGGTGCCTGCACACACACTCAGGCAGTTAGGTTCATGGCTTCCTTGGGTTCTACCCAGAATTAAGGCTCTGGGCCCAGATCTTAGGCCCCTCAAGACCACACGAAGTTTCTATTCTTTTTTCAGGGTTACACCAGTGTCTATGCACACTAATTTCCTATATTTCTTTTCTTTCTTTGTTTTTTTTTTTTTTGTTTTTTTTTTGTTTTTTTGAGACAGAGCCTTGCTCTGTCGCCCATGCTGGAGTGCAGTGGCACAATCTCAGCTCACTGCAACCTCTGCCTCCTGGGTTCAAGCAATTCTCCAGCCTCAGCCTCCTGAGTAGCTGGGATTACAGGCACATGTGCTACCATGCCGCAGCTAGTTTTTGTATTTTTAGTAGAGACAGGGTTTCACCATGTTGGCCAGGCTGGTCCCAAAACCTGACCTCAAGTGATCTGCCCAACTCAGCCTCCCAAAGTGCAGGGATTAGAGGCGTGAGCCACAGCAACAGGCTAATTTCCTATATTTCTGACCCTCTGTATTACTTGGGATGCTAACTCAGCTATTGATTTCTCTCTCACTGACCAGTAGGGGGCAAGCAGTCTAGGCCGCTATGAGTCCCATGACGTCAGACACCTGGGATCCTTCCATTTTGTTGTTCTGACATCCTCGACGTGTGGCTTCAGCCTTGTGGTCTAAGACGGCTGCTACTGCTCCTGCCACCATGCCAAATTCTAGCTGGCAGGAAGGGAAGAAGAGGTGTGGGAAGAGGATGCCCCTTTTTTTCTTTCAATGCACGACCCAGAAGTTGCACACACCATTCGGTTCACATATCCTTTGCCAGAGCCTGGTCACGTGGCCACGCCTAACTGCAAAGGAGACAGCGAAATGTGGTGTAGATATATGGCCATCTGCAGCTATAGAAGAAGGGGAAGTCGGATAATTGCATGACAGCTGGACATCTCTGCTACACTTCCCTTCTCCCCACCTCCCGATAATCTTTATCTCGTTTCCTAAAGAGGAAAACCAATTTGACTCATCTATTCTTCTCAATCTATTATTTATGGCATAAATTGTACACTCTCAAATTACTCAGGGCTTTGACTAAATTTCCATGACTCTTGTCCTTTGAGACATGAATCTCTAAGGTGATGGAGGCCACCGATAAATAGGGGGAAAGTAAAATGTATGAAAAAATGCAGGAGATGCCTTCAATATTACAAAAAGTTTTACAGTTACCGGCCAAACGTGGTGGCTCACACCTCTAATCCTAATGCTTTGGCAGGCCAAGGTGGGCATATCACTTGAGCTCAGGAGTTCGAGACCAGCCTGGGCAACATGGTGAAACCCTATCTCTACAAAAAATACAAAAAAATTAACTGGGTATGGTGGCATGTGCCTAGAATCCCAGCTACTGGGAGGGCTGAGGAAGGAGATCGCTTGAGCCCCATAGGTTGAGGCTGCAGTGAGCCAAAATCGCACCAGTGCCCTCTGGCCTGTGTGACAAAGTGAGACCCTGTCTCCAAAAAAAATAATAAAAGAAAGAAAGAGAAAAAAGAAAATGTTTTACAGTTACAGATATAATCAGACATGTCTTTCTTGCTAAACCTTTTTGTGGCTTCCTCTGACTTTAGACTTTGGCTCCAATGACAGCTCTTCAAAGAGGCTTTCTCTGCCTACCCTATTTGGTTCCTTCATAACGGACATCACAATATGTAAGTTGAAAATATTTATACATTATTTGGCTTGCAAATGACTTGAGGAAAGGGACCTGTCTTTTCATCTTTGTATCCTCAGTGCCTGGCTCAATGCCAACACATGCCAGATACTCAGCAAATACATTTGATTGAATGACAAGTTTGTATACAGGGCCCTGTGAGGTGTAAAAAGTGAACACATCTTTTCAGATGACTGAATGGAGTGGACATGACTCTTATAGTGTATGGTCCAGGAGGAGAAAGCTATGCTTCTTTGACCCTAGAGATCAAAGTGTCAACATGAGTCGTCATCTCCAGTGAATGCCAAGGCGGCAGAAGCATGCTGGAGAGCCAGATGGGTTGGTATAGCTTGAGAAACAGCAGTCACAGGCCCCTTCTTCCCTCAACCAATGCCAAGATGCCTCTACCCTTCCAGGACTTAAATGAATCCGGGAAAAAAGGGATGCCAGGGAAAGCTTGATTCACCCAACTGAGTTCAAATCTGAAATAATTGGTTTTTGTCTAGATTTTTTTGAAGTTTGCATTTTCTGGCATTGGAAAAAAAAATAGGAGCTCAAGAGAAGCAAAATTCAGTTGTACAAAATGGAGCATTCCAGTTCTGATAGGTGTATCTCGGCCATATTAGAATGACATCATTCTGGAATCACAGTTGGGTTTACTTATGAAAACTTATAATCACAGAGTTAAAGTCATTGGATATTAGAATCACCTAAGTGTACAATCATAAGCTATTTGGAAAGAATATTAGAGACTGTTTTAGTTTGGGTTCCCCTAAAAGCAGAGCCTGAGACAAGAATTTGGGAGCCGGTAGCCCAGGAAGCCAGAGGGATCTGGGAGAGTGACAGCGAAGAGGGGAAAGGGATAAAAAGTGAGTTATTGAGCCAGTTTCCAGTACAGGCAACCAGTGCCCCCAACTCACTGCAGACCTTTGAGTGACCAGGAACTTCCAATGGATAAGAGGATGGGGCATTTACCCACTAACTCCCATTCCCCATTGACTGAGGGGTGCCCCTAGTGGCATCAACTCCTCCCAGGTCCCTGAGAGAGTTCCCAAGTCTTCAGAGAAGCCAAATGACTGCTGGGTGTTTGAAAAGGGATGCTGTCAGTGTGCTGGGAACTGCCCACCACAGCTATAGCTAAAGGCATAGGGGCAGACACCAATAACTATTGATCCAATTTCACCCCAGAACAAGAATTCCTTTCTAAAGGGCTAGGCTGGGGTTCCGCAGTCTACATCAGGCTGGAGGACTCATTTGTTTGATTAGCAACATGTTAAAATAAAATTGGAATCTAAAAGCCTTCCTTCGTGGCTCACAATAGTTTTCATTTAACGTCCCGACCACTCAGCATTGCTCGCAGGCCTACAGATTTCTGTCACCTGTCTGGCCCCTAAGGCCTTTGACTTTGAGGCCCTGCCCAGCATCTCTTCTAGGCTACAGGGTCTTTAAGGACAAGACCCTTTTCTAGCATCTGTGTCTCCAGCTGCCTGACATGCAGCCTGGGCTGGGAGAGGGCCTAGTAAATAGGTGCTGTGAATGTAGCTTCTGCTTGCATATTTCCCGGCCAGGGAGCTCACTCCCTTCAAGGCTGCCTGTTGTATTGCCTGCTACCTGCCCCCACCCCTCCTGCCCTCCCCCCAGGCATTCCCTGGGTGGGGGCTGGGGGTGAAACTCCCTGCTTGGGGTGAGCAGCAGGTTAATTTCCTCCTGGAGCTTCCCTCAGCAAACAATGAGACAATGGCGAGCCGGAGGTGGCCTGCGTAAGACAGCCGAAGAGGGGAAGTTGTAATCTGTGCGTGAAGCCAGCAGGCCGGCAAAGGGGCGAGAAAAGCAGCCCAGCCAGACCGGGCCCTCCACCCAGCAGGCCCCTGGGACCCAGGAGGCCCCAACCTGAAGGTCACCTGAGTCGCCCTTGAGGAAAACAGCCACAAACCACTATTCGAATGGAGAAAACAAGGATGGGTGGGGCTTGCCCCCACAACCCTCCCTTATCCAGATGGTCCTAGCTCCTCTCTGCGTAACCCCATCTGCCCACCTTCTAGGCCTGGCTTGCAGGGAAACATTCCCAGACAGACACCATCTGATTCTGGCTGTGTGACCTTGGGGCATGTTACTTAATCTCTCTGTACCTTTGGTTCCTTATCTGTAAAAGGGGGGCACCTTCTTCTTCCGATTGTCAAAATGATTTCACCCCTCCATTTATCCAGAAAGCATTTATTGAGCATCTGCAATTTGCTATTACTGTTGGGGATATGGCTGTGATCGAGAAAACGTCCCTGCCCTCATGGAACACACAGTCCTAATGTGGGGAGAGTCAGCAACCAGGTAATTGCAGCAACACATGTGAAATTACAACAGCGACAGGTGTTACCAGGAGAGGAGGCAGCACCATTAAGATGCTGCAATGTGAGACTCAGCCTAGTCTACAGGACAGGGTGGGCTTCCTCTAGGAAGAGATAGTTAAACTGAGCTGAGCAGGGAGGGAGAGTTTACTAGGGCAAGAGGAAGGAATTCAGGGAGTAACACAGTGTCTCAGAGGCCAGAACAATGTGGGCATTAAGGAGGGAGATTCAGGAGGCCTGTGAACCTGGACACAGAAAGCCAGGAGGATGTGAGAGTTGAGGTTTATAAGGTATGCAGGGTTAGCCCCCAGCTCCTACCTCCCATGGAACCTCTATAGGAGAGCAAAGAGAAGCCACAGAAAGTTCCAGTGAAGTGACGTCATCCTGTCCACTTTCAGCTAATGCACAGAAGCTCAGCACAGTGCCTGGGCAGGTAGGCTCCCTCCTTCTTAAGGGCAGGGTCCTGTCCGACCACATCATGCATGACAAATCACTGCTTCCCCAAACTTTCCTATCACTGCCAGGATTAGGACTTGTTGTGCCCACCTCACAGATGAGAAAATCGAGACTGAGGACAAGCGAGAGAGGGATGCGTCCAGCCCCCTCTGGGTATGGGAGAGTGGTTGACAGGGCATTCTGCAACCTCAGAGAACCTCTGAACCCCCGGCCACCTCCCATCTCACAGATCTCAGGGGCAGCTCCTAGCCCTTCTTCCCTTGCCCTAGGGTTCCCTAAATCCAGCCACGTACCCATAAGGGGAAAAGGGCTGCAGACAACTCAGGAATATCCCCCTCCCAGATCATGACGCCACATGTCCCCAAAATCTGAGCAGCCACTGCTCTACCTGGGCTCGGAACCAGCCTTTGGCTCTGTCCCCAGAGCCTGCCCCTAAGCAAGTGGCTCCAATCCTCAGAGGCTCATAGAAAAAAACAGCTCCCACTTATAGAGAGCTGTAGCTCACAGGCAAAGTGATGGCAAAGGGTCATCACTTTGATGACCCTTCCTCTTAGTCTTCAGAGCTCCATGAGCCCACTCTACTGAGGAGGAAAATGAGGCTCAAGGAGAAGCATCCTGCCCACGCTCACAGAGCCAGGGAGGAGCTGAAGCCAGGACCCCAGCTGCTTGGCCTCCAAGTCACTCCTCGACGTGCGCACCTCCTGTAGAGCCCCCGTGGGTCCTTTACAGACTGTGTCACTGCAGGCTCAAAGCCCTTCGTAGCTTCCATGAATCGAGCCAAAGTCCTCGCCTCACCCAGAAGTCCCCACAGCCCTCTCTGCTGTCTCCCCCACTCCACACAAACCTTGCCTTCTCTTCCCTTCCTTGCTTGCTCCCACCTCAGAGCCTTCAGCACCCACTGCTCCCTCTGCCTGGGCTCATGTGGTGTCCCAGCAGAGCGGCTCTCCCCAGCTCCCTCAGAAACTCTATCCCTGCACCCTGCTTCATCTTTTCTTAGAGCACTCATCTGCACCTGCCCCTACAGGAGACATTTACTTGTCTCTTATTGTGAGCCCCGAGAGGCACAATGGTTAATTGTCTGATACACGTTTGTCTCATGAATGAATGAAGGTAAGAAGGAAGGATGGAAATTCTCTGGTTCCACCCCTGCTGCCCCAAATGCAGTCCCCAAACCTGCATCCCCAGATGCCCCCAACACCTCGCTTCTTGTTTCCTGTTTGGAAAGGGACCATGTACAGCCATCGCCTCACTGGACTGTCCCACCAGCTGTGGCAGATCCAGATCACATCCTCAGTTCTAAGGAGCAAGGAAACCCAGGCTCAGAGAGAATGCCCAGCTTCCCCAAGATCACAGAGCCGCGGTTTCCTAGAGGCGTCTCACTATCCCCGAGGCAGCAGCCCACTCGCTGCAGCTGCGGGTGCCACTGCTCAGAGGGCCCAGTGCAAAGGGAATATTGAGGCTCCGCTCACCCTCTTTCTCCAGGGAGGCCCAGTTATGCTGGGGGGGTGCCCTGCTGCCAACAGCTTCCCTCCTCCCAGCGCTGAGACTCCAGCTCCACGTGTTCCAGGAAATCCAGGCCACATTTCCCTCCCGGAGCCGCCCAGAGGGACCCTCTGGGGAAAGACACAGCATTTTTGAGGAAAAGGAGTGGGAGGGGTGTGGGAGAAAAAGTCACCACCAAAAAAAAAAAAGAAGAAGAAGACAACAGTGGCTGGGCCAGGAATGTGCCGGAGTGAGCCAGAGCCAAGCCTCCTGTCACATCCACAGCTGGCCGGCCAGGGTGGGGCGAGGGCGGGGCGGGGCTGGGTCACTCTCCGGACAGGACGCCAGCTGCTCCTGGCGAGCAGGGAGGTGGGGCCGAGGGGGGTCCCTGCCACCCGCCTGGTAGGGGAGGAGCTGGAAAATAACCTGAGCCGGGAATCAGGACACTGGATTCTGCAATCCCCCCAGGGCAGAATGACCCAAGTTTGTTCTCCAGCCTGGGCCTCAGTTTCCCCAACTGCTTAAGGATGAGATTTGAAGAAATGCTGAGATGGGGTGACTTTTCAATAAGAGACTGGTTGAATCAAGTGAGGGACAGCCACAATTTTTAGCAGGGGTTGTTTACCTGGTCTAGAACTCAGAAACTTCATGAACTTAGGTGGGAAAAAATAACTTTATATTCACTAACCTCTAATTGAAATGCAGCATTTCCTTCAAGTATGAATGTGGATCAAGAAGCATGGTAGGGTTAGCAGTGACTGTTACAACAGAAGTCAAAGATACTTTCATTTCATATCACAGTGGTTGCAGATAACATTACATATTGTTTACGTTCATGGTGACCTGCAACCTGCTTCCCCATCTTGTTATTTAATGTACTAATAAAGAAGTTCACCTCATCACTGCATCACAAACCCTTGTTTATATTGCAGTAATAGCATTTCAGTATAATTGGTTTCCTTTGTAATATCGTGCATTTTATTTTATGCATTTATAAAACATTAAAAAAAAAATCCAGGTGCAGTAGCTCATGCCTGTAATCCCTGCTGTCTGGAAGGCCAAGGCAGGAGGATCATTTGAGCCCAGGAGTTGGAGACCAGGCTAGGCAACATAGTCAGACGCCACCTCTATTGAAAAAAAAAAAAAAAAAAAGACTAATTAAAAAAAAACACATTTTGAGAAGGGGTCCCTCCCCACTTCACCATATGCCGAAGAGGTCTATGGAACAAAAGCTAAAAATCCTACTTTTAATGTAGCCATTTTATTTTATTTATTTATTTATTTATTTATTTATTTATTTATTTATTTATTTGAGATAGAGTCTTGCTCTGTCACCCAGGCTGGAGTGCAGTGCTGTGATCTCAGCTTACTGCAACCTCCGCTTCCTGGGTTCGAGAGACTCTCTCACCTCAGCCTCCAGAGTAGCTGGGATTACAGGCATCTGCCACCACACTGGGCTAATGTTTTTGTATTTTTAGTAGAGATAGGGTTTCACCATGTTGGCCAGGCTGGTCTCGAACTTCTGACCTCAAATGATCCACCCGCCTCAGCCTCCCAAAATGCTGGAATTACAGGCATGAGCCACCACACCCAGCCCAATGTAGCCGTTTTTAAGTGGGGAAGTACACTCTTTGCGTAGGAACTAGACCAGGTACCTAAGTTTGCTTGATACACATAAAATATAAGAAAGGAGCCTCAGGCTGGGTGCGGTGGCTCACGCCTGTAATCCCAGCACTTTGGGAGGCCGAGGTGGGCAGATCACTAGGTCAGGAGCTCGAGACCAGCCTGGCCAACATGATGAAACACCATCTCTACTAAAAATACAAAAATTAGCCGGGAGTCATGGCATGCGCCTGTAATCCCAGCTACTCAGGAGGCTTGGGCAGAATTCCTTGAACCCGGGAGGCAGAGGTTGCAGTGAGCCAAGATTGCGCCACTGCGCTCCAGCCTGGGCGACAGAGCAAGACTCTGTCTCAAAAAAAAAAAGAAAGAAAGAAAGGAGCCCCGACTAAGCAACAGTGGTCATTTCCAGCATTTCCAGGGTCTGAGAGAAACCTGTCACTGAATACCTTGAGTGCTGATTTTTTTTTTCTCATGTACATATGTATTTAGAAAGAGTCAAGATTCGGGAAGATGGGTATGTCTGCAGTGGAAAACTCAGCTTTTAAATCTTTCTAAATCCCCACATAAAAATTGGCAAAGCAATTAGGTAGCAAAACCAAAATCCCATGGACAAGATTTACAACAAAACTGGGTCACAAGGTGTCCCCACAAATCCCAAAACACAAACAATAGAGACAAGTCTGCTTGCTCTCAGGGTCTGTGTGGGAGAATAACAGTACTGTATTTGTTTTGGGGGGGAATACATGGATTAATAATAAAGTCTCAGTCCCTGTCCTAGGGCCCAGGATTAATGGGAGATAGGTAATTACATAGACATATATCAAATTGCAGGCCAGGCGCGCTGGCTCACACCTGTAATCCCAGCGCTTTGGGAGGCCAAGGTGGATGGATCACCTGAGGTTAGGAGTTCAAGACCAGCCTGGCCAACATGGTAAAACCCTGTTTCTACTAAAAATACAAAAATTAGCTGGGCATGGTGGTGCGTGCCTGTAATCCCAGCTACTTGGAAGGCTGAGGCAGGAGAATTGCTTGAACCTGGGAGGCGAAGGTTGCAGTGAGCCAAGATCAGGCCACTGCACTCTAACCTGGGTAACAGAGCGAGACTCCGTCTCAAAAAATAAATAGACAAATGAAATAAAAATTTAAAAAAAATTGCAACTGTGACAAAAGTAATTCTAAGAGTTCAAGGTTTTGAATGTATATGAAAGACCCATATTTGAAATATTCCATGGTTTAAAAAAAAGGACAAAGGAACAACAACAAAAAAGAGCCTGGTAGACAGACACATGCCAGTATCTCCTTTGCAGGGCCCAACCCAATGGCTGCGGGTGGCATCTGAGGACAGCTGCCCATCTGCATGGGCTCAAGGGGAACTACCCAGCCCCCAGCTCAGGCTTCCATGCCCACCGCCCAGCATCTTCCTTCACCATGAATCATGTGTTTGTAGACGAAAAGGCAGGGTTATCCCAGCCAGTAAGTCCTTGGAGTCATCAGCATGGAGGCAGCCCCTTAAAGAGGAAAAAACAGACTTCAGAGGCTGCAGACACAGGTTCGAGTCCCAGCCTGGCTGCATACTTCACGTGTGAGCTCATGGATGCCAGAGAGGAGGCACCTACCCGGGCTCACACAGCAGAGCTGCAGACACTTTTGGATTCCCAAGTGGGCTCTTCCAGCTCCTCTGTTTAGGGGGATTTGGAAGTCCTTGGCAATCATTCAAGGCAGATTGAGGATGAAGGCATGTGTTATGCCATCCGTCCTCCAGGTTCTCAAGCTGCTCAGGCAGCACCAAACCACGGGCAGGACGAGAACGAAGTGCGCTCGTGACTCACCCAGCTTCTGTTCATTGTCAAGAGCAACCTTAGCAGGTAGGTAGCCTTACCCCATTTTAAAGGTGAGAAAATTGAGGCTCAGAGAGGAGAAAAGGGGACCTAAGGTCACACAGCCCTAACGTGTTTTGACCCCGGTCTTTTAGCTGAGCCACCTCAGTCCCCAGGGCAGCTCTGTCTTGGCAAACCCAACCTGACACTCAGCCTGGGGCCCCGCTCAGGGGTGGGGCCGTCTCCCTGTGAACAGGTCTATTTTTAGTGTCGGCAGCAGGGGCTAGGGGCTGAAGCCAGGAGTGACAATGGGGGGAAGGGGGTGGGGCTGCTGGCGGCCGCCCCCGCACCCAGCAGCCGCCCCATTTCCTCGAGAAACCAGGCAGCGCACAATACAAGGAAAGCCGAATGGGGAGCGGCTGGGGGCTCCTGTGGGGGAGCTGACCTGGCCCATCAGGGCAGCTGGGGGCCTGGAAGAGGCCTCCGGGCGGGGGGGAAATGGACGATTAGGCCAGCTGCCTAGCCCAAGCAGAGTGATGGTTCATGCTCTCTGCACGTGCGCGTACACAGGCACACATTCACCTTAAGGTGAATCACTCGGGGTCAGAAGTTCGAGACCAGCCTGGCCAACACAGCGAAACCCGGTCTCTACACACAGAAGTCTTTTAGTCACTCCTCAACCAGGATACGATCTCACCTTCAGCCTCAGAGGCAGAGAACTGGGCCCTGGGGACTCAACGAGGTCAGATCCTGCAGAGGCCAAGCAGAAACTGATTTGGCAGGGGCCAGGTGAGAGGCGCTGCCATGAGCACCCCAGACATTCTGCCAAGGTCTTGGCCCCCTGGGGAAGGCTGCCTCTGCTGGGGAAGTTCCTGGCCTGAAGCTTGGGCTTCCAGTTGAGGGGGACTTCATGACAAGAGCAGGAAGGTGGTCCCCCACAGCTTTCTCTGCCCCTCTACAAAGTTGTGGTGGAGCTGTCCAGTTTTGCCTAGGCAGGTGCGCTGGACTAAATTTGATGCCTGAGATTCTCCTGCGTTCTCCTGAGGCTGAGAATAAACAATCGCTTCTCCCTCTGTCCCTCTCAGCACTGCCAGCCCCTGGGGACAGAGTTCTGGGGCAGTTCTGCCTCGCCATCCCACCTCCACACCCTGGTTTATGCTGTGCCCCTGCCAGGGGTACCCTCCCTTACCTTCCCATTCCCGTTCCACAACCAAAGCTCTGAGAACAAAGACAGTGACACTCCTGTCTGCCATCCCACTCCCAGAACCAAGTACAGTACCCGCAGAATGAAATCCCTGCCTCCTTCTGGGGGCCTCTCCTCCACTTTCTCACCATGGATGAAGTTAATCCTGTTGGACCTTCTTGACTGCCAAGCGAGACAGACTTTTTCGTCTCCAATTTAAGGAAAAGAAAACTGAGACTCAGAGAGAGGATGTGGCCTGATGAAGATTACACAACGGACAGCGGCCCAGGCAGACTCAGATCTAGACCCAGGGCTCCCTGACCGTGTCTCCACAAGCCCATGTGCACCCCCGGCCATCAGCTGTCAAGTCTGAAACTGATGTTCATGAGGTGGCTCCTTGCCTTAGAGGTGCAGCTGAAGGATGAAAGACTGGGAAGGGTTGGGAAGATGGGATGGGACCTGGATGTATATTAGCAATGGAGTCAACAAGACCGGTAGATAAACCCAAAGCAAGGGATGGACAAAATGAGTGCTTTTGTTTTTATGTAAATTATATCCTGGATTTTGATTGTATGTGATTTTTAAAAATGGGTATCAGGGCCAGGTGCGGTGGCTCACATCTATAATCCCAGCACTTTGGGTGGCCGAGGAGGGCAGATCACTTGAGGTCAGGAGTTCAAGACCAGCCTGGCCAACATAGTGAAACCCTGTCTCTCCTAAAAATACAAAAATTAGCCAGGCGTGGTGGCGGGTGCCTGTAATCCCAGCTACTCGGGAGGCTGAGCCAGGAGAATCGCTTGAACCTGGGAGGGGAGGTTGCAGTGAGCCAAGATCATGCCACTGCATTCCAGCCTGGGCCACAGAGTGAGGCTTTCTCTCAAAATAATAATAATAATAAAAAATAAATAAAAATGGGCACTATCCTGTCAACCTTGAGATTTTTATGACTGCATTTTTTCTGGTAATGGAGGATGTCTTGTCCCAGATGTTTTACGAGGCCCAACACTGAGATTGCATTTAGGTACCTGCTTAACTTATTTCCAGGAGTGGAGAGTGCAGCAAAGAGAATGCAGGCTGCTGTTTATTGAGCAAATACTATGGGCAGTGCTGAGCTCTACTGATGGGAAATTCACTTTCCCCCAACACTGATGAGATTGGTGCTCTTATTATCCCAACTTCACAACATGGAAAAAAGGTGGGAGAAGGGAATTGAACTCAACAGCCTGGCTCCAGAGTCCCCATTCTCCTCTGTGCACCATCCTGAGAGAGGGAGCTGGGGCCACTGTTCAGCCTTCCCAGTGCTTTCTGTTTTCTGGCCTCAAATGTATCCCACCCCTTCCACAAAACAAAAGCCCAGAAGTGAGGACATGTCCTTCTTTTTTTATTTTTATTTTTTTTGAGACACTGTTTCACTCTTGTTGCCCAGACTGGAGTGCAATGGCGTGATCTCGGCTCACTGCAACCTCCTCCGCCTCCCGGGTTCAAGTGATTCTCTTGCCTCAGCCTGCCAAGTAGCTGGGATTACAGGCATAAACCACCATGCCCAGCTAATCTTGTATTTTCAGTAGAGACGGGTTTCTCCATGTTGTTCAGGCTGGTCTCAAACTCACCACCTCAGGTGATCCGCCCGCCTCAGCCTCCCAAAATGCTGGGATTCCAGGTGTAAGCCACCGCGCCCGGCTGACATGCCCTTCTTAAAAGGCAATTTGGGCTGGGCATGGTGGCTCACGCCTGTAATCCCAGCACTTTGGCAGGCAGAGGCGGTGGATTACCTGAGGTCAGGAGTTCGAGACCAGCCTGACCAACGTGATGAAACCCTGTCTTTACTAAATACAAAAAATTAGCCAGGCATGGTGGCACATGCCTGTAATCCCGGCTACTTGGGAGGCTGAGGCAGGAGAATCGCTTGAACCCGGGAGGCGGAGGTTGCAGTGAGCCAAGATTGCACTATTGCACTCCAGCCTGGGTGACAAGAGCAAAATTCTGTCTCAAAATAAATAAATAAAAATAAAAGGCAGTTTGGTGCTATTACCTGGGGGTCCCCGAAGGGGCCTCCAGGCCATCCTGGGCAGCTTGTCAACATGTTCCTCCCAACACCTGTGGCCAGCTTGTTCCATTTCCTGGCTGTGTGACCTGGGGTACGTGACTCTGCTTGTCCACGCCTCTGCTTGTTCATCTGTAAAATTAGGATAAAAATATCATCTATCTTTGATGGGTACAAAGTTTCTTTGGGGGGGGTGTTGAAAATATTTTGGAACTAGACAGAAGTGTGGCTGTACAATATCGTGAATATACTAAATGCCACTGAGATGTATACTTTCAAATGGTTGATTTATATTATGTGAATTTCATCTCAATAGAAAAAAATCAGTCCAGAGACAAATAGACATAAATGTACAAAAATATGATCTACCTAAAATCTGTACTGAAGATTAAAGGCATTCCATGTCAAGCAACCACTTAGAATAGTTTGTGACCCACAGAAAGCATGCAATAAATATTTTTGTTTCTGTTGATATTTAGCACCCCAGATCGTTGGCCAAACTGCTGTGCTCATTGACCAGCCTCCTCACTGGGCTCCCTGCATCAGCCCTTGCCTGCTCTACCCTCCAGTCTTCTTCAGTGGTGGCCAGAACATCTCTCAGGGGGATTCTGGTAAAACCTGAGTCAGGTCACAACACATACCTCTGCTCAAAACCTTCCAATGTCAACAGGCCACAGTGGCCTACACCTGTAGTCCCAGCACTTTGGGAGGCCAAGGCAGGTGGATCAGTTGAGGTCAGGAGTTCAAGACCAGCTTGGCCAACATGGTGAAACCCTGTCTCTACTAAAAATACAAAAATTAGCCAGGCGTGGTGGTGCACACCTGTAGTCCCAGCTACTTGGGAGGCTGAGGCAAGAGAATCGCTTGAATGTGGGAGGTGGAGCTTGCAGTGAGCCGAGACGCACCACTGCACTCCAGCCTGGGTGACAGAGCGAGAGTCCCTCTCAAAAACAAACAAACAAACAAACACACATAAAAGCCCTTCAATGTCCATGTCACATAAGATGCAGCTAAAATCCAGAGAGTGGCCTTTGAGGCCCTATGTGATCTGCCCCCCGAACTCTACCCTCATCTTCCTTCACTCTCTTATCTCTCACCAGCAGCCACACTGGCCTCCTTGCTTGGTGCCCTCCTTCCTCCACAGCAGCATCTTCTTGCCTCAAGGCCTTTGCCCTGGCCTTTGCGCTTGCCTGAAATGCTCTTCCCCCCAGATTCATAGCTACTGCCTCATCTCCTTCAGGCCTCTGTTCAGATGACACCTTCTCAGAGGGGCCCTCCCTGACCACCATCACAAAACAGGTAGACTCCAATCCATTCATTTTCCCCTGATCACCTTTACAGCCAAAAGTGATACTGGATACCAATTCATTTTCTGCTTTTTGTCCATCTCTCCTATGAGATTGGGGGCTCCTTAACGAAGGTGTTAGTCTCTCTTCAGAGGGACTTTGTTTCCTGCTGGGAGCCCAGCCTGGCCCATGGTGAGTCCTCCATAGATATTTGTTGAAGGAAGGAAGTCAGGCCTGGGACAGTGTCCTATGGCTCATTCTGTCATTCAGCTGGACTCAAGTGTGTTGAGCCTCAAAGGCTGAATCCTGGGCTCACCTCAAGTGGCCCCAGCCTCTCATAACACAGGAATGATAGGGTATCTACTGAAGGCAACCCTCTATCCAGTTCGGGGTCTTGCTACCTGCTAAAACTGGGACCCAGGACCCCAGCCCAAGGGCCTGGCCCACCCCTTCCCATCCCTGGCCTTCTCTCTTGGAACGGGGCTTCCTCCCCAGATAGTTGTTCCTTCTAGCTCCTGAGCTCTTCTCTTCCTCCTTGTCTTGGCCCCAGCTACATCTCCTCATGCCTTTATCTCTCCCCTCAGTGGCTCTAGGGGGAAGGGGCACTTCCGTCCCTCCTCTCCTTCTCTGCCTTCCTGGCCTGAGTCCTGAAACCTCCCTTCAGGCTCAGCACCCCTCCCGCCTCTCCCTCTCACTTCCAGCCACTTCCAGGTGGGATTGGAGGAATCGGTGCCAGGCAGGAGTGGCTAGGGGAGCCTCGGGTCCTTCCAAGGCCCTCTCAGCCTCTGACTTGCTGTGCAACCCTTGCTCTACTCAGAGTCAAGCATGGGATGAGGCGCTCTACGTTCCAGCTGAGTAGCCTTAGGCAAGTCACTTGACCTCTCTATGCCTCCCATTTCCTCAGCTGAAGAATGGGGGTCAAGGCAACACCTACTTCAAAGTGTTTTGGAAGAATAAAATAAGGCCTGTCAAGCACTTAGCAGAGTGCTTAAAGCTTGGAGAATTTATCTTAACACAGGGTGCAGTGCAATGCTATGGAAGGACTTTGTAAGTTGCAAGGCCCTAAACCACCCTTGGCTGTGTGTTTGTGCCATGTTTCTGATCCAAAGAACCCAGAACTGTGAGGCAGAACCTCCCAGTGGCCTCTAATCCATGACAGATGTTATCTGCCATCACTGTTACTAACGTTATGTGATCATTAACCTTCTCAGGTTTCAGAAAGGCCACAGTCAAAGGCCCATCTCCTATGAGACCGGGGTTAAGGTCCCAGAGAACACTTTAGAATGTCATCCCTCCAGCTGAGCCCACTGTTCCCCAGGGTCCTCTTAATAATCCAAAACAGGGAAGAGTCATTACTGTTCCACTTTACAGATCTGGGAGCTGGAACCCAGAGCTTCAAGCTGCCTGACCCCAAAGCCCAAGCTCTACCCCTGTTCTTGGTTGGCCAACTGGAGTCCCTGTCCAGCTGTCCATACCTATGCCTACCTGGACACCCTGTGGGGACTCCTGTGAGGTCCCTCACACCTCTGCTAAGCAAGCTCCCTCCCCAGTCTTTGCCGGGTACTGCCTATCCTTCCAGGATCCTTCTGATCCCAGCCGGGCCAGGGATGGCCAATGTCATGTCAATCACTTTCCCTCCTGATTCCAGAACAGAAGAGGCTGGTGTCACTGTAAGCCTAAGAGGCCCCAGGCCTAGATTTGTTCATAAATATTACCAACAGCTACCAAGTAGGAGGGGCTCTTATTCTCATCTTAAACTGTGGCTCAGAGAAATCAGGTGAGCATAGCTAGGGAGAGTGTGAGCTAGAGTTGAAATTCAGGTCTCTCTGACTCCAAAATGCATGATGTCAGCCTTAGAACAGCTCAGTGACATCAGGTGACTTATTTCTCAGTTCTAGTCCTCAGTTTTCTCATCTTTAAAATGGAGACATTAACGTTTCATGGGATTTGTTCAGTTGTAAGGATTAAATTGGATGAGTTTTTAAAATTCCCAGAGCCTCACTGGGCACACGGGTGTGGCATCCCTGAAGGATTGGGGGCCTTGAAGTCAGGCAGACATGGGGGCCGAGTGCCAGTTTTATCACTTTTGCTCGTGGAGACAATGATTCCTCCTCTCTGAGCCTCATAGACCCATCTGGAAAACAGGAATGATCGGCCCCTCTCACAGAGATAGTGCTAATGCCAAAGTTTTGTTTTTAAAAGCTAAAAACATGGCTGTCAGGCCAGGTGTGGTGGCTCACACCTGTCATCCAGCGCTTTGGAAGGCTGGGGCCAGGAGCAGTCTGTGTTTTAGCAAGCCCTCCAGGAATCAAGAACCCACAAGTTAGACGCATGACCCAGAGTCGTCACCTGGTGGTATTTTGTGGAAACTACAGCATGGCAGACGCTGTCACCAATCCTTTGACTCCAAGGAGAACAGGACGCTTTCTGCTCAAAGTGTCCCAGACCACGGTCATGGGCAATAGAGTTGGCTTTAGAGTGTGCTAGTCACCTTTTCTCACCTGCAAGGGCACACAACACAGGAAGCCTTCCCCAGTAAATAACTCTTCAAGTTTTCTCCCTGCTGCACTTGGGATAAACCCCCAATTCCTTACACAGTCTGGCTTCTCCAGATCTCTCTGTCCTCACTTTCTCTTCCCTCTTACTCCCCACCGGCCTCACTGGCCTCCTTGCTGTTTCTCGAACTCACCAAGCACATTCCCACCTCAGGGTTTTGGTGTTTGCTGTTGCCTTTTCGCCCTGAGATTTTCGTGGCACGTTCCTTCACTTCATTCCCAGCCCTGTTCAAATGCCATCTCCTCTGGGAAGCCATCCAGGACGACACTTACCAAGGATCCCTTGCCCTACCCTCTTTCCATCTGTGACTCTGCCTTATTTTTATTTATCACTGACATTATCTCGTATATTTGTTTGATTTTTGTCTGTCCCCATCACGAGACCATAAGCTCCAATAAGGCAGAGATGTTTGTTCTGCTCGCTGTTGAATCCTCAGCACAGACAGTAGGTGTTCAATACATATTTACTGAGTTAATGAATATACTCATTATATTCATTATGAATATAAAGTATGGCAGGTATTATCAATCACCCTTTTTCCCATCAATGGGGAAACTGAAGCTCAATAAATTGATGTGACTCATTCAAGTCCACATAATGAGGGAGTGCTGGGATCTGGATTTGAAGCAGGATTTCTGGAAGCTGAAATGTGGGAGCTGTGTCCACAGTGGCACCTTGAGTTTCCTAAGCCTGGGGAGACTTTTTAATCACACATCACCCAAGATCAGTAAGTCAGCAGTTGTGGGTTCTGCAGGAGAGGGAGCAAAGATCCAGTGCAGAGATCCTCAAGGGGGCAGTGTCATCAAGAGTGTTGGAGAGTTCCCAGTGACCAGGGGGTGCCCCGGCCATGCAGGAGGGGAGCAAGGGTGCAGACATCCTGCAGTACATCTCAAGTCATGATTTTCAAATCTCCGTTTGGCAATTAGTGTAGGTAAAAACCTTGTTTTTAATTATCTGAGCCAAGGACCGAATTCTATTTTACATATAAACACAATGTGTGGGGGTTTTCATTTTGTTTTTTATGTTTAATAGACTACTTTTTTAGAGAAGTTTTAGACTTAGAGAAAAACTGTGCAGAGACTGGGCACACTGGCTCACGCCTGTAATCCCAGTGCTTTGGGAGGCCGAGATAGGGAGATTGCTTGAGGCCAAGAGTTTGAGACCAGCCTGAGCAAGATAGCAAGAACCTGTCTCCACAATTTTTTTTTTAATTTCCCTGGCATGGTGGCACATGTGTGTGGTCCTAGCTACTTGGGAGGCTGAGGCTAAAGGATTGCTTGAACCTAGGAGTTTGAGGCTGCAGTGGACTCTAATCGTGCCACTGTACTTTAGCCTGGGGGACAGAGCAAGACCCTCTCTCAGAAAAGAAAAAGAAAAATGACGCAGAAATCATAGACAGTTCCCTGTACTCCTTCTCCAAACATGCAGTTTCTCCTGTTATTAACATTTTGCATTAGTGCAAATGCATGGTGCATCTGTTACAATTGATAAACCAATTTTGACACACAATTATTAACTGAAATCTACAGTTACCTTACAGTTCACTCTTTGTGTTGCACAGTTCTACCACGCTGGGGGTTTTTTGTTTTTTTGTTTGCTTGTTTTTTGTTTTTGAGACAGAGTCTCGCTCTGTCACCCAGGCTGGAGTGCAGTGGCACGATCTCGGCTCACTGCACCCTCCGCCTCCCGGGTTCAAGAAATTCTCCTGCCTCAGCCTCCCGAGTAGCTGGGACTACAGGCACGTGCCGCCACGCGCAGCTAATTTTCTGTATTTTTTAGTAGAGACGGGGTTTCTGGATTTGAAGCAGGATTTCTGTAGTGCCAGGCTGGTTGCAAACTCCTGAGCTCAGGCAATCCGCCCGCCTCGGCCTCCCAAAGTGCTGGGATTACAGGCGTGAGCCACCGCGCCCGGCCCATGCTGGGTTTTGACAAGTGCATAACATCCTTTATCTACCATTACAGTCATACAGAAGAGGTCCCCTGCCCTAAAAATGCCCTGTGCTCCACCTATGCATCCCTGTCTCCCCTCCCCTGAGCCCTGGCAACCACTGATCTTTTCATTGTCTCTATAGTTTTGCCTTTTCCGGTACAATGTGTGTTTGCTTGGTTTTAATACACAGCGACTCTGCCAGGAAAGCAACCTTCACATAAATTGGTGTCTTAGTCAGTTCAGGCCACTGTAACAAATTACACAGACTGGTGGCTTATAAGCAACAGAAATTTATTTCTTACAGATCCGAAGCCTGGCAAGTCCAACATCCAGAAGCTGGCAGATTCCATGTCTGGTGAAGACCGCTTCCTGGTTCATAGATGGCTTCTCACCGTGTCCTCACATGGTAGAAGGGGCAGCAGAGCTCTCTGGGGCCTCTTTTATAAGGGCACTAATCCCACTCATGAGGGCTCTGCACTCATAACCTAATCACCTCCAAAAGGCCCCATCTCCTAATACCATCACGCTGGGGATTAGGTTTTGACGTAAGAGTTTGGGGGAGACAAACATTTAGTCTGTAGTGATTGGGAACAGAATGGATTGTGTTTGGTTCAGAACTTTACCTAGAACTGCTCGCATTTCAGACTATCACAGCCATGCAGTCATAGTGCATGTGCCCCCAGTGCGGCGTTACCAATTCAGCCTGCAGATTCTCAATGATTCCACCCAGAGCAGCGCCCACCCAACTACTTTGTGATGGTTTCTACACATTGTCCTGGAACATTTACATATTAATTTATTCTAAATTATTTTCATTTTATTTTCTTTTAAATTACAACTAGGACATTATTTATGTTTAAAACTATGTGTGGTCGGGCGCGGTGGCTCACTCCTGTAATCCCAGCACTTTGGGAGGCCAAGGCGGAAGGATCACGAGGTCAAGAGATCGAGACCATCCTGGCCAACATGGTGAAACGCTGTCTCTACTAAAAATACAAAAATTAGCTGGGCATGGTGGCATGCGCCTGTAATCTTACCTACTCGGGAGGCTGAGGCAGGATAATCACTTGAACCCAGGAGGCGGAGGTTGCAGTGAGCCGAGATTGTGCCACTGCACTCCAGCCTGGATGACAGAGTGAGACTCGGTCTCAAAAAAAAAAAAAAAACTATGTGCGTCAGCAGGTTATGTTATTCATGTATTTTATTTTAGAAAAGAAGCATTATAACTACTATTAAAGGGAGCCTTGGGCCTGTAGGGTTTCAAGCCATAGTCCAATAGCATGATAATCATAGCAACAGCAAACAATGGTGGGTGCCAGCCACTCCAAAGGCTTGTAAATGACTCACATACACAAATCATCACATCCGTACCGTTCCCCTACCTTGTAACAGTGCTACAAGGGTATGCACTGTTAGCCCCATTTTGCAGAGGAGAAAACCAAGGTTCAGACAGAATAAGGCCCCTTGGTGGCGCTGGAAATAGAATCCAAGCAGCCCATACCCCTAACCACTGAACTAACGATCCTGGATTCCCTGGGCTTGAAACACAATGTTGAGTGAGTTGAGCATCCCCAGGAGTGACGAGCCCAGGAAAGGTATGGGAGGCAAATGATGAAGCAGAAAGGTCAACAGCCCAGGCTCTAGCCTGGGTGCTAGTCTTGGCTGTGTCTTTACTCCTGCATGACCCTAAAGAGCCACTTCCCTTCACTGAGGCTCAGTTGTCTCATCTGTTTTCTTTTGGGTTTTTTTTGTTGTGGTGGTAGTGGTGGTTTTGTTTTTGTTTTTGTTTTTTGAGACAGTCTCAATCTGCCTCCCAGGCTGGAGTGCAGTGGTGGATCTCAGCTCACTGTAACCTCCACCTCCTGGGCTCAAGTGATCCTCCTACCTCAGTCTCCCAAGTAGCTGGGACTACAGGCGCATGCCGCCACACACAGCTAATCTTTGTATTTTCTGTAGATTCAGAGTTTTGCCATGTTGCCCAGGCTGGTCTCAAATGTGTGGGCTCAAGCGATCTGCCTGCCTCAGCCTCCCACAGTGCTGGGATTACAGGCATGAGCTACTGTACCTGGCCTAGTTGTCTCATCTGTAAGAAGGGGGTGATGTCGCCAAAGTGGGTACTGTCCCTCTTCATGTTACAAGTGTGAGAACAATGGCTCAGAGAGAAGAGACCTGCAGGGTTACGTGGGGATGATGGAATGACCCTCTAAGGACATGCTCCACCTGCCCAGCAAGGTACCCATGGCTCCTTCAAAGCCCAATCTGAGACTCACGCATCACCAGACAAAAGTCAGAGGTCACCTGTCCTGGCCACTCATCCCCCAATGCAAACCACCCACAAGTGACCCCCACAGTGCAGAAGTATCTAAAAGCTTCCATTGGGCTGGGAGAGCTGGAGAGCTATCCTTAGAAGCACTGGGCCTCAGTTTCCCTGTGGTGACCTCCAGCTCCAAAATATGTCCCAAATCAATCCACCTCTCTTTATCTGCACTGCTTCCATCTTAGCCCGTGCCACATCACCTCTCTCCTGGCCCACCCACTGCCTCCCCTGCCCCCACACCTCCACTCCTACCCCTGCCTCCTGTCCTCCCTGCTCCTGGCCCAGCAGCCAAAGAGGTCTTTTATAAATAAAAAATATTTTTTTTGTTGTTGTTGAGACAGGATCTCACTTTGTCATTGAGGCTAGAGCACAGTGGGGTGATCTCGGCTCACTGCAGCCTCAACTCCTTGGGTTCATGCAATCCTCCTGCCTCAGCCCCCAAGTAGCTGGGAATACAGGTGCATGATGCCACGCCCTGCTAATTTTTGTATTTATATATATATATATATTTTTTTTTTGAGACGGAGTCTCGCTCTGTCACCCAGGCTGGAGTGCAGTGGCACAATCTCAGCTCACTTCAAGTTCCATCTCCCGGTTCACACCATTCTCCTGCCTCAGCCTCCCGAGTAGCTGGGACTACAGGCGCCTGCCACCACGCACGGCTAATTTTTCTGTATTTTTAGTAGAGATGGGGTTTCACCATCTAGCCAGGGGTTTCACTACTAGCCAGGATGGTCTCCATCTCCTGACCTCATGATCTGCCCTCCTCAGCCTCCCAAAGTGCTGGGATCACAGGCATGAGCCACCACGCCCAGCCTAATTTTTGTATATTTTTTTACAGATGGGGTTTCCCCATGTTGAACTCCTGAGCTCAAGCAATCCGCCCATCTCAGCCTTCCAAAGTGCTGGGACTACAGGCGTGAGCCACCGCACCTGGCTGATAAATGTAAAACCTTACGAAATCATTCCCCTGCTTAAACCCTATTGTTCTTAAATCAGATTCCTCTACAGGGTGTACTGGATCCTGCCAACCTCTCCCATCTCATTTCCCACTATGTTCCCTCCCACCCTCCACCCTCCACCCTCTCCATATACGTCTGGACCACATTGGCCTCCTTGATATGCCATTAACAGGCATGTTCCTATCTTAGGACCTTTGCCTATGCTGTTTCTCCTCTTCAGTCAGCCCCATGGGCCACCCCCTCCTGACCTTCCTTGGGTAAACTCTTCTTCCCTCCCTCCACTAGGTCAGCTTTACTCTCATGCACTCTCATACCCCGCCCACTTGTCTCTCCTGGCGATAATCCCAGTTTGCAATGCTAGATTTGTCTGCTTATCTTCTCCCCACTTGACTGAGCTCCACCAGGCCAGGAATACTGACGTGTTTCCCGCTGTGTACTGAGAACCTGAGAAAGTGTCTGCCCCAGAGTATGTGCTGAGAATGACCTGCTGAAAGCCAGACTGCAGGCATGAACCAATGGCCACCCAAAGGAGACTGATGGTCCATCTCCTTCATCGTGCACACTAAGACATCAAAGACAGCTTGAAGGCAAAGAAGAAGCTAGGTTTTTATGTTGTTGTTGTTTTATTTTATTTTATTTAGTATTCTTCGGAGGCATAGAATGAAAGGCAGAGAGAACCCCAGGTACAATTTAATTCACTTGTTAGCAGAGGCTACATGTGCCAAATGCTATGCTACACACTGGGGACAGCCTGTGTATACCGGGTTGGTGAGAGAATAAGCTTTGAGCCACACTGCCTGGATGCGGAGACCAACTCATTACTCACTAGCTGTGCAAGCTTGGGTAAGTCACTAAACCTCTCTGAACCTTGGTGTTTCCTTGTCCTCACTTCCTTCTTTGTGGATTACAGCCATGATATAACTTTATCCCCATTGTGCTGCATACTCCCAAGATCCCCCGACCCTCTCTGACTAAACACCTGTTAGTTGGTGCCAACTCCACATCCCTCTGTGTTTGTCCCCCTGCAGTGCAATGTGGCTGGAGAAAAACACACCACCATGTAGACTGGCCTCACTTTACCTGAATGAGGATAGCTTCAGTGGTGTCTTTTGTTCTGCCTGACAATCACAGTAGATCCATTCATTTTCCCCACGCACTTCCTTCCTATCTTTCCAAACCTCCATCACCTTCTCCCCCATTCTCACTCTTAGCCGAGGACCTTGCTTCCTATTTCACAGGGAAAACGGTAGCAATCAGAAAGCATTTCCACACATTTCCACTGCACAGCTACCTACCTACCAATCTGGTATCCAAAGACTCTGCCCTCCCTTCTGTGACCATGGATGAGCCATCTGTGCTCCAAGGTCAAAGCCCCCATTTGTATACTAGATCCCATCCTTCTCTCCAGAGACACCATTCTAGCCGCTCTCTTCTCTCTCTCTGTCTGCATTATTACTTTTTTTCCAATCTACTGAATCTCTCTCATCAGCATAAAAACATGCTACAATTTCTGCCTTTGAACAACTTATCTTGACCCCATTTTGCTCTCCACCTGCCACCTGTCCTCAGTTCTATAGCAAAACTCCTCAAAAAGTTACCTGGACTCACTGCCTCCATGTCTGTACTTCCTTTCCTTCTATTCTCTCTTGTTAGAATTTATTTTGACATAATGTCACTTATAGAAAAGTTACAAAGTAGTACAAAGAACACTCAAATCTCACCAGCCACAATGGCTAACACCTAAAATCCCAGCATTTTGGAAGGCTGAGATGGGAGGATTGCTTGAGCCTATGAATTTGAGACCAGCCTGGGCAACACAGGGAGACCCCATCTCTAAAAGATATTTAAAAATTAGTCAGGTGTGGTGGTGCGCAACTGTGGTCCCAGCTACTCAGGAGGTTGAGGTGGGAGCATTGCTTGAGCCTGGGAGGTTGAGGCTGCAGTGAGCTATGATCACACCACTGCACTCCAGCCTGGGCAACAGAGTGAGACCCTGTCTCAAAAACAAAAACAGAATAGCCAAATACCCATTACCCAGATTTTACCATCTTTGCTTTATCACTTATTTTTCTTTCCTCCAACCTGAACTCTTTTGTGGTAAGTTACAGGCCTAAAAACCAGTACGCATTTCCTAAAAGGAAGGACATTCTCTTGTAATAACCAAAATCGGGACGTTTTACACTGATGCAAAACCATTGTCTAATCTACAGATCTTATTCAAATTTCACCACTCATCTAGTTAATATATTGTGTAGTAAGTGAAAATGATTTTTTCTTAATCTAGGATCTCACATTGCATTCAGTAGTTGTAATTACTTTATTCTCCTTCATCTAAAACTATTCCTCAGTCTTCCTTTGTCTTTTACCACTTCAACATTTTTAAAGAGTAACGTTCTCTTGCAAAGATATCCTCACTTTGGGCTTTTTTTTTTTTTTAGACGGAGTCTTGCTCTGTTGCCCAGGCTAGAGTGCAGTGGCGCAATCTCGGCTCACTGCAACCTCTGCCTCCTGGGTTCAAGCGATTTTCTTGCCTCAGCCTCCTGAGTAGTTGGGACTACAGGCGCACGCCACCATGCCCAGCTAATTTTTGTATTTTTAGTAGAAACAGGGTTTCACTATGTTGATCAGGCTCGTCTCGAACTCCTGACCTCGTGATCTGCCCGCCTCAGCCTCCCAAAGTGCTGGGATTACAGGTGTGAGTCACTGTGCCTGGCCACTTTGGGCTTTTCTAATGCTTCCTCATGAGTCAATTATGCCTCTTTGGCAGAAATATCACTGACGCGACGCTACGTCCCACTCAGTGCATCATCCCGGAAGCCACACGATGTCAATTTGCCCTGCTACTGGTGATGTTCACTTTATCACTTGGTCGAGTGGTGTTGGCTGTGTTTCTCCACGTAAAGTTACTATTTTACCCTTTGTAATTAATAAGTATCTTGGGGGGAGATATTCTCAGACTGTGCAAATGCCCTATTTCTCATCAAACTTCAATCCACTACTGCAGTGTCCATTAATGATTGTCTCCTATGGTGGTTGCCAACTCCTATTCTTCTACATTTGGTCATTGGCTTTCTACCTTTTTTTTTTTTTTTTTTTGAGACAGAGTTTCACTCTCATTGCCCGGGCTGGAGTGCAATGGCACTATCTCAGCTCACTGCAACCTCCGCCTCCCAGGTTCAAGCGATTCTCCTAGCTCAGTCTCCTGAGGAGCTGGGATTACAGGCATGCACCACCACACCTGGCTAACTTTTTGTATTTTTAGTAGAGACTGGGTTTCACCATGTTGGCCCGGCTGGTCTCAAACTCCTGATCTCAGGTGATCCGCCTGCCTCGGCCTCCCAAAGTGCTGGGATTACAGGCATGAGCCACTGCGCCTGGCCCAGCTTCCTACTCTTAAAAAGAGCTCTCCAGGCCAGGTGCGGTGGCTCACACCTCTAATCCCAGCACTTTGGGAGGCTGAGGCAGGCGGATCACCTGATGTCAGGAGTTCGAAACCAGCCTGGCCAACATGGCAAAACCCCATCTCTACTAAAAATACAAAAATTAGCCAGACGTGGTGGCACGCACCTGTAATCCCAGCTACTCGGGAGGCTGAGGCAGGAGAATCGCTTGAACCTGGGAGGCGGAGGTTGCAGTGAGCCGAGATCACACCACTGCACTCCAACCTGGGCGACAGAGTGAGAATCCATCTCAAAAAGAAAAAAAAAAAAAAAGAGCCCTCCTTCCTTCCTTCCTTTTTTCCTTCCTTTCTATGTCTATATTTATATTTTCTCCTATTCTCTCTCAATCCCACTCCAATCAGACTTTTGTTCCCACCAACCTACCTACACTCTCTCCTGTCAAAACAATGTCCTCCACTTTGTAAATCAGCTCTTTGTTCTTTTCTTTTCTGACCCCTCAGCAGCATCTGACACAGGGGATCAGGGGATCAACACTCCTTCCATGAAACACGTTTTTCACTTGGTCCCCAGGACACTTACCCCACTGGCTGCTCCTTCTCAGGCTCCTTTGCTGGTTGCTTGTCTCTTACTGTTGGATGCCCCAGGGCGCAGTCCTTGGTCCTCCTTCTCTGTCTACACTCATTCCCTGGGCAATTTCACCCAGCCTTATGGCTATTTACTTATTTATTTATTTTTGAGACAGTTTCTCCCTTGTCGCCCAGGCTGGAGTGCAGTGGCTCGATCTCAGCTCACTGCAACCTCCGCCTCCCGGGTTCAAGCAATTCTCCTGCCTCAGCCTCCTGGTTAGCTGGGACTACAGGCACACACTGCCACACCCAGCTAATTTTTGTATTTTTAATAGAGACGGGGTTTTACCATGTTGGCCAGGCTGGTCTCAGACTCCTGACTTCAGGTGATCTGCCTACCTCAGCCTCCCAAAGTGCTGGGATTACAGGTGTGAGCCACCATGCCTGGCCCCTCATGGCTTTAAAAACCATTTCTCTGTTGATGACTCAGTAGTAGTCTGCTCAAACTACCATAACAAAATGCCACAGACTGAGAGGATTAAACAACAGAAATTTATTTTCTCACAGTTCAGCCTCTCGCTGAGAGGCTGGAAATCTGAGATCAAGGTGCTGTCAGGGAGGGTTTCTGGTGAAGGCTCTCTGCCTGGTTTGTAAATGGCTGCCTTCTTGCTGTGTCCTCACGCAGCATTTCCTCTGAGCACCTGCATGGGGAGAGAATGAGCTCTGATATCTCATCTTCCTGTAAGGACAATAGTCCTGTTGAATTAGGGCCCACTCTATGATCTCTTTTAGCCTCCTCAAAGACCCTGTCTCCAAATAGTGTCACATTGGGTGTTAGGGTTTCAATATATAAATTTGGGGAGGACAAAATTTAGTACATAGTAACTCCCAAAAATTATGTCTCCAGCTTGGACCTCTCTCCTGGGCTCAGATTCATACATCTAACTTCTGATTAGTCATCTGCTCTTGGAAGTCTCATAGCTCACTTAAATTTAACAAGTCCCAAATGGAACTGCTAATTCCTCCTCTCTTTCTCCACCTGCCCCCAGAAGTTCTCTTCTATAGCCTTCTTCATCTCAGTTACTGGCAAATTCCTTCTTTCAGTTCCTCAGGCCAGAAGCCTTGGAGTCATCCTCAATTCTTTTTTTCCTCAAACACTCCATACCAAACCTATCAGTAAATTCTTTTGATTTTACTTTGAAAAGAACCTCAGAGTCCAACTTTGGTTCAAACCAACACCATCTCTTCTCTGGCTTGTGGCAGTAGATTCTTATCTTTTCTCCCTGCTTCAGCCCTCATTCCCGGTCCATCTAGTCCACACTTAGCAGCTGGACAAATCCTATAAAAATGCATAGCAGAGCCTGCCCTCCACCTGGTCAAAACCCTCCCAGAGCTCCCCACCTCATTCAGAGCAGAAGCTAGTCCTCACGATAGCCCTACATGACTGTGCACAATCCAGTACCTTGTGAACCTCTGAGACATTGTCTTCCCCTTCTGTCCAAACCTCCTGCATCAAACAGGCTGGTCCCAGAAGAATAAAAGACACATGCAGTAGACCTGAATTTGAGTCAACCCCAGCAGAGCCGAGACGAGATCAGCCACTCACTTGGCTCAGCTGCCCTATCTACTGACCATTCCTGAAATTCACCAGGCATGAGCCTGCTTCACGGTCTTTGCCCATCCTAATTCTCTCTGCTTGGGACAATCTTCTCCCACATACTTTCTGGCTCCCCGCCTCACTTCCTCTGGGCATTTGGTCAAGTTTCACCTTCCGTTGAAGTTTTGTTGATGATCACATTTGAAATTTTACCTCAGCACTCCCTCTCCTTCCCTGCTTTATTTTCCTCCATAACACTCATCACCAGCCGCCATTCCATACATCTCTCCACAGAACATAAGATCCATGAGAACAGGGGCTTGTTTTGTTCACAGTTGCACCCCCAATAATAGTAGCTCACATGCATTACACCCTTGCTATATGCCAGTGTATTTTTAAGGCGTTTCCTGTATTCATTTATTTAACCCTGAAAAAAGCCCTATGATGTGAATCTGTTAGTTGGCTATTCCTATAATAATGTTGCATATCAAACTGCCCCAAGACTCTGTGCTGACAGAAGCAAACATTGATTTCTCCCTCTCTCATATGTAGTCATTTGGGTTTGGCTGATCTTGGCTGGGTTCTGCTGGGGTTGACTCAATTTCAGATCTGCTATGTGTGTCCTTTATTCTTCTAGGACTAGCCTGTTTGATGCTGGAGGTTTGGACAGAAGCTACTGCTTTCCCAAATTGAGACAGAGCATTCTCTTCCCACCTCTTTAGCTTCCGCTCATTCAAAAATATGGAGTTCACGAAAAACTATAAATTATAATTTAATTAATGCAAACTAAAACTAAAGAGTAAAGAACTATTCTTATCTCAGACTTGCCTACCACAACCTTGATTGGAAGTCTGTTTCAAAAGATGTAAGGCACCAATGACAGCTCGCCCTTCAAGGCAGAGGTGAAAATTCTAAGACAGCCAATTGAAAACAAGAGAGACCTCTTAAGGCCTAGGCTGGAATTTGCACATTGTCACTGATATGTATATTCCACTAGCCAAAGCAAACCATATGGCCAAGCCTAATATTAATGGGGCAGGAAAATATTAATTGCCCCTGGCTGGGTGAGAAAGTGAACAGTCACTGAACAGTAATCTGATTTGCCACAAAATATGTAATGCTATATCCTTTTCTTTCTTTTCTCTTTTTCTTTCTCTCTCTCTCTTTTTCCTTCCTTCCGTCTTTCTTTCTTTCTTTCTTTCTTTCTTTCTTTCTTTCTTTCTTTCTTTCTTTCCTTTGAGACAGAGTTTTGCTCTGTCACTCAGCTGGAGTGCAGTGGCACAATCTCGGCTCACCGCAACCTCCACTTTCCAGGTTCAAGCAATTCTCCCTGCCTCAGCCTCCCGAGTAGCTGGGATTACAGCCATGTGCCACCATGCCCGGCTAATTTTTGTATTTTTACTAGAGACAGGGTTTCTCTGTGTTGGCCAGGCTGGTCTCAAACTCCTGACCTCAGGTGATCCACCCACCTCAGCCTCCCAAATTGCTGGAATTACAGGCATGAGCCACCACACCTGGTCTTTTCTTTCATGTTTTTAAAAAAAGATGTGGAAATTGAGGCTCAGAGAGATCTAATAACTTATCCAACTATATGCTGCTAGTAAGTGACAGAGCTGGAATCCAACCAAGTTGGAGTCAAACTTACAAACACCCAATGTACTAGGCCAAAGGGTTTGGCCTTTCTGTGTAGACAATGCAATACCATTGAAAACTCTTCGACAAAAGTGGAACATGATGGTTAATCAGCCTTCCCCCAGCAGCAGGCAGGATGCACTACAGAGGGAGAGAGGAAGGGCCCTCAAGGTAGCCACAAAACTTCGGGTCAGAATTGATAAGGGGTTGGGCTGGGGTGGTATCAAAAAAGAAAACAAAAAACAATAAAAATAAAACCAAATAGAAAAAGACATAGGTGAGAGCCAAGTTGAAGGACATTTTAAAAGCATTTTCTTCTTTATAAGGTATTGAAATAAAAATTTATGATTGCTGTAAAAAAATTCAAAGAAGGCCAGGCTTTGTGCCTGTAATTCCAGCACTTTGCGAGGCCAAGGCGGGAGGATCACTTGAACCCAGGAGTTTGTGACCAGCATGGCCAGCATGGGGAGACCCTATCTCTACAAAACATAAAAATAAATTAGCCAGGCACGATGGCACACACTTGTGGTCTCAACTACTTGGGAGACTGAGGTGCAAGGACTACTTGAGCCCTGGAGGTTGAGGCTGCAGCAAGCTGTGACCATTGCCACTGCACTTCAGCCTGGGCAACAGAGCAAGAACCTGTCTCAAAAAAAAAAAAAAAATTCAAGCAATACAAACAGAGGTGTTTAAATAAAAGTTTTCTCCTTTTCTCCTCTTCAAAGATAAGCTCCATTAATAGTTTGTAGTAAATTCTTCCTGAATTTATCTAAAACTATAAGACATATAGATCTACTAATTTATTGTATTTATTTATTTTTTTTGAGACAGAGTCTCGCTCTGTTGCCCAGGCTGGAGTGCAGTGGTGCAATCTCGGCTCACTGCAAGCTCTGCCTCCCGGGTTCATGCCATTCTCCTGCCTCAGCCTCCTGAGTAGCTGGGACTACAGGGACCCACCATCATGCCCGGCTAATTTTTGTATTTTTAGTAGAGACAAGTTTTCACCGTGTTAGCCAGGATGGTCTCGATCTCCTGACCTTGTGATCCACCCGCCTCGGCCTCCCAAAGTGCTGGGACTACAGGCATGAGCCACCGTGCCCGGCCTACTAATTTTTATAAGACATAAAAATTTTTATTCTACTAATTTTTATAAGACATACATCTCCAGCTGAGCGCAGTGGCTCATGCCTGTAATCCCAGGACTTTGGGAGGCCAAGACAGGCAATCACCTGAGGTCAGGAGTTCAAGACCAGCCTGGCCAACATGGTGAAATCCCATCTCTGCTAAAAATACAAAAATTAGCTGGGCATGGTGGGCACCTGTAATCCCAGCTACTCGGGAGGTTGAGGCAGGAGAATCGCTTGAACCCAGAAGGTGGAGGTTGCAGTGAGCCAAGATGGCATCATTGGACTCCACCCTGGGCAACAAGAGTGAAACTCCATCTCAGAAAAAAAAAAAGACACACATCTCCTAATTATTTAAATGTGCTTTTTAAATGTTTTCTGATCAAACTACTGTTTGTCTCTTGCTTTGTATCGTATAACAGAATGTCAGGGCCAGATTTCTATCTCAGGACATAATACTGTCTTCATTCTTTTCAATGGCTTTGTCACTTGCTGTGTGACGTTGGACTAGTTGTTTAACCTCTCTGAGACTTGGTGTTCTTAATCTCTAAAATGGGGATTAAAAACATACTGGCCACAGAGAGCTGTTGTGAGGATTAAATGAGTTAATAGATGTAAAGCATCTTGTACAGTGTCTGACACATATTAAATGCTCAAAAATGTTAGTTCTCATTGCTGTGAATAGCCCCATGTCTGGCTGTACCGTAATTTCTTTAACCAGTTCCATGCCTATGATTACTTATGTGATATAATGTTTGCAAAGGTGTCCACAACAATTCCACCCTCCTTATACACATGACTCCTTGCAGTATGATTTGATGTTTTTCTCATGAAGAGATGGAATCTATTTCTACTCTCCTTGAATCTGAGCTGGCCATATGACTGCCTTTGATCAATATAATACAGTGAAAATGATGCTATATCATTTCTAAGCCTAGATCTGAAGAGACCTTGCTGCTTTTGTTTTCTTTCTTCTGGGGGCCATCATGTAAGTAAGCCTGAGTTAGCTTACTGAAGAAGCAACATGGAGGAGAACGAAGGCACTCAAGCCAACAACCCCAACCAACTGCCAGACATGTGAATGAGGCCATGGAGTTCTAACCAGTTTGCTGACCTGTTCACTGATGGCAAACGTAAGAGTAAGCCAGGAAAGACCACTTGGAGCAGAAAAGAGCTGTCCTGGCTGAGACATGTCCAAACTGCCAATCCACACAAACATAAAATATTGTTGTTTTAAGCCCCTATATTGTGGGGTGATTTTGTTAAGCAGCAATAGAAAGCAAATACACTTAGGTTCTTAGTGCATGATTAAAACTTTTGCCTGTAATTCTAGCACTTTGGGAGGCCAAGACAGGGGAACTGCTTGAGCCTAGGAGTTCAAGACCAGCCCTGGCAACATAGCAAGACCCCATCTGTACAATAATAATAATAGTAATAAAAACACTACTAAATTAAAAATGAGCCAGGCATGGTGGTGCATGTCTGTAGTCCTAGCTACTCAGGAGGCTAAGGTGGGAGGATCGCTTAAGCACAGGAGTTCAAGGTTATAATGAGCTATGATCATGCCACTGCACTCCAGCCTGGACAACAGAGCAAGATCCTGTCTCAAAAGAGAGAGAGAGAGAGAGAGTCACTCTAATGGCCCAGGTTGAAATGCAAGCTCCATCTCCGGCATGTGACCTTGGGCATGGCCTGTGATCTCTGTGAACCTGAGTCTCCTCATCTGTACAGCGAGATACTTTTGGTTTCTACCTCATCAGGTTGACATGAGAATTAAGTGAGATGATGAACATTCAGTGTGTGGCACAGTGCAAGTACTCTCAACATCTTAACTCTTGCTTCTGCTGCTGTTGTTTGCAGAAAGACTAGCCTGAGAGGTGTGACGTGGGGAATCAGAGACAGTAAGAGTTAAGGATAAATGTTAAGTCCACAACTAGGTGAACGCTTGGGATGGGAAGCCTCTTGAGACCGGAGACCTACATGAGGCTGGTGTAGTAGATGGCAGGAGTTGGGTTTCAATTATGTCCTGCATGAGTATGAGGGTTGTATATGTGTGCCCAGGTGAGCCCTCTGAATGAAGTCATGGATAGAGGCCAGAACTAGGAAGAAGAATGAAGAACTAATGCTGTGAGAGAGGCTGAGATCGGAAAGGCATGAAGGCTAAGCAATGGGAAATATCCTCACTTACACTCAAATGAAAACCCAGCTTCCTTATCATGATCTGAATGCCCTGCCCACCTCTCCCACCATATTTCTTCCTCTTCTTCCCTTTATTTGCAGTGCTTCAGCCACCATGGCCTCCTTCTTCAAACTTGTGATGCTCTTTCCTGCCTTGGGACGTTTGCACTTACTGTTTCCTTCTCAAAGGGACCTTCTGAACCACTCAAGCTAAAGCTCTATACTTCACAGCTACTTATCTTTTCCTTTCGTAGCACTTATTGCTACCTGAAATTACTTTGTTTATGCATTTGTTTACCTGTGCATTACTTGCTTCTCACTTTAGAAGGTAAGCTCCGCCAGTGAGCAACTGGTGTATGTCTTCCTCATAACACATCCCCAGTACCTAGCACAGTGTCTGGCTCATAGCAAATGATGAATTGTTGTGAGTTAAACAAATGTGAATACAGTTGGGAAAAACAAAGCCACGAGAGCCAAAAAGATACGTTCGAGAGGTAGGTAGAAGGGTATCATTTCCTGGAAGATGGCTTCCTAGAAACTTTGGGATTATCTTGTATAACCTCCTCAGTCCACAAGTGGGGAAATTGAGGCCCAGTTACAGGACACTGAGAGAAAAACTGTTGTGGGTTGCCAGGAAATTGGGATCAGATGTCACAAGCTGTCTAGCAGATGAGGTCCAGAGAAGGCCACAGCCACCTCCCTGAGGCCATCACTATAAGTCTGCAGCCACCACCAGCCCTAACCCCACGTGGGGAGGAGGTGCCTCTTTGGGAGCAGAGGTGCTAGTCAGCTGACAAACTGTGAAAGCAGGGCTGTGGAGGGTGGAGAGGCCCATTCCTGAGACAACCAGCTATTCTGAGACAGTTAGGGATAATGGTTGGTACTGAAAGAACCTGGCCTCCTCACCCTCGTTCCAGTGCTCACACCTCTGTCCCACCAGAGGTGAGACTAATACTTGAACTCCTTTCAGCAACTCTTAGACGCTTCAGCTTTTATCAGGGCCTGCAAAGGAGAGGTTGATCATCAGACGGAGCCCTGTCCACTGGGGGCTCCCAGTCTGATGGAGGAGACAGACTGAGGTCCTCAGGTTACTGACTGATAGTGCCTGGGTTGGAGGGAGTTAAACAGAGAGAAGACCCCTAGAGGAAAGGATCCCTGAATTAGTTCAATCGGCATACAGAAATTATCCAGTCCATGAGGTGACAGTAAGAGAAGTAACTGCCAGTGTAAAGGGAGGGAAGCAACACAGCTAAGTTCCAGGAATCGTTTGCAGTCTTAGTGGGTGGAATCTTCCGGAATTTGAGAAGAGAGTGGCAGAATAGGAGGCTGGAAAGGTGGGTTTGGCCAAATTATGGAGGACTCTGAATGTCAAGTGAAGGGTTTGGGCTATCTTTGGTGCATAAAGAGGTCCATGGGAGATTTTGACCATAGGGAGACCATGATGAGCTCTGCATGGTAGAAAGTGCTTTGTGGCTGTTTTGGGGAGGTAGCTCGGGCAAGGAGAGCAGGGGTGGGAGGCAGATAGAAGGAAAAAAAACACTGTATTTTGGACGCACAGCTCTTGGCAGGACTCCTGTAGGAGGAAGGAATTGGGCCTTGGTCTCTTGAGAGCTAGTATCCTCACTTCTCAGACTCCTGCGCCATGCCCTTCCTAGGGTCCAACTTTCATTCACTTCTTCCGAACTCCAAGTTTGAATAGAAAGTGTTGCTGAAACCCTAATTTAAAACGAGGGGTGAGAGCAAAAGAGACTTCAGCTCCCAGAATGCTTGGCTCTACAGCTCTGCAGGTCGCGCATGGTTCTTTTCAAGAAAGGGGGGCCAGCTGAGTGAAGTGTGGGAAACCTGGGTACCGCCATCTTAACTTGGGTCAAACCAACTGTTCACCTAATGGGAGGTTCGTGTTCTCTCTGTTGTCACTTGTTAACACTATTGAAATAAAATGCGCTTAAGTATTGCAAGTCTCCTTATTCTGCTTTGCATTGGGAATTCCTTCCATTTTGCACCCTAGGTCAGAACTGAATCCCTAAGGTTACAATAGGACATCCCAGCATGGCCGCACTCAGAGAGATTCCTCTGGGGGCGGAGTCGGAAGCTGTCTCGCCCCGCCTCCTGGTAGGAGGGGGTTTCCGCTTCCGGCAGCAGTGGCTGCAGCCTCGCTCTGGTCCCTGCGGCTGGCGGCCTAGCCGTGTGTCTCCTCCTCCATCGCCGCCATATTGTCTGTGTGAGCAGAGGGGAGAGCGGCCACCGCCGCTGCCGCTTCCACCACAGGTACCTAGGGAGCAGCCAGGCGAGGTCGTTGGCGGGTGGGGTGGGCCCAGGATAGGGCAGCGGAGCGCGGCCGACCCTCACGTTTCCAGCAGACTCCCGAGCGGCCCGTCGCCTTCCCCTGCCCCCACCTTCACACATAAACCAAGCGAGGCTCCTGCAGCCCATCGGGGAGGCCCAGGGCCACCCCCCAGTGGGGAGGGCGAGGTTTGGGGGCAGAGGCCGATGTGAGGGTGGGAACCGGCTGCCGGAGTCCAGCTTATTGCAGAGGAGAGGACTGGACTGGGTGGGGACTAGGGGACAACTTGGAGGAGGGGGTCGTCAGAGGGGGAAGGGAACTTGAGGGGTGGGGCCGCAGGGGGGTGCTGGGGGAGGGTGCGGAGGGAGTGGTGCCTGCTGGGTAGTGTGCAGTGAACCCTCCCGCGGAACTGGGCAGCTGGAGTAGGGGCCTTCTTAGGGTCCCTCTGGGCGGGGCTGAGCTTCCCACCTGCAGAGTGGGTGCGAGGTGGAGAGAACCCCAGGCCGGGTTGCTGGGGAGAAAGGGGGAAGGGACCAAGACGTGGGGCAGAACGTCTGGAGTTGGAGTTAAGGACTAGTTAGGAGCCTGGATAGAAAAAGAGGTATGGAGAGAAAGCTTGGCTAAGAGTATACATATGTTGGTGACCTTTTGAAAGAGTAGGACTTTTCAATTTTGTTTTTCGTTGTGTGTTTTTTGCAGTGTTGGAACATTGCTAGATTAAGCAGGTGATGGGTGGAGCTTCTGTAGTTTGTTTTGGGGAAGCAGAGTCAGGGTCAGGAGAAGTTGCATCTTGGCTATTGCTTTGTGTGGAGGAAAGAGTTCCGAAAAGAAGGTGGCAAATTATTTGGGAAGACTTGATTACTTTTCAGCTGTTTAATTCTACGAGAATGGGACATGGGGAGAGGAAATGAAAACTAAGAAGAGAGGCCGGGCGTGTGGCTCACGCCTGTAATCCCAGCACTCTGGGAGGCCGAGGCGGGTGGATCACGAGGTCAGGAGTTCGAGACCAGCCTGACCAACACGGTGAAACCTCGTCTCTACTAAAAATGCAAATATCAGCCGGGCTTGGTGGCGCGCGCCTGTAATCCCAGCTACTCGGGAGGCTAAGGCAGGAGAATCGCTTGAACCTGGGAGGCGGAGGTGGCAGTGAGCTGAGATCCGCCACTGCACTCCAGCCTGGGCGACAGAGCGAGATTCCGCCTCAAAAAGAAAAAAGAAAAGAAAACTAAGAAGGGAAGATTTTTCCAAGAATTGAAGACTTCATTCCATCTGAGGAGTGCAGTGTAGGCCCAGTGGTTAAAAACCAGACTGCCTAGGTTCTCAAATATCAGGGCCATTGCTACTTAGCTGTGTGACCTAAACTCTCTAAGTCTCAGTTTTCCCGTCTGTAAAAGGGGGATGATGGTATTTTCTAGCTTGTGAGTTTATGGAGAAGAGTAAATAAGACAATTTGTGTCAAGTGCTTACTACAGTGTCTGGCAGGTAGTAAGTGTAGTAAGTAGCTTTTACCTGTCACTGTAAAGGGACTAGCTGGTATATTTGGGGCTCTTCTGTTCTAAGTAAAGTTTATAGTCAAGAATTTGACTGTAGACAGGGCTTTAGAGTAGTATCTTTGTAGTTGTAGGGTTTTGTTGTAAGTCATTTGGCTTTACTGGCTTGGTGGACCTGGGGCTGAAAGTCCAGTACCAATACTAGTTCTCCTCCGTGGTATTCTCAAAAGTTCACCTGCAGTCTTAGCAGGGCATGTTTTTGTCCTTCTGTGACTTTGAAATACTTGGCTTTGATTTGCTATTGGGGGAGGGTGTATGACTTGAAGAAAGAATGCAAGATTGGAAATTTGCTTAGATTGATTAATCAACTGATTATAAAGTTAGGTCCCCGTGAGGCGACTTTTCTTTAAAAAAAAAAAAAGCCTAGGCCGGGCGCGGTGGCTCACGCCTGTAATCCCAGCACTTTGGGAGGCCGAGGCGGGCGGATCACGAGGTCAGGAGATCGAGACCATCCTGGCTAACACGGTGAAACCCCGTCTCTACTAAAAATACAAAAAATTAGCTGGGCGTGGTAGTGGGCGCCTGTAGTCCCAGCTACTCGGGAGGCTGAGGCAGGAGAATGGCGTGAACCCGGGAGGTGGAGCTTGCAGTGAGCCGAGATCGCGCCACTGCACTCCAGCCTGGGCGACAAAGCAAGACTCCGTCTCAAAAAAAAAAAAAAAAAAAAAAAAAAGCCTAGTTATGTACTCTTTTGTGGAATACAGAGAAGAGAAATACACATTTAAGGAGGAGCATGGGTTAGTTTCTAAGTAGTTATGGGTGAAGTGCCTTGCAATTTGAGGATGAAACAGGTGGCAACTCCTTTTCCATACTGCGCGTTTAGTTCCTTTTCCTACTCACTCATCCAGAGTGAGTCCTTGTTTTTACTATTGTCTCTATCTCTGAACATACATCTTTGTGTCACATAAGTAAAGACATATGTATGTATGTATATATACTTTACTTCACATAAGTAAAATATATACATCTTCACACTCTGTTAAAGAAAGGGATGATTTTCTTTAGGAAGTGAGTTTAAACCCTTCCATAGGACTTGGATTTGTAGTAGGCAGAATTACATCTCCCTCTTCCCAAGGTGTCCATACCTTGATCCCCAGAATCTGTAGCTATCCTTCGTTATATGGCAAAAGGAACTTGGCAGGTGTAATTAAGGTTAAGAATCTTAAAATAGAAAAATTATCCTGGATTTTCTGGGTGGGCCGAATCTAATCACTTAAGTCCTTAAAAGCAGAGAACTTTCTCCAACTGGGGTCAGAGAAATGGGCAGAAAAGGAAATCAGAGATTTGAAGCATGAGAAGGACTCCATTTGCCTTTGCTAGAGAGGACCACATGGAAAGTTATCAGAAGGAATGTGGGCAGCCTCTAGTGGCAAAGACCAGTCCCTGGCTGACAACCAGAAAGAAATGGGGACCTCAGTCCTGCAACCAGAAGGAATCTGAATTTGGTCAACAACCTGATTGAGCTTGGAAGTGAATTTCCCAGAGTTTCCACCAAGGAATGCAACCTTGAGACACCTTGATTTTTGGCCTCGTGAGACCCTAAGCAGAAGATCTAGCTAGCCAAGCCCACCCAACTTCTGACCTACAATAACTGTGAGATAACAAATTTGTGTTATTTTTAGCCACTACATTTGTGGTGATTTGTTATGGCAGCAGTAGAACACTAGTATAGATTTTGGTACCAGGAGTGGGGTACTATTACCTAAAAATGAAAGTGGCAGTAGATAAAGGTTAGAATTGTTTTGAGGGGCATGATAGAAAAGGCCTAGAATACAGGAGGATCGCTTGAGCCAAGGAAGTCAAGGCTGCAGTGAGCGGTAATGGCACCACTGCACTGCAGCCTGGGTGGCAGAGTGAGACCCTGTCAAAAAAGAAAAGGCCTAAGACATACTTTTAGTAGCAATATGGATGTTAGTGACTCTGCTAGTGAGGGCCCAGACAGAAGTGAGGTCTTTCTTATTGGAAACTGGCAGAAAGGGGATCCTTGTTACATAGTAGCAACTAAGTTTAGCAGAATTGTATCCTGTGGTTATATGGAAAGCCAAATTTGCAAGTATGAACTTGTATATTTAGCTGAGATTTCCAAGCAAAGTATTAAATGTGCAGCCTGGTTTATTTGTGAATGTGAACTTTAATGGAGTGAACCCATGTGGAATACTTCCACAGCCCATTAGGTTCTTGAGAATTTTATCCCAACATAAACAATTCTAGTTTGGATTGAAAGAGACAGAAAGTAATAGGGTTGTTGGACCCCCCAAATTCTACTGATAGGAAGCAGGCTGATAAAACTACTCACATGTGAATGTGTTGCTTTTCATAAAAAAAGCAGGGTGACTCAGACGGAGATAGGAGAGCCCAGAGGGATGGAGCTAAAAGCTGGAGAGGATTTTTCCCAGGCTTTGAATGGAATGGAGATTCCCTAGATTTTGAAACTGCTTTGGACCGGAGGCTCTGTTTTCTTTTACATTTTGCCCATTTGAACTGGAATGTCTATAACTGTTATTCTGTACATGTCTCACAGTAGTATGTTGGGAGTAGAGAACTTGTTTCTTTAGGAATTGTGCCCCAGGAATTGGACTTACTGTTTTATCCCCAGAACCATCTATTCAGAACACCTGAATAGATGAATGAGATTTGGGACTTTTGAAATGATAAGCTTTAGATGGGAAACCTTTGGAACCTTGGGATGGGATGGATGTATTTTGCATTTGAGAGAGAGATGAATCCTTGGAAACCAGAAGGCAGACTGCGGTAAGCAGAATGGCTCCCCTACGATTTCCGTACTATAAACCCTGGAACATGAATGTGTTAAGTAGATTTAATTAAAGTTAAGGATCTTAGGTAGATTATCTTGGATTTTCTGGGTGGGTTTATTCTACTCACATAAGCACTTAAAAGCAGAGAACTTTTTCTGGCTTGTGTCAGAGATGAGGCAGAAGGGGAAGTCAAATTTGAAGCATGAGAAGGACTCAGCTTGCCATTACTGGAGGGGACCAGATTGAAAGTGTGAGACGGGGAATACAGGCAGCCTCTAGTAGGAAAGGCCAGTCCCAGCTGACAACCAGCAAGGAAGTGGGAACTCAGTCCTACAGCTGCAAGGAACTAAATTCAGCCAATAGCTTGAATGAATGTGGAAGCAAATTTTCCCCAGAGTTTCCAGCAGGGAACCCACCCACTGGATACCCTCATTTAGCCCTTGTGAGACCCAGTCAAGCCCACTGACTTCTGTAAGATAATCAATTTGTGTTGTTTTGTTGGTGATAATTTGTTATGACACAATGGAAAACAAATACAGAGGTTTTGCTGGTTTTATTTCAGAGTCTTTGGGATATCATTTTCTAGAGAACAAAGATAGCAAAGATTCTACAAAATGATTTAGTCCTGGAAGACTCCACGGAATAATGGTGTTGAGTGGAACCGGTGCCTGTTTCTTGATGTTTGAATATTATTATTGTCCTTAGATGCAGTTTGAAGGGGCTTGATGATCAGCTTAGTGAAATGTAGTTTCTGAAGATCTAGGACATTGGTAGGATTTCTGTAAATAGGTGGTTCTTCCATATCTTGGATAAATGACATAATTTCTTCATTAGTTTTTATTGGCTTAATAATGGGTTTCTATGACAGCCTTTTAAGGCTTATTTCATATTTTTTTAGAGGAGATGGAAATGGGTGATACATTTTTGTGAATTTGTAACTGTCTCTCTGTTCTCTCACACCTCCCACCCCACCCCAGCTCAGCTGAAAGTTGTAAGATCTTTTCTCCCTGTCGTTGTCTGTTGAGGTTGTTGAGTTTAAGAGTCAGATCTGGGAATCATCACTACAGAATGGAGTTTCTAGCTTTTAAGAAAAGTCTTTTCTTTTTGTTCTTTAAAATATCCTATTAATTGGATTCATAAAATATGGACTAACTAAAGTTCAGTCAGAGGATGAAGGAAATGAGACCATTTCTTTTGAGTTATTACCTGAATAGAAAGATGATTACAAGATTAGCATTTCAGGGTATGAAAGACTTTAGAGATTATGTTTGACTTTGGGTTTAGAGTAAGGGAAATTGGGCCACATGAATGTTAACTGGTCTACTAAGATATCTCAGCCCTAGAGCTAGTCTAGAATCCTGGTCCAGCCAATAGAGAATCATGACTTTTGAACTATGTTCCCTGAGAACCCTTTTCTACTGTTGGCCGGGCATGGTGGCTCACACCTGTAATCCCAGCTCTTTGAGAGGCCGAGGTGGGCAGATGACTTGAGGTCAGGAGTTCAAGACCAGCCTGGCCAACATGGTAAAACCCCATCTCTACTAAAATTAGCTGAGTGTGGTGGCGCGTGCCTGTGGTCCCAGCTACTCAGGAGGCTGAGAATCACTTGAACCTGGGAGACGGAGGTTGGTTGCAGTGAGTCAAGATCACGCCACTGCACTCCAGCCTGGGGGACAGAGCGAGACTCCGTCTCAAAAAAAAAAAAAAAAGATGTCTATAATATTCAACTATATGACAACTTTTGCATAAATATTACAGTATGATTTGTACAAGTTCAGAAACTGAAAACCAATATGATTTGCCATTGAATTAGGTAAGGGCTTAGTATTTAAAGGTAATAAATAATGTGATACTTGATTTGAAATGATAAACTGGGTTTTGATCTGTCACAATTCGTGGATAACCTGGATAAGGTTTGTTTCATGAGAGTATTAATGTGTTCTTATACCTGAATTTCTTTGAACTTCTGAGATGGATAATTTTGAAAGTAGCATGTCATTTAGTTTATAGAGAAATCTAGGCCAGCCAGCTTTTCAAATGAAGAAATTCCTCTAGGATTATTAAGGAAAAGTAGCTGCTGTCATTGTAACAAAGGATGTATTTTCACTGGGTTATAGACAATTGGTAGTTTTCTTACATTGAGTGCTCCCAGATGTACTTTTTTTTTTTTCTTATGTAGAAGTCAAAGATTGAGTCTTTTAAAAAGTTTAAGGTGAAAGCATTCACAGTATCACAATATACTGCTAGGAGTGGCATTTTAACTGGTTTCTACAAATTCTGTCTTTCAGTCTTAGACATTAAAAAACCCTACGTAGCAACAGTTGCTATGGTCGGCAAGCTTCTTTACATTCATGGTGATAATGTTTTCTTGCATAGAAAATATTGTGTTATCTGAGGTGACAGTTTTAGGGTTAAATACCAAGGTACAAGTTAGATTAATGTTTTATAATTTCTTATGTGTGACATCTTAAATGCCCTTATATTGGCTGCTCTTTTCTTTTTATACTTTCTTGTCTTGTGGGTTTTTCTGACAGGTTTTTATTAGCTGAAACATTTTAATTTGCTTGGAAAAGTGAACATTTGGAATTTTCCTGAAGTTATGACTAATGCTTTAATGGGCATTTCTCAGTTTAGCTATCTCATCAATGTTCTATAAATTTTAAGAAAGCTACCCTGTTTAAAATGAATGGGTAAATTATTTTCCAAAAAATGGTATCATGTCATATCCAGAAATACAAGATGGTCATTTTGGGTTATTGAATTCATAACCACTCAAAAGATGTTCATTCAGCAGATCCTGAGTGCCTGCTACGTTTCTGGCAGGTATTGTGCTAAAGATCTCCAAACTATCACTGCCCTCCAAGCTCAAAATTGAGTGACGTTTTCTAATAATAGGCATATCGTACCACAACTTACTAGATTTTGGAGGTGTTTTCTTATAATAACTCCTATTTGCTTTGTATCTTAGGTATAGTTTTTGAAACAGCTACAGAAATGAGAAGGGGGTAGAAGAGAGAATTAATTGAGATTGCGGGTAGGGAGGGGAAGGCAACAGGTTAGTGGGAAAGAACTCCCACTTTGAGTTTGGGGAAGTTTAGTTAACCTCTTCAAGTCTGGGAGTTCTTGTCTCTACAGTTCGGATAACAACTACCTTGGGCAACTTACTAACTTTTGGTTTCTTCACCTGTAACATGGGAATTAGTAGTACCTACCTCAGGATTTTTGTGAGGATTAATAACTAGAGTACTAGCTAGTATTATCTCAGGATTACTGAGGATTAAAGGAGAAAATTTATAAAATGTCTGGCATATAGGTGCCCAACATTAGTTCTTTCCCTTCCCTTTCAGAGAAAAGAATGTGTTTATTGCCAGTGCTGTCATTCTCCATTCTTTATTTTCATTTTCTGCTGCCAAGAGTTCTTATTTTTTTAATGAGACTTTTGACCTGTACTTCCTGTTTCTAATGTAGCCTGTTGGGTGGGTGAGGTATGAATTGCTGCCTAGGGGTGGATCAGTATGTAAGTCACGCCCGGTGTAGATTACCTCAATTACTCATGTACAGTGTCTATTATCTAGTCTTGGTGAGTCTAGGATTCTTTTGCTTCTAGATAGAGAAGGTAATATTCCCATCTCAGACTCAGGAAAAGGTCTACCTTTGCTCACCTATAGACTTGTGAATATAGATCAGAGGTCTTACTCCCAGTGGTTCTCTGATCACAGTTTGGGAATTGCTTGAATATTGTGTGTTAGGGATATGTTTGGAGAAGGCCAGCTCCCTGCATTAACATCTTCTCTATGTCTTGCTCTCTCAGGTAATCCACTAACTTGCTTTCTTGTTTGCTTTGTATTATTAGGTGATAAACTGTAGGCAGACCAGGAACTTGTATTTATCGGCACTTTAAAACTTTTTTTTTTTTTTTTGAGATGGAGTCTTGCTCTGTCGCCCAAGCTGGAGTGCAGTGGCGCAATCTCTGCCTCCTGGGTTCAAGTGATTCTCCTCTCTCAGCCTCCTAAGTAACTGGGATTACAGGCGCATGCCACCCCACCGGGCTAATTTTTGTATTTTTAGTAGAGGTGGGGTGTTGCCATGTTGGCCACGCTGGTCTCAAACTCCTGACCTCAGGTGATCCACCCGCCTCAGCCTCCCAAAGTGCTGGGGTTACAGGCGTGAGCCACCGCGCCGGGCCAGTGTTTTGTGTATTTATGATTATATAGAATGGCTACAAATGGCCATCTTCTTTGGAGTTGTCTACCTTTTGTGAAAAAATGAAAATAGACTATTGCCTAGCAATTAAGTATTCAAACATGTATTTTGCCACATAATTTATTGTGAGGTTATCAATGTCAAATAAAATGCTTTCATTATTTGCTTCTATTTGTCTGTCTTCCTGACCAGTTCATTTTTCCTTCCACTGAAGCCATCTTGAGCTAGGGTTTTCTTTGTGGGTAGTTTTTAATTTTTTTTGTAGGGACAAGGTCTCACCGTGTTGCCCAGGCTGGTCTCAAACTCCTGGGCTCAAGCAGTCCTCTTAACTCAGCCTCCCAAAGTGCTGAGATTACACTCATGAGCCACCACACTGGTCTGAAGAAATTTTTTTTTTTTTTGGGAGATAGCATCTCACTCTGTTGCCAGGCTGGAGTGCAGTGGCACGACATTGGATCACTGCAACCTCCACCTCCCGGGTTCAAGCAATTCTCTTGCCTCAGCCTCCCAAGTAGCTGGGACTACAGGCGCACGCCGCCACGCATGGCTTTTTTTTTTTTTTTTTTTTTTCTTTTTTGTATTTTAGTAGAGATGGGGTTTCACTGTGTTTCCCAGGCTGGTCTCTAACACCTGAGCTCAGGCAATCCACCCATCTCGGTCTCCCAAAGTGCTGGGATTGCAGGTGTGAGCCACTGCACCCAGCCTGGTCTGAAGAATTTTTAAACACCACAGCTAAGGACCTGAGCATTCATCTGCAGCTACCTATATGCTCTTGTTACATACAGTTGTTATACTAGGGGGTTTTTCACAGCCATCTTTTATGACTGTTTTTGGAAAACATCACATTGACCTTCATACATATTCAGAACTTTAGGCTTTGTTGCATCTGGAGTCCAACGCTGAGGCCCACAGATGTCACCAGCCCCCAGCCAGCATGGTGGGGCATGTCTCAGTTGTCTTCCTTTCTCCCTTCAGCAGCCACACAGAAAAGCTTTTCCATCATTTAAAATCTGATTTTTATACAATTGTGGCCTGGTGGCCAGCCCATTCAGGTAAAAGAATAATGAAGAACCCTGATTATTGAAACTCAGTATCCCACCCCCACCTTGCCTCCAAATTTAAAGCAGTTCATTTTATTATAGTGTTTTGGATAGGCTGTTAATAAATCAGTCTGGAGAACCAAGGAAATAGTATTAAATTTAGTGAAAAGAACCTATTTAGGCTTTGGATCCTAAACAGATCTGGCTTCCACCACTTAGTAATCCTGTTGTTTTTGGCAGATTATTTAACCTCTGAATCTGTTTATTTCTAAAATCAGAATATGCATCTGATACTGTGCCTGGTTTGTAAGAGGCATTCAAATGGTAACAGTAGTTATTACATTCATAAGTGCTGAATTTTTCTTTAGATTACTGTATATCCCAAATGAAGTTTTCCATCTTTTGGTTCCAGAGGGTAATAGCCAGTGGAGTAAAGTTTCACATTGTGACTTTATTTTGCTTATGTGGCATGGTAAAAAGGTGTATAGATGGTGACTATATTATAAGAGACAGTACTGGAGTTCTGATTTCTCTTAGGTGTTTGGGGTAGAACTATTAATCCAAATCAAACTGCTTGGATTTTCTTCTAATACCTCCCTTCATTGGAAGACCTCACACTGTTGCTATGTCATTTATGTCACATTGACACTCAGATCCCTTTTCTGGGTTGAAGGTGGAGAAATGTAATTCACACAAAAGGCCCAAATGCTAATGTTTTCTGTTGTACTGTACTTCCTGGTTTGTTTTATGGAAGTAATACTTCCGTGTATTGGTTTAATTTTTTTGTATGTATGTATTTATTTATTTTGAGACAGCGTCTCGCTCTGTCACCCAGGCTGGAGTGCAGTGACATGATCTCGGCTCACTGCAACCTCTGCCTCCTGGGTTCAAGTGATGCTTCTGCCTCAGCCTCCCAAGTAGCTGGGACTACAGGTGTGTGCCACCACACCTGGCTAATTTATGTATTTTTAGTAGAGATGAGGTTTTGCCATGTTGGCCAGACTGGTCTCGAACTCCTGACCTCAGGTGATCCACCCGCCTTGGCCTCCCAAAGTGCTGGGATTACAGGCGTGAGCCACCACACCTGGCCTATGTGCATTGTTTTTAAAAACAAACATGTTGTATGTTTTGTATGTAGGAATAAAAGCAGAAGGCCCCTAGGGGCATGTTAGGATTTATAATCTCCTAAAGTTAAATATTCTGCAAGTTTACACAAGCAGTAACTTCATGAATTACTAAGTATTACTGAGAGTATTTATGTTCCAAATTCGAAGCCTTAATCAAACCAGAAAAAAACATATTCTGTTGGGTTTGAACAGGTAGTTTTCTTATTCATTGTGTACTTAGAACCTTGGGACTTGAAGGTCAGAGAGTCAAGGGAACTAACTGCCAAGGAATTAGTTGCTAGATATTTTTTTGTTTTTTTGAGCTGTATATATTTCCCCACTTGAAAAAACAAAAACACTACTACTTATATGGCATTAGTATGATAGGTGAGAGAGGATGTTGTTGGCCATGGTTACCACCTTAAATTGACATGGGAAAAGAGAATCAATATGAAGTGGAGGAAAAAAACAATAACTTCATTTAATCATACATTTTTACCGTTAACCTGTCTTCTTTTGGCTTATCCTTCTGAGCTAGGGTAAGGAGGCTTGTTTTGTCTTTGTTGTTTTTGTTTTTTTGTGTCAGTGACCTCCAAATAGATGATCTTCCAGACGAAATGGTTGCCTGTTAGTACATCTGGTCTGTACTTGAAAGCTGCAAAAGGTGATTGCGTATCTCTTGAAATAAGGGGAATTGTGAAATAGTTTTCTCAACCTGCTGCATGGATTTTGACTCTTCAGGTCGTGATCTCCACAAGTTATTTAAACTAGAATTTCTCAACCAGTGTATTGTGTTAGGGTGCATTACAGATGTGTTGAGATACTGGTCCCCTCACACCTCTGGCCATTCATGCAGAATATAGTTTGGATACAGCATCCAAACCAATAACCTCAGATCCAGAGCAGTCTTGATCATTTACCCCATTGTGCCATACAAATATTATTTTCTGTCTTGACTGTAAAAAAGACTGGGAGCAGTGGCTCACGCCTGTAATCCCAGCACTTTGGGAGGCCGAGGCGGGCAGATCACAAGATCAGGAGTTCAAGACCATCCTGGCCAACATGGTGAAACCCTGCCTCTACTAAAATACAAAAAAAAAAAAAAAAATTAGCTGGGCGTGGTGGCGCTTGCCTGTAGTCCAGATACTCAGGAGGCTGAGGTGGGGGAATCGCTTGAACCCAGGAGGCAGAGGTTGCAGTGAGCCGAGAGTGTGCCACTGCACTCCAGGCCTGGCGACAGAACGAGACTCCATCTCAAAAAAAAAAAAAGTTAAAAGTTTAAAAAAACTGGGAGCACTAATTTAGAAAGCTCAGTAATTGGATATCTAAACAGGTTTTTTTTTTTTTTTTTTTTGATCATTCTTGGGTGTTTCTCGCAGAGGGGGATTTGGCAGGGTCACAGGACAATAGTATTAAGATTCAAGGGGGTAAACGATCTGAAAATAATCTTGGTTTTAAGTTTTTAAAGCCATTTTAAGGTACCCCTCTGACCCCCAAGTAATTCTCTTTGGACACGTGATTCAAAGGATATGCTTTAAAATACAAGACTGTGAACAATTTAAGGTTGGACAGTAGTGAAGAAATTCAAGTTCTTATTTTCTAAGCAGTAATGTGAGGCAGAAGTAAAGTTCCCTTTTGTAAAACTGTTATCTCTACCTGACTAACTCTGAATGCTACTGTATCTTTTCTGAGGCTGACATTTTGTTAATCATTCATCAAGCTTGGGTCTCATACTCTGAAGCCTAGGATACATTGTCTTCTTGTCTTCCTTCAGGAAAGAATGGCATATACTTAGTTTGAGCAGTTTAATTTTTTAATATTTATGTAAATCACCAAGTTAGCCTTCTTAGATGAGTTTCTGTTTGTCTAACTCAGGAATTATTAATTTTGCTGGAGTTTACAGATTTCCTGAGCCTGTAATAATTTTTTTCTTCAAAAAAAATGTACATGTACATGCTACTTTATATACATTTACCAGAGAGTTCATGGCCACTGATCTCATTGTTGAGCTGCATTTTCAGTTCCAAAATTTGTGTAGTCTAAATAAGAGTTCCTCCATCTTATTATTTATAAATTTATGTATTTAGTATAAACCAGGGATTGATTGCTCAAATGCCTTCAGGAGTCGAGCTAATAAGGTAAATGAAGAGTTGTCCAGGTTTACGTGTGTTATCTCCATTGGGTGTCTTTTAAAAGAGCCAGTTGTTGGACAGTCACAGCTTAGCATATCCAGCAGGTTTTCGTCAGTGCAGGAATGAAGAATCATTGTTACCAGACAGACAGACCTACCTGCCCTCCCTCCTGCTTTATTTATTTTAAGAAATAGAAAGTTAAATTTTTTTTTAGTGTTGGTAACTGTCACTTTGAAAAATATTAATTATGAAAAATTTTAATACGTAATTCAACTTAATACCTTTTTTTTTGTTTTTTGAGACGGAATTTCACTCTTTTCACCCAGGCTGGAGTGCAATGGTGCGATCTCAGCTCACTGTAACCTCTGCCTCCCAGGTTCAAGTGATTCTCCTGTCTCAGGCTACCAAGTAGCTGAGATTACAGGTGCCCACCACCACACCTGGCTAATTTTGTATTTTTAGTACAAGTGGGGTTTCATCATGTTGGCCAAGGCTGTCACGAACTCCTGACCTCAGGTAATCCGCCTGCCTCAGCCTCCCAAACTGGTGGGGTTACAGGTGTGAGCCACTATGCCTGGCCCCTGATTTACTTTTTAAAAACAGCGTGAAGGCTGGGCACTGTGGCTCATACTGTAGTCCCAACACTTTGGAAGGCTAAGATGGGATGATCGCTTGAATCCAGGAGTTCGAGACCAGCCTGGGCAACATGGCGAAACCCTGTCTCTACTAAAAATGCAGAAAATTAACTGGGCGTGGTGGCGCACACCCATAGTCCCAGCTACTTGGAAGGCTGAGGTAGGAGGATCACTTGAGCTCAGGAGTGTGAGGCTGCAATGAAGTGAACTATGATCATGCCATTGCACTCCAGCCTGGGTGACAGAGCAAGGTCCTGACTCTAAAAAAAAAAAAAAAAAAAAAAAAAGGAAAAAAAGTGAAAAACTTGTACACATATGCACCTAGCGACATTATTTCATAGTAGCCAAAAAGTGGAGACAGTCCAAATATCTGTCAGTCAGTGAATGGACAACCAAAATGTGATATATTTATACAGTGAATTCAGCCGTAAAAGGAAATGAACTACTGATACTTGCAACAACGTGGATAAACTTGTAGACATTTTGCTAAGTGAAAGAGGCCACATATTGCATGATTCCATGTATGTGAAATGTCCATAATAGGCAAATACATGAAGACAGAAAGCAGATTATTGGTTGCCAGAGGATTGTAGGAAGAGGCTATTGGGAGTTAATCCTCTGAGGTACTGGGTTTCTTTTTGGGGCGATGAAGTGTTCTGGAATCAGATAGTGGTGATGGTTCTGCAGCATTGTGAATATACGAAAACACACCATTTTAGGGTACTGATTGTACCCTAAAATGATGAGTTTTATGTTACATGGATTTTATCTCAATTTTTAAAAGTAATATGTGAGCCAAATAGGAGATATACACACAGAGTAGTCCTGTTCCCAGCCATCTGTGGGAAATATATTCCAAGATCCCCAGTGGATGCCTGAAACCACAGATAATACCAAACCTGATTATCATCAGTTGGAACACAGTTTTCTGTTGATGTCTTCTACCCACAAATTTAATGCCTTTTCCATTTTAACTGAGCATTTATCACATACTGCGGTCATAACTTTTGCAGTTTGAGGTACAACAGCAAAACAAATGTGAATTTATTTTTCCCTCTTCACATTATCACTGATAGAAGATTTGTTCTTACCATAGATGTTGGCAATTTCCACATACGATTTTTTTTTTCCATATTAAGTCAAGAACTTTCACCTTTTTACTTAAAGGAAGCACTTTACAGCTTCACATTGGCATTTCCAGATTCTCAGCATCGCTACTCTTGCACTTTGGGGCATTTCTTAAGTAAAATAAGGGTAACTTGAAGACAAGCACTGCAATACTGCAACATTCAAGTAACCAAGAAGGCTACCAAGTGACTAATGAGCAGGTGGCATATACAGCTGGACAAAGGGATGATTCACATCCAGGGCTGGATGGTACTAGATGGTGCAAGATTTCATCACATTACTCAGAACCATGTACAATTTAAAACACGGCTGGGTGCAATGGCTCATGCCTGTAATCCCAGCACTTTGGGAGGGTAAGGCGGGAGGATTGCTTGAGCCCAGGAGTTCAAGACTAGCCCGGGCAACATAGTGAGAAACCTTCTTTACAAAAAAAAAAAAAAAAAAATAGCCAGGAGTGGTGGTGCATGCTTGTGGTCCCAGCTACAAGGGAGGCTGAGATGGGAGGTAGAGGCTGCTACAGTGAGCTACGGTTGCACCACTGCACTCCAGCCTGGGTGACTGAGTGAATCCTCGTCTCTAAAAACAAACATGGAAAATAAAACTTATGAATTATTTATTTCTGGAATTTTCCATTTGATATTTTCAGACTGCAGTTGACTGCGGGTAACTGAAACCATGGGTATGGGGGTTGGCTGTGTTTGTGGTCACCAATTTACAGTCCCTTGCTGTAGAACAGAAGAATAGGCTGTGAATCTAGACGAATGTTTTCCAATCACTACCTCTGACATTGGGAAGGTTATGCAGTTTTGCCTTCTATAAAATGAGAAAGACATTGCTTAGGTCATGGACTTGCTGGTTTAACAGTGATAAATCTGGCTGGGCATGGTGGCTCATGCCTATAATCCCAGCACGTTGGGAGGCCAAGGTAGGAGGATTGCTTGAGTTTAGGACTTCCAGACCAGCCTGGGTAACATAACAAGACCTCATCTCAGAAAAAAAACAAAAGAAAGAAAGAAAAAAAAGAAAAAATTTAATTAGCAGGGGACAGTAGTGTATGCCTATGGTCCCAGCTACTAAGGAAGCTGAAGGAGGAGGATTGCTTGAGCCTGGGAGGTCAAGGCTGCAGTCACCCACCCTGGGTGACAGAGCAAGACCCTGTTACACACACAAAAATGATAAATCCCAAGAATCAGTGACTGACATAGGCATTCACATAATATCTTCAGAATTGAAAGGCAACCAGTTTTTACTGCCCTTACTTCCAGCCTATTCTATTTTTGTCAGTTTTAGGACAACCTACCTTATTAGCTGTTGGTTATTGATCACCTGCGGAGATGATGGTTGTCTCCTATGTAACCTGCCACCATGGCAGTAAAGAAGGGAGTGGGAGAAGGGTGATAATCCTTATATTCTGCAGTTTTCTCACTTTAATCAGGTAGGTTAAATAACATATCCAACATCAGATGTAGGTTGTAGTGGTTCTAGTGTACTTATTCTTTCTGCAACCTTATGATGTCTTTTAAATCCAAGATCCATTCAGTAACGGATTACTGAACTGTTTTTGTAGCTCTATCAAGGCTTGTCAAGCAGTGTGCTCATCACATGGTAGATCATGCAGCGTGGAACCTCATAAAATCTCCAAGAAACATCATTCACCCATACTGACTAGTTTCACATCTCTTTGGTAAGTGATAGTAGGAAACCTTTTTCCCCTGGTTTAAAAAGGATGGATGCAATAACATTTATAGGTAAGACTGAGGAGCATTTTAAAAACCACAGGCCGGGCACAGTGGCTCATGCCTGTAACCCTAGCACTTTGGGAGGCTGAAACGGTCGGATCACCTGAGGTCAGGAGTTTGAGACCAGCCTGGGCAGTGTGGTGAAACACGGGGCATCCACCAAGAGAAATAAATCGAAGTCCAAGTACTTGAATTCATAATCTGAGGAGAGAGGTGTATGTAAACAAAACACATTCAGTGTGACAATGTCAGAGAGTATATGGGGTTGCTTTGGCCCTGTAGAAGAGGTACTTGGCCTGTTTTGGAGAAAGATGGGAATGCTTCATAGTGTGCTTCATAGTGGATGTAAAGTTTGCTGATTCTTGAAGGGTGAGTAGGATTTCCCCTAGCAAGCACTATTGGAAGGCATAATCAATGTATAAAAGCACAGAGACCTGGAGAGGAGTGGGAAGCAAGTTCAGTCAGTTTAAACAAATGTTTTGAAAATGTTAATCTGTGCGGTTCAAAGACATTAGGATAGAACAGGTTAAAACAATACTGATTGAATTTATTGGTTATGGGACTATTTATGGTTTTCATTTTTTGTGTCAGTTTATGTTTTTTCTCCCTGAGAATCAGACTGGGATCTTGTATCAGTTTTGATAAATTATTTTTCTTCTGGGAATTTCAAGTTTGTGGGCACAAAGTTGTTCGTGATATTGTCTTATCTTTTTACCATCTGTAGGATCTGTAGTGATGTATCATTTCCATTCTTGATACTGGACATTTACCCTAATTCATCCCTCACTCCCTCATTTCCATTCTTGATATTGGACATTTACCCTAATATTCATTCTCTCTCTCTCTCTCTCTCTCTCTGACTGTCTGTCTCTCTCTCTTTCTCTTATTCTTTCTTTCTTTTTTTGAGACAGAGTCTCACTGTCGCCAGGCTGGAGTGCAGTGGCGTGATATCAGCTCACTGCAACCTCTGCCTCCCGGGTTCAAGCGATTCTCCTGCCTCATCCTCCTGCTGGGACTACAGGCGTGTGGCACCACACCCAGCTAATTTTTTATATTTTTAGTAGAGATGAGGTTTCACCATATTGGCCGAACTGGTCTCGAGCTCCTGACCTCATGATCCCCCTGCTTCAGCCTCCCAAAGTGCTGGGATTACAGGTATGAGCCACCACACCTGGCCCTTCTTTTTTTTTTCTTAAATCAAGCACACTTAAATTTTTAATTTCCTCCCCCCCACCTGCAGAGGCAGGGTCTTTCTCTGTCGCCCTGGCTAGAGTGCAGTGACATGATCATAGCTCACTGCAGCCTCAAACTCCTGGGCTCAAGTGATCTTCCTGCCTTAGCCTCCAGAGTAGCTGGGACTCAGCTAATTTTTTCCATTGTTTTTATTATTAAAAACAATTTTTTTGAGATGGAGTCTCACTGTATTGCCCAGGCTGGTCTCAAACTCCTGGGCTCAAGCAGTCTTTCCGCTTCAGCCTTCCTAAGTATTGGGATTACAGTCATGAGCCACCATGCCTGGCCTAATTTTTAAATTATTTTTGTAGAGATTGGGGGTTGCACTCTGTTGCCCAGGCTGATCTCAAACTCCTGGACTCAGACAATCCTCTGCCTCGGCCTTTCAAAGTGTTGGGATTACAGGCATGAGCCACGGGCTCAGCACGAGCCTTTTTAAAGACTCAGTTGGTATCGTGGATCCTCTTTGTTTGTTTCATATTTCTTTGATTGCCGCTTTTCCCGTTTTTTTCCTTCTAGTTTCTCTGGGCTTCTGTTTTCAAATTTATTGAGATATGTGTAAGTTCTTAATTTTTAGTTTGCTTTTCTAAGTTCAAGTTTATGAATTTTTGTTTTCGAATCAGGGCCTTGCTATGTCGCCAAGGCTGGAGTGCAGTGGCATAATCACAGCTCACTGCAGCCTCCACCTCCTAGGCTCAAGTGTTCCTCCCATCTCAGACTCCTGAATAGTTGGACTACAGGTGCATGCCACCACACCTGTTTTTTTTTTCTTTTTTTTTTTTTTTTAGTAGTTTTATTTTTAAGTTAAAAAAATAGAGACAGGGTCTCACTATGTTGCCTAGGCTGGTCTCCAAACTCCTGAGCTCAAGGAATCCTCCCACCTTGGCCTCAGCCTCCCAGAGTGTTGGGATTACAGTCATTAGCCACTGTGCACAGCCTAATTTTTTTTGTTTTTGTTTTTTTGAGATGGAGTCTCGCTCTGTCGCCCAGGCTGAAGTGCAATGGTGTGATCTCGGCTCACTGCAAGCTCTGCCTCCCGGGTTCACGCCATTCTCTTGCCTCAGCCTCCTGAGTAGCTGGGATTACAGGCGCCCGCCACCATGCCCGGCTAATTTTTTATATTTTTAGTAGAGACAGGGTTTCACCGTGTTAGCCAGGATGGTCTCGATCTGCTGACCTTGTGATCCATCTGCTTTGGCCTCCCAAAGTGCTGGGATTACAGGCGTGAGCCACCGTGCCCAACCTCACTACAGTTTTATCTTTTCGTGAATGTCATATAAATGAAATCAAACATTATGTAATATTTTGAGACTGGCTTATTTCATTCAGCATACTGCCTCTGAGATTCATCAAAGTTATTGTGTGTGTAAATGGTTAGTTCCTTTTTATTACTGAGTAGTATTCCATTTATGGATAGACTATAGTTATTTTTATCCATTCACTCCTTGAAGGACATTTTGGTTTTCATTCTTTGGTGATTATGAATACAGTTGCTGCGAACATAACATTATAGGCTTTTGTGGACCTAAGTTTTCATTTTTCTAGGGTAAATAACTGTGAGTTGGATTGCTGGGTCATATGAAAAATGTACATTTAACTTATTTATAAAGAAGTTGCCAAACTCTTTTCTAGAATGGCTATATAGTACTATTTTGTGTTCACACTAGCAATGTATGAGGTTCAGTTTTTCCTCATCTTCTCTAGCATCTCATCCTCTTTAGCATTTCAAGTTAAATATTGGCAGTATTTAACTTGTAATGTTGAAAATTTTAGATTTACAGAAGTTACAGATAGAATCTCCATATATGCTTCCCTCAGTATATCCTAATGTTCACATCTTGCCATAACCGTGATATGTCATCAACACTAAGAAACTGGGCCAGTCATGGTGGCTCACACCTGTTATCCCAGTAACTCTGGAGGCCGTGGTGGGGAGGATTGCTTGAGGCCAGGCATTTGAGACCAACCTGGTTCTCAGAAGTTAGGTGGGCATGGGGGCATGTGCCTGTAGTCCTAGCTAGTTAGGAGGCTGGGGCAGGAGGATCACTTGAGCCCAGGAGTTTGAGGCTGCTATGAACTGGGAGAGCTAGGATCACACCATTGCACTCCAGCCTGGGTGACAAAGTGAGACCCCATCTCTAAAAATAAATAAATAAATCAAATAATTAAGAAATTAACATCGGTATAATACTATTAACTAAACTACAGGCTTTGTTCGGATTTTACCAGTTGTATCCTTTTTCTGTTCAAGGAGCGAGTCCAGGATACCACATTAATTTAGTCATCATGTCTCCTTAGTATCCTCCAGTCTGTGAAGCTTCTTAGTCTGTCTTTAATTTTCATTACTTGGAAACTTTTGAAGAAGACTGGTGATGTATTTTATAGAATGTCCTTCAATACAGGTTTGATGTTTTCTCAAGATTAAATTGTGGTTATGGATTTTTGAGAAGACTACCACAGAGGTGAAGTGCCCTTCTCATCACATTATATCAGGGGCATATGATGTCAAAGTGACTTAACACTAGTGATGTTTCAGTAAAGTCTGCCAGGTTTTTCTGCTGTAGAGTTGCTATTTCTCCCTTTCCAAGCCCATTGGACTTAGGAATACCCTTGTAATGAATAAGCATGGAAAGGGAGAAATTGAGGCTCTCTTTCCATGCTTACTTATTTCCTTTCCTTAAAGGAGGAAAATTGAGCTCCACCTCCTAGATTCCTCACATGTGCAGTTCACAATAGGGTTCGCCTATGAGAATCTAATGCTGTTGCTGATGGGACAGGAGGCAGAGCTCGGGCAGTAATGCGAGTGACTCCCGCTGCTCACCTCCTGCTGTGTAGCCTGGTTCCTAACAGGCCATGAACTGGTACAGGCCCATGGCCCGGGGATTGGGGACCCCTGATATAAATGGAAGTATATAATATGTAGCCTTTTGTTTCTGGCTTCTTCACTTTTAAGATTCACCATGTTGGTCAGGTGTAGCAGCTCACACCTGTAATCCTAGCACTTTGGGACACTGAAGCCAAAGGTTTGCTTGAGGCTAGACGTTTGAGACCAGCCTGGGCAACAAAGCGAGACCCTGTCTCTACCAAAAAAAGAAAAACGATTCATCCATTTTGTTGCACAAATCAGTAATTTGTTCCTTTTTATTGCTAAGCATCACATGGCAAACCATTTGTTTATTCATGTAACTGTTGGACACCTTGGTTGTTTGTTTTTTCACAATTATGAATAAAGCTGCCTTAAATGTTTGTGTATAAGTTTTTGTGTAGATACGGGTTTCTGTTTCTCTTGAGTAAATACCTAGAAGTGGGAATGCTGGTTGTATGCTTAAGTACATGTTTAACTCTATAAGAAACTGCCAAACTGTTTTCCAAAACCATTTTGCATTCCTACCAGGAACGAATTAGTTACTGTTACTCTGCATCCACACCAGCTTTTGATATAGTCAGTTTTGTTTTCTGTTTTTTTAAATTTTAGCCATTTTAATAAATCTGTAGTGGTAGTGGTATGATTTAATTTCATTTTCCCTGCTGTCTGGCAGTGTTGTGTATCTTTTCATATACTTATGTGTATATCTTCTTTTGTGGTGTGTATGTTCACGTCTTTTGCCCATTTTTAAATTGAGTTGTTTTCTTATTGAGTTTTTTAATGTTACAGATACAAGTTCTTTATTCAGATTTGTGATTTGCAAATACATTCTTCTTGTGTCTGGCTTGTTTTCTTAATAGTGTCTTTCACAGAGCAGAAATATTTTAACGTTGATGAAGTTCAGTTTATCAGTTTTACAGCCCATGCTTTTAGTGTCATGTCTTCAAACTCTGCCTAACCCCTGGTTGCAAGAAGGTTTGATAATTTTACATTTATATCTTTTTTTCCCCCCCAGAGGTAGAGTCTTGCCTTGTCACCCAGCCTGGGATTATACAGTCATGAGCCACTGCATCTGACCCAAGTTTTACATTGATATCTGTGATTCATTATGAATTATCTTTATATAAAGAGTGAGATTTAGATTGAAGTTTATGATTTTGCATATTGATCTCCAAGTCTTCCAAAACAATTTATGGAAAAGATTATTATGCCTGTAATCCCAGCACTTTGGGAGGCCAAGGCGGGTGGATCAGTTGAGCTCAGAAATTTGAGACCAGCCTAGGCAATATGGTGAAACCCCGTCTCTACTAAAAATACAAAAATTAGCAGGGCATGGTGACACACTCCTGTGGTCCTAGCTACTTTGGAGGCTGAGGCAGGAGAATCACTTGAACCCAGGAGGCGGAGGTTGCAGTGAGTTGAGAGCACGCCCCTGCACTCCAGCATGGGCACCAGAGGCAGACCCTATCTCAAAAAAAATACATATATATATATTTATATATATATGTATATATGTCCTTTCTCCATTGAACTGCCTTTGTACCTTTGTCAAAAATTAATTGGCCTTATTTGTGTGAGTGTATTTCTGTACTCTTTATTCTGTTCCCTTGATCTGTGTTTTATCCTTTTGCCAGTACACTGTTTTGACAACTATAGCTTTGTAATAAGTTTAAAATCAGATAGTATAATTCTTCCAGCTTTATTATTTTTCAGAATTGTTTGGATTATTCTGGTTCATTTGGATTTCTTTTTTAATCCAGTCTGATATGATAGTCTTTGTCTTTTACCTGGATAATTTATTCCACTTATATTTAATATAATTAATCATATTCCAATTCAACTTTTTTCCCCTATGCTTCTTATGTTCTAGATTTTTTTCTTCTCCCTTCTTAACATTCTTTTGGATTCTTTTTATGATTTTACTTTTCCCTCTTTCTGGTTTGGAAATACATGCTATTTTTATTCTGTAATTAGTTGTCATACATGTTGTGACTTGCAGCCATAACTTAGCAAAACCTGATATTATAATTTTATCTTCTTTTCATATAATAAAAGACCTTTAGAAAGAATACTTTGAAATCTCCTCAATACACTGTGTTTTTATTGTTATGTATTCTATGTTTTAAAGCTCCTCAAGGTATTGTTATTCTTTTGTATAATCAGTGTTTGTTTGGAGCTGTCTGTAAATTTTCCTCTTTTTTGCTCTTTATTTTTTCTTTCAACTCAGACCTTCCAAAATGGGATTATTTTTCTTTTTTCTTTAGAGACATTTGCTTGATAACAGAATTTTAATTTGGCGGCTATTTATTTTTTTCAGCACACTGCAGGTATTAAACTACTTGGCTTCATTGTTGGTTTTGAAAAATCAGCTGTTCTAATGTTGCTCTTTGAATATAATCTGCCTTTTTCTGTACTTGCTTGTCTTTAGTTTTTTGTTTTTGTTTGAGACAAGGTCTTGCTGTTTTGCCCAGGCTGGCCTCCAACTCCTGGGCACAAGCAGTCTTCCTGTATCAGCCTCCCAAATAGCTGGGACTATAGGCCTGTGCCGTTACACCCAACTCATCTTTGTTTTTTCCTGCTATTTTGTAATTATATGTTTGGTTTTGGATTTCTTTTTATTGATCTTGTTTGGAAATTGTTTGCTTCTGGAATTTGATTGTGTCTAATTGCTTCTGGGATATTTTCAACTGTCTTCAGTTACTGCCTTAATCCCATTCTCTTCTTTTCTGCTAGTACCAATTAAAAGTATATCAAACTGGCTGGGCACAGTGGCTTACGCCTATAATCACAGCACTTTGGGAGGCCAAGATGGGCAGGTCACTTGAGGTCAGAAGTTCAAGACCAGCCTGGCCAAAACATGGCAAAACCCCCTCACTACTAAAAATACAAAAATTAGCCGGGCATGGTGGCATGCACCTGTAGTCCCAGCTACTCTGGAGGCTGAGGCAGGAGAATCACTTGAACCTGGGAGGCAGAGGTTGCAATGAACTGAGATCATGCTACTGCATTCTAACCTGGGTGGCAGAACAAGACTTTGTCGCAAAAAAAAAAAAAAAAAAAAAAAGTATATCAAATGATTTCACTATATTTTTCCTCTGGTTTTTTGAGATCTGCTAGGACATTGTATTTAAAAATAAATAATTGGCTGGGTGCGGTGGCTCACGCCTGTAATCCCAGCACTTTGGGAGGCCAAGGCGGGTGGATCACGAGGTCAGGAGATCGAGACCGTTCTGGCTAACACAGTGAAACCCCGTCTTTACTTAAAAAAAAAAAAAAAAAAAAAAAAAAGATTAGCCGGGCGTGGTGGCGGACTCCTGTAGTCCCAGCTGCTCGGGAGGCTGAGGCAGGAGAATGGCGTGAACCCAGGAGGCAGAGCTTGCAGTGAGCTGAGATCAGGCCACTGTACTCCAGCCTGGGTGACAGAGCGAGACTCTGTCTCAAAAAAATAAAAAATAATAAAAATAAAAATAGATATTTGTAGTAATCATTTGAGGCCCACAGTAAGGTACTTTCCTCTATGGAGAGCTTGCTTATATCAGGTATGCATGGGCATTAATCCAGAGACCACCTTAAAACAAGCTTAAGATATGATATTCCCTCCAGTAGGGCTTTAATTCCTCCCTGGATCTTCCACTCCCCAGTCACTCTCACCATTAGGAAGTATGCCTCTGAAGTCCCACCTTATGAAGAGGGCCTCCTATTAGACTTTTTGTCTTGTGAGAGCCCTGGGCTTTGGTTTCTGTGAGAACAAAATTCTAATTTTCAGGATCAACAAAGGCTTTCCAGGCTTCCTTGCTTGCTTATATCTCTGGGTTTGCATTTTCTATTCCCTTTTGGCTATAATTACTTCTCTGTCTTATTTAAAGATGAGTGGGCCAGGCGTGGTGACACATGCCTGTAGCCTCAGTTACTTGGGAGGCTGAGGTGGGAGGATTACTTGAGCCCAGGAATTTGAAGTGGCAGTGAGCTATGATTGTGCCACTGCACTCCAGCTTGGGCAACAAGGAACTGATTAGTGTTGGAAGTAGAGAAAAGAAAATAAAGAGAAAGAATTCCAAAGCTTGTGAATTAATGATCTTGTTTGTTTTAAGCACAAAATGGTAACAGTCGAGTAAACTAATAGTCTCCAAATCAGATATAAAAAGGTTGCTGACCTGATGTGCAAAAAAAGCACATCAGGTGCCTTTTTACACCTGATGCCACGTTGCATGTGGCATCCAATGATGTGTTTCTTATAGAAGATAACAAAATGTGCCAGCCTTTGGTCATTTTAGGGTGCAAAATTATAGGTCTTTAAAATTCTTAACTTGCTTTAAAGTGTTACGCTTTGCAATTTCTTGTTTTAATGTTTTCCATCTGAATAATTCCTGTGCGTAGTTTAAGTGCAGTTTTTTTTTTCTCTTACAGTTTTTCCCCATTTTAGGTACTCCATAAATATTTGTTGAATGAATGATGGGTTGGTGATGGTTTAAATACCCTTCAATGTCTGTACACCACCTTGACTTAATTGTTTCAAGCACTGATCACTTGAGATTGTAATGGTCTGTTTTCTTTGTCTGAGGGCAGAGATACTTTCTCTTTATTCTCCAGGACCAAGAGAAAGAATGCCTTTCTGGCAGTCAGGCACACATTTCCTGGTATATAGTAAACGTTCAGTAAATGCTTGCTGTATGAGCATTCTGCTCTTGATTTGAAAGGAAGAAAGAAATTTAGGTTAAGTATGGACATTTGCAATAAGTAATTCAGGTAACATTAGCTACTTGTGCTTTTTTGTATTAAGTTGGCCTTCTAATCAGTGCCCCTTTTGTAAAGGGAAATGGGCAAGTTTGACTGAATTTTTCTCTTTGCTTCTGTAGCAAGGTAGAAAAGTATACATATTTAAGGTCTCGCCGAGTTCCACAAGTCTTGTTTGTCTCTTACCAGTTTATGTTGCCTGATTGCTTGGAAAGAGTTCATTCTCTGCAGCAGTGCATAAAAGGTGTCTTCCTGTATAGCTGCTTTTCCTCTAAACAAGCAGTCCTAAACCATGCAGTCAGTGCAATCTAAGCACATTCCTCATTCTTTGCTATAGAAATCTTTGTCCTGTCTGGATGATGATGAGATCTTGTTCATTTGCTATGGTTCGTTTAGGGATGAGAAGGAGATTTTTTTTTCTCCTTTTAAGATGGAGACTAATAAACATTAGTGTTAAAAAGAACTAATTATATTACAGTTCAAAAATTGACTTAAAGTTCTAGAATGATCTTTTCCATTTCTGATACTAGGAAATTCATCAATAAAAATACATTAACAGAAATGACTAAGCAAACTTGTTTGTATAGTTTTCTGGTATTGGACTGTTAATAAGCCTCTAGTTTTCTTTTTAGTTGCCAAATTGAAAAATAACAACTGAACATAAGAGATTAGAAGGAGGGACTAGCTAAGGGCAAGAGGAGTTTTTATTGAAATTAATTCTGCTGTATTCAGTGTATATCAGTAAACTTATGATTTTGGCAATGGACAATTTTTCCTTATGGTTTAATGGCATTTTCTTTTTATTTACTTATACTTTATTAAAGAATAGGTCATGCAGACCCATGCGGTTGGCTTTCATGTGATCTGACTTCAGTCGGGAAAAATTCATTGACATGATACTTTTTTCATAGCTGATTAATTGGCTTCTGTTAGGCTAAACGTTGAGCATACAAGACCTAGCCATGTCTTCAAAGTCATTCTGACGGTGTTAAGGTAGATGTAGTGGTCTGAAATGGTTAGACACTAAAGTTACACCTCTTTTTATGCAATTACATGGGAACAGTAAGCACTAAGTAAGACAATTTAAAATGGAACTTAATAAGAAAGGCAGTGCATTTTCTGTTAGATTGCCTTAAGATATACTAGTATTATGAACAGTGGAGAGGAGAATTGATCTTCCAAATATCTAGGACTTAGGCACTTTTTCCATCTTCCAAATAAGCTGCTATAAAAATTGCTAAAATCAAGTTTCTTCAGTATTCTCTTAATTTGAATTATCGAGGGGAAAAAGACAAATCCTAGTTGTAGTCCTGTGATTTAATAGAAGCTGTAGTATTGGGAAAGAGAGAGGGAAGGGAACAATTACTCAAGAACCTTTGACTTGGTTTTCCAGTTCTCCCAGTTGCGTACCAGATGACCTGAAGTATTTAGGAACACCCTATACTTTGGATGCAACTTCATTTTCATTTCATTTTTAAAAAATAAACCAAGATTAATTTGATCACCAAATAGCGTTTACTGAACGTGCTACAAAATGCAAAGCCTTAGGCTAGGTACTGTAAATTAAAAAGGTAAATTAAACATGGTTCTTAACTTTGTAGAACTTAGGGTCCAATTGAGAAATTAAGATTTGAAGACTGGTGTGTGTGTGTGTGAATGTGCAGTAGAAAGTGATTGCGTTCTATAGGAGTGAGAAGACTTGAACCTTGGAGGCCAACTCACTGTCTTTGAATCCCAACTGTAACTGTATTGGATATTCTTGGTCAAGCTACTGAACTTAGGCTGTTCTTATTTGTAGATTAGAGAAACGAATGCTTGCCTCGTAGAGTTGTTGGAAGAATTAGATACTTAAAGCTGAGAAACTCTTAGCTCCAGACTTGTAATATCTAACTGCCTATTCAGAATCTTCGTTTGAATGATTCAAAGCCATTTTAACCTTAAGTCCAAAACCTATCTTGTGTACTCTTATCTCCATGAATGGCACCAACAGTCTGTCAAGCAAGAAATCCAAGAGTCACCTCCCACTTCATACAGCATTTTCCAGTTCACTCAGAGCTATTGATTTTACACCATAAATTTTGTTCCTCATATTAGTCCACTGATCTCCACATGCCACCACCTTAGGTCATCATTTCTCTCACATGTGCTACTGTTAACAGCCGTCTCCCTAAGTCCTGTCCCACACTCAGCCAGAGTAAAAATTTTAAAAACAATATGTATGGGTCACTTTTCTGCTTAAAACTTTTCAATGAATTTCTATTACCTTTAGTCCATAGGTAAAATCTTTAATGGCATACTTGTCTCACCCCTGTTCTGCCTTGCTCACTTATATTCCTAAGGCCTAGGATAGTACTTTTTCATAGTAGATGGTTATATATTTAAGGGATGGACAAAATAAGGAATGTAGGGAAGAATCAAACCAAAAATTGAGAAATGTAGGCTGTGTTTTTTCTTCCTGTTAGCCTACATGTGATATACATATGCATTTGCAGAGGTATAAGTGAAATACTATTTCTAAATAAGATAATGTTTATCTTGGTTGGGCATGGTGGCTCACACCTGTAATCTCAGCACTTCGGGAGGCTGAGGCTGGTGGATCACTTGAGTCCAGGAGTTTGAGACCAGCCTGGGCATCATGACAAAACCTTGTCTCTACAAAAAATACAAATATTAGCTGGGCCTGATGGCGTATAGCTATAGTCCCAACTACTCAGGAGGCTGAGGTGGGAGGATTGCTCAAGCCCAGGAGGTGAGGTGGAGGTTTCAGTGAGCCGAGATTGCGCCACTGCACTCCAGCCTGGGTGACAGTGCAAGACCCTGTCTCCTATCTCAAAAAAATAATAATGACAATATTTGGTCTTTGACCTCCCTTTTCTGTCTTTTCACATCCCCTCTTGTTTTTGTTTTTTGTTTGTTTGTTTGTTTTTGAGACAGGGTCTTGCTCTGTCACCCAGGTTGGAGTGCAGTGGTGAGATCATGGCTCACTGCAACCTTGACCTCCCAGGCTCAAGTGATCCTTCCACCTCAGCCTACCAAGTACCTGGGACCACAGTTGTACTCCACTACACCCAGCTCATTTTTATGTTATTTGTAGAGAGGAGGTCTCGCTGTGTTGCCCAGGGTGGTCTCAAACTCCTGGGCTCAAGTGATCCTGCCAGAGTGCTGGGATTATAGGTATGAGCCACCACACTGGGCTTCACATCCCCTTTTTATCACCATCCCTTAACCCCCAATCCCTTAGTACCCTTTTATCTATCTGAGGTTACAGAGTCACAGTTGAAGAATCCTCTGTTTTATTTTCCCATATAAGTAATGAAGGCCAGCCATTTGAAATTCATGTGAATACCTTTCTTACTATAAGCAGATTATTTGGTATGCGTGACAGTAAGGTGAAGCACCTCTTTGGGGGTACTGCAAAAACAGTTAGCTTGTTGTCTTCCCAGTGGAGAATCAGATCTGCTAGTTCATAAATTAGGTCTCAGTTGATGAGCCCCAAAGCTTCAAGGGTCATTCAGACAAGTACTGGAGAATCTCAAGAGTTTCATTAGTAGTTAGTCTTTTCCCACTCCTCACAGAGGATGCCAGGGCCTTGAAACAGCAGAAGAAGACTGGGTGATAAGAATGTACATGACTAGTAATAGGAGTTGGCTATTCTCCATATGTCAGATGGTTTCCAGGGAGAAATGAGGACTCATTTTGTAATGTCATGTATACTTGGGAGTTAGCCCTCAGTGGCCGGGAGTTAACCACGGCTACTATGATTTTTGTATTTTAAAGAATGAAGGTTCCAGCCTGTAAAGATAGGTTTCTGTTTATTAGCTTTCACTAAGGAGCTAGGGGATAGTAATTACTTAATACAAATTTACATGCATTTCGTGTTTCTAAGCCCTTTCTAGAAGATCATCTCACTTCATCTTCCCTTCAGTCTGCAAGCACAGTTAGGTTTTATAAGTGATGAACCAAAGCTGGGAAAAGCCCAACAGAGAGATCACTTTTAAGCATAGGAAAAGGGCTTTGAGATCCACAGATGAAGGCTGTCTTACACGTATAATATGTTAACCAGAAGAGTAAAGTGGCTGTAAAGGTTATGTAGAGAAAGATACTGTTTCCTGTCAGAGGAGAGGCTGAGAATTTAAAAGTTTAGTATATTAAAAGTAATAAATTTCTGGGGACAGTATTTCTGTTGGGTTCATGCTGTTGTTTATACTATTTTGGCCATATTCACACCCACACCTTTATCTACTGTTTTCCTAGTGTCTTTCATTGCTGTCAATGCAGGCATAGTAGTCACAGAAAGTCACCAATCCTACAACATAGATGACCTTATTTCTTTGGGAAGAAGAAAAATTATAAGAAAACATCTGGTTTTTGCATGTTTGATGTGTTTGTGTGTGTGTGCGTTTACAGTTTTAACTGATATAAAGTGAAGATAGATTAATGTCACCCAGGTTTTACAAAATCAAAGAAATAGAAATAATTTTAAAGACTTTTGGTACTTGAATTACTTTGTTGTTTTCTGGTCATTTAGTACATTTATGGAACCTCAGAAGGTTTGAGTTGAACAGAGGCAAGTTACAGGAGTTTTTTGGGTGGGAGAATTCATAAGTCAGCATGTGAATCTTTTGATCTCATATATTTGGAGTGGAGTGTCATTAATTGTGTTTGTCACGGTTAAGGAATAGAGAATTAATCTCCATCCCAGTCTTGCTATTCTTCTGAAAGCCTTTAGCTGCCGACACCATGGGCATAAGGAGGTGTCTCTTCTGGCTTCTCTTTGGGTGTGGTAGCTAAGTTACAGCTTAAATACATACAGCCTTGGAAAGATGAGCAGCTTGTAAGCAACAAAAAAATAGTATAGTTAACAAATGCATCGTCAACAAACAAAACAACCCAATCAAAAAATGGACAACAGCTTTGAATAGACATTCTCCAGAACAAATATACAAATGGCCAATAAGCATGTAAAAAGATGCTCAACATCGTTAATCATTAGGGAAATGCAAATTAAAATCACAGTCAATGAGATACAACTTCATACTCATTAGGAGGGCTGTTACTGAAAAAAAAAAAAAAAAGAAGAAGAAGAAAAGAAAACCAGAAAATAGGCCAGGCATAGTCTATTTTGAGAGCACTTTGAGAGGCCGAGGTGGGAGGATCCCTTGAGGCCAGGAGCTCAAGACCAGCCTGGGCATAAGCAAGACCCCTGTCTCTATAAAAACAAGCAAAAAACAGAAAATAACAAGTGTTAGTAAGGATGTAGAGAAGTTGTAGCCTTTGCACTGTTCCCGGGAGTGTAAAATGATACAGTTACTGTATAGGAGTGAGCCACCGTGCCCAGCTTGTTGAAACAATATGCTGGTTCTTCAAAAAATTAACATAGAATTACTACATGGTTCAGCAATTCCACTTCTGGATATATACATAAAAGATTTGAAAGCGAGGTCTCAAACAGATATTTGTACACCTATGTTCATAGCAGCAGTATTTACAATAGCCAAGCTGTGGAAGCAACTCAAGTGTCCATCAGCAGATAAATGGATAAGCAAAATGTGGTATGTGTGTGTGTGTGTGTGTGTGTGTGTGTATATACACAGTGCAATATCATTCAGCCTTTAAAAGGATTGGAATTCTAACACATGCTACAACATGGATCAGCCTTGAAGACATTATGCTAAATTAAATAAACAAAACAAAGGACAAATATTGTCTGATTCCACTTACATGAGGTTCCTAGAATAGCCAACTCAGGCAGAAAATAGAATTGTGGTTGCAAAGAGTTAGGGGGAGGGAAAATTAGTGTTCAGTGGATACATAGTTTTAATTTGGGATGGTAAAAATTTATAGAAATGGATGATCTGGTGATTATTGCACAAGAATGTGAATATACTTAATGCAACTGAACTTTATGTTTAAATGTGGATAAAATGGTAGTTTTAATTTTTTTTAGATGAGGTCTCTCTCCTGTCACCCAGGCTGGAGTGCAGTGGTGCAGTCACAGCTCAATGTAGCCTCGACTTCCTGGTCTCTGGTGATTCTCCTACCTCAGCCTCCCAAGGAGCTGGGACTGCAGGCACACACCACCACACCTGGCTAATTTTTTGTATTTTCAGTAGAGATGGGGTTTTACCATGTTGCCCACCCAGACTGGTTGCGAGCTCCTGGGTTCAAGCGATCCACCCTCTTAAGCCTCCCAAAGTGAGCCACTGTGCCTGGCCATAAAGTTTATGTTATGTATATTTTACCACAATTTAAAAAAGTGTTCAACAAGCTGGGTATGGTGGATCACTCCTATAATCACAGTACTTTGGAAGGCTGTGGTGGGAGCATCACTTGAACCCAGGAGTTTGAGACCAGCCTGGGCAACATAGGGAGACCCCATCTTTACAAAAAAAAAATTTAATTAGCCAGGTGTGGTAGCTCACGCCTGTGGTCCCAACTACTTGGGAGGCAGAGGTGGGAGGATTGCTTGAGCCTGGGAGGTCAAGGCTGCAGTGAGCTGTGATCAGACCACTGTACTCTAGCCTGGCCTACAGAGGGAGACCTTGTTTCAAATAAAAAGATTTCAACAAAAAGTAAATAAAAATAGTACAAAGGGCATCTCTATTCCCTTTACGCACGTTTACCTATTGTAATATTTTACCCAACTTGTTTTATCATTTGTGAGTGTGCAGTCATGTGTGCTGTATATATACACATGTAAACGTGTGGGCACATTTTTTTCCTGAATCATTTTAGGGTAGATTATATGCATCACGGCTGTTTACTTCTAATTACTTCAGGAAAATTTCTTAACAATAGACATATTCTTGGGCTGGGCGAGATGGCTCATGCCTGTAATCCTAGCACTTTGGGAGGCCGAGGAGGGCGGATCACCTGAGGTCGGGAGTTTGAGACCAGCCTGACCAACATGGAGAAACGCCATCTCTACTAAAAATACAAAATTAGCCAGGCATGGTGGCACATGCCTGTAATCCCAGCTACTCGGGAGGCTGAGGCAGGAGAATCACATGAACCTGGGAGGCGGCAGAGGTTGTGGTGAGCCGAGATCATGCCATTGCACTCCAGCCTGAGCAACAAGAGCGAAACTCCATCTCAAAAAAAAAAAAAGAAGAATAGGTATATTCTCTTAACTATTGTGATTATGTACCAACTTTACAAATTTACATTGATACAATAATTTAATACCCTCTGAATTCCAGTTCTGTCAATATTGTTTTTTATAGCATCCCCACCTCCACCTCCTGCAGTATGGGGTACAGTCTAGAATAGAGTATTGCATTTATGCAATGTCTCTTTAGCCTCCATTTGTCTTTTATGCTATGGACATGTTTTAGAAGTATAGTACCCCTTCCCCCTTTTTAAATAGACACTTCCTCTTTTTCTGAATGTTTCCTGGTAATTGAATTGAAGTTATGGCTGGGTGCGGTGGCTCACATCTGTGATCTCAGCACTTTGGGAGGCTGAGGTGGGAGGATTGCTTGAGCCTGGGAGTTCGAGACCAGCCTGGGCAACATGGTGAAACACCGTCTCTACTGAAAATACAAAAAATTAGCTGAGGGTGGTGGTGCGTGCCTATAGTCTCAGCTACCTGGGAGGCTGAGGTGAAAGAATCACCGGAGTCCAGGAAGTTGAGGCTTCAGTGAGCCATGATCACACCACTGCATTCCAGTCTGGGCAGTGGAATAAGACCCTGTCTTAAAATACATACACACATACAAATTGAAGTTATGCTGTCTCAGCCAGGAGACTGCATACGTGTTGTATCCTTCTCACATTATCACAATCTGGAGACTCAATACAATTTCATCTAAATGCATAATGAGGGGAATCAGCAAATGCTGTAGGAGATAGGGAAGACATAATTGGAAAGGAACCTGATTTGATAGCATATTTCTAACATCTTACTTCTTTTCCCCCGGTGTCAAATTTTGCATTAGCTCAGCTAATCTGTATTACTGTTTTATACCAGTTTTTAAGCTCCTGTATTAAATATAAAGAGAGTATTACTGATTTCTGTTTTTAAATTTAATGAAACCAAGTGTGTTTTTCAAGTGGTGATCAAGGGTCTACTGATTATTACCTTAAGGTTCCCCCAAAAGATTTGGATTGGTGTAAGATGACATGGAGCTTTGATGTATGAGAACAAGCCTTTATTCTCTTCCTGGTTTCATCAAATATGAGTCAGACTGGCAAGTTGTACTCTTAGCTTTGCCGCCATTCTAGAACCTTTTAGCACCCCTACTTAAGTTACAGAAAGCTGCTGAAAAGAAAGTATTTTTCTTGCCAATACCTTTTGTAGAATATATAACTAGTGGTAATGCTGATGTATCTATCCTCAATGCCATTTTTCTCTTCCAGGCTATCTTACAAAAATCTTTCAAATTTTGCCTGCAGAGGTAACAGGATACTTGGCAAAATATGATTAAAGCAAATATCAGTGTACTGTATTTCTTGGGATTTTTCTACTCATGTTATAGGAAGCACTGGTTAACACAGTTGAGCTATATTTATTGGCTGTAGGTAGGAGAGCCAGAGGTATATTTCAGGCCATTATTATTTGTAAGATTATTTCCTTCCCATATACCTTCTGTAAATGATTCCTTGGACTTTGTGCATTTTGTTTCTGCAGTTTGAAGAAAACAGGTCTGAAACAAGGTCTTACCCCCAGCTGCTTCTGAACACAGTGACTGCCAGATCTCCAAACATCAAGTCCAGCTTTGTCCGCCAACCTGTCTGACATGTCGGGACCCGTGCCAAGCAGGGCCAGAGTTTACACAGATGTGAATACACACAGACCTCGAGAATACTGGGATTACGAGTCACATGTGGTGGAATGGGGGTAATTGTTTTTGTTGACTTCATTATACTCACTCAAAGGGCTGAATCTTGTGGATCTGTTGAGTAGTTTTTGTCAGAAAACCTCCATGACTCTATATGTGTATACCTCAGGATCAAAGCCCAATTTGTGTTTTCTTCTTTTGAGCTGAAAATTTGGTTTTGCAGTGAAGAAGCAGAGTTGCTTTGGCAAGTGAACAATTTTAATGGGCTTACCATTTAAAAATCATTTTAGTTTCTTATCCTTTTCTATGATGTATATGCAGTCATGCACCACATAACAACGTTTGAATTAATGACAGACCACATGTAGGACAGTGGTTCCATAAGATTATAAGAGAGCTGAAAAATGTCTGTGGCCTAGTGATGTCATCGTAACATCAACAGTGCATTCATTACCTTTTCTGTGTTTAGATACACAAATACCATTGTGTTACAATTGCCTAAAGTATTTATTACGGTACACATTTGTATCCTAGGAGCCGTAGGCTATACCCTAGGTATGTAATATGCCATACCATGTAGGTTTGTGTAAACACTCTGATGTTTAATACATTTCTCAGAATGTCATTAAATAACGCATGACGGTATTCTGTATGGGCACCTGGCAACAAAAAGTTACCTATCAGCTTGCTTATCAAGCCAAGGGCATTGCAGATCAGTGAGAATTGATACTTGAGAGACTTTGAAAACACCAAAGTCTTACATAAAGTATTTTTGAGGTAGAGAATGTTGTTTCGTGTTGATACAGGAGGACGAAACAGTTCTCCAAAGAGGTAACTTCTTTCTGATGAGAAACAATTAAATTCTTAAACATTTGCCCTTATCCTGAGACTAGGCATGTCTTAGCATGGAATTCAGCCCAAATTCTATGTTGAACAGTTGTAGTCTGCCTGAACAGCTGTGTTTGCCCTCCTAATTCTCTGTGCAGACTCATTTGGATGTTTGCGTTTCCTGTCCCAATGTGGTAGACATTTAATTGGTCAGATCATACTTTTGTGATAAAAGCATTTTGACATTCAAGTGCAAAAGAAAGCAATTTGAAAACTAAAGCTACAGCTCCTGTATGCTGTATTTTATATCTGACTGCATGTGATTTCTGTAACCTGTAAGTGGTTAGTGGATGGCTTCCCTAAATTGTCATAGGGCGTATTTTTAATCTTGAGTATGCCATGAATTTGTGTATGTGTGTGTGTGGAAATGAGTCTTGCTCTGTTGCGCTGGCTGCAGTGCAGTGGTGTGATCTCGGCTCACTGCAGCCTCCGCTTCCTGGGTTCACGCGGTTCTCCCACCTCAGCCTCTCGAGTAGCTGGGATTACAGGCACCTTCCACCCTACCCAGCTAATTTGAGTATGCCATGATTCTTAACAGTAAATACATTGCTTCTGAATACAGAGGCACTGTATGCTGTGAAGACACCATTAAATGCCAGTGTGGTTTAGTACCAATAAACGTTGTTACTACTGATAATCTAACAATTCTCCTCTTATGTCACAGGCTTTGGACTCTAGGTAACACTGTGTTTACTCTAGGAATTTCAGCTGCTATCTTCAAATTGAGTGCTTTGCACTTGGTTCTGCTTAAATGGCACTAAAGAGCCCTTTTGGGCTTTTGGCATGGTTCTGTTTGCTTGCTGGCATTTGTTTTGTATGCCCTCCCATAGGAAGAGAACTCAACCAGAAGTAGGAGCATTCTTCCCCTACACCTGCCATGATTATTATGTTGTCCATTGTTTTTAGTACCTTTTGTCTTTTCATTCACTTTCTTTTTAGCTGCTTGAGGAAAATGAATGGTTGAGATGGTTGATTTGGTTCATATTGGATACTTAGTAGGTCCAGCAGGATTCTATCCAGTAGGATAGAATTTAGGCCTTAATGGAACTGTGTTTGTCATTCTTCAGAGCAAAGCGCTCTACATTGGAAGCAGGCAGGGGCAGGAGGAAAATGTTGGCATTTCCCTTATTCTACCTCTGTTTATTACCTCTGATGTTGCTTATTGGTCACAGAATATGGGTATATGTAGAGGAGGGGATCGGTGATTATAGTTTACAATCTATAGTGTGCTTCGTACTACACATGGACTATCCCCAGAGCTTGCCCTGGAGGGCAAATAGATTAAGCCTATACATTTGAGAGCCATTTACCTTCAAAGAGGCCTGTTAAAAATCAGCTGCTGCCAAAGTGTGGCTAGATTGAAACAGTCTTGCAAAATGTTTTTAGTTCCTGCTAAGTGCCAACACTGGACCAAGCACTAAGGGACAAGAATATATAAAAATTATTCTCCGGCCAGGCGCGGTGGCTCACGCCTGTAATCCCAGCACTTTGGGAGGCCAAGGCGGGTGGATCACAAGGTCAGGAGATCAAGACCATCCTGGCTAACACGGTGAAACCCCGTCTTTACTAAAAATACAAAAAAATTAGCCGGGCGTGGTGGCGGGCGCCTGTAGTCCCAGCTACTAGGGGAGGCTGAGGCAGGAGAATGGCGTGAACCTGGGAGGCGGGGCTTGCAGCGAGCCGAGATCACACCACTGCACTCCAGCCTGGGCGACAGAGCAAGACTCCGTCTCAAAAAAAAAAAAAAAAAAAAAATTATTCTCTTGAGGAAAGCTGTCTCTTGTTGGAGACAAACGTATTTAGAACAAACCTTAATACAAGCCAGCTCCATGTCATGTGCCAATAAAGATGTAAACAGTTTGGGATTAGAAAGAATAATTGAAAGGTATAAGTTTTTCTAATTCTAGGATTTGAAACACACGTATTTTAATTGGCCTAATTAAAAAAAAAAAAAAATACAACGGGCCAGGCGCGGTGGCTCATGCCTGTAATCCCAGCACTTTGGGAGGCCGAGGCGGATGGATCACGAGGTCAGGAGATCGAGACCATCCTGGTTAACACGGTGAGACCCCCCCCCCTCCCCGGTCTCTACTAAAAATTCAAAAAATTAGCCGGGCATGGTGGCAGGCGCCTGTGGTCCCAGCTGCTCGGGAGGCTGAGGCAGGAGAATGGTGTGAACCTGGGAGGTGGAGCTGGCAGTGAGCAGAGATCGCGCCACTGCACTCTAGCCTGGACGACAGAGTGAGACTCCGTCTCAAAAAAAAAAAACCAATTTGGGAATTGTTTGAAATACTTCTTATTTCTATTACACCTGCTGGTAATAGATTCCTGTAAGTTGAATTGATGCTGATAATTTGACTGTTTATAAGTCGTTTTGTTTGTGTCCACAGAAATCAAGATGACTACCAGCTGGTTCGAAAATTAGGCCGAGGTAAATACAGTGAAGTATTTGAAGCCATCAACATCACAAATAATGAAAAAGTTGTTGTTAAAATTCTCAAGGTGAGTACAAGAGATAATTTCAGAGGTATTTGGAATACAGATTTTTAAAAATAGTTTTGAAGACTTTTTTAAAACAGCATTTAAAAGGTTTTTGGTGCCAAAGCAAATAAATAAAATTTTATTGTATCCTATGAACTCAATAGAACAAGTTCTGCTTATTTGACAGATCAGGAAACTGAAGCAAGAGAAGTGATTTGAGTTGACTCATATAGCTAGGTTGTGGCAGAGTAAGGGAGCAAAGGTACAGTCTGTTCTCTCCCAGTTATTGCCTAATACTTACTTCCTTTACTTTTCATTATATAGTGAGGCTTTTGTTTTCAATAAATAAATCATTGCCTCTACTTTGTAAAGATGAGGAGTCACAGGACTCGAGGGGGACAGACAGATGATATTAGTGCAGCTAGTCTGGTGTAATTGCCCTTGCTTAGATGATGTGAGTGATAGGGACTGAGACAAACTGGGAAACACATGCCTCTTCAAAAGGAGCTAGCTGCTTCTCAGCTGAAGCTGATGACTGCCCTGCAGTAATGCAAGTCCATTGTTGCTTGATGCTCTGTTTTGCAAATAAAAGCCAGAAATTTATATTTGTATATGAATTTTCCTGACTTTTAAGTGTTGGCTCAAGATTTTAAAAAAACAATGCACAGGCCAGATTTGGCCTCTGGGAGACCAATGTACAACTTTTAATTTAGTTATAACTATGCTGTGCACTGTCATATATTGGGAACTTAGCATATAGTTCCTTACCACAGGAAGTTTTTCATATTTGACACTGAAAAGTAGAAGTTTCCAAACTTTCTCAATTTATAACACTTATACTGTCTTTAATTTTTCACAGTACTCCTAAGTCAAGAAATGCCTCATAGTTCTCTGTATTAAGTAGCAAGGTCCAAATAGCTAAGTAAGTTTTGTTTTTTTAATTGTTTTTGTTTTTGTTTTGAGAAGGAGTCTCGCTCTGTCGCCCAGGCTGGAGTACAGTGGCGCGATCTCGGCTCACTGCAACCTCCGCCTCCTGGGTTCAAGCGATTCTCCTGCCTTAGCCTCCCAAGTAGCTGGGGCTACAGATGCACACCAGCAATGCCCGGCTAATTTTTGTAATTTTAATAGAGACGGGGTTTCACCATATTGGTCAGGCTGGTCTCAAACTCCTGACCTCAGGTGATCCGCCCGCCTCAGCCTCCCAAAGTGCTGGGATTACAGGCATGAGCCACTGCGCCTGCCTGCTAAGTATTTATATTTTAGCAACTTGGTAGCCATTTAAAAAGTTATTCACATAAATTAAAAGAAAAAAGTTAATTTTGTTCTTATATAACTATAATTTGTTACTATTGGGTTATGTAGACCTGTTACTGCACAGCTTTTCAAATGTTGTCATTGGTTGGACACCACCACCCTCATTTCCTGTCATTGATTTTTGTGCAGTACTTGCTTTTTATCACAGCAACTACTGCAACCCCAGCTTCACAAAAATATGCCATCACGAGGAGTATAACACAATCCAATGTTGAAACTGCGAACTACCTCAGGCTGGCAGTGCACCCAGTGTCTGGCAGATTCAACGATGGGTTGATGTGTCTTCCTCAGAAATGTAAAGTGTTCCACAGTATTCCTGTGCATTGCTGGGGTGCTTCACATGCCCTTTGAGAACCAGAGAGTTTAAGTATTTATATCTGTCTTGAAATATGTAGAAAGAGAACTAGGTTGGAAATCAAAACATGTGGGTGACTAGCCATAGTAGTCCTTTTAACCTAGGACATGCTTATCCATCTATTAAAAAGAATGTTGGCTGAGCATGGTGGCATGTGCCTTTGGTCGCAGGTACTTGAGGGGCTGAAGTGGGAGGATCGCTGGAGCCTGGAAGTTGAAGGTTGCACTGATCTATGATCAAAGCACTGCACTCCAGCCTGGGCAATGAGAATGAGACCCTGTCTCAAAAACAAAAAGGATCAAACACAAAATTGTGTGTATATATACATACGTTGGAGACTGGAGTTCTTTGTGATTGTATGGTGATATTCATATGGAAAGGTATATGATAGAATGAGGTGATATATTATTATTTAGAGCCACATGAAAAGCGTGAATAGTGGGTCTACAGTTCAGAAGAAGGTAGTAGTTAGGAAAAGCTCCCAGGAGCTGTCTTCAGGCTGAATGGGAGGAGGATTTGGATAGGTGTTGGGTGGAAGTGGTGAAGGGAAGCAGGCTGTAGAGTGCACCAAGATAAGAAAAGAGGAGGAGGGAAAAGTGAGAGAAATATTTCATGTGAAAGATGTTATGTGACCATACATAGGAGTTGAACTTGGAAAGAGAGATTAAGTTGGCGAAGGCCTGGAAAAAATAATCTCTGCATTTCCTTGCAGTCTTAAAATTATATGACTATCTCTTCTAGGTAATTGTGAGCCCTTGATGATTTTGAATGAAGGGTGATTTAGAAAGATTTTTTTCAGCTCAGTCTTTCTAACTGTATTGTATATTTTACTGTAACTGTGGGTAGGTGGTGTAAGTATAGATGAATTTCCTTTGTAAACCATATTTAAAATTTTTAATCTCCCCTATTTATTTAATAAGACAAAAGTTGCATTGATCGCATTAAATTAGGGCCTGAGTCAGCTGCCTGGTCTGTCACAAACCAGCTTTTTAAGTTTATAGATTTGAAGCATTCTGTAGAGTAGTTTTGTCAACCAGAAGCTTTTTTTTCCACTAAAAAACCAGCAGTTGGGCTAATGGAAAACAGGAGGTAAGTTGTTGGGTTAGTCTCTGCAGGGTGGAAAGATCTCCCAGATAATATAACAGTTTATAAAGATCTGAATAGTTGAAGCAGGAAGAGAAGACTTATATTATCTTGTGTCTTAGGTAAATATTGTATTGGGTAAGAGGTCGTGGGTTGAATTCAGTGGACTACATGGAAGTCATTAGTAAAATAGCTTCTGTTTATTGGGTACCACTTTGCATTGGACCTGTTCTAACTGTGGTATGTAAATCACTAACAGGCGAGTATAGTCCCTTTCAGCAATGAGAAACACTTAAATGCTTTTCTGAACACTGCACAACCACAAAGCCAGGTTTTGAGAACTGTCAATGTTTCCAAAATCTGCTTGCTTTCTGCTATCATGTGCCTGAGGCTTAAGACAAAGTTAAAAGAATTTATAGTATTATTTGGTAGTTTCTGGACCTGGATCATCAGCCTGGAAAGTATCTAAAAATAAATCCCCCGTTTCCCTCTCAAGATTTTGATTTAGTGAATCTTGGTGGGTTCTGTGAGTCTGTATATTAAAAAAATCCAGGTGATTGTTGGTCATCAAACTTTAGTAACCACCAATCTTGTTAATGAAGAGATGAGATGTACTTCACTTCTAAGAGGTATATGCAGTGCATCTAGTCTGAGGTGACTAACACCCTAGGAAAAGACCTGCACAGTCCAGTACAGCAGGCACGCAGGCCACGTGAGGCTGTTAAGCACTTGAAATATGGCTGGGCTGAATTGAGGTCTGCTGTAAGAGTAAAATACATTAGATTTCAAAGGTTTAATACAAAAAAAGGTAAAATAGATTAATAATTTTTATATTGATTTATATGTTAAAATAAGATTTTAGATTAATAAAGTACATTAATTTTGTCCTTTTTAAAATTTTCTTGATGTGGCTACTAACACATTTAAAATTACACATGTGGTTTGTATTATATTTCCTTTGGGCCAGCAGTGTTTTAGACTATTCAGAAGAAGGCTTTATAATATAAGCCCAGGCACAGTGGCTCATGCCTATAATCCCAGCACTTTGGAAGGCCAAGGCAGGCGGATCATGAGGTCAGGAGTTCGAGATGATCCTGACCAACATGATGAAACCCTGTCTCTACTAAAAATACAAAAATTAGCTGGGCTTGGTGGCTGGCGCCTGTAATCCCAGCTACTTGGGAGGCTGAGGCAGGAGAATCGCTTGAACCCGGGAGGCGGAAGTTGCAGTGAGCTGAGATCATGCTACTACACTCCAGCCTGGGCGACAGAGCAAGACTCTGTCTCAAAAAAAAAAAAAAAAAAAAAAAAAAAGGCTTTATAAAGGAGGTGCAGTTGGACCAAGGCCCTCCTCAGAAAAAAATGAAAAGGATTCCATACTAGAACAGATGTGGAAAGGATGGGTAAGGACAAAGGAATGTTTAAGATACCCTCTGCAGAATACTCTTTAGAATGGAGGGGTTCATTTATAAGAGTATTGGCACTTGTATTGGCACTTTGGGAGGCCGAGGCAGGCGGATCACGAGGTCAGGAGATCGAGACCATCCTGGCTAACACGGTGAAACCCCATCTCTACTAAAAATACAAACATTAGCCTGGCATGGTGGCGGGTGCCTGTGGTCCCAGCTACTCGGGAGGCTGAGGCAAGAGAATGGCGTGAACCCAGGAGGCGGAGGTTGCAGTGAGCCAAGATTGCACCACTGCACTCCAGCCTGGGTGACAGAGCGAGACTCTGTCTCAAAAAAAAAAAAAAAGAGTATTGGTGATCAGGCTAGACAGTTATTATTATGTTATGTTTCAGCTATATTCCGAAATCTTTCGAATACCTCATTTGATTCTTGCAACAATCTTATGAGATGGGTACTCTTGTTACTCATTTTACACTTAATGAAAGGCTTAGAGAGGTTATGTAGTTTGCCATTAACAGCTAGCAGGTAGTAAAGGTAGGTTTCACATTGGGCATTGTGACTCCAAGACCCACCCTTTACCCTCAGGGTTATGCTACACAAAGATGTTTTGGCCATCCTTGTTGTTGGCCCTAATTAGAGGAAGAAATGGAAAGGGCCCGTGTTTCATCCTAATTGATAAAAAGTTTGATATACTTTAGTATTACTAATGATTTAAATTGCTAGTTTGTAAGGTTTTAAGACATTAACATGTTTAACATGTTTTAAAACATTAACATCAAGACTGATGATTGAAATGCTAATTCTGCAGAAGTGTCTGGTCTTTGGAATAGAAATCTTTTTTCTTTCAATTCAACATTTGTAAGTACCTGCAGAATACCTGGCACAGTGCTAGGAGAAGGATTCAGAGACGAATGTGACACATTTTCTTCCTTCAAGGTGCTCATAAGTAAGCCATTTATCATTTATGTATTACACTACGTGTTGAAATACTCTGAAAATTTTTTTTTTTTTTTTTTTTTTTGCTGATGTACTTTTCCCCTTTCAGCCAGTAAAAAAGAAGAAAATTAAGCGTGAAATAAAGATTTTGGAGAATTTGAGAGGAGGTCCCAACATCATCACACTGGCAGACATTGTAAAAGACCCTGTGGTGAGTATAGTAGGTGTTAGCAAGGCCCGCCAGAGCTGAGATGGTGTTTGACCTGGAGCACAACTGGCCTCTTTTTGTTCCCTCCCCCAACCCTCATCATTAAGTCCTGCTTTGAAAGTGCTTAATCAGATATACCATTTAACTAGCTTGGGTCTTTCTTTCAAAGAGACCTCCACCCACAGACTATTTCTTATTCTTCTAGGCTAAGAGACTGATAGCACTGGAAACTGAAATGTGTTAATCCATTTTGCAAACTCAGGTCCGATGCCGATGGGCGATGGGCGCATTGTCGGGCTGCCTAGAGCCTGGTGAGACTTCAGCTCCATGTCTTCTGTTTGAAATCCATCCCAAAAATGACCTAAGTGTGGTGATGATCAGAGCGGGGAGGGCTTGTAGCAATAGAGGGTTTCTTACTACTGAGGCGAGGACTGCCAAATTTCACCATGCAGCATCCGCAAACGTTGTCCCCATTAAAGCTGTCCGGGCTATTGCTAATGTGTGTTTTTGTTTTTGTTCTTTTCCCCTAGTCACGAACCCCCGCCTTGGTTTTTGAACACGTAAACAACACAGACTTCAAGGTATAATATATAACCAACTGCTTCGGGCTAGTGGGTTTTTAGACCACATAGCCTTTGGGGATGATGCTGTTAGAAGAGCTTGCTTCGCATTTGTTTTTAAAAAGCTTTTCATCCTTACAGTGCAAATTTTAAGATAGAAGAACTCCTATATAAGCAGTGCCCACTTTCTGCATCTTGATATTTTGCCCATTTGTTTAATGTTCTTTTTAATGACCAACACATTGACTTCTCACTGCTTAGTTGACAGTTTCTGCTGATGTTCAACCTAATGAAGGCAGTAACACACGTTCACTTAGGATCTGGCCATATGGCATTTCGCTTTAAACAATAGTGTTCAGGAAGAAATATATTGTATGTATAAAAGTAGGGACTGCTTATTTCTTAGGATTCCTCATAAACTGTGGGCTATAGATCTTAAAAGGCAGGGATCGAGGAAGGATAATGTCAAATTCTGCCATAACACAAACCTCTATAAGCGATATCTCAGAATTGCAGTCTATCCAGTGGCCTACTTATTTCACACAGTTCCAATTTTAAAGAATATAGCTACTCTTTTGGAGTAAAAGTGGTAAAAATCTTCGATTTGCCTTTCCACCAGTCCAGTATCCGGAATGTTATATATTAATAAGTTAGTGAATTCTTTTGCAGAGATAGGGAGAAAGGAGAGGAACTGCTTTAGAGTCAGAATGATAATTCCAAGAAAAACTTTGTCAGGAGACGTTGCTAACCATTAAAGAGACGTACCTGTGGCTGGGCATGGTGACTACGCCTGTAGTCCTAGCTACTGGGGAAGCTGAGGTAGGATTGCTTGAGCCCAGGAGTTTGAGGTTGCAGTGAGTTATGATTGCAGCACGGCACTCCAGCCTGGGCAGCAGAGTGAGACCCTGTCTCAAAAAAAAAAAAAAAAAAAGATATGTCCATGTAAAAAACATTCTGCAACTCTTTGGAAACTGGAAAGGATACATAACAGTTGTTCACAGAGTTTACTTTCCAATTGGAACAAGAATAGTTTTGTTAAATTGACTCAACAGGTTTGGCATCATGCCATCTGCATACCCACTGGTGATCTGCAGGGCCAACTATGTAAGCCAAAGATGAGTTAGTTCCCTACTAAGGAGGCAGTATATTTGCCAAAATGCCTCTTTTGAGAAGGTCTGAAGATACATGAAAAGCAAACTAAATTATAGGTGTGTGTCAGTGCATATTAACGTATCTAGATCAGTATGTTTCTAACAGTGGATTATAGCTTCTGCAATATATGTTTAAGTAATTCTTCATTTTTAAGAGTTGAAGACCCAAAGTATCTCTTTAAAGTTAATGTAATGTTGGAGAAATAGAGGGCAGTGAATGGACAGATCTTGGAACAACGGTAAATGAGCCAAGTCTTGGTTTGAATTACTGTGAGTGAGGGTGAAAACTGCCTTTCTGTCAGCATTATTTCATGGCTCAAACATTTGTCTTTAACAGCAATTGTACCAGACGTTAACAGACTATGATATTCGATTTTACATGTATGAGATTCTGAAGGTAAGTGAACCTTGAATACTAAATATTTTTTAAATTGGTCTTCTTTTTGTTAAATAGTCAATTGATGGTAGAAAAGCCAGCAGATTAACTTTGTAAAGTATGTTGAAAGAAGGGACCTCTATATAAGTTTTTAATAAGTTAATAGTATCATACCTGTAATCCCAGCGCTTTGGAAGGCTGAGGCAGGAGGATTGCTTGAGGCCAGGAGATCAAAAGACCAGCCTGGGTGACATAGTGAGATCCCCATCTCTACAAAAAAAATTTTTTTAATTACCTGGGCATGGTGGTGTGCACCTGTAAGTCCCAGCTACTTGGGAGGCCAAGGCAGGAGGATTGCTTGAGGCCAGGAGATCAAGACCAGCCTGAGCAACATAGTGAGACCCTGTCTCTACAAAAAATTTAAAAATTAGCTGGGCATGGTGGCTTATGCTTGTAATTCCAGCTACTTGGGAGGCTGTGACAGGAGGATCTCAGGAATTTGAGGCAGCAGTGAGCTATGATTGTCGCACAGGCTGGAGTGCAGTAGCACAGAGTAAGACCCTGTCTCTAAATACATAAATAAATAAAAATTAGTAATAATAGTATCAGAACCCTTGTGCTAAGGGTTATGGAATGGGGTCTAGTGGGAGTATAATTTAGAACAATTTGAAAAGGGGTATTTGTAAGATAGCTGGGACTGACCCCTTAACAAATATTTGTAATTTCTGTGTGCCCCTGTGTAAGTTAAAATTAAATTTTCAAAACTCGTGAAAACGCCTGATGTGCTAGCTTCTGGTATACTTTATCTCACTTAAGAGTCAACAAATAAAACAGAAAACTTCAACTCAGTTCTCAAAGGGTAATTGTCCTAAGGATTGTGTAAATTTCTGCTTATAGATGCTAATTGAAAATTTACTTACATTTCTAAAGTGGGGTCACCAAATATCTTGTTCCCAGTAGTCACAAGATCAGCTTCCTAGAAGAGAGAATTGCTAAAAGTTGGCTAAGCTTTCTTACTAAACAAGAGTTGACATAAAGCCTGCTGTTGGAGCCTTAGAAATCCCCTGAGGAGATTGTGCCCGCAGAGATGCTTGATCTTTCCATTGGCTCATGCAGTTTGTGGCAAGCAAGGCTTTAGAAAGTTACAGATATGATTGCCCAGCCCTGGGAACTGTAGGAACCCAAGTTGCCCTTCAGGAAGGTCAAGAATTTGGCCAACGACATCGGCTGACTGAAAGGCTGGGATTAACAAACCCCAAAGATTATACTACTCAGTTCCCTTTAGTTTGAGGTTGGAAACATTTCAGATTGGATTTGATGACCTAAATCAGGCATTGGCAAACTACTTTAAAGGGCCAAATAGTAAATATTTTAGGCTTTGTGGGCCATGTAGTGTTCGTCACACTTTCAACTCTGCTGTTGTTGCACAAGAGCAACCATAGACAATATGCAAACAAATAGGCATGGCTATGTTCCAATAAAACATTATTTACAAAAGCAGACATCAGGCCAAATTTGGCCTGTGGTTTGCCAACCTCTGTTATAGACTCTTAATGGCTAAAGAATTACTGTTCTTAGAATAAGAGGTTTGTAGTAAAGATCTGTTTTCTTTCTTTGAGGGGTCTGTGGAAATAATCTAGGATCTGGACACGACAGAAAAATTTGAAGTGGTGCAATTTGGGTATACTTTGGGTCTTTTAGGACAGAAAACATGTTGAAACAACTATGTCAGAAAAAGATCTCTAAGCTCAGAGAGCTGAGTTTGCTTGACTATGAGATCATGAACAAGTCTCTGAAGCATTGCTGTGGAAGTGACTGTGTCCTCAGCTTGAATCCCAGGGGTATTGTGAGGCTAAAAGGAAAATGTACATGGAGGGAAAAGTGAAGGACTCTTACCTGTTATTCAGGCTAACTCCTTTCTGACCTGTCCCTCCCACAGGCCCTGGATTATTGTCACAGCATGGGAATTATGCACAGAGATGTCAAGCCCCATAATGTCATGATCGATCATGAGCACAGAAAGGTAAAGTGATAGGCTGACGAGTGTTATTTAGCTACGCGATGTAGCTAATTGCCCATCTTCAACACCTTATCCCTTGTATTGTCACAGACCCTAGTACCTATTCGGCAGTTGAGAGATATTTGGTGAATGAATGTACGAATTTACACATCAACATGTTTGAACCATTATTTATATTCCTAAGAATATTACCAAGAAGGAAACATTAGTAAAGTGGGCAAAATGTTCATCTTCTAAGCCCAGAAATGTGGCTTCTAGTCTTATTTATTGAATAACTAGTTTCCTGAGAAACTACTTTCTCTCCATTTGCCTTCTTTTTCTTACGTGTACAGTGTGGGTAATAATAGCCCTGCAGGCGACTAGGTATTCATGAGAATTAAATGTGCACAGTTAAGTGGATGAGATATACAGAAAATGCTATTTCTGTTTATTGGATGTCATGAGGGCCCTATTGTCTGCAAATGCTTTTACATGAGAGCTATAATGGCCACATGCTTTAGCATTTCAGTTTTTTAAGGTGACCAAGCTGTGATGACTTATCTGTTGTGGTCTTTGGGGAGGTAGGTGATTTATTTATGCAACTAAATTTTTTTTAGACACATACCATGTCAGAGCCACCATTCTAGGGGCTAGGGATATATAAGTGAACTAAACATACAATAAATGCTTGTCTTTTAGGAGCTACATTTAGGAGGCTGGTGGGATAGAAAGTTATTTTGATGTAGAAGAAAAAACAAGAATAGGGAATGGCAAGAGGGTATTTGCGGTTTTAAACCAGTTATAAGGGAAGGTTTCATTGGAAAGGTGACATTTTAGAGAGCACTGGGAGGGACCCAGCCATGCAGTCTTATGAAGAAACATGTCCCAAGGCAGAGTAAATAGCAAGTACAAAAGCCCTTCAGGTAAGGATGTGTTTGGCACGTTGGAAGAGCAGCAAGGATAAAGCTGGGACAGAATGAATGCGGGGAAAGAAGAAGGAAATGAAATCAAAGAGGTAAAACCAAACCATGTAAAACCTTATTGGTCACTGTTAGGCCTTTTCTCTGAAGATAGAGAGCTTTTGCATATTCTAAGCTTTAGCATGTTCTCACTTGAAATTTAAAAGTTAACTACACATCTATTAGAGCAGCTAAAATAAAAATAGTGATGCTACCAAGTGCTGGCAAAAATGTGAAGAAACTTGATCTCTCATACATTGCCGGTAGGAATGCAAAGTTTGGCATTTTGGAAAATGCTTAACTATTGTTTTATAGTTGGTTGGTTTCTTGAAAAGCTACACATATGCTTACCATACAATCCTGCAGTGGCATTTATCTCAGAGCAACAAAATCTTAGGTCCACACAAAAGCCTATATATGAATGCAACTATATTTGTAATAGCTTAAAATAGGGGGAAAAAGCTGGGTGCAGTGGCTCACACCTGTAATCATTTTGGGAGGCCAAGGCAGGCAGATGACGAGTTCAGGAGTTCAAGACCAGCCTGGCCAACATGGTGAAACCCCGTCTCTACTAAAAAAATACAAAAATTAGCCGGGCATGGTGGCATGCACCTGTAATCCCAGCTACTCAGGAGGCTGAGGCAGGAGAATTGCTTGAACCCCGGAGGCGGAGGTTGCAGTGAGCCGAGATCGTGCGACTGTGCTCCAGCCTGGGTGACAGAGCGAGACTGCGTCTCAAAAAAAAAAAAAAAAAAAATGGGGAAAAGTGCCCTTCAATGAGGGAATGGTTAAACAAACTGGCATATCCATACCATATAATATTATTATGAAGTAGTATTTCTCAGCAATAAAAAGGAAAGAAGTATGACACATGCAACAACTTGGATGGATCTCATGCTTAGTGAAAAAAGGCAGTCTGAAAAAAAGTTATATGCCAATGACTCCATCTTTGTAGCATTCTCAAAATGATAGAGAGAAAGAGCAGAGGGGTTGCCAGGGGTTGGGCTAACACACAGGACATGTGTGTGGTGATGGAACAGTTCTGTATCTTGTTGAGGAGATTATATGAACTTACATATGTGATGAAATTGCATAGAAACACACACACAAACACATGCGTGCATGTAAAACTGGTGAAACCTGAATAAGATCTTTCTGAATTGTGCCAGTGTCAGCTTCTTGATTTTGATATTGTACTGTAGTTATGTAAGATGTTACTATTAGGGGAAACTGGGTAAAGGGTGCAGAGAATCTTTACTACTTTGGCAATTTCCTGTGAATCTATAATCTCTCCATAGCAACCTGAACAATCCTTTTAAAAAGCTGTTTATATATATTTTTAAATATTTAATTATTTTAAAAATAACTATTAAACTATTTAGTATTTATTAAACTGTTTAGACTAGAGGGCAAGAGTGAAAGCAGTGAGACCAGTTAGGAGAAGGGGCTATGGCAATATGTCAAACAAGAGGTGGTGGCGGCTTGGATCGGGGCAGTGGCAGTGGAGGTGATGATAATGGTCAGAATATGATAGAACCTTCAGAATTTTTTGACAGATTAAATGTGAGGTCCGAGGGAAACAAGCATCCAGGGTGAATCTTAAGTTTTGGCTTGTATGACAGGATGAGTATCACCGTTAACCGAGCGGGGGGAGACTATGAGTGGAGGAGGTTTTGCAGAACTAATCGAAGGTTTAGTTCTGAGATGCAGGCAGTAAACTTAGTGCCAGAGCAGTCCGATGTTTTTCCTCAGGGCCTACTGCCGGCACTTCACATCGTGGCCATGCTATGCACGGTGGGCAGATAAGCTTGCCTCTTACCCCTTTTTCCATGTTTAGGATGCATTTTGGTAAAAGCTGTATTGTATGACTTTTCTGTTATTTCATCTATCCAGCAAATATTTATTCATTTTTCTCCTGTATACCTGGCATTATGTTGAATTCTGAAAATTACAAAGGTGAATAAAACAGTCCTTACCCCTAAGGAGCTTGTCGTCCATATTGAAAAAGAAACGTAGAAAACATAAAGAGTTTAGGTTCTGTTAAAGAAATATATCTAAAATTCAGGGGGCTGAAGGCAATGATCAGACTTCACTGAGAAGCTGACTTAAATATTCCAAAAGTTAAGGAAATGCTTACCAATAGGATTATAGGCTGGGTAGTAGGGACATTTTAGTCATTGAGCAGTTTAAGAAATTTGTAAAAGCTCAGATGAGATTGTGTCTTCCAGGAACAAAATCATGGAGAAAGTGGTTTGTCAAGCTAAGAAGTTTTATTTTCATTCTAAAGGCTATAAGTAGTCAGTGGAGGGGTTTCAGTAAAGAGTAACGTGTCTGGTATATTTTATCAAGAGTATGCTAATGGCACAGTGTGGGTAGCTTAGAGAAAGATAAGATTGCTCATGATTTATTCTTTTTCAGCTACGACTAATAGACTGGGGTTTGGCTGAGTTTTATCATCCTGGCCAAGAATATAATGTCCGAGTTGCTTCCCGATACTTCAAAGGTCCTGAGCTACTTGTAGACTATCAGGTAAGAACAGAAGGGCAGGCACAATTTTGATCCTGTGTTTATTTCGCACATAATTTACCAAAAAAAAAAAAAAGTATCATATTGTGCATTTAGGTAGGCCACTTAATGCACATTCACAGCTGTCCTTTTTATATGAAATGTAAAATATAAATCACCTTAATTCATGTACCATAACTTACATTACTTTTATTGTCATAATGTCGGTAGAATATGAATAGGTTTGCATTTGATCCTAACTTGAGGGAAAGTAGCCAAAGATATGTTCTATAATCAGCAGTTCCAGAACTGTTTTGAATCGTAAGCTGTTTTGTTTTTGTTTTTGTTTTGTGACGGAGTCTCACTCTTGTCGCCCAGACTGCAGTACAGTGACATGATCTCGGCTCACTGCAAGCTCCGCCTCCCAGGTTCACGCCTTTCTCCTGCCTCAGCCTCCCAAGTAGCTGGGACTACAGGCGCCCACCACCACCCCAGCTAATTTTTCTTGTATTTTTTGTAGAGACTGGGTTTCACTGTGTTAGCCAGGATGGTCTCGGTCTCCTGACCTCATGAGCCACTGCGCCCGGCCTTTTGTTTGTTTTTTGAGGCAGGGTTTTGCTCTGTTGCCCAGGCTGGAGTGCAATGCCATGATCATAGCTGACTGCAGCCCCGAACTTCTGGGCTCAAGTGATCCTTCCAGCTTAGCCTCCTGAGTAGCTGGGACTACAGGCGTGCACTACCACACCCAGCTAATTTTTAATTTTTTTGTGTGTAGAGAGAAAGTCTCACTATGTTGCCCAGGCTGATCTCAAACTCCTGGGCACAACCCATCCTCGCACCTTGGCTCCCCAAAGTGCTGAGATTACAGGCATGAGCCACCATGCCCATCCTGTAACTAAGTTTAACCAATCTTCAGAGTAAATTCAAGAATGTTTTCTTGTTCTTCTGAATTGTATACTAAATAAAAAGGTCTTCTCCCCAGCTCCCCCAAAAAGCCTTCTTTCTCCTCACAGAAAAAGGAGAAAGGAACCAAATTAATAATAGATTTGCCAAGTGTTTAAAAATCTGAGGTTTTCTTGGGAGTATCTTTTATGCCCAGTCTTTCCAGGTTATTATCAGTTGATTTTAAAAGTTTCAGACTTTTTGTTCTTGTAGGAATTTCTTTCTTGGGGTCTTAAGGCTATAGCCCTGAGTTCAAAAAGCATTTTATGCATAAAAATAGTTTTTACAGTATTACTAATAATTGTGAAAAACAGAACACTGTCCTATTATAGGAAAATTAAAGATTGAATTCTAAAACATTTATGTAATAAAATACTAATGATACACATTAGATGGTCTCCATGGGCTAACAATTTGGAGGTTTTTTTTTTTTCATGTAAGTGAAGAAAACAATTCAAAATAGTATGTATATTAGCTGAGCATAGTGGTGTATGCCTGTAATCCTACCTACTCAGGAGGCCTAAGCCCAGGAGTTGGAGGCTGCAGTGAGCTATGATCACGCCACTACACTCCAGCCTGGGCAACAGAGCAAGACCCTGTGTCTTTAAAAAAAAAAAAAAAAAAAGAGCCAGGCACAGTGGCTCACACCTGTAATCCCAGCACTTGGAAAGGCCAAGGCAAGTGGATCACAAGGTCAGGAGTTCAAGACCAGCCTGGCCAAGATGGTGAAACCCTGTCTCTACTAAAAGTACAAAAAAATTAGCCAGGCGCGGTGGTGGGCGCTTGTAATCCCAGCTACTCAGGAGGCTGAGGCAGAGAATTGCTTGAACCTGGGAAGCTGAGGTTGCAGTGAGCCAAGATCACATCCCTGCAGCCTGGACGACAGAGCAAGACTCTGTCTCAAAAAAAAAAAAAAAAAGTAAAAATTGTTTTAAAACCAAGTGAAAGATGCATAAAAGAAAAGACTAGCCAGGCACGGTGGGTCATGCCTATAATCCTAGCACTTTAGGAACCTGAGGCGAGCAGATCATGAGGTCAGGAGTTTGAGACCAGCCTGGCCAACGTAGTGAAACCCTGTCTCTACTAAAAATACAAAATTAGCCAGGCATGGTGCCATGCGCCTGTAGTCCCAGCTAGTCAGGAGGCTGAGGCAGGAGAATTGCTTGAACCCGGGAGGCGGAGGTTGTGGTGAGCCAAGATTGCACCACTGCACTCCAGCATGGGCAGCAGAGTGAGACTCTGTCTCCAAAAAAAAAAAAAAAGAAAGACTAAAAAGAAATATATGAAGATGTTATTAGTGTTTTGATTTTGAGTCAGTGATTTTTTTTTAATTTTAAAAATTAATTTTTTATTTTGAAGTGACAAGCCTGAGGATTCACAGATAATAACAGTGAGTTTACTTTTATGCAGATGTACGATTATAGTTTGGATATGTGGAGTTTGGGTTGTATGCTGGCAAGTATGATCTTTCGGAAGGAGCCATTTTTCCATGGACATGACAATTATGATCAGGTAATATATGTTATACCCATTGAAAAATTTACTGGTCTAATGCAGTGATAGCCAGAACTGCCTATAATTTTCAGTTCACTGTTTATTCAGCCACCCTGATATTGATCCTTAGATTGATGTTTTGGGAGCTACCAGCTTAGCCTTTTGAAATCAGACTTTCCCCGCTAGTCTTTGTCATTTGCATTGCTTATTTTATTGTGAAGAATACATATAAATTGTCATCCAGATTTTTAAAATAGGACATTACCTTAGAATTCTCCTAATAAACCCTTATTCTCCAATATGGTGTTTTCTCCAATATGTTAGCCCATATGTGGTATTCCTGTGATCCTTTTGGCTCTTTATATGGGTTGAGTTACAGATGTTTCTTAAACTAACTCCACTTCCCCCTTGAAGACCAAAGGGCTCTTTCATTCACAAGAACCTGGAATGATTCTAGGACCTTGTGGAAGGTACCATTGCCTTGTTCCCTTTGAGCACCATGCCCAATTTTAATGAGTCAAAGAATGCAACCTGAATTCCATTAAAGTCAATAACTCTGTATCAAGTGCATGCAGTACTGAGGAATACAGAAAAAAGAAAGAATAGTTTTCTTCCCCTCAAATAGTTCATAGTTGATCTTGTAAGGGAGTCAAACGTACAGCAAAATAGGTTACAGTCATAACTTCAGAGTAGAAGTGTGGACAAGGCACAAAAGGCAGTAGTGGTGAGTAGTTTGAGTGTGCAATGGGAGCTTCCCAAAAGAAGTGACATCTTCAATTGGGTTTTGAGGGGAGAAAAATAAGGGTTCCCCCAGGGTGACATTTCAAGAGGAAGAAACCAGTTTATAAAGTAGTTTGCTTTTTCTAACACTGTCACATTGAGTTGAAGTCTAAACTGTTAGGAGGTAGCATTCATACCTATAGACATGATGACCCATTTATGTAAATTCAATCATTGTTAATTGTTGATTTGTTAATATAATATGCTTGTGGTATGGGTTTTTGTCTTTCTTTAATACTAGTTGGTGAGGATAGCCAAGGTTCTGGGGACAGAAGATTTATATGACTATATTGACAAATACAACATTGAATTAGATCCACGTTTCAATGATATCTTGGGCAGGTAAGTCACGAAACAAAATATGTGCATCTGTGGCTTAAGCACTTTGAGAGTGAACTGGCACTTAGGATCTTCAAAACAGTTATGTTTTCTTTGCCAGCACTGTCAGGATGTCAGTGGTCCAGTGCCACAGGATGCTGCATTGAGCAGGCCTCTGATAAAGGCATTGGATTGAATGGCCCTTTATTCAAATTAACTTACAGGAGTCTGATGGAGGGGTTATAGCTAGAGGATTCCTACAAAATGAATGTAGATTCTAGTAGAAGGGTTACAGTTGAGGCAAAAATCAAAATTTACCTTGCTTCTTTAAGTGAAAAACCTGTCTCCAAGAGAAAGAAATTGAAGTAGAAAATGCATGCTTTAAGACTGATGTGCTGGCTGGGCACGATGGCTCATATCTGTAATCCCAGAACTTTAGGAGGATCACTTGAGCCCAAGAGTTGGAGACCAGCCTGGACAACATAATGAGACCCTTGACTCCATGCATAGTGATGTGTGGCAGTAGTCCAGACTACTAGGAAGCTGAGGCAGGAGCTTTCCTTGCGCCCAGGAGGGAATGCTACAGAGAGCTATGAACATGTGGCTGCACTCCAGTCTGGGCAACAGAGTGAGACCCTGTCTCCAAAAAAAAAAAAAAAAAAAAAAAAAAGGCTATATGCAGACAACCGACTCTTAACAGTAGTGACTAGATATAGTACTTATACACTTAACCACTCAACAGGAGGAGATGGACTTTCCTGATGCAAAGGCTTTTGCTGGCCAAGTGGCAGAGATGCCAGGAATATGTGGGGGGATGGGAAATAGGCCTGGTGAGCTCAGCCACCTGACCCTCCTTGCTACACAGAAGCGGTCACGTCCTGTCAAGTAACCTGAATTATGTTTCTTAAAAGTGAGAGGACTCAGATGTCTTTTTTTACTCTAGCTATGTTGTTTCCAGTCTCCAGTTAGCTTTGTTGTCCCACTCACTGGCAGAGTGGTGCAAGACTACTCTCTTGAGTTTGGATCCCTCTTTGCTTTTGTCTGGGCTATTAGCCACTAAGAAAAATGTAGGAATGAAATGTTGGGCTTCTGTGCCCACGTGGCCCATTTCTCATGCCCTCTTTTGGTCCTGCAGACACTCTCGAAAGCGATGGGAACGCTTTGTCCACAGTGAAAATCAGCACCTTGTCAGCCCTGAGGCCTTGGATTTCCTGGACAAACTGCTGCGATATGACCACCAGTCACGGCTTACTGCAAGAGAGGCCATGGAGCACCCCTATTTCTGTGAGTCCAGATATCTAGCCCACAGAGTTTGTGCAGGCGCAGAGTCCTATAGAACAGAGTCGTAATCCCAGCTCCTGTCAGCTTGCTGCAAAGTTAATTCACGCACACTGAGCCTCAGATTCTTCCAGTGGGGATAGTGATGGCAACTACCTTGCAGAATTATTGGAAGAATTCTTCTGTGACAGAATACATGACACAAGAGCATTCCTAAATAAACTTTTTTCATACTGTGAGGATGACACTTCTCAGTGCCTCAGTCTGGAATAGTTGAATTAGAATACACAGCCCTGTATCTTTCCTGTCTCTAGTAATCATTCATTGGAAAGAGCTAATGAGGCTTACAGATCTTAAAATTGTATGAACACCTTGACTTAGATTTGTGAGGATAGCCACCTGTGCCATCCTAAGTGAAAATACCACCTAGACCCACCCCGTCCCCACTGTGATGTTAGCTGCAACATTACATTTTTCCTTCGGTAATAATAGTGTGATGGCTTTGTACTGAATCATTTATACTTTTGCCCAATACCTGAAGCAGATAGATAGGCTGATTGGGATAGAGAATGTGGTCATAGCCCTAACCTACATGGACCTATAGCTTTGGCCTACTTGGTACTGGGCTGTGGACACACTGGTAATATATTACCGTCTTTGCCGAGTTACAGTGTCTTGTCTCCATGAAACCTCAACAGGACCAGCTTCATTAAATTCGCTCTGCTATAAATAATTACCTCATCTTCCTACCATTTGATTGAAAGGTTAGCTTTTAGCACAGTTTGATAGGAAAGCTATTTCTGCTTTTTACCGCTTGTCTAATTCATGGTGAAGGCAATTGCCACCTTAAGTTCTTTGGGGAATAATGTAGAGTATAAATAAATTGCAAAGAATGAAGCTGGCTGCTTTCAGGCTTCCAGACCATTAGTTTAATCTTTCAGGCAAAACAGAACCTAGCCTTTTTGTCTCTTTTCTAGACACTGTTGTGAAGGACCAGGCTCGAATGGGTTCATCTAGCATGCCAGGAGGCAGTACGCCCGTCAGCAGCGCCAATATGATGTCAGGTCAGTTCATTGGTAAATTTTCTTTAAAAAAATGTGGAAGTCAATTACTGTTCTTAGCTTTGTGGTCTGATTTCTTGTATACCTTCTCTTCTCTGTACTGGTGGCCTTGTGACTTTTTTTTAACCAGGTTTCAGCATGCTTGACATTTGGTATACTTTAGTGATACTGTCTTGAGTAGGGTATCCCCTTCTAGGCTAGAATCTCAGCATTCCTGGCTGAAAATTTCTGGCATAGGGGCTTGAAAGTGCCAAGCCATGAAAAGGAAAAATACACTATTTCATCTGATAGTTTGAAATGACAGTAGTTACATGGCCCTTAGAAACAATGTTAAGAAATGGGGTATAGAGGTGGGGTTTATACATAGGTGTGTATGTGTACAAGGACAGTTCCGTGACATTTGCCAGAGCAACTATAGAGTGCCTATCAGTTGTAAAAACATAAGTAAAATGGTTTTTCATTATTGAATCATTGTGATGCATAGTGAATTTTTATAGAGTACCCAGTTATTCCAAAGGAACTACAGGCACATAGCATAAGAATTATACATATAGGCAACATCCAAGTGGGTGCATATCTGGTAGTGAAGGCATTTACTTACATATCCTCAAATAATTGCTGTTGCCCTCCTGTTTTTTAAGAAAAGAACTAACTGCCTTCTAGAATTTACCCCTTGAGTATCCTACCTCTGTACAGAGTAATGTATATCCAAACTTACTTGTAGCCTTATTTGTAATAACAAAACATTGAGAATAGCTATCAGTAGGAAACTGGTTAAATCGGTTATGGTATATCCATTGAATGGAATGTGATGCAGCCAGTAGAATGAATGAGTTTCATGTTCTGTTAGATCTCCAACTCCAATATAATAATGTGAAATTTAAAACGCAAGATGCAGGGCCAGGTGCAGTGGCTCATGCCTGTAATCCCAGCACTTTGGGAAGCTGAGGCAGGTGGATCACTTGAGGTCAGGAGTTCGAGACCAGCCTGGCCAGCATGGCGAAACCCTGTCTCTACTGGAAATACAAAAAATTAGCTGGGCATGGTGGCGGGTGCCTTTAATCCCAGCTACTTGGAGGCTAAGGCAAGATAATCGCTTGAACTTGGGAGGCAGAGGTTGCAGTGAGCCAAAATCGCACCGTTGCCCTCCAGCCTGGGTGAGAGTGAGACTCTGTCTCAAAAAAAAAAGTGAGATGCAGAGCCATGTCTAAGAGGAGTGGAGAAGAATATATAATAATGTTCTCATATATATATATATATATATATATATTTTTTTTTTTTTTTTTTTTTTTTTGGAGACAAGGTCTTGCTCTGTGGCCAAGGCTGGAGTGCAGTGGCACAATCTCAGCTGCTGCAGCCTCAGCCTCCCAGGTTCAAGCGATTCTCCCACCTCAACCTCCCAGGTAGCTGGGACTACAGGCGCCCGCCATCACGCCCAGCTAATTTTTGTATTTTTAGTAGAGATGGGGTTTCACCATGTTGGCCAGGCTGGTCTTGAACTCCTGACCTCAGGTGGTCCGCCCAACTTGGCCTCCCAAAGTGCTGGCATTACAGGCGTGAGACACTGCACCTGGCCTTTGTATACTTTTTTGAACCTTTTGTATTTTGAACCATGTGAATGTATTACCTGTGTGTACACACACACACACACACACACACACAAATGTGATCAGAGAGGTGGAAGAAATCAAATGGAAATAAATTCCAAAACACAATTTTATCTTAGAAAATGCTCTTTCCCCATTCAAATTGACTTTCAGTAATTTTGAAAGCTGCCAGCTATCAAGACAGCATGGTGTAAGAGCACATGAGCCTTGACTGCAGTCCTGTGCTGTTCAGTATGGTAGTGACTAGCCACGTGAGGCTATTTAATTACAATTGAATACAATGTAAAATGTAGTTCCTCAGTTGCACTAGCCATATTTCAAGTGCTCAGCAGCCACATGTGGTTGGCTACTGGTCACCAGGGTGGACATCTCTGCCCTAGGCAGGCCTGGGTTAGAATCCAACCATGGTTGCCACTTGCTAATGTGTACTTTGGACAAACTCCTTAAATTGTCCAAGCCTAGATTTCTTTACCTGTCTCTTAAATTGATTAGGACTTGCCACTTTAACTTGAATTTGTGAGGGTCAGACTTGAAGTATATGTAAAAATCCAGCTAAGAGGAAGTCTTCAGTAAAGAATTATTGTGTTCCTTTTGCAGTGAGTGCTATGAGAAACTGGTAAGATTGCCATGGTTGGTGTCTTTGGCTCACTGACAGCTCTTTTCTTTCAGGGATTTCTTCAGTGCCAACCCCTTCACCCCTTGGACCTCTGGCAGGCTCACCAGTGATTGCTGCTGCCAACCCCCTTGGGATGCCTGTTCCAGCTGCCGCTGGCGCTCAGCAGTAACGGCCCTATCTGTCTCCTGATGCCTGAGCAGAGGTGGGGGATTCCACCCTGTCCTTGATGCAGCTTGCGCCTGGCGGGGAGGGGTGAAACACTTCAGAAGCACCGTGTCTGAACCGTTGCTTGTGGATTTATAGTAGTTCAGTCATAAAAAAAAATTATAATAGGCTGATTTTCTTTTTTCTTTTTTTTTTTTAACTCGAACTTTTCATAACTCAGGGGATTCCCTGAAAAATTACCTGCAGGTGGAATATTTCATGGACAAATTTTTTTTTCTCCCCTCCCAAATTTAGTTCCTCATCACAAAAGAACAAAGATAAACCAGCCTCAATCCCGGCTGCTGCATTTAGGTGGAGATTTCTTCCCATTCCCACCATTGTTCCTCCACCGTCCCACACTTTAGGGGGTTGGTATCTCGTGCTCTTCTCCAGAGATTACAAAAATGTAGCTTCTCAGGGGAGGCGGGAAGAAAGGAAGGAAGGAAGGAAGGAAGGGAGCACCGAATCTGTAGGAGCAGTGGACTGCTTGCTGGTCACTTAACATCACTTTCCTCCATAAGCGCTTCAGTGGGGTTATCCTAGTGGCTCTTGTGGAAGTGTGTCTTAGTTACATCGAGATGTTGAAAATCTACCCAAAATGCAGACAGATACTAAAAACTTCTGTTCAGTAAGAATCATGTCTTATTGATCTAACCCTAAATCCAACTCATTTATAATTTTAGTTTTAGTTCAGTTTAAAATGTTGATACCTTCCCTCCCAGGCTCCTTACCTTGGTCTTTTCCCTGTCATCTCCCAACATGCTGTGCTCCATAGCTGGTAGGAGAGGGAAGGCAAAATCTTTCTCAGTTTTCTTTGTCTTGGCCATTTTGAATTCATTTAGTTACTGGGCATAACTTACTGCTTTTTACAAAAGAAACAAACATTGTCTGTACAGGTTTCATGCTAGAGCTAATGGGAGATGTGGCCACACTGACTTCCATTTTAAGCTTTCTACCTTCTTTTCCTCTGACCTTCCCCTTCCCTCACATGCCATCCAGTGAGAAGACCTGCTCCTCAGTCTTGTAAATGTATCTTGAGAGGTAGGAGCAGAGCCACTATCTCCATTGAAGCTGAAATGGTAGACCTGTAATTGTGGGAAAACTATAAACTCTTGTTACAGCCCTGCCACCCCTTGCTGTGTGTATATATATAATACTTTGTCCTTCATATGTGAAAGATCCAGTGTTGGAATTCTTTGGTGTAAATAAACGTTTGGTTTTATTTATCAAGGTTAGATTTAAGTTCCCTGTGTAAAGGTCTTGCTGGGTGGGTGTCTCATGTTCACATCTGAGGGGCCTGCAGCCCTGTACCGTGGAGGCTTCCCAAGGCCCCCATTTTTATACACCCCTCGTTCGACCCATGGTACCGGGCAGGGCAGAGAGGCCTTAAAAAAAAAGCACCACAAGCCAAAGCGTCTCTGGGGATTAAGGATCCTTTGCCATAAAACTCATTTTGTGTCTCAGCAGTGCAGGGATTGGGGATGGAAAAAGTCGCCAGTTTTTGTGTGTTTGTGTGTGTGTGTAAAGTGGACTTTCCACTGTAATCCAACCACCTAAGTTTATCAGGTGCTTCACTGAGGAAGCCTAGTTTTTTAAGCACAATAGCAAAACCATCAGCTCTGTATTTTCTCCTGTTATTTCATTACAGTAGCTGCTTGTGGGAACTAGGAAAAATTCTTCCAACATATTTTAAGGCCTAAAATCTTAGTTCCCCATTCTCCTACCTTGTAGATTCACAGGCCTTTCTCGCCTAGGCATCACAGATAAACGTAATTGTTTGGGGAGTTGAATTTAATGAACTTATCTAACTTTGTAACCCATCTTGGCTTTAGTAACTTTATCAAGGTGGCGGCTTTAGTGAATATAATGGTAAACTTGAGAGGACGCTAAAGCCTCCTTTTATAGTGCTTCTCAACGATAAGGAGAGCTGAAGGGAAAACATTCTGACTGTGTGGCAGGGTGATTTTCTTCCTTATGACCACTTACAGTGGATATTTATTGTACTTGACCCTTTTATGCCCTAGAATGCTGTGAGGGTTACCATGTTGAATTTGTGCAGAAGCTAAAAGCACCAGATGTGCCAGAGATGCAATTTGTGATTATGTTTGCACTGGATTGTGATTTGAACAGGACACTTATAACTAATGAGTTCTTTCTTTTGAGGTGGGGAGAGGGTTGTAAATCAAGACTTCATACCCTATCCTTGTAGCTCGGAAATTTAGGTGTAGCTTAGGCTGATGTGGAGAGCTGCAGACAGCTGGGCCTCCTTACACCTATCAGACCTTGGAATAAACCGAAGGTGAATGCAGAGGACTCTGAGGTGCCACCCAAGAGCCTTTTAAAATAAATAGAAGTTTTTAAAGATGCTACTTAGAGTCACTGCAGAAGCATGGAGAGAGAAAAAAAAAAGACCCAATTGGGTGGGGGGTGGGGGGGAGGCAAGGGTTTACAGAGTAACAACTTATGTGTTGTTGTAAATTACCTCATCTGTATACCTTGTATTGGGACACTATTTCTCAGCACTACCTGTGTCTGCGTTGCTTAGATGGCAGGAAATGGAATGGCCAACGTAAAAGGTTATGTTGGCAATTACTCTGAAAGATTTTTTAAAGTATTTTTAAACTTTGTTTGAAGTGGTCCCTCCCCTCTTCCTCTGCCTTTTTTTAAGTTTGAAGCCAGAAGACCCTCCCCACCTTGATTTATTGGTTGTAATTGCATTGTAATTGGTATGACTAAAACATAACTGTGCTGGGAAGAAGTTGTGCCATGAAGGTCTTTAATTTTTTTTAATAAAAACATTTAAATAAATGAAATGTCCCTGCAGCCTGAGCAATATGCTTCTCCAACCGACACCGTGTGTGATAGATGGCTCAGTTTTCACGTTTTGAATTCTGTTTCTTATACTTGAAATGCCTGTCCAACTTACGTAAGATAGATGAAATTGTTAGAGCAGGACTGTCAGAGGAATATATTGTGTAAAGTAGATCCTCAGGGTATGGCTAATTACTATAGTCCTCAAGTAGCAGAGAAAATTAGAGATTGGTTGACAGATTTGGGAATTTTAATTTCTTCTTAGTTTTTAACTTTCATCTTTGCTTCACCTTTTGACAAGTATGGTTATAATTAGAATTGACCATTTAAGCATCTCTTGAAAAAACCTAATTTTGTCCCACCAGCAAATTCTCTCCCAAGACTGGAATTGGGTTTGCATAGTAGAGAGGCTGTCTTCCCAGGGCCTTTTCCTAGTTAAAGAAACACTTAACTAAAAAGGCTGTGTGGTAAGGTCATGCTCAGTTCCTTCCTCAAAAAATGAGTCTAAAATTTGTTTATCCTGAATCCTACTTCCCCCACTGTCATCACTTACCCTTGCCCTTCTTTTTCCTCAGAACACCTGAACTTTTGTTGTATTATTTTGTATCTCCCCACTTGCCTGTAAACTCCCTGGTGACCTTGCATGTCTTATGCAATCCTCATTAAAACCTTTTGTTTTGTTTTTTAAGTGGGTTCGTTATCCCTCAGGATCGAAGAGTATTGAATGGAATGGCACGAGGAAAATATTTAACACCCTACTTGGCTTGTAATAATAGGTGCTTAATAAATTGTAGTTCCACTCTCCACTCCATTGCCCCCCTTTTGTCTCCACACACACACACACACACACACACACACACACACACACACACACACACACACACAAAGTAAATGGAAGTATTGTTGCATAAAGAGCATCTCAAAATCCTAAGAACTTTGCCCTTGAGTTTGCAGCTATAATTACAAGCCACAGGCCAGACTGAACTAACATGACAAGTAACTTTATTTAATGAGACCCTGATAAATAGGTATCAGAAGACTAAGGAATGATCCTGGCCAATTTAGTAGACTTAGATGCTGCAGTCTCCCTGCTTTTCCCCGCTGTATTATCTGTGTGTAATATAGGTTGAATATCCCCTATCCAAAATGGTTGGGACCAGAAGTGTTTTGAATTTTTTTGGATTTTTTGGAATATTTGCAGAATACATACCAGTTCAATATTCCTAATCTGAAATTTGAAATATTCCAAATAGCATTTCCTTTAGGCATCATGTTGATGCTCAAAAAATTTCAGATTTTTGAGGATTTTGTATTTTCAAATTAGAAATGCTCAACGTGTAATACGAAATTCAGACTATTCTCCAAGTAAAACATATGTAGATGGTGTCACAAGATGTTCTGGACTCAATCCTATGTAAATAAGTACTTCCTAGACTTTATAGCTCTCCTTTGATTCTGTGCTAAATTTAACCATTAGAGAAGCAGTGTAATGTTACTGCAAGTGGTCTACCTCAGAGTTCTGTCTGGCAGTGTGATTTTTTTGATCAGTTAACCTCTCTGAATCTTTTCTTCACAGGTGATTTAAATTGTTATTGTAAAACATTTTAGGCATGTACCAGATTATAAAGAAAGCTGTAACACATCCATAATCCTACCACCCAAGTTGAATTTCCATTACCAATACAGACCAAGCCCCCTTTTTGCCCTTTTTTGGTGATACCCTCTTCTTCCTCCCTTCCGCAGAGGTCCCAATATTTCCTATCTGTTAAATTGGGGTATAAGTACTGATTTCATAGAGCGGTTGTTCAGATTCTATGTCAGATGCCTGGTATATGGTAGAGTTACACCAAATGTTGGTTTCTCTTCTAAATTGTACAGTTGTGCAGACTATGTACAGTAAAAGGATGCTACATTATAGGGAGGCCATAGATGTTTGCATTTGGAAAATTTCTGATTCTTTTCCAGCAGGTGGCAGTAAAGTGTCTTTATTAGAAGAAAAAATATCCAAGCATTAAACATGACAGGTTTTCAACGGGTACAAGTCAAGTTTCTGATTGAATGAAGGCCAGCATTGCCTTGTTCCCACTCCCTCTATGGAAAGCCAGATATTTTGCACTGTAGCAAATTACAAACTGGATTTGTCTCCCTGTGGCTCTAATCACTAGAAGTTTTTTGTTTTGTTTTTTGATACGGGTCTTGCTCTGTTACCCAGGCTACAGTGCAGTAGCGCCATCACGGCTCACTGCAGCCTCAACCTCCCAGGCTCAGGTGATCCTCCCAACTCAGCCTTCCAGGGACTACAGGCACGAGCCATCATGCTTGGCTAATTTTTTTTTTTTTTTTTTGGTAGAGATGAGGTTTTGCCATGTTGCCCAGGCTGGTCTTGAACTCCTGAGCTCAACAGTCTACCCGCCTTGGCCTCCCAAAGTGCTGAGATTAGAGGCATGAGCCACCACACCTGGCCCACTAGGGATTCTTATTGGCCTCAATGTGAGAAGCCCTTCCCCAGGTACCTCCAGATGGAAGCTTACAGGATGGTCAATCCATTTCTTAGAGAAGTTCCTGAGGGGATTGAGTATTTCTGAGTCAGCTTCACTCTTGCATCATCTGCTTTGACAGTTTTCTTGGCTCCTGTAATGAGAAAAAGGGAAAAAAATGCTGCAGCAGCTGAGGCTGGCTTCCTGATCCCACCCTGGGAATCAGAGTCTCAGCTATTGATAAACATTTCTAGCCATACCTAGAAGGAGAGGACCTTGCTTCTGTGTGTTGAACAGTTCCAAGAACTCCATGGTGGGCTTCCTATGAAGAACCCTCCATAACCCTCAACCCTTCAAACCTGACGGTATACCTCATTTTGTTCTCCCATCTCTGGCATTCCTCACCCACCCACGCTGACTGGTCTTTCCAAAGTTCATTTCTGTAATATAGGATGTCTTTGGTTTCAACAAACATTTGTAAGTGCCCCTGAGCCTGGTCTTTGCTGTACACTGGGGATTGAGAGGTGAGACACAAGCCCATGGGGAAATGTATGTTAATTAGAAAAGTGAAAAAATTGTGTATATGGGATAATTCCAACTGGTTTAAAAAAAAAATCCTAGGAAAAATGCAAATGCCTATTTCAGAGAAAGAAATGGAAATCCCAAGGTGGCAAAAAGGAAGGCAGAATACATCCTGAATGTAACTGGGGTTTTTTTGTTTTGTTTTGTTTGTTTGTTTTGTTTTTGAGACAGGCATGGGATTATATGCACCACCACGCCCAGCTAATTTTGTATTTTTAGTAGAGACGGGGTTTCTCCATGTTGGTCAGGCTGGTCTCGAACTCCCGACCTCAGGTGATCCGCCCGCCTCAGCCTCCCAAAGTGGTGGGATTACAGGCGTGAGCCACTGCGCCCAGCCTAAGTGGGTATTAAAGTCAGTGCTTCCAAGACACTGGGTCTGGGTATAGGTGGGCCTCAGGCTATAGACTAGGGTTTGAATGCCCCCGGGGAGATAGGACACAGACTCCGGGCTTTCTAAGATAGAAACTGAAACAATGCTGTGGCACTTGGAAAGGCTACAGGGGCAGGATTGAGGTGGTGGGGGCGGTAAAAACTGGAAGAATACTAGCTGTTGTTGCCTCTGGGTGATGAGGTTGAGATACCACGGAAGGCCCACACACCTGTGGTTGGAACACTTTGGGAGCCGGGAGTCCCAGACCAGCCTGGACAACATGGCGAAAACCCACCTCTACAAAAAATAGATTAGCTGAGTGTGGTGGTGTGCGCCTGTGTCCTAGCTACTGGGGAGGCCAAAGGACGAGAATTAATTGCCTGAGCCCAAGAAGTCAAGGCTGCAGTGAGGTGTGATTGCGCCACAGTACTCAAGCCCAAGTGACAGAGCAAGACCCTGTCTAAAAAAAATTTTTTAAAGTCACAGAGGCTGGGCGTGGTGGCTCATACCTGTAATCTCAGCTCTTTGGGAGGCTGAGGCAGGAGGATTGCTTGAGGCCAAGAGTTGGAGACCAGCCTGGGCAACATAGGGAGACCCTGTCTCTACCAAAATTAAAAATTAGCTGGATGTGGTGGCACATGCCTGTAGTGCTAGTTACTCTGGAGGCTGAGGCAGGAGGATCACTTGAGCCCAGGAGTTCAAGGCTGCAGTGAGCTATGATAGTGCCACCGCACCCCAGACTGAGCAACGGAGTGAGACCCTGTCTGTAAAAGGAGTTGTTATTAATTGAAAAAAAGATTTAACAGGCTGGGTGCAGTGGCTCACACCTGTAATCTCAGCACTTTGAGAGGTGGAGGCGGGCGACTCACTTGAGCTCAGGAATTCAAGGCCAGTCTGGGAAACATGATGAAACCCTCTCTACAAGAAATACACAGATTAGCTGGGCATGGTGGTGCATGCCTGTAGTCCCAGCTACTTGGGAGGCTGAGATGGAAGAATCGATTGAGCCCAGGAGGTTGAGGCTGCAGTGAGCCATGATTTCACCACTGCACTCCAGCCTGTGCAACATAGGGAGACCCCGACTCCAAAAAAAAAGTAACAGAAAAACTCACTAGGTGCCGGGCATGGTGGCTCACGCCTGTAATCCAGCACTTTGGGAGACCGAGGCGAGTGGATCACCTGAGGTCAGGAGTTTGAAACCAGACTGAACAACATGGTGACACCCTGTTTCTACTAAAAAATACAAAAATTTGCTGGGCATGGTGACGTGTGCCTGCAGTCCCAGCTACTTGGGGCAGTCCCAGCTACTTGGGAGGCTGAGGCAGGAGAATTGCTTGAGCCTGGGAGGTGGCGGTTACAGTGAGCTGAGATCACGTCAGTGTACTCCAGCCTGGGTGACAGAGCCAGACTCCATCTAAAAGTAAAAAAGAAAAACTCACTAGGAAGGAATCTTGAAGTCTTGGAGAAGAGAGAATGGTCCATGAGGCCTCAGAGGAGGGGCTGCCTGAACTGGCGAGGGAGAGGCCCAGCCTAACAAGTTTCAGCTGCCAAGGCCCATGCCTGGGATCAGAACCCTGTCTCCTGGCTCAATTTTGCTTGTGGGGCTGCTTTTGCACAGCTGTGTTGCCAGGAATCTGTCCAGGTTCCTAGCCAGTCATTGCAGATAAATTTTTTCTTTCTCTTACTTTTGCTCTCTGTCTAGTCTTAGTCTCACAAATTTCTAAGGCAACTGTACGTAGTTCAGCTGATCTAGATCAAGTTCAGCCCAAGCAGCTGTTTTTCAGGTTGTGGGTCGGCTGGGCTGGACACCTCCATGTGAATTGGATTCAGGTTTGCCCAATGTGGCAGAAGTTGCAGCAGCTACCCAGGGCGTGCTCTTCTCATGGATCACAGAAACTTTATAAGAGACCAGATGAAATCACACAAGCACATTTCAAGCCTCTGCTGTGTCACAAGCACTATCATCCCATTGGCGAAAGCAAATCACATAGCCGAGCCCAACATCAGTGCAGTAGGGAAGCATAGAGCCTGTGTTGGGAAAACTTTATGAGGTTATATGGCAAAAGGTGTGTATGTTTAGTCTTATTACAGGGGAATGAAGAAACAAACCAATAATGCAATCAGCCATACTAGTCATATATATCGGTAGGAACAGAAGGCAACCACATATAACATCTATGTGTGTATATATGTGTGTGTGTGTGTGTGTGTGTGTGTATAGAAAGGATTACACCAACTCTTTTTTTTTTTTTTTTTTTTTTGAGTCAGAGTCTTAACTCTGTCACCCAGGCTGGAGTGCGGTGGCATGATCTCGGCCCACTGCAACCTCCACCTCCCAGGTTCAAGCGATTCTCCTGCCTCAGCCTCCCAAGTAGCTGGGATTATAGGCACATGCCACCACACCCACATAGTTTTTGTATTTTTAGTAGAAACAGGGTTTCACCATATTGGCCAGGCTGGTCTGGAACTCCTGACATCAAGTAATCTGCCTGCCTCGGCCTCCAAAAGTGCTGAGATTATAGGCGTGAGCCACCGTGCCTGGCTGAGAATACTTGTTTATTTGTTTTCAAGCAACATAAATTGAGAATCAGTCTTTGAGACTGCATGGCCAGAAACAACACAACATTCCACTATACACAGGGTGCTTCTGGGGGTCCTCGGTGTTGTGTTTATTGGGGTGGTACCTACATGTTGTATTTGCTCTATAATTATTTGTTAAACTCTCCATTTATGTTTGGGGCACTTCTCAGTATATTTGCTAGAGTTCAAATGTTTAAAAGTTTACAAAATGAAAACTGAGCAGAGTAAGACAAGCCAAAAAAGTATTAACAGCAGGAATGGGAAAAGTTATGAAAGGAGGGAAAACTAAATATCATACTGCTGGTTCAGCTGTGATTAGAATTTACGTAGTCATAATGGAAACACTGAATACTGGTCTCACCAGGATTACGGTATGATTACAATGGAAAGAGGAGTGATGGGAAATGCTGGCATGTGCGGTGGTGTTGGTAACAGGACAAGCGGTCTAAGCTCTAGACTCTCATCACTTATAAGGGGAACTAATGCCTAAAACTGAAAAATCAAACAGTTGCATGTTATTTTGAGATTTTTTAAATTATTGTTAACATAGTAGCAGTATTTACTTCTAAAACTATATTTATGTATTACTCTGGTGAAAAAGCAACTACTTTTAATAAATGGATATTTATCTTGAATGCATCCACTTCCCACCATTCCAGTTGCCAAATTCCTCATCCCAGCCACCATCCTCTCTTGCTTGGAGTATCATAGCAGATAACTGGTCTTGATGCCTTCCCATCTCGTCTCAATTCCTGATTCATCTGACACCTGCAACCAGAGATCTTTCAAAAATAAATATTCTAGTCCAGGCACAGTGACTCATGTCTATAACCCCAGCATTTTGGGAGGCCAAGGCCCGGTGATCACTTGAGGCCTGGGTAACACAGCGAGTCCTCTTTTCTACAAAAAATAAAAGTGAAAACATTAACTAGTGTGGTGGTGTGTGACTGTAGTGCTAGCTACTGGGGAGGCTGGGTGGGAGGATACGTTGAGCCCGGGAGTTGGAGGCTGCAGTGAGCTATGATCACATTGCTCTCAGTGAGACCTGGCTGACAGAGTGAGACCCTCTCTCTTAAAAATAATTAATAAATAAATTTTATCTCAGTCCCTTGCTTAAAAGCCTTTCAAAGACTAGATGGCTTGCAATGTTGTTGTCTCCTCCCAAGGGAGTCATTCCTCCCTTCCTCTTTGTTGACAGAGCCCCAGTTTGAGGGACAGCGGGATATCCACCATGCTGCTGTGAGACTCGGGCAGTTGTGACTGGTTTAGAGGTGGACACACAGGGAGAGGTCTTCTGGAAAAGGTCTTCTGGAGAGCTGAGATCAGAAGACAATCGACTGGCTTCAAATCTAAGGAGAGACAGGCACAAAATGGAAGAGATGACATGGGCACTGGTTACCTGGTAAACACAAGTGGACACTGGTGAGGGACTGGGTCATGGAGATTGCAGTAGTCCTTACCCTTTTCACGGTTTTTCACCATGAACCCCACTGGGAGCACACAGAAGATTGGAGAAAGTTTTAATAAAATGTCTCAAGATCTGGAAGAAGACAATGGCAGCTACTGTGAAAGGATCACAGTGCTCCACCCAGACCCTTCCCTGTATCCCCTACTGGACAAAAGCCTTAGCCTGTGGAGGGAAGGACACCAAATCCTGTCACCCCCTTGGATGAAGCCCCCTTGCATCTGGGGGAATGAAACAGGAACAAAACAAAACTTTCCCTGGGCAGGGGCAGGAATACACACTGGGCCCAGAACTGGGGGAGGAACAGGAGCACTAAGGAGGACATAACCCCAAAATCCAGAGACACAAAGGGCCTGACAGAGACTGAGACTTGATCAGAACAGAGAATTCCCTCCTGCCCCACCTGCCAATGGTAAGCTGACAAGCCTTGAGTAAAAAGTAAAAATGTTACAGGAGATGGACAAGAGCATGGGAAGAAGACCTTTCTGAGGGTCACAAAGGGAGGACCTAAAGCTGAGCAGGGAGCACACATGGAAGGAGAAAATCCCTCTGGCAGGCCAGCCTGCACCCTCAGTCCAAGGTGTCATTGGAGGAACTTGAAGCTGCTGCATTGGGGGTAACCATAGCAACAATAAACCTCAAACCTAGCCCAACTCTTTTTTTTTATTTACTTTTTAGAGACAAGGTCTTGCTCTGTTGCCCAGGCTGAAGTGCAGTGATGTGATCGCAGCTCACTGCAGCCTCAAACTCCTGGGCTCAAGCAATCCTCCTGCTTCAGCCTTTGTAGGAGATTGGTCAGGGCGGTGGGAGAAATTATAGGAAAGACACAAACCTTCTTGGAAGGCCGAGAGGTTTTGCAAAAGTTTCGGAAGGAAATTATGGCTGAAGGCAGCCAAATTCTTATCTGAAGCCTGAGAGCAAAGGGCAGATAACAGGGGAATTGTATAGGAGCTTATCTAGATAAATTTGTTTATTCCTGTGTCCAGAAACCAACCTTTGATCATTCACACACAGGACTGCTGTCTACTTGGGATGTTGACAATGTTTATTACCCACAAATTGTGTTTGCTCCAAGCCTTTGTCATTAAATTTGTGCTAAATAAATGTGAGGGCCACCAGCTTAAGGGGACTGCTAACTCTCTTCAGCCCCTAGTGCTGGCAGTCCCCTAGCCTGCTCTCTCACTGAATATCTGTGTCTGAGTACTCCTTTCATCTGTCACTCGGCCAGAGTCTGTGGGACAGACTCGGCAGGTGATTCCCTGTGTGAGGAATGCTGCAACAGATCACGACGGAACCCTCGAAAATGAAGGTGAAGAGACTGCGCAGTCAGTAAGTCATTGGTGCCTGTTCAGCATTTCCAAGTTCAAAGGAATTGCTCAAGCTAGGGACGATCATCATGGGATGACAGTTGTCATCATGGGACAACAGTTGTCAGCTCAACGGCAACAGTATATAAAAGTAGTAAAACAAATGCTGAAAGTTAGCAGAGCCTCGGTTTCACAGGCTCAATTATGGGACCTAATGCAAACTTGTTTCCCATAACCCATGGCTCTCGGAAGAACTAGACGGAGAGCTCTGGGAACAAGTGGGGAGAAATTTTAACATCGTGAGCAAGGGCAATGGGTCCCAGTGACATCTTTAACTTACGGGCTTTAGTTAGGACTGCTTTGGTCCCACTCTACACAGAAGAGCCTAAAAAAGTAAGGGAGGTGGAACCGTCACCTACCCTACCGTCTCCTCCTCCCTCAGCCCAGCCATCAACAGGCAAAAATAACAAAGAGGAAACACAGGTTTTGCCTGAGCCCCCTCCTCCAATAAATTGGAAAAAGACAAGGGATACACTACAGCTTTGGGACCCTGTCTTAGGCAAGCGGCATCAGAAGGGGAGCTCTTAGCCTGCCCAGTAATGCAAGATTGACAAGGCAATCAGGTATATGAACCCATTTCTTTTGACGCTTATAAAGAGATAAGAAAAAAAGTTAAAGAAAATGGAGCTGCTAGCCCATTTATGAAAGGAATAATTGAAGCCATAGCAGACAACTTCTTTTGACGCTTATAAAGCAATAAGAAAAAGCATTAAAGAAAACGGAGCCACTAGCCCATTTACAAAAGGAATAATTGAAACCATAGCAGACAACTTCCATATCACCCCATGGGACTGGTCAGTGCTAGCTAAAACAACTTTAAAGGCCAGTCAGTACCTCCTCTGGAGGGTAGAATTTGATAAATTGTGTGAACAGCAAATCTTTCTAATAATGGCCACTGTTATTCCTCCCCTACCCCTGACATGGCTCTCTCAAAATCCTATTTGGGTAAAACAGTAGCCTTTAAAGAGAGAGAAATTACAAAAAGCCCATGAATTAGTGGAAGAACAATTAAAAGCTGGCCATATAGAACTGTCAAACAGCCCTTGGAATCCGCCCATTTTCATCATTCCCAAAAGGTCTGGCAAATGGAGACTTTTGCATGACTCACAGGCTATCAGTGCTAATTTGCAACCTATGGGGCCCCTTCAACGGGACCTCCCTTCCCCCTTGAGGCGATTCCTCAAGATTGGCCTATAGTCACTATTGACTTAAAAGACTGCTTTTATACTATTCCCCTTGTAGAACAGGGCAGAGAAAAATTGGCATTTACAATACCAGTTATCAATAATGAGAGGCCAGCTCGCTGATTTCATTGGAAAGTACTTCCTCAAGGGATGCTGTTCAGTCCTACCATGTGTCAGTATCATGTAAATCAGGCTTTGCTCCCCAGTAGAAAAGAATTTCCTAGTTGCAAGATTATTCATTTTATGGATGATATTTTCCTAGCAGCCCCAACAGAGCCAGTGCTTTTAAGTTTATATGCCTCTGTCATAAAGAATACACAGTTAAGAGGTTTAATCATAGCACCTGAAAAAGTACAATTGGAAATATCTTGGATACATACTAACTTCTGGTCAGTAAGACCTCAAAAGGTTAAATACTAGCGATTTACACACCTTAAATGATTATCGAAAGTTACTGGGCAATATTAATTGACTTCACCCCACGTTGGGCATAACTACTGATAAGTTACAAAACCTGTTTTCTACCCTAAAGGGCAATACAGCCCTAGACTCTCCCAGGTATTTGACTCCTGCAGCAAAAAGGGAAATTGAGGAAATAGAGCAAGCTATTTCTCAGAGGCAACTATATCACATAGACCCCCCAATATTCAGTTCAATTGTTTGTTTTTCCTACTAAACATTCCCCAACAGTATTAATAGGAGAGATGACCCCAGGACTACACTTCCTAGAATGGGTTTTTTGCTCACATACCGGGACTAAAACACTATCTTCCTATATCCAGCTAGTTAGTAAAGTCATCTATACAGGCCACAGACAGTGCAATCAGTTGCTAGGTTATGATGTCATAAGAATTCCTTTGAGTAAAAGGCAATTTGGATCAGTATTGCCCCTATCTCTAGATCTTCAGATAGCACTCTCTGATTACACAGGCCATATAGAGCATGCCCGTCCTGCTGACAACCTAATTCAGTTCTTATCTCGTACTCCTGTAGTTGTGCCTACAAAAGTAGTTCACTCCCCCATACCCCAACACTTTAACACTTTTTACTGATGGCTCTGGTAAAAACAGAAAAGTGCCTGTTTGGTGGAGACTGCATAATTTCCTCACTCATTCTGGATTTACTAGCACTCAGAGAGCTGAGGTTGGAGCCTTAATATTGCCCCTGGAGAACTTTTCCGCTCTGCCTATCAATATTAGTGACTCTGCTTACTCTGTTTATTTATTGCAAAACCTTAAAACAGCCCTCATTAAGTCCACTCTGAAGCTCACCCAGTGTGCACTTTTTCTTCAACTTCAGCAATTGCTGGATCAACGTACACATCCTATTTTTATCACACATATTCGAGCCCAAAGCTCACTGCCTGGCCCACTGGCTTATGGCAATGAACAAGCAGACCTGCAAGTTATGATGTCACTGCTTCACCAAGCCACGCAGTTGCATCAATTTTTCCACCAAAATTGAAGGAACTTAACTGAACAATTTCAATTTACCCAAAGACTAGCTAAACAAATTATCCTGCAATGCCCAGATTGCCAGCTCACAGGCATGTCCCCTCCTTCAACAGGCGTTAACCCTAGAGGACTAGAACCTAATCAGTTATGGCAAACAGATGTTACTCACGTCCCTGAATTTGGAAAACTAAGATATGTACATGTATCCATTGATACCTATTCTCACCTAATTAGCACACATGCTCTTCCTGGAAAGTCCACCTGATATGTTATTAAACTCTTCTCTTAACTTTTGCATTTATGGGGCGGCCCACAAAAATTAAAACTGATAATGGTCCGGCTCGTGCCAGCTCACAATTTCAACAATTTTGTCACACGTGGAACATCCAGCATTCCACAGGCATCCTGTATAACCCCCAAGGACAGGCCATAGTAGAACGTGTCCACTCTTAAAAATATGCTCAAAAAACAAAAAAGGGGGAGTATGAGTAAGGACCCTGCAACACTACTAGCAAAAGCCTTATTTACCCTTAATTTCTTAAATTTAAATGATAAATTTCAATCAGCTATAGAAAAGCACTTTGCTAAAACCTCTCAAGACATAAAACCCACAGTTTTATGGAAAGATGTAAACAGTAATGTACGGTGTGGTCCAAATGAGTTGCTAACATGGGGAAGAGGATATGTTTGTGTTCACATCACCTCAGGTCCTCTTTGGATTCCAGCACAACACATCAAACCTTAACATGGTGTGGCTAGGACCCAACCTGGCACCAGAAATGAAGGAAATGTCCCTGCAGGACCCACAGCCCTGGATGATGCAGCTTCCTCAGATGACACAAGCCCTGGACATTACCTGGAGGATGCTGAAGTAGACAACTCAGGAGGCTGAACGAATCCTGCTCTGGACACAAACACCATTCACTCCAGATAATTTATTCCTTACTATGCTTTATTAACCTTGTTTAATTCCCTCACTCTGCCTGCAACCAGTACCTGCTACACTCTATTGGGCCCATCTTCTAAATCTGCTTTTCTTCCACCCTATTACCTGGGCGGACACCCCCTTCCCAGCCTCTAATAACGTAACTGCTTGGCTGGAAGGGGTTAACATACCCCCAGTGGGGTTCCTTAGTAATGGCACACACTGAACTGAGGTGGCAAGTAACACTACATGTCACTCCTTGATTGGAAAAGAATGTTACTGATTATATTCATGTTTATCTTATGTTATTTACTAATTCTAGGATGCAAAGCCGAAATACAAGCAGTGACCACTACACCTGAAAAACCTGTTGCTGCACATCTGTACTCTTCAATTAACAAAAGCTGATGCAAAAAACAGAAAAGGGGGAGATGTAGGAGATTGGTCAGGGTGGTGGGAGAAATTATAGTAAAGACACAAACCTTCTTGAAAGGCCAGGAGGTTTTACAAAAGCTTTGGAAGGAAATTATGGCTGAAGGCAGCCAAATTGTCTCATCTGGAGCCTGAGAGCAAAGGGCAGATAACAAGGGAATGTAAAGAAACTTATCTAGATAAATATGTCTACTCCTGTCTCCAGAAACCAACCTTTAATCATTTGCATGCAGGACTGCTCTCTACTCAGGGGGTCAACAATGTTTATTACCCACAAATTGTGTTTGCTCCAAGCCTTTGTCATTAAATCTGTACTAAACAAATGCGAGGGCTGCTGGCTTAGGGGAACTGCTAATTCTCTTCGGCCCCTAGTGCTGGCAGTCCCCTATCCTGCTCTTTCACTGGATATCTGTATCTGAGTACTCCTTTCATCCATTGCTTGGGCAGAGTCTGCAGGACAGACTTGGCAAGCCTTCCCAGTAGCTAGGACAACAGGCATGCACCAAAAATGCCTAGGTAATTTTTATTTTTTTTGTAGAGATGGGGTTTCACTATGTTGTCCAGGCTGATCTCAAACTCCTGTGTTCAAGCAATCTTCCTGCCTTGGCCTCCCAAAGTGCTGGGAATACAGGCATGAGCCACCCACCCAGCCTATCACAACTCCTAACTAGGTTAATTCAAACCCCCATGCTAAAGACCTAACAGAAGGAAAAGTGTGCCCATTTCTACACAAAACCCATTTCCCTGGGCCTCTACTATCCTACACAAGATGTCCAACTTTCACCAACACTTATGAAGCAAGAGATAAATGACATACTCCCAAGAGACAAAGCAATCTTCAGAACCAAACACAGATGTCAGAGCTATGTGATACAGAATTTCAAATAACTAATATGGTAAAAGGTCTAACAGTAAAAGTAGACAACATGCAAGATCAAAAGTGCAATCTCAGTAGAGAGATGGAAGCTATGAGAACCAAATGGAACTGGTCAAAATAAGAAACACACTAATGGCCAGGCACGGTGGCTCACGCCTGTAATTCCAGCACTTTGGGAGGCCGAGGCGGGCAGATCACGAGGTCAGGAGATTGAGACCATCCTGGCTAACGCGGTGAAACCCCGTCTCTACTAAAAATACAAAAAATTAGCCGGGCATGGTGGCGGGAGCCTGTAGTCCCACCTACTCAGGAGGCTGAGGCAGGAGAATGGTGTGAACCTGGGAGGCAGAGCTTGCAGTGAGCCGAGATTGCACCACTGCACGCCTGGGGGACAGAGCAAGACTCCGTCTCAAAAAAAAAAAAAAAAAAAAAAGAAACACACTAACAGAGATGCAGAGATGAAGAGTGCCTCATGGAGCTCGTCAGTGGATTTGACACAGCCAAGGAGAGAATGAATGAACTCAAAGATAGGTCAAGAGAAATTATTCAAACTGAAACACTGGGGAAAAAGGGTGAAGGGAAAAAAAAACCGTCAAAAGAGAACATCCAAGAGTTGTGGGACAATATCAAACATTCAAACATATTATAGTTAGATTCCCAGAAGAAAGGAGAGAGAACAGGAAAAGAAACATTTGAAGAATTAAAGGCTGAGAATTTTTCAACATTAAGGACAGAGCAAACCACAAAATCCAAGAAGCTCAGAGAACATGCAGAATAAACTTATATATATATATATACACACACATAAAATTAGATATACTCGAAATGCTAAAACAAAAGAAAATCTTAAAGGCAGCAAGGAAAAAGAAGACATTGCATACAGATGAAGCTAAGAATTATGGAGACGTCAGAAACTATGCAAGCTAGAAGCCAATGGAGTGACCTTATTGCTGATGCTGATAGGGGAAAAAACACATACACACACAAAAACTGCTCACCCAAAATTCCGGAATCCTATACCCAAATGAAAATGTCTTTCAAAATAAAGGAGAAATAAACCCTGTTTCAGATAAAGAAAAACGGAATTCATTGCTACTTCTACAAGATACTAAAGGAAGTTTTTCAGGCAAAAGGAATATGATACCAGAAAAAAACCTGGGTCTACACAATGAAATTAAGAGCACTGGAAATTGAATGAAGGTAAGTACAATTAAAATCTTTTTAAAATTACCTTAGAAATAACTGAAGTGAGCCGGGCATGGGGCTCAAACTTGAAATCCCATCATTTTTGGGAGGCTGAAGCAGGAGGATCCCTTGAGGCCAGGAGTTGAAGGCCAGCCTGGGCAACAGCCCCACTACCTCCATCTCTACAATAGAGGGTCACAAAACTTTTTTTTTTTTTTTTTTTTTTTTTTTAGTGTGGAGTCTCACTCTGTCACCCAGGCTGGAGCGCAATGGTGTGATCTCGGCTCACTGCAGTCTTCGCCTCCTGGGTTCAAGCGATTCTCCTGCCTCAGCCTCCTGAGTAGCTGGGATTACAGACCTGTGCCACTATGCCTGGCTAATTTTTGTATGTTTAGTAAAGACGGGGTTTCACCACTTTGGCCAAGCTGGTCTCGAACTCCTGGCCTCATGTAATCTGCCCGCCTCGGCCTCCCAAAGTGCTGGGATTACAGGTGTGAGCCACCACGTCCTGCCAATCTTTTTCTATAAAGGAGCAGGTAGGCCGGGTGCGGTGGCTCATGCCTGTAATCCCAGCACTTTGGGAGCCTGAGGCGGGCGGATCACCTGAGGTCGGGAGTTTGAGACCAGCCTGCCCAACATGGCAAAACCCCGTCTCTACTGAAAATACAAAAAAATTAGCCAGGCATGGTGGCGGGCTAATCCCAGCTACTCGGGAGGCTGAAGCAGGAGAATCACGTGGACCCGGGAGGCGGAGGTTGCAGTGAGCTGCGATCGCGCCATTGCACTCCAGCCTGGGCAACAAGAGTGAAACTCCATCTCAAAAAAATACATACATACATACACACATAAAATAAATAAATAAAGACATAAAGGAGCAGATAATAAATATTTTAGGTTTTGTAGGCCATATCTCTGTTGCAACCACTGAACGCTACCGTTGCAGCATGAAAACAGCCATAGACAGTAGGTAAATGAGTGAGCATGACTCTGTCTCAGTAAAGGTTTATGGACGCTGAGATTTAAATTCCATATAGTTTAATGTGCTACAATTAACTTGTGATTTTCCAACATTTATCAAGGTAAAAGCCATTCTTAGTTCATGAGCCGTGCAAAATCAGGCAGTAGAGCAGTTTTGGCTTGCAGGTGGGCAGACCATCTTTTTTGCTAACCGCCTGGTCTAAGGCAAGCATATTAGCAATGAATTGTGTACTTGCAGCACATGCAAAAATTTAAAATACTGATAAAATGAATCGTGGTATATTTCTAAGATGAAATTCTACTTAACAATAAAAACAAATGAACTATTGATTAATGCAACATGATTGCTTATAAAATAATTACACTGAGTAAAAGAAGCCAGACAAGAAAGACTACATACTATACGATTCCGTCCATAAGAAATTCCAGAAAATGAAAACCGATCTATAGTGACAGGATGTAGATCAGTGGTTGTTTGCAAGTGGTTGGTGGGTAGAGGGGAGAAAGCAAGAGAAGGAAGGGATTTTAAAAAGTAAAATGTAGGACAACAGCAAGAAGAACAGGAGGGAAGAAATGGGAATTTATTGTAAGGTCTTTATATTATACATGAAGCGGGACATTTTTTGAAAGTAAATTCTGGCCCAAGCTTCACAACGACCACACAACTGTTTAGTCCTAGAGTTGTGGTGGTGGGAATGGGTTGGGGGTCACTGTTCCATCACTACCAAAAGCAAGAATCCAGCTGGCTGGATGACCAGCGCAGTAAACTGAGAAGGGAATAAATACCTCAAATTGCTTGATCAGGTTACTCTTAAACTGGGATGACTTAAATCTTCCTTCGGTGGGCACTAAGCATCTTTTAACCTCAATGATGATTTATTTCGTTTTATTTATTTATTTTTTGAGATGGAGTCTCACTCTGTCTCTTAGGCTGGAGTGCAGTGGCACAATCTTGGCTCACTGCAACCTCTGCCTCCCAGGTTCAAGCAATTCTCCTGCCTCAGCCTCCCAAGTAGCTGGGATTACAGGCAAGCACCACCATGCCCAGCTAATTTTTGTATTTTTAGTAGAGATGGGGTTTCACCATGTTGGCGAGGCTGGTCTTGAACTCCTGACCTCAAGTGATCTGCAGGCCTTCACCTCCCAAAGTGCTGGGATTACAGGCATGAGCCTCACAGATGATTTAGAACAAAGACTAGAAATGTTTTCAAACTTCTAGTATTAATAATTTTGCATTAAGGCATCTGTGTAAATGTGACACTTTAAATTCCTATAATGTTCAAGATAATTTCAAGAGCTTGGCACTGTGATTCACGCCTGTAATCCCAGAGCTTTGGGAGGCGAAGGCAGTTTGAGATCGGCCTGGGCAACATAAGGAGATTCCCCACCCCCTCTATAAAAACTAAAAAAACTAGCCGGGCATGGTAGTGTGTGCCTACAGTCTCAGCTACTTGGGAGGCTGCAACAGGAGGCTAGCTTGAGCCCAGGAGCTTGAGGCTGCAGTGAGCTATGATCGCTATTGCGCTCCAGTCTGGGTGATAGAGTGAGACTCTGTCTCAAAAAAAAACAAAAGATAATTTTGAGAATTCTAACAGATTATTCTTGTACTAATTACAAATATGTATTTGAATAATAGATTTAGACTTTTGATTTTAAGATGAAATCTCATTTGTATTGACACATTTAAATGCACTCATGACTCAGTATTCTTATAAATTTATTACATTTACAAGAATTACACAAGGACTTAAAAGGCTTTGTTAGAAACCTGTGATACTTAGAAAAACGAATTAAATTTATAAATGCAGTTTCAAATGTTCAAAGGATTTTAATTAGCTTAGTTGATTAATGGGACCAAATAACTGATATAATTTACTAGATTTATGAATAGAACTGTAAAACTTGGCTGTGCGCGGTGGCTCACGCCTGTAATCCCAGCACGTTGAGAGGCTGAGGCGGGCGGATCACGAGGTCAGGAGTTTCATGGGCTGGAGGTCTCAGGATAATAAAGAACTGGTGTGGTTGGGGGCGGGAGGTGGAAGAGAGTCATCAAGCAACTGGAATTATGGGAACTTCAGCATGAAGACCTAGCACTAGGAATTCGGGAGGCCCCAATCACAATACCAGGGATATAACTAAGGGAATGGATGTCTAATTGGAAAGAAAGGAATACCACTGAAGACGAGAAGGAAATCAGACCCGATAAGCCAGAGCGCTGCTTTAGATGAGTGGCCACTATTTCGCACAACTTAAGGGGGGCACTGTTCACATGAATGTCTACGTAAATGGCGCCCCCAGGCCTTGTGCAGTGCATAACCTGCGGACCCGTATGACATGAACCTGCTAGATCCCCAAGTACCCAAGAACTGATGACAGGAGTTCGTGTGGGGAGCTGAGACAGGAGGTAAAAAAGTAATCCTTGGCAAGCAAAAATTGGTCATAACTGTGGAGTATTTACTATACGCTTGGTAATGTTCTAAACACTCTCAATAACCTTGTGAGTTCAATATTTTTATTCTCATCAATACTATTTTACAGATGAAAGAAGCAAAGGAAATGACAGCTGGTCTTGAGCACACTCGCTCAAGAGCGCCACACTCCACACCGTAGAGTCTGCAGCGCAGACGAAGCTAACTCCTCAGAGCGCTCACCGCGCTCTTTCCGCAGCCTCCCGGGCCGCCCGCCAGGCGTAGCGCGGGGTCACGTGCCGGCGCGGGGCGGGGCCAGCGGGGCGTCTGCGCGCCTGCGCGCCGCTGGCCGACGCAGGGGAGGCTGCCGATGCCGAGCGGGCGCTACGTCCCGCGGTCGGAGCCGCGTCTTCTCCCGGCTCCGCCACCAGCCGGGGCTCGGGTGGGGGCCCGGGGCCCCGGGGCATGGCCCTTCGGAGTGCGCAGGGCGACGGCCCCACCTCCGGCCACTGGGACGGCGGCGCGGAGAAGGCAGGTACGGAAGCCGACCGGGGCGCCGGGAGCGGCCTGCGAGGGCGGCCCGGGGGGCAGGGGCAGCCGGCGGCGGAGGCGGCGCCGGAGGGGCGCGGGCTGGGGACCCGGGGCTGCTGCGGGCTTCCGGGCGGCGAGAGAGGAAGAGGCTGAGGGCCCAGGGCACGTCTGATGAGGAGAGGGCCTGGAACTGGGGGGGCTCGGGCGGGTGCCGAGCTGACCCGAGGGAGCCTGGCGGCAGAGTCGCGTCCCCAGGCAGAAGAGCGGGCGGGGGCTTCGCGCCCCGGCTTTCTTCCATCTGGAGAGGACTGGGACTCCTCGAGCGCGGAGGCCAGGCCCACCCCGTCCCAGGCGTCCGCCACGTCCGCAGACTCCCGGAGCCGCCTCCCCGAGGGATGTCAGCTCTCCCGAACCTCATTCACTGTCGCCGGCTTGATTGACGCGCTGCCCGCGTACCGCCGATTTAATTACCACGCAGTTCTTCCTTTAAGGTGCACAGTTCAGTGATTCTTAGAAAATTCACAGAGTTGTGCAGCCATCGCCGCTGTCTGATTCCAAAACGAAACCCTTACCCATTAATAGGCACTCCCCGTTCCCCAGTATTCACCACGCCTGGCAACCACGAATCGACTTTCTGTCTGTCTTCTGCCACCTATTTTAATGTTATTCAATTGTGTACAAGCGGCCGGGCACTATGGCTCGCGCCTGTAATCCCAGCGCTTTGGGAGACCATGGTTGGAGGATCGATTGAGGCCAGGATTTCGAGATCAGGCTGGGAAACATAGCGAGGCCTCATCTCTACAAAAAGTTTTTAAAAGTTAGTCGGATGTGGAGGCTCGAGCCTGTGATCCCAACGACTCTGGAGGCTGAGGCAGGAGGATCGCTTGAGCCCAGGACTTAGAGGCTACTCTATGATTGCGCCACTGCACTCCAGCCTGGGTGACAGATGGAGACCCTATCTCAATAATAATAATAAGTAAATAATTGTATAAAAAGCGCTTCTATTTTTATACTCTTTTAGTTCGGACAATTTCTGTGAAATCATGTTTTTGTTGCACATTATGTTCTCAAATGTTTTACATTCAATAAATACATGACAGTTAAAATTATGAATGTACACCGTGAACCAAGTTAAATAATCTTTTTTCCTTGAGGAAGACTAAGGTGACTTTCCCTATTTCCAGTCCTCTGATGGATGGTGCCCGTAACAGAGCCAAACACGTTATTAATACAACCCACATATTTTGAGGAAGCTCCTGGTATCTATATTTTATTTGGGCTCATTTTCTGTTTTTCCCTTTTTCTTATGTTCTGATACTGAATGGAAGTGGAGCTCTGAACCCTTTGGCACCGTAACCCTTTAATTACTGGTGTTTGTGTGATGTCTGTCCTCATGGCATAACAGTCAATGCCCTAGGCAGCATGGGTCTTGTGACCTGTTGGCAGTGCAGCTGTGTATCTGTTGCAAGACCTTACCCCTCTGGTTTCCTTGATTTTGCTTCTCTGGATGAATGGGACAAATTTAAAGATGAGGTTTTTTGTTTTTGTTATTGTTTTGTTTTTTAATCATATCAGAGTATTGTTGGCAAAGTTACTAATGCTACAATCCCTCTTTTGTAGCGTTTATAGTCAGATTGGTTTACTTACTAGACTGTTTTTTTCCATTGTAGTGAAACATTCTTTCTTGGTACCTGCTTTTTCCAGGTAGTTAACAGAATCTTTGCTAATTTGGATACTGTTTTGTAGAAACTACTAATGAAGACCTCCAAAAACAGAGGCTAGTTTGTTTTATTTTGTGTTTAATAGAACTCTTACCCAGACTGAAATAAGGTTTTCCTCTCCTGCTGTGGTCTTCTGGTACAGACTTGGAGTTAAAGCATTTTTTTTTTTTTTTTTTTTTTTTTTTTGAGAGATGGGATCTTGCTCTGTCACCCGGGTTGGAGTGCAGTGTCACAGTCAAAGCTCACTGTCATCTCCCAACTCCTGGACTTAAGTGATCCTCCCACCTCAGCCTCCTGAGTAGCTGGGACTACAGGCATACATTTTCAAGTTAATTTCCAATGTCAATATCAGTAGTTGTGGGTGGGTGTAGGGGTATGTCTGTCTCCCTCCCTCCACACAAAACGGCCCCCCCTTCCATTGTTTTAAGACTAGCATTTAATTTGAGCTTAATTTCAGTTTAAAGACTGTAAAGCCTTTATGATAATGCAGGCTTAAACCAAATAATCAGTATGGAATTTTGTACGCTCACACGAGATTCCATTATATAAATTAGTTGATCCAAGTTAGTATTTGTTTTGGTGATATGAAAAAATATATGAAAAAACTTTTAGAGGAGGCATGGATAGTGGTCATCTTTAGTTGTTATCGTCCCTTCCCTGTGTATTAAGTGCCCTAATCCAGGTGATTTTGGACATGCCTATTACTCTGAGGAGGCAGAAATCTTTACCTGGATTCTGTAGCCAGAGTTGGGAGAAGTTTAAGCCAATAGTGGGTTGTGTCATCTTTATCTGAACCATTAAGAACCACAGTTCAGATAAAGTGTCCCATTGTTAAAATTAGCATTTTAGGGAGTTGAGTCTGATCTCCCTCCCTGACTACAAAACCCTGTTGCAGTTGTTTCTATACCTATTGCTGTGGTGCCCCTCAAATAAAGTCTACTTTGCCCTCTTTATAAATAAATAAATAAATAAAAGTAAGCGTTCTAATGAAGAGTAGGCCGGAGTCACACCTCTCTTCCTTTGTTGAATGAATTACTTTTCAGGCATCAGGGATTTATTTATAGCAGTCTTATATTTTGCAGCCAGCTGTAGGACAGTCATTTCGTTCCATCATGGTTATGATAGCCAAGACCTCTACTATAAAGGAATTTGGAAGGTGTCAGCTTTGGAATAATAGGGCACTATCTTGTAAGTGGGGCAATAAAGAAATTGCAGAAGAAAGGATTGAGGGAGATTAGAATGACGTACATTCTACCCCTAGATGAAATGTGAGCTTTTATTCCAAGCCAGACATAGCATTCTCAAGTCCAGAAACGGGCGTCCTGCTCTACATCTACAAAGTTTATCTTGAAATACAATAGATAATAGGCATTTATTTTAATCTTTTCCTGAACATCCCAAGAATAGCTCTATGATGTTTCTCTTTCGGAAATAAACAGGATGTCTGTGAATTTGTCTTTCAGTGGAGACGCTGCTAACTCCCTCCCTGTGTCGTCTAGCAGTTGAGCTCACTCTGTAATTCATACATCTTTAGCTCACTTGAATTTTCTGTTTCCTCTTCCCTTTTTATGTCACAGTGAGAGCCTATACCTTTAGTTGGAATCAAGTATTTGTCAGAGTGGCACACGTGGGAGTGCTTTCTCCATCTGCCACTGACATTTAATCACTAGGGTGTGGGGTTGAGGAAGGTGGTGTTGGGGCCTGAAAAAAACAGCAGCCGAAATCCACATTGGGACAGCATCCTACTCTGGGAAACACCAGTAGTTTTAGAAACAGGCCAAAGAGTCTGCAGATCTGTTTAGAGAGTTCTGCAGTGAGCATCATCTTAACAGCATGGGAAAAATAATGTCATTTACCGCAAGCCAGTTTTTCCCAGAGGAACAATAACTAAACTAAATCACTTACTATATTCTGCACGTATTTGTTGCGTTCCCACAGAGTGCCAAAAATTTTGAAATAGTAAGTAAATTTTGAAATGCAGGATTAAAAGTAGAATTGGAGGCCAGGTATGGTGGCTCAACGCCTGTAATCCCAGCACTTTGGGAGGTCGAGGTGGGTGGATCACTAGAGCCCAGGAGTTTGAGATCACCCTGGGCAACACTTTTTTTCTCTACAAAATATATATACGCAAAAATTAGCTGGGCCAGTGGAGCTTATCTGTGGTCCCAGCTACCTGGGAGGCTAAGGCAGGAGGATCACTTGAGCCCAGAAGGTTGAGGCTGCAGTGAGCCATGCTCGTGCCACTATTCTCCAGCCTGGGTGACAGAGTAAGACCCTGTCTCAAAAAAAAAAAAAAAAAAAAAAAGTTGGAACAGAGTCTTAAGAGAAATGAGTTATGGGAGGTATGATTTGAGGATTTGAGTTCAGAATTAAGTAACATTCTGGCAAATGGTTTGCCAAAACCTCATGGAAATTCAGTTGACTGCATAGTGGTTTTTTTCCCCAAGATACAAGATTTCCTTTCTCCCAGATTGCCGGATAGCTTATTTAGAAAGAGAGATGGGGTGGATGTATGTCTAAACAAACTGAAGAAAAATTATCATACTCTTAGCAAATAGGTTAACAAGACTTCTGAATATCAGCTTCCCTCAAGCAGTATTCAGTATTGCCACTCAAGTGCTGTCAATTTGTGATGTGTGGAAAGTGCGGGGATACTCCCAAGTTAAAAAAAAATTAAATATGTTAGGTTTTTTCTCTTTGTTGGAAATTAAATTCTTCTCATGTTTTGCCTCCACCGATGTTATATAAAAAGTCTTCTCTGTTTCCTGCGAGTTTTTGACCCCTCTTGAAAACGTACAGCCTGGTCTTCCAAAGGATGGCCCTCAGGCCCAAAGTAAAATCCCTCCCTGTCTTCCTCCTGAGTACAGGATAAACCCAGACTCCTTTGCGGGATGAATCCAGCCCAGCCTCTTTTACTGCGGTGCTACCTGCTTCTGTTCTCTCCCTTTACCTGGCACTTCAGCTTCATAGAACTCTTTGTTTCCTGGACATGGTGTTTCTTTCATGTGACAAGGTCTTTGCACATAACTCTTCTGCCTGGAGTACTTTCCCCTTAACACACTCTTCCCTGTGGCAAAATTTTCTTTAAGAACGTACCAGAGCCCAGTGTGGTGGCTCACATCTGCGATCCTAGCACTTTGGGAGGTTGAGGCAAGAGGATTGCTTGAGCCCAGGAGTTCAAGATCAGTCTGGGCAACATAATGAGACCCCACCTCTACAAAAAATTTTTTAAAAATTAGGCATGGTGGCATAGAAGGCTGAGGTGGGAGGATCGCTTGAGCCCTAGAGGTTGAGGCTGCAGTGAGCTATGATTGTGCCACTGCACTCCAGCCAAGGCAACAGAGTGAGACCCTGTCTAAATAAATAAATAAAAATTAAAAAGAAAGGCCAGATGCGGTGGCTCATGCCTGTAATCCTAGCACTTTGGGAGGCCAAGGTGGGCGGATCACCTGAGGTGGGGAGTTCGAGACCAGCCTGACCAACATGGAAAAACCCTGTCTCTACTAAAAATACAAAATTAGCCAGGTGTGGTGGTGCATGCCTGTAATCCCAGCTACTCGGGAGGCTGAGGCAGGTGAATCGCTTGAACCTGGGAGGTGGAGGTTGCGGTGAGCTGAGATCGTGCCATTGCACTCCATCATGGGCAACAAGAGTGAAACTCTGTCTCAAAAAAAAAAAAAAAAAAAAATTAAAAGAAGGATCCAGAATATATTCTTGGTGAAGCCTTTCCTGACTGCTTTAGAAGTAGTCATTCTTGGCCAGGTGCGGTGGCTCACTCCTGTAATCCCAGCACTTTGGGAGGCCGAGGCAGGCAGATCACCTGAGGTCAGGATTTCAAGACCAGCCTGGCCAACATGGCAAAACCCCATCTCCACTAAAAATACAAAAAATTAGTCAGGCGTGGTGGTGAATGCCTGTAATCCCAGCTACTCGGGAGGCTGAGGCAGAACTGCTCAAACCCGGGAGGTGGAGGTTGCAGTGAGCTGAGATCGCGACACTGTGCTCCAGCCTGGGCAACAAAGAGCGTAACTCCGTCTCAAAAAAAAAAGAAGAAGAAAAAAAGTCATTCTTTCCTCTGGATTTTCACAATCCCTCAGATTCTATTATATGTAATAATTGTTTGTGTCCCTACTGTGAGCCCTTCAAGGGCTGGGAGGGAGTAATTCATCTTTTTATCCCCAGTACAGTGCTTAGTACAAGTAGACACCCGTTAAGTGACAGACTGATGAATGACTGGACAAATGGGCAGGCGGATGAATGGATGAATGGATGAATGGATGAAAGGACACACCTGAGTCAAGAGCTTGACACATCTCATGAACAATTGACTAGGTGCTATGCTGACAGAAGAAATTGGAGATTTTTTTTTTGTTTTTGAGACAGAGTCTTACTCTGTCACCCAGGCTGGAGTGCAGTGGCACAATCATGCCTCACTACAACCCGCCTCTGCCTCCTAAGCAGCTGGAATTACAGGTGCACGCCGTCACGCCCACCTATTTTTTGTAGAGACAAGGTTTTGCCATGTTGCGCAGGCTGGTTGCTCTCCAAATCCGGGGGTCAAGCAATCCGCCCACCTCGGCTTCCTAAAGTGCTGGGATTATAAGCATGAGCCACGTCTCGACTAAAAACCATGCCCAGCAGTGGTTTTTATTTTATTATATTTTTATTTTTATTTTGTTTATTTTTTTGAGACGGAGTTTTGCTCTCGTTGCCCAGGCTGGAGTGCAGTGGCATGATCTCAGCTCACTGTAACCTCCGCCTCCTGGGTTCAAGTGATTCTCCTGCCTCAGCCTCCCAAGTAACTAGGATTACAGGCACCTGCCACCACACCTGGCTAATTTTGTATTTTTAGTGGAGACGGAGTTTCGCCATGTTGGTCAGGCTGGTCTCGAACGCCTGACCTCAGGTGATCCGCTTGCCTCGACTTCCCAAAGTGCTGGGATTACAGGCATGAGCCACCACGCCTGGCCTATTTTATTTTATTTTTTATTTATTTATTTTATGAGACAGAGTGTCACTCTGTTGCCCAGTCTGGAGTACAGTGGCACGATCTCGGCACACTGTAACCTCCGCCTCCCGGGTTCGAGCGATTCTCCTGCTTCATCCTCCTGAGTAGATGGGACTACAAGCGTGCACCACCACACCCGGCTAATTTTTATATTTTTAGTAGAGACAGGGTTTCACCATGTTGGTCAGGCTGGTCTCGATCTCCTGACTTCAGGTAATCTGCCCACCTTGGCCTCCCAAAGTACTGGGATTATAGGCGTGCCCAGAAGGGGTTTTATTTGTAATGATTTCTAGGTAGGTAACCATTTAATTTGGCTTCCAAACTGGGACATATGTGAGAATACAGTGAGCAGAAAGGGTTTGCTGTGAACAATTGTGCCAGGACTCTAGGTATAAACCAGGAAGATCTCAGACAGATGAGGACAAATGGTCACCCTACTAGGTTACCAGGAAACAGCAGTCAAGCCAGGAGGACAGGTTTACTGAGGTGAAAAGTTACTCCTATTATCTTTCTGTCGCACCTCCAATTGCACATGGCTCCAAACCAGTTAGTGCCTCTGTTTATGTGGTTTTTATGTTTCAGGTCTCATAGGTAGCTCACCTGTGACTTACTAGTACCAACTTTATGTTAATAATGGGCCGGACGTGATGGCTCATGCCTATAATCCCAGCACTTTGGGAGCCTGAGGCAGGCAGATCACTTGAGGTCAGGAGTTCGAGACCAGCCTGGCATGGTGAAACCCTGTCTCTACTAAAAATACAAAAAATTAGCTAGGCGTGGTGGCAGCATGCGCCTGTAATCCTGGCTACCTGGGAGGCTGAGGCCCGAGAATGGTTTGAACCCAAGAGACAGAGGTTCCAGTGAGCCAAGATTGCTTCACTGCACTCCAGCCTGGGAGACAAAGCAAGACTCTGTCTCAAAAAATAAAAATAAAAAAAAATAATAATGTACAGCTTTGTCATAGAAACAGTTTGTAGACTCACTGTGGTCTCAGACTAGAACATTGCTGGGGAAGATGCTTGGTGTCCCTTCTAAAACCTAATGTACCTTCTGTTAGTTATTTCTAAAATCTGCCCTACCTTCTGGTGATATCTTCCACTTCTCTGGTGCCTTGCACCTAATATATACTACATAAATATTTTTTAATTAGTCTATTTACTGTCAAATGGAAGGGCCGAATCTCCTGGCCTTTCTTCTGTACCCTTTATCCCAGCCCCTGAATGTCCTCCATTTCCTTTGTGTGTATACACATTTAGTTTTATTGTAACAAGGCAACTCGTACACTTTTTTTTTTTCCTTTTTTCTTGTATAAGCAGGTGAATCCATGTTCTTTCTGCCTTTTTTTTTTTTTTGAGGCAGAATTTTGCTCTTGTCACCCAGGCTAGAGTGCAGTGGTGTGATCTCAGCTCACTGCAAGCTCGGCCTCCCAGGTTCACCTCATTCTCCTGCCTCAGCCTCTCGAGTAGCTGGGACTACAGGCGCCCGCCACCACGCCTGGCTAATTTTTTTGTATTTTTTTAGTAAAGACAGGGTTTCACCGTGTTAGCCAAGATGGTCTCGATCTCCTGACCTCATGATCTGCCCACCTCGGCCTCCCAAAGTGCTGGAATTGCAGGCATGAGCCACCGCACCTGGCCTAATTATTGTATTTTTAATAGAGATGGAGTTTCACCATGTTGGCCAGGCTCGTCTCGATCTCCTGACCTCAGTGATCCATCCACCCCGGCCTCCCAAAGTGCTGGGATAGGCCAGGTGTGGTGGCTCACGCCTGTAATCTCAGTACTTTGGGAGGCTGAGACTGGTGGGTCACGAGGTCAGGAGTTTGAGACTAGCCTGACCAACATGGTGAAACCCTGTCTCTACTAAAAATACAAAAAAAAAAATTAGCCAGGCATGGTGGCACGTGCCTGTAATCCCAGCTACTCAGGAGACTGAGGCAGGAGAATCACTTGAACCTGGGAGGTGGAGGTTGCAGTAAGCCGAGATTGCGCCTCTGCACTCCAGTCTGGGCAATAGGGTGAGACTCCGTCTCGAAAAAAAAACAAAAAAACAAAGTGCTGGATTATAGGCATGAGCCACCGTCCCTGGCTGCTGCTGCTGCTGCTGCTGCTGTTGTTGTTGTTGTTGTTGTTTTTGAGACGGAGTTTCGCTCTTGTTGCCCAGGCTAGAGTGCAGTGGCATATAGCATGATCTCGGCTCACTGCAACCTCTGCCTCCCAGGTTCAAGCAATTCTCCTGCCTCAGCCTCCCGAGTAGCTGGGATTACAGGCATGCGCCACCATGCCCGGCTAATTTTTTGTATTTTTAGTAGAGACGGGGTTTCTCCATGTTAGTCAGGCTGATCTCGAACTCCCGACCTCAGATGATCTGCCCACTTCGGCCTCCCAAAGTGCGAGGATTACAGGCGTGAGCCACTGCGCCCAGCCTGGTTTTTTTTTTTTTTTGAAACGGAGTTTCGCTCTTGTTGCCCAGGCTGGAGTGCAATGGCGCGATCTGCAATCTCAGCTTACCGCAATCTCAGTTTACCGCAATCTCCGCCCCCTGGGTTCAAGCGATTCTGCTTCAGCCTCCTGAGTAGCTGGCATTACCGGCCTGCGCCACCACGCCCGGCTGATTTTGTATTTTTAGTAGAGACGGGGTTTCTCCGTGTTGGTCAGGCTGGTCTCAAACTCGCAATCTCAGGTGGTCTGCCCACCTCGGCCTCCCAAAATGCTGGGATTACAGGCATGAACCACCGTGCCCAGCCTTGTTTTTGTTTTTAGAGACAGGTCACCAGGACACCTTCCTCCTTTTCCTGCCAAGCCCATTCTGCTGGAGTGGAAAAGTCCAGTGCCTTGATAATAGGGTATTGCTCTGTCACCTAGGCTGAAGTGCAGTGGTGCTATCATAGCTCACCACAGCCTTGTACTCCTGGGCTCAAGTGATCCTCTCGCCCCAGCCTCCTGAGTAGCTGGGACCACCATGCCTGGCTAACTTTTCATACTTTTTGTAGAGACAGGGTCTCACTTTGTTGCCCAGGCTGTTCTCGATTTTGTGGACTCAAGTGATTCTCACACCTTGGTCCTCCACAGCACTGGGATTACAGGCGTGAGCCATTGTACCTGGCTTCCTTAACTTGTACACTTTTTTTTGTTTGTTTGTTTTTGAGATGGAGTCTCGTTATGTCGCGCCCAGGCTGGAGTGCAGTTGTGCGATCTTGGCTCACTCCAGCCTCTGCCACCGGGGTTCAAGCAATTCTCCTCTTTCAGCCTCATGAGTAGCTGGGATTACAGGCGTGCGCCACCAGGCCAGGCTAATTTTTGTATTTTTAGTAGAGACGGGGTTTCCTCATGTTGGTCAGGCTGGTCTCGAACACCTGACCTCGTGATCTGCCTGCCTCGGCCTCCCAAAGTGCTGGGATTACAGGTGTGAGCCACTGCGCCCGGCCTTTTGCTCATACACTTTTAACATTTAAAACAGAGTATCATCTTTACGGTGAAAGAAAAATAAAATTTAGAAATGAACAGGAACAAAATTACAATACAGAATTCAATTCCAAATAAGATTCCACAGGTTATGCTGATTGTCCTAATCAAGTGGTGAGGCTCAAACCATCATTAAGAGAGAATTTATTGATTTATTGATTTATTTAAACTATATATATATGGTTGAGGCTGCAGTGAGCCATGACTGTGCCACTACACTCCATCTTGAGTGACTGAACAAGACCCTGGCATCAAGGCATTGGACTTTTCCACTCCAGCAGAATGGGCTTTGCAGGAAAAGGAAGAAGGTATCCGGAAGCAATAGGAGACAAAAGTAAAGAAAAGGCAGATGTGATGGGTGCTGCTTTGGGTTTAACTTGAGAGACCAAAGATAGGTAGGTCTGAAGCCGAGAGAATTTATTTATTTATTTATTTATTTTTCTTTTGAGACAGAGTCTTGCTCTGACGTCCAGGCTAGAGTGCAGTGATGCTATCTCGGCTCACTATAACCTCCACCTTGCGGGTTCAAGCGATTCTCCTGCCTCAGCCTCCTGAGTAGCTGGGACCACAGGCGCCTGCCACCATGCCCGGCTAGTTTTTTGTATTTTTAAAGTAGAGACAGGGTTTCACCATGTTGGCCAGGCTGGTCTCGAACGCCTGACCTCAGGTGATCTGCCTGCCTTGGCCTCCCAAAGTGCTGGGATTACAGACGTGAGCCACCGTCCCCGGCCAAGAATGTATTTTAAAAAGGTCGTCTTACACTGCAATGATGTTCATTAAACATCACAATTAAGCATGTCAAGAGAGTTTTGCTCCTCTTCCTTTTTAAGGTACACTTCTCAGGTTAGCTTGGCCCTGACCCACTGCAGTCTCTTTGAGCTCTTGGCCATTATTGTCTCCATGCACCTTTTTTGACAATTATAGTCTACTGCCTTGTGACGTTTGGTGTTGTCTTGTGTAACATTTCTTGTGTTTTTGACATATTTTCTCAATGGTACTGGCAACTAGAAAGAACTGAAATACAGGCATCATCCATTTAACTTCCGCAAGCCATCCCTAAAAGCAGACATTCTGCATGCAAACTTTCAGAGCCTTTTACTCCTTTATCTCCCCTGATCTTAGCCAAAGGCCAAAAAGCAATACTCTGTTATTTCACATAGAAAAATGATATGATAGCTACTAACCACAAATTCCCAACCAATTTCCCAAAAAAGTTACTTATTTATTTATTTGAAGGCTAGTCAAGTGAAGCAGTGGGCGTGGAAAAGGAACAAAGAAATCTAACTGATTGTAATCAATGAGTTGTAAACAGCACCACTCAGGGACCAGTCCTAAAAAGTAATTTAAACATGGCAAAATGTCTATGAATAACAGACTATCACATAAGGATGTAAGATGCTTAAAACATTACTTACTATGGTTTTTAAGAAACAGTTCCTTTGTATGCAGTGTCACAGCCTCTCACCCCACCAGCCACACTGGAAACCCAAGTACCCTTTGACACTGGTTTTGAAAACATCTCTGTGTTGGCCAGGCGTGGTGGCTCACGCTTGTAATCTCAGCACTTTGGGAGGCTGAGGCAGGTGGATCACTTGAGGTCAGGAGTTCGAGACCAGCCTGGCCAACATGGTGAAACCCTGTCTAAAAAAAAAAAAAATTAGCAAAGCATGGTGGTGCATGCCTGTAATCCCAGCTACTCAGGAGGCTGAGGCAGGAAAATCACTTGAACCTGGGACAGGGAGGTTGCAGTGAGCTGAGATCGCGCCACTACACTCCAGTCTGGGCGACAGTGAGACTCCATCTCAAAAAAAAAAAAAAAAAAAAAATCTCTATGTGGTTCTAATGTTTTTACCAGTTGTAGTAGCGTGTAACAGGAGACCTTTTCATGTGGTTACGTTTTCAATGTAGTATCGAGTTTTGGTGACATGTATTTTTCCTATCTAAACAACAGGAAAAAATTGTTACAGTAAGAGATGTATATGCTCTGTGAAGTTTGGGAATTAAGAATGGACATTCTTGTATGAAAACATTGACACTAACTGCTAGATATGCCTGAATTTACTGAGCGTTTATTATAGTTGTAATTCCTTGCTTGTTACTTACACAGTATATCTCCTTAGTGCTTTGCATATTACGTACTAATTAAATATCTGTAGGTTGATTTGTAAAATACATGTTGTTTCAGAGTGAGGAGGGGAGCTAATATTTAGTAAGTATCTACTGTGTACCATGGTAACTATCCTGACAAGACGGTGTCAGTCCAGAGGCCCAGAGCAGGGAAGTCATCTGTCCAAGATTATGGATCAGATAAGTGGCAGAGCCAGGATGTGAACCAAGATCTGTCTGATTTTAACACATTTCTTTTTTCACTTATCATTTTTTTTGAGACGGAGTCTCACTCTGTCGCCCAGGCTGGAGTGCAGTGGCACGATCTTGGCTCACTGCAACTTCCGCCTCCTGGGTTCAAGCGACTCTCCTGCCTCAGCCTCCCGAGTAGCTGGGATTACAGGTGCATGCCACCACGCCTGGCTAATTTTTGTATTTTTAGTAGAGATGAGGTTTTGCCATGTTGGCCAGGCTGGTCTCGAACTCCTGACCTCATTATCTGCCCACTTCGGCCTCCCAAAGTGCTGGGATTACAGGCATGAGCCACCGTGCCCAGCCTCACTTACCTTTTTTTTTTTTTTTTTTTTTTTTAATGTATCGGGAGGCTGAGGCAGGAGAATCACTTGAACCCGGGAGGCAGAGGTTGCAGTGAGCCGAGATCGTGCCACTGCACTCCAGCCTGGCGACAGAGCAAGAGTCCTTCTCAAAAAAAAAAAAAAGAAAAATGTACATATAGGCTGGGCGTGGTGGCTCACATCTGTAATCCCAGCACTTTGGGAGACTGAGGCAGGAGGATCACGAGGTCAGGAGTTCATGACCACCCTGGCCAACATTGTGAACGCTCTCTCTGCTAAAAATACAAAAATACAGCTGGGCATGGTGGTGCGTGCCTGAAATCCCAGCTACTTGGGAGGCTGAGGCAGGAGAATTGCTTGAACCGGGACCCAGGAGGCGGAGGTTGCAGTGAGCTGAGATTGCGCCACTGCACTCCAGCCTGGGCTACAGACCGAGACTCCGTCTCAAAAAAAAAAAAAAAAAAAGTACGTGTAATTATTTCTGGACCAGGCGTGGTGGCATGCACCTGTAGTCCCAGCTGTTCGGGAGGCTTGAGGTGGGAGGATCGGTTTTGCCTAGGAGTTTGAGGCCAGCCTGGGCGACTTAGAGAGACAATGTCTCTTTTTTTTTTTTTTTTTTTTTTTTTCCGAGACGGAGTCTCGCTCTGTCATCCTGGCTGGAGTGCAGTGGCATGATCTCGGCTCACTGCAACCTCCGCCTCCCAGGTTTAAGTGATTCTTCTGCCTCAGCCTCCTGAGTAGCTGGGACTACAGGCGAGCACCACCATGCCCAGCTAATTTTTGTATTTTTAGGAGAGACGGGGGTTCACCATATTGGCCAGGCTGGTCTCGAATTCCTGACCTTGTGATCCGCCCACCTCGGCCTCCCAAAGTGCTGGGATTACAGGCGTGAGCCACCGCACCCAGCCGACACTGTCTCTTAAAAACAACAACAACTAATAATTATTTCCAGTCTGTGCCTATGATTTTTGGTTCAGACCTATAAAAAGAGACTATCTTTTTAAAAATCGGTGATTTAAAATCTGTTTTATAATGGGCTCTCCAAGCCTCCCACCATGAGGCCCGGTAGACTGGGCCTGAAATGAATAGTGCATCTGGCTGTGAGACTTTATGCCAGCAGGCAGTCTTAGAGCTAAGAGGAGATACTTACCTGGACCTCATATCAAAAAGGAGATTGAGTCCCAGGCAGAAAACATGCACGTGCTGAACGTGCGCCTGATTCTTCCCTATCCTTATTTTCAGACTTTAACGCCAAAAGGAAAAAGAAAGTGGCAGAGATACAGCAGGCTCTGAACAGTGATCCCACTGATGTGGCTGCCCTTAGACGCATGGCTATCAGTGAAGGAGGGCTCCTGACTGATGAGATCAGACGAAAAGTGTGGCCCAAGCTCCTCAATGTCAGTGCCAATGACCCACCTCCTATGTCAGGTAAGGGGAGTGGGGGAGGCTGTGAGGGGCGCTTATCTAGGAGATAGGGAGAAAAGGATTCCAGGATCTTTAATTTTTATGGTCCTTTCAAACCAAGGGTATACGAATAAATCTAGGGTGTTTTGGGAAATGCTTGGGCCCACTCTGAAAATCAGGCCAAACCGATAAGTAGAATTTTATTCAAAAGTGGAATGAGTTCTTTTTTTACTTGTTTTTATTTTATTTATTTATTTTTGAGACGGAGTCTTGCTCTGTCACCCAGGCTGGAGTGCGGTGGCACAATCTCAGCTCACTGCAACCTCTGCCCCCTGGGTTCAAGCAATTCTCCTGCCTCAGCCTTCCTAGTAGCTGGGATTACAGACATGCGCTACCATGCCTGGCTAATTTTTGTATTTTTAGTAGAGATGGGGTTTTGCCATGTTGACCGGGCTGGTCTCGAATTCCTGACCTCAAGTGATCAGCCTGCTTCGGCCTCCCAAAGTGCTGAGATTACAGGCGTGAGCTACCACGCCCAGCCAAGTTCTTTTTTTGTTAGGGATTAAAATATTGGCTAGGCAAGTGAATTTATTAAAAATGCATATGCTTTGTTCTGCATACTTGCTTGGCAAGTGTTTTTTTAAAATGCATATTTTGGGCCGGGTGTGGTGGCTCACGCCTGTAATCCCAGCACTTTGGGAGGCTGAGGCAGGTGGATCTTGAGGTCAGAAGTTCAAGACCAGCCTGGCCAAGATGGTGAAACCCCATCTCTACTAAAAAAAAAAAAAATACGAACATTAGCCAGGTATGGTGGCAGGTGCCTGTAATCCCAGCTACGCAGGAGGCTGTGGCAGAGAATTGCTTGAACCTGGAAGGTGGAGGTTGCAGTGAGCAGAGATTGCGCCACTGTCCTCCAGCCTGGGTGACAGAGTGAGACTCCGTCTCAAAAAAAAAAAAAAAAAAAAAACGCGTATTTTGTGGCTGGGCGAGGTGACTCACACCTGTAATTCCAGCACTTTCGGACGCTGAGGCAGGAGGATCACTTGAGACTGGAAGTTTGAGGCCAGCATGGGCAACATTGCGAAACCCTGTCTCTACAAAAATTTTAAAACTAGCCAGACATGCTGGTGCACGGCTGGTCTTAGCTGCTTGGGAGGACGAGGCAGGATTACTTGAGCCCAGGAGTTTGAGGCCAGCCTGGGCAACATGGCAAGATCCAGTCTCTAAAAGTAAAGTAAAATTAAACACACACAAAAACACGCTGTTTTATCCGGGCACAGTGGCTCACGCCTGTAATCCTAGCATTTTGGGAGGGTGAGGCAGGTGAATCACTTGAGGTCAGCAGTTCGAGACCAGCCCGGCCAACATGGTGAAACCCCGTCTCTACTAAAAATACAAAAATAAGCTGAGTACGGTGGCGCACACCTGTAATTCCAGCTACTAGGGAAGCTGAGGCAGGAGAATCGCTTGAACCGAGGAGGCGGAAGTTGCAATGAGCCGAGATTGCGCCAGTATACTCCAGCCTGGGCGACCGAGTGAGATACTCAAAAAAAAAGAAAACACCCTCTTTTTATTGGGAAATACTGAAATCCTTTGGAGTTCTAAAATCCTGTAATTCTGTGAAAAGAGTTACCTAACTAATGTGCAAGGCCCATGTGGTAAAAAGAGTTCCTTGGAATGAAGTTCAAAATAGTAAAAGTCCTGTAGAACAGTGAATCCACTCTGCTGCTCATTCACTCAGTGCACTCACCTTGTAGCTTTCCTGCCATCGTGGCAAAATGCCAGGTGCTGAGGATTCTTTAATTCAGTTGGCAAATATCAGTTGTGCTATGATTGCCAGGTACCGGAGATGATTGAAACAGGACTTCTGCCACCAAAAAGTTCACAGCGCCATGATGTTACCCAGTAGGTGTTGAGTTGCCACTGGTTATCATCCTTGCAATTGGCTGCTTCAGAGCAGTCAGCTTTTTGCTGGAAGGCTAAGGCAGTGCCATGTTCACACCCTGAATCCTGAGACGATGTTCTTCTATCAGGTTCCAAACTTCCCTCATCTTTTTATACCGTGAAGCCCGCGTGTGAGGAAGTGTTGCCCAGCCTTTCTAGCTTTTGATTTGGGTTGTGAGGGAAATGTACGCTTATTATACAGCGCTTGGTTTGGTTGGAGGAAATGTACACTCGTTATATGTATAATGGCTAGAGGCTGCCTCCTTACTTTCACACTGTGTTGGACTTAGCAGCTGAACACAAGGACTGCCTCCTCTTTGCAGCTCTTTAGTTTTAGAATTGCTGGGTCAAGAGTTGTCAGGTGGTTCTTTATGTGAGTCTCAATATACCTTTCTAAACAGCTTGGTGCTCCCACAACTTTATAGGTGTTAGGGTTTTTTTCAGTGGTCTGTTGTTCCCACATTCATGATTTTATTTGATCCTTGGAATATCCTCATTTTGTAGCTGTGGACTTTGAAATTAAGAGCAGTTCCCAGTGATGCACATTGGCCTTCTGCATGAGGCGCCTGGCCTCCTTACGTCTTTGCTCTCCTTTCCACCCTGCTGTATTGTCTCCTGGGCAGTCTGTGCTCCCTTCTCTTAGGGTCATCGTGACTTGCAGGAAACATAATGTTTGGAACTAAACTAGGGATTCCCTGCCAAATGTTGTATCTTGAGTCATATCATCCTCTTCAGGAGAAGCTGACATGTGCCCTCTAGGCCTTTTGTGTCATCCCAGAATGTTTTGCCTCTGGTCTGGCTTCTCAGGCATTCCTGCAATAACGTGCCTCTTCCTTCAATAGGGAAGAACCTACGGCAGATGAGCAAGGACTACCAACAAGTGTTGCTGGACGTCCGGCGGTCGTTGCGGCGGTTCCCTCCTGGTGAGAAGCTCTCCCGGTCCTGCCACATTTGGAAAGACTGTATCTGTTCCAGGTCATACCATGTGACCTAATATGCTGGACCCTGCCTCCTCAGGGACCTTCAGAGCTCTCCTTTTGCTGAGTCATCCTTTTCTTGACTGGTCACTTTCAGACCCCCACTGTGAAAGCCTGAACCAAAAATAATTTCTCCTGGCCTAGAGGTGGTGAATGAGAGAAGAGGTTTTTGTTTTTCCTTGAAGCCACAAAAAGGAGTTAATAAGGATTGTTAGAGCCATCAGTCTGGCATTAAAGAGCAGATTGGTGTGGAACTGGGCACCAACAAGAATGAGTAATATCTTAATTAGGTTTAAAAACGATGATACCTTGCGCATACATATGTAAGATTCCTTAGAGGGAAGAGAGGCCATTCCCTGTTTGTGTAAGAGTATATTCCTTAATTTGTTCAGCAGCAATAGATAAAAAATAAATAAATAAAAACAAAAAACAAAAGAATGTATTCCTAAAATTACCTCTTCATTTCAGGAAGAAAGAAAAGAAGGACCGTTGTCTCAATTTTCACAGTGAAGGGAACTGGGCAACAAACCTCACATGGATGACCTATTTTTCTTCCTCTGGCAACTCCACCTTTAGGTCATGAAGAGAGGAGAATTGCTAAAGGGAACAGGAGCCTCTAAGCTGGCTGCCTCCCTCTTCTGCGCTGTGCTCTGGCCTGGCTTTTGTTGTTGAAGGGGCTGCTTTCCTGCTGGCATTCTTGCTCCCTGGACAGATTCTTGCAATCCCCAGGTAGCAGTAGCCTGCCAGCGTGGTTTTGATAAAAGCACATGCCCACGGTCCATTCCCTTTTCCTAGCCTGCTGGTTTGGATGAGATCATATAGGACAGATGCCTCCCTTTTTTTTTTTTTTTTTTTTTTTTTTAAAGACAGAGTTTCACTCTTGTTGCCCAGGCTGGAGTGCAATGGCACTGTCTCAGCTCACTACAACCTCCGCCTCCCAGGTTCAGGCAGTTCTCCTGCCTCAGCCTCCCAAGTAGCTGGGATTACAGGTGCCCGCCACCACGCCCGGCTAATTTTGTTTGTGTATGTTTTTAATAGAGATGGGGTTTCACCATGTTGGCCAGGCTGCTCTCGAACTCCTGACCTCAGGTGATGCACGTACCTCAGCCTCCCAAAGTGCTGGGATTACAGGCAAGAGTCACCGTGCCCAGCCCCCATTTTTTCCTAGGTAACCTGTTTTCCCTCTGAACCCTTTATTCCTCTTCCATTGATGTAATATCTGTGATACGCTTTCTGTAGGCTGAACTTACAGTGTGGCTTCATATTCTTTTTCCATTCATGGTCTTCTGGGCTTGGCTCACTGCTTTTCTGCTGAAAATTCACACAGGGTTTAATTTTTACTCTCACTCCTTTCCCTGCTTCACCTATCAGCAGCCCTGGGTTTGCTTCGTTTCCTTATTTATCTTTTAGGGTATGCTTTTTACTTGAGAAAGGGTGGGGTAAATATGGGCAAGAGGTGAGTTTTGCTCTTACCTGCAATCCTTTGTCCGGTTTAGTTTGGGCCCTTACATTAGCTGCTTTCTCTCTCTGAGTATGTGTTTGTAACTAAAAGCTAATGGTGTGGAGAAGCTGTGCATGTGCCATTCTTCTAACCTGGCTCATAAGGCCAAGGCTTGGCATTTTTACTGCTGGCAGCACTAGCTCCAGCAGTAAAAGAACTCCCTGAAAGAACTCCTGAGACAGGCTTCCCTATTTCCAGCTATAATACATCTTTGGATCAAGAGGATCAGTTTTTCCTGTAATGGTTGCTTTGGTTTAAAGGGGACCGTGTAACTTTAAAATTTTTTTATTTTTATATAATTTCATACTTACTGAAAAGTTGTAAAAATAGGACAAAGAATTCCCCAGATACCTTTTACCCAGATTTCCTTTTGTTTTCACATTTTACTACATTTGCTTTTTTTTTTTTTTTGGAGACGGAGTCTTGCTCTCTTGCCCGGGCTGGAGTGCAGTGGCATGATCTCAGCTCACTGCAAGCTCTGGTTCCTGGGTTCATGCCATTCTCCTGCCTCAGCCTCCCAAGTAGCTGGGACTACAGGCACCTGCCACCACGCCCAGCTAATTTTTTGTATTTTTTATTAGAGACGGGGTTTTTCACCATATTAGCCAGGATGGTCTCGATCTCCTGACCTCGTGATCCACCTGCCTCTGCCTCCCAAAGTGCTGGGATTACAGGCGTGAGCCACCGCGCCCGGCCTACATTTGCTTTTTTAGCTGCTTTCTGTCTTTCCTTCACTTTACACATAGACATACACTTTTTCTCTGAACTATTTAAGAGTAAGTTGCAAACATGACATCTTTTTACCCCAAGTGTTTCAGATATATTTCCTAAATATAAGGCTCTCATGTAATCACAGTACACTGAGCAACATCAATAACAACACTGAAAAATAGTTAACTAATTAATCCACAGATTTTATTCACATTTCACCATTTCTTCGAGTAACGTGCTTCACTGGAAAAGGAAATATAGATTTATGCGTTTCTCATGCTGTTGTCATATATCTTTAGCCATTTTTAATCTGGAACAGTTCCTTTGTATTGTATGAGAGTTAAATTTCTCTTACTTTGGGTATATTGGGTATTTCTTCATTGTGAGATTGAGGTCTGTGCGCTGTTGATAGAAATCCTGCAGACATGATGCTGAGCTCTGTCAGTGCATCACATCGGGAGGCAGAGGCCGTCTGTGGCTCGCATAGTTGAAATACTGCAGTTAAATACTGTGTCCCAGCAGTATTAACTGCAGCAACTTGGTTAGGGTGGTGTCTGCGGCTTCCCCCACTGGAAAGCTAGCGGCTGCCTTTTCCTGTATGCCAGGTGGTATCAACAGTGGATCTTGATATGCGTTGCCAAATTATTTGTAATTCATTTTCCTTTTTTCTCTGAAAATTCATTGCTGGCCTTCTTCGACCTCCTTGTTAACTAGGCTGCTTGGTATGTTCAAAGGCATCTCTGTTCCTGTCCCCAGGCATGCCAGAGGAACAGAGAGAAGGGCTCCAGGAAGAACTGATTGACATCATCCTCCTCATCTTGGAGCGCAACCCTCAGCTGCACTACTACCAGGGCTACCATGACATTGTGGTCACATTTCTGCTGGTGGTAGGCGAGAGGCTGGCAACATCCCTGGTAGAAAAATTATCTACCCACCACCTCAGGTACCAGTAGAGAGGAACATGAGACGACAGGCATCACTCCTCAGCCGTCCTGGGGATAACTCACTGGCCCGTTTTCTGGTCAGCTTTTTTAGGAGTTTGAGCCCTCGCCACCCTGAGCCCTGATCTAAGTGTTTGGTAACCAGGCTTATTGAATTGTCTCCCTCCAGGGATTTTATGGATCCAACAATGGACAACACCAAGCATATATTAAACTATCTGATGCCCATCATTGACCAGGTGAATCCAGAGCTCCATGACTTCATGCAGAGGTACATATGTGTCTGCATTTCTGTGTGCATGCATACACACGCCCACACCCCCCCACACCTGAAACACTCCTCACAAGCCGAGCGCAGTTTCCTCATTGTCTTGGGTGGATTTGTTAAGTTCTCCCCAGTTGTTCCAGTCACCAGCAATCTGGGTAATTCAGTTCTTGGAGCATTTTGGGGGACTGTGCTCTTTGGGGGACATAGCCCATCCCTTGAGTTTACATCTAGTGGGGAGAGGTGGATAAGGTATGTATGCCAAGGTAAGATGTTGAGGTTATTGCCACAAGAGAAACACAAAGTCCTGTGGGATCCAGCGGCGAGAAGGGGAAGGCCAACAATGGGTTGTTTTATTTCCCAAGTACCAAAGAGAAGAAATATTTTTTGGCAAATCCCATGTGATGTTTTGTTTCTTCTCTGTTTAGTTGGAAATGTGTTCTTGGCCAATGCCTCTTTTTTTTAAATTTTTTAAAAGGTAATGGCTATGCCTTCTTTTTTTTTGAGATGGAGTATTTTCTCTTGTTGCCCAGGCTGGAGTGCAATGGCATGATCTTGGCTCACTGCAACCTCTATCTTCCGGGTTCAAGCGATTCTTCTGCCTCAGCCTCAAGTAGCTGGGATTACAGGCATGCGCCGCCACGCTCGGCTAATTTTGTATTTTTAGTAGAGACAGGGTTTCTCCATGTTGGTCAGGCTGGTCTCGAGCTCCCAATGTTAGGTGATCCGCCCGCTTTGGCCTCCCAAAGTGCTGAGATTATAGGCGTGACTCACCGTGTCTGGCAGCTACATCTTAAGATATTTCAGTTGTCTCGTGTTAATTGAAAAATTAATGCAGTCATGTTTTCAGGCTTGGGAATATGTACCTGTGCCCCCGAGAAGGGTAAGACTTAGTCAGAAGGAGAATCATGGCGTAGTTCTCTGAAAACAACTGCTTCTCGTTCCTGTAGTTGACATTTGTTGGCCATTAGGCGAGCACCCAGTGAGATAAAGCAGCCAGGACCCTGTTGTGGTACACCTTAAAGACTTTGTATTAAATATTTTGTAAGGAGAAGATGCTGAATTCCTAGGTAACTGAATTTTCCAGAAATCTTATTCCTAAATGCTTCCTTCTCACCAGCACTATAAGGCCCAGAGAGAGGGAAGGGATGGCCCACAGGACCTGACACCTGCCTTTCCTTTGTTTCTAGTGCTGAGGTAGGGACCATCTTTGCCCTCAGCTGGCTCATCACCTGGTTTGGGCATGTCCTGTCTGACTTCAGGCACGTCGTGCGGTTATATGACTTCTTCCTGGCCTGCCACCCACTGATGCCGATTTACTTTGCAGCCGTGGTAGGTACAGGCCACGAGCCAGCAGCTGGGTTCACCATCACCCATCCCACTGTGGTCATTTTCCCTGAAGGGAAACCTGGGGATTATGGAAAGATGCAAAAGACAGCACTTCCCAGGCTGGTGTCCCTGGACACCATTCTGTGCAATATTCATGGGGGTGTCACACACAAAAAATAGTAAGTTGGGAAATGCTGGGCGTAAACAAAATCAGATTTTTCTTGCCGCATGACACTTCTGAACCTTTAAAATGCTAAAATCTGCATTGTGAATTGTCAGGGTTCCTGTTGACATTGTCCGGAATATATGTTCAGCTGACGAACACAATTAGGGAAATAGTAGTACAAGCTGTCAACTCCAGATTTAAGAAAAGAAGAGACCTGGTGTCATGACAGACAAGGGAGGCGGCTTGCGGTGGAGGATAGGGGCTTCAGTTAGTAGAAGGGTCTTGAGGGATGGGGTGGAGATGGGAATTCAGGGAAGTCCTTCAATGACCACTGGTCCCTTGAGCATCTGTGGATTTGTGGACCAACAGTCAGAAGGAAGATGCTTAAAGGGAGCAAGACTGTTCTTTCTACTGTTTTGAACCATTTCTTCTATGCTGGAGCTCCAGGAATCTCCCAATAATTCTTCTTTCTCCTAAAAGAATCTCCTTCATTTCTTTCAAGACTTAAAGGGACACCTGAGCAGCCCAGCATGCCCGAAGGACTTAGATTGTAACTGGTCAGCCTTTCATGTCATGTGGCGGAAGTTTGCAGGAAGGGCCAGAGAGTAGGAGTAGCACTGAGCATATATATGTTATTACTTCCTTGATGGATACAAGAGTTTGCTGAACATTTGGGCTGAGTCCTGTCTGTTACCAGTTTAAATTCATCTGCAAGGATAATGGAGTGCAGGTGGCCCAGGCCCTGTGTGTCTGGCCTCTGACTGCAAAAGGCTTTACTACCTCCCCACAGATTGTGTTGTATCGCGAGCAGGAAGTCCTGGACTGTGACTGTGACATGGCCTCGGTCCACCACCTGTTGTCCCAGATCCCTCAGGACTTGCCCTATGAGACACTGATCAGCAGAGCAGGAGACCTTTTTGTTCAGTTTCCCCCATCCGAACTTGCTCGGGAGGCCGCCGCCCAACAGCAAGCTGAGAGGTGAGCAAGGCTGGGACACTGGTTGAATGGGGGTGGCTGTAAATGAGCAGAAGCGAGGGAAGGTTTGTGTCTGGTGGGATAGGGTTGGGGCACGTTTCCAGAGATCTGAGCTTAGGCCAGTGGAATCCCCACTGTAGACATACGGGTCTTTATCAAAAAGAGCTTTCCCAGCAATGAAAGGCTCTGCCCGCGGCCTATGTGGTGTAGTTTTGCTTTCCTCCCCCTCTCATACCACTTCCTTCCTTCCGTCTCTTTCCCCTGCAGGACGGCAGCCTCCACTTTCAAAGACTTTGAGCTGGCATCAGCCCAGCAGAGGCCTGATATGGTGCTGCGGCAGCGGTTTCGGGGACTTCTGCGGCCTGAAGATGGAACAAAAGATGTCCTGACCAAGCCAAGGACCAACCGCTTTGTGAAACTGGCAGTGATGGGGCTGACAGTGGCACTTGGAGCGGCTGCACTGGCTGTGGTGAAAAGTGCCCTGGAATGGGCCCCTAAGTTTCAGCTGCAGCTGTTTCCCTGAAAGCCAGAGAAGACCTTCCTCTTACATCACATTAAGGTCTCACCCTTCCATGGAAGGATTGGGAGGGGTGGAATTTCCTTTATTAAAAGGGTTTCTGTCCAGAGTTTTTTATTCCTGCCACCCTGCCCTGCCCGTTTGTGTTTGCCTTTACTTCAGAGGCCAATAGCAGAGCCTACCTGACACAGAGGGGACTTGGGGGCCTGGCACAGAATCTTATGCCTCTCCCAGTGGGCTTTTGGATGGGCTCTCTGCCACCTCCCCGGTGTTGGAGGAAGTGGGTTTCTGAAGCTTGCAGCTGCCTTTGCAACCTGCTGGGCCTGGGCTGCCCCAGTTACCGGGAACCTCCTAGTCACCCCGTAGAAAGTGAACTGGAACATGGGATGCCGTCTTACTGCTCCTGCTTGCCTGCATCAGATGGACACAGAAGGAGGGGGCTGCTGCTGAAGGAGTCAGGCTTGGGATGGAGAGCAAGAGGCCAAGGGACTCATCTGGGAGCATGATCGGCCCCTCTTACTAGCAGCTCCATCAGCTGATCAGAAATCAGAGACAGAAGGGAACTAGGTTACTCGTTAAATCCTATTTTCAGCCTAGAAATCACATGGGCATTTCCAGTCAAGTGGGAAGGAATGCTCATTTTTAGGGCCTAGACCTAGACTAGTTTTGCCTGCCTTTTTTTTCCTCCCTGTTTTCTTCTACAAGCCACACAACATTGCTTATAAAAGGTACTTTTATTACTATTTTTAGAATATATACACCCCATATGTAAATTACCCTCACTTTTAAAGTAATAATAGTTCCTTCACGGAAAAAAAAATAGTTCTCATCAAAAGGATGAGCTTCTAAGATCCTGATTTTTACCTTCTACTTGATTAACATTTTCGCTTTAGCCAGAGTTGCTATTTGCAAACAGCTTTCCACTTCCAAAGTGCCACTTTCTGACCGGTGTTTCTTCCTGTTTTCCTCAAATCATCCTACTCCCAAATAGGCACCCACTCACTACCTTGGCGTCATTTTTTGGGTCTGACTTGTCTCGTCAACTGCTGGTCTCTCCCACCTGGTTGGAAATGTCATTGGAAACTTGCAAAGACTCTCCAGACCTTAGGGAACAAGAGGCATCACTCAGTCCTTCTGGGACAGCTTCCCTGTAAGCAAAGCCAGGTTTGTTTTAGATTAACTCTGGCCTGAAAAAAAAAAAGTGCCTTTTGCTGCTTTAAAGAATTGGGGTATATGGTATGAAGCAGCCATGTACTTGTATTTTCCTAGTCTTTCCTGGGCACTCTTCTCTCTTGGCAGATGTTTTCTTAAAGTGAACACACCAGAAGCACTCCACCCCACCATATCCAGTCCTCTTTGCATGCCTGTTGTGTGCAGGGTGGAGGGTGTCCCACATGCCAGGCAGCTGGTGAGCCAGAGCAGCTGGGAGCCCTGTCCGCTGAGTTACACTAAGCACTTTATTTTTATTTATTTTATTATTATTTTCTTTTTTCTGAGATGGAGTCTCACTCTGTTGCCCAGGCTGGAGTGCAGTGGTGCAGTCTCAGCTCACTGCAACCTCCGCCTCCCAAGTTCAGGCAATTCTCGCTGCCTCAGCCTCCCGAGTAGCTGGGACTACAGGCACCTGCTACCATGCCTGGCTAATTTTTGTATTTTTAGTAGAGATGGGGTTTCGCCACGTTGGCCAGGCTGGTCTCGAACTCCTGACCTCAGGTGATCTGCCTGTCTCGTCCTCCCAAAGTGCTGGGATTACAGGCGTGAGCCACCGTGCCCAGCCACCACTACGCACTTTAAAACCAAAAAAAGCTCAAAGGGATGGATCATTGTCCATGGCTCAGGACCCCCACCGTGGGGTAAGTGTGATGTCGATGGATTAATTTAGACAGTGGTGTATTCATCAGGGCAAAGGAAATTCTTCCAGAGGTGATGATGCGGCAGATATTCCCAGTGCTCTCCCAAAGCAAGCTGGCCCTCTTGTCATCCTCTCAGTGGGCGGCACCAGCTGCCCCTCCTTCCACAAGTACTCGAGCCTGTTTGTAAATACTGAAGGAATTGAAGGGGTTGAGGAAAGGAGGTGCATGTGACCAGGGTCCCAAGGCCACAGCTTTTCAGATCCTAGGAAGCAAGTGGCATTTGCTTGAGTTGTGGCCTCGGAAGGAGAATGTTTATCTGTTTTCTAACTTTGCTGACACCAGGATTCTCCCTGTCATTGAGAAGAAAGCATTATCTAATTACCTTCAGGTGGTTTACTTATTCTGTAAAGAATATGTGTAAATATTTTGTACAGAGCCCTGTATTAAATAAACAGCCATATGTGGTTACTAATCACCTCTTCTGTCATTCCGTCCTTGGCCACAGCTCGGTGGGAATGGTCTCTGATCTGGATGCTCCCACCTTCCATGTCAGGCCCAGAACTGTGCCATGGTCTGTGGACTCCTGGTCGGCCTTGACTGGCTAGGAGACCTTGGGCAGTACCTACAGTCTTGCTATTTCTGTTTCATCTGCAAGAATTATGATCCACACACTCCAGCTGCAGCCCAGGGCACTGTGATATTTTATACGTGTGTAGATGTTTTTGTCCACAGTTCCTGGTTCATCAGTCCCATAACCCTTTGTTATAATGTTGGGACACTGCAGGCCTCAGAAAACGGAATCTCTGTCTGTGACCTTCTCCTGCCCCATTTCACTTGCTCAACAGCAGACTTTAATCTGACTGTAGCTCATAAGACCCTCATTCCAGAGAGGATGCTGCCCCATACCCGGAAGGAGGAACGCTGCACAGAGAGGCCAGGAAGCATCTGGACAGACAGGCCTTGCTGGGTTTAGACCTTGTGCTTTTTGTCCAGTTTCATTGCAGCACAGTTGCCATGCTTCAGCCATGCCTATCCAATGACGTCTCCATAAAAGGCCCAGGAACACGGGAGCTTCTGAAGAGCTGAACATGCGGAGGGAGGGAACGAGAACTCGTCCATGTGCCAAGAGGGTGGCGCACCCGCACTCCACGGGGACAGAAGCTCCAGCATTTGCCCAGGACCCGTCCACACCTCACCCTGTGTGTATCTTCATCTGGCTGTTTACTTATTTGTATCCTTTTCTAATAACGTTTGTAATAAACTGGTAAACCTAAGTTTCCCTGAGTTCTGTGGGCCACTCTTGGCAAATCATGCCACCCAAAGAGGGGGGTCAGTCCAATGTTGTGGCAGAGGCGGCGGTCTTGTGGGATAGAGCCTTGAACCTGTGGATTCCATTTCCAGACACTATAGGTGGGGTGAGCGCTGAATTGAATTGGAGGATACCCAGCTGATGTAGGCTGCAGAATTGCTTGCTTGCTTGGTGTCAGGGGAGAAATCCCCAACACATTTGGCCACAGATGTCTGTTGGTATTGAGAGAGCAGTGGAGGAAAACACAGTTTGAGTTCATGTTTTTTCCACTCTGGGTGCTGTCACAGTTGACACAACTGGTGCGGGTCTGCGGTGCTCTTGGCTGTGTTTCACACCCTGGTCTGGGGATCCTAGGAGCTGGCATTTGGTTTTGGATCCTAACCAGAGCTTGATGTGCCGCTTCTCCACATGCCCTTTCTGTCCACAGAGGAGCTGCTCAGCCTACTCTTGCCAAGCTTTCCAGTATCCTCCAGACACTGCTGGCTGCTGGGGAGCGCACGCGCGCAGAGCAAGTGCCCAGCGCAGAGCAGTGCCCGGTGCAGGGCCTCCACCCTGGGGATGGGGCCATCGGGGAGACACTGTTGTCTGTGTTGTTTGTTTCCTTGGCTCAGAGGGGAGATGCGCAGGTTCCCAGGGCCAAGCCAGTGGCACTCAGCTCCTGCCACTGTGGGCCAGGGTCACATTGCCCTTTGATCTGACAGTCGTGGATTACGCAGGGCTGCCCAGGGCACTGCGCTGCCTCTGAAAGCTCACACCAGAGCTGCACTCCAGGAGCAATCTGTATCCTGCAGCAAATTCAGGGCACTTTCATAGAAGGTGAGGGTGGAATGTGAAGGATGAATAGAATTATGATAATTGGAGAACTAAAGGAAGGGTATGTGTGGGATACTAAGAAATATTTGGTCTTCCTCCTGGGTTCCTAACACGGGGCTCCTACAACCCTTGGAATTTCGTGAGTGGTGAGTGTCTTTTGTTATTCATAATCCCTTTCCAGCCTATTTGAGTTCATGCTAATGAATTCGTTAGAGCAGGGCCCCTAGATTGCCTCGGGGTCGCTCCTGCACCAGAAAGACCAGGTGATTCGAGGGCGGAAACTTTCAATCCCAAGCAGTGACTCCTGGGAGTCGGAGTGACAGAGGCGGAGCACTTTACAAACGAGATTCAGGGCTGGGCGCGGTGGCTCACGCCTGTAATTCCAGCACTTTGGGAGGCCGAGGCAGGTGGATCACCTGAGGTCAGGAGTTCGAGACCAGCCTGGCCAACATGGTGAAATCCCATCTCTACTAAAATACAAAAATTAGCCGGGCATGATGGCGGGTGCCTGTAATCCCAGCTACTCGGGAGGCTGAGGCAGGAGAATTACTTGAACTTGGGAGGCGGAGGTTGCAGTGAGCCAGGACTGCACCACTGCACTCCAGCCTGGGCAACAGAGCAAAACTCCGTCTCAAAAAAAAAAAAAAAAAAAAACCCAAAACTTGAGATTGCAGTGGCTGCCAGTCGCTCCCATCCCTTACCCTGTTCATCTCAAGCGTGGCTGTTCCTGCCCACACTGCATCCTTGAGGACACCACACCAGGAAGCGTCAGGGCAGGGTGATCTTCAGTTCTGAGTCACTCAGGCAAATTACTGAACCTGAGGGGATGGAGTCATGGGAACCCCTGAATGTGTAGTTGGCCAGGAAGTGTGGGTAGCCTGGGCACCCCATCTGTGACTCCATCGGAAGTGTGGGACTGAGCCCTTTAATCTGTGGAACCTGACGCTAGCCCCAGTTGGTGTCAGAGAGCTGGAAAAGTGGTGTCAGAAACCACCACACAGTATGCGAGGCTGAGGGGAAACGCCAGTGTAAAAATAACACGCAACAAGCGTAGGTGGTTTGGGGCCAACAAAGCCCAGGAGGGCTCGGGTTTAGGCTCTGTGGAGCACTGGGGCCGGGCAGGGTGGCTGTAGTGCTGTGGAGAGTTGAGGCTGCCTTAGGGAGGATTTGGGGGTGAAGATAGGCCTTGACCTGAGCTGGGTTTGGAGGGAGAATTATTAGTGGCCTGAGGGTCTTAGACTGAGGGTCGAGTGTGTCCCTTCCTCCCTGGCTGGGTGAGCATCTAAGTCACTGCCTCTCAGAGGCTCACGTCCACAACAGTAAAGCAGGGATGGTCTTGGCCCTCCTGGAGGGCTTCCTGCAAGGGTGTTGGTGAAATGTGTTTCTATTTGTGAAGCTGTGCTAGTGCTGTTGCCATTTTCATGAGCAGTTACCAATCAACAAACACCTGTAGCCAGCCCTGCACCGGGCCCACGATCACCCAGGGATGAAGTGGTGACCGAAAGCAGGAACAGGCCGGAGCCTTCAGCAGCTAAGAGGTAACGGGGCTGAGACCCAGCCTGGCTGTATCTTCCTCCCCCTGCCACTGTCCCCTCTGGTGTTCTGCTGGTGGCCCCTGCTGCCAATTCCTGCTCCTCACGAGGGCCCCTGCTCCCTAGTCTTTTCTCCAGACTTCCTCATGGTTGGCACTTGGGATCACCAGGCTGCGGGCTCACCTTCAGCTGCCTGCATTTGAGCAGATTCCATGCCAGCCCCAAGCACTAGAGGAAGACACCAGTGAGCACCGGCCTAGGCCGACGGGCTACCCTCAGTGGCAGCTGCTCTTTATCTGAGCAATGGGCTTCCACTCACCTTCCCCTGCCCCTGTCCTGCCCCTGAGGAGAGAATGATCATTGTGTCACTCAAGTATCTTTGGGACCTCCTGCTGCTTCCTCTGGATGGTTTGAGTGCAAAGCCCTGGGGTTTGGTTTTCGTTCGGCCCTGGAGAGTTGGTGCTAGCCTCTCAAGTTCTGGGCCCCTGGCATGGGGCGAGCCTTGGGAGATGGAGGCACCTCCACCTGACCCTGCAGTAGAGGGTGCCCTGGGCCTGCTCATCTTAAGACCTTTCACTTGCAGGTGCAAGGCGGGTGGAGCTGAGGCAGGAACCGAGGTTGGCCCTACACAGCTCCCTGCTCCTCCGCACCACTGCAGCATGGATGGGGCAGGCCGAGCAAAGCCACAGCCAGCACAGCCCTCTCTGCTGGTCTCGCCCTCACCTGTGATACGCGGTGCGTAGAGCCCCACTTCATTTTCCTCTTACGAGAAAAAGGATGGTGCAAGGGCACTGGAAAGGCCTCAGCGTGAGTCCTGGGGTGGTGAGGACTGTGGCAAACTGGAGGGTGTACACCCCATGAAGAGATTTGACATCTCTGTGACTCCATTCCCCCCAGGTGGAAGTGAGGACCTGGCATTAGCAAGCTTTGACATTTTCAAGAGAAGCGGGGCATGTAGATTTGAATGTGGTAAAAGATGTTGCCAATTTAAAAAGATTGGCAACCAATTTAAATTTCTAAAACAACACTGGGTGGACTGGTTACAGCCTGTGGCACCACAAGAGAACAATCTCTGCTTTTGTCTCATGCCCAGGCTCCTGAGAGACATCAGGCCAGGCTCTGGCAAGAGAGGGGAGAGTGGGTATGAGACAGCGTCTGCCTGAGCTGGTCCCATCCACACGCCTGCAGCCTGGCTCTCCTCTGCTTTTTCTGTTTCCTCCCAGTCAGTGTTTCTGCCTGGGCCTTTCTGCCTCCAGGGCCGGGGGGGCTGCCTGAGTGTGCCCCTCATCCTCTGCGACGGTTGACTGCCCTGAGCCAATGCAGGCAGTGCCGAAGGACCCAGTCCACTCACACATTCTCAGACAGCTCTGCGCACAGTGACTGGGGCCAGCTCTTGAGTCCTGGCATCCAACGGCAGGTGGCAGTGCCTTTCCAGTTGCTAGAACAGGCCCTTCCCAACAAAATCACAGGCCTTCAGCAGCAGAGGCGCCCTCTGCCTGCTATGATGATGGTCACGTCACAGCGTGGACAATGTGTTGCGCATCAAATACCAGATCTCAAAAGGGGAAGGGGGGTGGGTCACAGAATGGAGGAAAGACTTACAGAATGAACATCCCAGGACCGTCTTAGTAACCTCCGACCAGCACAGAGTGGGTTCTAATAAATACTGCTGAATCGATACTTTGCCATCTTGCTTGAGATGAGAAAATTAGGATGGACAACCTCACCCCTCAACTGCAGCAGCTTCGTTCCTTCTTGAACTATCTACCTGCCAACCCTAGATGCCTGCTGAGAGGTCAAAAGGGAGCAGGAGTGGCAAGACTTCCCCTCCCATCCCTAAGCCCATCCTTCTCTGCAGACTTGACACACTGCACACTCCACCTGTCCTGGCTGACGGTGACCCAAGAGCATCCTTGCCCCTGAGGCTGGGCATGGGGTCCACGTCTGGTAGAAAGGTCCCAGTGCTCAGTCACAGCCTCATTCTACCACAGATGGACTGACAAGTCAACTTTCTGATGATGCAGTTCCCAGAGACCTCAGGATCCTGCCTGTGTGTAGAGTCCCAGGCCAGGACATTCACTTCCTCTCAAGGACATCACACTCATCCCTTCCCGGAAAACCATTTTAATTGTAATAGCTTACACAGGCTGCAGAGAGGGAGACGCAGAGCCGGACCTGACGGGCTGTGCTTTCAAAACTGTGCAGTCTCCTTCCTGGCTCTGAACAGGTTAGCAAGAGTTCTAAGAGGCCCCAGGCCTCCAACCACAAAGGCAGAGAAGTTAGCCCCAGAAAGCTGACAGCTGAAGGCGGGGAGGCTGAGAGTGCTTGGTGTTTGACAGATGAGTGTTGTGGGAGGAGTATGGAGTCACACAGAGGCTCCACCCAGCAAGGCCTCTGGCCAGGGGCTATGTTTAAGGCTGGGGTCAGGCAGAGGCGGGAGCTGCAGGGGAGAGAAGTCTGGCCGGCAAGCCCCAAGGGAAGGACAAAGGCACTGGGGCAGATGTGACCGTGGACAACCGCAGTGCAGGCAGGGCCCCTACAACGCTACAGCAAGCAAGGCCGTCCATGAAGCTCAGGGACTTGGCCTCTGCACAAAAGCACCTCCCAGGCAGAAGTTGGAACCAGAGCCCCGAGCCCAACCCTGCCCCATAACAGAACGTGGGTGTGGGGCTGGGTCAGCATGTGGCCCCACCATCTTTAGCTCAGTGGCAGTTCTGACAGCTTGGGTGGCAAGGAATCCCATTTACCCTGCAGCGGCAGCCCCCGCTGGTGTCTCCTGGGCCCTAGAGGATGGGAGGAAGAGAAGAGAATGTCAGCGCAGTGCAGAGACTGCCCCCACAGCCGAGCACTCTCCCACCCCGGGCCTTTGCCTCTGCAGGTCCTCCTGCAAGAATGGCCTGGTCAGCCTCAGCTACCTGATGGAGAGTCACTGAGGCCTTTTCTGGGCTCCCACAGCACTCAGTCTACCCACGCCTAGATCCGGGAACAGGCCAAGGAGAGGATCTGACCACTCTGCATATTCTAGACATGCCAGCATGCAAGAGGGCAGTTTCCTCTGCCTCCACCTGTCTGAAAGTCTACCTGAACGTAACAACAGGCCCCCAGTTCCAGAGCACACCCCCAATAACGACAGCTACCATCTGCAAGAGTGCTCACCAAGTGACAGGCTCTCTAAGCACTTCTCTTGCAATTTTCCCACTTGATTCTGACAACAAGCCTGAGATAAGCCCAGCTATCATCTCCATTTCACAGAGGAAATGGGGCTGACAGAGGTGAGTGGCAGGCAGCCTAATCACACAGTCAGTATGTGCCAGAGCCAGGGGCCAATCCACCTCCGACTCCAGATCGAACCTTTACTTGCTGTCCTCTAGGGCAGGGGTGGGCAAACCTTTTCTGCAAAGGGCCAGTCATTTTGGGCCGGGCAGCCATACGGCCTCTGCCTCTAGTGTAAAAGCAACCACAGCCAACATGTGAATGAATGAACACGGCTGTGCTCCAAAGCACTTTACCTACGGACACTGAAACGTGGATTTCATGTAATTTTCACGTCACAAAACAGTCATCTTTTGGTATTTTTTCAACCATTTAAAGATGTAAAGAACATTCTTGCGGCACGGTGGCTCACGCCTGTAATCCTAGCACTTTGGCAGGCCGAGGCAGGTGGATCACCTGCGGTTGGGAATTTGAGACCAGCCTGACCAACATGGAGAAACCCCGTCTCTCCTAAAAATACAAAATTAGCCGGGCGTGGTGGCGCATGCCTGTAATCCCAGCTACTTGGGAGGCTGAGGCAGGAGAATTGCTTGAACCCGGAAGGCAGAGGTTGCAGTGAGCTGAGGTTGCGCTATTGCACTCCAGCCTGGGCAACAAGAGTGAAACTCCGCTTCAAAAAAAAAAAAAAAAAAAAATTCTTACCTCGGGAGCTGTACAAATTCAGGTGCTGGGTTGGATATGGCCCATGGGCTGTAGTCTTCCCAGCCCTCCTCTAAGGCAAACCCCACAAGGGCACCCTCTCCACACCACCACGAGCAAAGACTCACCCCAGGGCCCCAGCGTGGGCCCTTGGTGACCCAGCAGATCTCGGTGTGGCAGACGGTGCAGCGGATCCAGTCGCAGCCGTCCTTCTTCTGCACCACGATCTGACACTGAGGGCAGCGCATGGCCTCGCCCTGCTGCAGCATCACCTGGAGCGGGGCAGGGGCTGGCCTTGGGGCGGGGCTGGGGCAGTCACCCAGCCTGGCCCCTCCCCATGGCAGGGAGAAGCTGGTGACCCTCTAGAGCTGTGGAGTCTCTCCTGTGTGGCTCTGCCAGGCCAGGCTCCATCCAGCAACCCCCTCTTCATTCCTGTGGTCTCCACCCTCCACCCAGACGCTCTTCCTGACATGACCATTCGGCCTAAGTCCCACCTCCGGATGGGAGTGACAGCCAGAAGGGAGGTCAGAGCCTCCAGGGATGTGTGAGCACAGCCCTTACTGAGAAGCCCCCAGCCCCCACCTGGATCCCAGAACTTAAAATCCCTAGGCCTCGGCCCTGTCCCAGCCTCACCTTCAGCATCTCTGTCGTCTGCCGGGCAGCCACATCGTTCTGAGCCCGCAGGGCCAGGTCCTCCTGATACTCCTTGCAGTTCATCTGCTCATGGATGGCCTGTAGCGGGTGAGGGACTCAAGGTAAGAAGGTTCCTCGGGGTTAAGAAGCTGGGAGAGGTGAGGTGCAGGGCAGGAGGCCACAAAGGCACTTAATGCCTCTAGCTGTAGTCACTGGCAGGACCTCACTTTGTGATGCACAAGCCATTTTACAGAAGAGGATATTGGCGCCAGGGAGGTGAAGTCAAGGTCATCACATATGCTAACAGCAAAATATACCTCAGCCTCCTGAGTAGCTGGGACCACTGACAGGTGCGGCCACACCCAGCTTATTTAAGTTCTGATGGGCACAGAAATCCCTTATACCCCTAGGGTGAGACCCTGCATCCCTGCCAAGGGCCTGCCCGGGGTTACAGGCCCAATGACCCCAGACTGAGCTTGCTCAGGCTGAGTCTGAGACCAGGCTCCAGACCTGTTTACCGGCTCCTCACCTTCAACTTTTGAGATGAAGCGGCGGGGACAGGCCTGGGGGAAGGATCAGGTAGGGCTGTCTAGGTTTGGGGTCAGCACTCAGTTGAGGACACGGGTGGAGACGTGGTATAGGGCCAGGGTCAGGCCTTAGTCTGTCACAGATTCAGACAGAAGCCAGGGTCAGAGCTCGGTTCAGGGTCTGAGCTGAATATGGGACCACCTTAACTGACAAGTGCAGGGTCAGGTTTGGTCAGAGGCCAAGTCTATGGACTTGGATGGGATCAGGGCTCACTGTGGGACTGGGATTCAGTCTGTGACTGGGGTCAGACTGGCCCAGGGTCAGGGCTCCATTGTGAACCAGGGCTGCCTAGGTTTGAGGCTCCATCTGGGGCTGGGGCTGGGACTCCGTCTGTGGGGCCAGGGCTCGGTTCAGGCTCAAGCCACACTCTCCCACTGACATGCAGCTCTAAGTCATGACCAGCAGGCCAGTGTCACAGCTCCCTTCCCAGGAGAACAAGCACTGCAGTGTGGTGAGCTCCAGGCAAGATGACAGTGACTAGGGGGGGTGAGTCCCTGCCCCACCTTGCAGAGCAGGCAGTTGACGTGGAAACACACAGGGCAGGTGAACTCATTGACATCATCCTCAAAGAAGCACCATCCCTTGCAATCTGGGGTCTTGCAATGGTAGCTGAAGGCACTGCGGTTTTCAGCAATGGAGATGCCCAGGTCTAGAAATCGCTGGTAATCCTCAGGGGTCAGGAGCTGCCAACACACCATGTCCTTGCTGCTCAGGATTCAGAACACCTGACATATGACCCTTGACCACTCAATACCCTCCAGAAAGCCCCCAGCCCAGAAACTCCAACCCAGCCCCGGGCTCTTTTCTTCATGTAATCCTCATAGTGTTGAAAAACTCCATTCAAAGAGTGGATTTTAGGCCAGGTGTGGTGGCTTACACCTGTAATCCCAGCACTTTGGGAGGTCAGTCAAGGCAGGAGGATTCCTTGAGGCCAAGAGTTTCAGACCAGCCTGAGAAATACAGTGAGACCTCATCTCTACCAAAAAATTTTTAAAAAAATAAAATAACCAGGTGTGGTGCTCACACCTGTAGTCCCAGCTACTTGGGAGGCTGGGTTGTGAGGATCGCTTGAGCCCAGAAGGTCAAGGCTGCAGTGAGCCGTGACTGATGCACTGCACTCCAACCTGGGTGACAGAATGAAATCCTAGCTAAAAGGAAAAGAAAAGTAAAAAGAAAGTGAAAGAAAGTGGGGGGAATTTCTAAAAGTTCTGGAGGTGGATGGTGGTGATGGTTGCACAACAGTGTGAATGTACGTAATGCCACTGAACTGTACACTAAAAACTGGTTAAAATGGTAAATGTTATGTCTATTTTCTCACAATAAAGAAAAGAACATAAATAATAAGCAATGTTGGGAAAGACATGATTAAACTAGTATCCTATAAAGAAAACGTGGCACATATATACAATGGAGTACTATTCGGCCACAAAAAAGAATGCAATCCTGTCATTTACAGCAACATGGAAGAACTGGAGGTCATTATGTTAAATGAAATAAGCCAGGCACAGACAGACAAACATTACATGTTCTCACTTATTTGCAGGTGCTAAAAATCAAAACAACTGAACTAATGAGGACAGACAGTAAAAGGATGCTTACCAGAGGCTGCAAAGGGTAGTGGGGCGTGGCAGGGGAGTGGGGATGGTAAATTGGTACAAAAAAATAGAGTAAGACCTAGTATTTGATAGCACAACAGACTGTAGTCAATAATTTAATTGTACATTTTTAATAACTAAGAGAGGTTAACTGGATTGTCTGTAACACAAAGGATAAATGCTTGAGGGGATGGATTCCCCATTCTCCATGATGTGATTATTACGCATTGCATGCCTGTATCAAAGTATTTCATGTACCCCAGAAATATATACACCAACTATGTACCCGCAAAAATAAAAAATAAAAATTAAACAAACTAGTAAGCTAGTACATAGCACTGAGAAAGCAATGTGGCAATAACGTTTCAACCATCCCAAACTTTTCTGACCCTTTGGTACCCATCCCACTTCTTTAACTTTATCCCAAGGAAATAATATATAAGATGCACCAGCCAGGAACGATGGATCACGCCTGTAATCTGAACACTCTGGGAGGCCGAGGCGGGCGCATCACGAGGTCGGGAGTTCAAGACTAGCTTGGCCAACATAGTGAAACCCCATCTCTACTAAAAATACAAAAATTAGCTGGGCGTGGTGGCATCTGCCTGTAGTCCCAGCTACTCGGGAGGCTGAGGCAGGAGAATCGTTTGAACCCGGGAGGTGGAGGTTGCAGTGAGCCGAGATCACACCAATGTACTCCAACTTAGGCAACAGAGTGAGACTTCGTCTCAAAAAAAAAAAAAAAAAAAAAAAAAAAAATACACCATGCAAAACATTCCTTGAAGGAGTATTACAAACTGAGAAACTAGAACTAAGAGGTATAAACAGTATATGTGCTATTGAGATTTGTAATAATCTTCAGAAAAATTCTATAGCAAAATAACAAAAGCTAAAGCTATTGTATCCATGCTGGTTACAATGAGGCAGAAATGCCTATGTTATATGTAACAGTGGTTGGTGGTTACGAGAGTTACATTTGTTAAAATTTACCTGACTGCATACTTACAATGAGTACATTTTATTGTGTGCAAAGTATACTTAAGTAAAGTTGACTTAAAAATTCATATCTGGCTGGGCACGGTGGCTCATGCCTGTAATCCTAGCACTTTGGGAGGCCGAGGTGGGTGGATCACCTGAGGTCAGGAGTTCAAGACCAGCCTGGCCAACATGGTGAAAACTCGTCTGTACTGAAAATACAAAAATTAGCTGGGCATGGCGGTGTGCGCCTGTAATCCCAGCTACTTAGGAGGCTGAGGCAGGAGAATGGCGTGAACCCGGGAGGCGGAGCTTGCAGTGGGCTGAGATCGCGCCATTGCACTCCAGCCTGGATGACAGAGTGAGACTTCATCTCAAAAAGGAAAAAAAAAAAAAAAAATTTGCCCAGAGATACTGAAGGAAATAGGATAAAATGCAATTGGAGGATTTCCTGGGTTTGTGGGTGATTTTCTCTCTGATTTCTGCTCTGGTTCTATGTGGTGAGGCATATTTTTCTGTTTTTGTAAAAACAACCTCCACTACATTACTTGGCTGATCCCTGCCTCCTTCTCTCTGTCACACTTGACCATTTTCTGAGACTCACATCAACTCCAGTGGGCTCCAGGGAAGTTCATGCAGCCCTTTGGCATGAACCTGGCCCCCAGCATAATGCCCCTTGGCTGGGGTGGACTGCACAGGGAAACCTCTAAGCAAATGGCTATGGGTGCTGAGGACATATGGAATGACTGGTCATGAGGTTTCTCCAGGCCAGAGCGAAGGAGCCTCAGCAACCACCCAGAGACAACAGAGAAAAATGGGGCTGCTCCTGATATCAGAGCTGTGAACTCCCAAAGTTCTACCTCTTCTGTCTCCCCCTTTTTCCCAGGGGCAGAACCTCTTGGGCTCCACAAACACTTGGTGAAGTTGGGAGCATTCTCAGGAGAAATAGGGGCATAGGAGAGAGGCAGGGGGGACAGAAATAAAGAGGATGTCTGGTGTATGTGTTTTGTGGGGGTCTCCCATTTGGGCCTCGGCTGCCATGTTTTGGCCTGGGAACCCACAGTGCCCAAGTCTGGGAAGGTCATTTCCCAGCAGTTTGAAAACCATGAATCAAGCCCAACTGTCCACTTTTCAGATGAGGAAATGGAGTCCCACAGAAGGGAAACAACCTGCTCGAGATCACCAGCAGCCAGGCAGAGAACCTGCTAACGAATTCATGAAGAGCGCCAGCGGCAAGCACACACGTACGCAGACACACGTAACGCTGTGACAGACTGGCGGAGTGGTGACTCCAATTTGTTTCTGTCTCCCCGATTCCACACTTTTGGGTGGTCCCTTCCCAATGGACTCTGTGCTTGAGCATGGGACTTGCTTTGGCCAATGGGACAGTGTCAAGTGAGAAACGAGCAGACTTAGAAAGTACACATGCACTGGGGCTCCCCATGGCTGCTCTTGGAACCTCGAGACCACCATGACATGAGAAGGCCCGGGCAGCCTGCTGGTGGGTGAGACACTGAAGTGGAAGGAGGCCCCAGTCATCCCAGTCATCACAGATGAGACCATTATAAACCAGGCCACTGCGGCTGACCCACCAGCCAGGCCCAGGTGAAATCAGCGAGGCCCTGCCCAGACCAGAAGAACCATCCGGGTAAGTCCAACCCAAATTATAGTCATCCCTCGGTATCCAGAGAGAATTGGTTCCAAGATCCCTGCAGATGCCCAAATCCATGGATGCTCAAACCCCTTATATAAAATGGTGCAGTATTTGCATACAACCTACCAACATCCTCCCATACACTTTAAATCATCTGTAGATTATTTATAATACCTAATATAACATAAATGTTATACAAATAGTTTATGCTGTATTGTTTTTTAAATTTGTTTTTTATTGTATTTTTTTTTGTTTTTTTAAGAATATGTTCTATCCACTGTTGCTGAATTCTCCAGTGTGGTACCCACAGATACAGAGGGCCAACTGTCCTAACTTGCAGATTTATGAGCTGAATAAATGACTGTTGTTTTGAGCCTGCAGTGATTTGTTACACAGTAAGCGCTAACAACAACAAAGGCTTACTATGTGACAAGCACTACTCTAAATATGTATATATATTTTTTCAGACGGAGTTTCGCTCTGGTTGCCCAGGCTGGAGTGCAATGGCGTGATCTCTGTTCACCACAACCTCTGCCTCCCGGGTTCAAGCGATTCCCCTGCCTCAGCCTCCTGAGTAGCTGGGATTACAGGCATGCGCCACCACACCCGGCTAATTTTCTATTTTTAGTAGAGATGGGGTTTCTCCATGTTAGTCAGGCTGATCTCGAATTCCTGACCTCAGGTGATCCGCCCGCCTTGGCCTCCCAAAGCGCTGGGATTACAGGAATGAGCCACTGCGCCTGGATGTACTACTCTAAATTCTATACACATATCCTCTACTGTAATCTTTGCAATCCTGGAAATAGAAGCTGCAACTCTGACTCTAACAGAGATGAGATAGAGGCATAGAGAGGTTCAATATCTGACTTGTGGTCACACACCCAGGCCACCAGGCTCCAGAGTTCCCCGACTAATTTTTTTTTTCTTTTTTTGAGGCAAGGTCTCACTCTGTTGCCCAGGCTGGAGTGCAGTGGCACAATCACAGCTCACTGCAACCTTGACTTCCTAGGCTCAAGCAATCCTCCCACCTCAGCCCACTCATCCCAGACCCCACCCAAGTAGCTAGGACTACAGGCGCATGCCCCCACGCCTGGCTGTTTTTTGAATATTTTTTGCCATGTTGCCCAGGTTGGTCTGGAACTCATAGGTTCAAGCCATCTGCCCACTTCATCCTCCCAAAGTGCTGGGATTACAGGTGTGAGCTGCCACGCCCAGCCGAGTCCCTGACTCTTAACAACTCTGCTGTCCTTCCTTCATAGATGTGGTTTCTTGACTAGCTACTCCCCTCAATTCTTTTTCTGCTTGGGGTCTCAATACCCCACATGGACAAAGCTCTTGAAAAATGTCAGGGGGGCTGAAGATGAATGATCGCTTAAGCCCAGGAGTTTGAGACCAGCTTGGACAACATAGTGAGACCCCATCTCCAAAAAAAAAAAAAGAAAGAAAAGAAAGATGTCTGCTGCCTGCTCAGGGCCCAGTTCCTTAGGACTTGGGGTATGTCTCCCACCCTGAGGCCTTACCGCCTTGATCTCCCTCTCCAGCAGCTTGCCCGAGCACGAGTAGGTGTTGTCAATGAAGGGGCAGGAGACCTCTGCCTCCTGGCTGTTGCGGATGGTGCCCTGCAGGCACTCCCTAGGGGAGGGGAGGGGAAAAGAGTTAGGATCATAGGAACCCCCTTCACTGGGGACTCCACCCCTCACATGGCAAGGCCTGACCCCAGAGGCCTCACTCAGTCACCCCAGGTGGACTTCTCCTCAATATCTCCTTCCTTCCCATCCCTCTCACCAACCCATCACCAAGGCCTCCACCCTGTCTCCATACTGCCGCTCTGATTCTCTGGTCCAGGCCCCACATCCCCCACCTGGGTGACTCCAGGAGCCTCCTCGCTGGGCTCCCTGCATCCATCTGGCCCCTAAAGTCTATCTCAGAACAGCAGCCATGTCTCCCCAGTGACCCCCATCCCACCCAGAACAAATCCCAACTCCTCACTGCTGCTCACGGACCCAACACCTCTCTATCCTGCTCTGATCACCCCCTTCATCCCTCTGCTCCAGCCACCAAGAGACCTCCTCAGTCTCCTCCAACAGGCCAGGCCCACACCCCACACCTACAGCAGGCCTTCCGGTCCCTGCTCTGGGGCTACCTCCTTGGAAGCTTCCAGACCACCCTCTCTGGGAAGGACTCCTGTTGTCTCTTAATGTACTGTATGTAGCATTTGACACAATTCACAAGGACATCAACCAGTGATTATCCGATTCTCATCAGCCTCTCTGCTGGAATGTAAGCTGCAGGAGGCAGGCACGGAGCCTGTCACCCAGGGGCTGCTCCACAAGGGTCCGCTGTGGTGCGTGGGTCTGTGTTCCCCACATTCAGGGGTGGAAGGGCCATGACAGGAGACTCAGAAACTGGCAGATGCCCACAGCGAGGCTGAGAGCAGCGTGGCTGCAGGAGCCCGGGCGGTGAAAGGTAGAGGGGAAGGGAGGCTCTGGAGTCTCCACCCACGCCTGCGTTCACGTCTAGGCTGCTTCTCTTATGAGCCGTGTGGCCTTGGGTAAGGTGCTGGGCCTCTCTTTCCCTCGGGTTCCTCATTGCAAAATGGGGAGACGGAGCCTACCTCGTAGGTTTTCGCGGGCGTCCAATGAGGTATCAGAGCACAGGGCCCCACCCACGTCCAGCCCTGCGTAACTGGCGGCTTTGATAAAGCTGCATTGCCGGGGGTGGGACTGGGGGCCGCACCTGCAGAAGGTGTGCAGACACTCACGCAGCACCACGGCCTCGCCGGGCGCCAGCACCGAGTAGCACACGGGGCACTCGGCGGGCTCGGTGTTCAGCACCAGGCTCCTCTGGTCCAGCTGGACGTGCTGCAGGTAGTTCCCCTCCTGCTGCTGCTGCTTCCGCTGGGCACACGGGGCGGGGCCACGGGGCGGGTCAGGGCCTCGGGGGCGGGTCAGACCGCGAAGGGGGAAGGGCCAGGGGGCGTGGTCAGGGCTGGGTCAGACCAGCAACAGGCAAAGCCGGGAGCCAGTAGGGATGGGGGGGTGGGGGATGGGCAGGAGCAGGCAGGTTGGGAGGGGCGGGGCTGGGAGTGAGGCCAGGTGGAGGTGGGGAAGCCAAGGGAGGGGAGGCCGGCCAGGTAGCCAGGGAAGGCGCCAGGAGAGAGAGCAATGGCAGCAAGGTAAGGAAGGGGGCCGGGGTCTGAGTGGTGAGTCACCTGACTCACCACCTCCAGGTCAGGGGTGGGGAAGTGACGAAGCCGGGGAGCTGAGACGGGAACAGGAGTGGGGTGGCCAGGGGCAGCACCGGGGCCAAGGGGAATGCAGGTGGGGCCAGGGGTGAAATCAGAATGGGGAGCACTCGGGGATCAATGTCTGTGTCATTAGTGCGTGTGTCACGATGGGGGCGGGGTAGGGCTAAGGCGTAGGACCGGGGTCGGGGGTCAGCCCCCCAGGGGGCAGCGAGGGGCCAGGCCAGGCTCTCAGGAAGTCAGGGGTGGGCCCAGCCCGAGAGGGAAGAGGTCAGGAGTAGGAGAGTCCAGGGTGAGGTCACGGCGAGGTGGAGCAGGGTTGGGTCACAGACAGGTGGGGGTGAGGTCCGAGCTGAGGTGCGGTCATGGCTAGGGTGCTGGGGTCATAGCCAGCCATACTCGTGTGGTGTGTCAAAGCTGGGGATGGAGCCACAGCCCACGTGGGAGTGGGGCATGTGAACCTGGATGTGCGCCACAGCCAGGGGGCGGGTCTCAGCCACAGGGTGACCTTTGAGAGAGGGCAGGTCACAGCCAGGTGCAGGGTCACTGCCAGCAGCATGGTTGGGAGGGGCAAGGCAGTAACGGAGAGGAGCGGCAATGCGCAGGTGTCTCCCTTCCTGGCCTACACCTCCCCCGTGCGGTCTGCAGGTGTCTGTCCAGGGACTTCCGCGCCCACCTGCTGGTACTGACGCAGCGCCTCCTCCTCGCCCGCCAGGCGCGCTCGCTCCTCCTCGTCGGGCTGGTATGAGGCGGGGACCTGGTAGGCCTCGGGGCGCGCCCGGCAGCACATCTCACAGCCAGGCCGCGTGGGCTTGTTGATGAAGGTGCACCCGGGGCACTGCCAGCCCACCTGGGAGCAGAGGGTGCTGTGAGCCCGACTGGGCAGGGTGAGGCAAGGGAGGGGCACAGAAGAGGATACTGAGGCCAAGGACAGCTTACCGGTGGGGGCTCAGGCACTGCATCTGGCTGCCCCCGTCCGGGTTCCTGGGGGACCCCGGGCTTTGGGGGGCCTGGCTCCAGAGGGCCCCGCGGCTGCAGCGTGAGGTCCTTGAAGCCCAGATCTGTGGAGGAGGGTTAAAGGGTGGTGGTTCCTCGCGGCCCACTTGGTCCACACCCATGGGGGTGGGTCTCCCTGAGCCAGCCAGGCAGACCCTCCCCCTATCCTCTCCCTCCTCCCTGGGGGTACCTCCAGCTTCCATCTGGCCAAGTGGGCATCCTGGCTCCCCCAGGGTCAGGGTCCCTATTCCACCGATAAATGCTTCTATGTCCTTTGAGCTTCAAAGTCCAGCATAACACCAGCCCTTCTGGGCCTCCTGAAGGATGCACCAAGAGGGACCCAAGAGCACCGCTGAGGCGGTCCTGCCAAAACAGTGACTTGATCCATTCCGGAGGAAACATCAGCCCCCAACCCCCGCCAAAAAAAAGAAACTGGCCTGGACTCTTTGAAAGGGACTGAGACATGACAGCAGAATGCCAAGTCTTTTGCTATAAATGACAATAGTGGGACAACTGGTAAAATCTGAGTAAGATCTGTAGACTGGATACCAGTACTGTATCAGCATTAGTTTCCTGAGTTGGATTGTTATACCTAGTAATGTAAGAAAAGGACCTTTCTTTTCAAGGAAATGCACACTGAATTATTTAGGGGAAAGAGACATCATGTCTGCAACTTACTCTCAAAATGGTTCAGAAAAAAAATAATTTTATATAGAAAGAGAATGATAAAAGAAAGCAAATGTGGGTTGGGCGCGGTGGCTCACGCCTGTGATCCCAGCACATTGGGAGGCAGAGGCGGGCGGATCACAAAGTCAGGAGATCGAGACCATCCTGGCTAACACGGTGAAACCCCGTCTCTACTAAAAATATAAAAAATTAGTCGGGCGTGGTGGCGGGCGCCTGTAGTCCCAGCTACTCCAGAGGCTGAGGCAGGAGAATGGCGTGAACCCGGGAGGCGGAGCTTGCAGTGAGCCGAGATCGCGCCACTGCACTCCAGCCTGGGCGACAAAGCAAGACTCCGTCTCAAAAAAAAAAAAAAAGAAAGCACATGTGGTAAAACCCACATGAAAGGTACACGGGAATTCTTTATATACTACTTTGTAAAATTTAGCAACTTTTCTGTAGGTCTGAAACATTTCAGAAGTTAAAAATTAAGAATAAACACTAGTTATCACCATCACTGTCATACCCAATTTATGATTTTAGCAAACTGGGCAGCAGATAGGAGCAACCTTGCCCAAGGTCACACAGCTGGGAATGCCAGAGCCTGGACGGAGTCCACCCTCCCCATGCCGGCTGTTCTCACGATGGGTCCCTGAAATGCTCCCTCCCATGTGTCTTAGGTCCTCTCTCCCCCACTTGGACAGGGTCCTCTGGGTGAGTCCCTGACTAAAAACCCAGGGGCTCTGCCCCTGCTTGCCCTATGCCCTCAAGCGAGTCCAGGGCCCCCGCTGGGTGCTGCGGTGCTCAGGGCAGAGCCTCACCTTCCAGCATCCGCAGCTGCCGCTCCCGCTGCAGCTCCTGAGGGTTGAGGGAGGTGTTGCGGGCTGACAGCAGATAGAGGTAGGCACTGTCCCCATTCTGCCGCACCCCATGGGAGTGCAGGGTCTCCTGGTCTCGTGCCAGCCGCTGCCCAATCACCCACTGCTGCAAGACTGGTGGGAAGCCATAGTCCAGAAAAACCTGGTGGGGGCAAAGAGAGGGAGAGTGGGAAGGGAGGGCCAGAGGAGAGAGAGGAAGCAGGAGTGAAAGGGAGAGCCTTCACCCCAGTGTCGCCCTCAGCCTCCTCACTCACCATGTCCTTGAGAGACGCCACTGTCATATCAGGGCGCACTGTGAGCCAGATGGTGACGGTGTGCATCTGAGCATCCTCCACGCTTACCCACAGCCTGCAGAGAACAGCAGGGGCTCAGCATGGGCTCTGGCCAGGGGTCCAGCCTCAGCCACCGGCTACAGACATGTACATATTTGCACACAGGCACATGGCCATGCACACACACACACACCCCCCAGTCTGGGGTAGGCCCCACCCATGCTTCTTCCTTTATTAGAACCCACCAGTTAGGCCCCTCCAATGGCTCCATGCTACTCTTAGAATCAACTCATGGCAGCACACGAGGGCCTCCATGACCTGGCGCCTCCCTGGCCTCTCCAACCTCTTCTGTCTTCTCTCCCCTGCTCCTTAGTCAAACCACCAAAAGTTGTTGTTAACTACGTGCTAAGGCTATTCAATGCACTTCATGTGTATTAACTCATTTAATCCTCTCAATGAACCCATCAGACAGGTACTGCCGTATCCCTGTTTTATAGATAAAAATGTGAGGCACAGATGGGTTCCAGTGACTCTGCCAAACTAAGCAACTAATAACTGTTAGAGGCAGGATTCATTTGTATGTCTTGATTTAATTTTAAGACACAGGCTCTCTTTCTGTGGCCCAGGCTGGAGTGCAGTAGTGCTACCTTGGCTCACTGCAGTATCAACCTCCTGGGCTCAAGGGATCTTCCCATCTCAGCCTCCCAAGTAGCTGGGACCACAGGCTCATGCCACCATGCCTGGCTAATTTTTTAAGTTTTTGTAGAGACAGGGTCTCACTATGTTGCCAAAGCTGGTCTTGAACTCTTGGCCTCAAGTGATCCTCCTGCCTTGGCCTCCCGAAGTGGGATTACAGGAGTAAGCCACTGTGTTCAGCCAGAGGCAGGATTTAAATCCACATGGTATTATTCCAGAGAAAGTGGTTTTAACTTTCTTGAGGATCCTCCAACATGTTTGGAAAACCAAAAGCATGAAAAGATGAAAAAACAGAACCGACCCCAAAGGAAACAGAGATCATTTAGGGTATGGAACAATAAGCAACAGTGAAGTCTAACTAGTACCTTCAGAGAGATTTGGGAAAACACTGCATTCAGAAAGCAAGAAAAGGCATGAAGCAACCAAAAAATGAGGAAGAGTTCCTGCACATTAAAAGTGACTGCTGAATCCCAGCACTTTGGGAGGCCAAGGTGGGTGGATCATGAGGTCAGGAGATCGAGACCATCCTGGCTAACACGGTGAAACCCCGTCTCTACTAAAAATACAAAAAAAAAATTAGCCGGGCACGGTGGCGGGTGCCTGTAGTCCCAGCTACTCAGGAGATTGAGGCAGGAGAATGGCGTGGACCTGGGAGGCGGAGCGTGCAGTGAGCCAAGATCGCGCCACTGCACTCTAGCCTGGGCAACAGAGTGAAACTCTGCCTCAAAAAAAAAAAAAAAAAGTGACTGCTGACTAACTGAAACTTTATCTCTAACTACCAGTTACAGGAAAAACGGGAGATAGTAAATGACACCATGATAGTCTGGGTATTTGTCCCTGCCCAAATCTTATCTTGAACTGTAATCCTCAGTGTTGAAGGTGAGGCCTGGTGGGAGGTGTTTGGGTCATAGGGGCAGCTCCCTCACCGCCTGGTGCTGCGCTCACTGTAGTGACTTCTCGCCATAGTGAGTCCTCGTGAGATCTGGCTGTTGTAAAGTGTGGCACCTCCCCACCAACTCTCTCTCTTGCTCCCTCTCTCACCATGTGAAGTGCCTGCTCCCGCTTCAGTAAAAGCTCACTGAGGCCTCCCCAGAAGCCAAGCAAATGTCAGGACCATGCTTCCTATACCACCTGCAGAACTGAGTCAATTAAACCTCTTTTCTTTACAAATTACCCAGTCTCAGATATTTCTTTGTAGCAATGCTAGAGTGGTCTAATACATACCATGAAGAGGTAATGGATAGATCCAGAATATGGGGAAAATTCTAGAGGTCAAAAGACCAGGTTTCTTAAAAAAAAACTAGTGGCATAAAAATAGAGGAGAATAAAAGGGACTTAAGACATATTAAGAAATGCTATATGTAGATCTTGTTTGGCTCCTGATTTGAAGAAACCAATTGTAAAAAGCACTAATGAAATAGGAAAATTTGAATATAAACAGGGCATTAGCAGATTTTAAGGAATTCTTATTCCTTTTCTAAGGTGTGATAACAGTATTGAGGGGTTTTGTTTGTTTGTTTTTGTTTTTTTTGAGACAGGGTCCCACTTCTGTCACCCAGGATGGAGTGTAGTGGCATGATCTTGGCTCACTGCAGCTTCAATCTCCTGGACTGAGGTGACCCTCCCACCTCAGCCTCCTGGGTAGCTGGGACTAGATGGGCGCACCACCATGCCTAGCTAATGTTTTGTAGAGACAAGGTTTCACTATGTTGCCCAGGCTGGTTTTGAACTCATGGGTTCAAGCAGTCCACCTGCCTCAGCCTCCCAAAGTGCTAGGATTACAAGCATCATCCACCGTGCCCCGCCAAGTCCTAATTTTTTGAAGACACATACTAAAGTATTTAAGGATAAAATAATATCTGAAATTTATTTAAAAGCAGTCCAGAAAATGCTCTCAAAATTCTTCAGGTAAACAATTTGAATACCCAGTCAACTATCAATGAATTGACAGAGCAAAATATAGAAATTTTTAAACATGCAAAGACTCTAAAAGTTTACCACATTTTCCACGTGAAAAGTTCTTGAAAAACAAAAATAGATGAGTCTGATACAGGAGAATAGAAGAAAAGTAAAAAATGAAAAGGACTGGATCTTAACCCCAAAATGTTCTTCCAGCAATAAGGGTTTTGAAACATAAAAGTGCATATGGTTTCAACTGCACTAGTTATTCTATAGTGAATAATATTTCCATAATCAAAATACTATAAATCCTTTCTAGTAGTGTTACACTTTTAGAATCAACCTAGAGGCAAAGCATAAAGGCCTTAATTATGTTAGAAAACAAAATTTTTTAAAGCTATAATCTTAACACTATCAACAAAAAAATACAGCTGGAGCTCTCTCATCCAATGTGACATCAGGATCGCTGGTGAACAGCAGAGAATCACAAAAACAGCTGCAGACAAAGCTTAAACACTTAATTTTAACTTACATACTATAAATGCATATTCACTGGCCAGTCTCTAGGTGTACAGCCAATGGCTTTTCTCTCTTTCTTTCTTTGAGACAGGGTTTCACCTTGTCACTCGGGCATGATCACGGCTTACTGCAACCTCAACCACCCAGGGTCTAGTAATCCTCTCGTCTCAGCCTCTCAAATAGCTGGGACTACAGGTGTGTGCCACCCAGCCTGGCTAATTTTTTTATTTTTTGCAGAGACAAGGTCTCACTGTGTTGCCCAGGCTGGTCTTAAACTCGAGTTCAAGCCATTCTCCTGCCTGAGCCTCCCAAAGTGCTGAGCCACCATGCCCAGCGTGAGTTTATACCTGCTCATTGGAGTTTCCCAGGGATTTTTCTTTTTTTTTTTTTTGTATGAACCACATCGATAATCATGATCTATAATTTCTAGTAGCAGCTTCTTTAAAGTGAGCAAGAACTTAGACACACTCCTGAAGCATCAGAGCACAGAGCCTTTCTGGATTTTTACTGTATTTCCTTACTACTGTCTCACCCAAAAGTGTTAATCTTTTTTTTTTTTTTTTTTTTGGTGATTTGTCTCTTATCTTTTTAAAGCAATCAGCTTATTTTCACAGAAACAACTCTTTCAGCGCTCATGTTTTATTAATTAATGTAATAGCTAAGTAAACTATGTTATTACCAATAACACATACAACAGGTATCATTTGCTAGGAAGCATCGGGTCCATCGATGAGAACCCAACAGCAGGTCTGAGAGGTGCCAGTTGCCCAGAGCCTCTCAAAACTCAGGTTCCGATCCAGCAAGTCTGAGGTGGGACCTGAGATTCCCCCCATGTTGTGGTCCACAGGCCACACTTTAGTAGCAAGATGGTGGCTGACACTGTACATTTTACAAAGGAAACGCCAGTGCCAGTTAGTTAATTCAGGGGATCAAGTGGAAGTCAACTGGGAAGGTGTCCACAATGATACTTCAACAAAAAAAGTAAGGAAAAGGAAAGGTGGAAGATGAGTATGTTAACTTCCTCATTTTTCATAGCAAGGAGTACACAGGTACTGTCTCAAGCAATCATTTCAAGAAGTAGATATCTCAATATTTTGTTTAAAATCAAGTGGCCAATGATCTACAGATTCAATGAAATCCCTACCAAAATCCCCAGTTTTTTTTTTTTTTTTTTTTTTTTGCAGAAACAGACAAGCTGATTGTAAAATTTATATGGAAATTCAAGAGACTTCCAATAACCAAAACAGTATTGAAAAAGAACAAAAGTTGGAGAACTTGTATTTCCTGATTTCAAATACTATGAAGCTATAGTAATTAGTGTGGTACTGGCGTAAGGGCAGATATATATTATAGTTCAATGGTATAGAAATGAGAGTCCAGAAATAAGCACTCACATTTATGGTCAATTAATTTCCAAAAAGGGTTAAGATGATTAAACAGAGGAAAACAGCCTTAACAAATAGTGCCGGCACAACTCAATATCCACGTGCAAAAGAATGAAGTTGGACCCTTACCTCACACCTTATATAAAAAATCAAAATGGACCAAAGACCTAAATGTAAGAGCTAAAACCATAAAATCTTTAGAAGAAAATATAGAGGTAAATCTTCATGACCTTGGATGAGGCAATGATTTCTTAGATATGACACCAAAAGCACAAACAACAAAATAAAACATAGACTAACTGGACATCATCAAAATGTAAAACTTTTGTGCTTCAAAGGATACCATCAACAAAGTGAGAAGACAATCCACAGAATGAGAGAAAATTTTTGCAAATCATGTAGCTGATAAGACACTTCTATCTAAAATGAATAAAGTACTCCTACAACTCAATAATAAAAACATAAACACAGCCGGGTGCAGTGGCTCATGCCTGTAATCCCAACACTTTGGAAAGGCCAAGGTGGGTGGATCACCTGAGGTCAGGAGTTCAAGACCAGCCTGGCCAACATGGTAAGACCCGTCTCTCCTAAAAATACAAAAATCAGCCAGTGTAGTGGTGGGCACCTGTAATCCAGCTACTCAGGAGGCTGGGGCAGGAGAATCACTTGAACCTGGGAGGCAGAGGTTGCAGTGAGCCGAGACTGCACCATTGCACTCCTGCTTGGGCGACAGAGCGAGACTCCATCTCAAAAAAAAAAAAAGATAAACCCATTTTAAAATGGGCAAAAGACCTGAATAGGCAAACCTCCAAAGAAAATATGTGCATGAAAAGATGCTTAACATCATTTGTCATCAAATGGTTAGGAAATTGCAAATCAAAACCACAGTGAGATACCTCTTCAAACTTACTAGGATGGCTATAATCAAAAAGATAAACAACAACAAGTATTAGAGACGATGTGGAGAAACTAGAACCCTCATATATGCTGGTGGGAATGTAAAATGGTGCAGCCACTTTGGAAAACTGTCTGGCATTTCTTCAAAAGGTTAAACATAGAGTTACCATATGACCCAGGAATTCCACTGCTAGTGTGTATCCAAGAGAAATGAAAACGTGTCCACACAAAAAGTTGGACACAAATGTTCACGGCAGCATTGTTTATAATAGCCAAAAAATAGAAACACCCAAATGTCCATCAACTGATTTAATGAGTAAAGATAATGAGATATGTCCATACAATAGATTATTATTTGGCAATAAAAAGGAATAAAGTTCTGGCTGGGCATGGTGGCTCACACCTGTAATCCCAGCACTTTGAGAGGCTGAGGTGGGAAGACTGCTTAAGCCAGAAGTTCAAGACCAGCCCAGGCAACAAAGCAAGACCTTATGTCTACAGATTTTTTAAAAATTAGCCAGGTGTGGCTGGGTGCGGTGGCTCACGCCTGTAATCCCAGCACATTGGGAGGCAGAGGCGGGCGGATCACGAGGTCAGGAGATGGAGACCATCCTGGTTAACACGGTGAAACCCCGTCTCTACTAAAAATACAAAAAATTAGCTGGGCGTGGTGGCGGGCGCCTGTAGTCCCAGCTACTCGGGAGGCTGAGGCAGGAGAATGGCATGAACCTGAGAGGTGGAGCTTGCAGTGAGCCGAGATCACGCCACTGCACTCCAGCCTGGGGGACAGAGTGAGACTCCATCTCAAAGAAAAAAAAAATCAGCCGGGTGTGGTGGTACATGCCAGTAGTCCCAGCTACCTGGGAGGCCAAGGCAGGAGGACTGCCTGAATCCAGGAAGTTGACGCTGTAGTGAGCGATGATGGCACCACTGCACTTCAACCTAGACAAGAGACCCCATGTCAAAAAAAAAAAAAGGGGGAATGAAGTTGTTAGACATGCTACAACATGGATGAATCTAGAAAACATGATCCTAAGTGAAAGAAGCCAGATACAAAAGGCCACATATTGCATGATTCAACTTATATGAAATTTCCAGAAGGTAGATCCCTAGAGATAAAAAGTAGATTAGTGGTTGCCTAAGGTTGGGGAGTTAGGGAAAAGGTAGAGAGATGGGGACTGACTGCTAATGAGTACCAGGTTTCTTTACAGGATGATGAAAATGTTCTAAAATTGATTGTGGCAATGGTTGCACAACCTCGAATATACTAAAAGCCATTGAACTGTATACTTTAAATGGTTGAACTGTAAGGATAAATAAATAAATAAAACTGTTTTAAGAAAAACCAAATGGGACCCACCAAGAGAACCAAAAATCAGAAACCATAAAACTATTGCCTTACTATCCAGTAATGAAAAAGCAGTCAAAAAAGAACGATAGACACTAATGTTTACTGAGTGCATAACACATGCCAGGCATTGTGCAAAGTGTTTCAGCATTGAGTTTAAGTCTCCTGGAGCACAGACCGACAGTATCCATTCTCTTCCCTTCCCTTACCAAGCGAACCCCTGAATTCTAGCTGAATATCTTGGCTATACAGTCTCCCCTCAAGCTGAACTGTAGCTGTGGGAATCAGTTCTGGTCCACAGGAATTAACGGAAGAAGTGTGTACAATTTTTGAGCTATGCTCTTTAGAGGAGTGTGGAGGGTGTCTTTCTTCCCTTCCTCCTGTGATGTGATGGCTGGATGGAGCTGGAATGGCCATTTTGCACCATGAGGAATCTGGGAATGAATGGCAGAATAGTGAGAGAAGCAATATGAGCCTCTGAGGACTGTCGGGAGCAGAACCTCCCTATCTGGACTCCCTGCCATCGAATTTGTTTACGTCACTGTTCCGTTTTCTTCTGTTGTATAAGGCCTAACATCCTAATACAGTACACCTCCTAACAACCCTATGAGATAGCTACTGTTACGGTCTGATTTTTAAAATGAGGACACACTGAGAGGTGAAGTGACCTGCTCTGTATTTCACAGTTGATTAATGACATAACTAGGGTTAGAAGCCAGGCCTCCTGAAGCCAGAATGTGCCATTAGGAAGAACTGTTCTACAGGCAAGAATATCCTGTCCTGCTGTCCCTTGGGTTCAGGCCAGCCATGCACTCCTCACCTGATGTCCTGCGTTGGGGAGACCTCAGGCTTCAGCTGCACACTCAGGGGCACCCGTTGCTCTGCCAGCCAGATGGCACACTTCATTGCCACCTGTTCATCCCCGCCCGCCACTGCTCGGGTGAGGCTCAGGGCCATTTCCTCTGCTGAAAGCCAGCACAGCAGGAGCCAGTTAGCACAGGGTTTATTTTCAGGAGCTGGGCGTAATGGGGTAGGAAAGGAGGCGATCCTTTGTGTGTGCTGCTTTCTCTGTCTTCCTGGTGAACTCCTACATATCCTTCAGCACCCAGACTAAAAGTCCCTTTCTCCGGGAGGGGTTCTCTAATATTCCCCACTCCTCCTCACACTAGGCTCATTTGGTTGTTTGTCCTTCCCATTCCCAGGGTCCCTCGTATTTCTATTCATTTATCCAACAAGCAGTTATTGAGCTCCTACTGTGTGCCACCCACTGTCCCAGGAACTGGAATCCCACAGGGATTTATAAACAGGGCCCCTCTCCTTATGGATCTCCCTGCCCAGTGGGGAGACAATGAACAAGTTTAACAAGAAAAAAAAAAAAAAGTCAGATTGCGATCCTTGCTGGCAGGGAAATAAACAGGTTAAGGAGACCAGGGGAGGCCTCTGGGAGGGGGTGACACTGAAGCTAAGACCTGAAGGAGAAGCTGCACGTGCCAAGCTCCAGTGGGGAAGAGTGGTCCAGGTGGAAGGAAGAGTAAGGGCCTTGGCCAAAAAATGGTTGGATGAGAACCGAAGGAAGCCAGTGGGGCTCCAGTAGAGTGAGCATGGCGGGGTGACTGAGGACAGATATCCTGTGGGCCACCCAGGGGCTCTGGGTTTTGTTTGGAGGGGGGCATGGGAGGGTTTCCAGCAAGGCAGTGACTGACTTCCGTTCTACAACCCTAGGTGCAGGGGACAAGAGAAGAGGCAAGTACCCCTGCTTCTCGGGTCAACTGACGTCTGTCTCCCACCAGCCCAGGAGGTCTCCAAGTTCAATGCCCTGTGTCCTCTGCGAGTCCCCTAGCCCCATCTCAGCACAGAGCCAGCCCAAGGAGTTCTCAGGGCCCCAAGATGGCTCTGGAAGCCAGCAGGTACCAAAGGAGGAAACTGATGGGGAGGAGGGTAGAGGGAGGGCAGGCTAAAGCCCCCTCTCCAAGGCCCTTCTGGGCAGAGGCAAGGCCAGGTCCTGCGGGGCCCACTTCCCACCGGAAGTTCCCCAGCCACCTCCAGCCTGTGCCCACCTTTCTTGGTCTTCTCGTCCATCTGGCGTGGCTGTGCCCATCCCCCTGGGGGGGACCGTGCCTCCTGGGAAATGCTACCTCCGGGTCGCCTGGGAGAGGCGGGAGACCAGGAGCAACTCAGCCAGGCCGTGTGGCCTCCGGCGCGGCCCAAGCCCTGTGTGTGCCTCGCTGTCCCCGCGGCAGTCGGGAAGCATCACACTGCCCGGTGACCAGGCCGGGATCCTGCGTGGGGCGGTGAGAGGGCAGCGGGCGCCGAGACAGGTCCGCACTGGGCGCAGGAGGAAACGGGACCAGCCGAGGTGGGAAGAAGCGGGGAAAGGACGCCCGGACACCACCCAGCCGGGGCGTTCCAAGTCCCGGAGGACCCCCACTTGCGGGAGCGCCCCTGGCGTCCCGGGTTTCAAGGCAAAGCCCTCTCTCCTCCCGGGAGGCCCCAGTTCTTCGCAAGGGGAGCGGCTTCGGCGGAAGAGAAAGTGAAAGTGGCGGCCCCGGAAGTGGGGCGGGACTGGGAGGGGGGGGCCGGAAAAAAATTGTCGCCTCATCCGGGACCTCCACTGCCCGGCTACCCGGCGGCGGCGGACGCCGAGTGCGGGGTCCCAGCGGTCCCGGCGCTCCTGTTTGGGGCGACCCCACCCCGTCCTCCGGGGCTGATTGCGGATCCCCGGACTCCCGCCCGGGGTCACCCTGCGGGCCGCATCGCAGAGCCGCGGGAAGGAGCTGGGCCGCGAGGCGGGGTGGGCGGGGCCCGGGGCCGGGGGCGGGGGTGGGCGGGGCCCGGGGCCGAGAGGCGGGGTGGGCGGGGGCGGGGGCGGGGGTGGGCGGGGCCCGGGGCCGAGAGGCGGGGTGGGCGGGGGCGGGGGCGGGGGTGGGCGGGGCCCGGGGCCGAGAGGCGGGGTGGGCGGGGGCGGGGGCGGGGGTGGGCGGGGCCCGGGGCCGCGAGGCGGGGTGGGCGGGGCCCGGGGGCGGGGGTGGGCGGGGCCCGGGGCCGCGAGGCGGGGTGGGCGGGGGCAGGAGCAGGAGCCGGCGCCGGAGCCGGGGCTGGAGGGCGGCGGGGTCCACAGCGTCGAGCCGCTGGGGACGGGTTAGGAGCGCGCCCTGCGAGCCCGGCGCCTGCTCACCCAAGCCTCAGGCATACCGCGGGGCAGGCCCGGTCCTTGGCTCCGTTTGCACGTGAATAAACGAAGGCTCTGTTTGTTGATGACCTGTCCAAGGCCACTCGGCCGAGGTTTGAATCCAGGCCTGGCAGGCTCAGGAACCCGCCCTTACCCAGATCCGACGCTGCCTCTCAGCGGTCACCGTCTGTCTTTTCGTTGAGCTATTGGTGAAGTTTGCATTCGTCTGCCTCAGGCGCCGCTTTAATTTTTCTCCCGTTCCTCGTCCCATCGATCAGCAGATCCTGCGGGCTCCACTTGCAGAATCTCATCCCTCACCTCCTCCGGCCCCATCCCGCTCCAGCTCCATCAGTGCTCCATCATCTCAGGGGTCTTGAACCAGCCTCCTCCTGGGCCTCCTTGCTTCTCTTTTTGCCCCCTACCGTCCATTTCCACCTAGCTGCCGGAGAGTCCTGTTAAAATGTAAATCAAACCCATGCCACTCCCCGACCCAAGTACTCCCATCTCACTTAAAGCAAAATCCGAGATCTTCCCCAGGGCTTGCAAATTGCCTCCCGATCTCTGTCTTCGTAGCTGACTGCCCTGCCCCTGCCTCATTCCACTCAAGTCCCATTGACCTGCTGGGTCCTGGAGTAAGTCAGACACACTCCCGCCTTAGGGCCTTTGCACCTGCCATAACCCAAACGTCTGCATGGCTCCCTCCTTCCCTTTATTTTGGTCTTTACCCAAAAATCTTCCCTAGCTACTCCATCTGAAATTTCACAGACACACGTATCCAGCATTTCACATCCGCTTTCCTGGCTTCATTTTTTTCTTCTCAGCATCTATTACTGTCTAACGGAGCATATTTTACTTATTTATGTTATTCTGGGTCTGTTTTCCTCTCCTAGAGGGCAGGGACTTTGGTTTGTTTTGCTCACTGCTGTGTTCCTGGTGTCTAGAACAGTTCCAAACACATAATGGAGGCTCCATATGTTGAATGAAGGAATGAACCTCAGACCTTCATCTGGGATAATTTTTCTTTTGCCGGAAACACATCCCTTTAGACAATGTTTCTTAACTTTGGCTGTACATTTAAATGGCCTGGGGAAGCCTTTTTTTTTTTTTTTTTTTTTTTTGAGATGGAGTTTCACTCTTGTTGCCCAGGCTGGAGTGCAGTGGCGTGATCATGGCTCACTACAGCCTCCAACTCCCGGGCTCAGCTTCCCGAGTAGCTGCAAACCACGGGCACGTGCCACCACACCTGGCTAATTTTTGTAGAGACAGGGTTTGGTCATGTTGCCCAGGCTGGTCTTGAACTCCTGGGCTCAAATGATCGGCCCACCTCGGCCTCCCAAAATGCTGGGAAATGGTTGCTGTTGAGATATCATCACCTGTCAATCTAACTGCTGTTCTTTTTATAAACAGCTTTATTGAGATATCATCACCTGTCGATCTAACTGCTGTTCTTTTTATAAACAGCTTTATTGAGATATAATTTATATGCCGTAAAATCCACCCACCTAAAATATACAATTCAATAGTTTTTAGTAACATTTACAGAATTGTACACCCATCATCACAATCAAATTTTAGGACATTTTTGGCTGAGCATGGTGGCTCACACCTACAATCCCAGCACTTTGAGAGGCCGAGGTGGGCGGATCACTTGAGGTCAGGAGTTCGAGACCAGCCTGGCCAACATGGTGAAACCCTGTCTCTACTAAAAATACAAAAATTAGCCAGGTGTGGTGGCGGACAACTGTAATCCTAGCTACTGCAGAGCCTGAGGCATGAGAATGGCTTGAACCTGGGAGGCAGAGGTTGCAGTGAGCTGAGATCGCACCGTTGTACTCCAGCCTGCGTGATAGAGCGAGACTCTGTCTCAGACAAAAAAAAAAAAAGAACATTTTTATCACCCCAAAATAGACCTGTACTCATTAGCAGACATTCCCTGTTTCCCATCCTCCAACTGACAGCACTAATACACTTTATGTCTCTATAGACTTTCCTCTTCTTGATATTTTATACAAATTAGATCTTACTGATGGGCCACAGTGGCTCATGCCAGTAATCCCAGCACTTGGGGAGGCCAAGCCAGGTGGATCGCTTGAGCCCAGGAATTCAAGACCAGCCTGGGCAACATGGTGAAACCCCATCTCTACAAAAAATACAAAAATTAGCCGAGTGTGATGGCGTGCACCTGTAGAGCAGTGATCGTCCCATCGCACTCCAGCCTGGGTGACAGAGTGAGACCCTGTCTCAAAAAGAAAATTAGGTTTTGACAATATGTGAACCTTTGTGACTGGCTTCTTTCACTTGGCATAACTTTGGGGTTTTTCTTGACATAACGTATTTGAGGTTTATCCATGTTGTAGTACTGGTTTTTTGTTTGTTTTTTGTTGTTGTTGTTTTGGGGTTTTTTTGTTTTGCTTTGTTTTTTGTTTTTAGAATCTCTGATTCTTTTCCTCTGAGTGCTTTTAAGAATTTTTTAAAAAAATCTTTGGCTTTTTGCATTTTTACTATGATGTGTCTATGTGTAAAACTTATGGAGTTTCTTGAATCTGTGATTGGTGTCTGATTTCTGTCTCACTAATTCCCTCTTTAGCCATATCTAATTTGCTGTTTAGCCCATCTTTTAAATTTAATTTGTGTGTGTGTGTGTGTGTGTGACAGAGTTTCACTCTTGTTGCCCAGGCTGGAGTGCAAATGGCACGATCTTAGCTCACTGAAACCTCTGCCTCCCGGGTTCGGGTGATTCTCCTGCCTCAGCCTCCTGAGTAGCTGGGATTACAGGCATCTGCCACCACTCCTGGCTAATTTTTTGTATTTTTAGTAGAGACAGGGTTTCACCATATTGGCCAGGCTGGTCTCGAACTCCTGACCTCAAGTGATCCACCCACCTCGGCTTCCCAAAGTGCTGGGATTACAGGTGTGAGCCACTGTGCCTGGCCTAAAAATTTTGATTATTGTATTATTTTATTTTAGAAGTTCTGTTAGGTTATTTTAAAATTTGTTGTCATGTGATATAGTTTTCTATACTTTGGCAATGTTTCTAGGTTATTTATTTATTTAAACACAGTGAACTTTTTTTTTTTTTTTTTAGACAGAGTTTCACTCTTGTTGCCCAGGCTGGAGTGCGATGGTGCGATCTCAGCTCACTGCAACCTCTCCCTCCCGGGTACAAGCGATTCTCCTACCTCAGCCTCCTGAAGTACCTGGGATTACAGGAGCCCGCCACCAGGCCCAGCTAATTTTTTTGTATTTTTATTTGAGACGGGGTTTCCCTATGTTGGTCAGGCTGGTCTTGAACTCCTGACCTCAGGTGATCCATGCGCCTTGGCCTCCCAAAGTGCTGGGATTACAGGCATAAGCCCCCGTGCCCGGCCAACATTTTGTTTTATAATCTGCGTCTGATAATACTGATATACAAACTATGGGCATATTTGTTTCTATCTGTTTTCGCTCCTGTTGTCTTGTTTTCTCCTGATGACCCTGCTGATTTATTATGGTCATGTACCATCAGCCCTGAGTTACCTGCATATATTTATATTGGGTGCAGCTATATTGTTTCAGGTTTTCTGGTCTCAGCCTTGGCCCTTCAGGGGAAGAGCTGGCATTCAACTTGAACACCTTCACCTCAGTGGGTAGACTCTAGTCATTCAAACTTGGGTTCCAATCTCAGTGCTACAGTTCACTATCTGTGTGACCCTGGACAAAGATTCCCCCTATCTGGGCCTCAGTTTCTTTCTCTGTACAATGGTAATTATGATGGCTCCTCCCACATAGGCTGTTGTGAGAATCTGTACAAGTTATTAATTATTGATATGTAGCAAATTTCCCCAAATTAATTGCTTAAAACAGCAATCAACATGTATGCTATCACACAGTTTCTGTGGGTTAGGAACTGGGGAGCAGCTACATAGATGGTTCTGGCTCAGGGTCACTCATGAGGTTGTAGTTAAGATGTCGGCTGGGGCTGCAGTCATCTGAAGGCTTGACTGGGGCTGGAGGATTGACTCAAGAAAGCTCTTTTATGTACCTGGGTGGTGCTGGTTATTTGCAGAATGCCTACGATCCTCACCACATGTAAGTTTCCACGGGGGTAATTGAGTGTCCTCGCAACATGGCAGCTGGCTATCCCCAGAGCAGATGATCCAGAAGAGCAAGGCAGAAGCCATAACATATTTTATGACCTAATCTTAAAAGTCATACTTTCTCATTTCACAATATTGTATTCATTACACTGGTCAGCCCAGCTTAGGATGGGAGGAAACTGTACAAAGGCATGAATACCAGCTGATGAAGGTCACTGGGGACCATTTGGCTGTCACATATAAAGTGAGATGATCCAGGTAAAGCACTCAAAGCCATGTCTGGCATGTGCTATGTGTTCATCCCAATCAGTGTCCTGGCTTTGCTCTAGGCAGGTGGAATCTGTACAGGAACAACTTTTATTCAGTCATTCCACAAACATTTATTGAGCACTCCTGTGTACCAGGCACTGTTCTAGGAACTGGGTGAACAGTTATAAACAAAACATAGTCCCTGGCGTTATAAAGCTAAAAAAAAACATAAAATACACTGCCTGGTGGTGCTCAGTGCTATGAAGAACCATAAAGCCAGGTAAGAGAAGAGAGAACGATGAGGAAATGAGGCCTGGGAGTCTTTCTCCTTGGATCTAGTACAACTGTAGTGGTGGCTTAGATTCTGACCTCTGATAAAGCCCTCCCTCCCCTGTGAGTGCGTCCTGGCGTCACAGGCATGTAAAATGTATACCCATTTTACACCGAGGCTAAAGTCAGACTGGTCCAGAGAAAAGCTGAAATAAGATTTGAGTCCCCAGGGAGTCTATTTCTTCAAATACAGAGGTTCTCCAACTTGGAGGCCCAGCAGCATCACCCAGGGAGCTTGTTAAGATGCAGAAGCCCAGATGTTCTGACTCTCTAGGTTGGGGGAGGGTCCAGGGCTCTGCATTTTAAACAAGCACCCCAGGGATGGATGCAGGAGATCAACCAATCACATTTGAGAAATGTTCTGGTTGTGGGTAGTGGTCATGCCTGTAACCCCAGTGTTTTGGGAGGCCAAGGCAGGAGGATCATTTAAGGCCAGGCATTCAAGACCAGCCTGGGCAAAATAGTGAGGCCCCTGTCTCTACAAAACAATTTTTTAAAAAACTAGCTAGGTGTGGTGGCACTCCCAGCTACTCAGGAAGCTGAGGTTGGGGGACAGCTTGAGCCCAGGTGTTCAAGGCTGCGGCGAGCCATGATCACACCACTGTACTCCAGCCTGGGTGACAGAGTGAGACCCTGTCTTTTTTTTTTTTTTTTTTGAGATGGAGTTTCACTCTTGTCACCCAGGCTGGAGTGCAATGGTGCGACCTTGGCTCATTGCAACCTCCGCCTCCCGACCCTGTCTTTTAAAAAAGAAACCCTGTTCTGAGGGCTTAGTGGCCAGGCAGGGCTCTAGGTCCAGCCCCAAGAGATGGACAGGGCTTAGCCATGCAGAGAGAAGGGGAACAGCTGGAGATCCAGAGGCACCAAGCAATTTACTCAGGGGCATACAACCTGTAGGGACAGTTTTAGGTGCACCTCATCTTATTTGATCAAATATATCTCATGTTGTACAGTAGTTCCCCACCCCCACCCCCATGATCTGTGGTTTTGCCTTCTGCAATGTCAGTTACCGGCAGCCAACCACATGATGAAATCTCACGCTATCCTGCACTATTCCACGTAGGATGTGAATCATCCCTTTTCCCCTGTATCCATATTGTAGATATTACCCACGGTTAATCATTAACACCATCCGCTCCTGACATCCAACCATGGACATTGTCACGGCTTCATGATCCTGGATCACCCAAAGGAGATGATTCTCCTTCTGACGTATCGTCAGGTCAGTAGTAGTCTAACGCTAGATCACAATGCCCATGTCATTCATTTACCTTCATCTCATCATGTAGGCATTTTATTATCTCCCATCATCACAAGAAGGGTGAGTACAGTACAATAGGACATTTTGAGGGAGAGACCACATTCACATAACTTTTATTACAGCATACTGTTATAACTGTTCTATTTATTGTTAACTCTTTCTTTTTTTTTTTTTTTTTTGAGGTGGAGTCTCGCTCTGTCACCAGGCTGGAGTGCAGTGGCGTGATCTCAGCTCACTGCAACCTCCGCCTCCCGGGTTCAAATGATTCTCCTGCCTCAGCCTCCCAAGTAGCTGGGATTACAGGCATGTGCCACCACACCCAGATAATTTTTGTATTTTTAGTAGAGATGGAGTTTCACCATGTTGGTCATGATGGTCTCGATCTCTTGACCTCATGATCCGCCCACCTCGGCCTCCCAAAGTGCTGGGATTACAGGCGTGAGCCACTGTGCCCAGCTGTTGTTAACTCTTAATTTGTAAGAGTTTAATTTACAAATTAAACCTTATCGTAGGTATGTATGTATAGTAAAAAACATGGTATATACAGAATTCTGTACTATCTGTGGTTTCAGGCATCCACTGGGGTCTTGGAATGTATCCCCTCTGGATAAATGGGACCACTGTACATTGAAAAACAAGACCACACATTATTTTCAGCTCTTCCCATCAAGAGAAAGAATCAATTTGCCTGCATCCTGAATTTGATGTGGAATTTGACATGCTATTTGATATGCTTTGACACTAGTGCAGCTTGAACACTGGAATTTGTCCTCTCTTGTTGCTTTCTGAAACCCTGAGACCACCATAGGAAGGAGTAGGCTATGCCTATTGGAGGATGAGGCCATGTGGAGCAGAGTAGAGCCTTCCTGGCAAGGTAGACATTCGAGCTGCTTGCTGCCTGCAGCTGCAGGAGTGACCCAGCTGAATTCAGCCCAAATTGCCAGCCCAGAGGATCATAAACTACTGTTTGGGGTTTGTAATGCAGCAGACTGACATGGCCTTGTTACTGGTGGAGAATATTTTTCCTCCCTTCACTAATGGCAAATTTTCCTTAGTCATGGTAATTAACACTATCTACCAGACAAACTCCAAATCTGAAAGACTTAACACAAGAAGCTTTATTTCTTGCTCAGTGAAATCTAAGGTGGATCTGGTGGTTCTCCTCCAGCTTGTAGATAAGGGAACTCGTGGGCGCAAGATGGCTGTGGCAGGGGAAGAGAGGGATGAGGCTCACTAGCTCTCCATTGCTTCAGCCTGCCACTCCTACACACACCCCACTGGTCAGAACTAGTCATGTGACTGTAAGGGAGGCTAGAAAATGTAGGGGAGCTCCTGAAATATTGAGATGCCTGTCTTTGCCACAACGAACTTCCACGAATATAATTAGCTATGCCATCTGTACGGTTATCTGTTTAACATCTCTCTCCTCTATTAGACTGTGAACCCTTGAGGGTGGGAGCACATCTGTCTTGCATGGCACCTGGCCTATAGTAGGCATTCAGCGATGGTTGTTGAATTGCTAAGTGAGTGAATAATCTGGCAGGTCACAATAGGATCTTTTGTGTTCAGCCCCCAGTGGCAGACATTCCTCAAGTAAATTTCTAACAGTCCTTCCCTTTCAGTAATATACATGTACTAATTTGATATTGTAAAACTCTTATACAATGATGTTTAAATGAAGACAAGTAGAACATGAAAGTCCTCACTAATTAGGGTCAGGGGTGTGGTGACATCCATTATTTGATAAGAGTGAATATTACATTTTATTATTATTTTGAGACAGAGTCTTGCTCTGTCGCTCAGGCTGGAGTGCAGTGGTGCAATCTTGACTCACTGCAATCTCTGCCTCCTGGGTTCAAGTGATTCTCCTCCCTCAGCTTCCCAAGTAGCTGGGATTACAGGCAAGCCCCACCACGCCTGGCTATTTTTTGTATTTTTAGTAGAGATGGGGTTTCACCATGTTGGCCAGGCTGGTCTTGAACTCCTGACCTCAAGTGATCTGCCTGCCTCGGCCTCCCAAAGTGCTGGGATTACAGGCGTGAGCCCCTGCTCCGGGCCGATATTACATTTTTAATGGGCGGTTTTCATGTGGCTGCATCTGTGCAGCCTTGTCAAAAGTTCCTGCTCCAAGGCAAAAACCAGAGGAGTCTTTTTCTCTGTTGTGAGGTCTTGGATGAGTCTTCTGCTCTCTCTAAAGCTCATTTGTCTTATCTGTAAAGTGACAGGAACATCTGCCTCACTGGATTGTCATGAGGAGTAAATGAGTCTCTTTGTGTAATGGAGTAAAGTGTTGGCACGGTACCTGCCCTTGGCAGCCCTCCTGTTCCCCTTGCTCCACTGGTAGGTATCAGGCCAACACTCAGCTTGGAGGGAGCTGGGACAGGGTCTGTTGGAAGCTGGGAGGGGCAACATAGAGGTCAGGGGCTGCCCCATGAGACCCTAGACACAACTAGGCCCTGTTCCGGGCAATGCTGGGTGCACAGAGATGAGACTGACTTGTCCCTGTCTGCATCAGTTAGCTTTTGCTGTAAAACAAAATAGCCTCAAACTTAGTGACTTAAAACCACAATGATTGGCCGGGCGCGGTGGCTCACGCTTGTAATAACAGCACTTTGGGTGGCCGAGGTGGGCCTATCACCTGAGGTCAGGAGTTGGAGACCAGCCTGGCCAACATGGCGAAACCCCCGTCTCTACTAAAAATATAAAAATTAGCCGGTTGTAGTGGCGCGTGCCTGTAATCCCAGCTACTCGGGAGGCTGAGGCAGAAGAATCGTTTGAAAACCCGGGAGGCAGAGGTTGCAGTGAGCCAAGATCGCACCACTGCACTCCAGCCTGGGTGACAGAGTGAGACTCTGTCTCAAAAAACAAAACAACAAAAACAAAACAAACACAATGATTTTATTTAGCTCAATGAGCTCATGACCTTGCGGGTCACTGGGCAATTCTAGTGTGGGCCAGCCTGGGTCAGATGATCTAGGGTGGCCGCTCTCGAGTATCTGCAGTTAGCAGGCTGTTGGCTGGGCCTCCGCACTTCCGCACATTCTTTTCCCTACGATCCCCTCCCTCTTTGAACCTGGTTTTGCTCAGGAGTCACTCCCCCTCCATATGACGCATGAGCTCCACTTAGCTCGAGGCGTGCCATGGTTAGTGTAAGCACGTGCCCCATGAATGTAAGCTGGTGATTGGTCAGAAACGGCAAGTGATGCAGTTCTGACCAATGAGATGTGTGGGAAAGTCAGTCAGGAGCGCTTCTGGGAAAGCTTCCTCCATCCCAAGAAAGAAATGTGAGAGCACCATTTTTTTTTTTTTTTTTTTTGAGACGGAGTCTCGCTCTATTGCCCAGGCTAGAGTGCAGTGGCGCGATCTTGGCTCACTGCAACCTCCACCTCCCGGGTTCAAGCAATTCTCCTGCCTCAGCCTCCCGAGTAGCTGGGACTACAGGCACGCACCACCACGCCCCGTCTCTACTAAAAATTTTTGTATTTTTAGTAGAGACGGGGTTTCACCATGTTGGTCAGGTTGGTCTTGATCTCCTGACCTTGTGATCTGCCCACCTTGGCCTCCCAAAGTGCTGGGATTACAGGCGTGAGCCACCGTGCCCAGCCGGGAGTAACTTTTATTGTGGGCGTATTATGCCAGGCGCTGCTTGTTCTAATTGCTTTACACAAAATAAGTCATTTAGTTCTCATAAGTTAGGTACTGTCATTGTCCCCCATTTTACAGATGAAGAATCTGAGGCATAGAGTGGTTAAGAAACTTGCCAAGGGTCAAACAGCTATTGAGTGCTGGAGCCAGGATTTAATTCCAGGCAGCCTGACTCCAGAGTTCTGAGTTCTCAGGTACTACAATGACCCCTGGCTTCTTCCTCTGGTCATGGACCTCTTTAATGTGACACCTGCTGTAGCCATTGGGCCAGCAGTCTCGAGACAATACAGCCAAGAGACAGAAGGAGCCTGGAGAGCCGGGGTCCCTGTGCGCAGCTTTGGGAGTTGAATGGACCAGCACTGAAGCCCACCCTATCTGCTGACTTCTTGTTTTGTGTGAAACATATTTCCATCTTGTTGAAGCCATTTTGACTCAGAAAGTACCCTAATAGAGACACTGCTGCTGCCAGAAGAAACAGAAGGAGTGCAGGAAGACCCACTGGGCTCCAGGTAATCTGTTCTCTCAAACCACTCAGCCCAGGTTAAGACACAACTCTACGGCCTTTCACCATGGGGGCCAGTTTTGAAGGCAGGAAAAACTGGTAAGAGATGGTTGGAAAGGATGGAAGAAATTGCATAGAAAAATAAAATTATTTCATAATTCTCCTTTATTAGGCACAGGTAAAAATACATACTCATGGTATCCAAAACCTAGAGTATGGACCTGGGATTGTGGACCCCAAGTGTCCCCAGAAGAGTCCCACCTGGGACTTTCCAGGTGGCCACAGGACAGACCCTGCCTAATCCTGTCCCTCAACCTTGGTGCCTGAAGCCCCATGGTTGACAGGCCTGGACCCTCATTCCAGAACAGTCTTGAGTTAGACAAGAACTAGCCTCATAGTTTGGATTCTTATCTCTGGCTCAAATCCCAGGCTTAGGCCTGGAAGGAGAATCTCTTAATCAAGAGGACAGAGATGCTGGGAACACAGTTCCCAGAGTGAGCTGGGCTTGGGTCCTGAGTTGCAGGGGAGAGGCCTGGAGCCTTTGGCACAGGGATACCTCCCTTTCTCTGAAAAGGTACAAGATACAAAGGCAGCTGGTTTGTTTGTGAAAGGGATTGTCCTTGGACAGAGGTGCCTGAGCACCAGCATCAGTGGAGGCCGACACTGGTACAAAGTGTACCCAGTGTAGACAGTGACCTATGGTCATGGAAAAGTGTTGTCAGCTCAAGAATGCCAGTTTGTCATCTCTGTGAGCAGGGAATATTGTCTCCTTTGCTCATTGCTGTATTCCCAGCACCTAGAACAGGGCTTGGCACCTGATAAGCACCCAAGCAGGAATTGCATGTGTGTGGAACAAAGCAGATGTGTACACAGCGCACTCCACACAGGCTTCTGCCTTTCTCCCTTCTGGAAGGCACTGAAGGTTTGGCTCAGTTCAGAGGCAGGAGAAGGCTTGGAGCTTCAATCCACTGTTGGCAGCTGAGCATGTAGTAGGGTGGTCCTAGCCATACAGAACCACTTCTCTGTTTCCCTCCTCTTCCCTGGCTTCGTCCAGCCCCAGTCCATCAGGGACCACCTGGGCAGCCTCCCAGAGATGGGATCGGGTTGGGGCTAAGGGGATCGGGTCCTCTCGCAGCCAGGGGTGCAGGAGGATGCCTGTGGCTGTGAGCCGTTCAGCTGGCTCCCGACGAAGGAGGCAGCGAACCAGACAGCGGGCAGGGGCTGAGAGGCCTGCAGGCAAGGCGTAGGCCCCGCGGCGGATCTTGCCAAAGAGCAGGACAGGCTCCGAGTCCTGGAAGGGGTAGTGGCCGGCCAGCATGGTGAAGAGCGCCACGCCCAGGCTCCAGACATCTGCTGCCTTGCCTGAGTATGATGCCCGTGAGCTGAGTATCTCAGGTCCCACGTAGGCTGGGCATGCGTGCTTGTCCCACAGGGAATCATCTGGCCCAGTCAGCACACAGGAGTCCTCCAGGTTCTCCAGCACCAGCTTCTTCCTGGGACATGGGGAGAAACAGAAGGGTCAGGTCCTACCCAGAACCCCCATGCCACCACCCCATACTATCACCCTTGTGGCACCCACTTTCCAAGTGCCTGCTGGCCTTTGACAGACACAAGCCAGTCCTGTGATGTCTGATCCTGTTTTACAGATACCCAAGCCCAGGCTCAGAGAGGTTAAGTCATTTAAGGCCACAGAGCAGTTAAATTTAAACTAAAATTCTGAAAGGAATACATTTTTCAACAGTCCCTTGGGGAGGGGGCTGATGGGGCTGAGAGGGTTAAGCCTCTCTTAAACCAGATACAAACTTAGGGTCCAGGCAGGTAATAAGATGAGAGAAACAGGAAGTGTGCCTGACATCTCAGCACAAGCCCTACCTAAAAAGGGTACCACTAAACAACGCATTCTAGGGTTTATCAAGTGTCTGCTGTGTTCCTGGCCCTTGGCCCAGCTCATTACCTGGCTCATCTCATTCTATCTAGGCTACAGCCTGCAAGGAAGACACCATTTTACAGCTGTAGAGCATTGGCCTGGGATGGGAACCCTGGCTGGCAGACACTCAGAGCCAGGGCTGTGACCCACTCTTGTAGTTCCCAAGATGGCCCCACATTCCCATTGTTTTCCCCAAGAGAAGCCAGGAATTGTATTTTAATGAAAAGGTCCCCATTTAAAAAATATTGGCAACCAGTTTATATAAAAAACACAAACAGGTAAGCAGGGCAAAAAAAAAAGCGTGTAAGGCTGGGCGCAGTGGCTCATGCCGGTAATCCTAGCACTTTGGGAGGCCGAGGTAGGGGGATCACTTGAGTTCAGGAGTTCGAGACCAGCCTGGGCAACACGGTAAAAACCTCTCTCTACAAAAAATACGAAAATTAGCAGGCATGGTGATTCACACCTGTAGTCCCAGCTACTTGGGAGGCTGAGGCAGAAGGATATGACTTGAGCCCAGGAGGTGGAGGTTGCAGTGAGCTGAGATCGCGCCACTGCACTCCGGCCTGGGTGACAGAGTGAGACCCTGTCTCAAAAAAAAAAAAAAAAAAAAAAGTGTGTCCTGCCATTTGCAATTTCTACTTTAAACAACTTCCACTGAGCACTCTAAGATGACTTTAATAGTAATCATTCTATTACCACTGCTATTAGTTTCTTCTTTATGGCATTACTTCCTGGGTATCCAGTGGCATTTCACAAATACTGACCAATCCTATGAATCACAGTATTGGGGGACAAGGGGTGTCAGCATTATTAGCCCATTTTACAGATGAAGAAACAAAGGCTCAGGCAGGTGAAGTCATTTGCTCAGGGCCAAAAAGCAGGTAAGAAGCAGAACCCAGGATTTAAACGCAGGTCTATCTAACTCACAGTCCCTCTTCTACCAATGACTCTCATGTGATTTTTCTTTTTTTTTTTCTTTTTTTCTTTAGAGATAGGGTCTCACTCTGCCACCCAGGCTGGAGTGCAGTGGTGCAATCCTAGCTCACTGCAGCCTCAAACTTCTGGACTCAAGCAATCCTCCTGCCTCAGCCTCCCAAGTAGCTGGGATCACAGGTGTGCATCACCACACCTGGCTAATTTTTATAAATTTTTTGTACAGATGGGGTTTTCTGTGTTGCCGAGGCTGGCCTCGAACTCCTGGGCTCAAGCAATCCTCCTACTTCGGCCTCCCGAAGCACTGGGATAACAGGTGTGAGCTACCAAGTGACTTCTTGAAAAGAGCAGGAAGCACGCTGTCTCCTCCAGGAGGTCCGGGGTAGTTGTATCTACCCTAAGCCTAAAATGTGTTTGAAGTTACGTACTAGCTTAAAAATCATTATAAATGTTACTTCTTTAAAAAAGGCATGCTTGTTCTAATATAAAATGTAGAAGGAAATATTAACAGAAAATCAGCCTTAGGGGCTGGGCGCAGCGGCCCATGCCTATAATCCCAGCACTTTGGGAGGCCAAGGCAGGCGGATTTTGAGACCAGCCTGGCCAACATGGCAAAACCCCATCTCTACTAAAAATACAAAAATTAGCCAAGTGTGGTGGTGTGTGCCTGTAATCCCAGCTGCTCAAGAGGCTGAGGCACGAGAATCACTTGAACCCGGGAGGTGGAGGTTGCAGTGAGCCGAGATAGCGCCACTGCACTCCAGCCTGGGCAACAGAGCGAGACTCTGTCTCAAAAAAAAAGAAAGAAAAAAAAGAAAAAGAAAATTAGACTTAGGCAAGCACCACAATAATAACTGCTATAGGCAAGATGGATGGCTGCTAAAATTAGTGGGTGAAAGTTGAGGAAAAACAGGATACTTATATGCTTAGCTTACCTCCCCCAAGGTATTTGTCAATTACAAAGGGTAAATTAGGAACTTACAGTAGAGAAACCTGGTAGGTCCTACCCTAACCAAGTGATCAAGGTTACGACACAGGAATGACTATCAACTCAAGTATCTCTTGATATGATGTGGAGAGGGGCCTATCGATTCTGTGTTGTTCTTGCCAAAAATATCTAACTGCAATCTAACTGTGAGAAAACATCAATCAAATCCAAATTGAGGGACATACAAAGTAACTGATCAGTACTCTTCAAAAGTCTCAAGGTTATGGCCAGGAGCAGTGGCTCACGCCTATAATCCCAGGATTTTGGGAGGCTGAGACAGGCAGATTGCTTGAGCTCAGGAGTCTGAGACCAGCCTGGGCAACATAGCAAGACCCCATCTCAATTAACCAGGTGGGGTGGCACACACCTGTAGAACCAACTACTCAGGAGGCTGAGGTGGGAGGATCACTTGAGCCCGGGAGGTCGAGGCTGCAGTGAGCTGCGATCACACCACTGCACTCCAGCCTGGGTGACAGAGTGAGACCCTGCCTCAAAAAAAAACAAGTGTCAAGGTCATGGGTCTTCAAAGACAGGGAAAGACTGAGGAACTGTCTCAGATTGGAAGAGACCAAGGAAACCACTGATGACTAAACTGGGATCCTCACTGGATCCTGCACAGCAAGGGGTGTTAGTGGGAAACTCGGGAAGTTGGAATCAATCTGTGGCTTAGTTAATAGCACTCTACCAAGGTTGATTTCTTAGTTTGGGTAATTGTACCATAGCTATGTCAGGTGTTAACACTGGAGGACACTGGTTAAAGGATATATAGAAACTCTTTGAACTATTTTTGTAGGTTTTCTAAAAGTCTAAAATTATTTCAAGATAAAAAGTTTTTAAAAATGCAATGGGGTCACACTCCTTTCTCCACAGAAAACTCCTGTGTAACTGGCAGCTTAGTGCACTCCCTGACACATCTTGACTTCCCCCAGGAATCTGGAGAGGGAACAGGAGGCGAGTCTCTCTGCCCTTCTCCCCAGAATTATCTTTTAAAAATTTTTCTTAGCGTCTAGGCTGGGTGCAGTACCTCACACCTGTAATCCCAGCACTTTGGGAGGCCAAGGCAGGCGGATCACCTAAGGTCAAGAGTTCAAGACCAGCCTGGCCAACATGGCAAAACCCCGTTTCTACTAAACATAGAAAAAATGAGCCAGGCATGGTGGCGCATGCCTGTAGTCCCAGCTATTCGGGAGGCTGAGGCAGGAGTATCACTTGAACCCAGGCAGCAGAGGTTGCAGTGAGCCAAGATCGCGCCACTGCATTCCAGCCTGGGTGACAGAGTGAGACTCTGTCTCAATTAAAAAAAAAAAAAATTCTTAGCATCCCAACCTAGAGAAGGAAGATTCTTTTAACCAAAAAGTGCTAATTCTCAGTTTCACAGAAAAAGTTCCTGTGTGGGGAACCTCAGACCCTGTTTTGTCTGTGGTCTTGGAATCCTGAAAACACCCTAACAATCCAGCCCTTTTCCTTACCAACGGAGAAACTGAGGCTCAGAGACACTAGGTCACCCAAAGTCAGTTGGTAAGCCCAGCCAGGCCCCTGCCTCTCAAGCTCAGATTGAATTAAGACCCAGGCTCTGGAGTCAGATCTAGGTTCAAATCCCAGCTCTACCATTGATTTTGCTGTGGGATCTTGGGCAAGTTACTTGAGCTCTCTGGGCCTCAGTTTCCTTGATCATATGGAGATAATAACAGTACCTGCCTCGTGTTTGTAAGGATGGAAGACCACGTTAGATAATGTGGCGATGCTTTCGTCACTGTCGGCTGCTATGACTTTCACATCTCAGTGCTCCATCCCAGAATCCCAAGGGGCTCCCAAGAGGACTGAGTCAACTCTTTTTTTTTTTTTTTTTGCCAAGGCTGGAGTGCAGTGGCATGATCTTGGCTCACTGCAACTTCCGCCTCCCAGGTTCAAGCAGTTCTCCTGCCTCAGCCTTCAGAGTAGCTGGGATTACAGGTGTGCGCCACCACACTAGGCTAATTTTTGTATTTTTAGTAGAGACGGAGTTTCACCATGTTGGCCAGGCTGGTCTGGAACTCCTGACTTCAAGTGATTCACCCACCTCGGCCTCCCAAAGTGCTGGGATTAAAGGCATGAGCCACTTCCCCTGGCCTGAGTCAACTCTTCTCAGGGAACTAGACAGGGGCTGCTGGTTACTTCAGTTTCTCCCACTTCTTGCCTAAGTTACTTTGCCTTCCTGGGCCTCGGTTTCTCTCCATCATGGCCCACCCCCTGGGTGTGTCTGTGGCTGGGGTCTCTGAGACCACACTCACCTCTCACGGTCAGTGAAGACAAAGCGACACAGCTTGAGATCACGCAGGACCAGACCGTGCTGGTGACAGTGCGCCAGGGTGGTGGCCATCTGGCGGAAGAGCACAGCAGCCTCAGGCTCAGGGATGCGGCGGCGGCTTCGCACCAGGCTGTGCATGTCCCCGTGGGTCCGAGTGAAAAAGGCATAGAGGAGCTGGGTACCAGCCAGGACCTCAGTGGGCCGAGCCACATGCTTGTGCGGGGGCAGCCGCGCGTAGGGCTCCAGCACGGCCAGGGCTTCCTGGATGGGGTACACCTGTGGGCAGAGCATGGTGTTAGCACAGCTGGGGACTCCCGGGAGCTGAGGCTGGCATTGCAAACAGTCACAGCTGACCTATTAGACACTACCATGTGCTAGGCATCACACTAAGCGCTTCACTTACCGATTCACTCAGCCCTGACCACAGCCCTATGAGGTAGGATGACTTGCTCCATTTTACAGTTAACGAAGCTGAGAGGCCACACAGCCAGCAAACAGCACGGCTGAGATTTGAACATATGCACTCCACTGTCTGTGCTTTTTTTTTTTTTTTTTTTTTTTTTTTGAGACGGAGTCTCGCTCTGTCACCCAGGCTGGAGCACACTGGCGCAATCTCAGCTCACTGCAAACTCCGCCTCCTGGATTCAAGTGATTCTCCTGCTTCAGCCCCCAGTGTAGCTGGGATTACAGGCATGTGCCACCGCACCTAGCTAATTTTTGTATTTTTAGTAGAGATGGGGTTTCATCATGTTGGCTAAGCTGGTCTCGAACTCCTGACCTCAGGTGATCCTCCCGCCTCAGCCTTCCGAAGGGCTGGGATTACAGGTGTGAGCCACTGCACCTGGCCTTTTGTCTGTGCTCTTAACTGCTACGCTATATGGCCTCAAACATCAGATAACTGAAAAGTAACAGGTCACCCAAACAGAAAAATAACCCACAAAGCAGGAGGAATCCAGAAGGGCGGATGATGCAGAAGGCACCTGATGCTCATCACCATCACAGCTCCCGTCCTCTTTGCCCATCCACGCTTTCATTCATTCAGTATGCTGGCCCTGGGCCTGCATGGGCCAGCCACATGTCCAGCTAGACTGACAGCCATGGGCTCTGCTCTCCGGTGCCCACTGGGAGGCCATGCAAACATGCCCAGAAACCAAATATTGACAAATGCTGATAAGCATTGCAAAGGAACCAAGAAAGATGCTGGAATAAGGGTTTTCCTGTTTCTTTTTTGTTTTTTTGAGACGGAGTTTTGCTCTTGTTGCCCAGGCTGGAGTGCAGTGGTGTGATCTCGGCTCACTGCAACCTCCACCTCCCAGGTTCAAGAGATTCTCCTGCCTCAGCCTCTCGAGTAGCTGGGATTACAGGCCCCTGCCACCATGCCCGGCTAATTTTTTGTATTTTTAATAGAAACAAGGTTTCACCATGTTGGCCAGGATAGTCTCGAACTCCTGACTTCAGGTGATCTGCCTGCCTCGGCCTCCCAAAGTGCTGGGATTACAGGTGTGAGCCACCGCGCCCGGCCACCTGACACATATTTTACTTATTCACTTGTTTAGTGTCTGTATCTCCCACTAGAATGTCAGCTTGATGAGAACAGAACTTTGCTTTTTAACCACAGCATGGTACATGGCAAATACGGGTGCTCAATGAAGTTGTGTTGAATTAATGAATAAGTTGATCATTTACAAAGACAAGATTTTGATCTTTCTACACACTGACCAGAAAAGCTGAGGAAGTGTGGAAATGACCATTCAGCACCCATGGTGCACATTGGCATAGGGGTGAGTATGTTCCAGTGGATTTTCCCAAATGTTTCTTGAGAATCAGGGCCCTGTGAATGCATGGCGCTTCTCTCCTGAGCCTGCTTGGGTTCTTCCTCTCATCATGGACTCACCTCCCCAACGGGAGTGGAAAACAGCCTGTGATGCTGCAGGAAGGGGACCCAGAGTTCTGGGCTCCTTAGGGCACCTGGTAAGAGCACTGGAGATCTGTGCACAAGAGGCCAGGTGAAGCTAGGGGCTGGACCCTGTCTGGATCTGCCCCGCTGCTCACTGCATCTCCATCAACAGAGCAAAGCTCTGCTGCTGCCCCAGGAGGAGGCTTAAGTCCTTCTGCTTCTCTGTGCGTTCCCAAGGGACCCAGGCCCCCGCTACTCTCCCTTGGGTTTCCAGGTCCCCCTTATCTTCCTTATGCTTGCCTGTGCGAAACGCTTATCCTAGTACAGGCACAGGACTCTGGGCTCAGCCTCCTGGGCCCAATCCCAGCTCTGATACCACCTGGCTCTGTCATGTGGCAAGTAACCATGGCTTTCCGAGTCTCAGTGTCCTCTATCTATAAAAGGGGCACAATGATAGAAACCACCTCATTGGTTGTGTCAAGATTAAAAGAGATCGCGCACACTAAGCAATCATCATAGGACCTGGTGCACAGTGAATACCTATTGTTACACTTTTTATTCTCATCTCTGTCTTCTTGGACTGTCACTTGTCAGTGTCCTGCATGGGCTGACCCTCAGGGGCCTTGACCCTGTCCATTTCCTGGTTTCTGCCAGGAATCCTCAGACTTTTCTACCCCTTAGTTTACCCCAGGAGCCAGGCCCAGTGCTATGTGACTTCACGCATGGCCCTTCTCCTGTCTTCATCTCAGTCTTCCTATCTGTAAAATGGCCACAGGTTAGGCTCAATCACCTCCGAGGTCCCAGGAGTTTTGATGTCTACCATGCCCTACCCTTCTCTTGTGCAAACATCTTCAGTAGCTCCGCACAGCCCAGTGGAGGCCCCTTGTTAACACCTTCATGACCAGCTGCTGCCAACCTTCATCTCCTGCCCCTTTCTACACATCCTCTCCACTCTGGCCACAGAGAAGTCCTTTTCATTCTCTAAAGTGCTATCCCCTCACTTTTCTAGGCCTTTGAACAGCTGTTCCCCCTGCCTGCAACTCCCATCTCCCACTTCTACCTGGCTAACTTCTGCTCAGCCTTTTCTGTGCCCATGATCCCTAAGCTCTACCCCTGCAGCATTTATCACACTGTAGGGCCTAAGCTGTGAACTCCCCCAGGACTGGGATGACCTCTGGTTTGCCTCTCTAGTATCAGTCCAGCAGGGGCTCACTGGATGCTTCCCCACTAAACAAACACAAGAATGAATGAACATAAGGACCCCTCTGCACCCTGGCAATCCTTTGGAGGCCTCCTTCCCAGGCCTCCTGTGATGCTGGGGGACAGCCGCCCATGGGCACGTACCTTGCAGGTATACTCAGTGCCTGTAGGGCAGTGCAGGGCCCGGTAGGCCCGCCCGCCCTCCTCGGGCTCCAGGAGGACATAGGGCCCAAGACGGGAGGCAGTGGCCACAGCGGTTGCACGATCTGGAGCAGTAGGTGTGCTCAGGGGCAACAGGCAGGGGGGCAGTCTGGGCTGGGGCCCACTTCGAGCTCGTTTCTGGACGGGACGCTCGGTATCTAAGTTGTCATCCAACTCCAACTGCTTCTTCCTGGACAGGGAGCCCGCAGGAGCAGCCAGAGGGGTGGCTCGCATCTGGCAAAAAGGAGAGAAAAGCACTAAAGTGAGACTGCTTGGTGGCCCCTCCTTTCCCCTGCTGGTGGGAGGATACGTGGCACAACATTTATAGGGGGTGATCTGGCAGTGTGTGTTAAAATGACAAAGTCACATATCCTTAACTGGGTGACCCACTTCTGGGAATTTATCTTCCAGTTAAACTTCTCACAAAAAAATTAAATATAGTAAAGGCTGTTCATCAGAGCCTTGTGTCCAATAGCAAAAGCAGGAAATATCCCAAATGTCAGGTAGTAGAAAGCTAGTGAAAACATCATGGTATAGCCATACAGCAGAATACTACACAGCCCTGAAAAAGGACAAGGAAGCTCTCTATATACTGATGTGTACTGATCTCCAAGATGTATTAAGAGAAGAAAGACAAACACAGAATTACGTGTTATAGAATGCTTTTATGGTGGGGTTTTTTTTTTTTCCCAAGATATGTTGCCCACATTGGTCTCAAACTCGTGGCCTCAAGTGAACCTCCCACCTCAGCTTCCTAAGTAGCTGGGACTCTAGGAGTGAACCACCACACCTGGCTATACTTTTATGTTAAAAAAGAATATATATAAATGTGTTATATATATGTATGTATTTGTTTGAATATCTATAATCTCTCTCTCTGAAAGGATGCACAAGATTAGGAGGAGACTCTTACTATCACAGTTCACTTGCAGCCTCGACCTCAGGGTTCAGGTGATTCTCCCACCTCAGCCTCCCAAGTAGCTGGGACTACAGGTGTGCACTATGATGCCTGACTAATTTTTTTATTCTTTGTAGAGATGGGGGTCTCCCTACATTGCCTAGGCTGGTCTCACCTGAGCTCAAGCAATCCTCCTGCCTCAGCCTCCCAAAGTGTTAGGATTACAGATGTGAGTCACCATGTTTGGTCGACTTTTATAGTTTTGAATTTGAGCCATGTAAATGTATTTCCTGGCCAGGCGCGGTGGCTCACGCCGGTAATCCCAGCACTTTGGGAGGCCAAGGTGGGCAAATCATGAGGCTGGGAGTTCAAGACCAGCCTGGCCAACATGGTGAAACCCTGTCTCTACTAAAAAATACAAAAATTAGGCCAGACACAGTGGTTTATGCCTGTAATCCCAGGTAGCAGCACGTGACCAAGGCAATGCCAAAGTGCAGCCCACGGCAGCACTTTGGGAGGCCAAGGTGGTGGATCATGAGGTCAGGAGTTCGAGACCAGCCTGGCCAATATGGTGAAACCCCATCTCTACTAAAAATAGAAAAATTAGCCAGGCGTGGTGGCGTGGGCCTGTAATCCCAGCTACTTGGGAGGCTGAGACAGGAGAATCACCTGAACCCGGGAGGTGGAGGTTGCAGTGAGCTGAGATCGCACCACTGCACTTCAGCCTGGCCAACAGAGCAAGACTCCGTCACGGGAGAAAAAAAAAATTAGCCGGGCGTGGTGGTGCATACCTGTAATCCCAGCTACTGGGAAGGCTGAGGCAGAAGAATTGCTTGAACCCAGGAGGCAGAGGTTGTAATGAGCCGAGATTGTGCCACTACACTCCAGCCTGGGTGACAGAGCAAGACTCTGTCTCAAAAAAAAGTATTTCGTAATCAGAAATGTACATTTAAGGAAATAAATACCTGCTTAAAAACACAGCTTGTTCCTAAAAATTATAGTTAAGAAAATCAACTAATCTCATAATCCATGGCTCTAGTACATTCACAGATGAGAGATATGATCTTGTTCATTCACTTAACACTGGGTGCTAGGAAGAGAAGTAGGTTAGACAGCAGTCTTGCCATCAGGATCTTCCAGTCAATTTGGAGGGCAGATGAGTAATAAAATCACGTCCAAGGCTAGGTGCAGTGGCCCACACCTGTAATCCTAGCACTTTGGAAGGCCATGGTGGGAAGATTGCTTGAACCCAAAAGTTCAAGACCAGCTTGGGCAACATAGTGAGACCCTGTCTCTACAAAAAAATTTTTTTTTAATTAGCTGAGTGTGGTGGTGGATGCCTGTAGTCCCAGCTACTTGGGAGGCTGAGGTGGGAAGATTGCTTGAGCCTGGGAGGTTGAAGCTTCAGTGAGCCATGTTTGTGCCACTGCACTCCAGACTGGGTGACAGAGTAAAGACTCTGTCTCAAAAAAAAAAACAAAAAAATCACATACAGTGTGATCAGCCCTATTATACAGAGAAGCGTGGGCCTCTAGGAACCCAGAGAGGCCTCTCTCCTGGGCTGGTGGGTCAAGAGAGGTCTTCCTAGAAGAGGTGGTGTCTACACTGAGACCTGAAAGTGAGGCAGAGTTAGCCAGGTGACATGGAGAGTCATACTGCGGTTCAGTGGTTCTCAAACTTGAGCAAGCATTGAGATCATCTGGAGGCCTGTTTCAACATACATTGCTGGGCCCTACTCCCAAAGTAGCTCATTCAGAAGGTCAGAATCTGCATTTCTATCCAGTTCCCAGGTGAAGGTGATGCCGCTGTCCAGTAACCCCTGTTCTGGGGTGAGGGAAGAGGCAAAAGAACGTGCTGCGTGTTCCCCAAGAACATGTTGAAGAATGAGCGTGACTGCAAAAAAAGTGAAAAGTTTAAAAAAAAAAAAAAAAATAGGCCGGGTGCGGTGGCTCACACCTGTAATCCCAGCACTTTGGGAGGCCAAGGCAGGCAGGTCACCTGAGGTCAGGAGTTTGAGACCAGCCTGACCAACATGGTGAAACCCCGTCTCTACTAAAACTACAAAAATTAGCCGGGCATGGTGGCGCACGCCTGTAATCCCAGCTACTCAGGAGTCTGAGGCAGGAGAGTGGCTTGAACCCAGGAGGCAAAGGTTGCAGTGAGCTGAGATAGTGTCATTGCACTCTGGCCTGGGCGACAAGAGTGAAACTCCGTCTCAAAAATAAATACATAAATAAAAATAAGGTGAGGTTAGTAGAGGCCCTATTGTGAAGGGCTCTACAAGCATCACATGGCAGAGGTGGTTAGTGGTCCCCAGTTTCGGGTCTCCCCTCCTTACATAGGATTAGAACCTGAGATTTTCAGCTGAGCACAAGGACACCTAGAATAAACTACATTTCCTGTCTCCCTTGTATCCTTGTATCAGCATATGGCTAGTAGGACACAAGTGGAAGTGTTGTGTACAATGCCCAGGACAGTGTTCTTAAAGGGAGGGCCTAACTTCCTCATTTCCTCCTTTCCTGTACGCTGGAATGTGGACCTAACTGCTGGAGCTCCAGCATCTACCTTGGCTTCAGAAGTGCCACATAGAGTAGAGCGAGAGAGGAGCCTGGGTCCCTGACACATGGAGTTGTCAGGCCAGACCTCCAGGTTTTTTACACAGGAGAGAAATAAACATCTATTGAAGGCCGGGCGCGGTGGCTCACGCCTGTAATCCCAGCACTTTGGGAGGCCGAGGCAGGCAGATCACAACGTCAGGAGATCGAGACCATCTTGGCCAACATGGTGAAACCCCATATCTACTAAACATACAAAAATTAGGTGGGCATGGTGGTGCGTGCCTGTAGTCCCAGCTACTTGGGAGGCTGAGGCAGGAGAATCACTTGAGCCTGGGAGGCAGAGGTTGTAGTGAGCTGAGATCTCGCCATTGCACTCCAGCCTGGGGACAGAGCAAGACTCTGTCTCAAAAAAAGAGAAAAAGAAAGAAAGAAACGTCTATTTCATTTTAGCTATTAAGTGGCTGTTTCTATATTACAGCTGAGCCTAATCCTAATTAACACACAATAGGATTTGGAATTATCCAAAGGCAGTGGGGAGCCACTGAAGGATTTCAGCAGGGGGACATCATGCTTTTAGGGTGGATTTGAAAGTACAAGACAGGGGCAGTGAGACTAGCTAGGAGGCCCACACAAGCACGAGTCCAGGCAGGAGAAGGTGACCTGGACTAGGGGGGTGCTAGATGGAGACACGAAGTTAAGGGCTCATAGGAGGAAGATCAAGAGGACTCAGTGGCAGACTGGATGGACTGGATGGACTGGACGGACTGGATGGATTGGATGTGAGGGGTGAGGGAGAGGGTGGAATCGAGGTGAGGTCCAGCCTTTGGCTCCTGCAACGAGGAGGGATGATGGCTTCATGTCCTGAGCTGGGGGAGAAGCCTGTATTTTGGGGACTGTGGAAGAAAACTGTTAAGTTTAATTTCAGACCCGTTATGTCCGCAGTGTCATGAAAAGTGGGTTTATCCTGTGGAATAGTGGCAGTGCAGCCACTAACAGTGAAGACAGTGCTAGTGGGAGGATGAGAGGTGCGACCTTTGAGGAGTGCATTTTGACAATATCAAAATGAAAAACAGGCTGGGTGCACTGCTTCATGCCTGTAATCCCAGCACTTTGGGAGGCTGAAGCAGGAAGATCACTTGAGCCCAGGAGTGCAAGACCAGCCGAGGCAACATAGCGAGACCCTGTCCCTAAGAAAAAAAAAATTATCTGGTCATGATGGCACACAGCTGTAGTCCCAGCCACGCAGGAGGTTGAAGTAGGGGAATCACTTGAGCCCAGAAGGTAAAGGCTTCAGTGAGCCATGGTCAGGAACTCCACAGCCTGTGCAACAAAGTGAGACTGTCTCAAAACAAAGCAAAACAAAACAAAACAAAAACAACGATGAAAAGCGTGTGAGCTTTGATTCAGCAATTAATCCCATTGCTAAGAATTTATTCTGTAGAGGTGTGTGTGTGTAAGCATGCAAATACACAGTTATTCCTGCAGCCCTTTTGACAGAAATAATTGGCTGTCTATAATTACAGGGCTGGTTACATAAATTATACTTCATCCACACAACGGAACAATGTGCAGCCATTTAAAAGGTTGAGGATGCTCTTTATAGGGTAATTGGAAGGATCTCCAGAGTGAACTGTTAAGTGAAAAGAAAGCCACCATTCATGCAGCTGTGTGACTGTGTGTGTGGTCGCTGAAGGAGAGGGCAGTAGGGCATGGTCAGGGCAGGCAGGTTCTCTCTAGAACCCATCTGCCCACCCACTTAAACTCCATTCCAAGGAGGTGCATGCCCAGGTATGGGCATTGGTGCGAGAGACCTCAGCCTGGTTAAAGACCTTCCCAACAGTTCAAGGCAGGATTAACAGGGAAACATGAGTCAGTTACCAGACAGAGGCCCACCTCTCCAAGTACGCTGCTCCCAAATGGAAGAGCTGCCTTGGAAGGGAAGGCCTCCCCACATGAGTGAAAGGTCATGACTTTGGCTTGGTAAGAATGCAGTAAGGAGTGGCTGTAGTCAGATATTCCTGGGTTCTAATCCTGTCTCAAACCCTTTCTAGCTGGGGGGTACCCCTGGTCAAGTTCCTCAAGCTTTCTGAGCCTCAGTTCCTGTAAAGTGGGAACAGGATGCAAAGCTTACAGGTTTTTCGTGATGATGAAATGAAAACACAAATGAAGCATGTAGAGCTTATGGACCTGTTGCCAGGTAGGTGTCAGGAAATGGTCATTATTAGCACTCATCCTGTTATTCTTCATAGCAAGATGCATAAGTACCATCCTTGGGAGTCTTAGAAAGCTCCCCAGGTTCCAAGCTGGGATGACACTCCTTACATCTCAAGGCTGTTCTGAGTCACGCAGGATGATACCTGGCTGTGCACATGCTTTGTGCCCTGTGCAGCAGGAGACTGCCTGGAGCCCCTCTGGCCTGTGCCACATCAGTAGTCCAGGCTGCCTTGGCCCCGGCCATCCCTCAGAGCCTGTTGGGGCCTGGGATAAGCTCCACCCAGATGGGGACAGATGCGGTAACTGAGTCTATAAATCTTGGGCAAGGCATTTTGCAGACCACACTGCAGAATAGAATTTGTGATGTGGAATGAAAGCAGCCCCTAATATCTACCTCTTGCTGCTCCCTGCCACACTCGGGACCCAGGGAAATGAGGGCGGGTTACATCAAGCGCGCGCGCGCGCGCACACACACACACACACACACACATACAGCCCTCCCAGCTATCACACCCATGGTCTACACAAGCAAGGCCACACCCCCACCCCGCCCCGCCCCCCGCAGCCAGGCCCCTCCCGTGGGAGCCAAAGCGAAAGGCGGCGGGTGTCCGAGTCAGAAGTTTCAGCGGAAATTGAAGCGCGGCCCTGGGACAGGAGGGGGGTGAGGCAGAGGGAAGGAGGTGGCTGTCGTCCCCCGCCCTCCCCGGTCCGCAGGCACAGCACACACCGCATACACGCGCGCACCGTCCACCTGCAAACCCGGAGCCACGCATTGGGGAGAACCAGCGGCCCTGCCCGGCCAGAGATCGCGCGCTGCGCCCTCGCTCCCACTCCCTCGGCTCCCGCACCCCTCGCTCGGTCCGCGGCCCGCTCCCAGGGCACCCCAGCCCTGTCCCGGCGGTGTCCCCTGCACCGCCAACCCCTGCCACCAAGTGCCCAGCCCTCCAGACAGCTCTCACCATCTCCTGAGACACAGGTCCCCGGGACCCACCCTCACCCAGAACTCTCCCCTACGGGTTCACGAGGACCCCCTCAGGTCCCCCGCCACCCCCACAGAGTCCTCCAGTGCCCCCCACAAGCCCCTCACCTCACCACACGACTCCCCTAGCCCACACTCACGCAAAGCAGACCCCCGCACACCCTCCTCTAGGGGTGACAGCCGGACACCTCCGTCCCTGGCTTCCCCAGCCCAACTCGGGCGACCCCACGCTCTGCGGGGCCGCGTCACCTGAAGCCCGGGGGGGGCACTCAGCCCAGGCCCAGATCAAAAGGGATCTGATCTGGCCGTCCCCCGACGGCAGGGTCTGTTAAAAGGTGTGTAAGGTGTGTGTGTGCGTGTAACACGCAGCAACACGCAGGCGCCCAGAGGCTTCCGGCGCCCCCTTCCCTGGCCGCCCCCTCCCACCCCCCAGCCTCCGGGCGAGTCCACAGTCCGCACCCCGCCGAGTACCTTGCCCCGTCGTTCCGCGTGGGTCCTGGCGCCGCCGGTGCTCAGAGCCTCCAGGGCACCAGCAGGTGGGCCGGCCCGCTGCGCTGCTGCCGAGCTCGGGATCCCAGCCCAGCTCCAGCCCTGCCCGGGTCCTAGCAGCGGACGCGTGCGGAGCCGCCTCCACTTCCGCCGCGAGTCTCGTGCGCGCCCGGCCCCCGGTCCGGGTGATGTAAACCTGAGCTAATCAGCCGCCGTCTGACGCCCTCAGGCCCGGGATTGCACCATCCCCCGCGCCCCGCCTCTCCGGGTCGCCGCCAGGGCGCGCCCCGCCCGAGCCTCTCTCCTCCGCATCCGCTGCACCTGGGGACCCCGCCCTCGCTGGCCCACTGGGGGTGTCTGGTCAGTGCAGACATCAGCCACGGACTCTCCCTATCACCTTGGAAAAAAAAATTTGCTTTTCTGAGCCTCAGTTTCCCCACCTATGAAATGGGAAGAACATTCCTCCTTCTCAGGATGGTGCTTAAAAGAGCAAACAGTGACTGTTGTCAGGGTGCTTCCCCGTTTATAAAGCACATTCCCAGCACTGCCTTATAAAACCTTTAGGAGAAGTGGACATGCGGGAATCTCCATTCTCCACATTCTACTGAGAGCCAGCCTGAGGCCCAGTTATGGGCAAGTGGTTCAGAAGCTTCAGGAAGGCCTATGGACTTAAGAGCTGACTCTGGGCTCAAAAGAACCACTGTGGCGCCCTTGGGAGGCCTAAGGTCTGGTGAGCTTCCCCGCGTCCCTTTGCTAGAGGCAGTGCAGCCTAGTGGTGAAGAGCCGCTAGAGCCAGCTGGCCTAAGAGTGCACTCCATCTCCGCTCCAACCCACAGTGCTACCCCAGAAAAGCTACCTAAAACCCTGCCTCAACTTCCTGCTCCATAAAATGGGCTCATAATTGCGCTCACTTCATAAAGTTGTTGTGAGGATTAAATAATTTAATTTAATATGTGTAAGACGCTTAGAACAGTGTGTGGCACATTGCGGATGCTCAATGGAGTGTAAACAATGGAGACAGAGAGGGAAAGAGGCCTTTAATATGCTTGCACCCTAGGCCTGGGAGGGCTTGGTGCTACTTGCTTTGGGGTGAAACACCCCTCTGCGTCCTAGGGGTCCAGCATCTTTCTTTTTTTTTCTTTTTTTGAGGCGGAGTTTCACTCGTTGCCCAGGATTGAGTGCGATGGCACGATCTTGGCTCACTGCAACCTCCACCTCCCGGGTTCAAGCGATTCTCCTGCCTCAGCCTCCCAAGTAGCTGGGATTACAGGCATGCGCTACTATGCCTGGCTAATTTTGTATTTTTGGTAGAGACAGGGTTTCTCCATGTTGGTCAGGCTGGTCTCGAACTCCTGACCTCAGATAATCCACCTGCCTCGGCCTCCCAAAGTGCTGGGATTACAGGCATGAGCCACCGCGCCCGGCCTGGGTCCAGCACCTTTTTTAGAAATCCCTTTTGATCTGAATTCACCAGTGTCAAAAAATAACTCCTCAGCTGGGTGAGCTGGCTCATGTCTGTAATCCTAGCACTTTGGGAGGCCAAGACGGGAGGATTGCTTGAGGCCAGGAGTTTGAGAACAGCCTGGATGACATAGTAAGACCCTGTCTTTACAAAGAGAAAAAGATAGCGGGCATGGTGGTACGAACTTGTGGTCCCAGCTACTTAGGAAGCTGAGGTAGGAGGATCACTTGAGCCCAGGAGTTCAGGTTACAGTGAAACGTGATTGTGCCACTGCACTCCAGCTTGGGTGACAGAGTGAGATCCTGTGTAATAAATAAATAAATAAATAAATAAATAAATAAATAAATAAATAAAATAACTCCTCTAGAGGCTGGGCGTGGTGGCTTATGCCTGTAATCCCAGCACTTTGGGAGGCTGAGGCAGGCAGATCACGAGGTCAGGAGATCAAGACCATCCCGGCTAACACGGTGAAACTAAAAGTAAAAAAAACTAAAAGTACAAAAAATTACTAAAAATACAAAAAACACACCTGTAGTCCCAGCTACTCGGGAGGCTGAGGCAGGAGAATCGCTTGAACCCAGGAGGCAGGAGTTGCAATGAGCTGAGATTGCGCCATTGCACTCCAGCCTGGGCGACAGAGCAAGACTCCGTCTCAAAAAAAAAAAAAAGTAAAATAAAATAAAATAACTCCTCTAGGCAGAGGCTGGATGGGAGGCAGGGTGGAGTCATATTTGTTTTCCTGTTTCCAAATCCCTGGGGACCAGCTCACCTGGGTCCCAGAGCCTTCAGGGTATACCAGGGCATTCTGGGATCTCATTTAATCCTGGCAACTCCCCTGCTGGGGAGGGGTGAATAAACTCATCCTCTATCCTGGGACACCGAAATGGTTCGGAAGATCCCACAGCTGTAAGGGGTGAAGAAAGGTGGGAGGGCTGTTTCCTGAGCACCCCTCTGAAGGTGTGCTGAGTTTGCTTGTACATTCCCAACTAACGTTGTTTTGTGCTGTGTCAGCCCCTGTTCTAAATACTGGGGACTCAGCAGTGACCAGAATGATCCACCCCTGCTCTTACAAATCTTATAAATCAATGGAGAGATAGACCATTATCAGGAAAATAAAATTAAAACCATGATCATTTAAAATAGATTGCATCATGCATTTTCTTGAATAAAATAGGAAAGACTCATTCTCCGTCATGACTGAGGGTGGCCGTTTTCAGCAGGGCTTATCAGAAAGGTGATGTTTAAACTAAAAGCTGAGGGAAGAGAAGGGGTGAAGAGTGCAAAGATGTCAAAGGGAGACAGAGAAAAACAGTAAGTCACCTCCATTCTGCAGACAAGAAGAGTTAAGGTAAGGGACCTACCCAAGACCACCCAGCTGGTCATATAAGACTGATTTCAGGCTGGGTGCGGTGGCTCACGCCTGTAATCCCAACACTTTGGGAGGCTGAGGCAGGCGGATCACCTGAAGTCAGGAGACGGAGACCAGCCTGGCTAATGTGGTGAAACCCGGTTTCTGCTAAGAATATAAAAATTTAGCCGGGCGTGATGGCATGTACCTGTAATCCCAGCTACTCGGGAGGCTGAGACAGGAGAATCGCTTGAACCCAGGAGGCGGAGGTTGCAGTGAGCCAGTTGCGCCACTGCATTCCAGCTTGGGCAACAAGAGTGAAACTGCATCTCAAAAAAAAAAAAAAAAAAAAAAAAGACTGATTTCAGATTTGAACTTGGGGCAGCTGACTCCAGTGCCCATGCCATCCTGGGATATTTCACGAGCTTTGTATCCCTGCAGCCTCCACATGGACCTATGGGTATGGTGACAGGAATGGCACCCTGGGTATGGCCCCCAAATTTTGGTGACTTGTCACAGCTGGGGTTGTCAAATCCCAATTCTCTAGACCATTCTGTGTTCCAATAGAAATATAATGTGAGGCTGGGCGCAGTGGCTCATTCCTGTAATCCCAGCACTTTGGGAGGCGGAGGTGGGTGGATCATGAGGTCAGAAGATCAAGATCGTCCTGGCTAACACAGTGAAACCCTGTCTCTACCAAAAATACAAAACATTAGCCGGGCGTGGCTGCAGGCACCTGTAGTCCCAGCTCCTCAGGAGGCTGAGGCAGGAGAATGGCCTGAACCTGGGAGGAGGAGCTTGCAGTGAGCCGAGATCACGCCACTGCACTCCAGCCTGGGCGACAGAGCGAGACTCCGTCTCAAAAAAAAAAAAAAGGAAATATAATGTGAGCCACATATGTAATTTGAACTTAGTCACGCACTAAACAAACTGGTGAAATTAATTTTAAAAACCCACTCTATTTAACCCCATATACTCAACATAGTATTATGCCAACTGATAATATAAAAATCAGTAATGACATCACTAAAACTATTTTTCGTGCTAATGTCTTCAAAATCTGGTGTAGGCTGAATGTAGTGGGTCACGGTTGTAATCCCAGCGCTTTGGGAGGCTGACGTGGGAGGATTGCTTGAAGCCAGGAGTTCAAGGCCAACCTGGGCAATGCAGTGACATCTCATCTCTACAAAAAATTTAAAAAGTTAGCCAGGTATGATGATGCATGTCTGTAGTGCTAGCTACTCAGGAGGCTGAGGCAAGAGGATTGCTTTAGCCCAGGAGTTCAGAGACTGCGGTGAGCTATGATCGCATCACTGAACTCTAGGCTAGATGACAGAGTGAGAGATCCTGTCTCTAAAACAAAAGAAAACAAAATCTGGTGTGTATTTTATGCTTAGTTTGGACACACATGAGTGTGAAAGCTAGACTGCCAATGGTTAAAGTGAAATGTAGTCCTACCAAAGCAATTAAATTGTATTTAATAGATAAAAATATTTTACCTGCTTTGGTTTTAAATTTAAAATTCAGCCGGGCACGGTGGCTCACACCTGTAATCCCAGCACTTTGGGAGGCCAAGGCAGGTGGATCACTTGAGGTCAGCAGTTCAAGACCATCCTTGGCCAACATGGTGAAACCCTGTCTCTACTAAAAATACAAAAATTTGCCAGGCATGGTGGCACACACCTGTAATCCCAGCTACTCAGGGTGTTGAGGCAGGAGAATCACTTGACCCCGGGAGGCGGAGGTTGCAGTGAGCCCAGATCATGACACTGCACTCTGACCTGGGCGACAGAGCGAGACTCCATCTCAAAAAAAAAAAAAAAAAAGAATTAAAATATTCAATAAAATAAAAAATTCTCAGTCACACTAGCCACATTAGCCATACTTGAAGTGCTCAATAGCCACATGTGGCAAATGGCTACTGCTATGGTTTAAATGTGGCCCCAGATGTCATGTGCTGGAAACTTAATTCCCCAATGTGGCAGTACTGAGCGGCTGGGACTTTTAAGAAGTGATTGGATCATGAAGCCTCTGCCCTTATGAATGGACTAACCCACTCATGGATTAACGGATTTGTGGGTTTTCACAGGAGGAGAACTGGTGGCTTTATAAGAAGAGGAAGAGAGACCAAAGCATAGCATGTCAGCATGCCCAGTCCCCTCTCCACGCTATGCCCTGTGCCACCTCCAGACACTTCAGAGACCAGGAATAAGGCCCTCACCAGAAGTGCCCCCTCAATCTTGGACTTCCCATCCTCCATAGCTGTAAGGAATAAATTCCTTTTCTTTCAAAATTGTTCAGTTTCAGACATTCTGTTATAAGCAACAGAAAACAGACTAAAACCACTACCATATTGAGCACTACCACCCTGTACCAAGAATTCCTAACACATGGTCCAGGGGTACAGCAGAGGCAAAGAGTCTAGGTAGGCTGGAGTTTGGCTCCTAGATCTACACCATAAACACCAAATAGCCTCAAGCCTCAGTTTCTGCATCTATAAAATGCAATTAATTATACCTCCCTTGCATTGCAGTCATAAGCATTAAATGCATTGAGACTGCCTCATGTCATAGTTATATCACATTTCTTGGGTTCAAAACCACATCTATTTTGGAAAAGTTACTTCAGCTCTTTGTACTTCAGTTTCCCCATCTGTAAAATGGGGATAACGATAGTTCCTACTTCGTTGGTTTGCATGAGAATTAAATGACAATATTTGTAAAGTGACTGGAATATAAATGCTATATAAGCATTTATTTAGAAGCGAGAAAAAGAATGGTGACCAACCTCCCAAAATTAAATGCAGAAATGTACTCTTTTCTGGAGACAGAGTCAGGCTTTTATGAATTTCTTTCTCCAGGCTCAGAACATCTTTCTACTCAGATTTCTGAGCCCAGAAGGCTGCTTTTCTCTTTCCTATAGGTTTTTTTTGTTTGTTTTTTGTTTTTTGTTTTTTGTTTTGAGGCAGTGTCTCACTCTGCCGCCCAGGCTGGAGGGAAGTGACATGTGATCTTGGCTCACTGCAACCTCTGTCTCCCGGGTTCAAGCAATTCTCCTGCCTCAGCTCCCTGAGTAGCTGGCATTACAGGTGTGGACTACCACACCTGGCTAATGTTTTTGTATTTTTAGTACAGACGGGGTTTCACCAAGTTGGCCACGCTGGTCTTGAACTCCTGACCTTAAATGATCCGCCCACCTCGGCCTCCTAAACTGCTGGGATTATAGGCGTGAGCCACTGCGCCCGGCCAACAGCTTGTACGGTTGTTGTTGTTGTTGTTTTGTTTGTTTTTGAGATGGAGTCTTGCTCTTGCTCTGTCACCCAGGCTGAAATGCAGTGGTATGATCTCAGCTCACTGCAATCTCTGCCTCCCGGGTTCAAGCGATTCTCCTGCCTCAGCCTCCCAAGCAGCTAGGATTACAGGCATGTGCCACCACGCCTGGCTAATTTTTGTTGTTGTTGTTGTTGTTGTTTTTAGTAGAGACAGGGTTTCACTGTGCTAGCCAGGATGGTCTCGATCTCCTGACCTCGTGATCTACTCGCTCGGCCTCCCAAAGTGCTGGGATTACAGGCATGAGCCACCGTGCCCGGCCTAACAGCTTCTATGTTTTTAACACCTCTCTTCTTAAGAATGAGACAGCAGAGTTCAGCTTGGAGCCTTCAGCAAGAAACAGGATTTAGCTGGAATGAAATAACCTTGTTCTGTTTTTTTTGTATGTAATTGTATGCTTACCTCTTCTTTATGGCAAATCATAGTAGTTTTCTATTTGAGGTCAGTGATTTAAAATTTCCATGTTAAATAAATTTAGATAAGTTTTTTAAAATGAGGTGGTTGTGATCAAGCACAGTGGCCCATGCCTGTAATCCCAGCACTTTGGGAGGCAGAGGTGAGTGGATCACCTGAGGTCAGGAGTTTGAGACCAGCCTGGCCAACATGGCAAAAACCTATCTCCACTAAAAATACAAAAATTAGCTGGACGTGGTGGCATGCACCTGTAGTCCCAGCTACTTGGGAGGCTGAGGCATGAGAATCGCTTGAACCCAGGAGGCAGAGATTGCAGTGAGCCGAGATCATACCACTGCACTTCAGCCTGGGTGACAGAGGAAGACTCTGTATAAAAAAATAAATTAAATAAATAAATAAATAAATAAGTAAAAGATGAGCTGGTTGGAAGGAAGCCATTGTGGAACTAATATAAAAAATAAGTACATGGATTCAGACCAATCAACTTGGGGAAGACAGTGGGTGATTCAAGAATGGAGACCGGGCACCTCCCTTCTCTGGAGGCCCCTGGGGGCTTTGCAGAAATCTCTCACCATCCAGATCACGCTAGGCTGGGCCTAAGGAGAGGCAGGAAGGTCAGCCCGGTGGTTGCCCCAGGGACGGCCTGGGATTCTTCCTGAGAAAGGCTCTTCTCATGCCTGTGGGTGGAGCCCTGTGTGGGGACCTCCCTTACGTCATCTTGTGTCATCCTCAAACTTCCCCATGAAGCTGCTATTTTTATCCCTGGAGACAGATGAGGAAACCAGGGCTCAGAGCAGTGACATCACTAGTTTAAGGAGGGAGGAGACAGTGGGATTCAGAGCCAGCTGGCCTGGCTCAAAATCCATGTGGTCTCTTGTCCACTGTCTTGGACAAAGTCACTTAGCTACTCAGACCCACAGCCCTATCTAGAAAGTGGGATTGATGACAGTGTTTTCCTGTAGGGTTATTGAACTGCTTATTGTCATTGGGATTTCCCTCCCTCCCTTCCTTCCTTCCTTCCCTCTTTTCTTTTCTTTTCTTTTCTTTTGAGAGAAGATCTCACTCTGTTGCCCAGGCTGCAGTGCAGTAGGGTGATCATGACTCACTGTAGCCTCAACCTCCCAGGCTCGAGCGATCCTCCCGCCTCAGCTTCCTGAGTAGCTGGGACTATGGGCATGCACCACCATGCCTGGCCTGGGAACTGTTATTGGATTAAATGGAGGGTTAAATGGGCTAATACAGGTTAAGTTCACCGCTTAGGAGAGTTCCCAGCACATGGTAAGCACTGGAGGGTGAGTGGCTATTATTATTTCCAAGGCCCCAGGGCTGCTGCACCTCCTCCCCCAGCAAACACACCCAGTGAGAGCTGAGGATAAAGGGGGAGGTGGGGACACACTTCCTGAGAGTGGCCCATGTGGAGCCTAGGCTGTGCCTTCCAGTGCTTCCTCATGTCAGCCTCACCACAGCCCTGTGAGCTAAGGATGCATTTACGCCCACTTTGCAAGTGAGCAAATCCAGTGTCAAAGAGTGAAAGTAACCTGCCCGGCGTTACACAGCTAGCCAGTGTGGCTTTTTGAGACGGAGTCTCACTCTCACCTAGGAGTGCGGTGGCATGATCTCAGCTCACTGCAACCTCCGCCTCCCGGGTTCAAGCGATTCTCACGCTTCTGCCTCCTGAGTAGCTGGGATTACAGGCGTGTGCCACCATGCCTGGCTAATTTTTGTATTTTTAGTAGAGATGGGGTTTTACCACGTTGGCCAGGCTGGTCTCAAACTCCTGACCACAAGTGATCTGCCTGCCTCAGCCTCCCAAAGTGTTGGGATTACAGGCATGAGCCACCGTGCCTGGCCTGGGATTTAAACCCAGGTCTGCGTGGTTCCAAAGTCCACGTCATTCCACCATTTCAGGAGCCTCAACAGGATTGACGGGAGGTTCCTGGGGAAGTCCCGTGCCCTCCTCAAGGGTGAAGGGTTCTCTCCTTCTGTGTAGTGGAAATAGCTAGACCGTAGCCATGGGCTGAAGACAGCTGGTCTGGTTCTGACCTTGCCTCTGACCTTGGGCAGCTACAGGTCTCTCCCCGGGCTTAGGCACATAATTGCTGCTTTGTATGTATAAGGGGTTAGGATCTCCAAACTTCCAGGGATCCTGATTCTCTTTCTCGCCTCTCAGCTGGAGGATGAGGGAGCCCCAGATCTGCCAGCTCCCAGTGCTGGACACATTGCTGAGTCACCTGACCTTCCTTCCTTCCTGCCTGCCTTCCTGCCTTCCTTTTGCCTGCAGGTCCTGAAGCCATCAAAGGCCAGAGAAGGAAGGGGATTATATGTTCAGTCTGGATAACTGCCCAGGCCTTGCCTTTCTGAGAAAAGCTTGGGGGGTGGGGGTGGAGTGCTGAAGCACTCAGCCAGTTGCATCAGAAAACCTTGCGCAAGGCGCCCTCCTGGGTCCAGCACTGAGCCCTGTCCCATAGTCCCCACCCCTACCCTGTCCCCTGAGGTGCCAGAATGAGGACTGTTCAGCCTTGTGAGGGACACTGAGCAAGGCCAGGCTGTCAGGGAGTGATGGACGAAGTTGAGGGATGAAGGAAGGCTTTGGGGCCAGTGCTGAGAGGGCTTAGGCTGCCTGGGTGAAGGAACTTGAGCTGGAAGTTGCTCCTCAGGGCATTTAGATCCAACTCATCCACCTGGCTTCTCTCCCAAAGAAGAGGAGACAAGGCCAGTGCCCTGGACACTAACTGACCCAGATCCTTGACTGTGGTCCTAGGGTGAACCCTATTGCCTGACTTTGCACTTCAACTGCACTCTGGCCTGAAACCTTGAACATGGTCTGACCTGTGATCACTAAGCCCTGAGCCCTAGCCACAGCTAACCCCGACCCAGGTCCCAAACTGAACAGCGTCTTGGTCACTTTTTCCCCACATGATCCATAAACTGAATTTGAATTCTAGCTCCTGATTGAGTTATAACCCTGGAGATAGATTTAGCTCTAATCCATCATGTGTGACCCAGGCCCCAGATAAACCCCAACTGTAGCCCCAGATACCCTAGCCATAGATTCTCTCTCTGGTCTCAACAGGGCAGTGCTCAGGCACAGGCATCAAGAGCTTGGCACCTGCTCCCCTCCCCTCTGACCTGCTCCCCATACCCCCCCCAGGTCGAGGAAGGCTGAGGGGCTGGACTGAACATGGGACAGCCCCCTGACCAGCCTGACTGTGACTCAGCAGGGTGGGAGCTGGAGGTAGAGTCAGGCAGGTCCACTGGGGATAGGCCAGGCAGGTGCTGAGTCAGGGCAGGGAGAGAGGGACAGTCTCTGAGGGCAGAGCTGGTCTGGGATGTGGGATGGTACATGTAGTCCGACAGGCCCTTTAAGGTAAAGCAGCTCCAGTCCTAAAGCCAGGCCCTTTAAGGCAAATAACCCCGATCCTATCCATCTCCATCTACCCATTTATTGTCCATTTTTCCATCACTTATCCATATTATTCTCTCCCAGAGCATCCTGTTCTTTTCCACCAGAACACTTAACTATAATTGGAATTATGTATATATTTGTTATTTGTTTAGTGTCTGCCTCACCCACTGAACTACAGGCTCCCTTAGGACAGGCACCTTGCCTGTGTGGCTCACCAGTGTCTCTAGCACCTCATACAGTGCCTGGCACATGGCAAGTGGTCAGTAAATAGTAGTTGAAGGGATTAACTCCCTCCACCCATCTATTCATTCCTTTTCCATCTATGAATTATTATTTTATAATGCATCCCCACCATCTAGCCATTCGAATTTCTCGCTGTTCTTTCATCTACCCTCCATCCGACAAGCATCCATCCATCCACCTACATAGCTTTCCCATATCAATCCATGCTATTTATACAATCATCCATTTCTTCAACAAATATTTACTGAGTACCTACTACTTGCCAGGCAACATTCCAAAGGCTGGGGATAGTACAGTGAAAATAACAGACAAAAGTGGTGCTTACATAAGGAAAAGTGCAGCCAGGCACAGTGGCTCACACCTGCAATCCCAGTACTTCGGGAGGCTGAGGCGGGAGGATCACTTGAGCCTAGGAGTTTTAGACTAGCTTAGGCAACATGGTGAAACCTCATCTCTACAAAAAAGTACAACAACTAGCCAGGCATGGTGGTGAGTGCCTGTAGTCCCAGCTACTCAGGAGGCAGAGGAGGGAGGATGGCCTGAGCCAGGTAGGCCAAGATTTCAGTGAGCTGAGATCATGCCGCTGCACTCCAGACTGGGCAACAGAGTGAGACCCCGTCTCAAAAAAAAAAAAAAAGAAAGAAAGAAACATGCAAGAAATAATTACCATAATAAGTACATTATAGCACATGTTAGGGGGTGATGAATGCAAGGGAAGAAAAGAGTAAGTACAGACATGAGGAGTGTTGGGTGGGCAGGCAGTGGCTGTATTGAGTGGAGTGTTCAGTGGATGCCCTGAGACTATCTGAAGGGCAAATTCTTCAGGAAGAGGAACAGCTCATGCAAAAGCTCCAAAAGGAAGCTGACTAGCTGACTGGTGTGCCGTCGGAGAAGGTCAATGTGGCTGGAGTGCAGCAAGTGACAGGGAGGCGGTGGGAGATGAGGCCAGAGAGGTAAAGGGGCTTCAGATAATCTGGAGCTTTGGAGGCCTTTGAAAGGACGCTGAGGAGTCATGGGGAGGCAGGGGAGGGTTTAAGGAGAGGAGGGAAGTGATCTCACTTACCTTTTTTTTTTTTTTTTGAGATGGAGTCTCGCTCCTGTCATGCAGGCTGGAGTGCAGTGGCGTGATCTTGGCTCACTGCAACCTCCACCTCCTGGGTTCCAGTGATTCTTCTTCCTTAGCCTCCTGAGTAGCTGGGACTACAGGCATGCACCACCTTGCCCGGCTAATTTTTGTATTTTTAGTAGAGACAGGGTTTCATCATGTTGGCCAGGCTGGTCTCGAACTCCTGACCTCAGGTGATTCACCCGCCTCAGCCTCCCAAAGTGCTAAGATTACAGGGTGAGCCACCATGCCCAGCCATTTTTTTTTTTTAAGTAGAGACAGGGTTTTGCCACATTGCCCAGGTGGGTCTCAAACTCCTACACCCAAGTGATCCTCCTTCCTCGGCCTCCCCAAGCGCTAGGATTACAGGCATGAGCTACCATGCCCAGCCTTGACTTACTTTTAAAATAAAATCATTTAGGGATCTGTACTTGGAATAGACTGAATGAGGCAAGGACAGGAAGACAAGGGAGCAGGTGTTGCAATAATTCTCTTAAACTCCAGTGGCTCAGAGCAGGGCAGTGGCCATGCTAGGGGTGAGCTGTGACTGGATTCTGGGTATATTTTAAAGGTGGAGCCAACAGGATTGCTGATGGTCTAGATGTGGAGTTTGAGGGAAAAGAAGGTGTCAAGGTGCTTCCAAGGTTTCTTGGCCTGAACAGTGACAGGTATGGAACTGCCATCAAATGACATGGAGCGAGGTGTTTGGGGGAAGCCCAGGTTCAGCTTTGGTTCTGTGGAGTCTGTGATGTCTTTTGACATCCTCAAAGAGACATCAGGTAGGTATTTGAATGTAGGGGCTGGAGTTCAGGGGAGAGGTCTGCGCTGAGGATACAGTGTTGGGAGTCATGGACGTGAGACTGGATGAGAGCTCCAGGGACCAAGTCCTCACTGCTCCAACAGGAGTGGGAGAAGCAGGGAGCCTGAGAAGGAGGAAAACCAGCAGAGAGTGGAGGCCTGGTCACCAAGTGAAAAGAAGTACATCAAAGAGCAGGGAGTGGTCAGCTGTGTCAAACTGTTGATCAGTTAAGAAGATGAAGAATCGGCCAGGTGCGGTGGCTCACACCTGTAATCCCAGCACTTTTGGAGGCCAAGGTGGGCGGATCACGAGGTCAAGAGATTGAGACCATCCTGGCCAACATGGTGAAATGCCATCTCAACTAAAAATACAAAAATTAGCTGGGTTTGGTGGCTTGTGCCTGTAGTCCCAACTACTCGGGAGGCTGAGGCAGGAGAATCGCTTGAACCCAGGAGGCAGAGGTTGCAGTGAGCCAAGATCGTGCCACTGTATTCCAGCCTGGGTGACAGAGCAAGACTCTGTCTCAAAAAAAAAAAAAAAAAAAAAAAAAGATGAAGAATGAGAACTGAACACATTGGATTTAGCAATGTGTTGAAATTGACAAGAGCAGTTTCAACTAGGGAAGTGACAGGTAGAAGCATGATTAAATGGACTTAAGAGACAAGAGGGCCAGGTGTGGTGGCTCACACCTGCAGTCCCAGCACTTTGGGAGGCTGAGGTGGATGGATCACTTGAGCCTGGGAGTTCAAAACCAGCCTGGGCAACATGGCAAAACCCAGTCTCTACAAAAAATACAAAAATTAGCCAGGCATGGTAGTGCACACCTGTAGTCCCAGCTACTCAGGAGGCTGAGGTGGGAAGATCGTTTGAGCCCAGGAGGTTGAGGCTGCAGTGAGCCATGATCACGCCACTGCACTCCAGCTTGGGTGAGAGAGCAGATCCTGTCTCAGAGGGAGAGAGAGAGAGAAGACTAATTAAAAACAGCGAGGATAGACAATTTTCTCAAAGCCCTTTTCTGCAAAGGGGAGAAAAAATAGGGTGGTAGCTGTGGGGAGGGCTTAGGATTGAGTGAAGGCGGTTGTCCTAAAGACCCACCCATGAATCCATTCGATCGCCATGGGCCGTGTACCTGACCATCCTTACTGTGCATCTGACCCACCATCTGTTCCTCATCCGTAAGCTGAGTCTGTTCAGAACTCCTATACGGTACCAACTGCCATGCCACACACTGGGGTGGGCATGGAGGGCAAGAAATGGATGAACCCAAACTCTGGCCTGGAGTAGGTAACTCAGTTTCAGTGAACTGAATGAATTACAGAGCAAGAAGACACTGTGCCTGCCCTCCTGCCCCTCCAGCAGGAGAGACAGAATGTCAGTGCTGGGGAGAACTGTCTAGTACAAGTCAGGGGTGGGAGTGTCTTGCCTGAGGTCACACTTAGGGTCAGTGATGGAACCAGGACTCACACATAGGTCTGCTCTCTTGGGAGACAGATTGTCTCTTCCAGGGAGAGTTCCATGGGGACAGAACTTAGCTGAGGGCAAGGAGTGTGTAGGAGTATGGCACTTTTGAGCAGACAGTTGTGTTTTTTGTTTGTTTGTTTTGTTTTTTTGTTTGTTTGTTTGTTTTTGGAGACGAAGTTTTGCTTCTGTTGCCCAGGCTGGAGTGCAATGGTGTGATCTTGGCTCACTGCAACCTCCGCCTTCCGGGTTCAAGCGATTCTTCTGCCTCAGCCTCCTGAGTAGCTGGGATTACAAGCATGCGCCACCTCTCCCGGTTAATTATTTTGTACTTTTAGTAGAGACGGGGTTTCTCCATGTTGGTCAGGCTGGTCTCGAACTCTCGACCTCAGGTGATCCACCAGCCTTGGCCTCCCAAAGTGCTGGGATTATAGGCGTGAGCCACCGCACCCGGGGAGCAGATTTTTAAATATTTTATTTTATTCAATATTAATTATTAATTGTATTATATTAATTATATTAATATTTTATTTAAATATTTTAGCTCAAAATTCAAAGGCACAGAAGGGTAATACTTGAGAAGTCTCCCTCCCACTCCTATCCCCAGCTCCTAGTTCATCTTCCTGGGGTCAAGCCATTTTCTCGTGTTTCCTTCAAGACATAAAATATGACGATTTATTGTCACTTTTTTACACAGATGGGAGCACACTCCATGTCCTTCAGATTGCCTTTTTCCTTCCTATTTAACAATTTATCTTGGGGACTCTTCCGTGTCAGTCCAGAAAGACCTGCCTGGTCAGTTTTTGCAGCTTGGTCCTATTCCATGGTTAGGAATGTGCTGGTTTATTTAAACCATCCCTTGTCAATGAACATTTAATTATTTCCAGTCTTTTGCTATAACAAAAAATGCTGCAGTGTTCATACATGGGGGTGTGGAGAGAAGTTCTGAGCTAATTTCCTAGAAGTAGAATTTTTCTTTCTTTCTTTCTTTCTTTTTTGAGACAGAGTTTCGCTCTTGTTGCCCAGGCTGGAGCGCAATGGCGCGATCTCAGCTCACTGCAACCTCGGCCTGGGAGGCAGGGATCACAGGCGTGAGCCACCGCGCCCTGCCCAGAAGCAGAATTTCTAAGTCAAAAGTTTGTGCATTTGCACTTTTAAGAGAGATCTCTGGCTCCTCCTCTATAGAGACTTATCAATCTACCTCCTGCCAGCAGAGAGTGTGAGTACCTGCTTCCCAGAGCTACACCAGGTGTTCTCAAAATTTTTGATTCTTACCAAACTGATTTAGAAAAATGTAATCCCAGCGCTTTGGGAGGCTGAGGTGGGTGGATCAGCTGAGGTTAGGAGTTCGAGACCAGCTTGCCCAACATGGTGAAACCCCATCTCTACTAAAAATACAAAAAAATTAGCTGGGTGTGATGGCGAGCACCTGTAATCCCAGCTACTCGGGAGACTGAGGCAGGAGAATTGCTTGAACCTGGGAGGAGGAGGTTGCAGTGAGCTGAGATCGCTCCACTGCACTCCAGCCTGGGCGACAAGAACTAAACTCCATCTCAAAAAAAAAAAAAAAAAGAAAGTATCTTCCTGCAGCTTTCATAGGTATTTCTCTTATTCTTTCCACATTTTACAGCCACAAAGGCAGATGTGGAAGGGGAGCTCTCTCACAGTTGGCACCACCCAGGCTGCCCTGGTGGGCAATGAGTGTCCCATCTCTGAGGTGAACCAGGGGAGGTGAGAGGAAGCAAGGCATGTCGGCTGAGTAGGGGCTGTGGTGAGTGTGGAGGCCCTGTGCTTCTGAGAACCGTCTCCACTCCCTCTGCTTCTCTGTTCTCGGTGCTCCCTCACTTCCCCAGAGGGGATGTGCCCATGGGCTCTCACATCTCTATCATCTCCCCCCATCTCCGCACCCCCACAGGCCACCCGAGTTCCCCGTCACCTCCTTATTAAGCCATTTTTCTCTTCCTGCCATTTAATCTTTCTTTGGCCCAGAACTTCTGGAAGGCTGGGCAAAGGTGACATCTAGCCCTTCTACTTGGCCCCACAAGACACTAGAGAAAAATGTTAGTGTCTTAGACTATCATGGCTGGTCCGGCCCTTAGTTGTGTGTCAGCATGCAGAGTGTGTGTGTGCATGCGTGTGCATGTGTGCCAACGTGCACACATTGTTGTGTATGGCAGGGATGCATGTCTCTGAGGCAGCCTGGAGTGAAGGACAAAATGCCTGGGTTCTGAAACCAGAACAGACCTGCAAGGCTTGCTGAGTCATCCAGGACAGACCTGCCAGGCTTGCTGAGTCATCCAGGACAGACCTGCCAGGCTTGCTGAGTCATCCAGGACAGACCTTCCAGGCTTGCTGAGTCATCCAGGACAGACCTGCCAGGTTTGCTGAATCATCCTCCAGCTATGGTCCCTTTCTCCTAGTCCTCGAACCTACCAAGTTCTTCCTGCCCCAGGGCCTTTGCCCTTGCTATGCCATCTGCCTGGAACTTTTCCTATATCTTTCCAGGCTCTTCCTTCTTCTTCAGGTCTCAGATCAAATATCTGCTCCTCAGAGAGGCCCTCCCTGACCACTCATCAAGCGTCATGCCCCACCTAATCCCTGCAGTTTGTCTCTAATCCGTAACTCTTCCTTATTTTATTTGTAGCACTTGTCAAGGTTTGAAATTATCCCATTTATGTATTAAATTATCTTTTTTTTTTTTTTTTTTTTTGAGGCTGAGTCTCACTCTGTCACCCAGGCTGGAGTGCAGTGGCTCAATCTCTGCTCACTACAACCTCCACCTTCTAGGTTCAAGTCATTCTTGTGCCTCAGCCTCTGGAGTAGCTGGGATTACAGATGCCTACCTCCACACTTGGCTAATTTTTGTATTTTTTCAGTAGAGACAGGGGTTTCACCATGTTGACCAGGCTGGTCTCAAACTCCTGACCTCAAGTGATCTGCCTGCCTCGGCTTCCCAAAGTGCTGGGATTACAGGCGTGAGCCACTGTGCCCCGCCAAATTGTCTTTTGTCTGTCTCTTCTTCCCCGTCAGAATGTAAGAACCTTGAGGGCAGAGATGCTGCATCTGCAGGTCTGGCACAAAGCCCAGCACCTACCAGGTGTTCAGTGAATGTTTGTCAAATGAATGAAGGAATGTAAAGTGTTCAGCACAATGCCTGACACAATAAAAAATCAAAATTGCTGGCTCTTGTTGTTATATAAATGTTAGTGACTATTATTGCTATTTATGAGGACTACATGTCACTCAGCAATTCTTAGAGCAGGTAGTTATTTGAGTCCTGTGTAATGGAGTATCACAGGAGAAACGGGGATATAAGACTCAGTGGGTACTGCTGAGGAATAGACAATATAGCTGGGAAGGCAGGAACTCAGGAAAAATAATCATGATGTGTTGAGCTGATGATGCATTGAGTTATTCTGACAAGACTGGAAGTGAGTATAATTACCCTACTTTTAGATTAGAAACTGAGGCTCAGAGAGGGTGATATGCCTAAGGTCACCCAGTGTGTCTCGAAAGCACTTAGCTCAGTGTCTGTGGAAACTCAGTGGCCAGTGTGTCATCTGCACATCTGTCTGGACCGCCCTGGGGCATCTCCAGCCCTCGCGTGTACCTGGGCACACTCCATGCACATGGACACAGGGCGGTGGGCTTTGGGTGCGTGTGCTTCTCACAACTCTGGGGCTCCTGGTGGAGAGGTCCATGCTGAGGAGCACTAGGGGTCTGAGAGGTCTTTACCCCTGGGGTACAGGGTCTGGGCTGAGAATGCCTTTCTCCTGTGACTGGAAGAAGCAGCTTTTGCGTGGGTGTCAGGCATAACATGGGGCAGGCCCAGCTGGCACACAACAGGGGCAGGGGAGGCCTGGGAGGGTGAAGAATCAGGATGCACTGTGCTCTTGAGGACACCACACCTGCATTGGCCAACACCTGGCTGTGCTGGCGCACACATGTGTACACACAGACACACACAGGCACACAAGTATACACACACATCTCTCACAGTCTCTTGCTCCCCTAGGCATGCTGACAACCCCTGCTCACACCGGCTGAGTCACTCTGCATGTCAAGGGCCCTCCCAGTTCCCCAGCCTGACTGGTGTCATTCAAGCTTTTAGCGTTGCAATGACCGGGCTGTGTCCATCCTGCTCACCAGACATCCACAGAGACCCGTCCAGGGCCAGCACAGAGTGAGCACTCAGATTTGTGTAAAAAATAAATTCACAGCTCAGCACGGTGGCTCACACCTGTAATCTCAGCCCTGCAGAGGCTGAGGCAGGCAGATCGCTTGAGCCCAGGAGTTTGAGACCAGCCTGGCCGACATAGCGAAACCCCATCTCTACAGAAAATACAAAAATTAGCGGGACGTGGTGGCACGCGCCTGTAGTCCCAGCTATGCTGGGGGCTGAGGTGGGAGAATCCCTTGAGCCTGAGAGGTAGAGGTTGCAGTGAGCTAAGACTGCACTCCAGCCTGGGCGACAGAGCAAGACCCTGTCTCAAAATAAATAAATAAATAAATAAATAAATTCACTCCCTCCCCCGTTCCATTCTTCACTTACTTACTTACCCCTTCCTTCCTTCACTCACTCGCTCATTCATTCATTCATTGAGTCAATGGCTCACTTACTCCCTCATTCCTGGCCTCCAGGATGGGAGCAAAGCTGCAGCCCTGCCTCCCCACAAACTCCTCCCCTCACACAGCCTGTATCTGCTGAGTGCCCATCAGATGCCAAGTCCTGACAGCTCTTCTCCTGCCACACCTGGTCCATGGACCCTGCCCGGTGCACACCCTGGTGGACACCCTGTTTTTCTCCCTTCTCCCTGCCCTGACCACGTGTCCCGGGCCGGATGCTTAGGAAATCCTGTCAGTTCTTCCATCGCAGGGGCCCTGCTGGCCTGATGCCCAGAGCTTGGTTTTGAGCCATGTGCTCTGGGACATGGCAAGGCTGGGATTGGAAGCTCACAGCCCTGGTGACACCAAGCCAAGCTGAGACTCAGAGCAAGGCCAGGGTTGCCGGTCCCATCCATGCACATCCATGGAGCACACTTGTGAATGGACTCAACATGAGAATGTGGGCCAGACAAGGCCATGCCATGTCCAAGGTCACAGGGAATGTCAATGAGGGAATCCAGCCATAGCACATCTCTTCACTCATGGATGCATCTGCACAGTGGTGGAGGGAGACACCATTGCCTAATATTATAGGGCCAGGGTTTGAATCTCAGCCATTTGACTTTGGGCAAGCCACTTCACTTCTCTGAGCTTCATCTTTTTTATCTTTTTTTCTTTGAGACAGAGTTTCATTCTGTCACCCAGGCTGGAGTGCAATGGTGTGATCTTGGCTCACTGCAACCTCCACCTCCTGGGTTCAAGCGATTCTCCTGCCTCAGCCTCCTGAGTAGCTGGGATTACAGGTGCGTGCCACCACACTCAGCTAATTTTTGTATTATTTTTAGTAGAGACAAGGTTTTACCATGTTGGCCAGGCTGGTCTCCTGAGCTCAGATGATCCACCTGCCTTGGCCTCCCAAAGCGCTGAGATTACAGGCATGAGCCACAGCTCCCGGCTGCTTTATCTTTCCTTACATACAGTAGGTGCTCAGTAAGTGCAGCTGCTAAAAAATTCAGTAGCAGAGTGAGTGCAAATGCAGCGTGTCAGTGTCTGCAGACCTCCTCGCCATCATTTACATGCCCGCTGGTGTGCATCCAGGCATGTAATGTGCTATTCAAGAACTTGGGTGGGTCCATCCATTTACATTTCACTGCATGTGTCTGTGAGGTCTTCAGAGCTGACTTTTTTTTTCTCAAAACGCACATCATTCCTGGTGTGGTGTTGTGGAGGATTTTCTGAGAGCTTGTCAGAGACAGGAATTGGTGTGTATCTGAATAGACATGGGTGTGCTTGCCTGTGTCTGTGTGGACCTGTGTGAGGGGTTATGAGTATGACCTCCAACCTTATCAGGTTAGTTCATTGGTAGAATCTGTGTGGTCATTTCTGCATCCGGGGCATTCTGGACCCGGATTACTTGGGTTCAAATTTCAACTCCGCTAGCTATGCCATCTCGGACAGGACGCTTAAACACTCGATACTGTTTGCTCTTCTGTGAATTGGAGATAATAGTAACCACCTTATGGTGGTATGAGGACCGCAAGACCTAATGGACTGAGTACAGAGCCTGGCATGGACAAGCACTTGTCTCTCACTGCCCCCATGACTGCCCCTGTGATAGGATATTACTTTGTTATTCTATTACAGTACTTACCCAGGTATATTGCCATTTGCTGTCCACAGGACTGTCCTTTCCACTAGACTGTGAGTCCCTATAGGACAGGACCCTGTCTGAGCCATCCATCATTATAGATTATGTGTTGCCTGCTAGTTCTGAACCTCAGACTTCTCTCTTTCATAATAACAGCTGGCATTTAGGGAGCATGTCTACGTGTCAGGTGCTGTGTTAAGTGCATTAAGCTTCAAACAACCTCGAGGGATTGGTATCCTTGTTGCTCCTATTTTGGAGATGAAAAAAACCCCTGACACTCAGAACGGTTAAGAAACTCAGGTTCACACAGTGGCTTGAACACTGGCAGACAGATTCACTCTCAGCCTGCACTAGATATAAGTTGTGGGAGGAGATTGTGGGGGCAGGAATGTTGCTGAACAGAGGGAATGCCTGCCTTTCGGACTGCTCCAGCAGGCTCTCTCTCACTCCACCCCCATTAATCCCTCCCCCATCTACATGAATATCACTGTTTTTGGCCGGGTGCGGTGGCACATGCCTGTAATCCCAGCACTTTGGGAGGCCAAGGCGGGAGGATCACCTGAGGTCAGGAGTTTGAGACCAGCCTGACCAACATGGAGAAGCCCTGTGTCTACTAAAAGTACAAAATTAGCCGGGGGGTGTGGTGGCACATGCCTGTAATCCCAGCTACTCGGGGGGAGGCTGAGGCAGGAGAATCGCTCGAACCTGGGAGGCGGAGATTGCGGTGAGCCAAGATCGCGCATTGCACTCCAGCCTGGGCAATAAGAGCGAAACTCTGTCTCAGAAAAAAAAAAAATCACTGTTCTGTCTCTTACCCTGGGGCATCTCAGCCCCCTGCCCTGGCACAGTGCTCCCAGGGACCAGGCAGTGGCCCCAGATCAATCCTTCTTTGGTCCAGTTGTGGGTGAGTTAGAAGGGCTTCTCTGAGCTAACCTAGTCCCCTGGGTCAGTAGGGATGGGGAGGGCATGCCAGACTCAGCATGAGGGAGGGAGCCTCCAGGGTGGTGTGGGGGTTGGGTGCTCAGACTCTTGGATAGAAGAGGGGTGGAGCAGAAGGTAGACCCCACTGGTCAGCCTCCTCTCCTTCCCAGATCTTCCCACCTCACAGAGGAGAGGGAATGGTCCTTTCTTAGGTCCTTTTTGGGGTGTGGTAAACCAGATCCCTGTTATTCCATCTTGACCACAGTAATTTTTTTTTTTTTTTTTTTTTTGAGACAGTGTCTCGCTCTGTCGCCCAGGCTGGAGTGCAATGGTATGATCTCAGCTCACTGCAAGCTCTTCCTCCTGGGTTCAAGAGATTCTCCTGCCTCAGCGACTCGAGCAGCTGGAATTACAGACACCTGCCACCACGCCCAGCTAATTTTTGCATTTTTAGTAGAGACAGGGTTTCACCATGTTGGCCAGGCTGATCTCAACTCCTGACCTCGAGTGATCTGCCCTTCTTGGCCTCCCAAAGTGCTGGGATTACAGGCGTGAGCCACTGTGCCCGGCCAGCAATCGTATTTTTTGCTATTTTGAAATAATTGTAGATTTATTGAAGAGTTACATGGACAGTACAGGGAGATCCTGTGTATCCTTCAGCCACGTCTCCTTAGTCTCCTCCAACCTGAGACCGTTTCTTGTCCTTTCCTTGTCTTTCGTGACCTGGACACATTTGAAGAGTGCTGGTCAGATCTTTTGTAGAATGTGTCTTCTCATGATTAGGCTGACGTTACGGATTTGGGGGAAGAATGCCACTCAGGCAAAGTGCCCTTCTCACCACATCAGTTCAGAGGCTGTGATATCAACAAGACTTTTGACTGGTGGTGCCAGCCTTCATTTGGTTAAGGTGGTGTCTGCCAGATTTTTCCACTGTGAAGTCACTGTTTTTGCCTTTCCACATTCTACTTGTCAGAAGCAAGTTGCTGAGTCCAGCCCACACTCAAGAGGAGAAAAATTAAGCTCCATTTCCTAGATGGCAGAGCATCAAAGAACTTGAATGCATATGTTAAAACCACCATACTAATTAATACATATTTGGGGGTAGATACTTTGAGGCTATGCAGATATTTTGTTTCAAGCCTGGTGGGGTGGTATGTGCCTGTAGTAGCAGCTACTGGGGAGCATGAGGTGGGAGGATCCCATTGAGCCTAGGAGTTCCAGACCAGCCTGGACAATGTAGTAAGATCCCATTTCTAAAAAAAAAATCCTTGTTTCTCCTTAAGGTTTCACCCACTCATTTTATTGTTCATTGGTAGATGTTGCCTGCAGCAATTATTATTCCGGTGTTCTAATGATGATTTTTCAATTTCTCTCAATCCTTCTACATTTACTAATTGGAATTCTTCTGTAAGAAGACTTGTCCTGGCTGGGCACGGTGGCTCACACCTCTAATCCCAGCACTTTGGGAGGCCGAGGCCAGGAGTTGGGAGTTCAAGACCAGCCTGACCAACATGGAGAAACCCCGTCTCTACCTAAAATACAAAATTAGCCAGGTGTGGTGGCGCATAACTATAATCCCAGCTACTCGGGAGGCTGAAGCAGGAGAACTGCTTGAACCCAGGAGGCGGAGGTTGCCGTGAGCCGAGATCACACCATTGCACTCCAGCCTGGGCAACAACAGTGAAACTCCATCTCAAAAAAAAAAAAAGAAGAAAAGAAAAGAAAAAAGACTTGTCCTTCCCCCCAATTTTTTTTTTAAGAGAGACAGGGTTTTGCTTTGTTACTCAGTATTCAGGCTAAAGTGCAGTGGTGTGATCCTCCTGCCTCAGCCTCCCAAATATTAATAGCTGAGACTACAGACATGTGCCACCATGCCCAGCTAATTTTTAATTTTTTGTAGAGATGGGGCCTTGCTATGTTGCCCTATGTTGCCCAGGTTGGTCTTGAACTCCTGGCCTCAAGTGATCCTCCTGCCTTGGCCTCCCAAAGCACTGGGATGACAGGCGTGAGCCACTGCACTCAGCCTTACCGTATTTTATTAATAGTCCCCTACCATGAGCATTTAGGTTGTTTCCAAATGCTTTAATTACAAATAATACTATAGTGTTCCAACATGTAGAGTTGAATCTATAGATCCACCTGCATAAGAGGGAGAAATCAAAGGGCATGTGTATTTTCTATTTTGATATTGTCAAACTGCCTGCACCATTTATACTCTGTGTTAGCTTCCTTTTATTTTTTTGAGACGGAGTTTTGCTCTGTTGCACAAGCTGGAATGCAATGGCGCGATCTTGGCTCACTGCAACCTCCACCTCCCGAGTTCAAGTGATTGTCATGCCTCAGCCTCTCAAGTAGCTGGGATTACAGACACGTGCCACCATGCCTGGGTAATTTTTGTATTTTCAGTAGAGATAGGGTTTCACCATGTTGCCAAGGCTGGTCTCCAACTCCTGACCTCAGGTGATCTGCCCACGTTGGCCTCCCAAAGTGCTGGGATTACAGGTGTGAGCCACTCCACCTGGCCGGCATGGTTGCATTTTTTTGTTTTTTGTTTTTCCTTTTTTTGAGATGGGGTTTCGCTCTTGTTGCCCAGGCTGGAGTGCAATGGTGCGATCTCAGCTCACCACAATCTCCGCCTCCCGGGTTCAAGTGATTCTCCTGCCTCAGCTTCCCGAGTAGCTGGGATTACAGGCATGTGCCACCATGCCTGGGTAATTTTGTATTTTTAGTAGAGACGGGGTTTCTCCATGTTGGTCAGGCTGGTCTCGAACTCCCAACCTTAGGAGATCCACCTGCTTCGGCCTCCCAAAGTGCTGGGATTACTGGCTTGAGCCACTGCGCCTGGCCTGGTTGCAATTCTAAATAGGCTGCTCAGGGAAGGCCTTGCTGAGAAGGTGATGTTTGAGCAATGACTTGAAGGAATTGCCCATGTCGTCAACTGGGGAGGAGCACCCCAGCAGAGGGAACAGTGAGGCAAAGGCCCTGAGTCAGGATCCTGGCTGGAGAGGACACAGGAACCTGGAGAGTGGTGGGAGTTGGGGTTACAGAGGAAGGTGCAGGGGGAGTGGAAATCAGCAAATTGTGTAGGGCCTTGGAGGCCACAGGGAGGGTTTTGGCTACTCTAAGTTAGGTGGGAGCCATGGGAAGGTTTGGAGCGGAAGAGGAACATGACCTAGTTTATGTTCTAACAAGATCTGTCTGGCTACTGTGTAGTAATTAGACTTGGGGAGTCAAGGCGTGGAGTAGGGTGGGGTTCAAAACTCAGAAGCCAGGAGACCGGGGGAAGCTGGTGCAATGATCCAGATGGAGGCGCTGGTGGCTCAGACCATGGAATCAGCCACGGGGATGTCGAGGTGTAGTTGGGTACAGGATATATTTCCAAGGTTGAGTTGACAGGACTTGCTGATGGATTGGATACAGGGTGTGAGGAAAGAGAGGAGGTTTTGGCTGGAGCAGCCAGAAGAATGGGGACGCTACTCTCTAAGATGTGGGCAGCATAGTAGAGGCAGGTTTGGTCGGGGAGGTGGTAATAAGGAGAACAGTTTGAGATAGTTGAGTTTAAATTCAACATCCAGGTGAATGCAGATGGAAACGCAAGCCTGGAGTTTAGGAAAAACTAGGTTTGAGAATAATAGCCGCCACCTCAGAGGTTGTCGTCCTGGTTGAATGAATTCCCGAATTCTGTAAGGCACTAAGAACAAGGCCCAGCCCCTGGTGAGTGCCAAAAGGGGTTAATTACTCTTCCAGGCCTGGAAAAGATCTCACCTTTGGCTTCAGCCCCCTCTCCCACTCCCTGGCCCTCACATTCCTTTCAGAACTAGGGGAAGTGTGTTCTCAAGGTGGCTGAGAAATCTCCTTCCCACCCAAAGACAGGAGCTCCACACTCAGGCAATAGGCCAATCAGGCTAAGCACTTTTTTTTTTTTTTGAGACAGAGTCTCACTCTGTTGTCCAGGCTGGAGTGCAATGGTGTGATCTTGGTTCACTGCAACCTCCACCACCCGGGTTCAAGCAATTCTCCTGCCTCAGTCTCCCGAGTAGCTGGGATTACAGGCATGCACCACCATGCTCAGCTGATTTTTGTATTTTTAGTAGTTATGGGGTTTTACCATGTTGGCCAGGCTGGTCTTGAACTCCTGACCTCAGGTGATCCACCCACCTCGGCCTCCCGAAGTCCTGGGATTATAGGCGTGAGCCACCTCGCCTGGCCCAGCCACCCCTCCAGGCCCTAGGCTGAGCATTTAAATCCACTGCAGGACTTGGGTGGAGCTGGAGACCATTATCCTAAGTGAAGTAACTCAGGAACGGAAATCCAGATCCGGTAGGTTCTCACTTCTATAAGCGGAAGCTAAGCTATGAGGATGCATAGGCATCCAGAGTGATATAACGAACTTTGGGGACTGAGTCCAGGGAGGCTGGGAGGGGATGAGGGATAAAAAACTGCGTATTGGGTACAGTATACACTGCTCAGGTCATGGGTGTACTAAAATCTCAGAATCACTATAGAACTAATTCATGTAACCAAAACCCACTTTGACCCCAAAGGCTACTGAAATAAAAAGAATTAAAAATAGGCCGGGCGCGGTGGCTCACGCCTGTAATCCCAGCACTTTGGGAGGCCGAGGCGGGCGGATCACGAGGTCAGGAGATTTGAGACCATGCTGGCTAACATGGTGAAACTCCGTCTCTACTAAAAATACAAAAAATTAGCTGGGTGTGTTGGCAGGCACCTGTAGTCCCAGCTACTCATAGTCCCAGCTACTCGGGAGGCTGAGGCAGGAGAATGGCATGAACCCGGGAGGCGGAGCTTGCAGTGAGCTGAGCTCGTGCCACTGCACTCCAGCCTGGGTGACAGAGCCAGACTCCCTCTCGAAAAAAATAAAAAAGAATTAAAAATAAAAAAAAAAATAAGTCACTCACCTCTCTGATCATCAGTTACCGCATCTGTAAAATGAAGACAATAAGTCTGGGTATGGTGGCTCACCCTGTAATCCCAGCACTTTGGGAGGCCGAGGCAGGTGGATCATTTGAGGTCAGGAGTTCAAGACCAGCCTGGCCAACATGGTGAAACCCCGTCTCCACTATAAATACAAAAATTAGCCAGGCGTGGTGGCGTGCACCTGTAATATCAGCTACTTGGGAGGCTGAGGCAGGAGAATTGGTTGAACCCAGGAGGCAGAGGTTGCAGAGAGCCAAGATCGCCCCACTGCATTCCAGCCTGGGCGACAGAGCGAGACAACATCTTTAAAAAAAGAAAAAGAAGAAGACAATAATTCCTTTCTCAACAGGTTATCCTGAGGAGCGAATGAGAAATAATGGGTCGTGCCCAGCACACAGTAGGTGCTCCTGAGTCTGTGTCTTTCTCCTCCCCACGCCCCAGTGGCCAGGGAGAAAGGAAACAAAGTCAGTATCCATCCCAGCTGTTTATTGAAAGGGAAGGTGGGATGGAAGGGGTGCAGGATGAGGGGGCGTGAGGCACAAGGACAGTAGGGTGTGCCCTGGTGGGGACTGCCTGAGGATCCCCTAGGAGGCCCTTCAGGCTGGTGGAGACTGAAGGTAAGGGTTAGGGAGGGGCGGGGGCGAGAGCCTTGAGCGCTGCTCTCCAGCTGCATCAGAGCTCCTTCTAGTGGTACAGAAGAGAGACGACGCCTCCGGCTGGGGAGGGAGGGGCTGGTGCCTCTGAGAGAGCACATTTATTATCAGGGTCACGGCCAAGACCTGTGGGCTTGGTTTCTAGGTAGGTGGACTTTGAGGGGCAAAGACAACCCACTTTTCCTGCCCCCTACCCCCGGCTCTTAGAGACCATTTAAATCCATATCCAAAGTATATCCAGAGCCACCTGGGACCATCAGGCCTCTGGCTAGTCTTTCTGGGCCAAACCTGTCCTCCACCCTGAGGACCCTCAGGGAACCAGGAAGGTGCAGGCTGGCTCCGCCCCACCTGCAGCACAAGAGCTGGCCCAGGAGGAGGCTGAAGATGTGTTTCTAGTTCCTGCATGCTGCTTTGTTGTGTGACCTCGGACATGTCACCTCCAGCCTTCTTCACCCACCTCACCTATCAACTAGGGCTAGTAATTGCCTATGGTGGGTGGGCTGGGGGGCTCTGATGCCAAAATGCAGGTAGAAGACACACGGTGAGAGGCAAACATCTTCACTCATCCTGCAGGGAAAGTCCAAGTGAGCATCTGGGACCCATTCGAGCTGAATGACCCCCACCCCTTCATCTGTGTCTATGGAGGGCAGTGCGTGTCCTCATCCTGGCGAGAAGAGGAATCTGATCCAAAGCCCTCATGGCAGAGAGGCAGGAGCTGATGGCTTGAAAGGGCAAGGGCTTGCCCAAGGTCATGCAGAGGAAGGAGTGGGGACGGGTTGAAGGAGATGTTTTCTGTCCCTGAGGGCCTTGGGAAGAGGGTGTGGGTAGGAAGTTTTGGGAGGACTTGAGGAATGCTGGCATCTTTGAAGAGTTGGGGCCCCACCCCTGGGGAGGGAGCACTGGGATTTGAGCTCCAGATTTGACCTGGAGTTGGGCTCTAAAGGGACCCTGCTGAAAGGGAGAAGTTGGGGAAACACTGAGAGGGGGTTATGGTGAGAAGGGGGAAGGATCCAGGACCCACATCTGGCTCTTCCTTAGGCCATGTGGGCAGCTCAGGAGTCCCTCTTGGGCTGGATAGTCTGCACAGAAGATTGCCCAAAGGGGCTGGCGGGTGGCGAGAACCATGATTGGCCACTGGCATTGCGGAAAATGGGTGACAACTGCTGCTCTGGCTCATCCCCGAAGACCTCCACATGGCTGTCGGCTTCGGGGTCCAAGGGCTCTGCCTTGGTGTCCTGGCTCAGCCAGCCTGTCATGGCCCAGAAGAGGCAGATGGCGAGCAGAACTCCAGCTGCCACACAGAGCGCTGTGCCTGCCAGGCGACAGGTGCCCAGGGCCTGGTTGTAGTCGGCTGCCCGCTGATCCAACACCAGGAACTCACCCTCACCGATGCCCTCCAGCTTGGGGGGCACTGCATAGCCAGTGGTCAGAGCCGCCACACCCAGCAGCAGAAGCAGGGTCCCCGAGGACAGGCTGATCTAGGGAGAAGCAGACAGACCAGGAAGCAGTCAGGGTCAGCCAGGGGCCCCTGACCAAGGGATCACCTTGGATCCTCACCAGACTTAAGGGTAACCCCTTGATCCATCCTCAGGAGATGGGAATCACAGAACACACTTGCTGGGGTCTAACTGACAGGAGGCATAAACTGTCATGTTTTATTTGGAATCCTGAGGCCTCTTAATTTCCTTCCCAGCTCCCACCTAGCAGTGGGTTTCTCCGGCCAACCCTGCGTTTCCCTCCATCCCAACTCATCTCTTTATCCTTTCTACCTTCCCTGTCTCTGTTGGGTTAACTCCTATGCACCATCAGATCTCATCTCAAACCTCACCTCCTCAGGGAGAAGACCCCTGGACCGAGTCAGGTCTCTTGCTTTACTCTGGGCAAACTGTGCCTATTCATTCTTCAATACACTTACCATTGTGCACACTTGGACATGTATTTTGGTTGCTATGTAAGTGACGTCTGCCTCTCCCGCAGTACTGAGAGCTCCATGAGAGCAGACTGTGCCTGTTTTGGCTCACTAGGAGTCTTCTGTACCTAGCACGTGCCGGCACAGAGCAAAGGCTGAATAAATGTTTGCTGAATGATTAAATAAACCACAGCTAAAAGAGTTCCTCGAAGACAGGGACCTCATGTCTTAAATTCTGTGTTCCCAAGAGCCTAGCACAGTGCCTCGCAATAAGAAGATGCTTAAAAATTTTAGATACACACTAACCTTTCCTTGGAAGTCTTCCTTGATCATTTCCTCTCCTGGTGTTCCCTACAGACCTGACCTGAAGTTATGTAAGTTGGCCTCTCTGCAGAGGTTGGCACCTTACCTCCTCACTAGAGTGAAGGCCTTTGAAAGCAGAAGAAGGGACCCTCTGCCTCAGTCTCCCAAGAATATTTAGCAAAGAGCTATGCCCATAGCAGGCACTCAGCTCATTGCCACCTCTACACCTTGACCCATTGGTGCACCCTGGCCGACTAGTCTCCTTGGCTGTTACAGACATCAATTCTTCACATTTTTTCTCTGCCCTGGCAAGGTACTCCAGTCTACCATTGAGAAACCACAGTAAGATTTAAGTGAGATGAACCTCACTTCCTGCCAGTCAGCATAGTCCATCTCTTAACCATAGTAATTAGTTCAAGGCTGGCAAGTGACCCAATGAGAGCCAATGCAATGCTTGTCAGGACTTCTGGGAATGAAAAGCATTGTTTCTTATAAATGATTTTTAAATTTCTGGCTATCCTGAATCTTTTACCTCTCCATATAAACTACAAGTGTGCAAAGTGGTAAGTGTATTGAGGAATGAATAGGCACAGAGTTTGCCCAGAGTAAAGCAAGGGACCCGACTCAGTCCAGGGATCTCCTCCCTGAGGAGGTGACATTTTGACGTCCACAAAATAACGTGCTGGGGTTTTGATTGGCATTGCATTGAATCAAAGATCAGGTTGGGAAGAACTAACATCTTGACTATTCCAATCCACGAATATGAACTATTTCTCCATTTATTTAGTTATTTGATATCTTTTGAGTTTTGTAGTTCTTCTCATATTGCAGATATTTTGTTAGATTTACACCTAAGTATTTCTCTCTTCTTTGGTGCTAAGGTAAATGGTAACATGTTTTTAATATCTTACTATTTTGCTTTCTCTCTTCCTTTCTTCTCTCTTTTCTTTTCTTGACAGAGTCTCACTCTGTTGCCCAGGCTGGAGTGCAGTGGCACAATCATGGGTCACTGCAGCTTCAACCTCCTGGGCTCAAACGATCCTCCTGGCTCAGCCTCTTGAGTAGCAGGCATCACAGGCCCGCGCCACTACAGCCAGCTAATTTTTTATTTTTAGTAGAGATGAAGTCTCACTATGTTGCCCAGGCTGATCTTGAATTCCTGGGCTCAAGCAATCCTCCTGCCTCAGCCTCTCAAAGTGCTGGGATTACAGGTGTGAGCCAGTACCCGTGGCCATTTTTTGTTTGTTTGTTTTTTTAAGACAGAGTTTCACTCTTGTTGTGCAGGCTGGAGTGCAATGGCACGATCTCTGCTCACTGCAACCGCTGTCTCCCGGGTTCTAGTGATTATCCTGCCTCAGCCTCCAGAGTAGCTGGGATTATAGGCGCCCATCACCACACCCAGCTAATTTTTGTATTTCTAGTAGAGATGAGGTTTCACCACGTTGGCTAAGCTGGTCTCGAACTCCTGACCTCAGGTGATCCACCCACCTTGGCCTCCCAAAATGATGGGACTACAGGCTATTTTCTTTTCTGAAGGAAATACCACAGGAAATGCTGACTTCCCTTAGATGGTGTGGAGTGAAGACCTGAGAGTCCACACAGTAGTGGCCATTTGGGGAACATGTGGGGAGAGTCTGAAGCTAACAGGCTACCAGGGTAGGCGCACCATGAGGAGGCTGAAGACTAAGAAAACTTGCAAAGTCCTTGGTATAAAGGGTTGAACTGCTGGATCAAACTTTGCCTGATAGTATGCAACCTTGGACCTTGGTTCTCTTCTAAAAAATGAGCAACATTTTCCCTTCTTTTTTTTTTTTTTTTTTTTTTGAGACAGAGTCTTGTTCTGTCGCCCAGCTGGAGTGCAATGGTGCAAACTTGGCTCACTGCAACCTCTGCCTCCTGGGTTCAAGCAATTCTCCTGCCTCAGTCTCCTAAGTAACTGGGATTACAGGCGCCTGCCACCACGCCCGGCTCTTTTTTTTTTTTTTTTGGAGGGAGTTTTGCTCTTTCACCCAGGCTGGAGTGCAATGGATTGATCTCGGCTCACTGCAACCTCCACCTTTTGGTTTCAAGTGATTCTCCTGCCTCAGCCTCCCGAGTAGCCGGGATTACAGGCGCCCGCCACCACAGCCAGCTAATTTTTGTATTTTTAGTACAGACAGGGTTTCACTATGTTGGCCAGGCTGGTCTCCAACTCCTGACCTCGAGATCCGCCAGCCTCAGCCTCCGCCTCCCAAAGTGCTGGGATTACAGGCGTGAGCTACCGCACCCGGTCCATTTTTGTATTTTTAGTAGAGAAAGGGTTTTGCCATGCTGACAGAGCGGGTGTTGAACTCCAGACCTCAGGTGATCTGCCCACCTCAGCCTCCCAAAGTGCTGGGATTACAGGCATGAGCCACCATTATTTACATACAATAAATATGTAAATAATTATGTAAATAATTTGTATGTAAATACAAATACAATGAAGGCTCCCTTCATTATTTAAACCCATTTGAATTGGGTTTTCTGTTGCTTGAATGTGCAAGACTCCTAACTACTACGCTATCTCTTCTTTTTTCCTCTGAGCCTCAAATTCAGACTCATTTCCTCCATCAAGGCAGAGGAATCATGGGAGTTGCTCATGTGGCCTTACCTTCCAACACAGTGAGGGCCAGGGCCGGCGGGGGCACAGGACCGGAGGTCCCTCAGGGTCGTCGCTGAGAGCAGTGCCTGCACAGTCCTCATAGAAGAGGTGCAGGTAGGAGCGGACCCCATACCACTTGCCATCCTCCACGCTGGGGCCGCGGCTGCAGCTGCAGGAACGATTGCAGCTCGGCATCATGGACCCCTGGGGAGCAGGTAAGGTGCAGCTGACGGAGGGAGGGATTAGTGGGAGCTGCTCATGGTGACCTTCATAAGCCCCCTAAATCTTTGTGCCCCACCCGCTTCTCCTCCCACTTGAGACACCCTACACTCATAGCACAGTCTGGCCTTTTGGAATCCCAGCCTGTCCTTCCCAAAGCACACTGCGAATGAGCCAATGCACTGAAGGCCTTAGCCCAGTGCCTGGCAATTGGAGGTGTCAATAAATGTGCATGTTTACTCTGGAGGCCACCCAGTACCTGGGACTGTGGGCTCTGGAGCCTGACCACTTGGACTGGAGTCGTGGACACACTGCTTCCTGGAGGCGTGACCTTAGACAAGTGCTTCCACCTTTCTGGGTCTCAGTTTCCTCATCTGTAAAACAGACCTAATAATCATACTTGTTTCATACAGTTATTGTGTCTAATGCTGAGAAATGGTAGCTGTTGTGATTAGTACTGTAATTTTTTTGTTATTACTTCCATCTTGAACTTTTTAGTCTCCATATCCGGAATGAGAGAGCCTCACCCTCCGCTCCCCTTCAGACCCCCTCCTGGGGGTAATTGTCATGGCTGACACTTGGGCTGGAGTTCCCAAGCTGCAAGGCTATAAAAGGTCCTCCCCAGGACTGCCCCTGAAAGCCTCCAGATTCCAATGAATTTTGACTCCATTGGAAGTGAAAGTCAGGGTCCCTCAGGATTAAAGGCTCTTAGGCTTAAGGGCTGTTAGATTTCCAGAGAAACCTATCAAATAACCTTTTTTTTTTTTCCACAAAAGTGGACACGGATCTTGGGAATGGAAGGTACTTGTATATCCATATACAGGTTTGGCCCAAACCAAAGCCAGGAGGTGTTGGGGGAGGACTGGGCTTCTACCCCAGTCTCCATGATGGCCCTCAGCCTTAATTAGCAGCCTCCTGCAAAATGAAACAATGTGCTTGTTCCAAAGGGTAAGATAAAGGTCCTGACAGCTGCCCCTCACTTCCAATCAGATGTGGTGCTCAAATCCCTGCATAGGGAAACTCACCGAAACGGCACAGAGAAACACACAGACATGCTCACAAAGCACACAGAGACATACCCAGATAGGTACGACACACACACACACACACACACACACACACACACACACACGGTTGGAGGTTCTGCTTGGAGTCACACGGCACACAAGATTGCTGTCAAGAAAGCCTGTCCATAAATAGTGGCTGTACACCCTCCTCACTTACAATTCAGGGAAAAGAAGAGCGGGGAAGAAAAGGAGGAAAAACAACAACAACAACAACAAAAGCCATGACAGAGCACGGGAAAAGGCAGAGACTGAAAGCGAAGGACCGTCGGAGGAGGAGGGCGAGAGGTCTGGAGGGGAGGGCTCACCGGAGGAGGTGGGCGGGGCGGGCTGTGCGGAGGGGGCGGCCAGCGCGGTATCCGCCCCGGCGAGGCGCTGGGGAGGCCCGGGAGGGGGGAATAAACGGGGCCTGGGGGCGGTAGGAGCCTCCGTGCGGAGACCATTGTTAAAGGCCACAGGTGAGGAGGCGTGGAGGGGGCTTCGGGACGGTTGACCTGGGTCAGCTCCTCCCCTCCAGTTCTCCGCTTCCCCTACTCCAAACAGACGTAATCACTCAGTCCTGCTGGTACTGGAGAAGGAAGGTGACCCTGACGGTGCCTCCCCCTCGGCCTGGCCCCTCCGCCTGGCGTTTTAGGGTTGCAGGGAGCAGGTCTAGCTGGCGGGGGGCGGGGCGCAGGCACCCGGGACGAGGGTTGCCACGGGAACCGCTAGGGAGGCGTCCCCAGCCGGGAGCCGGGAGGAGCTTGGTGGGAAGCGAGCGGGAAGAGGAGGGGGCTGCGCTGTCCGACGTGGGGAGACTGCGGCGGAGGGAGGAGGCGAGGGGCGGGAGGCACGGGCGGAAGTGACAGGAGCCAGGGCCCGAAGATGGATGGAATCTGTCGCCTCTGCGCAGCCTCATTCAGTTGTCCTTCCCAGACCCTCAGACTCGCCCGCTACGGCGTCCCGCGCTGCCTGGGCGGGGGAGAAGGGGCGCCCTCCCGAGGGGGATGGGTAGGGGGTGTCGGCCGGGGAAATCAGGCCATTTCCCGCCTCCCTTCCCCACCTGCACCCGCGCCACTCTTTCTGCCAGGACCACCGATCCCCCGGTCCACACCAACTGCGTCCTTTTCCCTAGAGAGAAACTGAGGCGGACAGGGGTAGGAATGGGTTTTCGGTTTGAAGAGTTGGCGGGGGTGGGGCGTGTCCTTTGAAGCCTCTACCCAGCCTATCAACCCTGAGGCGTCGAGGGGCGATGGGGCTGTTGCTGTCTCCTGCCCCTGCTACTTCCCTGAGACCCCCCCACCTCCCAAAGCCGAGGCTCAGGCGCAAAGGTCCCGGCCCTGGCGGGACACAGCCCGGGCTGAGGATGCGGGCAGAGCGCGGGGATTCTCCAGGGGCTGGGGCTGGGGTCCGGCCGCGCGCGGGGCAGGGCTAAGCTCACCTCTCTGCCTGCTGTCTCCGCCGAGCAAAAGCGGGTTCGGCTCGCGCCTGCGCCGCAGTTCGGGGCGGGGGTGACACGGGGACGGGGGAGGGGGCGTCGGCCCGCCTCGGGGCCTGGCTCTGCAGACAGCGGCCGCCTGCAGCTCCCCCAGCTCCTGTCCCCTTCCAGAGTTCCCTGCTCGCTCGGACACCCCAGCTCCCTCACAGGGACCCCTGGGACTCCCTGGGCCCCAACCCCTCATGCAGTCCCTCAAACTCCTCACCGAAGCGCCCATCATCCCCCGCAGCTCCCCACCCCTCTCATGGAAGACCCGTCCCTTAACTGAGCCTTCATCTCCTCGCTGCACCGTCAGTCCCTTTTCCAGGTCTCCATCCTCCTCATGGAGCCCCACCCCAGCGTAGAAACCGGCATCTCCTCGCTGGGCCCCCGCCCTCTTCACAGGCTCCCATCTCTCTCCGGGCTCCTACCGGGAAGTCCCCTCCCACTTGCCTTGAGAGCCCCTAATCTCTCTGAAGTCCTCACTTCTCACTCAGTCCCCATCCTCTTTTCATCCTCTTTTCCTCTTTGAGTCCCTACCCATCCCTGGTACAGGATCAGCCCTTGTACCTTGAGAGGGGAGTTTGGGTGGAGGATTCGGGGTTGGGAGAGAAGTGACTTCCACTTTGGAAGGAGCTAATGGCACAGCCTCCCTTGTTCTTTCCTCCCCTAGCCCCAGTTCTGCCCTGGGCAATGTGTGCCCACTGCCCATCTCCCTGGAGAGCCAGCCTGTGCCAGGCAGCTGCATCTGCTTCACACCCTGTCATGAGCTGTCGGCCTTGATTTTGTCCCACTTTTGCTGTGTGATCTTGGGAAAGTCATTGTGCCCCTCCAACCTTCATCAAGCACCCTTGCACAAACATGCCTTTGTGTCTTGAGCATCTATTCTGTTTCTCCTTGTGCTAGGGGCTGGGGACACACAGATGAATGAGCTCTGCAAGATAGGGCCACATCTTCCTTTTTAGTTTTTCTTTTTCTTTTTTTTTAATTTTTATTTTTTTGAGACAGCGTCTCACTCTGTTGTCCAGGCTGGAGTGCGGTGGCATGATCACGGCTCACTGCAGCCTCGATCTCCCAAGGCTCAGGTGATCCTCCCACCTCAGTCGCTTGAGGAGCTGGGACTACAGACACACACTACCATGCCTAGCTAATTTTTTATATTTTTAATAGAGACAGGGTTTTGCCATGATGCCCAGGCTGGTCTTGAACTCCTGAGCTCAAGTGATCCACCTGCCTCGGCCTCCCAAAGTGCTGGGATTGTAAGCGTGAGCCACCGCGTCTGGCCAAGGCCACATATTTCTTGTTCGTGTTTTATCTCTGAGGCTCCCATAGTGCTTGGCACTGAGTAGGCAGCCCAGTAAATATTTACTGAAGACAGTCTAATAATAGTAGCAAACATATTATGCTCATTATGTGCAAAGTGTTTAAGCGTTTTGTATGTTCTATTTACTTACTCATTTAAGTGTGTGTGTGTGTGTGTGTGTGTGTGTGTGTGTGATGGGAGGAACTCTTGCAGCTCAAAACTAAAGGCCCCAAATGGTGACAGGAGATGGCACTGGAGAGGCAGGCAGAAGTGAGACCTTGTAGGGCCTCATAAGCCAAGGTAAGGAGTTTGAGCTTCAGCCCAAGGGTAGTGGGGAGCCATGGAAGGGTTACGAAGAGGGGTGGGATGTGATCTGATTTTCATTCTGAAAAGACCTCTGGCTGCTGTCAAGAGAACAGCATGTTGAGCACAAGAGTGACAGCAAGAGATCAGCGAAGAGATCAGAGATGACAGTGTCTTGGCCTGGTGCAGAGAAATGAAGACATTCAAGAGATGTTAGCCTGTAAAATGAACTACAGGAATAGCTACAGATTGGAAACAACCTGTGGAGGTTTTAAAATATAGCTGCAAATTCTTTAGCACTCCTCTGTAGAGAGGTGGGATCCTTGTACCCTCTCTGAATCTTGGGTGAGCTGATGACTGCTTCAACCAGTGGAGTACGGTGGAAGTAACACTCTGACTTCTAAGGTCCAGACATAAAAGTACAGGCAACTTCTGCTAGAACTCTAGCTCTTGGAGCCTGAGGCACCATGCCTACCTAGGGCTCCATGTCTGCTTAGAGGCTGCCATGCTGTGAGGATGCCAAGACCATCAGGAGAGGACACATGAAGGCACCACAGTCCCAGCTAAGCTTAGCTTTGAGTCATCCCAGTTCAAGCATAAAAGAAGTGAGTGAAGAAGAACCAATGAGGCCGGGCACGGTGGCTCACACCTGTAATCCCAGCACTTTGGGAGGCCAAGGCGGGTGGATCCCCTGAGTTCAGGAGTTCGAGACCAGCCTGGCCACATGGCAAAACCCCGTCTCTACTAAAAATACAAAAATAGCCGGGCATGGTGGCGTGCACCTGTAATCCCAGCTACTAGGGAGGATGAGGCAGGAGAATTGCTTGAACCCGGGAGGCAGAGGTTGCAGTGAGCCGACATCATGCCATTGCACTGTAGAAGGGGAAGGGGAAGGGGAAGGGGAAGGGGAAGGGGAAGGGGAAGATGATTCCAGTGGCCAGCCATTTGAATCAGCTTCAGCCTTCAAATCTTCAAATCTTCCTAGCTGAAGACTCAAACATTGCAGAGTAGAAACAAGCTGGCCTCACTGTGTCCTGCCTGAATTCCTGACACACAGAACCCACAAGGATATTCAAGTGGTTGTTGTGTTATACCACTAGGTTTGGAGGGTTTTGTTCTGTGCTAACAGATAACTGGGACACAACTTAAATATCCATCAATGGAAGACAAGTTATATACATTATATCTCTTTGTGGAATACTATGCATCCATTAAAAAGAAGAAATTAGTCTATAGTTATTTATATTAATCACACTTCAAGTGAAGAAGGATGCAGTGTTCTGAAAAGTCTTGATAGTATGCCTCCATTTGAAATTCTCAAAAAGATGGCACATATAGAGAACTTCTGGGAAAATAGACAAGAAAGAGGTAACAGTAGATGTCTTGAGGGAGGGTAACTGATGGCAAGGGTGGGAATGAAATTCACTTTTTTTTTTTTTTTTTGAGACGGAGTCTCGCTCTGTCACCAGGCTGGAGCACAGTGGTGCGATCTCAGCTCACTGCAACCTCCGCCTCCCGGGTTCAAGCGATTCTCCTGTCTCAGCCTCCCCAGTAGCTGGGACTACAAGCACATGCCACCATGCCCAGCTAATTTTTTTTTTGTATTTTTAGTACAGATGAGGTTTCACCATGTTGGCCAGGATGGTCTCTATCTCCTGACCTCATGATCTGCCTGCCTCGGCCTCCGAAAGTGCTGGGATTACAGGCATGAGCCACCGTGCCCAGCCGAAATTCACTTTTTACTGTACACCTCTATGTTAGTTATCTATTGATTTTGTAAAAATTTAGGTGAGAAATGATGAAGAATTGGACTGGGCAGGAAAAATGGAAAGGAGGGTGCAGGTGTGAAAAATGTCCATAAAGTTAAGTTGGCAGAACTTCTTGGTTACTAAGAAGTAAGGGAAGTGACAGGGATTGAGAGAGAGAGAGAGAGAGAGACAGAGAGAGGCTGACAGAGAGAGGATAGAGGCTGACTTTTATGTTTATAGGTCAGGTGGGTGATGCTCCCATTAACAGAGATGTAAAATAGATGAGGGAAAGCCAGGTTGTGGAGAAGTTGATGCCCTTCGCTTTTGGCAGAGTTGAATGGCACTGTACAGGACATACTGGCCTAGAGTCAGGGGCAAGGTCTTGGCCTTAGATACAACATAGGGAATTGTTCTCACTGGAAATGGCAGTTTTAAACTTGAACTGGCTTTAAACAAAGGGAATATAAAGGCTCACATAATTGAGAAGTCAAGGGACACTGGCTTCAGGCATGGCTGTATCCAGATGCTCAGGATCTTTCTCTTTATCTCTTGGCTCTTTCCTCATCTGTGTTGGCTTCAATGTCAGGCAGATTTCCCCTATATGGTAGCAAAATGGCCACAGACTTCAAATTTAACTGCTGGGAAAAGAATCTGTTTCTCCCTATAGTCTCAGGAAAAGCCCTGATGTTGATTCCCCTCACCCCAGTTAGATAATATGTCATTTACTGAACCCACTGGAGTGTCTCTGATGGGCTGGTTACTTGCTCACCCTTTGGGTGGCTGGCAGTGGTTAACCCAGAGAAACCTCTTGGACTGAGAACCTGCTTGAAGAGCTTCCCTAAAGGGAAATTGAAATACTATTACTGTAAGAAAGGGCAGTGGGGCCAGGCCCAGTGGCTCATGCCTGTAATCCCAGCACTTTGGGAGGCTGAGGCAGGTGGATCACAAGGTCAGGAGTTTGAGACCAGCCTGACCAACATGGTGAAACCCTGTCTCTACTAAAAATACAAAAATCAGCCGGGCGTGGTGGCATGCGCCTGTAGTCCCAGCTACTCCGGAGGCTGAGGCAGGAGAATCACTTGAAGCCGGGAGGCGGAGGTTGCAGTGAGCCAAGATCGTGCCACTGCACTGTAGCCTGGGTGATAAGAGTGAGACTCCGTCTCAAAAAAAAAAAAAAAAAAAAAAAGAAAGCAAAAAAAGAAAGGGCAGTGGATGTAGAGCTGGCAAAAACAATGACATTGAGATGAAGCGTGCTCAGGTCAGAGCTCTAACGAAGCCCTCTGCTGCAGACTGAATGTTTGTATCTCCCTCATATTCATATGTTGAAGTCCTAAGGTGATGTTATTTGGAAGTGGGCCTGTGGGAGGGATTACAGCCTGATAAGAGGAGACTTGAGAGCTGGCTTCTTCTCTGTGCCATTTGGGGCTACAATAGGATGGTCGTCTGTACACCAGAATTCAGGCCCTTGGTTGCCAGCAGAATGGAATTTGCCAGCACCTTGATCTTAGACTCTTCACCCTGCAGACCTGAGGAATAAATGTGTGTTGTCAAGCCACCTGCTCCATGCTAAATTGTTATAGTAGCCCAAGCAGATTAAGATGCCTCTGTTTGGCTGTCTATGGCTGCATAACAGACCACTCCAAATCCAGTGATTTTATCATCTTTCACAATTTCTGTGGGTCAGGAATTTGGGAAGGGCTCATCTGGGTGGTTCTGCCTTGGTGTCTCTTTTGTGGTTACAGTGGAAGCTGGAGCAGCTGGGAGCTGGCCAAGCATCTCTCTTCATGTAGCCTCAAGGCCTCTCCATGTCGTCTCTCTGCATGAGCCAGTTGGGCTTCCTCACAGCATGGCAGCTGAGAGTGTTGACACCTCTTACACTGTAGCTCAGGACTCCCATGAGTCAGGCCACATTGCCTTTATGACCCAGCCTCACAAGTCACCATAGAATCATTTCTACTGTAGTCTGAGTCACTAAGTTTGGCTCAGATTCAAGGGGGAAGAAACAGACTCTGTTACTCAGTGGGAGGAGTCTTAAAGAATTTACAGACATGGTTGGGCACGATGGCTCAAGTCTGTAATCCTAGCACTTTGGGAGGCCAAGATGGGAGGATCGCTTGAGCCCAGGAGCTCGAGACCAGCTTGGTCAACATAGGGAGCCCCTATCTCTCCAAAAAACTTAAAAGTTAAAAAAAATTAGCTGAGCATGGTGGCACGCACCTGATCGCACCACTGTATCCAGCTCGGGCAACAAAGTGAGACTCTATCTCAAAAAAAAAAAAAAATTATGGACATGTTTTAAAACCGCCATACTACATTTGAAGAGGTCAGAGGAGGAGAAAGAACCACAGAAGCATCTAGAGAGATAGCGGGTGGTGGTGGGTGGGGGCAAGAATCTGGGATGTGTGTATGTGTGTTTTGGAGTGGGGGTGCATTGTGTCATAGAAACCAAAGAAACACATTTCCAAGAAGGGCCTGCTCAGCCTTGCCAAGTGCATAAGAGACACACAGCAGGACAACAGGACTTAGATTTGGCAACAAGGAGGTCAGTGGGAACCTTGGCCAGGAGAATTTAGGGTGTGATAGGGGAGGCGGCCACATTGCACTAGGTTGAGGGGTGATGTGGAAGGCAAGAAAGTGAGGAGGCAGGGGCCCTTTGTGGAGTGGTTTGGAGAAGGGGTGTGTATGTATGTGCACCTGTGTGTGTGTGTGTGTGTGTGTGTGTGTGAAGTGCAAAAAGCCCCACACCATGGACAGAAGGGGAGGGGGCCCCTGATATCAGAGCAGGGGTGGATGAAATCCTGGGGCAGTGGGAAGAGATGAAGTCAAATATACAGGGGGATGGGCTGGCCTTGACTAGCAAAGGAGGGATCCTGTATCCTCTGAGAGCCTGGGGAGGAGGGGAGGGGACCACCAAGAAGAGCCACAATGTAGTGTCTGTAAGTTGAACTCTGGAGTCCAGCAGATCTGCGTTTGAATCTTGGCTCCACCACTTAGTGCTTACATGATTTAAACACTGTGCCTCAGTTTCCCTGACTGTAAAATGAAGATAATTTAAGTACTTGCCTCTCAGAGGGGTTGAAAGAGTGAAATGAAATGGGCATATAAGACACTTATCCAAAGTACCTGGAACAAAATTAGAACTCAGCAAATTATGGTTATTGTTACTGTTATTGTTATATTAGTTTATAGGTGAGTAGGGTGGGAAGGTGAGAGATATGACACCTGATAAACTGTCTACTTGTGAGAAAAACAAGATGGATTATCTGTTAAGAAATAGGAAAATTTGTCCGGGCATGGTGGCTCACACCTGTGATCCCAGCACTTTGGGAGGCTGAGGTGGGTGGATCACTTGGGGTCAGGAGTTTGAGACCAGCCTGGCCAACGTGGTGAAACTCTGTCTCTACTAAAAATACAAAAATTATCTGGACGTGGTGGTACATGCCTGTAGTCCCAGCTACTCTTGAGGCTGAGGCAGAAGAATCACTTGAAGTAGAGGTTGCAGTGAGCCAAGATCATGCAACTGCACTCCAGCCTGGGTGAGAGAGAGAGACTCTGAGAAGAAAAGAAAGAAAGAAAAAGAAAAAAGAAAGAAAGAAAGAGAAAGAAAGAAAGAAAGAAAGAAAGAAAGAAAGAAAGAAAGAAAGAAAATATGGTGAAACCCAGCTCTACTGAAAAAAAAAAAAAAAATTAGCCGGGAGTGGCAGCATGCTGCCCGTAGTCCCAGCTACTCGCTTGGGAGGCTGAGGCAGGAGAATTGCTTGAACCCAGGAGGCGGAGGTTGCAGTAATCCAAGATTGTGCCACTCCAGCCTGGCAACAGAGTGAGACTCCGTCTCAAAAAAAAAATGTGACGAAGATGGGTATCATTTATAGAACTATATGCTGGGATAATTAATCTTCCCAATGACCTTATGAACTTTCTTTTTTATCAATTAAAGTACTTCAAGGCTAGAATCAACTAAAGTACGAGATTGGATTTTTAAAAGGCTTTGAGTGAAAAATGTCCTGTAAAAACTCTCAGAGCCAAGATCACTTTAGAGGTGCAACTCTGCCACCTGTTATTCTTGCTAATTGCCATTACATTGAGAGTGACAGCTTTAGGATAGAAAGCAAAGGGAAAAAGCAGACTTGAGGACAATATATTGAAAAGTATTGTGGGTATGGTTTTAGTACCATTAACTACAGTCAAATCGATAAGAAACCTAAGATTTTTTTTTGAGATGGAGTTTCACTCTTGTTGCCCAGGCTAGAGTGCAATGGCACAATCTTGGCTCACTGCAACCTCCACCTCCTGGGTTCAAGTGATTCTCCTGCTTCCGCCTCCCAAGTAGCTGGGATTACAGGCATATGCTACCATGCCTGGCTAATTTTTTGTATTTAGTAGAGATGGGGTTTCACCCTGTTGGTCAGGCTGGTGTCGAACTTCTAACCTTAGGTGATCCGTCCGCCTCGGCCTCCCAAAGTGCTGGGATAACAGGCGTGAGCCACTGCCCCCTGCCGGAAACCTAAGTTTTTCAGAGAATTGTACTGCCAAAGAAATCACAAGCCTGGGCTAAAAAGCCTATGAGGCTGGGCGCCTATAATCCTAGCACTTTGGGAGGCTGGAGGCATGTGGATTGCTTGAGCCCAGGAATTCAAGACTAGCCTGGCCAACATGGCAAAACCCTGTCTCTACAAAATACACAAAAATTAGCTGGATGTGGTGGTGTGTGCCTGTAGTCCCAGCTCCTTGGGAACCTGAGGTGGGAGGTTCACCTGAGCCCAAGGAGGTTGAGGCTGCGGTCAACTATGATTGCACCACTGCACTCCAGCCTGGGCAACAACAACAAAAAAGCCTGTGACTGTTTGGGTCTCAAAATGATCCCAGTCACTTCATACCCATTAGGATGACTACCATAAAACAAAACAGAATAACAAGTTTTGGCAAGGATAGGGGGAAACTGGAACCCTGTGAATTGTTGATAACAATGAAAAATGGTGCAGATGCTGTGGAAAACACATAGTGATTCCTTGAAAAAGTAAAAATAGAATTACCACATGATCTGGCAATTTTGCTTCTAGTTATATACCCCAAAGAACTGAAGCCAGGGGTGTGGCTCACTCCTGTAATCCCAGCACTTTGGGAGGCAAAGGCAGGCGGATCACCTGAGGTTAGGAATTTGAGAGCAGCCTGACAAACATGGCAAAGCCTCGTCTCTACTAAACACACACACACACACACACACACACACACACACACACACACACACACACACACTAAGGTGCAGTGGTGTGAGCCTGTAATCCCAGCTACTCGGGAGGCTGAGGCAGGAGAATCGCTTGGACCCAGGAAGTGGAGGTTGCAGTGAGCAGAGATTGTGCCACTGCACTCCAGCCTGGGCAACAGAGTGAGACTGTCTCAGAGAAAAAAGAAAAAAGAACTGAAAGCAGTGTATCTTGAAGAGAAATTTCCAAACCCATTTTCATAGCAACATTATTCTCAATAGCTAAAAGGTGGAAGCAACCGAAGTGTCTATCAGCAGATGAATGGATAAGCAAGATGTGATATACACATGCAATAGAATATTACTCAGCTTTAAAAAGAAGGAAATTCTGATACATGCTGCAATGGATAAACCTTGAGGACATGATGCGAAGTGAAATAGACCAGTCACGAAAAGTAAACACTGTATGATTCTGCTTATATGAGACATATACCATAGTCAAATTCATACATATAGAAAGCAGAATGGTGGTTGCTAAGAGCTAGGGGGAGGGGGAAATGGAGAGTTAGTGCATAGTGGATCCAGAACTTCAGTTTTGCAGGATGAAGAGTTCTCAAGATGGATGATGGTGATGGTTGCACAACAATGTGACTATACTTAATATCCAATGAGTTGTACACCTAAAGATGGTTAAGATGGTTAATGCTATGCTATCATCTGTATTTTACTACTATATATATATATATATGTAGAGAGAGAGAGAGAGAGAGAGAGAGACAGAGTTTCGCTCCTGTTGCCCAGGGTGGAATGCAATGGTGTGATCTCAGCTCACCGCAACCTCTGCCTCCCAGGGTCAAGTGATTCTCCTGCCTCAGCCTCCCGAGTAGCTGGGATTACAGGCACACAGCACCGCGCCTGGCTAATTTTGTATTTTTGGTAGAGATGGGGTTTCTCCATGTTGGTCAGGCTGGTCTCGATCTCCCGACCTCAAGTGATCCACCCACCTCGGCCTCCCAAAGTGCTGGGATTACAGGCGTGAGCCACCACGCCTGGCCCTCAAAATATTTTTTAATGATCCTAGGGTCCCTGACAGTTTACAGGCAGTGAGTGAGCTGAAAAAGCTGCATACCTCCCAAGGTACTTTTGGGCCTTCTTGCTTCCAGTGGATTCCTTGCTCTTTCCTGCTTTGCAGAGCTGACCCCTGGAAACTACTCAGCCTCCTTTGTCAGCTGGCTTCTAGCTGAGGTCACCCAAGGTGAGGCACCCACAGGAAGTTGGAGGGAGAAAGGGGGAAGCCAGGCTTTTTCTTCCCAACCATCTCTGACTTCCCTAGCCCATCTTGACTGATACAACCCCCTCATCTGAAATAGTAGCCCCTCCTTACACTTTGTCCCCTTCACTGCATGATATCATTATGTGCACTTATCTGTTTATTCATTATATGTTTCCATCTACTAGAGTATAAGCTCTGTGAGGGAAGGGACTATGTCTGCTTTATTCACTGATGAATCCCCAGTCCTTAAGACAGTGCCTGGAACATTGTAGGTGCTCAGTGACGGTTTATTGCAAAAGTGAATAAATTTAGTAGTCGAACCAAACGCATACAAGAGAAGAGGGAAGTGCTCATTTCAGCACACATATACTAAAATCAGAACAATACAGAGGGCTGGGCACAGTGGCTCATGCCTGTAATCCTAGCACTTTGGGAGGCTGATGCTGGCGGATCACTTGAGGTCAGGAGTCTGAGACCAGCCTGGGTAACATGGTGAAAACCCGTCTCTACCAAATAATACAAAAAATTAGCCCGGTGTGGTGGTGTTCACCTATAATCCCAGCTTACTTTGGTGGCTGAGGCAGAAAAATCGTTTGAACTTGGGAGGTGGATGTTGCAGTGAGCTGAGATTGTGCCACTGTACTCCAGCCTAAGTGACAGAGTGAGACTCCATCTCAAAAAATAGAAAAGAACAGGCTGGGCACAGTGGCTCATGCTTGTAATCCCAGAGTTTGGGAGTTCGAGATCAGCCTGGCTAACATAGTGAAACACTGTGTCTACTAAAAATACAAAATTAGCTGGGCATGGTGGCGTGCACCTGTAATCCCAGCTACTTGGGAGGCTGAGGCAGGAGAACTGCTTGTACCAGGGAGGCGGAGGTTGCAGTGAGCCGGGATCGCCCCACTGCACTGCAGCCTGGGTGACGCAGTGAGACTAGCTCTCAAAAAAAAAAAAAAAGAAGAAGAAGAAGAAGAAAGAAGGAAGAAGAAGGAGAAGAAGAAGAAGAACTCTGAGGAGCATATGACAGGGAATCACAGTCTGAAATGAAAGCCAGAGAGGTCAAAGACCTCCAAGTCACACAGCAAATCCTCCACTGACCTCAAACCCAGGTCTCTGTGTATTCTGGGTTGTATCCAGCTCTACACAGAGACCCTTGGCCTCGGGTTTTCTGGAGGAGAAAGAGCAAAACTTGACATTTAGTTAAAAGGAAACCCTGAAAACAGCAGAGGGTGAGAAACTGGGTTGCTAAGAAACCCCCAAGGATGGGGGAGAGGGTTGGCATCCATTGCTAGGCAACCTAGAAGAAGCTAGACAGCCAGGTTTGGCTACAGACACCTTTCTCCCTCCTTTTCATAGACTCCTAGAATGCCAGGCTAGATATGCTCTTCAGAGACATCTAAGGCTGGGTATCGTGGCTCACACCTGTAATCCCAGCACTTTGAGAGGCCAAGGCAGGTGGATCACTTGAGATCAGGAGTTCAAGACCAGCCTGGCCAACATGGTGAAACCCTGTTTCTACTAAAAATGCAAAAAAATTACCTGGGCCTGGTGGTGCATGCCTGTAATCCCAGTCACTTGGGAGGCTGAGGCAGAAAAATCACTTGAACCCGGGAGGCAGAGGTTGCAGTGAGCCAAGATCACAGCACTGCACTCCAGCCTGGGCGACAGAGTGAAACTCGGTCTCAAAAAAACCAACAAAAACAAAAACAAAAACAAAAACAAAACAAAACAAAAACAGACTTCTAGTCCAACCACCTAATCATACAGATGGGGAAACTGAGGCCTCGAAAGGCAAGGTGATTAGCCCGAAGTCCCACTAATTCCTCCACATGAGCAAAGATAAATAGCATGGGTGAGGCAGGAAGCATTGTCACTGGAGAGTGGCCTGGCGTAGCTGAGGATAAAGTGACCGAAGATAAATCTATAAAAGAGTGAGGGAGTCAACTGCAAAATGCCTTGAATTTCAAGAGTTTATCCTGAGGGTAGTAAGGGGCCATCGAAAGGTTTACAGCAGTGGTCAGGTTTGTGTTTTCAAAGGACCCCGGCTGGGCATGGTGGCTCACGCCTGTAATCCCAGCACTTTGGGAGGATGAGGTGGGCAGATCATATGAGGTAAGGAGTTCAAGACCAGCCTGACCAACATGTTAAAACCCTGTCTCTACTAAAAATACAAAAATTATCCAGGTGTGGTGGCATATGCCTGTAGTCCCAGCTACTCAGGAGGCTGAGGCAGGAGAATCGCTTGAACCTAGGAGGCGGAGATTGCAGTGAGCTGAGATTGCGCCATTGCACTCCAGCCTGGGCAATAGAGCAAGACGCGGTCTCAGAAAAAAGAGAAGACCCCTTGGAGGCTGGGCACAGTGTCTCACACCTGTAATTTCAGCATTTTAGGAGGCCAAGGCAGGAGGATCTCTGGAGGCCAGGAGTTTGTGACCAGCCTGGGCAACATAGCAAGACCCCATGTTTACCATAAAAAAAAAAAGACTCCTTGACCCCTTGGGCTGCAGTGTGAAGACTCGGGATAAAGTCCAAATACCTTCAAGGTCCTTCTCACTCTTGCCCGTCACCCTCCTCTCTCCACACCTTCCCCGCAAGCTGGTTAGCTTCTGTGTCAGCCACTCTTACCAGGTCTTCCCATGTACTGTTGCTGGCATCTGTAAAGTCCTTTCCTTCACCTCACTCTTCCTTATCCTATTGTTCCAGTTATTCCTTCATAACAAACTGCCCCAAAACCTAATAGTGTGGACAACTGCCATCTCATTATGTTCGTGGACTCTGGGTCAGGAATTCAGACAGGGTATAGAAGGGATGGCTTGTCTCTGCTCTGTGATGGCTGAGCCTCTGCTGGGAAGGCCCTCCAACAGCTGGGAGTGACTTGAATTATGAGGGGCTGGAATCCCCTGGAGGCTTCTCCACTCATAACTCTGGTGCCTGGGCTCAGCTGTCAACTGGAGCACCTGCCTACACATGGTCTTCCCACGTGGCCTGGGCGGCTTCACCACGTGGCAGTCTTGGCTGTTGGCCTTTCAACATGGCGGTTCAGTGTGACTTAGCCTTGGAAATCCTGCAGCACCATGTCTGCTGTGTCCTGTTGGTTACAAGTGGATCATGAAGGCCCAGCCCAGATTCAAAGGGAAGGTAATTTAAAGGAGGAATGTCAAAGAACGTGTAGCCATGTTCTAAGGTCATCACATCCTACTGAGGTTTCACGCCACAGCTTAAACATCACCTCCTCCAGGGAATGACCTGACCACACCCCACTCCACGTCTGGGTTAAACATCTCCTCAATGTTCTCCCAGACTCACTGTCCATCACCAGCAAAGCATTTCCATTCCTGGGTTTATGTGTCTCCTCAGACCTGTGAGCTCACTGAGGACAAATCACGCTTTTTCACTTTTGTATGCCCGGCACCTAGCACGCGGCCTGGTCAAGGCAAACCTTCCCCACCCTGCCCCCCCCGTTTTTTTTTTTACAGGCAGGGTCTAACTCTGTCACCCAGGCTGGAGTGTAGTGGCATGACCATGGCTCACTGCAGCCTTGAACTCCTGGGCACAAGAGATCTTCCCGGCTCAGCCTCCCGAGTAGCTGGGACTATAGGCTCACGCCACTGTGCCTGGATACTTTTTTAAATTGTATTTTTTAGAGGCAGGGTCTTGTTTTCTTGCCCGGGCTGGTCTCAAACTCCTGGCTTCAAGTGATCCTCCCACCTCGGCCTCCCATAGTGCTGGGATGACAGGCGTGAGCCACCATGCCCAGCCTAGATCCTTAAGAACGTTTGTTGAATGGGTGGGTGAATGTGCTGGGGCATGGAGTCCAGTCCAGAGTCATTCCTTCCTTATGAAGCTTACATACAAATTAGAGAGAGAGACAAATAAAAACTACAGGTGATAAATGCCAGAGAGTGATAAATGCCATTCAGAAAAATAAAGCAAAGTAACAGGATAGTTTATGGAGGATGTTACTTTATATGGATGGTCAGGGAGGACACTGTGAGGTACTCCCTGTGCCTACTCTAGGGCGCCCTGGGAGCTGAGACCTGAAGGAAGTAAATCATGTGGCTATCTGGAGGAAGAGTATTTTTTTGTTTGTTTGTTTTTTGAGATGAAGTCTCGCTTTGTCTTGCCCAGGCTGGAGTGCAGTGATGCGATCTCAGCTCACTGCAGCCTCTGCCTCCTGGATTCAAGTGATTCTCCTGTCTCAGCCTCCTGAGTAACTGGGACTGCAGGCATGTGCCACCACGCCCAGCTAATTTTGTATTTTTAGTAGAGAAGGGGTTTCGCCATGTTGGCCAGGCTGGTCTCGACCTCCTGACTTCAGGTGATCCACCCACCTGGACCTCCCAAAGTGCTAGGATTACAAGCGTGAGCCACCGCGCCCAGCCGGAGGAAGGGTATTTTAAGCAGAGGGAAAAGCATGTGCAAAAGCCTTCAGGCGGAAGTGTGATTGGCACTTTTGAGGAGCAGCAAGACCAGTGTGACTGGGCATGTGAGAAACAGAAAAAGTAGAAGATGAAGCCCAGGCTGAGCCACAGGCCACTTCTCATGGGGCTTTGCAGGCCATGCTGAGGACTCTGGCTTCTACTGAATGAGAGTCTTTGGAGAGTTTTGAACAGTGGCAGGGTGTGCTGGGATTTACAGTTTAACCAGATCACTCCGGCTGCTGTGTGGACAATAAGACTATGAGTGGGGCAAAGGAAAACGCAAGGAGCCCTTCGTGTGCCCTTATATCCTGGACCCAGAGGCCATGGAAGATGTGAGAAGTGACAAGACACAGGGCATATTTTGAAGGTAGAGCCAACAGGGTATAAGGGAGATGGCGCTGGGAGGAAAAGAGGCATCAAGGATAACTGAGAGGCGTTAGCCTTTCATTTCACATCAGCTGTGAAGATGTGGTCTGTGGAAGCAGGCTTGGGAGCACTGTGGAAACAGTTCATTTTTTGGCATGTCCAGTTTGAGGTGCCAATTAGATATACCAGTGGAGATGACAAGAAGGCAGCTAGTCTAGTCATGTCTGGGATGGAGATGTAGACCTGAGAATTCTCAGCTATGATACTTCAGCTTCCCAAGTAGCTGAGACTACAGGTATGTACCACCGTGCCTGGCTAATTTAAAAAAAAAAAACTTTAGTAGAGATTAGGTCTTGCTATGTTGGCCAGGTTGGTCTTGAACTCCTGGACTCAAGAAATCCTCCCACCTTGGCCTCCCGAAGTGCTGGGATTACAGGTGTGTGATAAGCAGAATTCTAAGATGGCCCCCAAGATTCCCAGTCTCTGGTGTAGCTGCCCTAGACAGCCTCCTCCCTTTGAGTGTGGGCAAATCTAGTATGACAGCTGTCACTCTTATAAGGCTACAATATACTGCAAAGGTGAAGGGATTTTTTGCAGATATAAAATCCCACATTAGTTGATGCCTAATCAAAAAGGAGATTTTCCTGGGTGAGTCTGACCTAATTAGGGAAGGCTTTTTCTCTCTCTCTCTCTCTCTCTTTTTTTTCTTTTTTTTTTTCTTTTTGAGACAGAGTCTTGCTCTGTCGCCCAGGCTGAAGTGCAGTGGCTTGGTCTTGGCTCACTGCAACCTCCGCCTCCCAGGTTCGAGTGATTCTCCTGCCTCAGCCTCCCAAGTAGCTGGGATTACAGGCGACTGCCACCACGCCAGGCTAATTTTTGTATTTTTAGTAGAGAAGGGGTTTCACCATTTGGCCAGGCTGGTCTCGAACTGCTGACCTCAGCTGATCCACCCACCTTGGCCTCCCAAAGTGCTGGGATTACAGGCATGAACACACCATGCCCGGCCAGGAGAGGCTTTTAAAAGAGAGCTTAAACCTTCCCTGAGCCAAGTGACTCCAAGCAGCAGAAAAATTCTCCTCTGGCCTTGACAAAATAAGTTGCAATATTGTGAGAAGGCTGGGGAGGCCCTGTGGGGGCCATGTGGCAAGAAACTGAGCAGCTTGTAGTAATCAAGAGTGGTACTAACTGACAGCCAGCAATAGAACAGGGATCTCTGTCCTATAAGCACAAGGAACTGAATTCTGCCCACTACCGTGAGAGCTTGGAAAAGGCTGCTGAGCTCCAGGAAGGAATGCGGGCCACCAGCACCCCAGTTGCTGCCTTGTGAGATCCTGAGCAGAGACCCAGCTAAGGCATGCTGGACTCCTGACCCATGGAGACTGAAATAACAAATGCATGTTGTTTTACACTGCTAAGCTTGTGGCAATTTGTTACGCAGCAATAGATGAGAAACAATACATCAGCGTATGGTGTTTTGAAAGCCTTGGAAGCAGGGTGGCTCACACCACCCAGGCAAGGGGCATGACCCGGCAATGAGTCAATGAATGAATGGAGACTGGAGTGGGACTCAGTTCCTTGGCCTGGGACACACCCTGACTCCCACCTCCCAACTGCACAGAACCTTGGTTCTACTCCTCTTAGCCACTAGGTGGCCCCAGAGACCCCATAAGGAGCTGTCTTCCCGACCTTTCAGGTCAGCATCTGAAATGGAAGGAACCAAAATGAGATGGTCCCTCTTCTAGTCCTATTACCGACTCCCAATACGGCCCACAAAGGGGAAGAGGCTTGCCCAAGGTTCCACAGCTCTAGCATTATCTCCGATCAGGCATTTTACCGTGCACCCCATTCCAGGCTATTCTGTAAGACAAACTCAGATGACGACCTCCCTCCCACCTGCTTTTACCAGGGGACGGACTGGCAGTGAGAATGGCATCAGCAGGGGGCCCTGGAAGGCCTTCGGGCTGAGGCTGGAGTCTCTAATTGACGTGACTGGTGTGCAGACTAGGAAAGTGTGCAGCCCCTAGGTTGGTGCTGATGGCATCGGTGAACAGACTCTTGACATTAGGATATAGCCGACAGGCCTAGCTGCAGTTGCTGGGCCACTGACCCAATTCCCTTTGTCCAGTCTCTTGAACCCTCTGTTGTAGACTGGGTTTCTCTAGAAACAGACAATGAGACTGAGTTTGGGTTGCAAGATGTTTATTAGGAATAAGCACCTGTGAAAAGAAGAGGAAGCAGGCCTGGGCATAGGAAGTCAAATTGTGCTGCAGGCCTGACGAAGCCCTGGCTGGCCTGGGCCTGCTGGGAGTACTGTCTGTCAGTGTCTGTCCCATGTTGGATTGAAATGACCAGGTGTTTATACCATGCCTCACTCAGACACCAGATACAGGCTACCCCAGGGAGGGCGTGGTCTCAGGTGAAGTGGCTCTCTGCAGCTGCGGCCACCCTGATGGCACTTCCCATAGCTGGGGAAGTCCTCCCTTGAAGGGAGTTCTGGGGGCAGGTGTCCCTATCTTCCACACCTTCTCAACTCTACCTCCTCTTATAGGATTTTTTTTTTTCTTGGCCAGCTTGCTTTCAACCAGAGAGGCTGAGAAGACGCAGTCACTGTAATTTCCACACTCGGCCCTGGCTCCTACTGGGAAAACAGAGGCTTTGTCCCAGCTTAGGAATACAGTGGATCTGACAGATGAGAATTAGGGGGAGGGGTGTCAGAGGGACAAAGGAGGGAAAAGCCTTGGACTCAGTTGTAAAACACCAGTCAGAACCTCAAAGACAAGAATCACTACACTTCTGTTGCTCTTTGGCCATTCAGTTAATCTACTCTGCAGGCCAATGTGTGCCAGGCACTGGGACCAATCCCACCACTCCAGGCCCTCAGCTGGGGGCCTAACACAGATTGAAACAGGGAGGGAGAGGCAGCACCCCGAAGCCATGCTTCACCAGGAGGCAGAACCAAGCCCTGTCTCTGACCCTGGCCGCTTGCAGGCCCTCCTTTAAGTTGCTTTCCTGCGTGACCCTGTTTCCTCCTCTGACAGTGGAGTAACACGATGGGCACCATGTTGAATGCGTCTCACCTCAAACTTCATTTCATCCCGTGAAGCAGCTATTATTATTATCCCCATGTTATACATATGGAAAGAGTCACAGGGGTGCTCAGTGGTGGAGCTGGGCTTTGAGTCCAGACAGTGTGGCCCAATCTTGCTTCTTAGTCCTCATTAAAGGCACAGAAAGGCATGGTCAAGCCAGCCCCCTCGGACCAGACCTGCCTGCGTACTTGTTTCATTTGGCCCACAGAAATTTTAAAATATGAGTCAGCTTTCATTTTGAAATTAAGATGACTCAGAAACATCCATCCAGCTTCTCTTGAAAAATCTGGCCACCTGGCCACTGTGGACTGCATTCCCACAGGGCCACAACTGGCAGGAGGCAGGCCCCTGGAAGTGGGTCATGACACCAGTGTCCACCCAGAGTCACTCGTCTACGTTACCTGCCTGGTCCCTACAGGGATGAGTTTGCTATTCTTCATGAAGGCCAGGGAGTCCTGACATAGAGGCCTAGACAGGCAAGGTGGCTTGCCCTGGGACACCCAGCTCGGGACCAAATCACACGGACTTGAATCTGGCAAACTGTTTAGGGAGGGTTGAGGAAGAGCACAGACATGCAGAACCACATGGCAAGGTCGGGGCAAATACACTTTATTCAGTCCTGGCATCAGACTGGCGGAGTCCTGCTGTGGGTGCCAGTGCCCCAGACAGAGGGACCCCACCCCTCAGCTACGATACTAGTTCTCCAAGACCACAGACAGTGACATCTCTTCACTCACATGACGTTTTTTTTTTCATTGTCTTTTTTTGTTGTTGTTTTTCTTAAAAAAAAAAAAAAAAATAGAAAGAAAGAGCGCAAGAAAGGCCCAGAGCCGGAGCACCAAGCTTAAAGGAGGCAGCTGGTGGCTTTGTCAGCGACGGGAACGCGTGGGGCAGAGACCTGCAGAGACCCTGGGCAGGGGTCCGGAGGACTCTGGGACCGTTTGTTCCTGAGATTTGTGTGTGTGAATGAGAGTGTGTGAGCCACCCGGGAGGGTGAACACACGCCGGTGAGATACAGGTAGTGAGGGCAAGGGGGGTGTGGGGAGGCCGGAGGGGCGGGGCTGGGCAGAGAGATGGCGGCGTGAGAGGGGTCACAGCAACAGGGACAGGGCTCCCGAGGGCACCCTGAACTGGACACAACTTCCTCCTAACAGCAGCGTTCTCCCCATTTCTCACGTGGAAAAACCGAGGTGCAAACGGCCCATCACTACTCGGAATCCATTCTCAGTCTCACTGGCCAAGTCGATGGTCTCTCCCAAACCAGATGTTTAAAAGCGAGAGTCTTTCTGCCATCACATCTGCTATCCACGCCTCAGTCCCAAACCCCTAGCACCAAAGTGCCTCAGTTTTTCCCGCTGTATACTGCAGCTTGAGTACTGAGGGTGGACCTGGGTGACAGGAAGGGCCGGTGGGCTTAGGGAGGAGCCCAGGTTGCGGGTGCCCTGAGGTGAGGGGGCACTTCCCAGGAGGGGGTGGGGAAGGTGCAGCAGGGATCCTGTCCCCAAACAGACTGGTAAGGTGCCTTGGTTTTTAGTTTTCTTGGGTGGTCCCTTCCTCTACTGCTGGATTTCCAGAGAAAGACCTTACCTCTCAATTCCCAGTTGGGGGAAAAAAGGGACGTATAGATAGGCTGTAGAGGCAGCCACGCGACCGGAGAGGTGGTGCGCGTGGGTGTAGGAGACCCCATACCGGAAAAGGGGCTATGCCACTTGGGAGAGTTTCAGGCCCAAACCAACCCTTCCAAGTGCTCCTCCCATGAAGGCAGCGACGCCCCGTTGGGTGGAGAGAGGAAACCTAGGGCTCCCGGATCAAAGGATTTCCCAGGATCGCTCTACATTCGCCCCCGCTTTTGCCCGGAGCGGGCGAAGAGTGCGGCTCCACTGGGACCAGCCCCCTCCTCCCCAGAAGCATTAAGCATGCGCACGAAGGGGGTGGGCCCCAGCGGAGAGGCGGGCCCTAGCGCTCCGGGGATAAAAGGAGTGCGCCCCTCCCCCCAGGGAAGGGAGGGGCACAGGAGGAGCGTGCGTTGCCACCCAGCCGCATCGCCCCCCTAACCCGGAGAAGGCAGGCTGGGCGAGGGAGGAGAGATTCCGGAGCAAAGGAGGGGGCGGGTCCTCCGGCCACGAGGAGGGGCGTGTGCAAAAGGGGGGAGGGGTGCAGGTCTGTAGGAGAGGACGGGAGGTGTATCGGAGGGGGCTGGCTGCTGGTGGCTGTGCAGGAGGGGGCAACGTGGGGAGGGGCTTGGGTGTCAGGGAAGGGGTGGGGGTTGGGCTGCCTTGGGGTGTGTCTGCGGGGGAGGGGCATGTCTGGATCTGAGGGGGGATGGGCACGTCCAGGAGGGGGGAGGCTGCGCGGGAGATGGGGTGCCAGCCTCGGCCTCCGAGGGGCCCCAATACCTGATTCCTGTATGTAAACAGCTGGTTTGGGGGCGTGCGCGCCCCGCTGACGGTGGGCTCAGTAGGTGAAAACCAGGTCTGCGATGCTAGACGGGCGCCAGTCCCCCGCGATCATCTCGGTAACCTCGGGGGTGCAGTAGTCCGGGAACTCGAAGTGCGACGTGCCCGAGGGAGGCTGCAGGTCCGGGTCGCGATCCAGGGCGCTGCAGTCCAGGCCGGCCGGGCCAGGGGGCAGCCTGGACAGAAAGCCCAGCGACTCCTCCCCCGACGCCACCGTCTCCTCTTCACCTTCCTCAGCCGCTGCCGCCTCCTCCTCCTCTTCCTCCGGCTCCTCGTCCTCCGACGGTGTCGGGGAGGCGGCGGCGGCGGCGGCCGCCCCCTCGCCCGACGGCCCTTGGGCGCGCTCCGCTTGTCCCCGGGCGGCCCGTCCCGCCGGGACCATCCTCCACAGCTCCCGCCCCGGGGTCTCGACCAGGCGCACTTCCAGCAGCTCCTCGTCGTCGTCTTCATCGTCGTCCTCGGGCGCCGCCGCCCCGCCCCCCAAAGGCCCTCCCGCTGCTCGGCGGCCCCCGCGGCCAGGCAGCTGCGGCCCGGGCTTGAGCCGGCTGCCGCCACCGCTACCACCGGGGGGGCGGGGCCGCGCCTTGGCGGGCGCCCCCTTGCTCTTTTTGCGCGGCCGGTACTTGTAGTCCGGGTAATCCGCCATGTGCTTGAGCCGCAGCCGCTCCGCCTCCCGCACGAACGGGATCTTCTCCGAGTCCTGCAGCAGCTGCCAGCGGCGGCCCAGGCGCTTGGAGATCTCGGCGTTGTGCATGTCGGGCCACTGGTCCATGATCTTCCGCCGTTCGTGCTGCGACCACACCATGAATGCGTTCATCGGCCTCTTGATGTGGCCGCTCGGGGTCTTGCACCAGCCGGGCTCGCGCGCCCCCTCCTCGGCCGGCCCGGGTCCCGGGGGCGGCGGCCCGCCGTCCCGCTTGGCCCTCGCGCCCCGCTGCTGCACCATCGCGCCTGGGCCCGGGGCCGCTAGACGCCGCCGGGGGCCGTCCGCATCCTCCGCGGCTGGGGGTGGGGGAGGAGGCAGCGGCGACGGAGGGGCGGCCCCGCCCCGCGGCTCGGCCCGGCCCCCGCGAACTGGGGAGCGAGGAGCTGGGCGCTCGGGCCCAACGGACGGCGGGGGGAGAAGGTCAGCGCGGTCTCAGGCGGGCTCGGCGCGCCCCCGCCGCCTCCGGCAAGTTGCGTCCTGGCGCACAACACACATTGTTTTGCGGGGGCCGAGGAATCGCACCCTCCGGGCCCCCGCCGGCTCTTCCTGCAGCCTCTGGCTCCGCCGCGGCCCGCGCGCGCCGCTCCCCGCCCGGCCGCCGACGCCTTTCAGTGTCTTTCTCCCCGCGCGGCCCCGCCGGCGCGCGCACCACCCCTCCCCCTCGCCGTCTGCGGGCCGCTGCGGCGCGCGCGGGGCCGCCCCGTGTAAACACCGAGGTGCCCGCTTGGGCTGCGGCCGGGCCACGCCTCGCGCTCGGGCGCCGCGTCACCGGTTGCTGGGCAGAGAAGCCGGTATTTGCATCTCCCAATCGCTGGCCGCCGGAGGGGGGCGGGGCTCGGGCTGCGGGGCTGGGCGGTCTCGCGGCTAGGATTGGGGGAGACCGGCGAGATCGGTTTCTTTTCTTAGGTTAGGGGTTGGAGAAAGGGTAGGGGACGCGAGCCTGCTTCCATCTGACGCTGGACGCTTGTCCCTGCCCCGCGTTGCCTTTTAAATTTTAGCTCATTCCGAGACACCTGCCGTCAGGTAGGATTTCCGCCCTTCCCTCTTTCAGGGACGTCTTTTCGGACCATCCCAGAAGAGAATTTGGGGGGCCCAAGACTCAGGAAAGCTTCTTAAGGGGACTAACTCAGGTTGTCGTAGATGTTGCCGCCCGCCTACTACACACAGGGTCCGACCACATATGGGACCAGCAAATGCTTTTGGACCCAGTGAACAAATCCCTTTCTCATATATATGTATATTTAATCTCGTTCGAAGCTCCATAAGAATCCGGAGGGAGAAGGGAATATGACAATATGATGCCCAGTTTCCAAATAGGAAGCACCGAGGACACGCAGACTAGGATTCGATTCCCAGGCTCGCGGTCCCAGCTGTCTCTCCCCTGCTCAGCACCAAGGGCCGCGGGGCACCTCCCCTGCCAGCCAAAGGTCCTGAGCTGGGCGGACTTCCCGCTTTTCACAAACCGCAGGCGACATTCGAGGATGCGTGGGTGCGCCATTCCCAGGTCCTACCCCAGCCCGTAGCCTGCCCGGTGCCCGACTTGGGCGCGTCGCCCCACCCAAGCCTGGAGAAGCGTGCAGGGGCACGGGGCGGAGCCAGTCCTGGGGGCGTGGCCGGGTGGCCGGCACGAGGCGCGTGGCGGGGAGGGGCCGCGCGCTCCCGGCTCACCACGTGTGAGCCAGTTCGGGCACCACTGGGCGTGTGCCGCCCCTGGGGGAGGTCACCTTCACGGCGTCGTGAGCATGGGCGATGGGAGGGGGCGCTGAGGCCTCGCCCTTGGGAAGCAGGAGCTGGGAGGTGCCCGGATTAGGGTCTTTAAGGTGGCATTCCGCTGGGGCGTAGCGGGCATGGTTTGGGGCTAGGAGAATGCGCCTCTGGCGGTACAGCTCACCCACTTCTGGACGAGCGAAGGCCAAGAGCCGAGCTTGAGGGTGTGGGGCGGGGAGGAAGGACCGAGGTGCGGCTCCGCGGCGCGGGGGACGGGGTGGGGGTGGTGGGGAGAAAGAAATTGGAGCATCCCTGGAGGGAGGGGGCGACTCTTAAAGGCACAGGGTGCTTGGAAAGAGGAGGCCCTGCTCCCGTCCAAACGGTCCCTCCGCCTTTCAGAAGCTGAGATCTGGAAAACCCTACGTGTAAAACCTTTACATCTGCAGCCTGAGCAGTCTACCCGATGGAGTCACACTTCCTGAGTTCACATTCCCAGTCCCTCCTTTTCCTTATCCTGAAAATGGGGATAATTCAGTTTCTCCCTCACATGGTTGTTTTACAGATTAAATGAGATAATGCATGTAAACATATCCTGATACCTAGGGAATGTTCAATAAAACTTATGATAGACGGGACGCGGTGGCTCACACCTGTAATCCCAGCACTTTGGGAAGCCAAGGCGGGCGGATCATTTGAGGTCAGAAGTTCGAGATCCGCCTGGCCAATATGGTGAAACCTTGTCTCTACTAAAAGTACAAAATAATGAGCCAGGCTTGGTGACGCGTACCCGTAATCCCAGCTACTCAGGAGACTGAGGTATGAGAATCGCTTGAACCTAGGAGGCGGATGTTGCAGTGAGCCGCTGCACTCCAGCCTGAGTGACAGAGTGAGACCCTGTCTAAAAAAAAACTAAAAGTTTTGAGAAACTAGATTTCCCAATAGTTACGCAGGTCACCAGCAACCCAGAGACATCACCATAATGAGAAAAAAAAAATGGGCAGAGTGGGGACAGCTCTAAGATTTCAGAAAAGGTATCAAAGTAATGATTGTAGGACAAATAAAAGCTTTCTTGGAATTATCAACACCTTAACACTTTTCCCATAAATAAAATATTTGTTTTATTTTAAATGGTGTGTGATAGGCACCACAATCTTTTCAATGCTTATGGCCTCTCAAAGATCTGTCTCTGACCCTGTAGCTGCTGCTGCTATTATTATTCCAACGTATGTGAATAGTTCCTAACCTTACTCACTGCCAAACTGATTTGGACCAGGATTTCACTCTTTATTCTCAGCAGTGAAAATGCTGCATTCATTATTCACCCCTGCCTCCTTTCCTTCTTCCATCCATGCATGCATCCATTAATAAACATTTGACCCTGCACAGTGGTTCACACCTGTAATCTTAGCACTTTGGGAGGCCGAGGCAGGCAGATCACTTAAGGCCAGGAGTTCAAGACCAGCCTGGGCAACATGGTGAAATCCTTACTCTACAAAAAAAAGTACAAAAATTAGCTGGGCAGGATGGTGCCTGCCTGTAGTCCTAGCTACTTGGGAGGCTGAGGCAGGAGGATTGCTTGAGCCGGAAAGGTGGAAGTTGTAATGATTGTACCTCTGCACTCCGGCCTGGGAGACAGAGACTTTATCTCAAAATAAATAAATAAATAAATAAATACATAAACAAACATTATTAATACTTACCATTCCTTAGGCCCTTTGACGGACTCTGAGGAGCTAGAGATGGTTAAAGTCTGGCTGAATCTAGGCCCTGGAAGAACCTTGGACTGCCTTCCCCAGTGTAGACACCAGGACTTATTAATGACAGAGAAGATGGTGTGGGAAGTTCAGCCGAGAAGATAATGTCTTCACTTTTATTTTTTTCATTTTCTTCCTCAACAGACATTTATGCAGTGTGTGATTCTTTCTAAAACAACTCCCTGGAAGAGAGGACATTTAATTCAACAATTTATTGGCCACCTACTGTGCACCAGGCAGTGAACTTGGAACTGGGGCTACTGGGTTACAGCAGTGACCAAGACAGAGGTCCCTGTTCTTAAGGAGCAAGTGAGGGCAACAGAAAAGAGCAGGTAAACAAATAAGATAATTTCAGATAGTTGTGACTGCTATAAAGAAAATAAAGCTGGGCTGGGTGTGGTGGTTCACGCCTGTAATCCCTGCACTTTGGGATGCCAAGGCGGGAGAATCGCTTGAGCCCAGGAGTTTCAGACCAGCCTGGGTAACATAGAGAAATCCCACCTCCACAAAAATTCAAAAATTAGCCGGGCATGGTGGCAAGCACCTGTCGTCTCAGCTTCTGGGGAGGCTGAGGTGGGAAAACGCTTAAGCCAGAGATTTTGAGGCTGTAGTGAGCTATGATGGTGCCACTGCACCCCAGACTGGGTGATGGAAAGAAGGGAGGGAGGGGCTGGGCAAGGTGGCTCACATCTGAAATCCCAGCGCTTTGAGAGGCTGAGGTGGGTAGATGCTTGAGCCTAGAAGTTCAAGACCAGCCTAGTCAACATGGCAAAAGCCTGTCTCTACAAAAAATACAAAACTTAGCCAGGTGTGATGGCCCGTGCCTTTAGTCCTAGCTACTTGGGAGGCTGAGGCAGGAAGATCGTTTGAGCCCGGGAAGTTGAGGCTGCAGTGAGCTGTGATTGTACCACTGCACCCCAGCCTGTGGGACAGAGTGAGACCCTGTCTCAAACAACAATGAAAAGAAAACAAGATAATGAGAGAGTGAGTGACTGGGACAGGGGATGATAGAGATGGGGGAGAGTTTAGATCTCAAGATGATGAAGAACCATCCATGTAAAACATTCCAGGCAGAGGAAACAGCAAGTGCAAGGGACTGGAGATGGGAAAGAGACTGGGACGAGGTATTGAGACGGCATGGACAGGTGCCAAGACCAGAGATGGGGGAGTGTACCTGAGGAATACGATGCGTTTATGTTGAGCTGGAGCTGAAGGGCAATACGGTAGTTGGTCCTCAGAAGCCAAGTTATGGAGTTCCCTGGGTTGTGGGGAGCCAGGGACAGTTTTTTTATTGCAGGATGACATGATAAGAGGTGCGCTTCAGGAAGATTAAGGAGTTTCATGTGTTGTAGTTGGATTGGAGGAGGGAAATTTGGTGGGGGAAAGATCAGCTGGAAATTTTCTTGTGTTTCAAAAACATGTTCACAAATTCTTTTTTTTTTTTTTTCTTTTTGAGATGGAGTCTCGCTCTGTTGCCCAGGCTGGAGTGCAGTGGCGCGATCTCGGCTCACTGCAAACTCCGCCTCCCGGGTTCATGCCATTCTCCTGCCTCAGCCTCCCCAGTAGCTGGGACTACAGGCGCCTGCCACCATGCCCTGCTATTTTTTGTTGTATTTTTTTAGTAGAGACGGGGTTTCACCGTTTTAGCCAGGATGGTCTCGATCTCCTGACCTCATGATCCGCCCCCCTCAGCCTCCCAAAGTGCTGGGATTACAGGCATGAGCCACCGCGCCCGGCCCTTCACAAATTCTTTAATGTTTCTTCCTTCAAAAGGAAGAGCCTAATTCCTCCTCCCCTTCCCAGTGAAGTGTGAACTTGCCTCTAACTAATAGAATATGGCAGAAGTGATGGTTTGTGATATCTAAGATTGGACATAAAAGGCTCTATGTTTTCCTCCTGGCTGTCTTATTTTGTATCATTTATTCTGGGAGAAGTCCGCTGTCGTGCGAGGGCACTCAAGCAGCCCTGTGGAAAGCTCTACGTGGTGAGAAACTGAAGCCTCCTGCCAACACCAACAAGCAACTGAGACCTACTTCCAACAGCCATCTGAGTGATCCATCCTGGAATCAGATCCTCCAGCCCCAGTCAAGTCTTCAGATGACTGCAGCCCTGAGCAGCATCTCATCTGCAACCTCGTGAATGACGCTGAGCCAGAACCATGCAACTAAACTCTGCCTGGATTCATGACCTACAGAAACTGAGATGGTAGCTGTTTGCTTTGTTAAGCCTCTAAGTCTGGAAAGAGTGTATTAAGCAGTAGTAGACAATGAAGAAAAGATTATTATTCAGCTGTTGAATTGGAAGAGGAGGGGAAGAAAAAATTTTCAGATCACAAAATATTCATTGTGTAAAACTTCAAAAATTCTGAAATTTAAGGAAAAAATATCATTTGTTGGGAATTTGTTGGGATTCATTGTCTCAGTGCCAAGAGACACCCGCTCTTTTTTTTTTTTTTTTTTTTGAGACAGAGTCCTGCTCTGTTGCCCAGGCTGAAGGGCAGTGGCATGATCTCAGCTCACCACAACCTCTGCCTCCCGGGTTCAAGTGATTCTCCTGCCTAAGCCTCCCAAGTGGCTGGGACTACAGGCATGCATCACCATGCCCGGCTAATTTTTGTATTTTTAGTAGAGACGGGGTTTCACTATGTTGGCCAGGCTGATCTCGAACTCTTGACCCCGTGATCCGCCCGCCTCAGCCTCCCAAAGTGCCGGGATTACAGGCATGAGCCACTGCGCTCGGCCGAGACACTCACTCTTAACATTTTGGTATATTTTTTCTCTCTGCGCATTTTTTATCCAGCTGACTTTATTTTGTCTCCTGAAATCTTCATTTTTAAATTATAGCTTCAGCATTTAAGAAAATGTGTCTAACAAAGTCTTCGCAAGCATACATTTTTTCCCATAGTTAGTATACTTAGAATTTATTTGTCAAGCAATTTTGAAGGGCTTTCACTGTGAAAAACTTTAGGGCTTATTGATATTCTCTTTAAGTAGAGTATGTTTTTTATTATTACAAAAGTTATATATATATATATATGGTGTGTGTGTGTGTTTGTGTGTGTGTGTGTGTGGAGTCTCGCTCTGTCACCAGGCTGGAGTGCAGTGGCGTGATCTCAGCTCACTGCAACTTCCTCCTCCCAGGTTCAAGCGATTCTACTGCCTCAGCCTCCTGAGTAGCTGGAACTACAGGTGCGTGCCACCACGCCTGGCTAATTTTTGTATTTTTAGTAGAGACGGAGTTTCGCCATGTTGGTCAGGCTGGCCTCGAATTCCTGACCTCAAGTGATCCGCCTGCCTCGGCCTCCCAAAGTTTTGGGATTACAGGCATGAGCCACTGCGCCCGGCCTTATACTGAATTATATAAGGTGAAAAGTGAACGTCTCCTGTAATCTAGAAAAATGGCATTATAATGAGTAAATTTTAAATTTTAATGTAATTTTCCAGAATTTTTTTTTTTTGAGATGGGACGGAGTCTCACTCTGTTGCCCAGGCTGGAGTGCAGTGACGCGATCCTGGCTCACCGCAACCTCTGCCTCCCACGTTCAAGCGATTCTCCTGCCTCAGCCTCCCAAGTAGCTGGGACTACAGCCGCCCACCACTGCGCCTGACTAATTTTTGTATTTTTAATAGAGACAGGGTTTCGCCATATCAGCCAGGCTGGTCTGGAACTCCTGACCTTGTGATCTGCCCGCCTTGGCCTCCTAAAGTGCTGGGATTACAAGTGTGAGCCACCGTGCCCGGCCTTTTTTTTTTTTCGACAAGGTCTCTCCCTGTCACCCAGGATGGGGTGCAGTGGCGCGATCACAGCTCACTGCAGCCTCAACCTCTTGGGCTTAAGTGATCTTCCCACCTCAGTGTCCCAGGTATCTGGGACTACAGACGCGTACCACCACACTGGGCTAATTTTTTGTATTTTTTATAGAGACTGAGTTTTGCCACGTTGCCCGAGCTGGTCTCAAATTCCTGGGCTTAAGCGGTCTGCCCACCTTGGCCTCCCAAAGTGCTGGGATTACAGGCATGAGCCACTTCACCTGGCCATCCAGAAACTTAAATGCTTATAATCACATGCACACATAGTTTTTTTTACACAAGTGGAATGTTACTATATGTAATTTCTAGTAACCTGCTTTTTTCACATCTCTTTTCTCTTTCCATGTAGTGCGTAGGTTCTCGTCCAGGTCTGCCGAGTATATTGTAATTCATTTAATCAGTTCTTTTTTTTTTTTTGAGACGGAGTTTCACTCTTTTTGCCTGGGCTGGAGTGCAATGGCGTGATCTCGGATCACTGCAACCTCTGCCTCCTGGGTTCAAATGACTCTGCTGCCTCAGCCTTCCAAGTAGCTGGAATTACAGGCGTGCATCACCACGCCTGGCTAATTTTGTATTCTTATTAGAGATGGGGTTTTACCATGTTGGTCAGGCTGGTCTCAAACTCCTGACCTCAGGTGATCTGCCCACCTCGGCCTCCCAAAGTGAATCAGTTCCTTCTTGAAAGACATTTTGATTGTTTTACCCCTTTTTGCTATTATAAACAATATGGCAGTGAACACCTTTGTATGTATGTTTTTGGCCACTTATTTATTTAGAGATGGAGTCTCGCTCTGTCGCCAGGCTGGAGTGCAGTGGCGCGATCTTGGCTCACTGTAATCTCCACCTCCTGGGTTCAAGCGATTCACTTTCCTCAGCCTCCTAGTAGCTGGGATTACAAGTGTGCGCTACCACACCCAGCTAATTTTTTTTTTTTTTTTTGAGACGGATTCTCGCTTTGTCACCCAGGCTGGAGTGCAGTGGCTTGATGTCGGCTCACTGCAAGCTCTGCCTCCTGGGTTCATACCATTCTCCTGTCTCAGCCTCCCGAGTAGCTGGGACTACAGGCGCCCGCCACCATGCCCGGCTAATTTTTTTTTTTTTTGTATTTTTAGTAGAGCTGGGGTTTCACCGTGTTAGCCAGGATGGTCTCGATCTCCTCACCTTGTGATCTGCCCGCCTTGGCCTCCCAAAGTGCTGGGATTACAGGTGTGAGCCACCGTGCCCGGCCTGTATTTTTAATAGAGATGGGGTTTCACCATGTTGGCCGGGATGGTCTCGATCTCCTGACCTCATGATCTACCTGCCTCAGCCTCCCGAAGTGCTGGGATGACAGGCGTGAGCCACTGCACCCGGCCTGTCTGTTATTTCTTTAGGAAAAATTCATACACAGAGACTCCACAATATAACAGAACAGACATTTAAACTGGCTGTCCCCCAAGCACAACAGGCTTGGGCCTACCTCAGGGCCCTCATTCTTGCTGTCTCCTTTGTCTGGAACTCTTTTCACCCCCATCCCCACATGGGCTGGAGCATCTACTCATCCTAGCTTCGGCTCAAATGGGCTCCCCAGAGAGGACTGTCCTGACCACTCTCTGCCGTTTCCCGTCCATCTCCCTCTGTCTCAGGTATACAGAATCGCTTCATCTGCGACACATTCTCATTGTTGCCTGTGATTCCCTCACTTTATGCTTGTGTGGGTTTTTTTAGAGACCTGGTCTTGCTCTGTTGCCTGGGCTGGAGTACAGTGGTGCGATCATAGCTCACTGCATCCTGGAACTTCTGGGCCCAAGTGATCCTCCTGCCTCAGCCTCCCAAGTAGTTAGGACTACAGATGCATGCCACCATGGCTGGCTAATTTCGAGAAATTTTTTTTGTAGAGGCAGGGTCTCACTATGTTTCCTAGGCTGGTCTTGAACTCCTGGGCTCAAGCGATTTTCCCACCACAGCCTCCCAAAGTGCTGGGATACAGGTGTGAGCCACCATGCCTGGCCCTGTGTGTATTTATTTTTACATAACATAATAAAAATCTGTGGAGTCAGCAATCTGACACAAGAACTGGAACACTGATAACCTGTTTTCCCCAATGAATTCCTTTACCATCCCATCTCCTGCCTTCCTTCACCTGAGGTAATGTCTATCCTGATTCTTCCAGAACATTAAAAAAAAAAAACAGCTTTGTTGAGATGTAATTCACATACCACACTATTCAGTCATTTATAGTTTACAATTCAGTGGCTTTCAGTGCATTCACAGAGTTGTGTAACTGTTGCCACAATGGATTTTAGACTATTTTCATCATCCCCAAAAGAAACCATTAGCATCAGTACTCATTAGCAGTCACTCTCCCATCTGCTCTGCCTTCCCTCTAATCCCCAGCCCTAGGCCACCATTAATCTGCTTCTGTATCCATGGATTTGTCTCTTCTGGACAGTTCATGTAAAGAGAATCATACAACATGTGGCCTTTTGTGCCTGGCTTCTTTCACTTCGCATCATGATTTCTAGGTTCATCTATGTTGTAGCATGTATCAGAACTTCCTTTTTATTGCCAAATAATATTCCATTATAGGCCAGATGTGGTGTCTCATGCCTACAATCCCAACACTTTGGGAAGTAGAGGTTGGAAGGATTGCTTGAGCCCAGGAGTTCGAGACGAGTCTGGGCAACATAGTGAGACCCCATCTCTAAAAACAGAAAAATTAACTGGGCCTGGTGGTGTGTGCCTATAGTCCTAGCTACTTGGGAGACTGAGGCAGGAGGATCTCTTGAGCCTGGGAGTTCCAGGCTGCAGTGAGCCATGATCACACCACTGCACTCCAGCCTGGGTGACAGAGTGGAACTGTCTCAAAGAAAAAAAATATATATATGGCCAGGTGTGGTGGCTCACACCTGTAATCCCAGCACTTTGGAAGGCTGAGGCAGGAGGATCATGAGGTCAGAAGATGGAAACCATCCTGGCTAACATGATGAAACCCATCTCTACTAAAAATACAAAAAATTAGCCGGGCGTGGTGGCATGGGCCTGTAGTCCCAGAAGGCTGAGGCAGGAGAATCGCTTGAACCTGGGAGGCAGAGGTTGCAATGAGCGGAGATTGTGCCACTGCACTCCAGCCTGGGCAACAGAGTGAGACTTGGTCTCAAAATAATAATAATAATAATAATAATAATAATAATAATAATAATACCTATTCTTAATAATACCTGAAGGCAGGATGAAGCCAACTCAGGTGTGGGTGTGGCTGTTCTGGGTACTGTCATGTTACTCCACTCACCCTAACTGTGTCTAGCTCCAAAATACCTATTTGCCAACTGGCATGGTCCTCAAAGACATTCATAATGAGAAGAGAACAATAGGGACAAGGTAATTTGTTTTTTGATTCATCTAAATTTCCTGATTTTAAAAAAGTCAGGCCAGGGGCAGTGGCTCGCACCTGTAATCCCAGCACTTTTGGAGGCTGAGGCAGGCAGATCACCTGCGGTCAGGAGTTTGAGACCAGTCTGACCAACATGGAGAAACCCCGTCTCTACTAAAAATACAAAATTAACTGGAGGTGGTGGCGCATGCCTGTAATCCCAGCTACTCAGAAGGCTGAGGGAGGAGAATTACTTGAACCTGGGAGGCGGAGGTTGCAGTGAGCCAAGATAGCGCCATTGCACTCCAGCCTGGGCAACAAGAGCAAAACTCCGTATCAAAAACAAAAACAAACAAACAAACAAACAAAAAAAGCCAGTGGCTCATACCTATAACTTTGGGAGGCTAGCTTGAGCCTAGGAGTTTGAGACCCGCCTGGGCAAAATATTGAGACCCACATCTCTACAATAAATAAAACATTTACCAGTTGTGGTGGTGCATATTTGTGGTCCCAACCACTGGGGAGGCTGAGGGGGGAGGATCACTTGAGCCCAGGAGGTTGAGGCTGCAGTGAGCAGTGATCACCCCACTGCACTCCAGCCTGGGCAACAGAGCAAGACAGTGTCTCAAAAAAAAAAAAAAAAGAAAAGAAAAATCAGAGATTATGATAGTGTGTGCATTACAAGGTCTCTTTTCTTTTGTATGTGTGTGAGATGGCATCTCCCTCTGTTGCCCAGGCTGGAGTGCAGTGGCATCATCATAGCTCACTGCTACCTCAAACTCTGGGGCTCAAATGATCTTCCCACCTCAGCCTCCTGAGTAACTGAGACTACAGTTCCTTTCTTTTCACTAAATAATAAGAGATCTTTTAAAAAACAATATAGCCGGGCACGGTGGCTCACACCTGTAATCCCAACACTTTGGGAGGCCGAGGCGGGCAGATCACGAGGTCAAGAGATCGAGACCATCCTGGCCAACATGGTGAAACCATGTCTCTACTAAAAATACAAAAGTTAGCTGGTCTTCGTGATATGTACCTGTAGTCTCAGCTATTTGGGAGGCTGAGGCAGGAGAATCGCTTGAACCCAGGTGGTGGAGGTTGCAGTGAGCCGAGATCGTGCCATTGCACTCCAGCCTGGTGACAGAGCAAGACTCAGTCTCAAAAACAAAACTCAAAAACCAATATAATAGTATAAACTGCACATGCGGCTATTGAGTACTTGAAATGTGGCCAATATAGATGGGCACAGTGGCACACATTGTAGTCCCAGCCACTTTTGAGGCTGAGGCAGGAGGATTGCTTGAGCCCAGGAGTTCAAGGCTGTAGTGCCCTATGATTGCACCTGTGAGTAGCCACTGTACTCCAGCCTAGGCAACAGCAAGACCCCTGTATCAAAACAAACAAAAGAAGTGTGGCTATTAGACATATTACAAATATTCCCAGAGGTGACTCAGAAGTTAATCATAGAAGTCAAACTTTGCTTATTGTTATGAGTCTCTAGGGAGTACTTCAACTCATTTGCATCTGTTTCCTCATCTTCAAAATGGGACAGCGTAATTCTGGACCTGGGACATAGTAAGGATTCAATGGGTGGCAGCTGTGACAAGAGCAACAACAAAAATATTGTGCGTCTTTCTTTTTTCTAATAATGGCACAAAAAGGCAAACCCATAGATACAGTAAACGGATGTGTGGTTGCCAGTGTTTGGCGGGGAGAGGGTTCAATAAGTGAGCACAGGGGGTTTTTTAGGGTGAAGAAATGTGGGTATATGACTATGCATTTGTTGATATCCATTAAACTTAATAGCACAAAAAGTGAACCTTAATGCATGCAAAGTTAAAAAAATCACTTAGGGCATTTAGATAATTCCAAAATGTCATGCAGAATATGACAAACATCTTCACCATATTACAAATGTGTGAAATGACCTCATGAAGAAGACAGAGGAAAAAGTGCTGACCTAAGTAACTTTAGAAATGAGTGGGCCAGGCGTGGTGGCTCATGCCTTTAATCCCAGGACTTTGGGAGGCTGAGGCGGGAGGATCACTGGAGCCCAGGAGTTGGAGACAAGCCTAGGCAACATAGTGAGATCCCATCTCTACAAAAATTTTAAAAAATTAGCTGGGTGTAGTGGCGCATGCCTGTAGTCCCAGCTACTTGGGAGGCTGAGGCAGGAGGATCACTTAAGACTGGGAAATCAAGGCTGCTGTGAGCTGTGATGGCCCCGCTGCACTCCAGCACTCCAACCTGGGCAACAGAGTGAGGGTCTGTCTCAAAAAAAAAAAAAAAAAAAAGAAAAAGAAAAAAGAAACAAGTGGAGTCTGCTGGAACACTAAAGGCAAAAGAAAGTGTTCTCTACTTGATAAAGTTTCCCACAGGGGTATGGGTTAACAATTTTGATAATCCTACACATGTATACTGGACTTGAACAGTTAAGTAAATGGATGGTGGATGTGGATGATGGGAACCAGGTTTCCCGTTATTGGAGTGGGAATTTAGAGATAAGCAAGCAGGAAGCAAGCCAAATGATCCCTGGATTCAAGTGGTAAATATAAACAGGAACTCATGTTTAGCTTAATATATATACAGATGGTTACAAATGGAAATAGAGATATGTGTGTATATATATACACATTGGTATATACAGATATATTTCTTTGTTCTGTCAGTTGAGAAGGCTTAAAAGAAATGATACCCCAAGGCCAGGTGTGGTGGCTCACGCCTGTAATCCCAACACTTTGGGAGGCCAAGGCAGGAGGATGGCTTGAGGCCAGGAGTTGTATCAGTCTGGGCAACATGGCAAGACCTTATCTCTACAAAAAAAAAAAAAATTGAAAATTAAAATTAGCTGAGTGTGGTGGCACACACCTGTGGTCCTAGCTACTCAGGAGGCTAAGGAGGGAGGATCACTTGAGCCCAGGAGGTCTAGGCTGCAGTTTTTATTGTCTTTAAATTCTCTGCAGATAATTTACCCCCTCATTGCTTACACGGCCCACTGCAGAGTGCTGGGCAACTTGGTAATTAATCCTCTAATTGTGTAAACTGGAAGCTTCGTGAGGTCATGGCTTCATTACCATGGCTACGTGGCTGTAGCCATGAGTGTGCACTCCAGTGTGGGTGATGGAGTGAGACTCTGTCTCAAAAAGGAAGGGAGGAAGGAAGGAAGGAAGGAAGGAAGGAAGGAAGGAAATAAATGACACCCTAGTAGCAATGAGCGCACCTTGCGCCCAGTTCTTGGTTTCTAATAAATACCCTTCTCCGAAACAATCAAAGCTCTTGCGAAATGGCTGATTTGAGGACTGGGGCAGGAAATACAAAAGATGAGCCTGAGGCATCTTATAGTACCAGAAAGTAAGGAAGTGCTTGACAGCAACGAGAAAACCCCACAAAAATAGGGGTGTGTCAAAGGGAGACGGGAGCCAACCGAAAGAGCTCCCAAAAGCCAAAGCTGGAACAACTTGAGCAACAAAATTAAATAGTATTGGATTATAACCTAAAGTATGAAATAATTATCTGTGAATCCATACTGATATAAATAAATTACTGAATAAATGAGACAAATCTTCAGTGTAGAAAAATCCCAAATAATCTATGTAGCTATTCCAACCTTAAGGAGATAGAGCATAACTCCTCACTTAAGTGTGGCCGGAGCATAGTGACTTCCTTCCAAAGAGTACAGTATGAAAAGGGGCAAAAGAAGACTGACTTTCCAGTAGAGAAACCTGACGCAGCATCAACAGTGATGTCATGTTGCTATGTGAGAAACTGCCACAGCCAAGAGGAGCCCAGAGAGACATGACAGCTAGTGCAATGAGGCATGCTGGATGGATCCTGGAGTAGAAAAAGAACGTTGGGTAAAAACGAAGGAAATCTGAATAAACTGTGAACTCTAATTAATAAATAATGTATCATTATTGGTTTATTAATTGGAACAAATATACCATGAGTCTGCAATACCATATGTGACGTTAATAGCAGAAACACCAGCCTGAGCAACATGGCGAGACTTCATCTCTATGAAAAATACAAAAATCTGCTGGGCTTGGTGGCATGCCCCTGTAGTCTCTGCTACTTGGGAGGCTGAGGTGGGAGGATCGCCTGAGCCCGGGAGGCGGAGGTTGCAGTGAGCCGAGATCACGCCACTGCACTCCAGCCTGGGTGAAAGAGCGGGACCCTGTCTCAATAATAATAATAATAATGAATGAAACAGGGTGGGTGGGTGGGGTAGACGGGAACTTTATATTCACAGTTTTTCTGTAAATCTAAAAGTGTTCTAAAAAATTGAAGTTTTTTTTTTGTAATGGCAAACAGGTTTCAAAAACACATTTGGTTTATTTAGACTCCAGAGTGTCAGAGCCATTTACGCAGCCCGCCTCAAAAACAGAATTTCTTCCATGGATTAAGAGAAATATTCATTTATCCTCCAGTTGTAATGTTCTGAACCAGGAATTAGATGGTTCAGTAAAAGTTGTCTACCAACTAATTAAGTCAATGTCTCATGAACTGTGCATCAAAAAACTCGGTTTCTTTAATTTTGTATGCATTTGAAATACAAAGGAAAGATGACTAGTTCCTTGATCATTTTAAGTTAAATTAAAATACCTATAATGAAAGACATTCATATAGAGCAGACTATATCATCCCATTGCCTACATTTTCATTTCCCAAAATTGTTTTAGTAGAGAATGGTATATATTGTTGCGTAAGTGAAACAGTTTTGCTCTCCTTAAATAAAATAGCAGCCAAAGATTATTCAGGGTGCAGCTGACAGAGGCCTTACTGCCAATTCCTTCTAATCTGGAGAATTCCTAAAAAAAAAAAAAAAAAAAATCGAGTCTTCTTGTTACGCCGAAGAGAAGGAGGGCAGGGTCGAAGCGCATTGGTGGTGTCCCTGGGCCGAGGGCAGGGCTCTAAGTCACGGGACCTGCTGATTGGTGGACTCCCCAGAGCTGGGGGCGGGGCCTCTGGCGATGGAGCTCGGAGTCCATTGGCTGCGAGGCTAGAGGATGGTGTAATGGACAGCCGAGGCCTGTGCGGCCGGTTTCTATGGCAACGGAGGCTTGAAAGAGCCACTCAGATTTCGGCGCTCGCCCCCAACTCCCCTTTCCGGAGGGGGCAGGGCGGCCTGGATTTGAGGGCCGGCGGAGGAGGCGTGGGGGCTGGGAGTTAAGGAGACAGGGCTTTCCTTGGACCAAACCAACCCAGCAATGCCACATTTGAAGTGGGTTTGAGGAACCGGGCCTGCGTGCTCATTTGAAAAAAATCAGCCAAACAGAAAGGTATGAAGAAGAAAAACCTATCATTCCATCCTTCCCTGACTTCTCCACTCGTAACATTTTGAACACCACAGCTTGGCACAGAACTGGCACTCAGTGGGAGGAAGAGAGGGAGGGAAGGAAGGAAGGGGAGAAAGGGAGGGAGGATCGATGATGTGGACAACGTGGCGTGACACGAAGTGCCCGCCCCCTTGGGCTGAAAGTCGCAGGCAGACCCGTAGAGCTGACGGGATATAACAGACTTGGATTTGGGGGCTTGGAGGAGGAGGGGTCGCCGGGGCACTGAAAGAGGGTGGGACAGCCAAAGGCTCCTTGATTCCATCCCGGGATTTGGGAGGCCTGACTGCAGAAAGACTCCTCTCTGGCTTCACACCCCGCCAGCCCTGCCACTTGCAGCCGCCAGTGCTTCCAGTCTCCAGATCCCTGTGTCTTTGTGTTTGGGGAATAATAAACAGTGCCTACTTCATCGAGTTGGTGTCAGAACTGAGTAGAGATAATGCATGGAAAGTTCTTAATGCAATGCCTGAAACGTAGTAAACGTGCAATCAACTAGCAATTATCACAATTGAAGACGGCGGGATTTGACTAGGTGGAGAGAATGGGGACGTTATTGGCTGTGGGTAAGGAGGCAGGAGGGAGCAGCAGTGTTGAAACCCTACAAAGAGACCAGTTTGGAGATCGTATAGGAAGTCATAGGAGATGACAGCCAGAGGGCATAAAATAAAGGATGAAATAACAATGCTAGCAACTATATACTGAGGGCTTGGCACTCTTGTCAAGCCCTTGACATGGATTATTTTATTTCATTTTCTCACCAGCCCTGATAATGTAGTTATTACCATAGACCCATTTTCCTGCTCAGGAAACAAGTTCAGAGAGGTTATGTAGCTTGTCTATGCAAAGAAATGACAGAACCAAATGGGCATTTGTGGGGCTCAGAACAAGAGTAGAGTTGGAGGCCCATAAACCATATGTCTCTATAGTTAGAAATTATACAACGGTCCAGCAAGTGTTAAATGAAATATGTTCTGTTTTCTTCCTTGATGGATATATCCTCTAACAACCTGGAAGGCCATGTTCAAATTAGAATTCTAAGACCGTTGGAGTTATGTGCCAGAATGTGTAGGCCCAAGGAGACCTGTCCCCTGGAACCTGTATCCATCCCTTATCCAGCTACCTCTCGTCCCATCAGTGATGGAGCTAGCATGCATGGGTCAACACCTAGCTGTCACCTGCAAACAGCTATCTTGAGGCCCAAGGCTCAGGTCTATAAGATGTGCATCAGGCAGTATAGTTTGCCCTCAGGTGAGATGAAGCCAGGGATGAGGCCCACAAAGAGCCCTGTGAATTAACTTAGTGACATTTTGGAAGGGAATTATGGGGTATCAGAGCGTGTTCTAGAAGGCATAGGCACAGACTCTGGGTGGGCACTTCTCATGCCTGCAGAATCCTCGCCCCATGGGGAGGGGTGGTGGGGAACTCAGGGGAGGGGCCACTCTTGCCAGGCTTCAAACCCACGCATTCAGAATCCAGGAGCCTGGTGCTTCTCCCCTGTGCCTCACAGTGCCATGGGGCATGCTGGCTGACTTCCAGTGATTTTATGCTCTCAGAGAAATAGAGGAGGATGAGCTAGTAAACCGAGGGCCTGACCTCCCAGGTCCTATCCTCCCTTATCAAAGGTGGGAAAACTAAAAGAGTGAGTTAGCTTTTAAAAGATGAATGAATAAGCCCTTGCTCGGTATGTGTCAATGACAGAGTGCTAAGGTATGTTAAGTATATTAAAGAAGGACAAGTAGACACGTGTCTTAATCTGTAACCTCAGCCAAGTGATTCTAGATCATGCATGCAATAAATATGTATTAGGCTTTACTCTGTGCCAGGCATAGTGCTAATTGCTCAAGCTATAACCGTGAGCCAAAAGAGACTGGTTCCTGCCCTCAGGGAGCTCAAAGTGGAGAGGCAGAGGCAGATATCAATCAAACCATGGCACAAATAAGTATATCATTGCACCCGAGTAACTGCTGAAAGAGAGGCCAGGGAGGTAACGGATGGTGGAAGAGGGTCTGATACAGGATGTTAGGGTAGAGGCTCTAGTCAGGAAGCAGCATTAGAGCTGAGTGCCCCAGGCAGGTAAGGATTAACCATGGGTAGGGGAGGAAGAGATCTGCTTCCAGGAATGACCAGCTGGAGCAGAAGGGGAAGCCAAGCCAGGGTAAGGGGGTGAGGCCCGACAAGAGAGGAGGCCCAGAGGAGGCAGGGCTGGTCAGGCAGGCCCTGGTGAACACCAGGGAGGACGCAAAATCTTTGAAGTTCTTTAAGCAGGGGAGAAATGTGATCAAATTTTGTTTTGGGGTGGATTCCATGGTTGGAAGGAGAGGGAGCCTGGAAGCAGGGAGACCAATGTGTTGTCTGCTATAGAATTTCTTAAACTCTTCCATCAAAGTTCTTATTTTTTATTTTTATTTTTATTTTATTTTATTTTTAGAGACAGGGTCTCACTCTGCGGCCCAGGCTGGAGGGCAGTGGTGCCATCACGGCTCACTGCAGCCTCAACCTCAAGTGATCCTCCTGTTTCAGCCTCCCAAGTAGCTGGGACCACAGGCATGTACCACCACACCCAATGATTTTTTTTTTTTTTTGTACAGACAGGATATCCCTGTGTTGCCTCAGCTGGCCTCAAACTCCTGGGCTCAAGCAGTCCTCCTGCCTTGGCTTCCCAAAGTGTTGGAATTACAGGCATGAGCCACTAAGCCCGGCCTTTATTTTTAAAGATAGAGGAGATGGACTCCTGTCTCTCTAAAGTCTATAGGAATTTCGTTGAAGCCTTGTGTTTTGCATTTATTTTTGTTCTTAAAAGTTGTTTTTGTTGTTGTTAGAGATAATAGATGAAATATTTTTTTAAAAGCAGGGATACACAGTGGAAAATAAACTTTCCTTTTATCCCAAACCCCAAATATCCAGTTCTCCAAAGTTACAAATTACGAATTTCATTAATATCCTTCCAGTGTTACATATTTGTACAAAAATAAGCATATGTATATATATATTTTTTCTTTTTTAAAATCTTTCCTATGGTGCTGAGGGTATGTATGTATTTATTCCAACATTAAAAAATGTAAACTGTAGGATACCATATCTTGCTTTTTTCATTTAATAATGTGTCTTAGAGATTGTTCCATATTAATACATATAATTTGTTCTGTGCACACCCGTAGTCCCGGCTACTAGGGAGGCTGAGGCAGGAAGATTGCTATGTTGTCCAGGAGTTTGAGTCTAGCCTGGGCAACATAGCAAGACCCTGTCTGTATAAAAAAATAAAATAAAATCTTTCTTGGGCTGGGTGTGGTGGCTTACACCTGTAATCCTAGCACTCTGAGAAGCCAAGGTGGAAGGATCACTTGAGGGCAGGAGTTCAAGACCAGCCTGGCCAACGTATTGAGACCCTGAAGAAAGAAAAGAAAGAGAAAGAAAGAAAAAGGAAGGAAGGAAGGAAAGAAGGAAGGAGAGAGAGAAAGGGAAGGAACGGAAGGAAAGGAGGAAGGAAGGAAGAAAAGAAAAGAAAGAGAAGAAAGAGGAGAAAGAGAGAGGCCGGGCGCGGTGGCTCACGCCTGTCATCCCAGCACTTTGGGAGGACGAGGCAGGCGGATCACGAGGTCAGGAGATGGAGACCATCCTGGCTAATGCGGTGAAACCCCGTCTCTAATAAAAATACAAAAAATTAGCCGGGCGTGGTGGTGGGTGCCTGTAGTCCCAGCTACTCGGGAGGCTGCAGCTGTGCCAGGCACAGTGATGGATATATCCCGGGAGGGGATATATCCACAGTGAACCCGGGAGGCAGAGGTTGCAGTGAGCCGAGATTGTGCCACTGCACTCCAGCCTGGGCAACAGAGTGAGACTCCGTCTCAAAAAAAAAAAAAAAAAGAAAGAAAGAAAGAAAGAAAGAAAAAATTAGCTGGGTGTGGTGGCGCGTGCCTGTAGTCTCAGTTACACAGGAGGCTGGGGCAGAAGGATTGCTGGAGCCCAGGAGTTGGAGGCTATAGTGAGCCATGCAGTGAGCCACTGCACTCCAGCCTGGTTAACAAAGTGAGACCCTGCCTCAAAAAACAAAAAAAAGTCATATTTTATTTAAAACTCTGCAAAGTTTACATTCTGTTCCATAATATATCTGTGTTTATTTTCTTTTACTATGTCCTACCCCAAATCTTAGTCACATTGACAAGCCAGCAAATGGGGCTGTATGTCTCAGTGCCTTTGTACACGTTTGGTGCACTCCTGTGGCGCCTCCACCCTCAGCTCAGCATGATCCGACGTCTCCTCACCCTTAGCTTGGTCCTTTTATTTATTTATTTAGAGATGGAGTCTCGCTCTGTTGCCCAGGCTAGAGTGCAGTGTGGCACAATCTTGGCTCACTGCAACCTCTGCCTCCCACTGAAACGGGAAGAGTTCCCTTGTCCCCGTCCCAGGGCGTGTGACGGGGGAGTGGCTCGCTTCTTCAGTGTCCCGCTGCTCAGACCTCCAGGGGAGCATACAGATGGGCAGGTTGTGGGGCTCCGACCCCACGAGTGTCCAGTGGTGGATGTTTACAGCTCCTGAAGCCCCAATGGGCTTATGCTACCGTATGCTCTTAGTTTTGCCATCTATAGGTGGCTTGTGTTAACCAGCTCAATTAGACCCTCTACCTTGTTGCAAGGACAGAGGGCTTTCTGTATCCTGGGTTCTTGCCTTGGTGTACCAGAAGAATTGGATCACACCTGGGCTTGAAGAATGAGTGCAAGGTTTTATTGAGTGGAGGTATCTCTCAGCAGATGGAGGAAGCCAGAAGGGGATGGAGTGAGAAGGTTTTCCCCTGGAGTCGGACTGTTCAGTGGCCCAGGCTCCCCTCCGACTGCCCCAGCCAAACTCTGCGTAGTTCTCTTGGTCGATGGCCTGTGGTGTGCTGGTGTGTCAGTGCCTGTCGGTGCGTTCCTCTCGACGTCCAGCCGCTTGTGTGTTCCTCCACTGATGTGCTCCTCTAGCCGTCCAGTTTACCTGTGTGTCTGCCTGCTAGGGTTTTTATAGGCACAGGATGGGGGCGTGGCCAGCCAGGGTGGTCTTGGGAAATGCAACATTTGGGCAGGAAAACAAAAATGCCTGTCCTCACCTAGGTCCATGGGCACAGGCTGGGGTGGAGCCCTAGCCAGGGACCACGCCCTTGCTCCCTTCCATGTCATTTAAAGGGACTGTGCCCTTCCCTTCCCAGCACTTCCCTTCCTGTATCACCAGGTTCAAGCAGTTCTCCTGCCTCAGCCTCCTGAGTAGCTGGGACTACAGGTGCATGCCACCATACATGGCTAATTTTTTTTGTATTTTTAGTAGAGACAGGATTTCACCATGTTGGCCAGGCTGGTCTCGAACTCCTGACCTCAAGCGATCCACTTGCCTAGACCTCCCAAAGTGCTAGGATTACAGGCATGAACCATTGCACCTGGCCCCTTAGCTTGGTCTTGTACCACTCCATACTCCAGAATTCTTTCTGGTTGCTGTTTGTCAGCTGTAACTGGAGTTGACATAAAGGGATGTAATGGGCAATCTGGCTGAGAATAAGGTTGGAAAGGAGTCCAGGAGCTTCTTGTGAAAGGGATCGGGTACCAGGCTGGGTTCCAAGTGCACAAGGGAGTCCCAGAGGACGTGACATGGGAATAAAATGGTCAGCGTGCCAGATTGACATCTTAGAAAGATCATTTGCTCCTTAATCTGCCCCCATCACTTTCCTCTAAAAGGCCCTTATTGATAACCTCCACACTACTCAATCCTAGGGCACTCTTCAGTTCTGATCTCAACTGACATTTTTTTTTTTTTTTGACGGAGTCTCGCTCTGTCTCCCAGGCTGGAGTGCAGTGGCTCAATCTCAGCTCACTGCAAGCTCTGCCTCCTGGGTTCACGCCATTCTCCTGCCTCAGCCTCCCGAGTAGCTGGGATTACAAGCGCCCGCCACCACGCCCAACTAATTTTTTGTATTTTTAATAGAGACGGGGTTTCACTGTGTTAGCCAGGATGGTCTCAATCTCCTGACCTCATGATCCGCCCGCCTCGGCCTCCCAAAGTGCTGGGATTTCAGGCGTGAGCCACCGCGCCCAGCCTCAATTGACATTTCTTAGAGCTGATTTTACTTGATCTCTTGCAGCCCTTGACACAGTTGTTAACCCCTACCACCTGAAATGTCCTCCCTTGGTTTATGTGTTTCTGCACGTTCTTGTTTTCCTTCTCCCTTTCTGGCTGTCCCTTATTAGTTTTTCACCATCTCCTTTTCCATCAGGGAAAACTGTGTCAAAGTTGCTTGAGGCACAATCTTAGTTGGCATAATCTTTCCTTCTGCTTTCTCTCTTGACCATTAGGAGAGTGTGAAATCAGTTTAACACGTCATATAAGCATTGACAAAAGGATGAAGCAATAGAATAGAAAGTGTCAAGGTGCATCATGCACAGGGCAAATATTGTTTGAGGAAGCTTATTTCAGATTTAGATATAAATACACACATGCATATGTATGATGGCTGCAATGTAAAATATATATCTTACTGTGGGATGTGGTAAAACAGTTTGAAAGCCACAGCTATACAACTCCTGTGTTTATTTCTCAGGGCCAGAATTCTCCTAGGAATGTAAGATCTGTGTGTATCCAACCGCCTACTCCACATCTCCTCTTAGATATCCTCTACAGAGACCTTAAACTCAATATATCCAAAATCAAATTCAAGCCCTTCACCCTAAACTTGGATTTTCTCTTCTGTTTCGCATCTCAGGGAAAAGCCCCACCATCCATCCGGCTGCAGAAGCTAGAAACCTGGGCAACATCCTTGGTACTTAACTTTCTCCCAGCCCATGTCAAATATAGCTCCAAATCTTGTTGACTTGAACTCTGAAAGATTTCTTTACCCGGCTGTTTCTCTCTGTCCATCTCCGCCTCCCATGCCTAAGATGTCCTCATCTCTCGAGAGACCTGGGTGAACTATACTGTATTTCCCCTTGGGCTCTCCTCTGACCCAGTCTCCACCAACTATCCTGAATGGCGCTTGTAAAACAACCAGTCTAATCATGTCACTCTCTTGCTTGCAAGTCCTTCAATGGCACATCGTTCTTAGATCCACATTCTTAACGTGGCCTGCCAGATGCCCCCACGAGCTCCTCTCCTCTGCATTGCAGTCACATTTTTTGTGCTGGATATCGTCTTTTGACAGACAGCACCCATCCCCATTCTATGTGCCTTCCTATGCTGCAGATGCTGGAAAGCTAAAACATCTCCCAACTCCCTTGCAGCTAGGGCTCTAGTACTTAGATGTATTTGCATAAAAGATGGAAGAGAGGCATAAGTAAGCCAGACAGTTTGGGCTGTTTTTACTTGTAAATGGTTGCGGAGACAATAGTGCACAGTCCCTGGCTTTGTAGAGGCAGGAAAAGGACTTGGCATTTCACTGTCCTGCCAGTGGCATTGGCAGTGACTTTCCGATCCCAGGATCCTGTCTTTGGGTGGCAGCTTCACCATTGTGTCCTCATGCTCAGCCTTTCCAGTGGTGGCCTCCTGGCTTCTGTCTTTCTGACTGTGAGAGGTAGTAACTCCCCTGGCAGTTCTATGGTGTTCTAGGAGTCATTCCTAATACCCAGCCCAGGGACCAGCATTTTCTTCAACAGCAAGAGTGGTTTCTGTTTCTAAACTTAGACTGATTCATTTCGTCTCTAGAAGTGGTCGTGCCTCCTCCCACTATAGGGTTGTTTTACTTGCTATCCCTCTTGCCTAGGTTAATACCCTTGCCATCCCTTAATCCCCAGCCCCATCTCTCGATTAACTCCTTATATGTCTTCTCCATCTCAGTTCAAACATTTTCTCTGGGAAGTTATCCCTGACCCTTAAGACTGGATCAGCTTTGCTTGTTAAACAGGGATCTCACCCTGTATGTTTCTTTTAGTGCATCATCGTCGTCTGTAATTATGTACTTGTGTGACTCTAGAATCTGAGCTTCAGGGACTTGATTATCCTGCTCCACGCTGTGTTCCATTGCTTAGAAAAGGCCCCTATAGAGTTGGCGCTTAACAGGCATGTGTTGAAAGAATGAATGCAATGGAGGAGGCCTGATTGGAGGCTCTGAGGACAAAATCCACGTTTTTAAATATGGCTGGTAAGCCCTGTGACACCTCTTCTCGGCGTTTTCTCCCAGCCACATCTTCCCCTGACTCTTGGCCAGTCCAAACACGCTGTGTGCTCTCTGGCCTCCAGGCCTCTACATCTGCTATTTCTGCTGCTTGGCTGTCTCTTCACTCTTAGCCTGGTTCTTACTCATCTTGCAGGTTTCAGTCAGGACGTTTTCTCTTCTAGGGAAACCTTTACTTCAGACAATTCTATACAGGACAAATGTTGTTGGCTGGGTGGGGTGTCTCACGCCTGTAATCCCAGCACTTTCAGAGGCTGAGGCAGGTGGATCACCTGAGGTCAGGAGTTCGAGACCAGCCTGGCCAACATGCTGAAACCCCATCTCTACTAAAAATACAAAAATTAGCCGGGCGTGGTGGCACGTGCCTGTAATCCCAGCTACTTGGAAGGCTCAGGCACAAGAATCGCTTGAATCCGGGAGGTGGAGGTTGCAGTGAGCCAAGATCATGCCACTGCACTCCAGCCTGGGCAACAGAGTGAGACTCTGTCTCAAAAAAAAATTGTTAAATATATGATTGTAAACATTGCCTACTGTTACTTATCTGTACCTTCCATTGCAAGTGCACTGTCTTGTTCAAGGCAGCCTATGCAGAGGGCCTTGCATGGGGCCCAGCTCTAATGCCCTCCGTATTTGTTGAAGTGGAATGAATCAATGTCCTCTAGTCAACCAGCCTCAGTCCGGGCATCTCCGCACACTTTCCAGGAGCCCAAAAACAGTGAAGAATTGTAATTTGAGGGCTGCTTGATCAGGAAAGGAAGCTGGGGGAGGTTTGTTCAGCTCCAGCCCCTGGCTGTCCCTGGGCCACCAGGCAGGAGGCCTTGAAGCAGATCCTGTGGGGGATGGGCAGGGAAACAGTTTCTTCCTCTCCTCCCTCCTGGAGAGTGGGGGGATGGGGCCAGGAGAGGGAAGGTTCCTTCAAGGAGGCTCCCTGGCACAGTGCCTGCTTTGAGGAACGGAGTGGAGAGTATGGTGAATGCAGGCTTTCTCCTGGCCCCTGGCCTCCAGCTCTGTGAGAGGGAGGGAAACCGCTGGCAAAGACGGGAAAGAGGGATGGGAGGGAGGGGAGAGTCTGCTTGCTTTGGGAGACAAGGAGAGGGGTTGAACTGGCTCTGAAAGACAGGATTCCCAAGAGCCTACCAGGTCCCAACTCCAGATCAGCTCTGGAAATATCCTCAAATCACTGAGTCAGAGTCAATATACTGGGAACGTTTAACTCTCAGGATCAGATCATCCTAGCATCACCAGCTGGAAAATCCTTCAGAGAGTTGTATCTGGGGTCTGCAGGGTATTGCACCTAAAGTCCAGAGACCTTGACCCTATTCTGCCTGCAGGCCCAGTCTCCAGTGGGAGCTAAGTTGGAGAAGTCAGCTCCCTGGACCCCGCTTTTTCAACAGCTGGAAGAAATGGCATTTTCCCAGAACCCAAGAATATTTTGCATCCCATCCACAGCGCTTACAGTAACAGAAAGACGAGGAAGCTGGCAAACCACCTCTCTTTCCCACAGGTCTGTAATCTCCCTGAGGGCAGGGTTCAGCTCACACATCTTATACTCTGGTCTCAAACCTGGCTGCCCATCAGAATTGCTTGAGGATGATTAACTAAAATGTTTCACTTCCTCTAACAGTGATTCTGATTTATTGGAACTGTGTTAGGACATAAAACCGTTTTAACAGTGTGCTAACTGACTGTGATGCAAAGGGACCGGCACAACGTAGTAGGTGCTAAGTGTTGCCTGCAGGGGTGGGAAATGTATTTAGCAAGGTAAACAAATGGAGTGTAGGGGAAGTGGGATTGAAATACGGTCTGGAGCTGGGTAACTGCATCTAACACTTTGAAAGGAAATAGTGCACCAGTTTTAGCAATACAAAAGATAAATATTTATTCAGAACAAAACTTTTAACAATCAATTTTACATTCTAAGCCACGAGGAAATAGCAAAACATATAGCAAAGGAAAAGCAAACACTAAAAGAAAAGCAGTGTACTGTCTTTTCTACTGGATAACACTTAGTCGGCCCATGACCTCTCGCTTGGCCTATCTCCCAAGTACATTTTAGAGTTAACAGCTCACTCATAATTTTGGGTTAAAATCCATCTTTCTCCTGAGAATCAGGAGTTGCAGATGAGCTCCAGCTAGCTGCTTCTCTAGGGTTCGTAGCTATTGAGGCTAAGGTGCAAATGTAAACCTTTGGTAGGTTTCTTTACACAGGGGCACCCCCATTTCTCACTGGTGGCAATGAATGGGGAAGGGGTAGGGCCTCCAAAGGACCTGGCACACTGTAATCCAGAAGTGGTGCCCCAGGGAGCAACGAATGCACCCTGGAGTGTGGTCCTTGGTCCGTTCCGTGTCTCCCAAGTATTCAGAAGCCCCTCCTTAAAAACCTTCTCTTTCTGCTCCCTCCTCCAGATGATTTCTCAGCATTCCTCTGGGCTGATCATTCTGGAGAGATCAGACTTTCTGGGCCCTCAAGTGTTGAGGAAATTGTTGTGAAGTGTGAGAGGTAGTGGAATGAGCACCGGGCTTGGGGTCAGGGGACTCTACTATAGGCTGGCTCTGGCACCAGACAGCTATGTGATTTTCACCCAGTCATTTAACCTCTTTGGGCCTGTTTCATCTGCTGGAAAACCAGGGAATTGGTCCAAACCAACTCTCAGGTTCTTTCCAGCAGGAATATTCTAGATTCCATGATTCTATAAAAAATGGCTTCTGAGTCACCAAAAGAGCTGTCATGAAGTCCATGCATCTTTGTGCCATAAGAGAGGCCCTTGGCCACCATTCAGAGCTTATTGATTCAGATTATATACACTTCTAACAACACTGGTTTCACAAATTCTCAGACCACGTAGATTAAAAGCAGCAAATTAAATGAGGGAGGGGAAGAGCTGCAAAAGGTAGACACTCTGATAGAAGCCACAGTCAACAATGTTTTCAATTCAGCAAACACTGATGGAGTGCCTACCACGTGTTGGGCCCCGTACCTAGTGCTGGGGCATAAAGATGAGCAAGGCAGCCCAAAGGGTGAAAATCCAGGGGAAGAAAAGGTATGGGGCGGGGAGGGCGGGAGGGGGGCAAGGAGAGAGAGAAAAAGTACGAGAAACAAAACAAATACCCAATAGAAAAACGAAAATAAAATTTTAAAAGGGAGGGGCAACACATCTGCACGCTACAGTTCTCCGCAGTCGTTACTGGTGACAGAGTCACCAATTCAGAACAGGCTGAAATGGAGTAAACTCGGTTTAAGAAGGCATAGAGAGATGTCTCTTGTAGGTTTTAAAAAGATCTCCTTCAAAAACGATAAAAAATGGTTTAAAAAAAAGTTTTGGCACTTAAGAGGGGTAAGCTGGCTGTGTGTTCACCCTGGCAGGCAGGCGGGTGTCTAGTGCCCGGCCACGCCGGTTAGCTGAGCTGCCACGGAATTGTGAACTGCTTTGGGACACTGGGCAAAGGCGTGTCCTCGCTTGCCACAGAGGTTGCACACGATGCCCTTCCGGCAGTAAGGGCTCAGGTGCCCCTCCTCCCCGCACCTGAAGCACCTGTCCTGCGTGCAGCTGCCGCTCATGTGGGTCCGGGAACCACATTTAAAGCATGTCTTGGGCTGCCCCTTGTACCAGCTGTAGCCCCTCTCGGCCCCCAGGAAGAAGGCCCCTGGCAAGTGCCTGACCCCGCCCTCCCCCTGGCGCAGCTCGATCTCGCATTTGTACTCCCCGGTCCAGATCCCAAACCTGTCGGTCACTTTCACCGGCACGGCCAGCACGTCGCAGTGGCGCTTGAGCCAAGTCACAATGTCCTCCACGTCCACTGTCTCGTTCCGGAAGAGGATGAAGAGCGTCTTCAAGCTGGACTTGCTCCGCCCCAGCACCACAAAGTTCTCCCAGCAGTCCTCCTGCTCCCGCTTCTCCTCGTACACGCGCAGGAACAGGGCCAGCTTCTCCGCTGAGCGGAAGCTCACGTCGAATTCGCGGCTGCCCGGGATCTGGATGACCGCGTAGATGTCGCTCGGGTCCATGCCGATGGAGCGCAGGATAAGCGCTCCTACCACGAAGTCCCTGGTCGGGCAGGCGCCCTCGTCTCCCTGGAAACAGATGCGGACGAGGAAGCGACCCTTGCCCGGGCCTGCCGCCGCCGCCGCCGGCTCATCCTGGAGGGGCCGCTCGGCCGCGTCCTCGGCCTCGCCGGGCCTGGCCGGGGTCGCCATGGCGGCCGCCGCCGCCTCGGCCTTCTTCCTCCTGCCCGCCTCTGCAGCGCCCTTCTTTTTGCGGGGGTCCACCGCCTCGCCGGCCGGATCTCTCCGACGGCCCTTCGGGTCCCCGCGGCCAGCCGGTGGGAAGTCGCCGAGGTCCGGCGCCGCCAGGCCCGCGGGGCCGCCGAGCCCGGCGCTCCCTCCACCGCCGCCGCTTTCCTCCTCCCGCCGCGGCGGCCGCGGCTCGCGGAACTCGCCCTTCTTCTCGGCTAGATTCTTTACCACCTGGGCCCAGCCCATCTTCTCGCGGCCGCCGTCGGCCTCCTCGCCCCGGGCCGCGGGCCGCGCGGGGGGCAGAAGCTGCGGCCGCCCCCGTTTCCTCTCTTCCTCCGCGCCGCCGCCGGTGGCCATTTTACCTCCTTCCCAGCATCCTCCACTCGCTCCCGCAGCCAAAGGGCGCCCATCGCGCGCGCCCGCCCGCCGGGGCTGTGTGGGTTTGGTTTTTTTTTTTTTTTTTTTTGAAATTTGACGCTACCCTCCCCCGCCGCGCCCTCAAAGGTATCACATGCGGCGCATATTGGCCGGCGCCGGCTCTGCGCCCCCTGCGCTGAGCCTCTCTTCCGCCAGCGCTCGCTCCAACCTCACCTCCGTCCGCAGCGGGATGGGGCGCCCGGAGGCGTCCGTTTCCCCAGCGCGGGTTTGGCAGCCTCCGGCCTCGCTCTCGAGGATTTGGCATTTCGCAAGCGGTGCTCGACGATTTCATGCTACCAGCTTTGCTAACGGCCCACAGCCCACAGGCGGGACGGAGTTCAGGAACATCTCTCCCATTTTTTTCTTTTTCGTACCTTTTCTGTTAAAAAAGCAAAAGCAATAGCAAAATTAAAACTTAGCTTTCCGTTTCCCCAGAACTGACTGCAGTGCATTATTTTTTTTCCCACGTCGGATTATGCACATTTTCAAGAAGAAAAGTTGAAAGTTTTACAGTGAACATTTTACCATTAACTTTTTATCATTAAAATTTTACTCTATCACACTACGCCTCGATCCATTCATCGGTCTTTATTTTTTGATACATTTCCAAGTAAGTCATATTGCACTAATTTTTATTTTTTTGAAAAGACTTTCGGCGTATTTAGGATGAAGTGTGAGTGCTGCTTAAGTTCCCAGTACTGTGTTAAGCACACTTCAGACTTTATTACATGGAATCTTCCAAAAACAATGCTGTAATTATGCCCATTTTACAGATAAAGAGGCAGGAGTTAAGTCACTTGGCGGAGTTAATAGGCAGCCCCACGTATAGGTAGCTTATGTTTCTTTCTTTCTTTCTTTCTTTCCTTTTTGAGACGGACTCTTGGTCTGTCGCCCAGGCTGGGGTGCAGTGGCTCAATCTCGGCTCACTGCAAGCTCCACCTCCCAGGGTCACGCCATTCTCCTGCCTCAGCCTCCCGAGTAGCTGGGACTACAGGCGCCCGCTACCACGCCTGGCTAATTTTTTGTATTTTTAGTAGAGACGGGATTTCACCGTGTTAGCCAGGATTGTCTCGATCTCCTGACCTCGTGATCGCCCGCCTCGGCCTCCCAAATTGCTGGGATTACAGGCGTGAGCCACCGCGCCCCGCCGGTAGCTTATATTTATTTAACCGCTTTATTTCGGACGCTGTGGATCAAGAACTGTGCATCAGACCCTAGGAAACCTTGTTAACAGGCAGATTCCCTTCATCCCAACTGCTGGTATTGGTCTCAGGGGAGCCACTGACTTGTGCCGTTTGCACTTTCCAGTCCTCTCACTTTATATCCTCAGACACCATTTCCTTCATCCCTTCTCAGCCACGCATTCCCGTGATCATACTCGGAACTTCACCATTACCAGAAACATCAATGTCTTAGATTCACATACTTCTCTGTTATTCTTTCTACTTGCCTGGTCAAGTTTCACCATGAGGAGAATACTTACACAACCAAACAATATATGTATTTTAAACAATCTCTTCCATTCCTCTTATCTTAAGCCCTCACTCCAGGTAACTATCACATAAGCAAATATCTGCAAGGGTCAGGCAGATGCCTTAAGTAGAAGATATACTGGGTGAACTGGAGATCGAATATTCTATCTGAAGGGGCAACTGCTAGTCAACTGTAGCTGAATATTCCTCTCCAGAAGTGAGGGTCCACTGTGGGCGGATCTTTCAGCTTCCAAAGAGAAATCTGAACTCCAGTTTCTTCTTTTATGGGAAACATTCTTCTCTCTCTTTCGTCTTCTTTAAGATGGTCTCAGCTGTATTTGGAACCTCCGTATAAATTTCACAACCTGCATACTAAGTTCCAGGAAACTATGAGATCTTAATTGGCGTTGCATTGCATTTGTACAGAATTACCACTTTATAACACGGAGTCTTTCCATCAATGACCCCACTTGATTTGTCACTTATTTAGGCCTTATTTTATGAATTTCAATAAAATATTATAGTTTTCTTCATAAAGGTCTTACATACTTTTGGGGATTTATTCCAAAATACCACGTGGTTTGACTGCTATTGTAAGTGAAATTATTGTAAATCAGAAGTTACATATTGTTTGTTGGTGTCCGTTAGAGGAAACACGATTGAATTTTGTGTACTGACCCCATATTTGGCAACAAAGTTGAAACCTTAAAAAATTTCCAGTGGTTTTTGGAATCTCTTTACTTTTCTGTATTTTCAATCATATTGTCTGTGAATAATGAAGGTTTTGTCTCTTTTTTCAGATCTTATACTTTTTCTTGTCTTACTGCACTAGTCAGGAACGCTCATATAATCAACGTATTTTGAGCATTTTTGTTTTGTGTTGGACTTTAAAGGCATCTGTCTGTATTTTGAAAATATTTGACTTGTGGATTAGGTTCTGGCTGCATGTCCAATTTTGCTAATCATATCTTCTTCTGTTGTACGATTTCATTGGTATGTGTAGGGCCATCCTTTTGGTCAGTTTCATTTTTTCCAGGTCAAATTTTGCAGAGATTATTACATCAGGAGCTACAGGGGCCAGGCAGGTACCCTGCAAGGAAAGCAGTCCGGATGGGCACTGAGGCCGTATGAAGAGAGCAGCCTTTATTCATTTCTGGCAGATTATTGTCACAGAGGGAAACAGACCCAGTGTTGCTAGATGTCTGCTTTTCTAAGAGAGATCGGAAATCCAGTGTTTGGCTGCCTGGAACAAGGCCTGAGCTCAGCGACTTGAACACGTGAGGGTCTAGAGTCTCTCTTGTGAGGCCTCTTCTCTCTTTATGTTCTTCGGTCTTTAGTGTGCTGGCTTCCACCTGTGTTCCTTTTTAGCATTTCTGTCTCCTTTTCTTCCCTCAAACCTGACATCCATTCTTTTGGCAAATCCTGATGGCAGTTCTTCCAAAATATATCCCCAATCTGACCACTCTCACCTGTTCTCCAAGCACTATCATGTAAACTGCTTAGAATGTGCCTGGCTCAGTCATTCTAGTTAAAAAATAACAGAACAGACAAATGTGTGCAGAATGGGCCTGACCAACTATTTTGCCATCTTTGGCTTAGGCAGAATTATCCTCACTTTACAAAGGAGGTAACTGAGGCTCAGAGAGGTGAAGGGATTTGTCTCAGAAGCATCTATGAGGTCTTTGATAACTGGGGCATGTCTTGCTCTCTGTCTTCACAGACAATTGCTGTGAAGACAACACAACTGACCTGGTGAAGTGGCTCATGCCAGTAAGCCCAGCACTTTGGGATGCCAAGGTGGGAGGATCATTTAAGCCCAAGAGTTCTCGACCACCCTGGGCAACATAGTGAGACCTCATCTCTACAAAAAATTTAAAAAATTAGCCAGGTATGGTGGCATGCACCTATAGTGGCATGGTGGCATGCACCTATAGTCCCTGGTATAGTGCATGCAGGTATGGTGGCATTCACCTATAGTCCCTGCTACTCTGTAGGCTGAGGTAGGAGGATAACTTGAGCCTGGGAGGTTGAGGCTGCAGTGAGCTGTGATCCTGCCATCGTATTCCAGCCTCTGGGTAACAGAGTGAGACCCTGTTAAAAAAAAAAAAAAAAAAGAACAGAAAACACAATTGCCCAGTGTTCTGTAAGCACTTAGTAAATGGCAGCTGATTTTTTATTTTTGAATTGTTAAGAAACTTGGCTCAGCGCAGTGGCTCACACCTGTTATCTTAGCATTTTGGGAGGCTGAGGCGGGCATATCAGTTGAGTCCAGGAGTTTGTAGATCAGCCTGGGCAACATGGCGAAACCCCATCTATACCAAAAATAATAAAAAACACTAGCCAGCCGTGATGGGGCACCACCTATAGTCCCAACTACTAGGGAGGCTGAGGTGGGAGGATGGCTTGAGCCCAGGAGGTTGAGGCCGCAGTGAGTGCAGTGAGCTGTGATCACTCCATGCTATCCTGGGCAACAGATCGAGAGAAACCTTGTCTTAAAAAAGAAAAGAAACTCACTAATGCTAGTTGGGAATAGCTAAATAACAGAAAATTCTAGAATAATGGTAACATATGCAAATAAAGTTTATTTTTTCTCTCATAGAATAAGTCTGGAGGTAGGCAGCTCAGAGCTGATATCATGGCTGCATAGTGTCAGGGATCCAGGCTCCTTCTATCTTTATGTTCTGCCATATATGACCTACTTCTGACAATATTTAATGGCCCAAATGGCTGCTGAGTTCCAACTATGAGATTCCATTCCAGCAGCTGAAAGGAACAAGTGGAAGAGAAGGGCATGTCTCCTCCGCTTCCTCTATAAGGACATTTGCAGATGTTGCGCTTCTGCCTATATTCCATTGACTAGAACTTGGTCAAGCCTATCTGCATCTCAGTCCAAGTTCTTAATAATGCACTTTTGGATTTGCATTATTTTTGAAGTGACCATTAGAAAGTCAGGAGATGGAGGCATGATTTGAGGTGGACCTTGAAAGAAGAAGTAGGTTTTGGAAAGCAATACAGAAACAAACCTATGAGGTTAGAATTATTGCTCATATTCACAGATGAGGGAACTAGGCTGAGAAAGGTAGAGTGAGTTGCCCAATGTCACAGTGTCACAAAGCTAGTAGTGGCTTAGTGATCCATGTCAAGTGGACTCCAAGGCTTATATGCTTAGCCACTTATACAAGTCTGCGTTGTGTCTATAAAATGGAGATAATGCCTATGTTAAGGTTACTATTTATTGACAACTTGCATTTGTGGTTGCATTAGCACACAAGCTAGGCTCCTTTGCTTTTAAGGGCATGACCAAGAACTTGCACACATTTCTTCTGCTCACATCACATTTGCTAAAACCTAATCATGCAGCCACCTTAGTTGCAAGGGAGGCCGGAAAATTAGGTTTTTATTTTATTTTATTTTATTTATTTTTTGAGAAGAAGTCTCTCTCTGTTGCCCAGGTTGGAATGCAGCAGCATGATCTCGGCTCACTGCAACCTCCGCCTCTCAGGTTCAAGTGATTCTGCTGCCTCAGCCTCCCGAGTAGCTGGGATTACAGATGCCCACCACGCCCAGCTAATTTTTGTGTTTTTAGTAGAGACGGGCTTTTGTCATGTTGGCTGGGCTGGTCTCAAACTCCTGACCTCAGGTGATCTGCCTGCCTCGACCTCCCAAAGTGCTGGGATTACAGGCATGAACCACCGCGCCTGGCCAAGAAATGAGGTCTTTAGATGGGCAGCCCATGTGCCCAGTAAAAATTCTAATACTACAGAAGTGTAGAGTGGATGTGGGAGGGTATTAGCAATCTCTGCTACGATAGTGTTAGTTAAGATTTATTTATTTGTTTGTTTGTTTATTTATTTATTTCAGGGTCTTGCTCTGTCACCAAGGCTGGAGTGCAGTGGTGTGATCATGGCTCACTGAAGCCTCCACCTCCTGGGCTCAAGTGATCCTCCTGCCTCAGCCTCATGAGTAGCTTGGACTACAGGCCTGTGCCACAATGGCCAGCTAATTTTTTTATTTTTTACAGAGAAGGGGGTCTCTCTATGTTGCCCAGGCTGGTCTTAAACTCCTGGCCTCAAGCAAATCCTCCTGCCTTGGCCTCCCAAAGTTCTCAGATTACAGGTATGAGCCACCATAACCGGCCTAGTTAAGCTTTAAAACAAACCAGTAAAGTAAGCATTATTGTTCCTGTTTTACTGATGAATAAATTGAGGTTCAGGGAGGTGGAGCAATTTAAGGGTAAGCTAGGATTAGAATCCTGACTCATGTTTGACCCACAGTATTCTATTCCTTTTCACTGGAATTGTCTTTTGTGAGTGTTGCCACTTCTCATTGATTTCCTTCTCACTCAGTAGTATGCCATTAGCAAGGGTGTCTCCACTCCTTGGGCTGCAAATCTACCTCTGGATGCCTACTATCTGGCATTGTGACCATGTCCAGAGGGAGGAGATACTGGCCTTTCCAAGGCCAGGACGCAGTGGGGCCACATGTTTGTGTTGTTCCTTGGCTACTTGCAATAGCTGTTAGAAAGTAAGTCCACAAATTGCAATCTCCACCAAAGGGAAGTAGAGCCGGCTGACCCAGGAGACAGAAGGAGGCTGAGGCCAAGGGAAGAAGGAGGCACTTGACTGTCATCGTCTGGCCTGGATCAACATCATCCCAACCCACTGGGAATGAGAAGCTGGTGGAGTCCATGAAGGAGACATCATCAGAAGTCCAGTATTACATCCACGTGGATAAACTCTTTGACATTTTTTCTGAGACCCCTCTTGGCACTGGACATGACAAGTGCAAGTGCATGGGGAAGGAGCTGGAGCACAGTTGCAAGAACATCTCATGTGATAGCAGCACCTTCTACCTGACACTGCAGACTCTGCCAGCAAAGGAGCACCTTGTTAACTGTGGCTTGATGACCTGTTAACTGTGGCTTGATGTCCTGTTAACTGTGGCTTGATATCCAAGCTGACTGGTTTCCAAGGTGCTCAGCAGCAGATACCAAGTCTAGTTCATCAGCATGCGAGCAAATCCTGCCAGGCTATGCACATTTATTCTGGCTCTTCAGGACCACTTGACCAAGTTTGTCTTATATCCTCTGACCTCTAGGTGCATCCAGGAGGACATCGTGTAGGACATCTTCACTGTTCAGGGCCCCCAGTGTCTTGCAGACATCATTGAGGGTATTTCTTCATCCAGATTGTCGGGGAGCTAACGCAGCTGAAGATGGTTCATGAACAGGGTCAGAGCTCTGTGGTGGGAGTCAATGGCATCATGCAGACTGTATTAGTTTCCTAGGGCTGCTATAAGAACATACTATAAACCAGGGGTCCCCAACCCCTGGGTCTGCCCATTAGGAACCGGGCCACACAGCAGGAGGTGAGCAGCAGGCAAGTGAGCATTACCATCTGAGCTCTACCTCCTGTCAGATAGGCAGTGGCATTAAATTCTCATGGGAGTGGGAGCCCCATTGTGAACTGCACATGCGAGGGATCTAGGTTGCATGCTTCTAATGAGAAATTAATACTTGATGATCTGAGCTGGAACAGTTTCATCCCGAATCCACCCCCCAGCCCTGTCCATGGAAAAATTGTCTTCCGTGAAACCGGTCCCTGGTGCCAAAAAGGTTGGGGACCCCTGCTATATATTGAGTGGTTTAAAGCAACAGAAATATTTTCTCTCACAGTTCTAGAGGCTGGAAGTCTGAAATCTAGGTGTCAGCAGGGCCATGTTCTCTGAAGGCTCTAGGGGAAAATCTGTTTCATGCCTTTCCCTTAGCTTCTGGTGTTGCCAGCATTCCTTGGCTCGTAGACACATCATTCTAATCTCTGCCTGTGTTGTCACAAGGCATTCTCACTGTGTCTGCCTCTGTGTGTCTTCTCCTCTTCTCATGATGGCACCAGTCTTTTAAGGGCCCACCCTACTCCAGTACGACCTCGTCTTAACTAATTACATCTGCAACAACTCTATTTACAAATAAGGTTCTGGGAATGGCATGTATTTTTTGGAAATACTATTCAACCCAGTACACACACTACATGCTGACTACCTGGATGCAGACCAATGACACACATCATTGGCTTCAGGGTCTGTAGTTCATTCAGATGATGAAAAACTCGACTTACCACAAGGTTATCTGCCACAGCCCCCCTGAAGCCATGTTTAACAGCAAAGTCAAGGTTGGCCTGGCCATCTCCAAGTTACGGGATGAAGTTGTGCTCACAATCAGGACTGAATAGGGTTGGAAGAGGGCACAAGGACAACTGAAGAGCAGCATCCATGCACAACAGGAAGACAACAGGGTGCTGGGGCCTAGCAGTGAATTCACTTGGGGGTCTTGGGATGGAAGAGCAGGCAGCTCTGGAGTGCTGTGCAGATGATAAGAAGGAATGTCCAGGATCTTGTTATGTCGAGTATAGCAGGTGTCTCCACAAGAACCACGGCATCTTACCCAGTGACAACAGTAGGGATTGTGGGTTTAGGTTGCTGTGCACATTTGCCACAAAGCCAGCACATCAAATGACATGGATGGAAGCCCGAGACTGCTTGCTCAGCCTAGTCCACCTCTCAGCAAGATGTTGATGGAATCAGAGCCCAGGCTGCTATTGCTGAGCCTGGAGCCAAGCAGGCCTGAGAGGCCCTCTATCACATTTATCACCTCACATGTGCAGGAAGGAAAGGCCAGCTCGTCTTGCCCACCTATCCTGGGGGCAGGAAGTTTCATCAGGTGTTTGTGAACACAGAAATGCCACCTGAACAGGTGTAAGTGCAAATGGACCCCATCTGATTCAATCCCAGTTCCAACAGCTTTGTTACAGGTGATTGTCAGTGGCCCCTCAAGTGTGTTTTGGCTTTGATTAAAATGGCAGCATTTTTGCAAATGTTTTTGTGTATTTATTTTAAAATTTGAAGTGGGGCCAGGTGCGGTGGCTCACACCTGTAATCCCAGCACTTTGGGAGGCCAAGGCGGGCAGGTCACCTGAAGTTAGGAGTTCGAGACCAGCTTGAGCAACATGGAGAAACCCCGTCTCTACTAAAAATACAAAATTAGCTGGTTGTGGTGGTGCATGCCTGTAATCCCAGCTACTCGAGAGGCTGAGGCAGGAGAATCACTTGAACCCGGGAGGCAGAGGTTGTGGTGAGCCAAGATCACGCCATTGCACTCCAGTCTGGGCAACAAGAGTGAAACTCTGTCTCAAAAAAAAAAAATGAAGTGGGAGGCAGTTATATTACTGGTTAAGTGCCTGAGATGTGGGGCACAGGCAGCTCTCAGTGGGTGTCCATGCTGGGTCAGCATGTCTGATGAGGAAGGCTGTCTGACAGGGGCCAAGCTCTTCTTTGTATTAATCAAGGTAGAGGTTAAGCTACTGTAACAAAGGGACTCTCAAATACAGGGTCTCAGACAAGGTGGAGGTTTATTTCTCTTTGATGAAGCAGCTCGGAATTTGGCAGGCAGTAAGGACAGGTAGGTGACTCTCTCCTGCAAGGTTGTCAGGGACCCACCCAGGTTCCTTCTGTCTTGTTGTTCCTCCAGACGTAGGGTTCAGTAAAATGCTTTTGGTCTGCAAGTACTGGAAAACGCAACTCAAATTTGCTCACCCAGTAATGTGATTTCTTATTTAATCTCAAGTAATTTCTAGATAGGTGAAAGGTTCATTTAATTAATTAATTTCTTTTAGAGACAGAATCTTACTCTGTTGCCCAGACTGGCGTGCAGTGGCACAATCATAGCTCACTGCAGTCTCAAACTCATGGGCTCAAGCAATCCTCCCACCACAGCCTCCCAAGTAGCTGAGACTACAGGTGCACATCATCACATCTGGCTAATTAAAACAATTTTTTTTTTTCTGAGATGTGGTCTCACTATGTTGCCCAGACTGATCTCAAATGCCTGGCCTCAAGCGATGCTCCTGTGTCAGCTTCCCAAGTAGCTGGTATTACAGGCACATACTATTGTGCCAGGCTAGGGTTGGTTAATTTAATGGCTCAACAGTGCTATCAAGGAAGAAGGTTTTTACATTTTCCTCTCTACCATTCACAGTATATCCTCTTTGGCCAACTCCCCTACAGTTCCGCGATTCCAGGAATCCCACACAGATATGACAATGTCTACCAGCAGATGAAGGGATGTTTTTCTGCAATGCCTTTTTTTAAAAGTGTGATGAAAACCTTTCCCGAAAGCCTTTGAGTAGATTTCTCATCCTGTCTCCTTAGCCAGACTTTCATCATGTATCTATGACTAGACCTCTAACTGGAAAGGGAAATTGGCCCACCAAGTCCAGCCTCAGACAGTCATGACTATTGGAGCTGGGACTGGGGCTAGGCTGGACCTGGGGCCTGCCTCCGTTAAGGCAAGTGCATACATGGACAAGACCAGGATCCAATAGCTGCGATGACGGGGAGGAATGGCTGTTGAGTAAGTCACTACCTGGATCTGTCATGTATTCCTATCTTTTACTTTTTTTTTTTTTTTGAGATGGAGTTTCATTATTGTTGTCCAGGTTGGAGTGCAGTGGCGTGATCTTGGCTCACTGCAACATCAGCCTCCCTGCTTCAAGTAATTCTCCTGCCTCAACCTCCCAAGTAGCTGGGATTACAGGCACCCGCCACCACGCCTGGCTAATCCTATTTTGTATTTTTAGTAGAGATGGGGTTTCATCATGTTGGCCAGGCTGGTCTCGAACTTCTGACCTCAGGTGATCCATCTGCCTCGGCCTCCCAAAGTGCTGAGATTACAGGCATGAGCCACGGTGCCCGGCCTTTATCTTTTACTTTTTTTTTTATTTTATTTATTTTTTATTTTTTATTGATCATTCTTGGGTGTTTCTCGCAGAGGGGGATTTGGCAGGGTTACAGGACAATAGTGGAGGGAAGGTCAGCAGATAAACAAGTGAACAAAGTTCTCTGGTTTTCCTAGGCAGAGGACCCTGCGGCCTTCCGCAGTGTTTGTGTCCCTGGGTACTTGAGATTAGGGAGTGGTGATGACTCTTAACGAGCATGCTGCCTTCAAGCATCTGTTTAACAAAGCACATCTTGCACCGCCCTTAATCCATTCAACCCTGAGTGGATACAGCACAGTTTCAGAGAGCACAGGGTTGGGGGTAGGGTCACAGATCAACAGGATCCCAAGGCGGAAGAATTTTTTCTTAGTACAGAACAAATTGAAAAGTCTCCCATGTCTACCTCTTTCTACACAGACACGGCAACCATCCGATTTCTCAATCTTTTCCCCACCTTTCCCCCCTTTCCATTCCACAAAACCGCCATTGTCATCATGGCCCGTTCTCAATGAGCTGTTAGGTACACCTCCCAGACGGGGTGGTGGCCGGGCAGAGGGGCTCCTCACTTCCCAGTAGGGGCGGCCGGGCAGAGGCGCCCCTCACCTCCCGGATGGGGCGGCTGGCCAGGTGGGGGGCTGAACCCCCACTTCCCTCCCGGACGGGGCGGCTGGCCAGGCGGGGGGCTGACCCCCCACCTCCCTCCCGGACAGGGCGGCAGGCTGGGCGGTGGGCTGACCCCCCCACCTCCCTCCCGGACGGGGCGGCTGGCCGGGCAGAGGGGCTCCTCACTTCCCAGTAGGGGCGGCCGGGCAGAGGCGCCCCTCACCTCCCGGACGGGGCGGCTGGCCAGGCGGGGAGCTAACCCCCCCACCTCCCTCCCGGACGGGGCGGCTGGCCGGGCGGGGGGCTGACCCCCCCACCTCCCTCCCGGACGAGGTGGCTGCTGGGCGGAGACGCTCATCACTTCCCAGACGGGGTGGCTGCTGGGCGGAGGGGCTCCTCACTTCTGGGGCGGGACGGCTGCCGGGCGGAGGAGCTCCTCACTTCTCAGATGGGGCGGTTGCCAGGCAGAGGGTCTCCTCACTTCTCAGACGGGGCGGCCGGGCAGAGACGCTCCTCACATCCCGGACGGGGCGGCAGGGCAGAGGTGCTCCCCACATCTCAGACGATGGGCGGCCGGGCAGAGACGCTCCTCACTTCCCAGATGTGATGGCAGCCGGGAAGAGGCGCTCCTCGTTTCCTAGATGGGATGGCGGTCGGGCAGAGACGCTCCTCACTTTCCAGACTGGGCAGCCAGGCAGAGGGGCTCCTCACATCCCGGACGATGGGCGGCCAGGCGGAGACGCTCCTCACTTCCCAGACAGGGCGGCAGCCGGGCAGAGGCTGCAATCTCGGCACTTTGGGAGGCCAAGGCAGGCGGCTGGGAGGTGGTTGTAGCGGGCCGAGATCACGCCACTGCACTCCAGCCTGGGCACCACTGAGCACCGAGTGAACGAGACTCCGTCTGCAATCCCGGCACCTCGGGAGGCCGAGGCTGGCCGATCACTCGCGGTTAGGAGCTGGAGACCAGCCCGGCCAACACAGCGAAACCCCGTCTCCACCAAAAAAATACGAAAACCAGTCAGGCGTGGCGGCGCGCGCCTGCAATCGCAGGCACTGGGCAGGCTGAGGCAGGAGAATCAGGCAGGGAGGTTGCAGTGAGCTGAGATGGCAGCAGTACTGTCCAGCTTCGGCTCAGCATCAGAGGGAGACCGTGGAAAGAGCGGGAGAGGGAGACCGTGGGGAGAGGGAGAGGGAGAGGGAGAGGGAGAGGGAGAGGGAGAGGGAGAGGGAGCTATCTTTTACTTTTTAATGGTTTCCTGGTACAGAGTTGCCCAGCAAGAGTGCTGTCATATGGTGTGCTCTGCAAATGAGGGTACCCAACACAGTGATTCCCTCAGCTCTAGGGTCAGCCAGGAGGGGCCTGAATAGCCAGAGTACCTGGGCTAATTGCTTTTTATCCTAGCAGCTGCTTCTATTTACCACAGTGCATTTAAACACATTCTCATGTGATTTTTAAGAGGCAGAAAAGGTTGGGAGCTCTGACATGGTATTCTATAGCAATATTCCCCTATTGAAGTTTAAGTGATTTAAAATTATTGCTCCCTCCCAATTATCTTTTAAACTGGAATTCACTTTTAAATCCGTGCTCTATCTAGCAAATCTGGTGTGTAGAGATAGAATTGGTGTAGGGCAAGGGTGGGAACTAGTGCTTTAGTTGGGGTACAAAAGGAAAAAGGGGTGTGTGTGTGTTTATGTGTGGTCCTATTCCAGATATACGTTGAAGTTATTGCAACAGGATCTGCTGATGGATGTGGGATAAGAGATGAGTTAAGGATGATTCCAAGAAGAGAGTTGCCCCATTTTGAGTTCGGGAAAAATGTTTCTGGAAAAATATTGCACATTAGAGTTGCTTATAAGGGGCCCAAGCAGGCAGTTGGATGTATATGGCTGGAATTCAGGGGGAGGATGGAGACGTGAGTCTGAGAGGCATCTGGGTACGGATGGTATTCAAAACCATGAGACTGGAAGGGAGGGGGCTGGGACTGAGTCCTGGGATACTACAATGATAAAGGGAGAAGAGGAGGAACCAGCAAAGGAGACTGAAAAGGAGGCAGGAAGCAACTCAAGAGTGGTTTCCTGGATACTAAGTTAAGAAAGTGTTTCAGGGGAGGGAGTGATCTGTTGTGTCAAATGCTGCAGACAGGCCAAATAAAGGGAGGACCTAGAAGTGACCATGGGGTTTAGCAAAGTGGAGGTCACCAATGATGTTGACGAGGGCAGTTTCAGTGGAGAGTGAAAGCCTGATTGAAAGGAGGGAAAAAAATGGGAAACAGAGTAGGCAAACCTCTCTAGGAGTTTTGTTTTGCTTTAAAATGAAGCAGAAATGGGAGCTGGCTGGAGGGGAAGTGGTTTGTTTGTTTGATTTACTTAGAGATAGGGTCTTGCTCTGTCAACCAGGCTGGAATGCAGTGGCTGGATCGTGGCTCACTGCAGACTGGACCTTTCTGGCTCAAGCGATCTTCCCACCTCTGGCCTCCCAAAGTGCTCTCATGCTTATATGCATGAGCCACCGTGTCCGGCTGTGGACAATCTTTTTAAATAGAAGAAATTTAAAAATATGTTGGTATACTGATGATACAAAGGAGAGAGAAAAGAGGAGGAAAAAACGGAGAACTGCTCGGCCAATATCTTTGAGAAAACGTGAGAGGATAGGATTCGGTGCATAAATGTAGGAACTGGTCCTAGTAGGCAGTTTATACGTAGTTACAGGAGGGAGGCAAGTAGGCGAGTAAATGATGCCGTGAACTTGTGGGTTTACTGATTCCCACAATTTTCTTAGTAAAATTGGAGGCAAACTCATTAGCCAAGAGTGAAGATGGCGAAGGAAATGGTGGAAGTTTGATGAGAGTGGAGAAATATGATATAATATTTTAGGATTATGGGCAGAGCAAACTGAAGGGAATTTGAAAATTGAAAAGCGGGCCGAACTAGATTTTGCCTTGAGAGGTTAGTCCCTTCAGGCGCTCCGTAGGCGGCGTCGCGTTTCCCTGGAGACCGAGACGCTGGCGAAAGCACCGGGTCTCGGGACTTCTGAGTGGCCTGGGTTACCGCGCGATCTACACTGAGACAAGGAAGCTGGAAAAGCCGAGTAGTTATACTAGAAGATCAGGGTCTCACAGACTCGCAACTTCTCTTCCATTTTCCCCAATGGCGCATGTCTTACAAAAGTAGGTAAAAAAAAAAAAAAAAATTGGAAGAAAGGCGGAATATGCATGCGTACTTCACACCCCGCCGCTGTCCCGCCCTCGCCTTGAGGTCGGCCCTCGGTCTTCTGACCCCCGTCCTCTCCCCGCCCACATCTCCTTGGCCCCGCCCCACTCCCGCGGGGCTATTGTCCCCGGTAAACTGCAGTTTCTGGTTCGAGACTCCAATCCTGTTTCGAATTGCTGCTTGCTGCCCCTTGGGCTGGGGATAATGGAAGTTCTTTCCCTTCCCAACTCTTTCCAGACCCAAGCACTCTGGGACTCACTCCATAGTCCAGGAGTTCCAGGTTCCGGTGAGTCTTGGGGGACTAGGGCTGGGGTGGGAGGCTCGCTGGCCCTGCAGTCCACCTGCTCTCCACTCTCACGGTCGTGACTGCTCCGCGGATATAGGCTGGAGACCCGAATTCCAGTCCCAGCCGGGTCACACTTTGCTGTGGGACCCAGAGCAAGCCTCAGAACCTCATTTTTCTCCTCTCACTGTCTTATCAGAATGTAAGGGTATATTATGCTGCTCTCTTATTCATCTGATTGCTGCTCTGGTTTCCTGAGGGTGGATGTTTGCGTCTTTTCCATGCCTTCTGTTTCTCACAGTTCTTAGCACCTCACAGCCTGGATGTGCTTAGTAAATTCTGGCTGGCTGATTAAAAAAAGTGATAGCTAACATTTATGGAGCACTTACCACATGCTTCATAAATATCTCTCAGAATTCTTGCGCCAATCCACAGAAGTAGGTTTTATTATTAGATCCACTTTACAGATGAGAAAATTGAGGCTCAGAGAGGTCAAGTCACTTGCTTGGGGTCACAGATATCTGAAAAGGGTAGAGCTGGGATATAAACTCATGGTGCTATGTGACTGATTGTATATTTTGTAGGATTATGTTCCATGGCAGCAGTCCAAGCAGGAAACCAAGCCATCTACTCTGCCTCCAGTCCAACAAGCCAACAGCCTTTATACAAGCAAAATGAAGACTTTGACTAGGGTCCAACCAGGTGGGCGGAGGCACCTGGGAGCTGGTGTGGGGGTTGGAGGCAGGATAGAGTGGCTGCTTTTGGCTCTTGGTGACACCACTTATATTAGGGTAGGCTAACTGATGTAATAAACAATGCCCAAATTGCAAGTATTGATATAGAAGTTTATATCTCATTTATGCCACAGTACATTTGTGGATCTGAGGAAGGAGGGATTCTGTTCCACATGGTCATTCAGGGATCCAGGTTCCTTTGACCTTGTGGGTCTGATATTTTGTAAGGTCTTGAAGTCTTCTGCTGGATACTTTTGCATCCAGCTGGCATAGAGGGAAGAGAGAGAACAAGAACATGGACAATTAGGTGGGCATTTTTTTTGGGGGGGGGTCCAGATTTGAAGTGACAAATGTTACTCCTACTCATGTTTCAGGGGCCATAATTTAGCCACATGACCTCTGCTAACCACAAGGGAAGGTGGGAAATGTAGTCCATCTGTTTTTCCAGGAGGAAAAGAAAACAAGGTTTGGTGAAATCATAGAATAAACTCTGCCACATCATTATCATGCTTTACAGGGGAGTTCCGAGGCCTTGGGTCAGGCTCAGGCAGACATGGGGTCAGATTTTGGCTCTGCCATTTACTCACTTGGAAAAATCATTCATCTCTCTGAGCCTTGGTTTTCTCATTTGTGAAATGGGGACACTAATACCACCTAGGATTGTTGTGAGAATTAATAACAAATATTTTGTAATATTTCTTTGGTATCCTGAAATGAACTTCATAGACAATCTAGCATACTTGTGTATACACCTATGTATAAAATCACTCATACCACCTCATTGCCTCTGAGTAAGTAATGTTAGATCAGCTCCCCTGTGGGCAACACTGAAACACAGAAAGGAGATGGGAGAGTAGAATGCCAAGTTGCCCTGCATCTCACTACCTTATTTTACCTCACTGATGCTGGGTGGGGATAGAGGCTCAGGCTCCCACCAGGCTCTACTGACATAGGTAGGCTGGGGGAGGGGAGTGAAGCCCAGAGGTGATGAGTCCCACCTCATGACACTTCATGAAATGTTGTCACTGCTAGACTCTGTTGACACTACCCTAGAGAGAGAGTCAGAGCACTGTCTTCTGCCAGGTGGGGGTTAGAAGATGACCTCCCCACTCATCCCTGCCAGCACTATCCCAGTTGGGGAATCAGCACCACCAAGCAGGGAATGAAGGATCAGCTACCTGCTGGACACCGCCAACACTTCCCAGTGAGGAAAAGGGAATAAATCCATACCAATATTCCCAATGGGTTTTTCAGAAAGTGGAAAAACAATTCAGTGGAGGAAGAAAGCCTTTTCCATGGGTGGCGCTGGAGCAATTGGACACCCATAGGCAAAAAAAAAAAAAAAAAAAGAAAAAGAAAAAGAAAGAAATGATTTAACAACGAATATAAAAAGTAGCTCAAAGATAAAATAAAATAGAAATTAAATGTAAAATGTGAAACTGAAAAACTTTTAGAAGAAAACAGGAGAGAAAAATCTTTGGGGCCTAGGGCCAAGTGAAGAGTTCTTAGGTATCACACCAAAAGCTTGACCCATAAAAGAAAAATAGATGAATTGGACTGCATCAAAATTAAAAATTTTGTTCTGTGAAAGACTTTTTTTTTTTTTTTTCTTTTTTGAGAAGGAGTCTCGCTTTGTTGCTCAGGCCAGAGTGCAGTGGCGCGATCTCAGCTCACTGCAAACTTTGTCTCCCGGGTTCAAGCGATTCTCCTGCCTTAGCCTCCCAAGTAGCTGGGACTGCAGGCGTGTGCCACCATGCCTAGCTAATTTTTGTATTTTTAGTAGAGACAGGCTGGTCTCGAACTTGTGACCTCAAGTAATCTGCCCGCCTCAGCCTCCCAAAGTGCTGGGATTATAGGTGAGAGCCACTGCACCTGGCCTTATGAAAGACCTTTTTAAGAGGATGAAAAGACAAGCTATGGACTTGGAGAAAATATTTGCAAACCATGTATCTGACAAAGGACTACTATGTAGAATATATCAGTAACAGTAAAAACTCAACAGTGAAACAGACAATTCAGTTAGGCAATGGGAAAAAGACATGAAGAGACATTTCACCAAAGCAGATATACAGATGTCAAATAAGCACATTAAAAAGATGTTCAACATCATTAGCCATTGGGGCAATGCAAATTAAGCCACAGTGAGATATCACTGCACACCTATCGAAATGGCTAAAATAAAAAAATAGTGATAACACCAAATGCTAGCAAAGAGGAGAAATCAGATTGTGCGCAATTGCTGGTGGGAAGGTAAAATGATGCAGCCTCTCTGGAAACGAGTGTGGCCGTTTCTAACAACATGAAACATGCACTTCCTAGTAATCCGACCCAGCAGTTTTACTCTTGGGCATTTATTCCAGAGAAATGAAAACTTATATTCACACAAAAGCCAGTATGTGAATGTTCATAGCAGCCTCGTTCATAATACCTCAAAACTGGAAACAACCTTGAAGTCCCTCAATGGGTGAATGTTTAAACAACCTATGGTGCCTCCATACCGTGGAAAACTACACAGCAATAAACAGGAAAGAACTACTGATATGTTCAACAACTTGGATGAATCTCCAGAGAATTATGCCAAGTAAAAAAAAGCCAATCCCAACAGTTACATACTGGATGATTCCATTTATATAACCTTCTGGGGATCACAAAAGTATAGAAATGGAGAGCAGATTAGTGATTGCAGGAGTTAGGGACAGAGTTGTGAGGAGGGTGGTAAGGGGAGGGAAGTGGGTGTGGTTGTAGAAGGCGACAGGCAGGATCCTTGTGGTTATGGGAAAGTCCTATATCTTGCTCATCTTAATGTCAATATCCTGGTTGTGACATTGTACTGTACTTTTGCAGGATGTTGCCACTGGGAGAAACTGGGTAAAGGGTACATAGACTACCTCTGTTTCCTTTCCTTTCCTTTCTTTTTCTTTTCCTCTCCCCTCCCCTCCCCTCTCCTCTCCTCTCCTTTCCTTTCCTTTTTTTCAGACAGAGTCTCTCTCTCTCTGTCTCTCTTACCCAGGCTGGAGTACAGTGGTGTGATCTCAGCTCACTGTAACCTCCAACTCCTGGGTTCAAGCGATTCCCCTGCCTCAGCCTCCCAAGTAGCTGGGATTACAGGCGTGCACCACCACACCTGGCTAAATTTTGTATTTTTAGTAGAGATGGGGTTTCACCATGTTCGCCAGGCTGATCTTGAACTCCTAACCTCAGGTGATCCACATGCCTCAGCCTCCCAAAGTGCTGGGATTACAGGCATGAGCCACCACGGCCAGCCCCTCCGTATTATTTCTTAAAACTGCTTGTGAATCTGAACTATCTTGTAATAAAAGATTTAATTTAAAAAAAGATAAATTAGGGCTACTACCAATAATGAAAATAAATACTCATTATTAAAACTGCAAATCTTCCTTAAGCATTTAAATTCAACTTAAGAATCTTACAATTTTTATAAACACTTGTAAGAGGGTTTTGGAACTTGGTTAATTAAATTCTCCTAAACCTTTTAAGCCACATCTTAAAATTTAACGTATTCATTTTCATTTTCAAATGGTTCACTTGTCTGATTAACAAAAACCATTGGGTATTTACATAATTCTTGTATATCTAATACTTAAACTTCTAAATATGAGTAATCTGGCTGGGCGCGGTGGCTCACACCTGTAATCCCAGCACTTTGGGAGGCTGAGGCAGGTGGATCCCCTGAGGTTAGGACCAGCCTGGCCAACATGGCAAAACCCCATCTCTACTAAAAATTAAAAAATTAGCTGGGTCTGGTGGCGGGCACCTGTTATCCCAGCTATTCAGGAGGCTGAGGCAGGAGAATTGCTTGAATCTGGGAGGCAGAACTAGCAGTGAGCCAAGATCTCACCATTGAACACTAGCCTGGGCAACGGAGCAAGACTCCTTCTCAAAAAAAATCTTATGTTCTCTTAAGTAATAAAAGTTATTTATACATATTTAATAAGAGTGTCTTAAACCTTTCAACTTAAATCTAAATCAAAATCCCACTTACACTTTTAAAATTAGAATCACAAGATTAATCTATTAACTTTAAAATTAGAATCACAAGATTAACCTATTAATCATTCTATCTCTTATACAATACAACTAAAAACCGGATATATACAGGTAATTTATAAATTAAACACAAAATTAATTTACTTAATCATCTCCATAGTTAATGCCAGCATTTCTCAGGATGAAGTTCATTGATCTATTAAAGAGATTAGTATCTTTCCCAGATGAGCTGGGTTGTACCTGAAGCAGGGATTTTGGTGGGGACTGAGAGTACAGCTGGATCCACCTGGGTGATATGTCTCATGTCATTGCACGACAGGCAGAGAGGAAACAGGGATTCTAAGAATATGCCCCCCAAATGCCTATACTCTTATCTGGCAGAACCACAGCTCTTAGAGTGTTTCAGAGACAGCCAGCTGGAGTTTTGCATAGCTGCTGTGCCTTCGTCTGGTGTTGTGGTCCCACTTCTCAGGTCACTAGAAGTAAGAGTAACAACTGGTAATGTGTATCCAGCACTGAATATGCATCAGGCACTATTCCAAACACCTTTAAGGTATAGTAACTTCTTTCATCTTCAGGAAGACTCTATGAGGTGGGCGTGATGATTATTCCCATTTTATAGGTGGACGAATGGAGGGACACAGAGGTCATTTGACTTGCTCAAGGTCACGCAGCTAGTAGAAGGCAGAACCTGGAATTTTTAAAAATTTATTTTTATGATTATATATATTTTTTGAGATAGAGTCTCTGTCACCCAGGCTGGAGTGCAGTGGCGCGATCTCGTACCACTGCAACCTCCGCCTCCCGAGTTCAAACAATTCTCTTGCCTCAGCCTCCCAAGTAGCTGGGATTACAGGCGCCCACCATCATGTCCATCTCATTTTTTGTATTTTTAATAGAGACAGGGTTTCACCATGTTGGCCAGGCTGATCTTGAACTGTTGACCACAGGTGATCCGCCCGCCTTGGCCTCCCAAAGTGTTGAGATTACAGGTGTGAGCCGCCATGCCTGGCCAAGAGCCTGGATTTAAACTTGGACTGTCTGGCTCATTAGTTCTTGTTCTTAACCCCTACCCCATCAGGCCTTCTGCCAGCCAGGTTGGTGGGACAGCAGGGATTTGGATTCAGGCCTGCCAGACTCTGGTCTTTCTGCTGTCCTGTGCTGCAGTAGCTACTGGAAAGACACAAGGAGTGGGAGTTCCCGACTCTCTTTCTGACTGGACATTTGAGAGCAGGGTTCCTGGCTGCCCTGCCCTCCCCTCTGTCCATGTCCATAGTTACTGCTTTCACCTGGGCTTGTCCCTCCCTTATGTAGAGGCCCAGAGTATGTCCTGGGAGCTTAGTGAAGGGCGTGAATTTCACCCTCAGTCTAGTGTCACATTATAAGGCAGTCAGAGGGTGGAGCTGGCGTCTGGCCCTCCTCTCATTAATGGTGCACTCCTGGGAACCTGGCCTCAGGCCTTCCTGGACCCTCACTCTCTCCCTGTCCTTTCCTGTCTACCCCTAGTGTTTCACTCCAAGCCCACTACGGTGGTGACAAGCTGCCAGCCGAAGAATCCAAGAGAACTACATAGAAGGCAGAAGTTGGACCCTGGGAAGATGCATGCCAAAATCTGGTTAATGAAGGTATGAGGCACATCTTCCCTGGACACTGGGCCCAGGACAGAGACGGGGATGATGGCTGTAGCAAACATGTGCTGAGAACTTTGTGGGTGCCAGACTTGACTCATTTCTTCCTCACAGGAACTGTGTGAGCACGCTTATCCTTGTTCCTATTTTACAAACCGGGAAACTGAGGCGCAGGGAGATAAATGACATGCACCAGGTCACACAGCCAGGAAATGGCAGGATCAGGGGTCAAAGCCAGTTAAACAAAGCATTTGCTGTTCTGTTTAAGACTCAAGAAATAATCAGAATTGCTTGTTATTTTGTTGCATTAGGAACACGATCTAGTGGCTTATTTATCTTAAAATTTCCAGCAACTTGGCCGGGTGTGGTGGCTCATGCCTATAATCCCAGCACTTTGGGAGGTCTAGGTGGGTGGATCATTTGAGGTCAGGAGTTCGAGACCAGCCTGGCCAACATGGTGAAACCCCGTTTCTACTCAAACTACAAAAATTAGCTGGGTGTGGTAGCACACACCTGTAGTCCCAGCTACTCGGGAGGCTGAGGCAGGAGACCGGCTTGAACCTGGGAGGCAGAGGTTGCAGTGAGCTGAGATGGTGCCACTGCACTCCAGCCTGGGAGACAGAGTGAGACTTCATCTCAAAAAAAAAAAAATTCCAGTAAATTAAATTTTCTTACGGTGTACTTTGAAGCAAGCCTTAGAAACTGACAATGAAAATTTTCACATCAATCGCTACAATTGTAGGTAATTAATTTCCTCGCTATACATTGTTTTATGGCTTCTGTAATTATCTGAACAATGTTTCAAAGTATTTGAAATGCCTAAAGGAAGACAAGTCCTTAGCATACATAGCAGAAACTAAAATACTAAGTATTATAAAGACTACAAAATACTATAGAACAATTCTTCAAGAAAATTTTTAATAGCTCAATGAACAATGACTACTATATAAAGAACAAGGGAAAATATAATTTGCTTTGAAACCTTTTTCTCCCCTTTAACCTTTTATCTTGCAAAATGGTTTAGAGGTAGCCCAGTATTCTTAAAGGAGGAACTCACATTTCTCTTAGTTTTAAAAAACCTTTTTTTTGAGACAGAGTTTCACTCTGTCACCCAGGCTGGAGTGCAGTGGCAAGATCTCAGGTCACTGCAACCTCCACCTCCCAGGTTTGAGTGAGTCTCCTGCCTCAGCCTCCGGAGTACCTGGGATTACAGATGCCCACCACCACGCCCAGCTAATTTTTTGTATTGTTAGTAGAGATGGGGTTTCACCATATTGGCCAGGCTGGTCTCCAACTCCTGACCTTAGGTGATCTGCCCGCCCTGGCCTCCCAAAGTGCTGGGATTATAGGTGTGAGCCACCGCATCCAGCCATTGCTGTTATTTTTATCCTAACTTTAGAGGGTTAGGATAAATTTACAAAAACTTTAGGTGTTTTTGATTGATGTAGAAGCTGAACGTGGACAATTTGGCTCTAAAACTTGTGCTCCTAACCAGTCCAGTTCTTAATACTGTCTCTTGCAATCTTTCATTCATTTAATGAATCAACAAATATTGATTGAGCACCTACCATGTGCCAGGTTCTATTCTGAGTATGAGGGTTCACCAGTAATGTGACCTCTGATCTTAGGGGACTTCCATTCTATTGTATGGGGGAGACTGACAATCAACAAGAGAAAGATATTTGAAATGATGATAAGAGCTAAAGAGAAGCCTAAGAATAAGGTTAGGGGGCTGGAGGCACGGAGGAGAGTGTGGCAGTAATTGCTTAGGTGCTAACGAGAGGCTGCTAAGGTGGGTGACATTTGAACTGAGACCCTAGTGCTGCTGTTTCAGTGGGCCCAGGACTCGGAGAATAACATTTTTCACAAGATACTTCTAGGTATTTTGGTCTGGAGATGTGGAGACAAGATAGTGGAGTGGCTAGGAGGCAAGACTTCAAGGATGACAGCTCTGCTATGTGTGACCTTGAATAAGTTACTGAATTTAATCCTTGGTGTCCACATTGATTGATTGAGACAGGGTCTCGCTGTGTCATCCAGGCTGGAGCGCGGTGGCATGATCATGGCTCACTGCAGCCTGGACCTTCCGAGCCCAGGTGATCCTCCCGCCTCAGCCTCTCGGAGTAGTTGGGACTATAGACATGCACTATCATGCCCAGCTAATTTTTGTAGAGATGGGATCTCCCTTTGTTGCCCAGGGCTCTAACTCCTGGGCTCAAGTAGTCCTTCCACCTTGCTCTTCCAAAGTGCTGGGATTACAGGTGTGAACCACTGTGCCTGACTGCTGTCCACTTTTATAAAGTTGGCCTAATAATAGTGCCCATCTCTTAGTCTTGCTGTGAGGGTGACGTGCTGATGGGCTGCAGTGCGTATGAAGTGCTTAGCACGGTATCAGCCACATGGCAAGCACTCAATACGTCGGCATGATTACTGTTATATGAGAAATAAAGGAGCTGAGGGCTAGGAAGGGGTAGTTTTTAGTAAAGGACGGAGAAATGAGGAAGTACAGGAACAAATAAAAGAGCAAATATTTATGGCAGGGGTAGAGGGTTAGAGCCAGAGACAGTGGTATCAGCTATTGTTCACTGAGTGCACATGAGTGCACTCTCACTAAGTGGCTTGATTGTGAATTTCATCTCATTTATTTATTCTTTGTTTTTTTTAAAGACAGGGTCTTGCTCTGTCACCCAGGCTGAAGTGAAATGGCACAGTCATAGCTCACTGCAGCCGTAAACTCCTGGGCTCAAGAGATCCCCCTGCCTCAGCCTCCCAAGTAGCTAGGACTATAGGTGCACACCACCATGCCCAGCGAACATTTTAATTTTTTAAAATTGTATTTATTTATTTATTTATTTACTTTTAGAGACAAGTTCTTGCTGTGTTACCCGGGCTGGAGTGTGGTGGCATAATCTCGACTTACTGCAGCCTCGATCTTCTGGGCTCAAACATTCCTCCCACCTCAGACTCCTGAGTAGCTAGGACTGTAGGTGTACACCACCACACCCAGCTAATTTTGTTTACTTTTTGTAGAAATGAGGTCTCACTATGTTGCCCAGGCTGGTCTTGAACTCCTGGCCTTGAGTGATCCTCCCATCTGGGCCTCGCAAAGTGTTGGGGTTACAGGCGTGAGTCACTGCACCTGTCCAATCTCATTTATATTTTACGGCAGTTCTCTAAAACAGATACTAGTTTCCTTACCTTTAAGAATGAGTATAAGGAGGCTCTGAGACATTAACTAACTTGCCCAGATTCTCTTAGATGGTAAGTGGCTGAGCTGGGATTTGAACCAAGGTGTGTCTAGGTTCAACATCCAAGTCTTAGTCACTACGTGGTTCAGCCATGCCTTGCAGTTTTAAGGCTACTCAGTTCTTGTTTTAGCATAACGGAAAGACAGACATTGGGATTCAGAAGTCTGGCTTTCCAGTTCCAGCCCTGCCACTTCTTGACTGTGTGACACTGGGCAAGTCATGAAACTCTCTGAGCCTCCATTTATCAGCAAAATAGAGTTAGTAAACATAAAGCTGTTGGAGGGTGAACAGATACCATGTGCAACCCGCAGAGCAAGGCACGGCACCTGGCCTGGCATGTACAGGGCCCTCAACAATTGTTATTGTTATTGTTACTGTAGGTTTTATGCACCTGCTGGGTGTAACCTTAGGGGAGTCACTTAACCCTCAGACCTTCCTTGTTCCGCAGGGGGCTGTTGTGTGAAATGAGAGTACTCATTGACTCCGCGGTCTGCCAGGAAATGCTGACGTTTATCGTCCATTTTGCCTCCCCTGCTTCTCCTCCAGACATGGCGGTCGCTCTGCCACCTTCTTAACCTACCTGGGGCGTTTATTATTATTATTATTATTATTATTATTATTATTATTATTGGGACAGGAATCTTCCCCTGTCGCCCAGGCTGGAGTGCAGTGGCGCGATCTCGCTCACTGCAACCTCCGCCTCCCAGGTTCAAGCGATTCTCCTGCCTCAGCCTCCCCCAGTAGCTGGGATTACAGGCATGCGCCACCACGCTCGGCTAATTTTTGTATTTTTAGTGGAGACGGGGTTTCACCATGTTGGTCAGGGTGGTCTCGAACTCTTGACCTCGTGATCGGCCCACCTTGGCCTCCCAAAGTGCTGGGATTATAGACATGAGCCACCCCGCCCGGCCCTTATTATTATTTCTATATTTCATTGATTCTGAGAAGCCATTGATATGAAGGCACATCTTTATTTACCCACTAATAATATATCTGTTGATTAGTTGGTGACACGCCACCAATTGTAAGATGCACCCGCACCTCAGGGATGTGAAATGATGGGTACACGTGCGTTTCCGAACGGATGAGAGTCCCGGAGCTCCCGGGCGGCGCAGACAATGGGGAGGGCCGCGTTTACCAGCAGGAGGCCGCACGGGGGCGGGCGTCTGGCGGGGCTGGGGCGGCGGTCCACAGGCTTTCCGGGGCTCAGGCCGGGCAGGGCGCAGCGCCGCCTCGCTACTCTTCCCTCCGCCCGCAGACGTTGCTCAGGAACGGGAGGGCGGCTCTGCGAGAGCTCCAAAGCCGTGAGAACTTCCTCACCAAGCTCAGCGAGGAGCTGATCGAGACCATCCGGGACGTGGAGAACAGCACGACCGTGAACGTGCGGGCCCTGCTGCAGCAGCGGGACATCCTGGCGGTGAGACCCGCGCCTCTGCCCTCGGCGCCGGCCGTGCCCGCGGCATCCGCCCGCCCTCCCTCCTTCCCTCCCTCCCTCCTTCCCTCCCTCCCTCCTTCCCTCCCTCCTTCCCTCCCTCCGCGCACTCGCGCGCCCTCTCCCGCCTTTCCCCGCCCACTGCACGTGGTGCTTCCTCCAACTGGAAGACGCGTTTCTTCACCCTTCACTCCCCTCACCTGGGCTTTGCAAGAGGCCCGAGATGGGTTTCATCCCAACGCGCCAGCACTCACTGGCCGGGAGACTTTTAGTTAACTTTGCCTCCCCGAGCTCTGTGAAATGCGGCACCATAGCACCGGTCCCAGAGGGGGTTCACCTGGCACATGTTGTACCGGTGCGACAGAGGTCGCTGCTACCAGCAACAGCATCTGCAAACACCTCTACGTGTAATAGCAAGCGATCTGTATGTGTTTATATAGTCCTTACAACAACCCTATGGGTGGACACTGTTATTGTCCCGATTAGCCTCTGGTCAGGTTTCTGGGAGTGAGGTTGGGATTGGGGACTCCTCTGAGGAAGTGCTGGGTGGCCGCCTCTGAGAGCCAGCAGAGCCTGTGGGTGAGTTGACTCCACCACTCCCGCAGACCGTCATCGACATCTTGGAGTACTCAAACGAGAAGAGGCTGCAGCAATTGAAATCTGAGCTTCAGGAGTGGGAAGAAAAGAAGAAATGCAAGATGAGCTGTAAGAATCCTTGGCAAATTCCTTGACCCTCCCCCCTGGCACCTTGGGGAGGTCAGCAGCAGAGCATTCACCTTGTACTTGCCATTCAGAAACCCTCAGCCCCATCGGCTCTCTTCTTGGCAGATGGGAAGGCTAAGATACAGAGCGAATAGCATAGTTACCCAACACTTAGCTCTTTCCAGGCCCCGTATCTGGGTCTCTACCAATGTCTGCATTGTTACAGGCACACACTCAGTCACTGCAACTACTTGGAGGCAGGGAAGCTGTCCTCCCATTTTACAGATGAGGAAACCGAGGCTAAGAGAGGTGCAGTAGCTTGTGGAAGGTTATATATAGCTAGGAGCCAGAATCCAATCCTAGCCTGGCTCTGTTTCCTGCCAAGGTCCTTCTGGGAGTCAGTGGCTGGGCTAGAACCTAGGTCTCCTGGCTTCCATCCTGCCTGGCCTGTGGTTCCTTTTCCCTGAGCAGACTACACACCTGCTGAGCAGAGGGGTGGTGGATCAGTCAACCCCAGACATTGGGGATCTCTCTCTGGAGGAGACAGGATAGACTTTGTCTTAATCCTGCCATGGGTTGTGTCTTGGGAGCCACTGTCACCCCATCCTGCCTGGTCTCACTTCCTTGAGTGTGTCTTTGGAGAGACTGAAGTCTGGAGAGGGACAGTCTTGGCGAGGGCCACACCACAAGTCAGTGGCAGAGTGGGCACTAGTCTAGGGATCGTGCACCAATTCCCTTCCTTTTTCCTACCCAGCATTGCCTCTTCTCCTGCAGGGGTGGAAAACCCTCTAGAGCCTTAACTTTTAACCACCTCCCAGCCCTGTGTGAGCTCGCCTCAGCCCTGACCCCAGTTACTGGCCAAGGAGACCTTGCCTCCTGGGGCCTCCTGGGGCCCAGGTGCTTGAGGGAAGGTCTTGCCTCCTGTCCCTGCTGACCTCCCTAACCCCTCCCCAGATCTTGAGCAACAGGCAGAGCAGCTGAATGCCAAGATTGAGAAGACCCAGGAGGAAGTGAACTTCCTGAGCACTTACATGGACCATGAGTATTCCATCAAGTCTGTCCAGATCTCCACTCTTATGCGCCAGCTGCAGCAGGTTAAGGACAGCCAGCAGGTAGGGGAGCCCCTGCCCCTCTCCCACCAGACTGTGTGGGAGGTAGGACTGGCGGCCAACACCCTTCTGCTGGCTCCCAGGATGAGCTGGATGACCTCAGTGAGATGCGCAGAAAGGTCCTGGAATCCTTGTCCGACAAGATTCAGAAGAAGAAGAAAAAAATTCTGAGTTCTGTGGTGGCGGTGAGTAGCCAGTTGCCGTGTGGGAGCGGGGATCCAGGTCTCACCCCCACCCCGCCCTCTTCCCCATCCTCTGCCTCCAGGCCCACTGCAGCCCCGTCGGTCTCTACCATGTTCTGCTGCCCAGGAAGAGGCACCTGGGGGCCAGGCCTCTTCTCCCTCCACAGGAAACCCAGCGTCCCTGTGAAGAGGCTCTCCTACAGAAGATGTGGGAAAGCCAGGACTTCCTGAAATGCATGCAAAGGTTCAGAGAAGTGCGTGGGCAAGGAAGGTGGTGGTCCCTGTAGGGAAGCAGTGGATGGGCAGTCCCCACGGCCTGTGGGAATGAGTCAGGCTTCTCCTGATCTGGCGCTCAGGAGGTCTCTGACTCTGGTGTTGGCCTCCCTCCTTGCTGGTGCCATTACTGTCACTTGTCTTTCATCTGGGAAGGCGATTGGCACTGACCTAGGCCTTGCCTCATTAGCCAGCATTGCTGGCTAATGACCCATTTACAACCATCACCAAACATCACCTATTCAGCCATTAACCACCGTGCATCTTTACCCCTTGATTCTTGTCACTGCCCACCACCCATTATCAGTGTTAATGAACTTCACCATCACTGCCTTCTTGAATTAATTTTCATTATCTTGCCTCTTCACTGGTTTTTAATGTGCATGCCCTTCACTATCTCTGCCAGCCTCCATTCATTCCCATGATTGAGTATTCCCCGCCACTTTGTAACCTGTCTCCATTCTCCATGATCCCTCACCTGTTTCAGCACCACTGAATATTGTCACTAACTTGGGAGCCAGCCGCACCCTGCATGGGGAAGTCCCCTCTCTGGAGTCCAGCAAGTCCCACTGACGGAACCCATACCATTTCCCCAGATAGCTTTGCTCCTCGTTCATTTTGGCCTTTCTCCCTTTGGTTGGGGGCCATTTGGCTTCTCCCTTCTCCCCTGCTGTGCCTTTCCTCTCAGTTTATTGACCAGTTTGAGGAGAACATGCCCGTATTAAGGGCCGAGGTGGAAGAGCTCCAAGCCCAGACCCGGGAACCCCGAGAGGTCATATTTGAGGATGTTCTGCTTCGGAGACCCAAGTATGTGATCTTTTTGCCACTGCCTCTTAAACCAGCCACACTCTGAGCTCACGGAGGCTCTCTGTTCTTGGGGAAGGCAGCCTGGTGTGGATGGCAGAACCCTGTACAGGGAGGGAGGGGCGGGCCTGGGTTTCCACCTTGGATCTGCCACTGACCAGGGGCAGAGGTGACCTTTCCCATCTCTGCAAAGGCCTCCAATTCCCATCTGTACACAGCAGGCTGGGTGGTGTAATCTCTAAGGGCCCTTCTAGTTCCCAGATCCCATGTGTCAACCAAGTGGGTACAGCCTTCCACTTCCGGGTTTTTGAGGAAGGCAGAGTGGAGTGGGGTGGTTGGCTTCAGGGAAGAATAGCCTGGAAGACACTCTACAAGGAGAGAAGGATGTCCTGTTCACTTGGCAGGTTTCTGGGCCCCAGAAACCAATTCTTTGCCTGCCCTTCCTTGGGGCAAGCCCTCTGCGGTTGGGTTGGGGGTCCCCCAGGCATACCTCTCCTTGATGACACCACAGGACCATGTGTGGCAGAGCCTAGCATTTGCAAATTCTTTAATTTTTCTTCTTCATCTGTCTCTCCCTCCTGTCGTTTTCCTTCCTTCTCCTCTCCTATCGCAATTTCTTCCTTTTCTTCTATTTCTAAACCGCCCCCCGCCCCCAAAACAAAATACTATTGGATTTATGAAGTGCCTCTGAATGCCAGGCACCATGTGAGTGAAAACAGTCCTTGGTCCCGCCCTCATGGAACTAAAGAGGGAACTGGACATGAGTCGATAATGAGCCACAAATAAATGTGGAGTTGCAGCAGAGCCCAGAGCTGCTGAGCAGAGTACATGCCACTGCGAAAGTGACTCTTAGGAGCTGGGTGCAGTGGTTCACGCCTGTAATCCCAGCAATTTGGGAGGCCAAGGCGGGTGGATCACGAGGTCAGGAGTTCAAGACCAGCCTGGCCAAGATGATGAAACCCTGTCTCTACTAAAAATACAAAAACTAGCTGGGCATGGTGGCGGGTGCCTGTAATCCCAGCTACTCGGGAGGCTGAGGCAGAGAATTGCTTGAACCTGGAAGGCGGAGGTTGCAGTCAGCCGAGATTGTGCCACTGCATTCCATTCTGGGTGACAAAGCGAGACTCCATCTAAACAAAAATTTTTTTTTAATTAAAAAAAAAGAAAAAAGAAAGCAACTGTTAGGACAGCAAGTCTGGGCAGTCAAGGAAGGTTTTCCTGAGGATGTGACATTTGAACTGAGGCTTGAAGGATGCATAGAAATTCACTAGGTGAAAGAGACTGATGGGGGAGCTGAAGGAAGAGCAATTCTAGGGGGTGGTGCTAGGGTCTCCGGGGGACGTAATAAATAGTCACTTGTTGTCTTTACCTGAGCTCTGAACACAGTGAATGAGACTGAAAGGGGTAAGGTGCATGTGGGCCAGGTTATCACCTTTATTCTGGTAAAGCTGATTTTAGAGACTGTGTTGGCCTCTGAATAGTGAACCCAGAATTAGGCAAATTGAACCACCCGATATGGTGGAGCTGGATCCACGTGGAGCCAGGCCTTGGGGCAGAGAAGAGTGGAGTCCTTTCGGGTTTCTTGCTGCTGAGAGAGAAAGGGACTGGGCTCCCTGTGTCCCCTTCCTCTCCTCACACTCACCATTCTGGTGGTCATACCCCCTTTCCAAAAGCAGAATATAAAGGGGCAGAGAGAGGCCAGGAGCAATACACTCATGGATGCCCTTCCACGTGGAAGGGAACACCAGGAGCAAGGAAGCAGATTTTCCCTCCTAAAAAGTAGAAATGGCACACTGTTAAGCAGAGCCTCTCCAACTGGAACATGCCCAGGAAACACCTGGAGATCGCGTTAAAAAGCAGATTCCAAGCCAGTAGGTCTCAGTGGGGCTCATGAATCTGCATTTCTTTTTTCTTTTCTTTTCTTTCCTTCCTTCATTCCTTCCTTTCTCTTTTCTTTTTCGTTCTTTCTTTTTCTTTCTTTCTCTCTCTCTTTTCTTTCTTTTTCTTCTTTCTTTCTTTCCTCTTTCTTTCTTTCTTTCTTTCTTTCTTTCTCTTTCTTTCTCCCTCCCTCCCTCCCTCCCTCCCTCCCTCCCTCCCTCCCTCCCTCCTTCCTTCCTTCCTTCCTTCCTTCCTTCCTTCCATCTTTCTTCTTTTCTTGAGACAGAGTCTAGCTCTGTCTCCCAGGCTGGAGTGCACTGGCGCCATCTCAGCTCACTGCAACCTCCGCCTCCTGGGTTCAAGTGATTCTCTTGTCTCAGCCTCCCGAGTAGCTGGGATTACAGGTGTGTACCACCATGCCTGGCTAATTTTTATGTTTTTAGTAGAAACGGGGTTTTGCCATGTTGGCCAGGCTGGTCTCAAACTCCTGACCTCAAGTGATCTGCCTGCCTTGGCCTCCCAAAGTGCTGGGATTACAGGTGTGAACCACCATGCCCAGCCTGATTCTGCATTTCTAAGAAGCTACCCGGTGATGCTTATGTTACTGCTCTATGAACCAACCACATGTTGAGCCTTGAGCTGTGAAGGAGCTATGGTTGGAAGGAACTTGGCATTGACACGGAGCTGAGTGAGGCCAGAGTGGTTGGAATGCAGAGTGACAGGGAGAGTGGCGGGAAGGGAGCAGGGCAACTCAGCCCCTAGGGACCTCCATGCAGTGCCCTATAGGCCCAGATGTTCTGCCTGATCCCAGAAGCAAAGGATCTTAAGCCACATGATCAGATTTGTATTCCAAAAAAGTCAGTTTGAAAAGAGCATGGTGGGCTGGGTGTGGTGGCTCATGCCTGTAATCTCAGCGTTTTGGGAGGCCAAGGTGGGAGGATTGCTTGAGCCCAGGAGTTCAAGACCAGCTTGGGCAACATGGTGAAACCCCATCTCTACAAAAAATACAAAAGTTAGCCAGGCATGGTGGTGTGCGCCTGTAGTCCCAGCTACAGTGAAGGCTAAGGCAGGAGGATTGCTTGAGCCCTAGAGGCAGAGGTTGTAGTGAGCCAAGATGGTGCTACTGCCTTCCAGCCTGCGTAATAGAGCAAGACTCTTTCTTAAAAGAGCATGGGGATGAGATTGGCAAGGAGCCAGAATGGCAGCTGGAATTCTAGTGGGTGTGAGGGCAGTTGTCCAGGGGAACATGGGAAGTGGCCTGGCCAAGAGTGTGGCAGAAGAAATGGGAGAAATAGATAGATTGGAGAAATCTTTAGGAAAGTAAGAAGGACTTGTATGACTTGGGAAGTACAGGAAAGGGAGGTATCAAGAATAACCCCTGGATTCCTGACTTTTGTAATGGGGTGGTGGTGATGTCAAATGCAGAGATTGGGAAGGCTGGGGCGGGGTGAGGGATGTGTATGTAGGCACAGTCAAAAGTTTACTTGGAGGCAGGCATGGTGGCTTACACCTGTAATCCCAGTGCTTTAGGAGGATGAGGAAGAAGGATCGCTTGAGGCTGGGAGTTCGAGACCAGGGGGACAACATAGTGAGACCTCCATCTCTACAAAAAATAAAAAAATTAGCCAGATGTGGTGGCACGTGCCTGTGGTCCCAGCTATTTGGGAGGCAGGAGGATCGATTGAGGAGTTCCAGGCTGCAGTGAGCTGTGATTGCACCACTGCATTCCAGCCTGGGTGACCGAGTGAGACCATGTCTCAAACAAAACAAAACAAAAACCATACAGTTGACTTGGACAGTAAGTTTGATTTATATGAGGTGCCAAGGTGGAGTCATTGGGTGGGCAATTGACAAGATGAGTGTAGACCTCAGAGGACAGATATTGGCTGGAAGTAGAAATTTAGGTGTTGCCAGCATAGAGATGAACTTTTTTTTTTTTTACTATTATTATGAAAAATTTCAAATATAAAGAAGAGAGAATGATATAATGAATAGCCAGTTTTGCCCATCTAGATTTAGAAATTGTTTTTTTTTTCCATGTTGGTTTCATGTTCATTTTTTTAATAGTATTTGTAAATTGCAAGTATCCTGACATTTCCTGCCTAAATACTTCATGTGTATCAGTAGATTATTGAAACCATGAGAGAGGATGGTCTCCTTGGAAGAGAGAAAAGAGAGTGAAACAGAATGTAATCCTTCAGCCTCTTAAATATTTGTGCTGGTCCCTGCAATGGGGAATATATTGCTGATGGGAATCCATCTCTCTTGCTACTTTCATGGAAATAATAATGCCTGTCATTTACTGAGCACTTATTACCTGCTGGCATGGTCTCATTTAATCTTTCCACCAATGACTGAGGTTAGAATATTAAACCCATTTGACAGATGAGGAAACTGAGGCTCACCTGGGGTCTGGCACTTAATGAGTGCTTTTCACTTAAGTGCCAACTGAAGGAGTGAGGCTGGGAGAGTAGAAATATCTTGCTCAAGGTGACACAGGTCAAAGTTATCAAACCTGTCATCCTCACTCCAAAGCCAGTGACCATCTTGAGGACCCTCAGCATTTCGGAGCTGAGTTCCTGCTCCCTCTTGACCTCAGACTTGTCAGGGGAACATTCGTCCTGCCAAACTCATTTCTTTTCCATTTTTGATGTGCGTGTGTGTGTGTGTGTGTGTGTGTGTGTGTGTGTGTGTGTGTGTGTGTATGCTTGTGTATGCACAGTTGGGCTTTGAGGTCACAGATAGGTCACAGATTGTATTTTGGGATTGCCCCCCAACCCAAGTACGTACCAGAGTTCTAAAGAGCAGGGCTCCTCTGAGCGGGTGCTCCCACACTGCCACCTCTGGTCTCTCATGGCCTTCTGTGCTGCCTCCCACCAGGTGCACCCCAGACATGGATGTCATCCTCAACATTCCTGTGGAAGAGCCACTACCCTTCTAGATGGCAGTGCCATGGGCCGCCCTCCCCCCCTGCTCTCTTCCCAGCACCTGGAGCCTTGGATCATTTACTTCCAGGACTGGATCTCCATTCAGACCCCGATCTACAGTCTCCCTGCTCCCTCTGCCCTTCCTCCCTCTTTCTTTCCCTCCCTCCCTCCCTTCTTCCCCCCTTCCCTTCCCTTCCCTCCTCCTTCCTTCCTCCTCTCCCTCCCTCCCTCCTTTCTTTTCTTCCTGCGGTTTTTTCCTCTCTTCTTCCCTTCTTTCTGGTTGGTGCTGCTGGGCCAGGTGGGAATTTCTGATTAAATCTGCTATTCCCTTTTTACCAATAAAGCTGGATTTACATTTGCTTTTTTGCCAGTGTCTCGGGGTCCCCAGCTAGGCCTTGCAGAAGATGTGGTGGGAACGGACTTCGTCTTATGATAAGGGGCGGGCAACTGTGCTAACTGCATCTGGGGCTCAAAACTTCTCCAGAAGAAGTGCTGGAGCAACCCCCTGCCTGAGTCTCCATGGCTCAGTGGCTCTGGGCCACTCCCTCCCGGTGCAGTGGGAGCCCAGTTTCTCTCCAATCTGTGCCCAGACCTATTGAGGGCATTGTCGGGGCTCACAGGCTTATTGATTTTAATACCCCTGGGAACTTGCTAGGCCTTCAGTGCTTGGAACAACTCAGAAGGGCTACTCTGGCTCCAGAACTTCCTGAAGGCTCAGCTGCAACTACCCTTGGGCCTGCATTGCAGCTGAACTTCTCCCTGTGCCCAATCCTGCATATTTCTGTCTTCCTCAGTTGTTGATTCCAAGAGCACTCATTAATCAACATTCTGCACCCTACACTCCATCTCAGAGTTGGCCTTTCTGGGCCAACTACTAGATTGCTACAACCCCCAAGAGGCTCTGCTCACTCACAGATCCACTTTGTGTTAAGATACTTGGTTACAGGTAACAAAACAACCAAATCACATTGGCCTAAACTATGAAGGGCTCAGGTCAATAAATAGCTTAGGTGAGGCTTTATCCAGAAATCAAGTGATGGCACCAAGGACTTGGTTTCTATTTATCTACTTTGTTTTCTGAGGTGTTGCCCTTTTCTTCAGGTCAGCACTGCTTGTGGCCCCGATATGCCAGCATCTCCCAGGGTTGTACAGGTCCTTGTACATGTCCTGTTGGAAAGAGAGAGACTGGCTGTGTCCCAGAATTTTTAGCCAGTGTATTAAGATTCACTGTAATTGGGCTGGGCACAGTGGTTCACGCCTGTAATCCTAGCACTTTGGGAGGCCGAGGTGGGTGGATCACTTGAGGTCAGGAGTTCGAGACCATCCTGGCCAACATGGGAACACCCTGTGTCTACTAAAAATACAAAAATGAGCTGGGTGTGGCAGCAGGCGCCTGTAATCCCAGCTACTCAGGAGGCTGAAGCAGGATAATTGCTTGAACCTGGGAGGCAGAGGTTGCAGTGAGCTGAGATTGTGCCACTGCTCTCCAGTCTGGGTGATGGGGGATGAGACTCCGTCTTTAAAAAAAAAAAAAAAAAAGGATTCACTCTAATTGAACCAGCTTGAGCCGGTGTTGGAGCGTGCCTGCTGGTTTAGTTCAGGTCACGGGCTCTACCTTGGAGCAGGGAAGGGATGGTTAAGGTGGAACACGTGACCTAGGCTGAGCCAACAGATACTCCCCAGAGCCATGTGGATCTCCAAGCAGAAATGGACCCTGTTGAACACAACAGCAAACACTTCAATGGAACCTTCTTTATGCTTTACATATATCAACTCACTACACCCTCACAACAACAACCCTGTGAAGTAGGTATTGTTTATTGTGTTTTCATTTTACAGATGAAGAAACCAAAGGATGAAAAGGCAAAGTGATTTTTCAAGTCACCAGGTTACTAAGTGGCAGAGGCAGTTTGCTCTTAACCACTGTACAATCAGGAGCTCAGCTGAGCAGGAGAGAGCTGAACTGCTAAGTGCTGGAGTAGCTGATTAATGATGGCCCGGCATGGTGGCTCATGCCTGTAATCCTCACACTTTGGGAGGTTGAGGCCAGTGGGTTGCTTGATCTCAGGAATTTGAGACCAGCCTGGACAACATGGTGAAACCCCATCTCTATAAAAAATATAAAAATTAGCTGGGCATGATGGTGTGCACCTGTAGTCCTAGCTACTAGGGAGACTGAGGTGGGAGGATTGCTTGAGCCCAGGAGGCGCAGGTTGCAGTGAGCCGAGATCGCACTGCTGCACTCCAGCCTGGGTGACAGAGTGAAACCCTGTCTCAAAACAAAAAAAGTCAAAGCAAGTAATAGCCAAGCCCCAAATCTCTTATTATTACAGTACAAGAAAGAGGCTAAACCAGAGAACCTGGTTTGTTTTATTTTGTAGAACACAGATCCACCTGTTCTAATTTCCTCATAGAATGATGCCATCTGGGGTCGGGTGGATGAGCACAGGTGTGGGGTTGGTCTCACTGCAGAAAAGCTTCCAACAAAAAGGCTCCTGAAGTTGTACGGACCTGGGGGCCAGGGATGGGGTGGGGAAGGGAGAGTGGGAAAACTTCTGAGTCAGCATGGAGGAAAGTGTCTTCAAGGATTCTCCACTCCCCATGATAAGGAGGTCCTGGCCGAAGGCCTACCCCACTGCAATGAAGACGTGTCTGAATGAAGACTTGGGTTGGGAGCGGAGATGTGTGTGAGAGGTCGACTGTCCAGGAGGCCTGAGTCTGTGTCTGCAACTGTCTTTAAAGACTGCAGCGCATCAGCTGTGCACGACTCAGCTGTGAGGCCTGCCAGGTAAAACCTGTCATTGCCTGTGGTTGGGCTGAACAATTACACAGGTTTTTAGCCAGGAGCTGGACTTTTTGTGAAGGGATGCATGAGTTCAGAGGAGGAAAACCAAGAAAGGAAGCCTGGACATAGGTTCCCTCGCATTGCACGTAGCCCTCATGCCTCCGAATGCGCCAGAGAGTGACCCCGCACATGTACAGCATCTGTACATGGGTGTCTTCCCAGGTACTCAGAGCCGCGTGCGCAGCTATTACAAGCAGATACACCTGCATGCACATGCACATGGATGCATACTGGGACTGTTTCTTTTCTTTTTTTCTTTTTTGAGACGGAGTCTTGCTCTGTCGCCCAGGTTGGAGTGCAGTGGCACAATCTCTGCTCACTGCAACTTCTGCCCCCGGGTTCAAGCGATTCTCCTGCCTCAGCCTCCTGAGTAGCTGGGATTACTGAGGCCCGCCACCATGTCCAGCTAATTTTTGTATTTTAGTAGAGACGGGGTTCACCATGTTGACCAGGCTGGTCTCCAACTCCTGACCTCAGGTGATCCATCCGCCTCGGCCTCCCAAAGTGCTGGGATTACAGGCGTGAGCCACTGCGCCCGGCCCATCTATCATTCTTTATTGGAGTACCGGAGGGCAGCAGGAGTGAGAAAGGTTTATGGGAACCCGAGGTTGAAGGGGAAATCAGCACTGGATATCACCTTTAAAGGGAAGGACAGGCAACTGGGACGTCTCCAGAGCACTTAATAAGCTGTAGAGGTACTATTTAGATGACCAGACATTGTTATTATTTTGAATGTAGTTTTTATTTTTATAGATTTACGGGGTACAAATACATATATTGCATAGTGGTGGAGTGGGCTTCTTGTGCCCCATTACCCGGATAGTGAATGTTGCACCCAATAGGTAATTTTTCAACCCCCACCCCTCTCCGCCTCCCATCGTTTGTAGCCTCCAATGTCTATTATTCCAATCTATACCACACACTATTTTTTAATTTTAGTAGGAGTTGGTTGAAAACCCTATTCTGGGGCTCAGTGAGTCCGGCTAATTGGGTAAATGGAAGTTTCGTGGAATTTCCTGTTCCCTAAGGCCCACGTCTGTGTATCTTGTGAAGTGTGAGTCTTGGCCTGGATCTCTTGTGTCTGGGACGCCAATAGACGTTGGGAGGTCTTTGGCAAGGCCCTGAAAAGGGTCTGGTGTACCCGCGTTTGGCCAACGTGTGCGACCTCCAGGGCGCGGGTATGCCGAGTGCTGCCGGCAGGTGGCGGTAAAGCCCGGCACAGATCAATCGGCCAGCAGCCTCAAGGGCGGGCTGCGGGGCGTGGGGGAGCGGCGTGGATGCATCCTGGTTGTACGTCGCCAAGGGCGCATTTGATTGCAGAATCCGCGATTGGAGATGACCATTTTGGCCTTTAGTGTGGCGAAAGAGAGAGAGGCCTTTGTTCTGCGCGCATTGCTAGTGCCCAGTCCCCGCCTACACGAGCTGGCTTTGAGCCCCCTCTCCCAGCGTGCAGCTCCTGTCGCCATTTCTACTCCCTCCAGCCTTCTTTCTTCGCGCCAACCAAGCTTATTTCCTGCCCGGTCTTTGCAGGGCCGGTGGGTCATCAGCTTTGCATGTTGTCCTCAAGGTCTTCACGTGGCTGGCTTATCATGCAGTCAGCTCTTTTCCTTTCTTAGAGAGGTCTGGCCTGACCACCATTTCTAACCAGGTTCTTCCTCCCCATCACTTTCCATCTATCACTCTGTTTTATTTTCTTTGTAGCTGTGATCACTACCTGATTTTACACATTCATTTTGTTAATGTTTATTACACATTCTGCTAGGTGAAATAAGTCAAACACAGAAAGACAAATACTTCATGTTCTCACTTATACATGGAATCTAAAACAATTGAGCTGCAGTCAAAAACCACCAGGGATCATGACAGACGGGAGGCAGGACTAGATTGCAGCTCCCACTCGGACGGACAGAGCAGCGTGTGGAGGCTCGCATCATTAAGTTTTGCTTCAGAAGGACTGCAGGAACGCATTAGGGAAGCCAAGAGAACCCACCGACCCTCTGAAGGAAAGAAGGAAACCTCCAGGTGAACTTTGTAACAATTTGAACTGATCAAGAAGCCTCCTGGCCAGAACTCAGAAAAGAACGTATTTGTCCTAATGCTCTCCCTTCCCTTTCTCCCACACCCGAACTTTATGCATTTTAACATGTTTATTAGATTCACCGAATCGCTTAGCCTTTTGGAACTCCCTCGAGTTACATTTTTAAAGTCACTTTCCGCTTTCTCAAGCCCCTAGCAGGCTGAGCTCTTATCTGCGGCTTCTGGGGAAGAATCAGCTTCCAAGCTCATTCAGGTTGTTGATAGAATTCAGTTCCTTGCACGTGTAGAATTGAAGACCCCACTTCCTTGGTGGCTGCCACCTGGGGGCTGCTTTCAGCTTCTAGGGGCCATCCATGTTCTTCCTCATGGGCCCCTGCATCTTCAAGCCACTATACCATTTTCATTTATTTATTTATTTATTTATTTATTTATTTATTTATTTAAGCTGGAGTCTTGCTCTGTTGCTCAGGCTGAAGTGCAGTGGCATGATCTCAGCTCATTGCAACCTCTGCCTCTCAGGTTCAAGCAATTTCCGGCTTTTTTTTTGTATTTTTAGTAGAGGTAGAGTTTCATCATGTTGGCCAGGCTAGTCTCGAACTCCTGACCTCAAGTGATGCACCCACCTTGGCCTCCCAAAGTGCTAGCATTACAGGCATGAGCCACCGTACCCGGCACCATTATACGATTTTCAATATTCAATTGAAATATTCAATTTCATAATAGCATTTTAGCTTTAGTGGTTAAAATCTGCCTGGAAGTAGATTAACAGTACAACCTCTTAAGATATTTTCCCTTTTCCTACTCCTTTTCCTCCTTCTCTCCTTTCCAAGGCCAATAACACAGTGTACAATCATCCTTCAAATAAGATTTAAAATTATTTTTCTTCTTCTTCTTTGCAGGGAAAAAAAACTAGCAAAGAAACATGAATAAACTAAGCACATACCTATTAAAAAGTTATTGAGGCCAGGCGCGGTGGCTCACGCCTGTAATCCCAGCACTTTGGGAGGCCAAGGCGGCAGATAATGAGGTCAGGAGTTCGAGACCAGCCTTGCCAACATGGTGAAACCCCATCTCTACTAAAAATACAAACAATAGCTGGGCATGGTGGCCAGTGCCTGTAATCCCAGCTACTCAAGAGGCTGAGGCAGGAGAATCATTTGAATCTGGGAGTCGGAAGTTGCAGTGAACCGAGATCGTGACATTGCACTCCAGCCTGGGTGACAAGGCAAGACTCCATCTCAAAAAAAAAAAAAAAAAGAAAAGAAAAGTTATTGAGATTGAGCATATTTAAAGCTGGATTTTCATCTTTTCAAGCATTACATGCTGGTCACAATAACTGTTTCAGTCAGCTTTAAGGCTGCTCCTTGCAGCAAAATGAAAAGACAAGAGGAAAAGAAAAGGAAAGAATTCCTTCAGTCTTTTCATAGGAGAATTGCTTACCTAAATTAACATAGAAGTTTAAGTTATAGCTCTTGAGAATTTATATTTTAATATTTTATATTAATATTTTGTAAGAGCTACTTTTGTATAAAAGTTCTCTATTATCTTCATATACTGAATAAGTTTGTCCTACCAAATGATATTTTTGTGATTGCATCTTTTACTTTCTGATTTCTAAAATTAACATACAGTAAAAAAGATGACATTTGGGTGTACAGTTGCATGAGTTTTCACCACCAGCACGATCAGGGTGCAGTTCTATCACCTCCCCAAATTCCCTTGGTCTCCTGGACCACCACAGAGAGGAATTCTTTTATATTCTGCCTAGGAAATCAAAGCTTGGCTGACAGGCCAGTTGAAGCTGAGGGTAGAGGGAGCAGCCATCTTGCAGTCCAACAGGTATTCTTTCAGTCCTTGCATGTTAACATTAAAAGGCTTTCATTATATATTAAAAGCCTATTTATTTTATTTTATAAAACAAATAAATAATTAAAACTATAAGGAAAAACAGTTTCATTGATACATGAAACTTAGGTCAATTGCTTCCTCGAGACACAATCCCCAAATCGTTGGTAGTGCTGTCAGTGGTAAACTTTTAAAGGATGCAACACGACCCCTGGGAAAGACAGGATGCTGTACCTCATTTCTACCCCTTCATCCACACTGAAGGGAGGGAGACAGAACTGAGAAGACTCCTACTGCCATTCATGGCACCCAGGTTGTAGGTGCCGAGCTGCCCTCAGCCCCACCTCGGCTTTCCTCCTATGCTCGTCAGCACCCGAGGTCTGTAGGGGTCCGAGGCGGCAGGGGGCTGGTATGTCAGCACTGCCCCAAGCGTGTGCACACCCAACAGGCTATGACAGCACCTGGGCTTGGCCTCAACTTTGCTCCAAGATTAGAGCGGGCACCGACAGCAGGGAGGCGCCAGGCTGTGGGAGCAGGCACTTCTAAGCCTGTGAGGGCAGTGGGGACTTCCCTGACCCTCAAGAGTGTAGAGATGTCTGGTTCCGCAGCCATGGTTTGGGCGCCTGCAGCTGCACCCAAAAGTGCAGGACCCCTGCCTGCTCCCAGCACCCACAAGAACACAGGGAGGCCGGGGTTCACAGCCGTGACTTGAGTGGCTGCAGTTGCACCTGGGGAGCTCCTGCTGCACCAACTTGGAAGGTGTGGGGCTCTCATTGTCCCCAGCTCTGCAGCTCTGTGGAATGTGCAGCCCCAGCTGTCCCTCCCTGCTGCAGCTGGCTTGATGGCAGCGTCCACTCCAGATGGGCCACTACTGCCATCACCAGCTACTTGGGAGGCTGAGGCACGAGAATCACACACACACACACACACACACACCCCAGCTGGTGTCTCACTAGGTTGAGTGCTCCCTAAATCTACTGCCTCTGAGCCCAGCACAGCACTAGCAGTTGCCTAGGAATTGCAGTTTTTGTGGCCTATACAGCCTTTCAAGTTTATTTAGGACCCCAGAGCTCTTTAGCCCATGGTGGTGAGGCTTGCGGAAACTGGAGTTCCAACCTCTGGGATGGGTGATTTCCCCCTGGCTAGGGATAGTCTAAATGATCCCTTTTAGGCACCTGCTGAGTTCTGCCTGGTGCTAGCAGCACTGAGTTCCAATGTCAAATCCCACAATCACTGTGCTCTCCCTCCTGCAAGTACACATATTCTCTCTCCACACCACACAGCTGCTGCCTGAGGACTGGGGAGAGGTGGTGTCAGCAATTCAGGACTGTCTTTCCTACCTTCTCAGTGCCTCTTTAAGTGATATGAAGTTAAAGCTAGGTACTGTGATCACTCACCTCATTTTTCATTCTTATGAAGGTGCTTTTTTGTGTAGATAGTTGTCAAATTTGGTGTTCTAGTGAGGAGGATGATCAGTGGAGGCTTCTGTTCAGCCGTCTTACACTACTGCCTCTTCACTACTTTAAACTATGCTGCTATGATTGTGCTGTATATACATTAATCTTTTTGATATGAACTCTAATTATTTCCCCAGAATATATCCCTAAAAGTAGAGTCTCTGAGCCACAGAACATGAACATTTTTAAGGGTTTTGAAAGGTGTATAGATAAATGTCTTCCAGAATTGACATATTTAGTTATAAACGGGAGCATCTGATGATGAGACTTATTTCTATTTATGCCTTGTCAGACTTGGGTTTGTTAATTCTCTGACAATCCGATAGGTAAAAAACAAGATCTCATTGTAGTTTTAATCTGCATTTATTTGATCACAAGTCAGACAGATTTTTTCCCATTTTTCAGGCCGTTTATAGAGTTAAAAAGCTAGTTCATGTTACTTTTTCATTTTCTACTAGGGGTTTCATGCTTTCCCTGTTGCTTCATGTTAACTTGTTATATTTTATTGGTATCGATACTTCATCACATGTCTCAGTTTGTCATACGTCTTTAAACTATTTATGATACTTTAATATTTCTGTTTCACTGTGAGATTTATTTGTTTTATTAAAATAATAGCTTTTTTGGAAGTTTAAATTGACATGCAATAAACTGAACACATTTAAAGTTTACCATTTGGTAATTTTTTGACTTATGTACACCCCCATTAAGCCATTACCTCAATCAAGATTATGAATGTATCTTTTTTTTTTTTTTTTTTGAGACAGTCTCGCCCTGTTGCCTAGGCTGGAGTGCAGTGGCGCGATCTTGGCTCACTGCAAGCTCCACCTCCTGGGTTCACGCCATTCTCCTGCCTCAGCCTCCCGAGTAGCTAGGAATACAGGCGCCCACCACCACACCTGGCTAATTTTTTCTATATTTAGTAGAGACGGGGTTTCACCGTGTTAGCCAGGATGGTCTCGATCTCCTGACCTCGTGATCCACCTGCCTCGGCCTCCCAAAGTGCTGGGATTACAGGCGTGAGCCACCATGCCCGGCCTATGTATGTGTCTTGACTGATCACCCCTCAAAGTGTCCTCAGGTCCCTTTACATTCTTTCAGCCCTCTCCATGCACCTTTCACATCCCCTGACAACCAGTGATCTGCTTTCTGTCGTTAGATTCTTACTTTCTATTTTAAAGAATTGTATGTAATTTTAAAAGAATTTAAAGACCTTTATGTAAATAGAATCATACAGAATATACTTTTTTGATAACTAGTTATTAAAAAAATGCAAATTGAAAGCATAATGAAATACCACTACACGTCTATGAGAATGATGAAAATGCAAAAGACTGACTATATCACGTGCTGGTGAGGATGAGGAACGGCTGGAACTTTCACATCCTGCTGATGGGCACATCCACTGGCACAACCATTTTGGAAAACAATTTTGTATTTCCTTTAAAAGCTAAACATTCTCATGCCTGTAATCTCAGCACTTTGGGAGGCCAAGGCGGGCGGATCACCTGAGGTCAGGAGTTCGAGGCCAGCCTGACCAACATGGAGAAACCCCGTCTCTACTAAAAATACAAAAATTAGCCGGGGTGGGGGGGTGGTGCGTGCCTGTAATCCCAGCTACTCAGGAGGCCGAGGAAGGACAATTGCTTGAACCCAGGAGGCGGAGGTTGCAGTGAGCTGAGATCGCACCGTTGCACTCCAGCCCGGGCAACAAGAGCGAAACTCTATCTCAAAAAAAAAAAAAAAAAAAAAAAAAGCTAAACATTCACCTACCACATGATTCAGACATTCCACCCCTAGGTATTTACCTTAGGGAAATGAAAGCATACATCCATACAAAGATTTGTACATAAATGTTCATAGAAGCTTTATTTGTAATAGCCATAAACTGGGAACAACCCAAATGTCCATCAACAAACCAGTATACAAATGAATACTATTCATATGACGGAAGAGTATTTATAAACAAAAAGGAATGAACTCCTGCAATACCCAATAAGATGGATGAATTTCAAAATGATATCTTTTGACATACATAAGAACTTAATATTTAATACCACCTAATCAATTTATTCTTACATGAGTTCTGCCTCTATTGTTATATTTATAAGAATTTCCTTGCTATTAAATTGAATATTTGACCACACAATCTTTTAATACTTTACTTTTACACTGTCATTTTAAAACCATCTAGAATTAATTTTGGTCTAAGATATAAGTTAGGGAATGGGCATTAACATCTTTTCTTATCTGGTTTGCTAGTTTTTAGGACCGTTTTTAATTATTTAGGCCTGAGTGTTTTGGTTTGTTCTTCTCAGATAGAAGTCAGTACGTGTCACATAAATATTACATAAAACTAATGGGCATCGAACTGTAAGAGGAAATTTATGCAAAATTCTGCTTTCCAACCAAACAAAAAAGTCATAATTTTCATGAGTTTTGTATCATATAAGGAGACAATTTTGACAACTACAGCATAAATGCAATTTTGAATAATGTTATTATGTTCCATTATTCTATAAACATTCTATTTGTTTGTATTTATAGATGGCATTAGTATATATTTCACCATTTAGATTTTTTCATTTTCTCAGCGTTTTAAATAATATTATATGGAAAACCTTTGTGCCCATAACTTTGTGCTTCTCTTGGATAATTTATGATGAGCCAGTTCCCAGAAGTAATGTTTAGTGGATTAAGCAAGTAGAGTTCTGCTTCTCTGTGCTTATTTCCACACAGCTTCCCAAGAGGATTATGCCAATTTGACACCATGAGTAGGCACGTTTGAGTCACCAGCATCATGCCATCCTTGCTTTTGGGGTGTACTACCAGTGGTGGCTATGTATTCTGTCTGCTTTGTTACTCAAATGAATAAATAAATACCTCACAAGTCAGTCTACCTAGCTGGCCAAACCTAGACTTTCAGCTCCTTTCTCTCCCTCCTTATACTCCGTGGCAGCCATGGGGGTGCACTGTTCAGATTTCCTTTCAAGAGAACTTGCTTCAAGGGGATAGTTGGTGGACAGCCTCAAGCTGTCATACTTCCAGACCTATGGTAGCAGTCACCCCATGTTCTCCAGGGGCTGTTCTCAGCCAAAGTCTGAACCCCTGGGATATGAGAACCTGGCTATTCCTGCCCTGCGTGAGCTCCTCTGAGGGGCAAGCCTTGCTTTGGGCCTCCCCATCTGTTTGGCTGAGACTTTCTTAGAGCTGCAGTCTTCGTCTCCTTCTATTCAATCCTCCTCTATCCCTCTCTCCTTTGACATGTATCAGGCCAGCATTGCAGTCTGAAGGCTCTCCCTGCCTGTGGCTGCTCTGTCTCACCTTTGTCCATCAGAGGTGTGTTCTCCCAGTCAATCTTTTGCATGTCCAATTCTGTCTTGACATTTTTCATTTGGAGGACCCAAACTGACAGATCCCCTGTGGATGAATCTGCATGATGATTGTTCTCGTAAGATAGATACAAACTCCAAATTAGTTATTAGATGAGTGACAGAATGATAGAAGACAGAAGTTTTGGGGTTGGCTATAGATATCTGCCCCATAAAGAGGAGCCTTGGCTAGTACTCAGCAATGTAGGAGGAATTGGAACTGTGGAAATGATATTTCTCTGAGTTGGTGGAGGCGATAGCAGTGGTTATTATGATGTTACGGTCGTTTGTTGCTTCTTGTCTTTCCTTTGTGTGTTTCTTCTTGATTGCCAATGGTTACCGATGAGCTGTGGTAGGTCAGGCTTCGGCAGGAAGGAGTAGCTGATGCAGCATTTTCTGGAAGCGTTGAACATGAACAATGCTGTCTCTCCCCAGTGGCAATATGTCCTGCAGTATGCTGGGGTGTTACTCACACATTTTGACCCACCTGCACTGGCTGTATGGGAGAGGACAAGACAGAGAAGTCATGGTTAGAAGCAGCACAGGACTGCTAAAGCGTCAGCGCCAGATGGGAGTGTTTGGCTTTTTGTTCTGAGGTGTATCCTTAGGATGTTGTGCAAATGAGACTTGGGAAAGCCAGTGATGAGGAGACAAAAATCTTCCTGGATTGATGGCCTTGGGGAACTCTGTCTGACGAGCTCTTCTTCTTTGCCAGTATCGGCATCTTTGAAGCTTTTTGCTAAATCTGATACTACAGAATAGGATGTATGGGTGAAAACGGGGGTGGGACCAGGTCTTCATGGGTGAAAACAGGGGGTGAGGAGTCAGGTCTTCATGGGTGAAAACGGGGGTGGGGACCAGGTCTTCATGGGTGAAAACAGGGGTGGGGACCAGGTCTTCATGGTGAAAACAGGGGTGGGGACCAGGTCTTCATGGGTGAAAACGGGGGTGGGACCAGGTCTTCATGGGTGAAAACAGGGGTGGGGACCAGGTCTTCATGGGTGAAAACGGGGGTGGGGACCAGGTCTTCATGGGTGAAAACGGGGGTGGGGACCAGGTCTTCATGGGTGAAAACGGGGGTGGGGACCAGGTCTTCATGGTCAGGGAGGAGCTTGGATACTCAAAAGGGAGAAATAGGGCTCGTCTCACTCACCCCACAGGCTCCCTTTTAAGGTGTTTCTACCTTTCTTGTTTTCATAGACTCTTAAACTGTAAATATCAGTCAACCTGGGGCAAAGTGGGAGGAGTCAAATCATTCTCCAAAATCATTAAAAAGAAAATAATGGTTGCTAGTGACAGGGCATTTTTGCATTCACACAGTGCTGTGCACCATTTCACCATCTGGTGAAATCTGTTTGCCTCTGTGCTCTGTGTCTGCCATTGGCTCACAGCAGGGGCCTCTTCGGAGCACCCTCAAGCCTCTTTGGCTTTCTTCACATCCGTTGCCTGGCCCTCCTCTGATCTCTCTCTCTCCCTGCTCTCTGTGTGTCTGTCTCTCTCTCTTTCTGACCCCGCATTATCTCCTAGCCCCAGGGTTTGAGCTGAACCCATTGCTTACCATCCTGTGGGAACTAGCCCTCTAAGAGGTCTGCTTCCATCCCCCACCTGCCAGCTGTCTGTTGAGCATAGGGATGGGAACCTCAATCTCTTCCTTCTAGGCTCAAAATCTCCTTTGAGCTCCAACCCAGGCTGATCTCAATGGATGCACATGGTGATGACAGAAGCCTTCAGTGTGTCTTAGGAGGTTAGATATAAGGAGCTCACATAAAGTGAAAGAAGACATTTTGGTTCAGGTTGAGGGTGACTATCATTTTAGAATAGAAAACAAATTTTTGTAAAGGTTATATAGGGTGGTGTTTGGGTGTGGGATATCAAGGCTAGTGGTGGTTGTTAGGAGATCTCTACCTTAGACTGGAACTCAGTGGGGTGAGCCCTGCCTCCACCCAACCTGGCTCATCTATCACCAGAGCAACCAGATCTGCTAGTGTTCCTCATTCCCAGTTTTCCTTTCCTCCTATTTATCCAGTTTACCTGGGATCACCTGGGTCAGGAATCCGAGGGCTGCCAAGACCAGGAGCAGGAACTTCATGGCTGAAGGGGTGGCTTGGGGAGCTGGTGGTGGTTTAATGGAGTTGGGTCCCTCTGTAATGTGCCTGGAGCTACTGCCTTTATAGGATCCACATGATGCCAGGATACTGGGCAGTGAACCAAGGGAGACTTTTCTGTTACCCAGAGCAGTCAGATTAGATCAGAATGTCTACTGGACTGGAGCCTGGATTGATTTATTGAGCGCCTGTGTTCTAGACTGTTAGGAGGGGGAGAGGTAGAGCAAACAGTGCGTCGGTTCCCAGCGTTCATCTCTAAAACTATGCGTTCTAGACAGTGTTGGTGAGATGTGGGGAAACTAGCATTCTCTTGGCATTGTTGCTGGGAGTGTTAATTGGTACAGTTTTTCTTTCATAGCACAATTTGGCAAAATATCAGAAGCCTTAAAATGTGCCTATTTTTTTACTCAGAAACTTTGTACCTTGGGCTTTTGTTTAATGGGAATAATTGAACAAGTACATAAAGACGTTTATCTCAACATTACAGTAACAGAAAACCAAAAGCTACCTAAATGGTGATAAAACATGGATCTAATCTAATATAGAAAATAGAGAATATAATAGAGCAGTATGCAGTTATTAAAAGTGATGAAAAAGTATAAAAATGTAGGGTACAAGATATGCATCTAGAATAACTTAATCTGTGGTAAAGGAACATCTATGTGCCAACATATGTAGGTATATATGTATGTAGTATGTATGTATATCTATCTATCTATCTATCTATCTATCTATCTATCTATCTATCTATCTATCTATCTATCATCTATCTATCTGTCTGTCTAAAATGTCTGAGTTTGGAGAGAATGATTATGTGTACTTTCATGATTAGAAAAAAAGGTTTATAGAAAAACTACTTATTGTTTGAATTTTAATATGAATACTCTTACCTCTAAATTTTTGCTTTCTTCCCCTAGAGTTTAAGGTTTCTGGAGGCTAGAGACTTTGCCATTTCCACATTCTTCTCAAGAAATATTTTGTGTTTTCCTCCCCCCAGTAGCGTCCTTTGGAGTCTGTTTCCCATCGAGACAGTTCTTTTCTGTTCCAGCTCACTTCTCCAGAATCCTTTCTCTAATGTGGTGCCTGCTGTATAAGGGAATAATCTCAGGAGTCCTGGTTTGGGCCAACTGAGTAGAGCAGCTCTAGCCTCTCACGTTTTCCTGGTCTAAAAAACCTGGTTTGATTTCAGGCACAAAACAAAACAAAACAAAAGATCTGGGACTTGGTAAGAATATGTCCCAAGACTTTAGCAGTCTTTACAGTCACTCAGATTTGTAAAAATATCTTAAAATCTGTAATTTTTCCAACTAAGTGATGTAAACTATAATCCTAAAATAAATACAAATCCCTTTGTGCCTTTGGTAAACCTATAACCACAGAAGCAAAGGCTTTTGTGTTTCTGTGCATAGTCTTCAATGAGTTAATTGTCTTTTTACCCTTCACTTGTTAAGCAATGATGACATTTATTTTCTCCTTGTTTCCATACAGCATGCACAGTCCATTGGATGTCATAAATATAAGTCACTCCAATTTCCTCAACCCATTAAAAAATCTTTTCATTTAAAAATAATTTAAAACATACCGGCTGCAAAATACAAATTGTACAATACCTTTTCCCCAGCTCCCCTGAGGTTTGCCTGTTGTTGACATTTTATCTTTCTTGCTTTAGCATTTGCCCCACCTCTCTCTATCTATGGATATATACATATCTATATTAGTCTCTCTATATTTGTATATTTTCTTCTTTGAATCTATTGAGCATAAGTTATATGTTCATGGCCTTATATTGTCGTGGCCTTTTACTCCCAAATAATTCAGTGTGTATTTCCTAAGAATAGGGATATTCTCCTGTATGACAGTATAGTTACTAACTCCATAAATTTAAATGGACACCACTTTTATCTAGTCTATTGTCTATCCACATATATATATATCTGTATTCCAATTTGCCAGTTGACCTAATAATGCCTTTTATAGCATTCATTTCCTCCTTGAGTTGAGATTGCAGTGTCAGGTCAGATATTGTATTGATTTTTAAAATGTGTTTTTAAATTAAAATTTTATTTTTAATTGACATAATAATTATACATATTTATGGGATACAGAGTGATATTTCAATGAGTGTACACAATCTGTAATGATCAAATCAGGGTACCTCAAACATTTCTCATTTCTTTGTGCGAGAACATTCAAAATCCTCTCTTCTAGCTATTTGAAAATATGCAATAAGTGATTGTTGGCTACAGTCACCCTACAGAGCTATGGAACCCTAGAACTTATTCCTCCTATCTAGCTGTGATTTTGTATTTGTTAAAACCAACCTCTCCGTATCCTCTTCTACCTGCTACATTATTTTACTCTCTACTTCTGTAAGCTCAACTTTTTTTTTTTTTTTTTGAGACGGAGTCTCACCCTGTCTCCCAGGCTGGAGTGCAGTGGTGCAGTCTTGGTTCACTGCAACTCTGTCTCCCAGGTTCAAGCGATTCTCCTGCCTCAGCCTCCTGAGCAGCTGGGATTACAGGCACCTGCCACCACACACGGCTAATTTTTGTATTTTCAGTAGAGGTGGGATTTCACCATGTTGGCCAGGCTCGTCTCAAACTCCTGGCCTCAGGTGATCCACCCGCCTTGGCCTCCCAAAATGTTGGGATTACAGGTGTGAGCCACTGCGCTGGGCCTGTAAGCTCAACTTTTTTAGTTCCCACATATAAGTGAGAATGTGCAGGATTTATGTTTCTGTGCCTGACTTATTTCACTTAACATAATGTCCTCTAGGCCAGGGGTCCCCAACCCCTGGGCTATAGATTGGTATGGGGCCATGGCCTGTTAGGAACTGGGAGCACAGCAAGAGGTGAGTGGCAGGTGAGCATTACCCCAGAGCTCCATCTCCTGTCAGATGTGCAGAAGCATTAGATTCTCATGGAAGCACAAACCCTATTATGAACTGCGCATGCGAGGGATCTAGGTTGCACACTCCTTATGTGAATCTAACTACTGCCTGATGGTCTGAGATGGAACAGTTTCTTCCCAAAACCATCCTCCCACCCCCTTCCGACCATGGAAAAATTGTCTTCCACTATACCAGTGCCTGGTGCCAAAAAGGTTGGGGACCACTGCTCTAGCTCATCCATGTTGCCATGGATGACAGGATTTCATTCTTTTTTATGGCTGAATAGTATTTTGTTGTTTAAGATATTGTATTATGTGTTTTGTCTCTTTAATTTCTTGCATTAGTCAGAGTTTTCCAGAGAATAGGATGGAGATATGAGATAGAGAGAGAGATATAGAGAGAAAGAGATTTATCTTAAGGAATTGAGGACTAAACTCTGATTTTTTATCTTGCCCAAATTCCTACCTAAGGGGTCTAGGGAGATATGCCCTACAAACCATAAATTCTTACAAGATGGGTTTTATTTGACCCTGTATATTGTGACTTACTTTTCAATCTGACTCTGGCATAACAAGGAAGAAAATCACAATGTTTTGGCCAGGTGCAGTGGCTCACGCCTGTAATCCCAGCACTTTGGGAGGCTGAGGCGGGCGGACCATGAGGTCAGGAGATCGAGACCATCCTGGCTAACACAGTAAAACCCTGTCTCTAGTAAAAATACAAAAAATTAGCCGGGCGTGGTGGCGGGCGCCTGTAGTCCCAGCTACTCGGGAGGCTGAGGCAGAAGAATGGCATGAACCTGGGAGGCGAAGGTTGCAGTGAGCTGAGATGCCGCCACTGCACTCCAGCCTGGGGGACCTAGTGAGACTCTGTCTCAAAAAAAAAAAAAAAAAATCACAGTGTTTTATCACAAAATATATTGCCTTGCCATACTTTGAAATTGCCTTACAAAATCTTTTGTGGAAAAAAATCCACATTCTATATCCCCCACACCCACCCACCCCCTTTTTTTCCCCCCTTCCTTTCCAGATCCAGGAGATAATCAACTAAGAGCCAGGCACCCTTTTAGGTCTGATAAGAAACATTTTACAGTCTGCTCTCTCTCTGAAGTCTGCTATCTGAGAGATTTCTTTTCACAATAAAACTTGGTCTCCACAATCCTTTATGTTAACCTGAACATTCCTTTCCATTGATACCCGCCCCCAGCCCCACGGGGACTTCCAAGTAACCAACTGTATTTCTTAAATGTATTTGATTGATGTTTCATGCCTTCCTAAAATACACAAAACCAAGCTGCACCCCGACCACCTTGGGCACACGTTCTCAGGACCTCCTGAGGGCTGTGTCACGGGCCATGGTCACTCATATTTGGCTCAGAATAAATCTCTTAAAATATTTTACAGAGTTTGGCTCTTTTCGTCAACAATAATTTGGTGCCCAAACACGTGAGGCCTCAGAGAAGACTCAGGACCCTAAAGGAGTTGCCCAAAACCAGAGCTAAGGTGCCAGCAGGGGCCCATTGAAGCTTCGAGCTTCTCCTCTGGTGGAACTGGTAAGTCCTCCTGAGCCCCAGACCTCCCTTTGGTTGATGGTCCTTGATTTATTCTGAGCTGGTTTTCTCCTAAGAAGTTGTTGTTTAAGGATCCTAATTCTAGTTGGGAGATGCATTCTAAAAGGAATTCTCAATTGCTTTTTCTCCTAAAATCTGTCTAAATTCGGTTTATCTGTGCACATTTATGTGAGAAACTGAACTGTTGTTTTCATAGATAAATAAGAGACTGAGTTTTTCAGCTCCTAGGAGAAAGGGCACTTGCTCCTCCCAGCCAAAGGCACCCCTGGGTGACTGGGGCCTCATGGGAGTGTCTGGGGATTAACCCCCCACAATGTGCAACAGCTCTGCGGGGAAATTTCCAACAAAAATTAATTTAACAAATGGCTCATCCAGGAAACCCATATAAGGGTAATCACACAGCATTTTTTTTTTTTTTCTTGAGATAGAGTCTTGCTCTGTCACCCAGGCTGGAGTGCAGTGGGACGATCTTGGCTCACTGAAACCTCTACCTCCCAGTTTCAAGCGATTCCCCTGCCTCAGTCTCTGGAGTAGCTGGGATTACAGGCACCTGCCATTTTGATCCAGCAATCCCACTACTAGGTATCTACCCAAAGGAAAAGAAATAATCACATCAAAAGATACCTGCACTTGTATGTTTATTACAACATGATTCATGATGGCAAAGGTATGGAATCAACTGAGTGTCCATCAACAGATGATTGGATAAAGAAATTATGGTCTATATATACAATGGAATACAATCCCTCCACAAAAATCATGTCTTTTGCAGCAACATGGATATAACTGGAGGCCATTATCTTAAGTGAAGCAAGTCAGACACAGAAAGATAAGTACCATATGTTCTCACTTATTTTATTTATTTATTTATTTTGAGATGGAGTCTCACTCTGTTGCCCAGGCTGGAGTGCAGTGGGGCAATGTTGGCTCGCTGAAACCTGAACCTTCTGGGTTCAAGCGATTCTCCTGCCTCAGCCTCCTGAGTAGCTGGGATTACAGGTGTCCACTACCATGCTCAGCTATTTTTTGTATTTTTAGTAGAGACGGGGTTTCACCGTGTTGGCCAGGCTGGTTTTGAACTCCAGACCTCAAGTGATCTGTCCACCTCAGCCTCCTAAAGTGCTGGGATTACAGGCATGAGCCACTGCGCTGCCCAGTTTATCACTTTTAGAGAGGCAATGTGATAATTCTGGAACCATCACTGACATTCGTAGTGGGTGGGGGAAGAGCCCTCTCCTGCCCTGCTCAGGCCTGTCTAATTACCTGTTATGTGTGTGTGTGTGTGTGTGTGTGTGTGTGTGTGTGTATGTGGTTGGGGATGTGTTTGCTATTGTGGGGGAAATATAATTAAAAACAAAATCTTCTCTCAACCTAGAAAACCTCTCCACAAAGGTAGAAGAGAAAGAAAACAATTGCCATTGAATAAGCATTGAACCAGAATGTGAGACACATCACAGGCAATTCACAAAGAGTTTTTGCAAAGACAGAAAGAAAGAAATCCTACTTGTTTATATCCTGAAGAAGATAAAACCCATTACAGATATGCTCTCAAGACAAACAATAACTGGTTCTCAAATAGGAGAACTTAGAAGTACCATTTGACATTCACATAGTTCATCCTAGATTCACCTGATAATTGGAGTGGCCATCTGTGTTTGCTGGTTGGCTTTAACCAAAGGAAAAACAAAATTCTCGCATCCTTGTGACAGGAAGTGGCTTTGTAACTTGGAGCAAGGAACTTGCCAAAGTTAGAGACCTACCCACTCATATAAATTCAGAGATAGGAGCACTATCTTTCTGGATGCTTACATTTCAAAGAGATGGCTCCTAGGTATTTGAGAAAGATATTCCTGGGTTGTAAAACTGGCTAGAGGCCTATTTCCATTTTAAAAAGATTTACATACATTTCAAAGAGACAGAGAAAGAGAAGGGCGGGGGGGAGGGGTGTTGGGTAAGTCTCTTTCCTTATTTTTAACGGGGAGAGTTAAGTCTCATATTTAATTTGTATCTGCCCTCACACTATCCGATTGTTGTTGGCTCAGAGCAGATGTTTGGGAGTGTTTCAAACTATCCCTATTACATATATATGCCTTTATTCTAATTTTAAAAAGTTAATTTTGTTTTTCTTTCTTTAGTTTCTTGAATTAGTTTCTTATTTTTATCTTCCGTTTATGTGTTTGTGTTTTGCTTTAATTACACAAATAGTGCACAATATATTTTCCTTTAATTCTGTGAATTTTAAAAACAATTGTGCACATTGATAAGAATTACGAAAATAAAAAGTTTCTGACAACACCAGTTGCTGGTGAGTTTGCAGAACAACTGGAAATTGCAGTCACTCTAGAAAATGGTTTGTCCGTTTATTTGAAAGGTAAACATACATGTACCTCAGGACCTAGCAATCCTGAACCTGGTATTTACCCTAGTGAAACGAACACTTATGGTCACACAAACATCTGTAAAAACTGCTCATATCAACTTTATTTATTTATTTATTTGTTTTTGAGACAGAGTCTCTCTCTATTGCCTAGGCTGGAGTGCAGTGGTGTAATCTTGGCTCACTGCAACCTCCACCTCCCAGGTTCAAGTGATTCTCCTGCCTCAGCCTCCTGAGTAGCTGGGATTACAGGTGTGTGCCACCACACCTAGCTAATTTTTGTATTTTTAGTAGAGACAGGGTTTCACTATGTTGGCCAGGCTGGTCCCAAACTCTTGACCTCAACGCCCATCTCAGCCTCCCAAAGTGTTGGGATTAGAGATGTGAGCCATCATGCCTGGCCATCTTAGAAACTTTATGTGATAGCCAAAAGCTGAAAACAACCCAAATGCCCTTCAATGAATGAATGGATAAACAAATGTACCACATCCATAGAATACAATCATACTCAGCAGTAAAAAGGAATGAGTTATTGTTACTGGTAGAAACTTGGATGAATCTCAAAGACATGCTGTTATTAGGTCGTTCTCACATTGTTATAGAGATATACCTGGGACTGGGTCATTTGTTAAAAAAAGAGGTTTAATTGGCTCACTGTTCAGCAGGCTATATAGGAAGCATGATGCTGGCATCTGCTTGGCTTCCGGGGAGGCTTCAGGAAACCTACAATCACGGCGGAAGGTTAAGGGTGAGCAGGCACATGGCATAGCCAGAGCAGGAGCAAGAGAGTGGGGAGGTGCTCCACGCTTAAACCAGGTCTCTGCAGAACTCACTCACTATCCTTAGGACAGTACCAAGGGGATGATACTGAACCATTCATGAGAAATCTGTCCCCATGATCCAATCGCCTCTCACTAGGCTCTACCTCCAACATTGGGGATTACAATTCAACGTGAGATTTAGGTGGAGACACAGGTACATACCATATCACATGCTGAGAGAAGCTGATCTCAAAACGTTAAATACTACATGATTCCATTTATGTCACATTCTTGGAAAAGGCAAAATTATAGTGATGGAAAATAGATCAGTGGTTGCCAGGGATTATGGGTGGGGTGACGGTTTGACTACAGAGGGGTTAGCATCAGGGAACTTTTTCTTAGGGTGATGAAACTGTTGTGTGTCCTATTTGTGGTGGTGGTTACATGAATCCAAATATTTATTAAAATCTATAGAACAATATACCAAAAAAGATCACATTTACTCTATAATTAAATTGTAAAAAACAAATAATTTATTACACTGTACTTGTTCTTCAGCTTCCTTTTAAAATTTCAATGATAGATTCAACAGCTCTTTTTATATCTAAAAATATAAGTGTCCATTATTCTTTTCTATTGCTGCATAACTTCATATATATGGATGTAGTGTGGTTCAGTTAAACATCCCTCTGTCAAATAAACTGCATGTACTTTATTTTTCCAATTTTTCCTTTTTTTTTTTTGAGATGGAGTCTTGCTCTGTCACCCAGGCTGGAGTGCAATGGCATAATCTCAGCTCACTGGAATCTCTGCTTCCCAGGTTCAAGCGATTCTCCTGCTTCAGCCTCCTGAGTAGCTGGGATTACAGACACGTGCCACTACTTCTGGCTAATTTTTGTATTTTTAGTAGAGGCGTGGTTTCACCATGTTGGCCAGGCTGGTCTTGAACTCCTGACCTCAGGTGATCCACCCGCCTTGGCCTCCCAAAGTGCTGGGATTACAGGCATGAGCCACCGCGCCCGGCCCATTTTTTCTTTTTAAAAACAAAATAAAAATGATTTTTTTTTTTTTTTTGAGATGACGTCTCACTCTTGTTCCCCAGGCTGGAGTGTGATAGCACTGTCTCGGCTCACTGCAACCTCCACCTCCCAGGTTCAAGCAATTCTCCTGCCTCAGCCCCCCGAGTAGCTGGGATTACAGGCGCCTACCACCACTCCAGGCTAGTTTTGGTATTTTAAGTAGAGACGGGGTTTCACCATGTTGGCCAGGCTGGTCTCGAACTCCTGACCTCAGGTGATTCACCCGCCTCGGCCTCCCAAATTGCTGGGATTACAGGCATGAGCCACTGCGCCCAGCCAAAATTGGAAATGATTATTTCTGATTATGCCTCTTTGTGCACATGGATTAATTTTTTTTTTTTTTTTTTTGAGACAGGGTCTTGCTCTGTCATCCAGGCTGGAGTGCAGTGGCCCAGTCTTGGCTCACTACAACCTCTGCCTCCCAGGTTCAAGTGATTCTCCTGCTTCAGCCTCCTGAGTAGCTGGGATTATAGGCGTGTGCTACCACGCCCAGCTATTTTTTTGTATTTTTAGTAGAGGCGGGGTTTCGCCATGTTGGCCAGGATGGTCTCCATCTCTTGACCTTGTGACCTGCCCACCTCAGCCTCCCAAAGTGCTGGGATTACAGGCGTGAGCCACTGCACTCCGCCAAGTACTAATATATTTTAAGGATAAATAACTAAGTGCTTCACAAGTGTATTGCCAGCGCCACATTAATAATTTAAAAAAATTTGTCAATGTAATAAATGAAAATTATAAAAATTTCAAAAATATGGAGGCATTGATCAATAAAAACAAAACATTTCTTTGAAAAGATCAGTAAAATAGATGATTCTTAGGTAAGGCTGCTGAGCAAGTTCAGGTCTGTTAGCTTTTTGAGTTTAATTAACTAAATTTAACTTTGAATTTAATTAACTTTTAATTTAAAAATGTAAAATTTCTTGTTTTCTAGTAAATGCCTTTAAATCTTTCATCTAATTTCCACTTTAACCATTTTCATGAAGATTTTATATGTAGAACTCTCATTTTGATTCATTTCCAAAATTTTGTAGTTTTTATGTTTTTTTAATCCACAATTATTTAGAAGGTTGAAAAAACCCCACCTCATATACACATACCTTTTTTGGAAGTTCTAATGTTGTTATATTGTGGTTAGTTTATATGAGTGGACTGATTTCTTTTGGAATATTTGAAATACACATGTATTATAATAATCAATTTTTAGCCATTTTTTAGCTATGCTTTAAAATTGTATGTATCTATTTTGTTACTTAATAGTTCTACATGTGTATTAAATCCATATTTTAAAAATACCTTTTTAATCCTTTAAGATAAGCATGCTTGTGCATTTTTTGTTTACTTTGAGGACTCCTGAGGCCTATGGCCTATTAAATATTTCCGTCTTAATTATAGATTTATTCATTTCTTCTTATCTTTTCAGCAGTTTTACATTTTATGTGTTTTGTATTTTTGAAAATTTACTAATTTTAGCTCTTCATTAATTCTAGGTTTTATCATTGGAAAAACCCAATGTTATCTCAGCCTTCCTTCCTTCCTTCCTTTCTTCCTTCCTTCCTTCCTTCCTTCCTTCCTTTCTTTCTTTTTCTTTTTCTTTTTTTTTTTGTTTGCCAGAACTATGGAGATTGGGGCCAGAGAGATGGGTCACTGTTTTGAGCAAGCCTGGATCTGGACTTGGGACTAACTTTGGCCAATAGAGTATATCAGAAGTGATTCCTGTTCTGAACCTAGGCTTGGGCCTCAAGAGGCCTTGCATACTCATGCTCTCTCAGAACTCTGCTCTGTTGCCAGGAAAACAAGCTTCAGCTAACCTTTTGGAACAGAGACAGACTATTCAAGTAGAGTCCACCCTAGACCTGCCAGCTCCCATTAATCCTCACGTGCATGAGCCCAAAAGTGAAGAGAAGAACCTCTCAGCTGAGCCCAGCCTCAATTTGTAACTCATAGAATTATGACATACATAAATGATTTTGCTTTAAGCTACTAAATTTTGGTGTGGTTTGTTACATGGCAGGAACTAACTGATGCACATGAACTCTTCAACGTTTCTGACATATTGTTTTAGTTCTCTAAACAGAATTTGTGTGTGTGTGTGTGCATGATTTGCTATTTTGATTTCATCTCAGTTCTTCATTAATTATTTCCATTTATAAAAAGATGCATTTAATCCAGGGTTTAAAAAATCGTAAATACCAGTTAGGCTGCATCCTAAAGATTTTTCTTTATTTCCATGCAGTGTTATCATTATTTATATAAAGGGTATTTTCAGCTTATTACTTGATATGATTTTGCTGTGTCACCACCGAAATCTCATCTTGAATTGTAGTTCCCATAATCCCCACGTTTTGTGGGAGGGACCAGGTGGAGATAATTGAATCACGGAGTGGTTTCCCCATCCTGTTCTCGTGATAGTGTGTGAGTTCTCACAAGATCTGATGGTTTTATAAGGGGCTTTTCCCCCTTTTGTGCTGCATTTTTCCTTGCTGCCACCATGTGAAGAAGGATGTGTTTGTTTCCCCTTCCACCATGATTGTAAGTTTCCTGAGGCCTCTACAGCCCTGCAGAACTGTGAGACAATTAAAACTCTTTCCTTTATAAAGTACCCAATTTCAGGTATGTCTTTATATAGTGTGAGAATGGACTAATACATACTATTGAACAATTTAAATGTGTGTAAAAGTCAAGCAATAATATAATGAGCCCCCATGTATTCATCATCCAAATTCAACATTAACTCATGGCCAATCTTGTTTCTTATATAACCCAATTTACTTTCCCCTTCTTGGATTTCCCCTCCTTTGAAGCAAATCCCTGATATTATAAGATTTCTCTTGTATATATTTTAATAGGTATCTCTCGGTGACCCTTTTGAAAAATACACCCTTAAGGAACCTGTATACTCTTTTGGTGGGAATGTAGATTAGTGGAGCCATTATCGAAAACAGTATGAAGGTTCCTAAATAAATTAAAAATAGAACTACCATAGGACCCAGCAATTCGTCTTCTGGGTATATACCTAGAGGAAGTGAAATCATCACCTCATAAAATATCTGTACTCCTACGTTCATTGTAGCATTATTCACAATAGCCGAGGTGTGGAAACAACTGAAGTATTCATTGAAGGATAAATGGGCAAAGAAACTATGGTATATATACAATGGATTATTTTTCAGCCTTAAAAAAGAAGGAGATTCTGCCATATGGGGCAACGTGAGTGAATCTGGAGGACATTGTACTAAGTGAAATAAACCAGACACAGAAAGAGAAATTCTGCATGATCTCACTTATATGCAGAGTTTAAAAACTAGAAAAAACAAAGTTGAATGCAGAGATAGAGAATAAAGTGGTTACTACTGGGGTGTGGTGGAGGGGTAGGAAATGGGGAAATGTAGGTCAAAGGACACAAAGTTGCAGATATGTAAGAGAAACAAGTCTAGAGATCTAATGTACAATAGTTAATAATATCGTATTGTATTCAGGATTTTTGCTAAGAGTAGATTTTAGGTGCTCTTGCCACACATACACAAAAATTGTAGCTGTGAGATGATGGATATGTTAATTTGCATGACCATAGAAATTATTTCTCTCTCTCTCTTTCTATATATATATATACACATATATATGTGTATATATATACACACACATCATGTTGTACACCTTAAATGTATACAGTTAAAAAACATTCTTAGGCTGGGCGTGGTGGCTCATGCCTATAATCCTAGCACTTTGGGAGGCCGAGGCAGGTGGATCAACTGAGGCCAGAAGTTCCAGACCAGCCTGGCCAACATGGCAAAAGCCCATCTCTACTAATAAAAAAATACAAAAATCAGCCAGGTATGGTGGTGGGTGCCTGTCATCCCAGCTACTCGAGAGGCTGAGGCATGAGAATCGCTTGAACCCAAGAGGCAGAGTTTGCAGTGAGCCGAGATCGCGCCACTGCAGTCTAGCCTGGGCAACAGAATGAGACTCTGTCTCAAAAAACAAACAAACAAAAAACACATCCTTAAAACCATTATCATACCTGATAAATTATTAATATTTCATTCTTATTATATTTTATAATATGACTTCATATTATAAACTATGAAGTCAGCGTTCATTTTCTCAAATGTATATTTTTTCAAATTTTTAGAATCAGCATTCAAATATGATCCATAAATTGTAATTTGTAGATGTGTCTTCTGAGTTTCTTAATTTATGTTACCCCTCCATCTGTTTTTTCATTTTTGTGTGTGTTTTTTTTCTTTTCATCTTATTTGACAAAACATGATCATTTGTGCAGCAGAGTTTCTCACATTCACAAAAAAATTTTTGGAGACGTCTTTTAATGTTTTTCAATGAAAACTGAACGAGTACTTTTATTTAAATGTCACCTCATAAAGGCAATCAACATAGGTGACCTTTTCCTGGAGCGATTCTATTCTAATGCACTCCTCATAGACAGCAAAGCCTTCTCTTCACCTCAAATACTTCCTCAGATTGGCTCACATCTATTTCCCTAAAAGTTATTTATTGCCCATTGAAAGCTAAGAAACATTCAGAAACCATTTTATGAGAAAAACCAAGTTAAAATATGTGAAAAATCATGTTGCTTTCTCCTAGGCTGCCTTTTTTTCAAGAGTTTGTCTCTTGGAGCTTGAATTTAATGACTGGCGGCCCGTCAGTGGGACAAGCAGAGGTATAGCCACATATATACACTGAGGCAAGTGTGAAAGCTTTAGGGGAAGGAACTTTCTAGAAATTCTATCCTTGATTCTCAGTTTTCTGATGATTTTTCAAAATATAACTGGCTCTGGAAACTAATTTTTCCTGGTGTTATTTTGTACTTTTAGGCCAAGCAGGGTGAAGGATAATGTTGCATTTCAGAATTTGCTGATTGAATCCCCATGGTGGTATTTCATGATCTTCCTTTGTCCTTGGTATATCCTAGAGCTTGGGAGTTAGAGTGGGAGCCTTGATTAGATTTGGGTTGATTTTTTTTTTCTTTTTTGGCAAAACAGCTTTGAAGGTGATATTGTATACTTCTATCAGGAGGCACAAATGTCTAATTGTTCTTTTTGCTGTGATTTTCTCAGCCATTAATGATCATTGCCTAGATCCGTAAATTCACCTGAGATTACAAAATGGCGATTTGTCTCAATGCTATTATTCCTTCATTTATTAGCTGGAAATATTTCTAAAGAGCAAAATTCCTTATCAATAATTTGGTTCTTCTGAGGTGCAGTTTTTACAGAAAAGCCAGGATAAATTCTTCACTTTTCTTTCTTTTTTTCTTTCTTTTTTTTTTTTTTTTGAGACAGAGTCTCACTTTGTCACCCAGGCTGGAGTATAGTGGCATGATCTCGGCTCACTGCAACCTCCACCTCTGTGTTCAAGTGATTCTGTATCTCAGCCTCCTGAGTAGTAGCTGGAACTGCAGACGCCTGCTACCATGCCTAGCTAATTTTTGTATTTTTAGTAGAGATGGGGTTTTGCTATATTGGCCAGGCTGGTCTCAAACTCCTGATCTCAGGTGATCCGCCCGCCTTGGCATCCCAAACTGCTGAGATTGTGGGTGTGAGCCACTGTGCCAGGCCAAATTCTTTACCTTTCTTTATCAGTTTTGGACATGTTTGATATGTTTCAATTAATTGTAGTTATTTTATTTTTATGTTTCCAGCTTTATTGAGGTATAACTGACGAATAATAATTGTACATATTTAAGACGTACAACGTGATGTTTTGATAGACATATACATTGTGACGTGATTACCACTATCAAGCTAATTAACATATTCATCACCTCTCATAGTCACCATTTTTTTCTGTGGTAACAATATTTAAGATCTACTCTTGGCAAATTTCAAGTATACAACACAGTATTATTAACTGTAGTCACCACGCTATGCAGTAAGCTCCTGAACTTATTCACCCTGCATAACGGAAACTTTGCACCCTTTGACTAGTACTTCTTCATTTCCCTCAACTCCCTTGGTAACCACCATCCTACTCTCTGTGTCCATGAGTTTGACATTTTAAGATTCCACACATAGGTGAGATCGTTCAGTATTTGCCTGCCTGTGTCTGGCGTATTTCACTTAGCATAATGTCCTCCAGGTTCATCTGTGCTGTCACAAATGGCAGGATTTCTTTCTTTTTAAAGGCTGAATAATATTTCATTGTGTGTATCACATTTTCTTTATATAGTTATCCATCCATAGACACCTAGGTGGATTGCATATCTTGGTTACTGTGAATAATGCATGCGATTATTTTTTATCAAGGTTCACATTTTCCCATCTTTGCCAAGAGAAAGCCTCTTCAAGTTGACTTCTTTGTTTTTTTGACATGACTTCAGTAGTCTTTGTCAAGTTGCTTTTTTCCAGTATGGTAAAATCTTCCAGGTACATTTGTATAGTTGCTTCAAGCTCAGAAACAGCAATTTCTTCAATAAGACTTTGGTAAATTATATTTAGAGATAATATCCCGGGTGAGAGGGAAATCATTTCTACTAGGTTGGCCAATATTTCTAGGGCTTTTCAGTGGATGGGGGTAGAAAAAGGTATTTTAAAAATAAAATATAAGATTCCAATTCAAATTTAGGATTTACAGAATTTTTACCTGAACTTTTATTTCTTATCTCTATCAGTGACACCAACATTCATTTCCTTTATCCCACAACATATGTATTAAAGTCTCAATATGATTACTGAAAACATTGAAAACAGTTTGCAATTCTTCTGTTTTTAGGTTATATTCCAATAAGGAAGTATTCTCAAATTACTCTTTGAAAGTCATTTCAAATAGTCCTTTGTGTGGTTATACAACCCATTTATTACAGAGGCTAATTTGATTTCTATTCCTTTTAGATTTTTGGGATTGCCATTTAAGTTTTGATATTCTTGTATTAGATAAAATATATAGATGATTCCAAAGTCAAACCTTCAAAGCAGAGTATATTCAGAGAAGTCCAGTTTTTATACCTGTCCCCCCTCCTCTGTTTCCTCCTCCTTCTAGACATGTCCATTCTAAAATTTTCTTTCTTTTTAAAAATAGATATATTTAATTCTTTTTTCCATGTCCCCTCCCCTCTATCATTTCTTTCTCAATATGGAAGATTCCAGGGTACTCAAGGTCACTGAAGCCAGAAACAAGAGAGAAACAAAAGCCAGAGGCAAGAACTTCATGCTTGAAGGATCAGAACGTGCCTTAAGAGAATGTAGCTGGGTAGATTGGATGGGGACAGAGCTACCTGTGTCACTTGTCTGGAGCTACATTTATTGGCCTTAGATGAGATCAAAAGTTGGGCAGTGAGCCAGGGATGAAGTAGAAATCTCTGCTATTAGGGTGAATAGATTTTGTTACTCTAAGTGGTTATTGCTTAAATTGACTGAGCACTCACAGAATGCACAGAAAATTAGCACCAGTCTTTGGAAATGCATTTTCTAGCTACTGCTGGCATGGGTGAGGCAACATAAGAAAAACTGTGTACTGTTCCTGGGAGGGCAATTTGTCAATATATAGCCCATGTCTAAAACAAAATTAAATGAAACTCTGCTTGCCTTTTGACCCAAAATAATGCACATAGCATAAAAGAATATGTTCATGAAGGTGCAAGAACTATATTGCCTTCTTAGCATTACTCATAGTGAGAATGTGAAAAGTAAGCTAAATGTCTATCAATAGAGAATCTGCTAATTTATGGCACTTAACACATTAGAATTCCATTTAAACAATGATGATAATTGAGGACTATCCTTATTGTATAAAAGACTGTCAGTGATATCTTAGGTAGAAAAGAAAAATGACAGGAAAGTGTGGGTAGTATAAGCTAGTCTTTGTTATATATGTATACATGTAAAATATATATACATATAATTTGTGTATTCTCTGGAAGGATATATACAAAAATTTAGTGGTCTTTCTCTTTGGGAAAGATTTTGTGATTCTTATTTTATCTTCCATAAAGTTTTCTGTTTTGTCTGAGTGTTCAAAATGACTATATGTAACCTCATAATCAGAAAAAGTTAATTAAGCTATTTCCATGTATGGAAAACATCTTTTCTGAAAAGTTTTGAGATGAGTATATTCATATAGAAATATTTGCTTTCTTTCCTGATTAATACAAAAGATTGATTGGTTTGCCAAATCAGAATCAGGGGAATCAGAGATCTTTCCCAGCATTAAGCTTTAGCAATAATTTCAAGGATACGGGTAATTATGAAGCAGGTAAAAATGCAAAAGTCTGGGATGTCCACACCACTTCCCAGGTCCTTTCTTGCCTCATGAAAATAAGCCATGGGATAGGTTTAACATGAAAGATCTCTAAGTGATGTCTGTGATGCATGGGTGCCCATCAGCTACCCAAAGGGGCTATTTTAGCTAGAAACATCTCCATTTTATTCTCTGGCAATTACTTAGCATTACAAACACATGACATTTTTCAAGGAGCCATGCCCTGTAAATTCATAGACTCATGGAAGTTTGTTTACCAGAAGCAATTGAGGACTGAGCAGATGCATTCTGCTAGATAAAGACCCCTCTGCTAGTGAATATCATTAGCATATTTACCAGAAGGTCTCTTATTAGCATGTTATAAGGAGATCTGACAGAGTCAGAGTCAAGTTTTTTTTTTTTTCTTTCCTGCCAGAAGTATCCCCTGTTAAAGAGAGAGAATTGATTTCAGGACTACTGTTAACTCTTTCCTTCTCATCTCTTAAAATGCAAAGGTATTCCCACTGAATTTCTGACTTATATGTGTGTGTTTCTTAATGGAATTTTTTTTAGGACTTTCATTATCATAGCTTTTGTATCTGTGCTCTAATTCTAATTTCTTTTACAGTGTGGGAGCCAAAAATAAAGGCAATAATCTAAGTGTGAACTTTTCAGGCCGCTTACATTTGGCAATTGCAGGAGCTGTCCAAATCCTTCAGGATTAGGAAATCCTTTAGAATAGGGATATTCACCACTCCTCCTTATACTGGGTCACCAGTAATATCAAGACTTCGATAGCTTCTTCCAAACCGTTTTTTTTTTTTTGAGACGAAGTCTCACTCTGTCACCCAGGCTGGAGTGCAGTGGCGTGATCTTGGCTCACTGCAACCTCCACTTCTCAGGTTCAAGCAATTCTCCTGCCTCAGCCTCCTGAGTAGCTGGGATTACAGGCGCATGCCACCATGCCTGGCTAATTTTTTGTATTTTTAGTAGAGATGGGGTTTCACCATGTTAGCCAGGATGGTCTCGATCTCCTGACCTCGTGATCTGCCTGCCTAGGCCTCCCAAAGTGCTGGGATTACAGGTGTGAGCCGCCACGCCTGGCCTCTTCCAAACCATTTCTAAGAGTATGAAATAAGCTTATCCATGTAGATCCTTTGTGATATAACTGGCATTAGGTACATGCACCAAAGCTGTTGCCAGTGAGAGTCAAGGAAGCATAGCACTTAAGCGTAGGGGCTCTGATATGATGAGACATGGGTTCCAATCCTGATTCTACTGCTTATCTGTGAACTTCAGCAACTTAAGTTAAACTTTCAGTTGTATTATTTATATAACATCTATAGGGTTGTTTTAAGGACTAAATGAGATAATATACTCAAGGTTCCCAGTACTGTATCTGGCTCTTAAAAATGCCCTGTAACTCAAATATTTGCATTATTAATATTGTTTTTTGTTGTTGTTGTTGTTTTTGACAGAGTCTCATTTTGTCTCCCAGGCTGGAGTGCAGTGGCGTGATCTCGGCTCACTGTAACTTCCACCTCCCAGGTTCAAATGATTTACCTGCCTCAGCCTCCTGGGTAGCTGGGACTACAGGCGCATGCCACAGCACCTGGTCTGCTTTTCTATACATCTTCCTCCAGGTTGCTATTCTTTCCTTAATCCTCTTTGGCATTGTCATGGAGCACTTATTAACTCATCAGGCTGCCTTTGAATCAAAACTCTGTTTATTGATCTTGTTCAGCAGGATCAATTTTCAGGTTCACTGAGAGCATCAGTGATTAAGCCGTAAAGATGTGGAACCCACGGTTATAAGAGGTTCTTCGTTACGGATGCGTGGTCTCTCTAGAGACAAGGTGATCTGACTGTTATGTGGGGCATGATCATGCGTTAGTTTTTAGGGCTGTGCTGAAACACTGAAATCCAGAAGAGACTATAGAGAGCTGAAAGCATGGTGCATCCCATTCCCTCTCTTTGCTCAGACCCACACAACAGAGAGGAAACAGTAGCCAACAGTATCTATGATAACTAGTCGTGTGCTTTTTCTTTTTTTTTTTCTTTTGAGATGGAGTCTAGCTCTGTCACCCAGGCTAGAGTGCAGTGGTGTGATCTCAGCTCACTGCAACCTCCGCCTCCCATGTTCAAGCGATTCTCCTGCCTCAACCTCCTGAGTAGCTGGGACTACAGGTGCGCACCACCACACCTAGCTAATTTTTGTATTTTTAGTAGAGACGGGGGTCTCACCATGTTGGCCAGGCTGGTCTTGAACTCCTGACCTTGTGTTCCACCCACCTCGGCCTCCCAAAGTGCTGGGATTATCATTTTGTCTTACGTTTTTGCCATAATTTGGACCCGCAGGAAGCTTGATAATTTTATTAGCACACAGAGTATCACACAGGTATACAATGTGCTGATAAGATCTGGTGAAGATAAAGTAGTTTCTTGCTACAGGCCAGAAGATTCAGCAAAACCCCCATGAAACAACAAAGACTTCCATTTCAGCAAGGTTGCAGTGGATCCACAGTCTATGGTCCAAAGAGATAGAAAATTTGCTTCTTCTTGCACAATTACAACCTTCGGCCCTCTTCGAATTTTGGAGGCATATTGTGTGATCTTAGGTAACTCAATCTCTTCAAGCCTCAGTTTCATCATCTGTCAAATTGAGATAATTGTCCATTCATAATAGGGCTGTTTAAAGACTAGAGAAGGTGATTCTTGTAAATAATTTGGCACAGGGCTGGCTTATAGGAAGTGTCTTATAGCAATTTTTTCTGAAGATAAACTTCCTCTAAGTTGCTGAAATGAAAACGGAACAGCTGAATCCTATTGACTCAGAAGCATAGTTTGTAAAACACTTTATCTTGAAAATGTTTTGAGATGAGTATACTCACACAGAAATATTTGCTTTCTTTCCCGATTAATACAAATGATTGATTGGCTTGCCAAATCAGATTCAGGGGAATCAGAGATCTTTCCCAGCATTAAGCTTTAGCAATAATTTCAAGGATTCAGGGGATTATGAAGCACAGGATTGTTAGATGGGCCTTTCTCACCCTTTCCTGCCCAAATCCTCAAAGATCGAAAGAAGCTGCCCAGAATCTCTGGCAACTGAGAATATGCACTCTGCTGTTCCTCCACTCTCACCTCATTCCCTTACTCCTGCAAGCTCTAAGCCACTCCCACAGCTCCACTCCACAGCAGTCTGCCTCACTCTACCCACGCTTCCTCTTTCCCACATCCTCAGCACCCACTCCCCCTTCCTCACTCAGAGCTAGAGGTTCTTTTTATCTGCAGTGAGCATGACTTTCACTATACATGTCTTGCTGTTATGTGGTCATTTGCCTATTTATTTCTCTTTCTTGGCTGCACAATTTTTAAAGAATGAAAATGATTAGAGTTCGTTCATTTCTTAGTCCTTAATGTTTGCCCAGAGACCAGAATAGATGCTAATAAATACTTGCTGAGCAATGGAAGAAATATAGTAGTCAGCCGAGTCTGACTACAACTTTATATAAACTTCTGTCTTAGATTTGAGTTAAAAATCCTATTGAAGTTGCTCAGCTTTCTCCCGGGCCTGTGACTGACAAATTTAGAATAAAGGCAGAAGCTCAGGGTGTTTTAAGAGGCATCTGTTGGCCGGGCGCGGTGGCTCACGCCTGTAATCCCAGCACTTTGGAAGGCTGAGGCGGGTGGATCACCTGATGTCAGGTGTTTGAGACCAGCCTGGCCAACATGGTGAAACCCCATCTCTACTAAAAATACAAAAATCAGTCAGGCATGCTGGTGGGTGCCTGTAATCCTGGCTACTTGGGAGGATGAAGCAGGAGAATCGTTTGAACCTGGGAGGCGGAGGCTGCAGTGAGCCGAGATTACGCCATTGCACTCCAGGCTGGGTGAAAAGAGCAAAACTCTGTCTCAAAAAAAAAAAAAAAAAAAGCATCTGTTGTTCCTATTGTTCCTACCTCATTCCTCCCCCTCCTCCTTTCTTTTTTTTTTTGGTTGGGGAGGGGACAGGGTCTCACTATGTTGCCCAGGCTGGAGTGCAATGGCTATTCACAGGTATAATCACAGTGTACTACAGCCTAGAACTACTGGGCTCAAGCAATCCTCCTGTCTCAGCCTCCTGAGTAGCGGGTAATACAGGCATGTGCCATCACACTTGGCTTTATCTGACCTCCATTTACCCAGAGCTCAGAAAGTAGGAAGAAAGGATATTATCTTTTTTATGGCCTGTATTAGTCTAGGGCTGCTATCGCAGAATACCACAGCCTGTGTGGCTTAAACAGCAGATACTCATTTTCTCTCAGTCCTGAAGACTAGAAGTCCAAGATCAAGGTGCTGGCAGGTTTGGTTTCTCCTGAGACCTCCTTCCTTGGCTTGCAGATGGTTGACCTCTTGCTGTGCCCTAACATGACCTTTTCTTTGTGTATGCATATCCTTGGTATCTTTTCCTCTTCTCGTAAAGATACCAATTATGTTGGATAGGATCCTGCTCATATGACCTCATTTAACCTTAATTACCTCTTTAAAGGCTTTACCTCCAAATACAGTGACATTGTGGGTTATAGCTTTAGCATGTGAATTTTGAGGGGACACAGTTCAGCCCATTGGCTCACTTAGTGGTGACACAGTTCAGCCCATTGGCTCACTTAGTGGTAGCACAGTTCAGCCCATTGGCTCACTTAGTGGTAGCACAGTTCAGCCCATTGGCTCACTTAGTGGTGACACAGTTCAGCCCATTGGCTCACTTAGTGGTGACACAGTTCAGCCCATTGGCTCACTTAGTGGTGACACAGTTCAGCCCATTGGCTCACTTAGTGGTAGCACAGTTCAGCCCATTGGCTCACTTAGTGGTAGCACAGTTCAGCCCATTGGCTCACTTAGTGGTGACACAGTTCAGCCCATTGGCTCACTTAGTGGTGACACAGTTCAGCCCATTGGCTCACTTAGTGGTAAAGGATGTAGATAACCTATTGTCCTCTACGGGTGCAGGACAGGCCAAACTAGCATGCAGCTCTCTGAGCAGATGAGTAGAGAGCAGGGAAGCCAGTAATGACACTGTTTCTTGCTTGGATTTTTCTAATTCAACTTGTCCAGGCAGGAGTCTGGACAAGCAGTGCCAGCTGCTGTGTGCCTGCCCTGCCCTCTAGAGCCCAGCACATTCCTTAAGGCATTCTGAGTCTCATGTACTAACAAAAGGCCTTTGCTTTGTTACAATAAATATATATTTTTTTCTGGACATTACCAAGCTCCCAACTTTTTATTTATGGTTTTATTTAGTGGTCTTCTCTTCATCATCTTAGGTTATTTACTGGCTAATTTATTTTACATATGCTCATAATAGTCTTTCATTTTATAATTTTTACAGCTAACAATTTGAGTTCATAAACAACATTTTCAGAGTAGTTCTGGACTGGAAATCAGGCCTTTAGGAGTGATGTAGTTAGTTAGGGATGACCTTCTAGTCAACTGGGATGCCCTCTCTCATAGTTATCTTCATCACTGGCCCTCCCCGCTTCTATCTGCTGTCATGCTTGCAGCAACATCATTAAGCACGGAATCACCTCACTGCTTAGCAAAAACAGACAGAATTCACCTGCATACGTATTAGGTCGGTGCAAAAGTAATTGCGATTTCAGACCGTGAATTTTAAATCACTATCACTAGGCTCAAACACATCTTGATTACTCAAATTAGGAACCATTACAATCAACACATTTTTGCCAATGAGGAATAAATTTGTTTATTCCTGTAGTGTAAAAATCCGTGCTTTGGGATTCAACAAGCCCTTGGAAGCATTTTCGGCATCCTGCTGATTGTGGAAACATTTTCCCTGCAAAAAGTTGGAAGAAGTGGTAGTCGGTCGGCGAGAGGTCAGGTGAATATGGCAGATGAGGCAAAACTTCGTAGCTCAATTCATTCAACTTTTGAAGTGTCGGTTGTGCAACATGAGGTCAGGCCTTGTCGTGAAGAATTAGGCCCTTTCTGTCGACCAGTGCCGGCTGCAGGCATTGCAGTTTTCGGTGCATCTCATTTCCATCTCATTTTCTGAGCATGCTTATCAGAGGTAACGGTTTCGCCGGGATTCAGGAAGCTGTAGTGGATCACAGTGCCAAACAGTGACCATGACCTTTTTTTTTGGTGCAAATTTGGCTTTGAGAAGTGCTTTGCAGCTTCCTGGTCCAACCACTGAGCTGCTCGTAGCAGGTTGTCATATACAATCCACTTTTCATTGCCATGTCCCAATCCAATTGAGAAATGGTTCATTGTTGCGTAGAATAAGAGATGACGACACTTCAAAATGATGATTTGATTTTTGCTCAGCTCATGAGGCACCCACTTATTGAGCTTTTTCATCTTTCCAATTTGCTTCAAATGCCAAACGACCATAGAATGGTCAAGGTTGAGTTCTTCAGCAACTTCTTGTGTAGTTGTAAGAGGATCAGCTTCAATGATTGCTCTCAATTGGTGGTTGTCAACTTCCAATGGCCGGCCACTACATTCCTCATCTTCGAGGTTCTCCTCTCCTTTGCAAAACTTTTTGAACCACGACTGCACTGTACGTTCGTTAGCAGTTCCTGGACCAGATGCGTAGTCGGTGTTGCAAGTTGTCTCTGCTGCTTTACGACCCATTTTGAACTTGAATAAGAAAATCGCTTGAATTTTCTTTTTGTCTGACATCATTTCCATAGTCTAAAATAAACATAAAATCAACAGCAAGTAATAAGTCATTATCAAAAAAACATAAAGTGAGAAATGCTTATTAAAATGATGTATAGGCCGGGAGCAGTGACTCACGCCTGTAATCCCAGCACTTTGGGAGGCTGAGGCGGGTGCATCACCTGAGGTCAGGAGTTAGAGACCAGCCTGATCAACATGGAGAAACCCCGTCTCTACTAAAAATACAAAATTAGTCAGTCATGGTGGCACAGGCCTGTAATCCCAGCTACTAGGGAGGCTGAGGCAGGAGAATAGCTTGAACCCGGGAGGAGGAGGTTACGGTGAGCCAAGATCACACCATTGCACGCCAGCCTGGGCAACAAGAGCGAAACTCCATCTCAAAAAAAAAAAAAAAGTATAACATAACCACATTTATTTAAGAACGCATTCTAATATCAAACAGCAAATTCCAACAATGCAAAAACTGCAATTTCTTTGCACCAACCTAGTAGTTCAGGGTAGGGTAGTAGTTTATTTATTGATTGATACTTTGGTGACTCCCTGTGAAGTGCTCCATGAATGCACTGCTAGTAAGTGGAATGTTCATAGGTTTCTAATTTGATCAGATTGGGTTCTAATACTGGCCTGAGAAATTAAAAAAAATTTAGAGTCACACAGTCCCTGAGTGGCAGGACCTGGAGTGGCAGGACCTGGGATGGCCAGGGTGAATCCTAATCTCACTCTCTCTCTTTTTTATTTTTATTTATTTATTTAGAGATGGAGTTTTGCTTTTGTCACCCAGGCTGGAGTGCAGTGGCACAATCTCGGCTCACTGCAACCTTCGCCTCCCAGGTTCAAGCAATTCTCCTGCCTCAGCCTCCTGAGTAGCTGGGATTACAGGTGCCCGCCACCACACCCAGCTAATTTATGTATTTTTAGTAGAAATGGGGTTTCACCATGTTGTCCAGTCTGGTCTCGAACTCCTGACCTCAGGTGATCCACCTGCCTCGGCCTCCCAAAGTGGTGGGATTGTAGGCATGAGCCACCATGCCCACCCTCCTTTCTCTTTTTCTTTAAAAGGCAGGGTCTTGCTCTGTTGCCCAGGCTGGAGTGCAGTGGTACGACCACAGCTCACTGCAGCCTCAACCTTCTGGGCTCAAGCAATCCTCCCTCCTCAGCCCCCACAGCCCCTGCCCCACTGTAGCAGGGACTGGAGTTATGTACCATGACACCTGGTTAATTTTTATTTTTTACATAGACAGAGTCTCATGATGTTGCCCAGACTGGTCTCAAACTCCTGGGCTCAAGCCATCCTCCTGCCTCGGCCTCCCAGAGTGTTGGGATTAAAGGCATGAACCATCACATTCAGCCATGAAACCTAATCTCATAGCCCCTGAGGGAAAGGATCTGGGGTAGCACCGAGGTATGCCAGGGTGAATTCCAAGGGAGAACTTACTGTCACTGTGGGGCTCTCAGGGCTTAGAAAAAGGCCCTCTTTTCCTTTGGAAAACTTTGGCAAAATGGAAATCTGAGGTTTTTACCAAGACTATTAATGAATATTTGCAAAAGTGTCCAGTTATGGCTGGTCTGAATTGAAGAATGACCAGTTCTAGATGGGAAATTCAGCCTTTTCTCTGGTCGGCTTTGTGTCAACCTAATATTTGGAGGGTTCTATTACGTAGCAAAGGGGGAGAACTGATATTGGAGAGTTACCATATTTTTCACAGTGGGTATGGGATTTCCCTGAAGCAAACTCATATTCTGCAGTATCATTTATCCTGGGAAGTGCTGGGTGAGTTCTATGATAGGAAAAGGTGACTTAGAGGAAGGCCTTAGACTTGTGTGAGAAAGAACCTTTCTCTCCTTTCTGTGGGTAAACACGGAAGAGAGCATTCTGTGGGAATTTTCCTTCCATGGGAAGGAAAGCTGGACTTTCAAGAGTCTGACAAATAGCTGTAGCAGGGAGAGAATCTGACACCCATCAGGTAGGCTTGGGGTTCCTCAGAGAACACATATCTAGCAGGTGTTAAACTTATGCTTTGTATTGCAACTCCTTTCTGTTGTGCAAACACTTCCGGGAAAATATTTCTTAAAGTTATATTCTAGAATCACTGTGGGGCATCATGAAAAATCTTTGTCTTTCTTAGAGTGACACTGTATTAAAAAATGAGTAGGATGGGGAAAGGTGATCTTTGAATGGAGGTAGGTGATATGTAGCAGAGAAGAATATGTTAAAAAATCTGGATGCAGTTATCTATTTTCACTTTTGTTGCCTGTGCTTTGGGGTCATATGCAAGAAATCATTGCCCAGAACAATGTCATGGAGCTTAAATACAGAACAGTCCTGTGTTTTCTTCTAGTAGTTTTACAGTTTTAGGTCGTATGTTTAAGTCGTTAATCCGTTTTGAGTTGATTTCTTTTATATGGGGTGAGATAAGGATCCAATTTCAGTCTTCGGCATGTGGGTAGCCAGTTTTCCCAACACCATTTATTTATTTATTTATTTATTTATTTATTTATTTATTTTTCTGAAACAGAGTCTCGCTCTGTCGCCCAGGCTGGAGTGCGGTGGCGCGATCTCGGCTCACTGCAAGCTCTGCCTCCCGGGTTCAAGCAATTCTCCTGCCTCAGCCTCCCAAGTAGCTGGGACTACAGGCGCCCGCCACCACGCCCGGCTATTTTTTGTTTTTTGTATTTTTAGTAGAGACGAGGTTTCACCGTGTTAGCCAGGATGGTCTCGATCTCCTGACCTCATGATCCGCCCGCCTCGGCCTCCCAAAGTGCTGGATTACAGGCCTGAGTCCCCGCGCCTGGCCTAATTACTATACCTTTGTAATATATTTTGAAATCAGAAAGTGTGATGCCTTCAGCTTTGTTCTTTTTACTCAAGATTGATTTTGCTATTCTGGGTCTTTTATGGTACCCTGTGAATTTTGGGATTGTTTTTTCCATTTCTTTAAAAAATGCCATTGGGATATGGAAGTGGGGAGATGTATTATATCTGTAGATTGCTTTAGACAGAATGAACAGTTCAACAATGTTAAGTCTTTCAATACCTAAACATGGAATATCTTTCCATTTATTTGTGTTTCCTTTGATTTTTTCATCAATATTTTTAAGTTTTTAATGTACCTCTTTCACTTCTTTGGTTAAGTTTATTCCTATGTTATTCTTTTTGTTGCTTTTGTAAATAGATTGTTTCCTTGATTTTCTTTTGGAATGGTTCATTGTTAAGTGTATAGAAATGCCACTGATATTTGTATGTTGACTTTTTTGAATCTATTTCTTAGTTCTACATTTTTGTGTGTGTGTTCGTGAAGTTTTCAGGGTTTTCTACAAATATGGTCATGTTACTTTCGGAGGTGATGTATACGTCTATCACCTTGATTGTGGTGATAGTATCACAGGATTTTGCATATGCCCAAACTCATGCCATTATTCACATTAAATATGTTCAATTCTCTGTATATCAATTATGCTTCAATAAAGCTATTAAAAAACTAGAATAGGTGGCTGTGCCATTGTAATTTGGGCAATAAGAGGAAGAGTGATCTGAGATTGCTGATTTCTGGGATATAATATAATGTTCACATCTCCATTTTATGAATAAGTAAACTGATGCTTATGTGTGGATAAATGATTTGTTCAAGACCACACAGCTAAAAAGTGCCAGAATCTGGGATGCTAGTCCAGGCATATCAGACCTGAATTTCTATACTCTTAAATTATATGCCACAGCCCTCAGAAATATGCCTGTCTCCTCTGGATTAGGGGCATCCCCTATGCCGAAGAGTCACTATAATTACTTGTGCCCTAAAACTCTCTAGCCTTGTTGCTGTTCAATATGCTATGAAATCCTCTATTCATATTTGACTATGAGCACTTGAGATGTGGCTAGTATGAATAGAAATGTGCTCTATGTGTAATTACACATATGAGATTTCAAAGATGTAGTCCAAAAAAGGTAAACTCTCTCATAAATAATTTTTACATTGATTACATGTCAACATAATCATGTTTTGGATATATTGCATTCAATAAAACATATTATTGGTTGGGTGTGGTGGCTCATGCCTGTAATCCCAGCATTTTGGGAGACCGAGGCAGGCGGATCACGAGGTCAGGAGTTCGAGACCAGCCTGACCAACATGGTGAAACCCTGTCTCTACTAAAAATACAAAAATTAGCTGGGTGTGGTGGTGTGCGCCTGTAATCTCGGTTACTCAGGAGGCTGAGGCAGGAGAATTGCTTGAACCCGGGAGGTGGAGTTGCAGTGAGCTGAGATCGCACCACTGCACTCCAGCCTGGGCAACTGACTGAGACTCCGTCTCAAAACAAAATGAAACAAAAATATATTATTACAATTAATTTAACCTTTTTCTGATTCCTACATATTCTATTTTGCATTTGGGCCTTTCCTCCCAAATACATGAGAAAAGAAAATACATCTCCTGATGCTTTCCTTACTGTTGCTCCAGGAAAAACACACCATATGAGAGACATAAATGCTTGCTACAGAGGCCTAATCTAGGCCATGCTTGGGACAAACTCGATGCTGTAGTCACCTTCCTGAGGCTTACTTTCTCCTGGGCATCTAAACTTAAACAATTCCATCCCTCCCTAGCTCTACCCCCTCTGTGAGGCTCTTGTGAGAATGATAACATTACATAAACTGTAGGTGCTCAAACAGTGTTTATTGAATGACTGATGACAGAGGAAACAGTTCTATGTCATTTTATAGATAGCAAAAATAGAGAGGAACTTGGAGTTTTAAGGGAAAGATCCACATTACTGCTCTTCTGCTTCCTCTAGCTCCAGTGATGGTGTTGGCAGTATGTTTGGTGGAGGTGGTGCTGGTGGTGACGAGGCAGTGGCAGAATCTCTGCTTTCTTTGGTGTTACTCTTGGTAGAAGTAGCAGTGTATGTGATCTGTCCTGGGGTCATAGTGCTGATGGTGGCAGAGTTCATAGGGGTGGCATTTGGAATGATGACAAAGTTGGTATTAGCAAAAAAGCTAGTGCTTTTGATTTGGGGGAGAACAGATAAAATATGTTTTCTTTGTATCACAGCACTAGAATTCTTGGCAGGTTTTAGCATTTCTTGGACGTCTTCATTAAGTACATTTGGTGTTCCATATTGCAGGTAGTTTTTAATCAATTTAACCACTTTTGGTCCAACACAACATTTTTTCATCTTGCATTTCTGTATCTCTTTTTCATCCACATTGCAGTGATCCCTGCATCTCCCCAAACCCATTAAACAGCGTCTCAAGCCAATAAATTCTGTATAAAAAAAGAGAAAGCCATTGAGCCAAGGTTAATAACTAGAGATGATGTTAAAACTGCTAGTGGGAGATGGATAGACTAAGAGAGAGTTTACTCGTACTACATTTTAAGCCCAGCGTTTAGGAATGTTGATGAAGGCAAATGTGCAGGCTGAGAGCGTCTCTATGCCCCTCTTGAATCCAAAATAAATTTCCTGTTTAGTCTGCCTTCCTTGAGTAACTTTAAGAAGCAAAGGGCACGTAGATGATAGAGTAATTATTTGCTTTTCGGATGGAATTTTAGACCTTGTCGGACATCACTATCCCATCTCCATAATCTTGGGAAATACCAATGAGAGCCAAGTCCATCATAAAACTAATTTAAGAAAGAAGTTCAAAAGAGAATCAATAGAATTTTCAGGAGTCTTATCTTTTCACCAAACTCAGTAGCCCATGACTTCTCTCTTCTCAACAATCACTAGATCTGTGATTCCTGAAGCATGGTGTTCTATCTCTTCTAGCCTCTTTGGACACTCTATCTCTCAGAAGTCTCATTCATTATGCTAGCCTTAACCTCATATCCACCAAGGTAACATCTGTATTGTTATCTATAATTCTAAATTTCCTGCTCGGCTTAGTACCTTATCTTTATCTGCTGAATGACTTTTCCATCCTAATGTCTCGTGTTTCTTTTTTCTGAATCAAGAAAGCTTTTCTCCCTTGTTCATCTTAATAACCCAATGATTTTCCATAAATTACAAGAGATTTATGTAGCATCTGCTAATTTTCAAAGCATATTTGCCTACATTTCCACATTGTTTTCTCATCAAACGGGAAACAGAAAAATTCTTATATTGGAATCAGCTGCATTGATTAACCCCATTATACTCATGTGAAATTGAAGTTCAAAGTGGTTAAGTGACTTTACCCAAGATGACACAGCCATACTTGCTTATGGTACTACCCATTTCCTAGGGTCCCAAGATAAAAACATTAGAAGATAAAAACATTAGAAGCATCTTTGACACTTCCACTTTCCCTGCCCCGAAACCCTTTGCTAATTTTTTCAAATAGCTGGATGATTCTTGTATTCTGAAACAAATCTCAGTGCTTCTCCTTTCTTTTCCAAAAACAATGGTTAATCCCCTGGCTTAGCCTTTTGCTATAATGCATTCCTAGATGCTCTTATGGTAGTTTGGGGGTTTTCAGGAAGACAAAGTCTGAGAGAAGTGATAAAGGCTCTGGAAAACCTGAAAGAATTCAAGATGGAGAACACAGGCCTGTTTACTTGATCTTGAAAGGGTTTTTTTTTGAGCATGAGGGAAGAACTTCCTCCTTTCTACACCAAGCACAAACTGATAGGAACCTTTGCTTCAAGAGGTGGTTTCACAGGAAGGGAACAACACACACTGGGGCCTGTTGGGTGGAGGGAGAGCATCAGGAAAAATAGCTAATGCATCCTGGGCTTAATACCTGGGCGATGGGTTGGTAGGTTCAGCAAATAACCATGACACACATTTACCTGTGTAACAAACCGCACATCCTGCACAAGTACCCCAGGACCATGACACACATTTACCTGTGTAACAAACCGCACGTCCTGCACAGGTACCCCAGGACCATGACACACATTTACCTGTGTAACAAACCGCACATCCTGCACAGGTACCCCAGGACCATGACACACATTTACCTGTGTAACAAACCGCACGTCCTGCACAGGTACCCCAGGACCATGACACACATTTACCTGTGTAACAAACCGCACATCCTGCACAGGTACCCCAGGACCATGACACACATTTACCTGTGTAACAAACCGCACGTCCTGCACAGGTACCCCAGGACCATGACACACATTTACCTGTGTAACAAACCGCACATCCTGCACAAGTACCCCAGGACCATGACACACATTTACCTGTGTAACAAACCGCACGTCCTGCACAGGTACCCCAGGACCATGACACACATTTACCTGTGTAACAAACCGCACATCCTGCACAGGTACCCCAGGACCATGACACACATTTACCTGTGTAACAAACCGCACGTCCTGCACAGGTACCCCAGGACCATGACACACATTTACCTGTGTAACAAACCGCACGTCCTGCACAGGTACCCCAGGACCATGACACACATTTACCTGTGTAACAAACCGCACGTCCTGCACAGGTACCCCAGGACCATGACACACATTTACCTGTGTAACAAACCGCACATCCTGCACAGGTACCCCAGGACTTTAAAAAAAAAAAAGGGCATTTAAGATAGAAATAGAGCTAAAAGGAGGTAGACCTGGGCTTAGTCTTAGCATGATAGACATATACAGGGCAGGAAGGCAGCATTATATTTTGGATAGTTTCTGAATAGACAAAAAATACCCTGCTTTCTCTGTAGCTTCCTGGGTATTTCCACTGGACACAGTCTGGCAGTTGGGGCCTATGAGAATGTATCAGTGCATGACTGATACAATAGGTAAGCTCTTTAGCCATCTTTTTGAACAGCTAATCTTTCAGTCTCCTCTCTTTGGGTTTCCATTGTCATGGGCAGCCAAATCCTTGGTTCCTCTCATCTACCCATCTTAAACTTGGGAATCCACCTTACCTGTGTTCACCTGGTACTGTAGCATGAGGCTGGCAAAGATAGGAAAAAGGAGCTTCATGGTTGGGTGCCAGAGAGGAAGCCTTGGATCTGGGTTGATCCTCCTGAGCTCCAGCCTTTATTGGCCTCTTCATGGCCTTATGCCATGAGCAGTGAAGTGCAGCCAAAGCAGGTTTGTATGCTGCTCGCAGTATAGTTGTGTTTTTTCTGACTCTGTTTGAAAACACCCTTTCTTGAACACCTCTATGCAACAAATTCCTTGCTCTTGATCCTGGAGGAAAACATAAGATAGGTAAGATGAGAAAGAAAGAGCAAGCCCTTTGCATGTGTCTCTCTTTTGCTTTTTTGAGATGGAGTCTCACTCTGTTGCCCAGGCTGGAGTGCAGTGGCGTGATCTCGGCTCACTGCAACCTCCCCCTCCCAGGTTCAGGCAATTCTCCTGCCTCAGCCTCCCAAGTAGAGTATCTGGGACTACAGGCATGCACCACCATGCCCAGCTAACTTTTGTATTTTCAGTAGAGACGGGGTTTCACCATGTTGGCCAGGCTGGTCTCAAACTCCTGACCTCAAGTGATACGCCCACCTTGGCCTCCCAAAGTGCTGGGGTTACAGGCATGAGCCACCGCACCCAGTTGCATGTCTCTTTCTTAACGTTGGAGTAGGATAAGAGTTAGATATTTGATTCACTGATTGTCAGCCCAGTTATGCTAAGGTTGGCACTTAGTGCATGAGAATTAGAAGAGCTACAGGAGAGTGAAGATTCTGCCTTGTTTGTACTGGTATGTCCAGTGGCCAGCATGGGTATTGGATCAACATACAAAGTCAGTACGTTTGTTAAACAAGTTTGTGGGAGACAGCTCTTGGCATATCTTTAACTTTTGAGTTTACAATGATTCCCACATCCTTTTAAAGTAGCAACTAAAAAAAAAACTTTTTTAACTTCGCGGGTATATGTGCAGGATGTGCTGGTTTGTTACATAGGTAAATGTGTGTCATGGGGGTTGGTTGTATAGATTATTTCATCACCCAGCTATTAAGCCTGGTGTCCATTAGTTATTTTTCCTGATCCTCTCCCTCCTCCCACCTTCCACTCTCCAGTAAGCTCCAATGTGTGTTGTTCCCCTCTGTGTGTCCATGTGTTCTCATCATTTTGCTCCCACCTATAAGTGAGAACATGCAGTATTTGGTTTTCTGTTTCTGCCTTCATTTGCTAAGGATAATGGCCTCCAGCTCCATCCATGTCCCTGCAAAGGACACGATCTCATTCTTTTTTATGGCTGCATAGTATTCCGTGGTATATGTGTACCACATTTTCTTTATCCATTCTTTATCCAAATGGCCAAATGATGGGCATTTGGGTTGATTCTATGTCTTTGTTATTGTGAATAGTGCTGCAATGAACATATGCATGCATGTGTCTTTATAATAGAACCATTTGTATTCCTTTGGGTGTATACCCAGTAATAGGATTGCTAGGTCAAATGGTACTTCTGACTTTAGGTTTTTGAGGGATTGCCACACTATCTTCCACAATGGTTGAAATAATTAAAAGCAGCAATTTTTATAGTGTACTGCTCAGATTCCTTGGTCGTAGCTGATTGATCCAGGTGTAACAATAGAACCAAGCCTACCAATCAGATGCTTTCCCCTGCTAATTTGGGACATTTCCTAAGAAACTCAGATATTGAAGCTCATTGGCTCTGAATATTATTAATTGTTCAAGTTTCAAGAGTTTCCCTGGTTCCTTGCCTTCCTGAAATTCATGTCTTCTTAGGATTTCATTAGCTACTATAGTATCCAATGACTCCTCAGTTTTGTTTAAATTAACTGTTATTTTTTAAAACAATAAAAGCAAATCTTATGAACTTTCACTTTATGAAATGTATATTTTACTTCTATGAACAAAAATAATCAAGCTTAGGCATATTTACTTACTACTTGTCAATATCAAGAGATGGAATTAACAGCCCTTTGGAATCAGTTAATCCTGAATATCACATATTAATTGGTTTCTGGTGTTTTAAGATGCATTGAAATAACATTATTCACCTCATTGTGTCTTGCTAGTCCCAAAGCAAGAAGAATATGGAAAGTACTGGTACAAAGAGAAGCACAGTTATTATGGAACAAAAAGTTGAGTTAATAAGAATTGGAAAGTTATGAAAAATTAAGTATGTTGCATGTATATATGGAATGAATCTATCAACAGTGTAGCATAATTTTGTAAAAAGACAAATTATTCACATGTGCAAAGTGTTGCATTTATGTGTATCAGTTGGGAAATGAAAAACACTAGCTTTTTTCAACAGAAATATTTTTAATACTCAGAATTATGTGCTTATAAACTCTCTACAGAAGCTGACTGTGGGCTTGGTCTCCCAGAATGACTACCAGAACATCCCAACAAACTGGCCCAGCAGAGAATCTGCTAGTTCTTTCATAGTCAGGAAAGTACGGTGACAGGATCCCATGATTAGACATGTTGGACTTCAAGAACACACCATGGTAGCTGTAATATAAGAGCAAGGATATTTTTCTGCTGCTTCTACAACTGTCTGTTGAAACCCATAGAGCTAGGGATCAGACATTGGAATGTAGCAGAAAAACTCAACTGAGTTTAAAGATTTAATTTCCCTAACAATTTAGAACTGTCAAATTTTCAATTTCTTCTTGGGTCACATCAAGTAATGTTTATTTCTTCTAAATTTCATTTTTGGCATAAAGTCACTCACAATATGTCCTTTGATCTCTTTACTATCTATAGAGTTTGTAGTGATGGCTACGTGTTTTATTCTTCATATGGGTAATGTGTTTTCAATTTTTTCTTTGTTATTCCTATAGTGAATTAATTAATTGGTCATTTCAAAATCAGCTTTTGGTTTTGTTGATTCTATGTTTGATTTTTATTTAATTATATTTTATTTTAAATATTATGAAAATTAAAAAATATTTAATTATTTTCTCCTCTCAGCTTTATCTTCCTTTCTTTGAACTTCTTTGAATAAAATTTCATTCTTTGAATAAAATTTCATTTTATTCTGTTATTGTTTTCTAACTTATTATTTGTGTTGTTATCTCATACATTTTCAGCTTTTCTTCAGTATAACCAAGTGGGTAAGACTCTAATTTTCCCTTTATATGCAGCTTTAGTTGGGCTTCATAAGTTTTTATTTGTAGTGTTTCGTTATCATAATCATTCACTTAAAAATAAACACTTCAATTTCCACTGTGTCATCTTTTCTGACATATGAATTAGTTTGAACCTTGCTATTCACAGTGTGGTGGAAAGACCAGAAGCATCAACAGTTCCAGAGAGCTTGTCAGAAATGCAGGATTTCAATTCATCTCAGAATGAGTCAATCAAAATCTGCATATTAGGAAGATCCTCAGGTGATTTGTATGCACTTTAATATCTGAGAAACATTGGTTGAGAAATGTGTTTCTTATCTGAGCATGTGGGGACATTTTAGTTATGAGGGAACTTCAAACAGTTTGTGGAAGATGACATTAAAATATAAAAATATAAAGATATAAACTTTATTTCTCAACATAAGCTCCATCAAGTTCAAGACACTTTTGTAAGCAATGGTACCAGCCACTTAGTCTATCCCTGAAGGACTGAGCTTCCTGGGAATTTAACCACATCAGTGTTCTTTTACATTATTAACTGAAGAAAAATTGGTGTCCTTTAAAGATTTTTTTTAAGATTAGGAGATGAAAAGAAGTCAAAAGGAGCCATGTCAGGATGGCAATGTGGATGCCTAATGACTTTCCATCAAAACGCTTGAAAAATTGCCCTTGTTTGACTAGGGGAATGAGCAGGAGCATTGTCATGTTGGAGAAGGACTCTCTGGTGAAGTTTTCCTGGGTATTTTTCAGCTAAAGCTTTGGCTAACTTTCTCAAAACACTCTCATAATAAGCAGATGTTGTTGTTCTTTGGCCCTCCAGAAAGTCAACAAGCAAAATGCCTTGTGCACCCCCAAAAATTGTTGACATGACTTTTGTTCTTAACTGGTCAGCTTTTGCTTGGACTGGATCACTTCCATCTCTTTGCTTTGATTTTGCTTTGTCTTCAGGGTCATACTGGTAAAGCCAAATCCCAACTTTTGTTACAGTGCTTTGAATAAATGCTTCAGGATCTTGATACCACTTGTTTAAAGTTTCATTGAAAGCTGTGCTCTTGTTTGTAGCTGATTTTGGCACAATGGTTTTGGCGCCCATCAAGTGGAAAGTTTGTTCTTCTTTAATTTTTTAGTCAGATTTCCATTAACTGTACCAACTGAGAAGTCTATGATGTTGACAATTGTTTTTACTGTTAATTATCAGTCCTTTTCAACTGGGGCATGAACAAGATTAATTTTTTCCTCCCAAACTGATGTGGGTGGTCTGCTGCTGGTGGCTTCACCTTCAATATTATCTCATCCCTTATTAAAATGAGTTATCCATTTGCAAACTGCTGACTTCCTTGGGGCATCGTCCCATAGACTTTTTGTAAAGCATCAATGATTTCATCATTCTTCTACCCAAGCTTCACTGTACATTTGATGTTTGTTCTTGCTTCAATTTTAGCAGAATTCATGTTGCTCTGATAGGAGCTCTTTTCAGACTGATGTCTTATCTTTTTTAGTGTCTGAAACTAGATCTTGTTCAAACATTTTATAACCAGTCAGTATTAGTTTATTTTGGTGCAAAACATTTTGAAATTCTTACATGATTTTTTTCATAATATACATTTTCTTGAACTTTTTGTTATTGATTTCTAAATAATTTCTATATTGGGGAAGGGAATGACATATGGCATAATTTTTGATACTGAGACTGCTTTATTGATCATGTTTTCTACTTTTTTGATACACACATTTATTGCTATAAAATTCCCTCTTAGTACTGCTTTTGCTGTATCCCATGGGTTTTGGAATGTTGTATTTCCATTTTCATTTGTTTCAAGAAATTTTAAAATTTCTGTCTTAATTTCTTCAATGACCCAATGGTCATTCAGTATTATGTTTTTTAATTTCCATGGGTTTGTATAGTGTTCAAAGTTCCTCTTGTTATTGATTTCTACTTTTATTCCACTGTGGTCATAAAAGATACTTGATATGGTTTTAATTATTTAGATTCTTTTGAGACCTGTTTTGTGGCCTAACAAGTGGTTTATCTTTGAGAATGTTCATATGGTGAGGAAAATAATGTGTATTCCATGGCTGTTGGATGAAATGTTCTATAAATGTCTGTTAGGTCCATTTGGTTTATAGTGCAGACTAAGTCTGATATTTCTTTGTGGATTTTATGTCTTGATGATCTGTCCAGTGCTGAAAGTGGGGTGTTAGTGTCCCCAACTATTATTGTTTTGGGGTCTACCTCTCTCTTTAGAACTAATAATTTTTGCTTTATATATCTGTGTTCCCTAGTGTTGGGTGCATATATATTTATAATTGTTATATCCTCTTGCAAAAATTGACTCCTTTATTATTAAACAATGACCTTCGTCTCTTTTTACAGTTTTGTCTTGAAAGATATTTTTATCTGATATAAGTATAATAACTTCTTTTTTGGTTTCTATTTGCATAGAATTTCTTTTTTCATTCCTTTATATTCAGTCTATGAGTTTCTTTATAGGTGAAGTGAGTTTCTTATAGGCAGCATGTAGTTGGGTCTTGCTCTTTTATCCATTCAACCACTCTATGTCTTTTGATTGGAGACTTTAGTCCATTTACATTCAATGTTCTTATTAATAGGTAAGGACTTACAACTGCCATTTAAAAATTTATCTTCTGGTTGCTTCATCGGTTCTCTTTTTCCTTCCTTCCTTCCTTCCTTCCTTCCTTCCTTCCCTCCCTCCCTCCCTCCTTCCCTCCCTTTCCTCCCTCCCTCCTCTCTCCCTCCTTTTCTCCTCTCTCCCTCCTTTTCTCCTCTCTCCCTCCTTTTCTCCTCTCTCCTTCCTTCCCTCCCTCACTCCTTCCCTCCCTCCCTCACTCCTTCCCTCCTTTCCTCCTTCCCTCCATTCCCTCCATTCCCTCCCTTCCTTCCCTTCCCTGCTCCCTCCCTTCCTCCCTCCCTCCCTTCCTTCCTTCCATCTTTCTTTGTGTAAAGTTGACTTTGTGTGGTAGTATGTTTTAATTTCTTGCATATTTGTTACAGGTTTTTGTTTTGTACTTACCATGAAGCTTGCAAATAACATCTTGTAACCACTTATTTTAAACTGATGACAACTTAATCCTGATTAAAAAGAAAAGAAAAACAGACTAACAAGCAAAGAGACAACCACTCTACACTCTACACTCTTTTTGATTTTTATTGTCTCTGTATCTTTTTATACTATCTCTTAAAAAGTTGTTGTCATTATTATTTTTGATTGGTTTGTCTTTTAGTCTTTCTAGTAAAAATATGAACGGTTCATATGCCAGAATTACAGTGTTAGGGTATTTGTATTTGTCTGTGTACTTACTATCACCAGTGAGTTTATACCTTCAGACGGTTTCTTGTTGTTAGTTAATGTCCTTTTATTTCAGGTTGGAGAACTCCCATGGGCATTTCTTGTAAGACAGATCTGGTATTGATGAAATTCCTCAGCTTTTGTTTGTCTGGGAGACTACTTTTCCTTCATGTTTAGAGGATAATTTTGCTGGAGATAATATTCTAGGTTGAAGGTTGGTTTTCCTTCAGCAGTTTTCATATGTTTTCCCACTCCCTCCTGGCCTGTAAAGTTGCTGTTGAAAAGTCTGCTGCTAGATGTATTGGAGTTCCTTTATATGTTATTTGCCTCTTTTTTCTTGGTGCTTTTAGGATCCTTTCTTTATCTTTGATCTTTGAAAGTTTGATTATTATAAGCCTTGAGGTAGTCTTATTTGGGTTGAATCTGCTTGGTGTTTTTTGACCTTTCTGTACCTGGATGTTTATATCTTTCTTGAGGTTTGGAAGGTTGTTTGTTTTTATTTCTCTGATCTTTCTACCCTGATCTCTCAAAATGTTCCATGTGCTGAGGAAAAGATCTCTCTATTTACCCTTTTCTCTCCCTCTACATCCTCTTTAAGACCAATAACTCTTGGATTTACCCTTTTGAGACTATTTTCTACATTTTGTAGGCATACTTTATTCTTTTTTAATTCTTTTTTTGGCTTCGTGTATTTTTGGATAGCCTGTCTTCAGTTCTCACCAGTTCCTTCTGCTTGATCAATTCTGCCGTTGAAAGACTCTTATGCATTTTTCACTTTGACAATCAAACTTTTCAGTGCCAGAATTTCTGCTTGATTTTTTAGAAATTACTTCTATTTCTTTGTGAAACTTCTCTGATGTAATTCTGAATTCTTTCTCTGTGTTGTCTTGAAGTTTGTTGAGCTTCATCAAGACAGCTATTTTGAATTATTTGTCTAAAAAGTCATATGTCTCCATCATTCTCAGATTGGTCACTGATGCCTTATTTAGTTCATTTGATGAGGTCATATTTCCCTGGATGTTCTTAACTCTTGAAGAGGGTTGTTGATGTCTGGGCATTGAAGAGTTAGATACATATTGTAGCCTTCACAATCTGGGCTTGTTTGCACCCATCCTTCTTGGGAAGGCTTTTCAGGTATTTGAAGGAGATTGAGTGTTGTGATTTGAGCCTGTGATTATTGAAACTATATCAGCACTAGAGGGTGCCCTAAGCTCAGAAACACTGCAACTCTCGCTGAGTCCTAGAGGAACCACCTTAGTGGGCTGGGGTTAAAATTTGGCCAAATTCTCTGGGTTACCAGGCAGAGTTTCTTCTTCTCTTCCCTCATTTACCCCGCAAACAAAAGGAGTCTCTCTCTCTCTCTCTGTGCCAGGCTGCTTGGAGTTGGGGGAAGGGCAAGTCCAGTGGCCACCACAGCTGGCACCGTGCTGGGTTACTTTTGATACTTTACTTTACTGTGGCTGAGCTGGTACCCAAGTTGCAAGGCAAAGCCCTCTGTACTCTTCCCTCTTCTTCCCCCAAGTGGAAGGAGTCTATCCCCAAGCTGCATTGCCTAGAGTTGGGGGAGAGGTGACATAGGCAATCCTTAGCCACCACAGCTGGTTTTGCAGAGGTTGTGAGCACCCCAAGTTCACTGCTGCTGAGAAAGGTCCACACTGTTGCTTACCTGCCCCTTCCAGCTCTAATTCTATTGCTTTGGGGTAGAGATATTAGACGTTGTTTCCAGGATTAGATGTCTGGGATATCAGATGGAAACTGATTATGTACATTATGATGTATACAGTGTTCAAATAATTTCAGAGACAAGCAGCAATGTTTTTAGTTATAGGCATCTATTTCTCTTTAATTATTGTAGCAGATATCCTTGCAAGTTTGCTCTTTCATCCCAGCATTTTTGAATGAATAGCATTCCTGCAAAAAGGAAGGAGAGAAAATTGGGTGTAGATGAGTGTCTTAAGATGAAGACAGAAGTCACTGAAGTGTGAAAGGGAGAGAAGGGAAAAGCTGCTGTCCAGAATTTCTAGTCTTTTGGAATATTGATGGAAGCCCTGGGGAAAATCAAAGAGATTCTACACACTTGCCCCCATTCCATATCCAAGACTAGAACCCCAAGTTATTCAGCCCCTCTTGTCCCAACATCAACCTCCCTATATATAGGGAGTTGATTAAAGAGCATTTCTTGATTAAGAAGGGATCTGGACTCCAGATTCTCCCTGTAGATACTCTCAAGGTGATTCTGTCTCATTCCCATGACTGGCAGGAGGTGATAATAAATCAGCCTTCTAAATAAGTGAAAAAAAAAAATACAGCCGAGTGCAGTGGTTCATGCCTGTAATCCCAACACTTTGGGAGGCCAAGATGGGTGGATCACCTGAGGTCAGGAGTTCGAGACCAGCCTGGCCAACATGATGAAACCCGTCTCTACTAAAAATACAAAAAATTAGCTGGGCATGGTGGTGGGCACCTGTAATCCCAGCTACTTGGGAGGCTGAAGCAGGAGAATCACTTGAACCAAGGAGGTGGAGGTTTCAGTGAGCCGAGATCGTGCCATTGCACTTCAGCCTGGGCAACAAGAGTGAAACTCTATCTCAAAAAAAAAAAAAAAAAAAAAAAAAGACAGGCAACAGGATTTTTGGATTTTTGCATTTCAAGAGTTCAGCATTTTGTTTTACTTTATGCAGTTTTGTCTTCTATCTCTTGCAATCTTTGATCATACTGGTGTTTCTTTTTTCTCTTAGGGATAATTTCCTTTGATTTTTTAGGATATGTTTTCCCTTTGCATCTCCCTCTCTTGTAGGCATTCTTCAAATTTTAGTCTCCTCAGAATGTTATCTTATAGTGATTACCTGTTATTGCTCAACATTATTAATTTTTCAGTTCATTCAGCAGATATCTATTGAACATTAGATACTATGATCAATACTATGTGTCAACTGCTGTCTATGTACTGAGGATATTGCAGTAAATAAAACATATAGAAATTCTTGACTTAATAGAGTTACTTTGTATCTTCCCTCTATAAGAATGAGCCGTGCATCTCTATTGATAAACACAGTTTCCTCAGCTTCAGTCTTGTAATTCAGCAACCTGCTGGCTTTCTGTATCAAAAAGTCTTGCTTCTGCCTCACAATATTTAAAACAGAGTAAATTTAAAACAGAGTATATATATATATATATATATACACACACACACACATATATATATATACATATACATATTTAAGAGGCACTGTGTTGCTCAGGTTGGAGTGCAGTGGCTATTCACAGGTGTGAACATAATGCAGTACAGCCTTGAACTCTTGGGCTTAAGTGATCCTCCTGACTCTGCCTCCCAAGTAGCTGGGACTACAGCTGTGCACCATGGCACTTAGCACTGGATAACCTTTTATGATATTTATAATATGCTGCTTCACAACAACTAAAGTAGCTAGGAAACCTGGCATAACGGTCTCTGTGTTACAGATAAGGAAAGTGAACAAAAGAATATAAATAGCTTTTTCAGGGCTGGGTGATTTCCCAGAATAAAACCCAGCTCACTCTTACCCCATATCACTCCATATCAAATGTTCTGAATATCATGATGCTTGTCCTCTGCAATGAGCTGTACTTCTGCTCTTCCTTTCTATTCTCATGACTATACCCCAAACTCAACCTATGCTTTTAAACTTCATAGTTGTCCACGTGAGCTTTATTCAAAGGCTGAGGACAGCAAGAACTCAATCTTTGAAAATCCAGTGCCCTGGAATGAAGGGAATGTGGATGTGCGTGGCCCTTCCCCACATGCAACAGATAGGGAGCCCTTTTGAAATTCACAGGAGGTTTCTTCAGAACAAGTCAAAGACCTTCCGTTTTTTTAAAAGCAAGGGAAAATTCAATGAAGTAGGACCTTTGTTGTAACAAAAAGTAGAGATGGAAATAAAAATACAATAACGTAGAGTTGGCTGATCTTTCATGATGGCTAAATCAAGGTGGTAAAGACAGGTTGAGACACCAGGACAGTTGCTGACATTAGAGGAGACTCTGTAGGAATAATACAGGTTTTATCACTTAAGAGGCTTTGTCTTTTCATGGATTCTCCCGGCCTGGTTTCCACGTTCATTTACTTTAACCTTAGAACAAAATCTACTCAAGGGATTCAATAAAATTAATAATTTTTATACTTTGTCAAGTATATTCTTAAAAGTGGCATTTTAAAAAATTACAAGTGCTTGGTGATAAAGAATCCAACTTCTAGTTACAGATTTGTGCCCCTGCTTTGATTTGTGGTGAGGCACTAGCTATTTTATCTGCATAAAATATATGGTATATCCAACTTGGATATCCCTGGGAGAGGCATAGCCTTGGCCTAGAGTTTATGACTCTATGGAGATCTTGGCCTTCCCCCTGGGCTGGTAAGAATGTTGTGAGCTGGACCTCTTCCTCAGTTTCCCCTTCTATTGTCAAGATTAGAGAATGCCTGGGTGTATGGGGTTTCTTAACATGAGACTGGCAAAGAGAGGGACAAGGAATTTTGTGGTTGGAGAGGCACCAGAGAGGAAGGAGCAGTTCTGTGCTGTGAGGCAAAGAACTTTTGCCCTTGTTGACTTTTCTGTGGGCCTGGTCAGTGAGCACAAGGTAGGAGTTGCTCATATTAGATGTTCTACAAGCAACCCTGTGTCATCAAAGTCTTTTCTGACTACTCCTGGGCTCCAAACTCCACACAACAAGCACCACTGATAGAGGGCTTAGACATGAAAGACAGGAAGAAAAAGACATATTCCCATTCTTGAAAAACGTATGATGCCAGGATTACTTACCCATTGCTGCATAATGAATTACCCCAAAATGTAGTGGCTTCAAAACAATCATCATTTGTTATTCTTTCATGGTCTCTATGGGTTAAAAATTAAGGCTTAGCAGAGATGGCTTGTCTCTGCATGGTAATGTCAGTGACGTCAGCTGGGAAGGCTCAAAGACTGGGGACTGGAATCATCTGGAGGCCCATTCACCTACACGTCTGGCAGTTGATGCTGACTGTGAGCTAGAGGCCTTGCTGTCTCCATGTGGCCTGAACTTCCTTCTAACATGGTGGCTGGAGACAGAGGGTCAGTCAGAAGCTGTTCTGCCTTGGAAATCACCTGATATTTCTTCCACTGCATTGTACTGGTCAGGTTGGTTACAAAGATCTTCCCAGGTTCAAGGAAAGGGAGCAGTGACTTCACTTCTTGTTGTCAGCCACACATTATAAGAATAGATTGGTAACTAATATTGCTAGCTATTTTCTTTGAAATGACAAGTTCACTTTGTTAATTTTTGAGAAAATTTCTGCCAAGTATGTAAGTCTGAATAACCATACTTTTTCCATCATTCTTTCAAGTAAAAATGATGTTTCCTAAAAAAGTGTCTAGTTCAGTTTAAAATCCAAATAATGATTTAAGTGATTTTTCTGGCGACAACCATCATAGCTTGTTATACTGCAGAAGTGCTTTATATGTACTTTTCCTTGTATTACTCAGAACATAGTGTCAAAAGGTAAACTGAGGCATAATAAAAATTTTTAAAAGAGTTTATTTGAGCAAACAGCAATGCATGAATTGGGCAACTCCAAACCAGAAGTGGTTTGGGGTCTTCACTTAAGAAGTGGTAAGGAAGCTGGACATGGCGGCTCCTGCCAGTAATCCCAGCACCTTGGGAGGCCAAGGTGGGAGGATTGCTTGAGCCTAGGAGTTTGAAACCAGCCTGAGCAACATGGTGACACCCTTCTCTCTACCAAAAAAGAAAAAAAACAAAAAAAAAATTAGCCGGGCATGGGCGTAGTGGCGGGTGCCTGTAGTCCCAGCTACTCGGGAGGCTGAGGCAGGAGAATGGCATGAACCCAGGAGGTGGAGCTTGCAATGAGCCGAGATTGCGCCACTGCACTCCAGCCTGGGCGACAAAGCCAGACTCCATCTCAAAAAAAAAAAAAAAAAAAAAAAAAATTAGCCGGGCATGATGGTGGGTGCCTGTGGTCCCAGCTACTCAGAAGGCTGAGGTGGGAGGATTGCTTGAGCCCAGGAGTTCGAGGCTGCAATGAGCCATTACCATGCCACTGCACTCCAGCCTAGGTGAAAGAGTGAGGCCCTGTCTCAAGAAAAAGAAAAAGCGGTAAGGAACACGCTTTTATGCAGTAAGTGTGGAAATAATACAAATAAAATATTTGATTGGTTATAGTTACAAATTTTGTCTTATTTGGTCTATCCTGCTGGGAAGTACCTTCTTATATAATTACGAGTTAGTTAGCTGCTTTTGATTGGTTGAGATTAAGTTCTATTTTTCTTTAATATAGGCATTTACAAGAAATAGCTCCAATTAAGTTTTGCTTACGTTTGCAAATCAAGAAAAGTTATGATCACTTAAGAGGCCTTGTCTGCTCATGGATTCTCCAGGCCTGGTTTCCACTTTAATTTACTTTAATCTTAGAACAAAATCTACTCAAGGGATTCAATAAAATTAATAATTTTTATACTTTGTCAAGTATATTCTTAAGAGTGGCATTTAAAAAAATTAAAAGTGCTTGGTGATAAAGAATCCAACTTCTAATTATAGACTTGTGCCCCTGCTTTGATTTGTGGTGAGGCACTAGCTATTTTATCTGCTTCAGTTTGCATTTTCAGAGCCAATGTCAATTTTTTGAAAAGGCAAAATATTATTATGAAACTAGTTATTTTAAAAATATTGTTATGAAAATAATTTTGACCTTGCAGACTCCTTCAAAGGGTTTTGGGGATACCTTGGCATATACAAACCACATGGAAGACCACTGGGTGAACACATTTAACTGATAGATATCTTGAGGAAATTTAGAGAGCTCTGAGAGGAGTTCCAAATAGAAGCTGAAAATAATGAGCAGAATTACCTTTTAGAGCTACCACTCTGGCTGAAACACAGAGGCTGCATCTGAGGGTGCATAGGAGCGGCAGTGGAACTGGAGAGAATGGAAGGGCTTTGAGTAGAGAATACTCAGAACGATTGTATGTAAAGCATGAGGGAGGGATCACAGAGGCGCTGTTCAACCTGCCTTTAATACTGTCTTTTCCATTTCCTCTCAGGCTAGCTCCTACTCACCTCTTATGACTCTGCTTAATTGCAACTTTTAAGGGGAGTCTCTTTAATACCCTGGACTACTGTTGATCACTTAATTTTAACCTCCTATTTATTTTATTCCTTCACTGAGTATTTATTGAGCATCTATTATGTGCCAGAAACTGTCTTAGGGGCTGGTAATAATCTATACCGCAGAAAGTCCCTGCCATCATGGAGCTTAACATTCAAGTGGGTTAAAATAATGAGTAAAAGCAGATATTGTTCTTGCCCTCATGGAGTTTTCCACTGAATGCTGCACACAGGGAACCAAGTGGCTGCTGCTGAGGGCTTTGTGAAAACTGGAGATCATGAATGCAGGTGCCACTAATCTGCACAGCTGTGCACTTTTTTCCAGCACTGCTCATCAGCCTGAATTTGTTTGTGGAGAAGACAAACAGTTAAAAGGATCTGGGGTTGAACTTTTCACACAGGTGGGTGCAGAAATTCTTTAAAAACGTTTAAAAATGGTATTGGGATTTGAGGATGCTGGCAAGGGAGTACTTGAAGTGATGAATCATGGGGTTGAGGCTGATAAAGAAAAGTGAAGGAGGCTTTGGGAGGCCGAGGCGGGTGGATCACAAGGTCAGGAGATCGAGACCATCCTGGCTAACACGGTGAAACCCCATCTCTACTAAAAATACAAAAAAATTAGCCAGACGTGGTGGGCACCTGTAGTCCCAGCTACTTGGGAGGCTGAGGCAGGAGAATGGCGTGAACCCGGGAGGTGGAGCTTGCAGTGAGCCGAGATCGCGCCACTGCACTCCAGCCTGGGTGACAGAGCAAGACTCCGTCTCAAAAAGAAAAAAAAAAAAGAAAAGTGAAGGAGGAAGCGTCTGGCGGATGCATGTTCTATAATAACAAAATGAGGGAGCTGAAAAGGTGCACGGGTGTGATCAGAGAAGGTGATAGGAGTTCAGAGTTCATGTGTGGAGTGGTCATTGATGATGACGTGGACAGCTCTATGGCCAGAAATCAGGAGTAGAATAGCAGGTAAATTATTGACATTAAGGAGGACAAATAACTGAACATTTGTAGAACTGGATAGTGTTTCCATATGGATGCTGAAGTCACCAATAATAAAGGCAATAATCAGAATAGATACATTCTAAACAAAGTGCCAAAGTCCTCAATAAATGAGGGGCTGCTTTTTAAAATATAACAATAAAGATGGTTGAAGAGGCATTGAAAAGAGCTGACTTGAGTCTTGACTAGTTGGGGATTTTACACTGCAGAAGCAATGTTTTCAAAATAACATTGGGAAGGGAGGAAGCTTCCATACCAACCTTTTGGCCTTGAGTCATGAAAAGTGGGAAAATGAACAGCATCAGCTTGAGAGTACAAGTTGATGGTGAATCCATGAGGGAGAAACAGGATTAATTTAACACAGGGAGAAATGAAAAGTTAGATGAGGAGATTCTGGTTGTACAGGATTTAGTTACCTTCCAATGGGGTTTCAATTAGGGACAGTGGGAAAGTTTGGGAGGGAGGAACGCAGTGGGAAATTCGTTTCTGTTGGCTGTAAGATTTCCATATATATTTGTCTTAGCACTTCCCGAGAGAATAAAAATTGTTGTGATAACTCCCTGTTACAGCTAATTTGAGTAGTTTTCCTTCCTGGCATTTAGAAAGACTCAGGCTCATCAAGGCCATGGGAAGGTACCTCCTTCTTTCTCTACCTACAGTTCCACCAAAACTCTTTACTTCTGCAGGTTGATAGACAAAATAAATTGATCATCTCCTCTGTCTTCTACAGTGGACCAATGTTAGAGATTCCCTACCAGCATGTCTCAATTGGGTTTCTGCAAGCAAATTAAATCCTAACAACCAAACACATCCATTGTGTTTGGATTAACTTTTCTTCTAAGCACCTAGAATGGTATTCATATGTATCATTTTTGGAAGAATTGGGAAAATAGTCACCTAAGTCATTTTCTATGTTCTGTGGTTCGAATGAGGAACACCAGTTGAGAAAGGCCCCTACAACACTGCTTCATCTAAAGAAGGCCAAGTCTATAGATGGTAAACTACAAGGTGGGATTGAGGGTGAGATTTAACATTCATAGATGGTCATACTTGCTCCCACCTGTCACTACCTAGCCTCAGCTTTATTTCTTTAAAGAAGGAAGCCACATCTTGATCTTTAGAGGCTTTATACACCAATGGAAACAATTGTGGGAGGGAAGGAAAGGAATACAATTTTGGTGTCAGGCAGAATGGATTCAATTTAGCTTACACTGCTGGTGCATTAATGATACCCCGGAAAAGTCACTTCATGTCTTCTGGGCCTGAGTTTCCTAATTTCAGATTTGCTGGCAGTGACATCATGCCCAAAGTATTGTGCATCTTAAGTGTGATAATGTAAGTGGAAGTACTCAGCATATGATGGGTGCCAACAGATTATTAGCTCACTTTCATTTGATGCCTCCTTGCCTCACTCCTTTGTTCCATCCCTTTCTCCTGTCCCTACTGTTAGAGTCTTAGTAGGATTATTGTTCCCTGAAACAAAGCAAAGATTGAAGGAATTGTCCTGGCAAAGGTGGGTTACAGGACGAGATGATAAAAGGCCCTCAGGAGGAGGGCTTAGCAGCAATGTCAGCTCCTCCTTTGGGTTATATGACTCTAGGCTGATTTCTGTGATCCAGGTAGCCTAGAGCGGAAAGTACAACAAATTCTCCAGGGGCCTCTAATAGCAACTGTGGCTGAACAGACCGATTGCACACTCCTTGTACCTGTGACTTATCTCTTCTAGTTCTATTAGAGGGTCCTTGCCCCAGGCACAGCATGTTCTGCAACCACTCTTGTCCACATTTCTGCCACGGTCCAGAGAGTAAAGCCTTAGGAGAGACTTCTTATCTCATCAGCTGAGATTGTGCAGCGTGCCTTATGCCTGTTACTGAGAAATATGCATAGGTAATTGTGGGGTGGGGCAAAGAATATGCTCCTCCAGGTCCCCAGAGGATAAAATATGTATAAGTGTCAGAAACAAGATAGATTAATTTATAAAGCTATGTACTAGCAGCATAAACAGTGAAATATAAGTGACAGTTGTATTTGGGGACAAAGAACAATGAAGTTTTTGCATTGCTACAGCAAATATAGTATAATACAATACATATTAGCACTTTAATTGTGTAATTCAAAATTGGTCAAAGCCCTGATTACCTAGTTGCACGATTACTTGTTCATATAGATACTTGAATTACTTTGATATAAAATGTCTATTCTTGGCCAGGTGCTGTGGCTCACCTCTGTAATTCTAGCACTTTGGGAAGCCAAGGTGGGAGGATCACTTGAGGCCAAGAGTTTGAGACCAGTCTGAGGAACATAGCAAGACTCTGCCTCTAGAAAAAACTAGCCAGGCATAGTGATGCGCACCTGTAGTCCCAGCTACTCAAGAGACTGAGGCAGGAGGATCGCTTGAGCTCAGGAGGTCGGGGCTGCAGTTAGCTATGATTGTACTATTGCACTCCAGCCTGGGCAACAGAGTCAGACCGTGTGTCTTAAAAAAGTGATTAAAATGAAAGGTCTTTTGCTGTTGAATGCTTGGATATATGCAACAGAAATTGCTGTGTTTTCTTTTTTGATGATTGCTATTTGTGTAACAAAATGGTTTTTGCTGTCATACAGATAGTCCCCTATTTATGATGGTTGACATGATTTCTTGACTCTACGATGGTGTGAAAGCCATATGCATTCAGTAGAAACCATACTTCAAGTACCCATACAACCATTCCATCTTTCACTTTCAATACAGTATTCAATAAATTACAGGAAATATTCAACCCTTTATTATAAAATAGTCTTTTTATTAGATGATTTTGCCCAACTATGTGCTCAAATAAATATTCTGAGCACATTTAAGGCAGGCTTGGCTAAGCTATGATGTTAGGTAGGTTAGTTGTATTAAATGAAGTTTTGACGTATGATATTTTCAATTTATGGTGAGTTTATTGGGACATAACTCCCTCATAAATTGAGGAGTATCTCTTTATCTTTTGGTGCCTGTGTCCTTCTGTAACAGACATTTGACCTTTATCTGCTCAGCACCTTTTAACGTCCTCCCCTATGTTGGTAGAATTCTATATCTCTGTCAGAGAAGACCAACTTTCCTCTTAAATGCATGCCCCCCTTCTATAATATATAATGGTCACTGGGAAGCGGTTGCCAATGTCTCATTCCCCTTGCATCTGTGTGGTCATGTGATTTGCTTTTGGCAATGGAATGTGAAGTGATGGGTGTCACTTCTGGGATTAGGCTTTTAAGACTGAAATATGATTTCTTCTGTCTTCATACATTTGTACCAAAAGTCTGGAACTCATTGATTTGTTTATGAGAGAAATATAAGGCAAATGTATGAAGCCGTTAAATGATGGGGTTAACAGGGCTCCTTATAGAGGGAGATGTGGATCCAGGGAGAGAGGCTTACTGATGTATGTGATGGTGGCCTCTACAAGTGAGATTCTGGCAATGTCTCTCTGCAACGTGACTAGCGTAAGCCTGGTTCCTGTGTTGCTGCATATCGTAATTCCACTTGTTAGGACAGATCAGCAGAGGGTCTCATGCTTGGTAATGGACTGTCACGCCACCCTTTATAGGAACATAATGCTTTACAGTAATCTAACGTCACATGGAGTAGCATGTGAATGTCCTGCTAGTGAGCACCCTCTAGAGGAGTTACAGGATATTTTGCAGGCCTATTCATCACCATTTCTTGTAGGATGAGTAACCAGTCTTCTATTTACTGTTGATCTCATTTTCCTAAGTGTTATGGACAACGTGTTTGACCTTCACGTTCTTACTGCATACTTCTAAGTTAGTTTAGTTTTTATATAAAATCATATAGCATTTTGCCATTTTAAAACCAAAATAGACTATACATAAAACTATAAAAAATAATCATTCTGGTTGTTGGGGTACAAGATTGGTGAGCCATCATGCCCGGCCCCTAAATATTTCATTTTTGATGCTATTATGGAAAGGGTAGTTTTTGTCAAAATTTCTTTTTCTAATTTTTGCTAAAATATGCACATATATATTTTTGTATACAGACTTTCATTCAAAACTTTGCTAAATTCATTTATTAGATGTAATAGCTTTTTCAAGGATTCTTTAGGGTTTCCTATGTACATGATCATGTTATCTGCAAAGAAGGAAAGTTTTACTAATTGAGCTCATGAAGACGGAAAGTAGAATGATGATGATCAGAGTCTGGGAAGGGTAGTAGGGGGGTCTGGGAGGAGGGGATGGTCAATGGGTATGAAAATATAGTAAGACAGAATGAATAAAATGTAGTATTCAATAGCACAACACGGTGACTACAGTCAAAATTAATTTATTCTACATTTAAATATAACTAAAAGAGTATAATTAGAATGTTGATAACACAAAGAAAAGATAAATGTTTGAGGTGATGGATACCCCATTTACCCTAATATGATTATTACACATTGTATGCCTGTATCAAAATAACTTTGTACCCCATAAATGTATACATCTACTATGTACCTATAAAAATTAAAAACTAAAAATAGAATCTGCTATCTTCCTTTTCTAAATGCATGCATTTTATTCCTATTTCTAGCCTTTTTGGAGTAGCTAAGACCTTCAGTATGATGTTAAGTAAAAGTGGTTGTGGTCAACTTACCATTTGTTCCTAATTAAAGTAGAAAGGCATGAGCCTTCTAAATTAAAGATGATGTTATCTGTAGTTATTTTTTTGTAGCTAGCATTATTCAGCTTGAAGTTACCATCTCTCCTAGTTTGATGAGTTTTTTTAAAGGGTTTTGAATTTTGTCAAATGCTTTTCTTGCATTTATTGAAATAATCATATGTTTTTCTTCTTTATTCCATCAATATGGTGAATTACGTTGATTCATTTTTTGATGTTACATCAACTTTGCATTCTGGGGATAAACATCATATTGTCCTGTTCTATGATCCTTTCTATTCTTCACCGCATTCAATTTGCTAATATTTTATTATAGATTTCTGAATTTATGTTCATGAGGATATTGGCTCATAGTTCTCTTTTCTTGTGATATCTTTGCATATTTTTGGAACCAAGGTAATATTGGCCTCGAAGAATGATTTGAGAAGTGTCTCCTCCTCTATTTTCTGAAAGAGTTAGTGTAGAATTGCCATTGTTATTTCTTGGTATACTTCACCAGTGAAGCCATCAAGGCATGAAAGTTTCTTTGTGAGAAGACTAAACTATGGATTCAATTTCTCCAATTGATACAGCATTGTTTAAACTTTATGTTTCCTCTTAGGTCAGTTTTGGTAATTTGTATCTTTTAAGAAACTTATCCATTTCATATAGGTTGTCAAAAATTTTGGCGTATAGAATCATCTCTCACAAAACTTTTAATATAATGATGTCCTCTTTTTATACCTGATATTGAAAATTTGGTAATTATCTCCTTTTTCTTGACCAACTGGCTAGAGTTTTATCAATTTTATTTATTTATTTAAATAATAAACTTTGGACTTAACAGCCGTGTAGATATGATATGGAAAGAGAAATGAACTTGAAGACAGACCAATAGAAATTTTCCAAGGTCATTTCTATCAAGAAAAGAGAGAAAAAGTTTTTTTTTTTAATTAATGAAGCTCATGTCACCATGGGGTGGTGGCACACACCTAGGTGGGAGAGAAGGCGGGCAAAGATTAATGACTACTGCTCCAGAGAACAGCCACGCAGGACGGAATCACAGTAGGCCATGTTTATCTTTACGGTCCAAAATAGAATGACATTTAAACCAACTAGCTCTGGGCATGGTGCCCATCATAGACCCTTATATGATTTTCTATTCAAGTTATGCCAGAAGCAGAGTCAATCTGAATCATCCAAGACTCTTTGAGCTTAATTTTTGTTAAAAAATAATTTTAATCTTTTCAATCCTTAGTTCATATTGGAGACCTGTTTTGACCACCTCGAAGGCCAGAGTGCTGAAACCAGATTCACTAATTATGAATTAACCACTTATTTCTCGTTATTAACATATGGCCTTTCTGTTTTATCTTCTGTAATACTGACCTCTAACAGTTTTCATCAACGAAGACCGGACGTATCGGGCATACGTAGGTGGCCCTGAACGCACACATACACACCCGGAGAAAGTTCTCATTTTAGCATGCTATGGCATTCTGGATTGAGGCCATAGGGTCTGCTTCTTCAATTTTAGATCTACCTATCGTGGCATTATTTACTTATCAAAAAATAATAAAAACAACAACAAAAAAAAAGGGTTCATTATGATTTTAGAAAATAACCTGAAACACACTGTAGCAGGAAGACAAAACCATTACATTGTTCATTTCAAATACTTTAATCTTTTGATGGCTCTGGACAAAAAGGAGGGCAATAGTCAAATGGCATACTTAAAGCGAATACAGTTACATCTTTAGTAATTAAGCAAATATAATTATGGATCAATAGTAATTCTCATCCTAGCCATTTTATGCCTTTAGATAGTGTTTTACAATTGTTATACAAATAAAAAAACGGGGGCCCAAATGTACATTTCATAAAATATAAGACACATTCTTTGTACACTTTGGGTTTCAGAAATGCAGTAGAATGGGAAAGAGCAAATTGCAACTCCAATTGGGTCTTTTTTTTTTTTAACTTTTGTTTTAGGTTTGGGAGGACATAAGAAGCTTGGTTACATAGGAAAACTTGCGTCACAGAGGTTTGTTATCTTTTCTGCTCCTCTCCCTCCTCCCACCCTCCACCCTCAAGGATACCCCGGTGTCTGTTGTTCCCGTCTTTGTGTTCACGAGTTCTCATCATTTAGCTCTCATTTATAAGTGACAGCATGTGGTATTTGGCTTTCTGTTCCTGCGTTAGTTTGCTAAGGATAATGGTCTGCAGTTCCATCCATATTCCCACAAAAGATGCGATCTTGTTCTTTTTTATGGCTACACAGTATTCCATGGTGTATACATACCACATTTTCTTTATCCAACCTGTCATTGATGGTTATTTAGGTTGATTCCTTGTCTTTGCTATTGTGAATAGTACTGCAATGAACATTCTCAGGTGTGTGTCTTTATAATACAATGATTTATATTCCTCTGGATATATACCCACTAATGGGTCCTTTAATATTAACCCAATAAAACTAGTTTGTAAGACAATTTGTGGATTAAAAGCAGATTCTCTTAAAGGGAATATCATATTTCTGAATTTATATCAACCTTCTGAAACGAGTGCTTACAATGTTTTGCTGCTATACTATTGTTTGCCTATTTTCCTCTGGGTCATTTGTCATTTTCTTATTGATTTGTAGTTATTCTTCATGTATATTATGGATAGCAATCTTTTTGTGGTATAATGCACATAGAATTTTTGTTCTACTCTGATTGTCTTTTAATCTTGTGCTGACTTGTACCTTCTCCTGCATGCTTTTTGTTATGAAGAGGTTATGCATTTTAGTCAAGTTTGTCACTCATCATTTTAAATAATTATCTTCTGTCCTTGATATTAGCTTCTTTTCCTTTAAGTTCATTCATTCCTATTGTTCATCTAAAATTTTTTAATGTTGTTAATTTTCCTGAAATTGACTGTTGATATATTTAGGCTTAAAAGTAGATTACTAGGGACAGCTGACATAGGTTCCTCTGAACTGGCGTATGTCTATTTTGTCAACAGGTCTCTTTCTTGAGGTTAATGGATGAGTGCAGACTTTTGTGTGTGCATGAGTGTGCATGTATCAGGGAGTGTCAACTGGAAGACTATTTTTAACTGAGTGGATGAAAAGCAAGCAAGCTCACTTTGCTTTATCTTATCTCCTACCCAGTTGTGAAAAGAAATTACTTTGAGGAAGCATATTTAGAAGTGAACATCGAAGTGTTAACAGAGAGCTGAAATAATGACTGGCTTCTGTTTTATTCTTTTTGCTTATCTTTGTGTCTGATTTTTATAGCATAAAATGCTAGTTAACCTTCCTCTCACCTCTAAACAAAGAATGGCAAGGGAATCTTGCTTTGACTCACCCATCAAGTCTTTGTGCAAGGGAATTTGCAATCCCATCTCTTGCCTGGATTCAGCCCATCCAGCAGTTTGGAAAGATAACATCTTAAGTAGAATTCAGAGAACATTTCTCAGAAATGAAACATACTTAAAGTCTATTTATAAGTAAGATATTAAAAGCAATTTGTACTATTGATCACAGCTGGAGGTACAGTAACAAATGTTGATAGGTGATTTTATTTTTAACTGACCACATCTAAAAAGCAACATTTCATTATCTGTTCCAGCCTACTCAAGAGGAACTCTATTGCTTAGCCATGAAGGGCTTTGAAAATGAGGAGATTGTGTGCTTCTTGTGCCCAATCCAAGATTGCATAAAGGCTGCTTGACTTTAAAGAATTGACGCCTCCAGCTTTGTTCTTTTGGCTTAGGATTGTCTTGGCAATGAGGGCTGTTTTTTGGTTCCATATGAACTTTAAAGTAGTTTTTTCCAATTCTGTGAAGAAAGCCATTGGTAGCTTGATGGGGATGGCATTGAATCTATAAATTACCTTGGGCAGTATGACCATTTTCACGATATTGATTCTTCCTATCCATGAGCATGGAACGTTCTTCCATTTGTTTGTGTCCTCTTTTATTTCATTGAGCAGTGGTTTGTAGTTCTCCTTGAAGAGGTCCTTCATATCCCTTGTAAGTTGAATTCCTAGGTATTTTATTCTCTTTGAAGCAATTGTGAATGAGAGTTCACTCATGATTTGGCTCTCTGTTTGTTACTGATATATAGGAATGCTTGTGATTTTTGCACATTGATTTTGTATCCTGAGACTTTGCTGAAGTTGGTTAGCTTAAGGAGGTTTTGGGCTGAGATGATGGGGTTTTCTAAATATACAATCATGTCATCTGCAAACAGGGACAATTTGACTTCCTCGAACCAACCCAAATGTCCATCAATGATAGACTGGATTAAGAAAATGTAGCACATATACACTATGGAATACTATGCAACCATAAAAAAGGATGAGTTCATGTCCTTTGTAGGGACATGGATGACGCTGGAAACCACCATTCTGAGCAAATTATCACAAGGACAGAAAACCAAACACTGCATGTTCTCACTCATAGGTGGGAATTAAACAATGAAAACACTTGGACACAGGTGGGGAACATCACACACTGGGACCTGTTGTGGGGTGGTGGGGGGGGGGAGGGATAACATTAGGAGAAATACTTAATGTAAATGATGAGTTAATGGGTGCAGCACACCAACATGGCACATGCATACCTATGTAGCAAACCTGCACTTTGTGCACATGTACCCTAGAACTTAAAGTATAATAATAAAAGAAAAAGAATTGACACAGAGGAACAAAAAGACTTAGGAATATACTGAAATGGGCAATCAATATTTCTTCCAGGATGTAATAATGTCATCTTCAGAAATAAGAAATATGAATTCTCTTAAAACAGGCTGCCCTGTAAGTGATGAATAGAGTATAAAGGAGTAGGTCATGGAAGAATGTCCAGCCAAGCACATGGCCAATACATTTTTTGAATAAAGCAACATCTTTTATTTGAATACTTTGTCTTCAGTCTCCCTAGAATTGACCCATGGAAGGCAGCTGGAGAGGCAGCTTAGCATAGTGGCTAAGGCCTTTAATTTTAGGTTCATGCAGACCTGTGTTGATCCCAGTTAATTTCTTATTGGCTGTGTGACATTGGGCACATTATTAGCTCCCTAAATTGTAGTTTTCCAGTTTTAAAAATTGAGGTATATTAATTTCTGCTTCATAGTGTTCTTGTGATGATTAAAGTAAGCAATGCATTTGAAATGCATTTGTCATCTACTTGGCATCTGGTAACAGGTCATGGAGCTGGGATTCTGGTAGGCCACTGATCAATTCTCATGCCTCATCTTGATGTATCAGCAGCATTTGGTGCTTTATCCTCCTTGATGAACTTAATTTAATTAAGCTCCCAGAGCATCATGTTCTCTTGGTTTTCCTCCGACCTCACTGGAATGAACCTTCTCAGTGTCCTTTGCTGCTTCTTATTCATCAACATTGGGGAGTTCTAGGTCTCAGGCATTAGGCTCTTTTCTGCAGTCATAGCCTTGACAATCCCATTCAGTCTCATGGCTTAAAAATCTCTCCTGTTTACAAGACAATTCCACTTAGATGTCTATAGCACTCCAAAGCGAACGTATCCTAAACAAAGGTTTTTATCCTCCCTCAAGCAAAAAGACCAATCTGAACTTTCTCTTGTTATATCCATCTCTGTCAGTGACAACTTCATTCTTTCAGTTACTCAGACTAAAACTGTGATGTTATCTTGACTTCTTCCTTTCTCTTCAATCTACGAGTGACTGTATTTTCAACAGGTACGTAAGAGTCTGACCATTTCCCACCCTCTTCTCTGATGCTCTCTATCTAAGCCCTATTAGCTGTCACTTAGATTTTGTAATGCCCATGCAACAGGTTTTCTACTTTTATACTTTCCCTCCCTCTCAATCTGTTTTGACCACAGAAGCCAGAGGCATCTTTTGAAAATACATCAGATCATGTCAGCACTGTCCAATAACCTCCATCTTAGAGGAAAAGTCTAATTCTTTATTGTAACCCCAAATGTGCACCCCCATTACTTTTCTGATATAATCTCCTTTTTCTCTTTCCTCATTGCTTCACATTATCCATGTGGTCTTCTTGCTACTTCTTGAACACACTGGGCATGGTCCCACCTCAGGGCCTTTGCACTTGCTCTTCTCATTGCCTGACACTCTCTTGCCCCAGATAACTTTTACATCCTTCCTGAAATGTCACTGCCTCAAGGAGTCTTTTCACAGATACCTCATTTAAAACTGTACTCTTTTTTGCTCAGCACTTCTTTTTTTTTTTTTTTGAGACGGAGTTCTCCCTCTTTTGCCTAGGCTGGAGTGCAATGGCATGATCTTGGCTCACTGCAACTTCCACCTCTCGGTTCAAGTGATTCTTCCACCTCAGCCTCCTGTGTAGCCAGGATTACAGGGACCCGCCATCATTCCTGGATAATTTTTGTATTTTGTTTCGCCATGTTGGCCAGGCTGGCCTTGAACTCCTGACCTCAGGTGATCCGCCCGCCTCGGCCTCCCAAAGTGCTGGGATTACAGGTGTGAGCCACCGTGCCTGGCTTTGTCATCTTCTTTCTATATCTTCTTTTGCTCCAGAGCCCTGTCACCATCTGACATACTATATATTTATTCATATGATTTTTTATCTGCTTCCCACTTTTGAATGTATGCTCCATGAATGCATGTCTAATTTTCAGGACCTGAAAGAGTTCTTGGAACATACTAGACTCCCAAAAATTATTTATGGAAAAAGGAGGCAGAGCAAGATGCCTGAATGGAAGGCTCCACTGATCGTCCTCCCTCCCCTATGCAAAGGCACCAATTTAACAACTATATACACAAAAAACACCTTCGTAAGAATAAGAATCATAGCACTTGATTTTAGTTCCTACCACTGAATGAGGCACTGAAGAAATAGAAAACACAGTCCTCAATCACAGCTGCCATCCTGCACTCCCCACTCCCACTCCCCTGTCAGAGCAGCATGCAAAGATGATCTCTGGGTGCTGGAGGAGGGATGGAAAACTCGGCAATTGTGAGGCAGTGAACTCAGTGCTGCCCAGTTAGAGCAGAAAGGAAAACTGGACCAAATGCAGCTGAGGCCCACCCACAGAGGAAGCATTTAAACCAGCCCTGACCAGAGGGGAATTGCTGATCTCAGTGGTTGGAACTTGAATACATGCAAAGCTTTCCACTGTGGGCTTTGGGTCTCTGAGCAAACTTGAAAGGCAGTCTAAACCCCAAGGACTGCAAGTCTTAGGCAAGTCCTAGTGCTGAACTGGGCCTAGAGACAGTGGACTGGGGGGCACATGACCTACTAAAACAGTAGCCAGGGCAGCTAAGGGAGTTCTAACATCATCCTCCCCTAACCCCAGGCTGCGCAACTCATAGCTCCAAAAGAGACCATTTCCTTCCACTTGAGGAGAAGAGAGAGAAGAGTAGGAAGAACATTGTCTTGCATCTTGGATACCAGCTCAGCCACAGCAGGATCAGGCACCAGATAGTTGAGAGACCCTCTTCCAGGACGTAGCTCCTGAAAAACATCTCTAGACACACCCTGGGCCAGAAGGGAACCCACTGCCTTGAAGGGAAGGACCCAGTCCTGGCAGCATTAATCACCTGCTAACTAAAGAGCCCTTGTGCCCTGAATAACCAGCAGTGATAACCAGGTTCCACACTGATGGCCTTGGGTGAACCCATGAGACTTTCAGGCTTCAGGTGACACTCAACACATCCCCATCTGTGGTGGCTATAGGGCAGAACTCCTTCTGCTTGAGAAAAGCAGAGAAAAAATGAAGGGAACTTTGTCTTACACCTTAGGTACCAGCTTGGCCACAAGGAGGTAGAGCATCAGGTGGGCTCTTGGGGTCCTCGATTCTAGGACTTGACCCTTGAATATTTCTGGACCTGTCATGGGCCAGAGGGGAGCCTACCTTCTTGAACGATTAGTCCCAGGCCAGGCAGCATTCACCACAAGCTGATGTAAGAACCGTTGGGGCTTAAGGGAACATCAGCAGTAGCCTGGCAGTATTCCTTGCAGCCTGTGGTTTTGGTGGCCACGAAGTAAGGCTCCTCTGCTTTTGGAAAGGAGAGGGAAGAGTGGGGAGGACTGAGTCTTGTGGTTTGAGTACAAGCTCAGCTGCAGTACAATAGAACACCAGGTAGATTTCTAAGGTTTGTTACTCTAGTCTCGGAGTCCCCATGGGAACCTCTGTATCCATCCTGGGCCTGGGGTACCTTTCTGCCCTGAAAGGAAGGACATAGTCCTGGCTGGCTTCGCCACTTGCTGATTGTAGAGCCTCAGGGCCTTGAGAAGTAGCCAGGCAGTGGTTGCAGCAGGCCTTGGGAGAGACAGACAGTAGCCAGGGAGTGGTTGCAGCAGGCCTTGGGTGAGACCTAGGGCTGTGCTGGCTTCAGGTCTGACCCAGTGCAGTCATAGTGTTGGCGGCCACAGGGATGCTTATGTCACTCCGTCCTCAGCTTTAGGTAGCTCAGAAAAGAGAGAGAGAGAGAGAGAGAGAGAGACTGACTCCGTTTGTTTGGGAGAAAGCAAGGGTAAGAGAACAAGAACCTCTGCCTGGTAATCCAGAGAATTTTCTCAGATATTGTCTAAGACCATCAAGGTGGCATCTCTAAGAGTCTGCAAGAACCACAGTATTACTGGGTTTGGGGCGCCCCCTAAAGCAGATATAGCTTAGATCACAACACTCAAGACCTTTTGAATATTCGGAAAGACTTCCCAAGAAGGACAGGTACAAACAAGCTCAGACAGTGAAGGCTGCAATAAATACCCTACTCTTCAATGCCCAGACACTGAAGAACATCTACCAGCATCAACACCATCCAGGAAAATATGACCTCACCAAATGGACTAAATAAGGCAGGAGGGGCCATTCCAGACAGACAGAGATATGTGACTTTTCTGACAGATAATTCACAATAGCTGTGTTGAGGAAACTCAAAGAAATTTACTTTGAGGTGGTGGGCACCTGTAATCCCAGGTATTTGGGAGGCTGAGGCAGGAGAATTGCTTGAATCCAGGAGGTGGAGGTTGCAGTTGGCCAAGATCATGCCATTGCATTCCAGGCTGGGCAACAAGAGCAAAACTCTGTCAAAAAAAAAAAAAAAAAAAAGGCAAAGATCATGAACAGACACTTTTTTTTTTTCACTTTTATTTTAAGATCAAAGGTTATGTGTGTGGGGGGTACAGGTTTGTTACATAGGTAAATGTGTGACATGGGGGTTGGTTGTACAGGTTATTTCACCACTCAGATTTATTATTATTATTATTTTTTGAGACAGAGTCTTGTTCTGTCACCCAGGCTGGAGTGCAGTGGCGCCATCTTGGCTCACAGCAAATTCCACCTCCCTGGTTTAAGTGATTCTTGTGCCTCAGCCTCCCGAGTAGCTGGGATTACAGGCACATGCCACCATACTTGGCTAATTTTTGTATTTTTAGTAGAGATGAGGTTTCACCATATTGGCCAGGCTGGTCTCGAACTCCTGACCTCAAGCGATCTGCCTGCTTCAGCCTTCCAAAGTTCTGGGATTACAGGCATGAGCCACTGTGCCCGCCCCTCATCACCTAGATATTAAGCCTAGTGTCTATTAGTTATTTTTTCTGCTTCTCTCCCTCCCCCCACCCTCCACCCTCCAAGAGGCCCCAGTGTGTGGTTTTTCCCGTCTGTGTTTCTGTGTGTTCCCATAATTTAGCTCCCACTTGTAAATGAGAACATGTGGTATTTGGTTTTCTGTTCCTGTGCTAGTTTGCTAAGGATAATAGCTTCCAGCTCCATTCATGTCCCTGCAAAGGACGTGATCTCATTCTTTTCTGTGGCTACATAGTATTCCATGACGTATATGTACCACATTTTCTTTATCCAGTCTATTATTGATGGGCACTTGAATTGATTCCAAGTCTTTGTTATTGTAAATAATGCTGCAATGAACATGTGCATGTATGTGTCTTTATAATGGAATGATTTATATTCTTTTGGGTATAGACCCAGTAATGGGATTGCTGGGTCAAATGGTAGTTCTGTCTTTAGGTCTTTAGGAATTTCCACACTGTCTTCCACAATGATTGAACTAATTTACACTCCCACCAACAGTGTATAAGCATTCCTTTTTTCTTCACAACCTTGCCAGCATCTGTTATTTTTATTTATTTATTTTTTTGAGATGGGAGTTTCACTCTTGTTGCCCAGGCTGGAGTGCAATGGTGCAGCCTTGGCTCACTGCAACCTCCGCCTCCTGGGTTCCAGTGATTCTCCTGCCTCAGCCTCCTAAGTAGCTGGGATTACGGGTGCCCACCACCATGACTGATTAATTTTTGTATTTTTAGTAGAGACGGGGTCTTGCCATGTTGGCCAGGCTGGTATCAAACTCCTGACCTCAAGTCATCTGCCTGCCTAGGCCTCCCAAAGTGGTGGGATTACAGGTGTTAGCCACTGCACCTGGCCAGCATCTGTTATTTTTGACTTTTTGGTAATAGCCATTCTGACTGGTGGGAGATGGTATCTCATTGTGGTTTTAATTCACATTTCTCTAATGGTCAGTGATGTTGAGCTTTTTTTCATGTGACTGTTGGCTGCATGTATGTCTTTTTTTGAGAAGTGTCCGTTCATGTTTTCTTTGCCTACTTTTTAATGGGGTTGTTTGTTTTTATTGTAAATTTGTTTAAGTTCCTTATAGATGCTGGATATTAGTTAGACCTTTGTTGGATGCATAGTTTGCAAAAATTTTCTCCCATCCTGTAGGTTGTCTGTTTACTCTGTTGATAGTTTCTTTTGCTGTGCAAAAGCTCTTTAGTTTAATTAGGTCCCATTTGTCCATTTTTGCTTTTGTTGCAATTACTTTTGGCATCTTTACCCTAAAATCTTCGCCCGTGCCTGTGTCCTGAATGGTATTATCTAGGTTGTCTTCCAGGTTTTTTATACTTTTGGGTTTTACATTTAAGTCTTTAATCCATCTCGAGTTAATTTTTGTATTATATGGTGTAATGAAGGGGTCCAGTTTCAATTTTCTGCACATGGCTAGGCAACTTCTTAATCTGATAAACAACTTCAGCAAAGTCGCAGGATACAAAATCAATGTGCAAAAATCACTAGCATTCTTATACACCTACAGCCTTCAACACAAGAGCCAAATCATGAAGGAACTCCCAGTCACAATTGCCACAAAAAGAATAAAATACATAGGAATGCAGCTTACAAGGGAAGTGAAAGATTTCTACCTACAAGGGGAACTAAAAAGTGCTGCTCAAAGAAACCAGAGATGACACAAACAAATGAAAAAACATTCCATGCTCATTGGTAGGAAGAATCAATATCACTAAAATGGCCATACTGCCCAAAGCAATTTATAGACTCAATGCTATTCCCATTTAACTACCACTGACATTCTTTGCAGAAGTAGAAAAATCTATGTTAAAATTTATATGGAACCAAAAAGGAGCCTGAATAACCAAGGCAATTCTAAGCAAAAAGAACAAAGTTGGAGACACCACACTACCCAACTTCAAACTGTACTACAGGGCCACAGTAACCAAAACAGCATGACACTGGTACAAGAACAGACACATAGATCAGTGGAACAGAATAGAGATCCCAGAAATAAAACTGTACACCTACAACTATGTGATCTTTGACAAACCTGACAAAAACAAGCAATGGGGAACGCTTTTCAAAACAAGACATATACTCGGCTAAGAAGCATTTGAAAGAAAAAAAAAAAGATCAACATCACTTATCATTAGAGAAATGCAAATCAAAACCACAATGAGATACTATCTCACACCAGTCAGAATAGCTATTATTAAAAAGTCAAAAAATAACAGATGCTGGCGAGGTTGTGGAGAAAAGGGAATGCTTTTAGACTGCTGGTGGGAGTGTAAATTAGTTCAGCCATTGTGGAAAACAGTTTGGCAATTTCTCAAAGAACTTAAAACAGAATTACCATACGACCCAGCAATTCCATTATTGGGTATATAGCCAAAGGAATATAAATCATTCCACCATAAAGACACATGCACGTGTATGTTCATTGCAGCACTATTCACAATGGCAAAGACTCAGAATCAACCTAAATGCCCATCAATGGTACACTGGATAAATAAAATGTGGTACATATACACCATCGAATACTACACAGCCATAAAAAATGAAATCATGTTTTTTGCAGGGACATGGATGGAGCTGGAGGCCTATATCCTAAGTGAATTAACGCAGGAACAGAAAACCAAATACCACATGTTCTCACTTATAATGGGAGCTAAACATTGAGTCCACCTGGACACAAAAAAGGAAACAAACACCGGGGCCTACTTGAGGTAGGAGGAGGGTGGGAATCAAAAAACTACCTATCAGGTACTATGCTTATTACCTGGGTGATGAAATAACCTGTACACCAAATCCCTGTGACATACAATTTACCTATGTGACTAACCTGCACATGTTCTCCTGAACCTAAAATAAAAGCTAAGAAAATTCATACACACACACACACACACACACACACACGAATGGGATTAGTGTTACAAATACAAATGGAAAGAGCTGTGGGGGTTCAAAATAGTAATTAATCAAGTCTATCAGAGGAGTTAGGAAGACATCACAGAGGAGGTCTTATTTTTATCTGAGCCTTAAAAGACAAGAAGGATTTTCTAGGAGGTTTTGAGATTTGGAAAGAAACAATGCAGAATTTGAGGAAAAACATCAGCAGGACTGGTGCTGACAAATACACCTTTGTATCCTGGGTGAAATATGCTACTGGAGTTCTGCTAGAGTGTATCTATCAGATGTAGGGAAAAATGTTGTAGAAGATGGACATCTACTTGGAGAGGAAATTCCCTCTTATTTGATGGTCTTGAACATAGAGGCAGTGGGAGTGGGGTTGAGAAGCTTCCAGAGCACCATACTTGGCTGAAGTAAAGGTTTAGAACAATCAAATATCTCATCTTTCTTGATTCTAGTTAGAAAAAGCTAAAAGAAATCCCATACACTAATCTGGAGTCCAGCTTCTTAGTTCTTATTGTGCACTAAGGTGGCAAACGATTTCCTGCATAGCTGGACTTATATTCATCTAATCCTTGGGTTATCTCTGTTTAATTTATTTAGAAATGGAACCAACTCCCTTACAGCAATGAGTAAAATTGAATTACAGAACAAGGGAGAAGTTGGCTGTCCTCCAAAACTGTAGCTTTGATGGTGGTCTTTAAACCCACAGGTGATTCAGTTAGCACTTTTCTTCTTGTATTTATTAACAGGAACTTAATACCTGTTTTTTGAATAAGTATTTCCTTGATCCACAGACCCTCAGCAAGAAAGACTTAGAAAATTAAAACAAAAACAAAACAAAAAAAACAAGCCAGGTGTGGTGGCTCATGCCTGTAATCCCAGCACTTTGGGAGGTTGAGGTGGGTGGATCTCCTGAGGTCAGGAGTTCAAGACCAGACTGGCCAACGTGGTGAAACCCCATCTCTACTAAAAATACAAAAATTAGCTGGGCATGGTGGTGCACGCCTGTAATCCCAGCCACTGCACCTAGCCCTTAATAAATATTCACACATCTGATCTTCGTGCGGCTAAATTTCCTGCACCCATTAACTTAGCTGTCTTCATATGATAAATATGATTTGATGAGATTCTGTAAGCCTCACCAATCTTCATTTTCTTTGCCACTCCAGGATTACAAGGTACTACAGCTACTAACTGAGGGGGATAAGGGCTCTGGTTACTGGTATCCATAGTAAGGTATATACAATACTAATTCCTAACCTTACTCTTTCCCTGACTATGTTGTGATAAGAGTTTAATCATCAACGACTACTTCTACAGATTTCAGAAATTCCAACATTCTTCCAGATACTGTCACAGAAAGATATTTGGATTAGATGGGACTTCATTACTATAATTAGGTGCCTAGAAATTGCAAAAAGTGGTAAACAGCATTTTTAAAGGAAATGCCATAATTAACTTTATTGCTGTGTTGGAGTATTTTATCTAGCAGTAATTTGTTCAGTACTTTTCAGCCATTCAGTGATTATGTATTGAGCATATAGCATGAATTTTGTGCTGTGAGTTAAGAACTCCTAGTCGAGGAGGCTTTGGAAAAGGGGAAAACTGGGCAAATCGAATGCCTAATAGGGCTTGCTTCCAGTGCGGTCTACAAGGACACTTTAAAACAGATGGTCCAAGTAGAAATAAGCCACCGTCTTGTCCATGCCCCTTATGTCAAGGGAATCACTGGAAGGCCCACTGCCCCAGGGGACGAAGGTCCTCTGAGTCAGAAGCCACTAACCAGATGATCCAGCAGCAGGACTGAGGGTGCCCAGGGCAAGCACCAGCCCATGCCATCACCCTCACAGAGTCCCGGGTATGCTTGACCATTGAGAGCCAGGAGGCTAACTGTCTCCTGGACACTGGTGCGGCCTTCTCAGTCTTACTGTCCTGTCCCGGACAACTGTCCTCCAGATCTGTCACTATCCAAGGGGTCCTAGGACAGCCAGTCACTAGATACTTCTCCCAGCCACTAAGTTGTGACTGGGGAACTTTATACTTTTCACATGCTTTTCTAATTATGCCTGAAAGCCCCACTCCCTTGTTAGGGAGAGACATTCTAGCGAAAGCAGGGGCCATTATACACCTGAACATAGGAGAGGGAACACCCTTTTATTGTCCCCCTGCTTGAGGAAGGAATTAATCCTGAAGTCTGGGCAACAGAAGGACAACATGGACGAGCAAAGAATGCCCATCCTGTTTGAGTTAAACTAAAGGATTTCACCTCCTTTCCCTACCAAAGGCAGTACCTCCTTACACCCAAGGCCCAACAAGGACTCCAAAATATTTTTAAGGACCTAAAAGCCCAAGGCCTAGTAAAACCATGCAATAGCCCGTGCAATACTCCAATTTTAGGAGTACAGAAACTCAGCGGACAGTGGAGGTTAGTGCAAGATCTCAGGATTATCAATGAGGCCATTGTCGCTCCATACCCACCTATACCTAACCGTTATACTTTGCTTTCCCAAACACCAGAGGAAGCAGAGTGGTTTATAGTCCTGGACACTAAGGATGCCTTTTTCTGCATCCCTGTACATCCTGACCTTCAATTCTTGTTTGCCTTTGAAGATCCTTCAAACCCAACATCTCAACTCACCTGGACTGTTTTACCCCAAGGGTTCAGGGATAACCCCCATCTATTTGGCCAGGCATTAGCCCAAGACTTGAGCCAGTTCTCATACCTGGACACTCTTGTCCTTTGGTACATGGATGATTTAATTTTAGCTGCCCGTTCAGAAACCTTGTGCAATCAAGCCACCCAAGCACTCTTAAATTTCCTCGCTACCTGTGGCTACAAGGTTTCCAAACCAAAGGCTCAGCTCTGCTCACAGCAGGTTAAATACTTAGGGCTAAAATTATCCAAAGGCACCAGGGCCCTCAGTGAGGAACATATCCAGCCTATACTGGCTGATCCTCATCCCAAAACCCTAAAGCGACTAAAAGCTTCCTTGGCGTAACAGGTTTCTGCAGAATATGGATTCCCAGGTATGGCGAAATAGCCAGACCATTATATACACAATTAAGGAAACTCAGAAAGCAAATACCCATTTAGTAAGATGGACACCTGAAGCAGAAGCAGCTTTCCAGGCCCTAAAGAAGGCCCTAACCCAAGCCCCAGTGTTAAGCTTGTCAAAGGGGCAAGACTTTTCTTTATAAGTCACAGAAAAAAATAGGAATAGTTCTAGGAGTCCTTATACAGGTCTGAGGGATGAGCTTGTAACCCATGGCATACCTAAGTAAGGAAATCAATGTAATGGCAAAGGGTTGGCCTCATTGTTTACAGGTAGTGGCAGCAGTAGTAGTCTTAGTATCTGAAGCAGTTAAACTAATACAGGGAAGAGATCTTACCGTGTGGACATCTCATGATGTGAATGGCATACTCACTGCTAAAGGAGACTTGTGGCTGTCAGACAACCGTTTACTTAAATATCAGGCTCTATTACTTGAAGGGCCAGTGCTGCAACTGTGCACTTGTGCAACTCTTAACCCAGCCACATTTCTTCCAGACAATAAAGAAAAGATAGAACATAACTGTCAGCAAGTAATTGTTCAAACCTACGCTGCTCGAGGGGACCCTTTAGAGGTTCCCTTGACTGATCCCGACCTCAACTTGTATACTGATGGAAGTTCCTTTGTAGAAAAAGGACTTCGAAAAGTGGGGTATGCAGTGGTCAGTGATAATGGAATACTTGAAAGTAATCCCCTCACTCCAGGAACTAGTGTTCAGCTGGCAGAACTAATAGCCCTCACTAGGGCACTAGAATTAGGAGAAGGAAAAAGGGTAAATATATATACAGGCTCTAAGTGTGCTTACCTAGTTCTCCATGCCCACGCAGCAATATGGAGAGAAAGGGAATTCCTAACTTCCAAGGGAACACTTATCAAACATCAAGAAGCCATTAGGATATTATTATTGGCTGTACAGAAACCTGAAGAGGTGGCAGTCTTACACTGCCGGGGTCATAAAAAAAAAAAAAAAAAAGGAAAGGGAAATAGAAGGGAACCGCCAAGCAGATGTTGAAGCCAAAAGAGCCACAAGACAGGACCCTCCATTAGAAATGCTTATAGAAGGACCCCTAGTGTGGGGTAACCCCCTCCAGGAAACCAAGCCCCAGTACTCAGCAGAAGAAATAGAATGGAGAACCTCAAGAGGACATACTTTCCTCCCCTCAGGATGGCTAGCCACCAAAGAAGAAAAAATACTTTTGCCTGCAGCTAACCAATTGAAATTACTTAAAACCCTTTACCAAACCTTTCACTTAGGCATTGATAGCAACTATCAGATGGCCAAATTATTATTTACTGGACCAGGCCTTTTCAAAACTATCAAATAGTCAGGGCCTGTAAAGCGTGCCAAAGAAATAATCCCCTGAACTGCAGGCCATACATTTCAATCCCTGTATCTTTAACCTCCTTGTTAAGTTTGTCTTTTCCAGAATCAAAGCTGTAAAACTACAAATCATTCTTCAAATGGAGCCACAGAAGCCATCCATGACTAAGAGCAACCGTGGACCATTGGACTGGCCTGCTAGCCCATGCTCCAATGTTAATGACATCGAAGGCACCCCTCCTGAGGAAATCTCAACTGCACAACCCCTACTATGCCCCAATTCAGGAGGAAGCAGTTAGAGCGGTCGTCGGCCAACCTCCCAAACAGCACTTGGGTTTTCCTGTTGAGAGGGGGTACTGAGAGACAGGGCTAGCTGGATTTCCTAGGCCGACTAAGAATCCCTAAGCCTAGCTGGGAAGGTGACCGCATCCACCTTTAAACACGGGGCTTGCAACTTAGCTCACACATGACCAATCAGGTAGGAAAGAGAGCTCACTAAAATGGTAATTAGGCAAAAACAGGAGGTAAAGAAATAGCCAATCATCTACTGCCTGAGAGCACAGCAGGAAGGACAATGATTGGGATATAAACCCAGGCATTCGAGCTGGCAATGGCTAACCTCTTTGGGTCCCCTCCCTTTGTATGGGAGCTCCATTTTCACTCTATTAAATCTTGCAACTGCAAAAAAAAAAGAAAAAGAACTCCAAGTCGAATAAGACCAGAGACCTGCCCTTTATGGGTCTGCAGACTATCACAGATAAACAAATAATTGGAACATGACATAGTGTGATCATCAATAAAAATATGTACAAATACAGTGATGGTGTGAAGAAGAGAGTTTGCAGCTCTGTTTAGTTGGGTCAGGGAAACTTTCACTTATATAGAGATGATTGAACTTGGTTTTGAAGGAAAACCAGGAGTTCAGTAGCACCAATTATATGGAGGGGATGGGGAGTGTAATATAATTTGTAAGGAGGGATTTAAATGTGAAAAGAAACAGATTAAGGAAGTAAAGGTTCAGGAAGGTGTACCCACTAGTTTGGGAGAAACATAGATGGTTCCATAAAATGTCCCCGGAGAGGAGAGCAGAGACCAGTTTATAATAAGTTGAGTGCTGCGCTAAGGAGATTTGATCTTTTGAAGACTTTCAGTTGTTGAATTTTGCTCTACTAGATGGACAAGTCTTTATGGGAAACTCTCAAATAATATCAATTTATCTAGCCAAACCTAAAAGCAATCTTAGTCCTAGAATGACTATCTAGAAGCTTTATACATTAAAAAAATTATTGTTGAATATGCTTCTGTGTTGACTAATGACTTAATTTATCTTCCAAACTGGGTTAGTTTTGTTAGAGGCTGCAGTAGCCGGATGGAACATTGGAACAATAGGAATAAGACAGGATTATCCCACACAACCCAGGGCCCACGACCAACCAACCTTGACCCAAATGGGTTGAAAGCTCAGACGGAAAGTCATAGTTCCTGCTCTCTAGGGGCGCACATCCTGAGGAAAGGGGAGGAGGGATGATATGGTGGAACATTCTGTGACTGTGAGCTCCATATTTGGGGATGTAGGTGTGTGTGTTACGGGGGTGGACTTGGAATTCCTGTCTGTCTGTGTGGGTTAAAATGAGAGCTCCGAGCGCTGATAGCTCTCAAAACTCTGGATCATCTTTAAAGACCTGTGGCACACAGACCACTGGACAAAGTTCTGCTGCCTCTTTCTCTTGGGAAGTCTGTAAATATGAAGCTGTTTCTGGTTCTCATTATTCTGCTGTTTGAGGTACTCACAGGTAACTTGTCCAAATGTACTATAACATCCTAAGAGATATTACTATTTGTAAGAGTGGGAACAGGACTTTCAAGATTATTTATATTTGGCCAAAATCATAAAAAAAGTACCCATTCTCCTGGTTGCCTGACTTGAGTCTATGCCTTAGAAGAGAGGCATCCAAGGAGGTAAGAGGAGGTCAGGGCTATAGTGGACTCTCAGGAGTCCTTTTCAAAGGTATCCGTGGACTCATCATCTAGAATTATCTTTATAATGCTGGACACAGTTTTCACCTGACAGCCTGGCCATTCCCTTTTCCATTCAAATTCATTTTCAGCCTGTACTACAACAGTAATTAAAATAGCACACATTTTGGAGTCATGTCAATGTGAGGTTAAAATATGTCTTCATCATTGACGGGTTGTATGAATTAAGCACATTATTTCCTTTTAATCTCAATTTTCTCATCTGTGAAGGAGTATAATGACTATATTTCATGATTCTATTTGATGTACAGGTTACACGAACTTACAAGCACGAAGCACAAAGTTCATCGTAGAAGCCCTGTCAGTGAGAGTTCCCTTCTCTCTTGCTAGGAAGAAGGCATATTGTATTTTTATGGCCCCAAAATATACTCCTCTAACCCTCAAAGATGTTCCCTGATTCTGAAGTTTAGGATAGGGAGAGTATGTCTCTCTTCTCCAACCTTATTCTTTGGGCTTGTTCAAATTTTGGGTAGAGGGGCAAATAAGGATTAGAAACAAGAGACTTAGAATTTCAATGCATTACTCTGAGAAGGTGACAATGTAGCTCTCTAGAGCCAAATTCATGGAATTGAATTTGATCCCTGGGCAACACATTTATCTGAGATCAAGGGGCGTGTGATGAGTGACAGACAGGAGGAGCCAGGTTAAGGGAAGGAGTTCTCAATAGCACCTGTTGCTGAGACCCATGAGATCTTGTCAAAGGGAGATTTCTGTTGCCCATATCAGTGAGTGTGAAACCGAATTAAGTTAAAAAGTCTTGTTTGTGATGTTCTTTCAAAAGTTGCTTTGGCTGAGTTGTGCCAATGGTGACATGTCTTGTGCACATGGTGACATGTTAGCCGTCTCTGGGGACATGAGACTGAGATGGAGCTGAGAGAGTGCTGACTTTGAAGCTTGGTGGAGAGAGTCAGCTTTGCCAGGGTCCTAGGGGTGGGACTTGGCTCTGGTTGATAACCAGGAATTGAGTTCTCTCTTCTCTTTTGTCATATCAGTTCTAATGTTCTCAGAGGCAACTGGACATTGGCTGAGAGCCTGGGCTTTTGAATGTCCTTAATTTGGGATATTTTTCAAGGAGGGGCCTCTGAGTTTCCTTTTATCAGCATAATGTTCACTTGGGACCATAGGAGGCCATGACTTGTGGGGAACCATATACCTACCTCTTCTGCTCTTCCTTACGCACTAACCTTGGTTCAATGTTGTTTCCTATGCACAGATGGGGCAAGACTCAAAAAATGCTTCAATAATGTAACAGGCTATTGCAGGAAGAAATGCAAGGTAGGAGAAAGATATGAAATAGGATGTCTAAGTGGGAAACTACGTTGTGCTAATGATGAAGAAGAGAAAAAACGTGTCATTTAAGAAGCCACATCAACATTCTGGTGAGAAGCTGAGTGTGCTGCAGGATTACATCATCTTACCCACCATCACCATTTTCACAGTCTAATCCTAAATCTAGCCCTTGTCTCGCTGGTCTCCACTCTTCCTAAATAAAAAGTGCTGCCTAATCCAGCAGCCTGCAGCAAAAGATTCATCTACTTCCTTCTGTGAACTTGATTCCCCACATGATAAAGTCCTGTGCTTTCCTCTGAGTACATTTATTGATGTAGTCACTCATTTTTTGAACACTTCAAACATAAATGAATGGTTGCCATGTTCCTGGTTTTATACCAGTAAGATGGGAGATATAAAAATTAAGTAAACATATTGGTAGAGGTGGAATTTAGCCTTTCCATTTTTAAGAAAATAATTTCAACTTTTATTTTAGCCTCAGGGGTACATGTGCAGATTTGTTACATTGGTGTACTGTGTGTTGTTGAGGTTTGGGGTACAATTGATCCCATCACTCAGGTCCTGAATATAGTACCCAACAGTTAGTTTTTCAACCCTTTCCCCTCTCCTCCTTCCCTCCTCTATTAGTCCCCAGTGTCTATTGTTCCCATCTTTATGTCAATGTGTACCCAATGTTTAGCTCCCACTTATTAGTGAGAACATATGGTATTAGGTTTCCTATTCCTGTGTTAATTCGCTTAGGATAATGGCCTCCAGCTGCATCCATGTTGCTGCAAAAGACGTAATTTTATTTTTTTATGGCAGCATGGTATTCCATTGTGTATATGTACCACGTTTTCTTTATCCAATCCACTGTTGATGGGAACCTAGGTTGATTCCATGTCTTTGCTATTATGAATAGTGCTGCGATCAACATACACGTGCATACATCTTTTTGGTAGAACAATTTATTTTCTTTTGGATATATACCCAGTAATGGGATTGCTGAGTTGAATGGTAATTATGTTTTAAGTTCTTTGAGAAGTCTCCAAACTTCTTTCCATAGTGGCTGAACAAGTTTACATTTCCACTAACAGTGTATAAGCATTCCCTTTTCTCTGTGGCCTTGTCAGCATCTGTTGTTTTTTGATTTTTTAGTAATAGCTACTCTAAGTGGTGTAAAGAGGTTGTCTCATTGTGATTTTGATTTGCATTGCTCTGGTGTTCAGTGATGCTGAACATTTTTTCATATATTTGTTGTCCACTTGTATGTCTTCTTTTTAGAGGTGTCTGTTCATGTCTTGTGCGCACTTTTTAATGGGGCTATTTGCTTTTTGCTTGTTGAATTAAGTTCCTTATAGATGCTTGATATTAGACCTTTGTCAGAGGCATAGTTTGTGATATTTTCTACCATTGTATGTTGTCTTTTTACTCTGTTGATAGTTTCTTTTGCTGTGCAGAAGCTCTTTAGTTTAACTAGGTCCCACTTGTCAATTTTTGTTTTTGTTGCAATTGCTTTTGAGGACTTAGTCATAAATTATTTCCCAAGACCTATGTCCAGAATGGTGTTTCTAGGTTGTCTTCTAGGATTCTTGTAATTTGAGTTCTTACATTTCTATCTTTAATCCAGCTTGAGTTAATTTTTTATATGGTGAGAGGAGGGGTCCAGTTTTATTCTTCTATATGTGGCTTGCCAGCTATCCCAGCACCATTTATTGAATAAGGAGCCCTTTTCCCATTGCGTATTTTTGTTGACTTTGTCAAAGATCAGATGGCTGTAGGCAGGCAGCTTTATTTTTGGATTCTTTATTCTGTTCCAGTGGTCTATATGTCTGTTTTTGTATCAGTACTATGCTGTTTCAGTTACTGTAACCTTATAGTGTAGTTTGAGATGGGTAATTAGATGCCTCTGGCTTTGTTCTTTTTGCTTAGAATTGTTTTGCCTATTCAGGCTCTTTTTTTGGCTCCATAAGAACTCAGGATAGTTGTTTCTAATTCTGTGAAAAATGGCTTTGGTAGTTTGATAGGAATAACATTGAATCTGTAGATTGCTTTGGGCAGAATGACCGTTGAAATGATATTGATTTTTCCAACCCATGGGCATGGAATGTTTTTCCATTTGCTTGTGACATCTATAATTTTTTTAAGCAGTGTTTTATAATTCTCCCTGAATCTGAAGAGATCTTTCACCTTCTTAGTTAGAAAAAAATCCTAGGCTTTTTTTTTGAGTGTGTGGTTATTGAAAATGGGATTGCATTCTTGATTTGACTCTCAGCTTGAACATTATTGGTGTATAGAAATGCTGTTAATTTTTATACTTTGACTTTTGTATCCTGACACTTTACTGAAGTCATTTATCAGTTCCAGGAGTCTTTTGGTGGAGGCTTTAAGGTTTTCTAGGCATATAATCTGCTGTCAATGAAGAAAGATAGCTTGACTTCTTCTTTTCCTATTTGGATGCCTTTTATTTCTTCCTCTTGCCTGATTGCTCTGGCAAGCACTTCCAGTAATAGGTTGAATCTGAGTGGTGACAGTGGGCATTCCTGGGAATGTTCCAGAAAACTGGAATGTTCCAGAAAGCATTCCCAGTTCTCAAGGGAAATGCTTTCAGTTTTTGCCCATTCAGCATGATGCTGGCTGTGGGTTTGTCATAGGGGCTCTTATTATTTTTGAGTATGCTCCTACGATGCCTAGTTTGTTGAGGGGTTTTTAAATGAAGGGATGTTGGGTTTATCAAAAGGTTTGCTGCATTTATTGAGATGATCATATGGTTTTTGTTTTTAATTCTGTTTATGTGGTGAATCACACTTGTTCATTTGCATATGTTGAACCAACCTTGCAACCCAAGGAGGTCTGTTTGCTCATGGTGAATTAACTGTCTTTTTTTAGTATTCTTTGATTCAGTTTGCTAGTATTTCTTAAGGATTTCTGCATTTTTTTCATCAGGGATATTGGCCTTTAGTTTTCTTTTTTTGTTGTGTCTTTGCCAGGTTTTGGTACCAGGGTGATGCCTACTTTGTAGAATGAGTTAGGGAGGTATCTTTCTTCTTGCTTTTTTGAAATAGTTTTAGTAGAATTGGTATGTCTGGTAAAATTGGGCTGTGAATCCATCTGGTTCAGGGCCTTTTTTGGTTAATAGGTTTTTAATTGATGATTCAATTTTGGAACTTGTTATTGGTCTGTTCAGGGTTTCAGTTTATTTCTGGTTTAATCTTGGGAGGTTGTATGTTTCCAGGAATTTATCCACTTCCTCTAGATTTTCTAGTTTGTGTGCATAGAGGTGCTCATAATAGTCTCTTTCATATTTCTGTGGGATCTGTTGTAATGTCACTTTTGTTGTTTCTATTTGTGCTTATTTGGATCTTCTCACTTCTTTTGTTAATCTACTAACAAAAAATAGTGGTCTATTGATCTTGTTTATCCCTTAAAAAAACAAACGTAATGTCATTGAGTCTTTGTATGGATTTTTGAGCCTCAATTTCATTCAGTTCTACACTGATTTTAGTTATTTTTTTTCTTCTGCTAGCTTGGTGGTTAGTTTGTTTCTGTTTTTCTAGTTCCTGTAGGTGTGATGTAATATCATTAATTTGAGATCTTTCTAGCTTTTCAAGGTCAGTGTTTAGTGCTATAAACTTTCTTTCTAACACTGTTTTCACTGCATCCCAGATATTTTGGTATGCTATGTCTCTGTTTTCATTTATTTCAATGAATTTTTAAATTTCTGCCTTCATTTTGTTGTTTATCCAAAAGTGGTTTAGGAGCAAGTTGTTTAATTTTCATGTAATTGTGTGGTTTTGAAGGTTCTTGGTATTGATTTCTATTTTTTTCCACTGTGGTCTGAGAGTTTGGTTGGCATTATTTTGGTATTTTGAATTTGTTGACAGTTATTCCATGGCCTAGCATGTGGTCAATCTTGGAGTCTGTTCCATGTGCAGATGTGAAGAATATATATTCTGTGGTTGATGGATGGAATATTCTGTAGATGTCTATTAAGTTGAATTGGTCAAATGTCAAGTTTAAGTCCAGGATTTCTTTGTTAGTTTTCTGCCTCAATCGTCTATCTAATGCTGTCAGTGGGGTGTTGAAGTCCCCCAATATAATCATGTGGCTAAGTCTTTTCATAGGTCTAGAAGTAGTTTTTTTAATGAATCTAGATGCTCCAATATTGGGTGCATATATATTTAGGATAGTTAAGTCTTCTTATTGAATTTAACCCTTTATTGTCACGTAATGCCCTTCTTTATCTTTCTAAGTAGTTGTTGGTTTGAAGTTTGTTTTATCTAAGAGTAATGACCCCTCCTATTTTTCTGTTTTTTGTTTATGTGGTAGATCTTTCTCCAACCATTTACTTTGAGCCTATGGGTGTCATATATGTGATATTGGTCTCTTGAAGACTGCAGACAGATGAGCTTTCTTTTCTTTTCTTTTCTTTTCGAACTTGCTACTCTGTGCCTTTTAAGTGGAGCATTTAGAGTGTTCATATTCAGGGTTAATGTTAATATGTGAGGTTTTGATCCTATCATGGAGTTGTTAGCTGGTTGCTTTGTAGTTTCTATTGTGTGGTTGCTTATTAGGGTCTGTGGGCCACGTACTTAAGTATGTTTTTGTAGATGCAAATATCGTTCCTTCGTTTCCATATTTAGAACTCCCTGAAGGGTCTCTTGTAAGACTGCCTTTAATAATAAGGATTTCTCTTAGTACTGGAGTGTCTGGAAAAGATTTTATTTCTCTTTCATTTATTAAGCTTAGTTTGACAGGATATGAAATTCTTGGTTGGAATTTGTTGTCTTTAAGAAGGTTGAAAATAGGCACCCGATCTCTCCTGGCTTGTAACACCTCCATTTTCTATGCGAGACAATATTTCACAGAATTTCAGGTATTTCTCCTGTTTCACAAATGAAATTTCTTTTGTCTAATTAGATCCGAATGCCATGTGTGTGTGTGTGTACAGAGGGTTCTGCTAACAGCTAGGAATTTGTTAGAGGGAGAAAAAATGTTTGAATATTTTCATAACACTTTTTTGAGGGCAGATCTGATGGGCAAACATGACAGCTACTGGTAATTCCAATATATCATTTGAAATTCACTTAATGTGTGTGTTCCATCTCCATTTTCAGTAGCAATTTGAACATCTAGTTGACATAATTTTTAGACAAAGATTATCTTAAGATCTCTAAAAGCATTGCATATCGTTTGTTTCAGTATGAAATTTAAAGTTTTATAAATGAGGAGGACGTACTTAAGAAGCTCCTCATGAGATAGATGAAATTGTAGTAGGTCATGATGGTAGAAAATGCTGTCCAGATGAACAGAAGAGAAACCTTTGTGGTGACATTTGTTGATGCTACTTAATTTAAGGCACTGGTCATAAATAACTTTTGTAGAGCTAATATTTGCTCATGTGAGATAAAGAAATCAATGAACCTTATTGGGGGTGAGGGATATACTTAATTGAACAGATAAATTAAGCCTTGAATTCTGCTCTGACTAGGGGGATCTAATCTTCGCTTTGACTTTTTTCTTTTATTCTTTTATCCCCTCCATACTCATAGAAGACGTGGATGTGGTCAGTATTGTTAGATGCATGTTTATTTGTTCACTTTTTTTATGCAAAATTAAGTTGAAATTCTATATTTTTATTATTCACTCTTTTGGTACAGACAGAATTATTGGTACCTGCTCTTGCATCTGTCTTAGAGTAGTCTCCAAAATCTTATTCATAGACTCTTTCAAATTATTTTATTTTATTTTATTATGAAGATTTATTTTACATGTATTTTTTCCTTTTTATATTATATTCTAGTTTTATTATATAATTCATATATTATATGTAATATTTATTTTTTAAAAACTTTTTTATTGATACATAGTATTTGTACATATTTCTGGGCACATGTGATATTTTGATACATGCATATAATGTGTAATAATCAAGTCAGATTATTTAGGATATCCAGCACCTTGAGCATTTATCCTTTCTTTGTGTTGGGAACATTTCAAAACTTCTCTTTTAGCTATTTTGAAATATACAATAAATTGTTGTTAACAATAGCCACTCTGCTGTGCTATCAAACACTAGAACTGATACCTTCCATCTAACTTTGCAAGATTTGTTTTATAATGTTATAACCACAACACTCCCATTTGAAAGGAGGAAAAGTTGGTTGTACACAGCAGTCACTGGTTCATAGCCATTTGGAAATCATGCTGGGGTAGCAGTACCCTTATAATAAAGCCAGAGCAAGGGCATACAAGAAAAAAAAGTTATAGGTCGATGTCCCTAGGACAGAGATACAAAAACCTCAAGAAAATACTAGCAAATTGAATTCAACAATACTTTAAATGGATTATTCACCATGATCAAGTGAGATTTATCTACATTAACAGAGTGAAGGGTAAAAACCACATGATCATCTCAACAGATGCAGAAAAAACACTTGACAACATTCAGCGTCCTTTTGTGATAAAACTCAACAAATTAGATACAGAAAGAATGATCTCAACACAATAAAGATCATATATGACAAGCCCCATTTAACATCATACTCAATGGTGAACAGTCAAAAGCTTTTTCTTTAAGATAAAGAACAAAATAATGCCCACTTTTGCCACTTCTATCAATGTAGTACTGGAAATTCTAGCCAGATTAATTAGGCAAGAAAATGGAATAAAAAGCATTAAAATAGGAAGGAAGAAGTGAAATTGTTTCTTTTTGCAGATGACATAATCGTATATATAGAAAATCCTGAAGACTTTGCCAAATAACTATTAGAACTAATAAATGAATTCAGTAGAGTGGCAGGATATAAATTCAACATACAAAAATCAGCAGCTTTTCTGAATACTAACAAGAACACCTGAGAAGTGAATCAAGTAAATGATCCTTTCACAATAGCTACAAAAATACTTAGGAATAAATTTAACAAAGAGGTAAAAGGCCTCTACACTAAAATGTATAAAACTTTGATGGAAGAAATTGAAGAAGACACAGATGGAAAGATATCCCATGTTCATGAAAGTAAAAAATTAATATTGTTAAAATATCTGTAGTACCCAAAGTGGTCTATAGATTTAATGCAATCCCTATCAAAATTCCAAAGACATTTTTTACTGAAACAGAAAAAAATTCTAAAATTTGGATTGAACCACAAAAGATTTTGAATAGCCAAAACAATCTTGAGCAAAAAGAACAAAGCTGAAGGCATCACACTACCTGACTTCAAAATATACTACGAAAGAGAATAAGTGTTGGAAAGGAGGTGGAGAAATGGGAACCCTTGCACACTGTTGGTGGGAATAAAAATTAGTATAGCTATTATGGAAAACTGTATGGAAGTTCCTTAAAAAATTAAAATGAAAACTACTATATGATCCAGCAATCCCATTACTGGGTATATAGCTAATGGAAATAAAATCAGCATGTTGAAAAGATATCTGCACTTTCATGTTAATTTCAGCATTATTCACAATAACCAAGGCATGGAATCAACTTAAGTGCCCACTAATAGATGAATTAATAAAGAAAATGGTGGTACATAATCACAATGGAATACTTTTCAGCTTTAAAAAAGAAGTAAATTCTGTCATTTGCAACAACATGGATGAACCTGGAGGACAGTAAGCTAAATGAAATAAGCCAGGCACAGAAAGACATGATCTCACTTCTATGTAGAGTGTAAAAAAGTTGAATTCATAGAAACAAAGAGTAAAATGGTAGTTATCAGAGGCTAGGGGTGGGGAAATCACTTAGACAGGAAAAATAAGCTCAAGAGAGTTCAGGCATGGTGGCTCATGCTTATAATCCTAGCACTTTGGGACACTGAGGCAGGCAGATCACCTGAGGTCAGGAGTTTGGGACCAGTCTGGCCAACATGGTGAAACCCCGCCTTGACTAAAAATGCAAAAATTAGCCAGGCGTGGTGGCATGTGCCTGTAATCCCAGCTACTTGGGAGGCTGAGACAGGAGAATCGCTTGAGTTGGGGAGGCAGAGGTTGCAATGAGCCAAGATCGCACCATTGGACTCTGGCCAGAGCAACAAGAGCAAAACTCTGTTTTCAAAAGAAGAAAAAAAAAAAGTTCAAGAGCTCTATTTACATCATGGTGGCTACAGTTAGTGATAATATACTATATATTTGAAAATTCCATTGTGCATATATATCACAACGTAAGAAAAAATTTTATCTTATTTTCTTTGAGACAAAATCTCACTTGGTAGCCTAGGCTGGAGTACAGTGGCACGATCTCAGCTCACTGCAACCTTGAGCTCCTGGGCTCAAGTAATCTTCCTGCCTCAGTCTCCTGAGCAGCTGGGACTACAGGCGCACCTCCACATTTTGCTGATTTTGTTTATTTTTTGTAGAGACAAGGTCTATGTTGCCCAGGCCGGTCTTGAACTCCTGGGCTCAAGCAATCCTCCTGCCTCATCCTCCCAAAGTGTTTGGATTACAGGTGTGAGCCACCACACCCAGCCTTATTTTAAAATTTAGATTCAGGGGATAAATGTACAGATTTGTTACATGGGCTTATTGTGTGATCCTGAGGTTTGGGCTTCTAATGACCCTGTCACCCAAGTAGCAAACATAGTACAGAATAGATAATTTTTTAACATTTGCTCCTCTCCCTTCCTTATCCCCTTTAAAATCTTCACTGTCTATTTTTCCCATCTTTATGTCTGTGTGTACCTAATATTAATTTCACTCACATCCATGTGAAGAGACCACCAAACAGGCTTTGTGTGAGCAACAAGGCTGTTTATTTCACCTGGGTGCAGGCGGGCTGAGTCCGAAAAGAGAGTCAGTGAAGGGAGATAGGGGTGGGGCCATTTTATAAGATTTGGGTAGGTAAAGGAAAATTACAGTCAAAGGGGAGTTGTTCTCTGGCAGGCAGGAGTGGGGGTCACAAGGTGCTCAGTGGGGGAGCTTTTTGAGCCAGGATGAGCCAGGAGAAGGGATTTCACAAGGTAATGTCATCAGTTAAGGCAAGGACCAGCCATTTTCACTTCTTTTGTGGTGGAATGTCATCAGTTAAGGCATTAACAGGCCACTTTCACTTCTTTGGTGATTCTTCAGTTACTTCAGGCCATCTGGGCATATACGTGCAGGTCACAGGGGATGCGATGGTTTAGCTTCGGCTCAGAGGCCTGACATTCCTGCCTTCCTATATTAATAAGAAAAATAACATAAAATAGTATTGAAGTGTTGGGGCAGCGAAAAAATATTTTTGGTGGGTGGCTGGCATGCAGAGATAATGGGTGATATTTCTCAGGGCTGCTTTGAGCAGGATTGGGGTATCATGGAACCTAGAGTGGGAGAGATTAAGCTGAAGGAAGATTTTGTGGTAAGGGGTGATATTGTGGGGTTGTTAGAAGAAACATTTGTCATATAGAATGATTGGTGAGGGCCTGGATACGGTTTTGGATGAATTGAGAAACTAAACGGAAGATACAAGGTCTGAATAAAAGAAGGAAAAAAACAGGTATTAAAGGACTAAGAATTGGGAGGACCTAGGACGTCTAATTAGAGAGTACCCAAGGGGGTTCAGTGTAATTACTTGCTTGGTTGGCAAGTTTTAGGGCTCTATTCTTGAGTTTTTTTATGTTGTCATATACCAGGCCAGATTGATTTACATAAAAACAACACTCTTCATTTAAGAATATACAGAGTCCTCCTTTTTCAGCAGTGAGTAAGTCAAGGCCTCGGCGGTTTTGGAGGACAACTGCAGCTAAAGAGTCAACTTGGGCCTGGAGGACTGATAAAGTTTGTGATATGTCTGTGGTGCTAGCAGAGAAGTCATTAGACAGGTTACGGAAGGTCGTGACAGAGGTTGAAATCCCTGCTATTCTAATACCGAGAGCAATAGTGGAGGCAGAAAGTCCTAAACCGACAAGCAAGGGAATTAGTGGAATAACTCTTTTTTGTCATGTCAGTGTCGTGAGGGGAACAGGGAGCTCTTCGGTCCCATTTGCAAATTGAATTTTGGGAGTAAGGAAAACTAGTGTGTATGTGCCTGTCCAATTAGCAGGTAGACACATGTAGGTAGAGGATCCACAGAGGAAGAAGAGACCTTGTGCGAGGCAAAACTGGAGATGCAAAGTAAAAAGATGAGAAGGAGTGCTGAAAGGGGTGTCTTGTACCTAGACTCTTAGGGATCCAGCTAGGGTGGCAGCCATCAGAGGTTGTAATGGAGACTGATGGGGTAACTGCATAGAGCAGGAGGTTCAATTTTCATGGTGTATGAGAAAATGTCAAGTGTCTACAAGCAAACTTTCACTGTTATTTACAGGGCTGGGTATAAGTAAACAAGAAGAGGGCCTGGGAGGAGAGTCTGATGAGCAAGGGGAAGGTAGCCAAAGATGGAGTGAAATACAGGGTAAGTGTCTTCCTAAGCAATAATTACTGCTAATGTTTTTAAGTTTGCCAGTATTGATAGAGGGCTTGTCTGTAATATGGAGCTGGAAGGCTCCTATTGTTTCAGTGATGTGTGTAGTTGGGCTTTGGAGATGAAGAGTAAAGGAACATCGAGAAGGTGAAAGGTTACCTAGGGGAATTCCAGTGGGTCTTTGCCGAGAGATACATAAAGGAGCGGCCACAGGAATAGTAGTTTGTGTTGTGAGAGGTCCAAATATGGGGGGAGTAGAGTTGATATAAGGAGAAAGGTTTTTTAAGTAAGTGCGGAGGAGGGCGGCAGCTTGCTGATGTGAGATGTCTTGGGAGGTCTTACTGGACCTGTCTAGAAAGTAAATGAGTTCTTCAGGAGGGTAAAGGTGAGGGCTGTTAAAGGAAGTTCAGAGGTGTAAGGAGATAGGAGATGTTGCCCAGTCTGCATGTAAGGTGGGGACAACTGTGTAGGCGCTGGAAGAAAGGGAAATGTAAAGCCAGCGGTTGTTCACTAAGGAGGGATTAGAAACGGCTAGGAGAGAATGGGTGAGGTTGATAGTGTGGTGGAGATAGCTGGGGAGAGGTAGAGGGTGGCATAAGAATGGGAATGAGAATAAGAGTGAGTATAAAAGTAAAGAATAGAACTTCATCAGGGTGAAAGGATTGGAGGGTCCCCTGCCAGCAAAGAGCATCTATCCACTGTAAGAGGGAGTTAAGAGTTGCCAGTCCTGGGCAGGGGAAAATCCCTGAGCTTGATGTTTAGGGAAGGGAGGGGGCCTGAATAATCCCTGAGGAGTAGTAGAATAGCAGATGGAACACTGAGAAGTTATTTCCTTGAGGACAGATTTCCACGATGGAAAGGAAATGAGAGGTTCTAAGAGGCGGGCTGGTGGCTTGTACTATAGCATAGCCTGCCTTTGCTGGTGTGTAGCGATTAGGCCTAGTGGAACTGCCATCAATAAACTAAATGTGATCAGGGTGAGGAACAGGGAAGAAGGAAATAATGGGGGAAATGCGGTGAATGTCAGGTGGATCAGAGAGATACAGTCATGAGGGTCAGATGTGGTATCCAGAATAACGTGGGAGGCTGGATTGAAGTCTGAGCCAGGAACAATGGTAATTGTGGGAGACTCAAAAAAGAGTGAGTACAGCTGAAGGAGCCGGGGAGCAGAAAGTATATGTGTCAGGTATGAGGAAGAAAATAGATTTTGGAAGTTATGAAAACTGTAGAGAGTGAGTTGAGCATAGTTTGTGATTTTGAGGGCCTCTAAAAGTATTAAGGCAGTGGCAGCCGCTGCACGCAGACATGAGGGCTAGGCTAAAAGAGTAAGGTCAAGTTGTTTGGACAGAAAGGCTACAGGGCGTGTTCCTGGCTCTTGTGTAAGAATTCTGACTGCACTAACCATGCCTAGGAAGGAAGGGAGTTGTTGTTTTGTAGAAGGGATTGGGGTTTGGGAGATTAGTTGGACACGATCAGCAGGGAGAGCACGTGTGTTTTATGAGAATTATGCCGAGATAGGTAACAGATGAGGATGAAATTTGGGCTTGACTGAAGTAATGGGGGCTGTCTGTGAAGGCTTGCGGCAGTACAGCCCAGGTAATTTGCTGAGCCTAATGGGTGTCAGGGTCAGTCCAAGTGAAAGCAAAGAGAGCCTGGGATGTAGGGTGCAAAGGAGTAGTAAAGAAAGCATGTTTGAGATCCAGAACAGAATAATGGGTTGTGGAGGGAGGTATTGAGGACAGGAGAGTATATGGGTTTGGCACCATGGGGTGGATAGGCAAAATAATTTGGTGGATAAGGCGCAGATACTGAACTAACCTGTAAGCCTTGTCCGGTTTTAGGACAGGTAAAATGGGGGAATTGTAAGGAGAGTTTATAGGCTTTAAAAGGCCATGCTGTAACAGGCGAGTGATAACAGGCTTTAATCTTTTTAAAGTGTGCTGTGGGATGGGATATTGGCATTGAGTGGGGTAAGGGTGATTAGGTTTTAATGGGATGGTAAGGAGTGCATGATCAGTCACCAAGGAGGGAGTAGAGGTATCTTATACTTGTGGGTTAAGGTGGGGGGATATGAGAGGAGGACGCGAAGGAGGCTTTGAACTGGGGAAAAGGGCAGCAATGAGGTGTGGCTGTAGTCCAGGAACAGTCAGGGAAGCAGATAATTTACTTAAAATATCTTGGCCTAATAAGGGAACTGGGCAGGTGGGCATAACTAAAAAAGAGTGCATAAAAGAATGTTGTGTAAGTTGGCACCAGACTTGGGGAGTTTTTAAGAGGTTTAGAAGCCTGGCCGTCAATACCTACAACAGTTATGGAGGCAAGGGAAACAGGCCCTTGAAAAGAAGGTAATGTGGAGTGGGTAGCTTCCGTATTGATTAAGAAGGGGACGGACTTTGGGGGAGGAGGTTCTGGAGGAACTCCTGGCAGCTGCGGTTCAGGCGTTTGGAGTTCTTGTGTGCTGGAGATGTGGCTGGGGATTGTCTCACAGTGGAGGCAAGGAATTGCAACTCAGAAATACATTGCTACTTGGCTGCCTCTACTCTATTATTGTACACCTTGAAGGCGAGGTTAATTAAGTCCTGTTGTGGGGTTTGAGGGCTGGAATTTACTTTTTGGGGTTTTATTTAATGTCAGGGGCAGATTGGGTAATAAAATGTATATTGAGGATAAGACAGCCTTTTGACCTTTTAGGGTCTAGGGCTGTAAAGCATCTCAGGGTTGCTGCCGAATGAGCCATGAACTGGGCTGGGTTTTTCATATTTGATGAAAAAGAACCTAAACGCTAACTGATTTTGGGAGAGTTCGGATAGAGAAAAAGGAGCATTAACCATGACTATGCCTTTAGCTCCAACCACCTTTTTAAGAGGAAATTGCTGGGCAAGTGGGGTAGGGCTAGCAGGTGTGAGGAGGGGAGGTGATAAAAGGATTATAGGGTGGAGGAGCAGAGGCTGAGGAAGAATTGGGACCTGGCTCGGCCTGGCGAGGAGCAGCCTGGGGAGGAGGTAAGAGGTCAGAGGGGTCTGTAGAAAACGAAGATTAGAAAGACTCAGCAATGCTTGGGATCGGGACTGAGAGGACAGGTGGGAGGGAAAGAAGGAGGATGTGGGATGAGACACATTGGGAACAGAGACTAGGGAGGGAACAATGTGTAAAAGAATGCCTGGATGTCAGACACCTCCGACCGTTTGCCTATTTTATGAAAAGAATTATCTAGATCTCGTAGGATGGAAAAAGCAAAAGTGCCATTTTCTGGCTATTTGGAACCACTGTCGAGTTTGTATTGAGGTCAAGCGGCATTGTAGAAGAAAATAAGGCATTTAGGTTTAGGTCAGGTGTGAGTTGAAGAGGTTTTAAGTTCTTGAAAACACAGGCTAAGGGAGAAGAAGGAGGAATGGAGGGTGCAAGGCTGCCCATAGTGAAGGAGGCAAGCCCAGAGAAAAGAGAGAGTAGAGACATGGAGAGAAGGGGTGGGGGGTGTTTGCTCCCTAGAAAAGCGGTACTTGCTGCTAAGGGTGAAGGACCAAGGCAGGCATCCCCATGTGGTCAGACACCTCTGAAATGTGGGTGAATATTCAGAAAGGCATTCCCGCAATGATTAAACACCAAGGGAAGTCTGCATTCCTGAGTCCGTGACCCACGCCGGAGTTTTGGGTTCACGGATAAAATGCGTCTCCTGTCCCTAGGAGAAAAGGAAAGGAACTGAAATTAAGAGAAGGGAGAGATTGAAGTGTGGCGCCAAGATTGAAAGGAGAAAGAGGTTGAGGGATAGTGAGAGAGATTGAAGAAGAGAGTAAAAAGAGGCCGCTTACCTGATTTAAAATTGGTGTCATGTTCCTTGGGCTGGTCAGTCTGAGGACCTGAGGTTGTAGGTGGATCTTTCTCAGGGAGCAAAGAGCAGGAGGACAGGGGATTGATCTCTCAAGGGAGGTCCCCTGATCCGAGTCATGGCACCAAAATTTCACTCGCATCCGTGTGAAGAGACCACCAAACAGGCTTTGTGTGAGCAACAAGGCTGTTTATTTCACCTGGGTGCAGGCAGGCTGAGTCCGAAAACAGAGTCAGCGAAGGGAGATAGAGGTGGGGCCATTTTATAAGATTTGGGTAGGTAAAGGAAAATTGCAGTTAAAGGGGGGTTGTTCTCTGGCAGGCAGGAGTGGGGGTCACAAGGTGCTCAGTGGGGGAGCTTTTTGAGCCAAGATGAGCCAGGAAAAGGGATTTCACAAGGTAATGTCATCAGTTAAGGCAAGGACCAGCCATTTTCACTTCTTTTGTGGTGGAATGTCATCAGTTAAGGCAGGAACAGGCCATTTTCACTTCTTTTGTGATTCTTCAGTTACTTCAGGCCATCTAGGCGTGTAGGTGCAGGTCACAAGGGATGTGATGGCTTAGCTTAGGCTCAGAGGCCTGACATTTAGCTTCCACTTACAAGTGAGAACAGGTGGTATATACCACAATTTATTTATCCATTCATCTGTTGAACACTTAGGCTGTATCCAATATGAAATATTATTCAGTCTTAAAACAGAAAGAAATCCTGTCGTTTGTGCAATGTGCATGAACCTGGAGGACTTTATACTAAGTAAAATAAGCCAGGCACAGGAAGAAAAATACTGCATGATACCACTTACATGTAGAATCTTGAAAAGTCAAATTCATAGAAGGAGAGAGAATAGTGATTATCAGAGGCACTGGTGGCAGAATCAAAAGATGTTGGTCAAAGAGTACGTTCCAGTATTGTAGGATGATTAAGTTTTTGAGATCTAATGCACAGCATGGGGTCCTCAGTTGATAATACTGTGGCCGGAAGCAGTGGTTCACGCCTGTAATCCCAGCACTTTGGGAGGCTGAGGCAGGCAGATCACTTGAGGTCAGGAGTTCGAGACCAGCCTGGCCAACATGGCAAAACCCTGTCTCTATGAAAAATAAAAAAAAATTAGCTGGGTGTGGTGGAGGGTGCCTGTAGTCCCAGCTACTTGGGAGGTTGAGGCAGGAGAATTGCTTGAACCTGGGAGGCAGAGATTTCAGTGAGCTGAGACGCTGCCACTGCACTCCAGCCTGGGCCACAGAGCAAGACTCTACCTCAAAATAAATAAATAAATAAAGGCTGGGCATGGTGGCTCATGCCTGTAATCCCAGCACTTTGGGAGGCCGACGTGGGTGTATCACGAGGTCAGGAGATCGAGACCATCCTGGCTAACACAGTGAAACCCCGTCTCTACTAAAAATACAAAAAAACTAGCCAGGCGTGGTGGTGGGCACCTGTAGTCCCAGCTGCTCAGGAGGCTGAGGCAGGAGAATGGCGTGAACCTGGGAGCCAGAGCTTACAGTGAGCCAAGATGGCGCCACTGCACTCCAGCCTGGGAGACACAGAGAGACTCTGTCTCAAAAAAATTAACAAATAAAAGTAAAAAATAAAAAAGAGATAATACTGTATTATATAGTTGAAATTTACTATCAGAGTAGATCTTAAGCATTCTTGTCACACACACAATGGTAACTATGGGAAGAGATTGATATGTTAATTAGCCTGACTATAGTATTCATTTCAAGATGCATATGTACATCAAAACATGACATTATAGCTTAAATATGCATATGTACATCAAAACATGACATTGTATAGCTTAAATATGCATATGTATATCAAAACATCACATTGTAGAGCTTAAAAATATATAATTTTAAATAGGCGTTAAAAGAGAGAATATGGTTATCTGGCTGACAAAAGAATGTGAACACCAAACCCCCATGACATGCAATTTACCTATATAACAAACTTGCACATGTATTCCTAAAACTAAAACTAAAATAAAAGCTAAAAAATAATAAATACATCGGGAAAATAAATTTTTCCCTTAGCAAAACAAACAAACAAACAAACAAACAAAAAATTAGTACACAAATTACAGTCTAACTCTAAAGGAAACTGCCCCTGGTCTAAGTCGTTAGATTTGATGAATAAAAGATTGGCTGAATATTAGTTTGGCAGCAGAAAAATTAATTTTGTTGTCATTCCATGAGCAAAAATATAGTGGTATGCATCAGAGATATCATCGTGCAAGATTACTTTGTTCCTATACTATGAAACATGACACACTAGTATGTGATAAAGTAGTGCAGGATAGAAGTTAAGCAATTACTAATTTCAGCTAATGCTTATCTATTACTAGGTTAAGTGCAACTTTTAATAATGATGTGAGAATTGTGAAGGATGTTAAAATACAAGAGAAAGAAAGCAAATGAAATCTGAACAATAGGAAGTCTTGTGCAATATACAAATTCAAATAATAAAAAAAGTCATAAAAAGAGAGAATATGGCACAAATGAAATTGAGCTATTTCCAAGCCTATGCCTCAAAAGGCCTGTGTGCCTTTGCCTTCTCCATTGGAACCCTGCCTCAGTCAGGTGAACAAGCCCAGTCTAGTCTGCAGGAAGAACAAGAGAGACATTTTGGAGAAGAACCCAGTTGTCCCAGCAGAGGCTAGCTTATATCAGTCTATAGCCATCTGACCCCCAAATATATGAAAACCAGCTGAGATCAGCATAGCCTCCACTATTTTATTTCTTTTTGTGAAGTGCATGGAAGTTGTAAAGCTCAATTGAACTGCTGAGTGTTTGAAAAGGACAGGATGGGACAAGAGCTTCAGTATAGGATAAAGACTATATTCTTCTAAAAGTATATTTCCACAGCATGAGAATACTGACTATCATAAATGCATTTCACAATAGATATGTCATTTAAAAAGAAATATGGTGGTCTTTGGAGCAGAGATCTTGTGAAAGCCTTAGTGATTCAGGATAAATACAGAGAAAATATCAGCTGTTCCTAAAAGTTGACATTTAAAATAATTTTGAGATATGTTTAGACTTACCTACATGCAGAGAAATCCCATATACCTTTTCCCTCCAATGGTTACATCTTGTTTAACTATAATCAGGAAATTGACATTGATATACTCCATTGGTCTTAATCAGATGTCATCAATTTTACATGTATGTAGTCATTTGTTTGTGTGTGTGCATGTAGGTATGTATTTAGTTTTACACAATTTTATGACATGCTTTGATTTTTGTGACCACCATTACAGTCAAGACACAAAACAGTTTATCACATAGACTCCTTGTGCTACCCTTTTCCAGTGAGAGCCTTCTCCCTCCTTCCCTAACCCTGGGTAAACAGGAATCTGTTCTCTAGCTCTATAATTTTGTCATTTCAAGAATGCCATATAAATGGAATCATAGATATGTAATCTTTTTAAATTGGCATTTTTACTCTTAGTGTTCCTTGAAGATCCATCCAACTTGTATGAATACTTTGTTTCTTTTTATTGCTAAGTAATATTCCATGCTATGGATGTACTATAAATGCGATTTTTTAAAAGCCACACAGTGAAAGATATTCAGATTGTATTCAATTTCTGACAATTATGAATAAAGCTGTTGTGAATGTCTGTGTATAGGTTTTCTTTCTTTTTTAAAATCATGGTAAGAACCCTTAACATGAGACATGGTATTTTCCCTGGCCGGGCACTACCACTGTTTGGGTACTGAAACTGGGCAGTACCACTGAAATTGGGCAGGGCTGCAGTTTGGGTCCTGAGGTTAGATAGGTTTTGTTCAGGGTAGTTGGGACCAGCTGCTATGCTTTGTTGAAATGCATGGTTGAGGCTTGCCGCCTTGCCTAGGCAGAGACTTGGAGTGGGCTTTGAGGCTGAGGTGAGCCACCATTTATACTTCTGGGTGTGGCTAGTCCAGCCTCTGGGCTTTGCTGAAAGGTGCTGTGGTGGGCATCTCCCTCCTTGAGTGAGCTTTGAGTCTGAGCCACTGTTTAAATGCCCTGGGGCACAAGTCTCAGTTGTTTCTTTTGTTTGAAATGCTTTGTTGCAGGTATCTCCATTTCTGCGTGGGGCCTTGGGGAGGGATTTGAGGCTGGCTGTGGAGGCTGCCCATCTAGGGACTCAAGCCAGATGGAAATTTCCACTGTGCTTCTGGGAGTGACCAGCTTGGCTTTGCAGGTGGCTTATGCTGTTGGCTGGTACCTCGGCTGGCAGTGACACAGAGCTACCAACAGTATCTTCATACAGGTCACTGTGAGCAATGCCCCCTTTTCTTTTTTTCTATCTGAACCCAGGTGGTCTAGCCACACCATTATCCCCTGCTTTCCCTGTGAACTGAGACTGAAATGGGCTTTCTGAGAATATTCCAGGAATGGCTAAGGAAGCTGAATATTCATCTTTAATTTTCTTTTCCCACTGGAGAAACCGTAGGCCTAGGGCAATCCTGTCTGCATAGTGCTGTGCCAACTTGGGTGAGGGAGTGGAGGAGGGGTGGCCTGGTCAAAGTGAGACCTTTTCTCTTCCCCCTTCTAATGTGGTTTTTATTCAGTTCTGTGGTCAACATGGGTGTCTTTGGCTTATTTCCAAGTTTTGGGATTTTTACCAAAGTGCTCTTGTCATGGATATCTGCCAGTTGAATTTTCTGTTGAGAGGAGGGACGCTTGGAACCTCCTATTCTGCCATCTTGCTAATGTCAGTCTAAAAATCTCCAGTTGTAGGTGAAGATTTCTCTATTTCTCTTTTTTAGTTCTATAAGCTTTTATTTTGAAGTTCTATTGTTAGTTGCATGCACATTTAGTATTGTTATATTTTCATGGTGAATTGACTTCTTTCTGTGCGTCTTGATCCCTGGTAGTATTTCTTGTTTTGAAATCTATTTTGTTCAATATTAATATAGCCACTCCAGCTTTTTAAGATATAAAGTCTTATAGCTTATCTTTGTCTTTATATTAAATATATCTGATAAGGGATTAATATACAAAATATATAAAGAACTCATACAGCTCAGTAGCAGTAAAAAAAAAAAAACCCAATTAAAAAAATGGACAAAGACTTGAAAAGACATTTCTCCAAAGAAGACATAACAATGGCCAAGAAGTATGTGAAAAGGTACTCAAAATCACTAATCATTAGGGAAATGTAAATCAAAACCGCAATGAGATATCACCTCATGCCTGTTAGTATAACTATTACCAAAAAGACAAGATATAACAATTGTTAATGAGGGTGTGGAGGAAAGGGAACCTTTGTACATTCTTGGTGGGAATGTAGACAGATGTAGCCATTCTGGAGTCAGTATGAAGGCTTCTAAAGGAATTAGAAATAGAACTACCAGGCTGAGTGAGGTGGTTCATGCTTGTAATCCCAGTAATTTGGGAAGTCAAGGCAGGAGGATTGCTTGAGGTCAGGACTTTGAGCCCAGCCTGGGCTACACAGCAAGACCCTGTACCTAAAAAACATTGACTAAGCATGGTGTGTGTCTGTAGTCCCAGCTACTCAGGAGACTGAGGCAGGATTCCTTGAGCCTAGGAGTTTGAGATTTACAGTGAGCTATGATTGCACCACTGCATTCCAGCCTGGGCTACAGAGTAACACTGTGACACCCTGTCTTTAAAAAAAAAATGAAATGAAATCACCACTTAACTTCATAGAGGTATCTGTACTTTCATATTTGTTGCAGCATTATTCACAATAGTCAAAATTTTGAAACAAGTGAACTGCCTGTTGATAGAAGAATGGATAAACTGTGACACACACACACAATGGAATATTATTTACTCTTAGAAAAGGAGATCCTGCCATTTGCCAAGGCATGAATGAACATGAAGAACATGCTAAATGAAATAAACTGACACAGAAAGAAAAATACTGCACTATTTCACTTATACATGGAATCTTAAAAGAAAAAAAAGGAAAGCTGAATACAAGGAGATAGAGAATAATGTGGTCGTCACCAGGGGTGTGGTTGGAGGGGAAGGAAATGGAGAGATGTAGGTCAAAGGATAAAAAATTGCAGATACGCAAGATTAAAAAAGCCTAGAGATCTAATGTACAACGTGAGGTCTACGATAATATTTTATTTTATTTGGAATTTTGGTTAAAAAAGTAGTGTGCTCTTGCGACACACACACAAAAAGGGAAACTATGTGAGATGATGAATGTGTTGATTTGCCTGACTATAGTCACCATTTCACAACATATATCAAAACATCATGTTGTACACCATAAATATATGCAATAAAGAATAAAGTGAGGGTTTTTTTTTTTTTGTGGTCAGTAGAGAGTCAGGTCTTTTAAAATCCAATCTTACAATCTCTTTCTTTTTATTGGTGTATTTAGATCAGTGGTCCCCAGCCTTTTTGGCACCAGGGACCAGTTTAATGCAGTCAATTTTTCCATAAACTGGCAGGGATGGGAAGATGGTTTCAGGATGAAACTGTTCCACTTTGGATCATCAGGCATTAGATTCTCATAAGGAGCACGCAAAGATCCTTTGCATGCGCAGTTCACAATAAGGTTCAAACTCCTATGAGAATCTAATGCCACAGCTGATCTGACAGGAGGCAGAGCTCAGGTGGTAATGCTCACTCCCACTGCCGCTCACCTCCTGCTCTGTGGCCCAGTTCCTAACAGGCCACAAACCTATACCGGTCCATGGCCTGGGGGGTGGGGACCCCTGATTTAGATCATTTATATTAAATATAATTATTGATGTGTTATATTAAAACCTAATATCTTTACTAGCATTTTTAGATGCTTCATTACTTGGGCAGAGAACTTTCATGTGGGACAAAGCTTGTGGTGTTTGTCCCAGATCTTTTAAAGATGAAGGAAATTGTCTAGAAAGTCCCAGAAGTAATAAGTGAATTTTTAATTTAATGGTCTCTGAATGGGGCATTGGATATCACTAATATCAGAGTTTAGAATAAGAGTGAGTCCACCTGCCATAAACATATAAAAATTGACAAAGTGCTAATCATTAGGGATGGGATACATATTATTTATTCTAATAAAGAGGATAAGTAAGCCAAACACCTCAACATCTAATTATAGGGAAAAAAAACTAAAGAGAAGTTTAAATTCAGAGAGTGATTAGAGAAGACAAGGAATAATGGAATAGAAACATTCCTCAGAAGACTACTACCAATTGGGTATCAGTGGTTGTATAAATTATGAATTTGAGAATTTAAGAATTACAGAATTTTGTTGTTAAATGGATACATGGGCCCTAATGGGGTTCTGACAAAGTTTAAACTGGTCTGTAATAAAATGAAAAAAATTAGAATGATAGAACAAAATTTTAAGAGACATGAATGCATTTAGTTAACAGTCTGTTTTCTTCTAATATGTCATACATACATATTTTTAGGTGGTGAAATTTCTTTCACTTTTGAAATGATGGTGAGAGTTAATAAATTGATGATAAATTATGGTAATAATTGGTAAACTTCTGTAAACCAAAAATATCTTTAAAAATTACTGATGCAGGAAGTTCAGGACTGGAAGAATCATAATAGAGGACAATATAAATGAAAAATAAATGTCAGTTTAAAGCCATAGAAAACCTATAACAAGATAGAAGATCATATTTGAAAACAAACTGTATGAAGAACAAGTGTGTACAAGTTTTTGCATATGATGTTTTCTGTTTGCTTTCAAGTTTTGTTTACATTTTGGTTTACATATCACCAAAGTAATGTTACTGTATATGTAATTATAACTAGTTGACAAAATTGCATGATTAACATTTGTATCCATAGTCTTCATATAATCTATATGTTATTTATATGCTCATGGTTTAAGAGAAATGAGAAGGTTTATAATACAACAATGAACATACTCTATATTGAAAATTTGTGGGATGGTGCTCAGGCTGTGTATAGAGAGAAACTTATAACTTTAAACGCTCATATTTGAAAAGAAGGAAGGCTTTTCTTTTATAAAGATAAACATGCACCTAACAAAGTTACAAAAAGAAAAGCATACCAAAAATAAAAAATAGAAATGACGCTAAATTGTGCACTTAAAGCAGGTGAATTTTATGGTATGTAAAAGTTTTTGAAAAACAAGAAAAAAAGAACATTAGTGAAGATATATTTGTGTGTGTGTGTATGTGTGTATGTGTGTGTGTGTGTGTTCTAATACAAATTTATTTCCAAAAGCAGGCTATGGGCTGGATTTGCCCTGACAGCAGTAGTTTGTTCACCCTGGTCTAAGTTATTCCTGATTTAAAAAATATATATAAAACAAAATAAAAAACAAACCTCAGCTCTCATAGAGTAACTTCTCAAAAGGTTATTTCTGGCAGTGCTAGATGTCTATTTTAGGTCAAGAGAATGACCCTGCTTTCATGGTCACTCAGGGATTCAGGCTGACAGAGGCTCTATGTCAACAGCGCTTCCACAATCACCTTGGCAGAGAGATGAGAGACGGTTAAACTGCACACTGGCTCTTTTTTTTTTTTTCTTTTGAGAAAGAGTCTGGCTCTGTCACCTAGGCTAGAGTGCAGAGGCATGATCTCGGCTCATTACAACCTCCGCCTTCTGGGCTCAAGTGATTCTCCTTCCTCAGCCTCTCAAATAGCTGGGATTACAGGCGCTGCCACCATGCCTGGCTAATTTTTGTGTTTTTAGTAGAGACAGGGTTTCACCACCATGGCCAGGCTGGTCTCAAACTCCTGACCTCAGGTGATCTGCCCGCCTCAGCATCCCAAAGTGCTGAGATTACAGGTGTGAGCCACTGCACATGGACACACTGGCTCTTAAGTTTCCACTTGGAAGTGAACCTGTCACTTTCAATCACTTTCAATTGGGCAATGCAAGTCACAGTCTAAGAAATGGAAACTAAACTAAAATTAATGAAGAAAATTTGTTTTCTGTAAAGATAAATTAATAAGTGAATGTGAGACTTATCAAGAAAAAAGAGAAAATACACAAATAATAGATGTCAGAAATGAAAAAGAAGATGTCATTACATATCTTACAGGCATTAATAAGATAAAAAGAAGATATTACAAAGAGTTTTAGGATAGCAAGTATAAAAATCTTAGAACATGGGAAAAGAATATATGCCAAATACAACAGTTGACTAGAAGGCATAGAAAACTGAATTGCCTTTTAACCTGCAATAAACTTAATCTATAACAATACTTCCTGTAAAGAGTTCCGTTCCAGTTGACTTTACCATTAGATTCTACTAAGCATTCAATGAAGAAATGAGAAGCTCTTTCATAAATAAGAAGAAAAGGAATGAGCCAAATTGATTTTGTGGTCAGTTTTCCAAAATTTAAATATGTTTTCAGTTTTAGAATAGTTTTAGATTTATAGAAATGTTGCAAAGATAATACAGAGAGCTCCCAAATATTCACCCAGTTTCTGCTATTGTTAACATCTTATATTACCACAGTGCAGCCATCACAGCTAAATACATTGCTACTAAATGACTCTACACTTATTATTATTACTACTATCACCACTAGTTTTTCCTTAATGTTCTTTTCCTGTTCCAAGAGTCCATCCAGGATACCACATTACCTTTAGATGTCCTGTCTCTTTAGCCTTCTCTGGTCTTTGACTGTGGCTCAGAATTTCTTCCTTTTTGATAAATTTGACAGTTTTTAGAAATAGTGGTCAAATATTGTTTAGAATGCCACTGAATTTGAGTTTTTCTGATGTTTTTCATTGTTTGTCTTGGGTCGCAGGGTTTTGGGAGGAAGAAAACAGAAGTGAAGTGCCATTCTCATCAGATCATATCACAGGTTCATGTTATCAATACAATTTCTCCATAAAATCTGAAACATGACCTTATCAGGTTTATCCAGGTGAAATTATTTTTTAACTCCTTTCCACACACTTCTCTTTGGAAACAAGTAGCTAAATACAGCCCATGCTCAAGGGAGAGGGAGGTAAAGCTCCACCTTCTTCAGCAGGGAATATCTGTATGAATTATTGGGAATTATTCTATATGGCACATCTGTTCTCACCAATTTGCCAATTTATTCAATTATTTATTCATATCATCATGGACTCATAGATATTATATGTTGTATTATAATCCAATGCTATCTTATTTTATTGCTCAAATTGTCGCAGCTTTGGTCATTTGAAGCTCTTTTAGACTGACTCCTGTGTTCCTTTAATATGACCCTATCCTTTTTTTTTTTAATACTTTAAGTTTTAGGGTACATGTGCACATTGTGCAGGTTAGTTACATATGTATACATGTGCCATGCTGGTGCACTGCACCCACTAACTCATCATCTAGCATTAGGTATATCTCCCAATGCTATCCCTCCCCTCTCCCACCACCCCACAACAGTCCCCAGAGTGTGATATTCCCCTTCCTGTGTCCATGTGACCTCGTTCAATTCCCACCTATGAGTGAGAATATGCGGTGTTTGGTTTTCTGTTCTTGCGATAGTTTACTGAGAATGATGATTTCCGGTTTCATCCATGTCCCTACAAAGGACATGAACTCATCATTTTTTATGGCTGCATAGTATTCCATGGTGTATATGTGCCACATTTTCTTAATCCAGTCTATTATTGTTGGACATTTGGGTTGGTTCCAAGTCTTTGTGAATAATGTGAATAATGCCACAATAAACATACATGTGCATGTGTCTTTATAGCAGCATGATTTATAGTCCTTTGGGTATATACCCAGTAATGGGATGGCTGGGTCAAATGGTATTTCTAGTTCTAGATCCCTGAGGAATCGCCACACTGACTTCCACAATGGTTGAACTAGTTTACAGTCCCACCAACAGTGTAAAAGTGTTCCTATTTCTCCACATCCTCTCCAGCACCTGTTGTTTCCTGACTTTTTAATGATTGCCATTCTAACTGGTGTGAGATGATATCTCATTGTGGTTTTGATTTGCATTTCTCTGATGGCCAGTGATGATGAGCATTTTTTCATGTGTTTTTTGGTTGCATACATGTCTTCTTTTGAGAAGTGTCTGTTCATGTCCTTCACCCACTTTTTGATGGGGTTGTTTGTTTTTTTCTTGTAAATTTGTTTGAGTTCATTGTAGATTCTGGATATTAGCCCTTTGTCAGATGAGTAGGTTGTGAAAATTTTCTCCCATTCTGTAGGTTGCCTGTTCACTCTGATGGTAGTTTCTTTTGCTGTGCAGAAGCTCTTTAGTTTAATTAGATCCCATTTGTCAATTTTGTCTTTTGTTGCCATTGCTTTTGGTGTTTTAGACATGAAGTCCTTGCCCATGCCTATGTCCTGAATGGTAATGCCTAGGTTTTCTTCTAGGGTTTTTATGGTTTTAGGTCTAACGTTTAAGTCTTTAATCCATCTTGAATTGATTTTTGTATAAGGTGTAAGGAAGGGATCAAGTTTCAGCTTTCTACATATGGCTGGCCAGTTTTCCCAGCACCATTTATTAAATAGGGAATTCTTTCCCCATTGCTTGTTTTTGTCAGGTTTGTCAAAGATCAGATAGTTGTAGATATGCGGCGTTATTTCTGAGGGCTGTGTTCTGTTCCATTGATCTATATCTCTGTTTTGGTACCAGTACCATGCTGTTTTGGTTACTGTAGCCTTGTAGTATAGTTTGAAGTCAGGTAGTGTGATGCCTCCAGCTTTGTTCTTTTGGCTTAGGATTGACTTGGCGATGCGGGCTCTTTTTTGGTTCCATATGAACTTTAAAGTAGTTTTTTTTCCAATTCTGTGAAGAAAGGCATTGGTAGCTTGATGGGGATGGCATTGAATCTGTAAATTACCTTGGGCAGTATGGCCATTTTCATGATATTGATTCTTCCTACCCATGAGCATGGAATGTTCTTCCATTTGTTTGTATCCTCTTTTATTTCCTTGAGCAGTGGTTTGTAGTTCTCCTTGAAGAGGTCCTTCACATCCCTTGCAAGTTGGATTCCTAGGTATTTTGTTCTCTTTGAAGCAATTGTGAGTGGTAGTTCACTCATGATTTGGCTCTCTGTCTGTTGTTGGTGTATAAGAATGCTTGTGATTTTGGTAAATTGATTTTGTATCCTCAGACTTTGCTAAAGTTGCTTATCAGCTTAAGGAGATTTTGGGCTGAGACAATGGGGTTTTCTAGGTATACAATAAAGGGGATATCACCACCGATCCCACAGAAATACAAACTACCATCAGAGAATACTACAAACACCTCTACGCAAATAAACTAGAAAATCTAGAAGAAATGGATAAATTCCTCAACACATACTCTCTCCCAAGACTAAACTAGGAAGAAGTTGAATCTCTGAATAGACCAATAACAGGATCTGAAATTGTGGCAATAATCAATAGCTTACCAACCAAAAAGAGTCCAGGACCAGATGGATTCACAGCCGAATTCTACCAGAGGTACAAGGAGGAACTGGTACCATTCCTTCTGAAACTATTCCAATCAATAGAAAAAGAGGGAATCCTCCCTAACTCATTTTATGAGGCCAGCATCATTCTGATACCAAAGCCGGGTAGAGACACAACCAAAAAAGAGAATTTTAGACCAATATCCTTGATGAACATTGATGCAAAAATCCTCAATAAAATACTGGCAAAACGAATCCAGCAGCACATCAAAAAGCTTATTCACCATGATCAAGTGGGCTTCATCCCTGGGATGCAAGGCTGGTTCAATATACGCAAATCAATAAATGTAATCCAGCATATAAACAGAGCCAAAGACAAAAACCACATGATTATCTCAATAGATGCAGAAAAAGCCTTTGACAAAATTCAACAACCCTTCATGCTAAAAACTCTCAATAAATTAGGTATTGATGGGATGTATTTCAAAATAATAAGAGCTATTTATGACAAACCCACAGCCAATATCATACTGAATGGGCAAAAACTGGAAGCATTCCCTTCAAAAACTGGCACAAGACAGGGATGCCCTCTCTCACCACTCCTATTCAACATAGTGTTGGAAGTTCTGGCCAGGGCAATTAGGCAGGAGAAGGAAATAAAGCGTATTCAATTAGGAAAAGAGGAAGTCAAATTGTCCCTGTTTGCAGACCCTATCCTTTGATTATTAAGCAATTGCTTACTTTCTGGCACCACAAGATATTTTAGGCTTGTTTTACGTACTCCCTATACCAGACCTAGAACACCAGAAAGAGAGAGATTAAGAGAACTCATGCCACACATTAGTGGTAAATGTTACAGTGGATGAACTAAATCTTTAAAATGCTTGTAATTGTTATGGCGAAACGATATAAGAAACAAAACTAGCAAATGACTTTGAAATGTAGTTGAAGAAGAAACTTTCCATGTTAATCATATTCAGAAGGTACATCTTTAAGAATTCAGCAGAGTATGTACATGGATTATTCTTCTTGCATATCAAGACAACAAAAGCACTACAATTTGGACCAATTCCTAGATCGTTTACATTTCCCCTAAACTCCACAGGGCCCCAATAACAAAAAAGATGAACACATCAACAACAACAACAACAAAGCAAAAACCTAAAAACTTTTGTGTTGGAGTTATTTACTTAGGTCTTCCTCCACTTCATAGAGGAAGTGTTGAGCTCCACTGTTGAGCTCCACAACAGTGGAATCTGATTTATCTCCATCTTCCCAGTTCACTGCTGGTACACAGGAGCTTAGAAAATCAGACTTCCCCCATAGTTCAACTTTGAGTGCTCTGTTCTTCATCCAAACAAAGTGCATGTATAGTGTCCTGAAATGTTCTGTCTTTTCCAATTTCCTCCCATTAGTTTATGCCATTCTGTTCACTCAAATTGCCTTCCCTACCAAACCTCATCCATGGAAATCCTACTTATTTACTGCTTTACTATTTACTTATTTACTACAAGACACTGCTTTATTCCTAAACTTACTCATGAATTTCCCCTGGATATTTGCTTCACCTTTCCCTCTCCTAAATTACATGTCAGTGTTTCTGAGTTTCTTATTCCAGACGTCCACACTATAGGATTTTTTTTTTTTTTAGTGTACTTGTCATATCCCCTTTTCAAGGAGAGGTTCTGAGTTCTTATCAATTCATTACCTAGTATATAATGAGTGTTCAACCCTTGGTTAAAGAACAAAATGAGACAGAAAACTGGCAATGCACTTTATTAGAATATGCTCGAAGGGCATTTTAAGGATCAAGAAACCAGAAGGAAGAAGATGTATATCTCATCACCTTAGTTTATTAGACTAGGTTGAGAAACAAGCGAAAAGGAAATTGTATTTGATTTATGTAGACTGTGTCTTCAGGCTTGGGAAATTTTCTATTATTGTAACATAGTCTTGAAGAGTCAGTGCAAGTGTTGCTGGCTTTGGACGAGGTGGCTTTGTAATTTTTTTACATGCTTCCAGTTCCTTGATATTGAGGCAACAGTATCTCCCATTTTCACATAGTGCCTCAGGCACTTCATTTACTCTGCAGATTTTCCTGCAATGTCCTTGTACATAGTTATTCCAGCACTTCTTAAGTTGTTCGGTTACTATACACAAAAAGGAGCAATAGAACAATATCAGTGTTTGAAACTGAAGGCACGTTGGTTTTGGGGAAGACAGAGGAGGCTTGTAGGAATTAGGGGTATGGGGTATCCACAAGGCAGACCCTCATATATTCTGAAGAGGATTTTCCGACGAGGTCAACCTCAGTGTTTGTATTTAACTGGATCACTTATATTTAGGTCCTGTGAGGTTTTAGTCCTCCCTTAACATCTGATAGACTCTGCCAAGAACATAAGATCTTATCTGAGAAAATAAAGGAGCTGAACCCTTGATTCTAGGCTATGGAACTATGCTCTACATAGGAACCTCAGCAAATCTGCCCGCATCCTGAATGCTCCCAGGGCACTACCTTCTACTGCACCTCCTCTGATGCCCAGAGAACAATATATTGTTACTATGTGTTTATGTCTGAATCAAACTGTTCTCCTGAGTTCAAACCCACTATCAGGGTCAAGAATGACTTTCATGTTATCCAGTAAGGTAGTGGTCTATGGGGTCTTAGGAATGTAGAGGGTCAGGAATAGGCCATTACTATTCTTATAATAAGGGACACATGTAAGAAATCTGGTTTTGAAAGAGGAAAGGAACTCTAATTTTTGAGTTCTCAGTATGTGCCAAGCTTCACATAGGTTATATCATTTAATAAAACCCCTGTTAACCAGGTGTCATTATCTCCATAGATGAGGAAACTGAGGCTCCTAGAGTCTTCACTACTTAAAGTTGACAAACTAGTAGATATTGAAGGCATGTTTCTTAAACCTAACTCCAAAATTTGCTTCTTCCTCTATTCACGCACACACACACACACACACACACATATATATATATATATATATATTTGAGTAAAAGGAAATATAGCTGAGCATCAGAGTAAAAACCATATCCAAAGACACAAAGGTATCCCTAGATATTGGCATCATCCCTTTCTATAACAACACATCCTTCCCAGAATAAATTATGACCTCTTTTTAGCTCAGTGAGTACTCCTCTTTAAGGATAGTAACATGGAATAAGGCTCCAGAAAGAGGAAATTTCTGATGATGTTGGATAAACTTTAGCCATCTTTGGGGGCTCTATTTCCCTTTAGTGTGGATTATGAAGTTCCCTTTGGCTCCTGAAAATGCTCCATCCCACTGTTGATTTGAGTGAGCTTCTGGTTTGGTTTACCTGTGGGTTTCTGGAACAGCAGAATTGCAACGATCATGAAGAGCCCCATGGCCAGGCTTTCCAGAAGAGGGGCAGCCAAAGCTTTTGGTCCAGTGAACTGCACACTATGCTACCTTCCTCAGAGACTTAGATTCTTATGCACTGAACCAGAACAGATGGGATGATATGAAGTGTGTCCCTACACTTCTGAACTGTGAGCTTTGCATCATGTAGGCAGACACAGGAAATTTGAGGTCACCCACTTTACCCCCACATGGAATAGAGATACAGCATGTTCCATCCCATCGCACCAAATGCCGCTCTGTAGGCTGTAGACTGGTGGGAAGAATCTGTGCTTTTCCTGCTTTGACTCTCTGCCCAGCCGGACCAAGATCGAAATGTACTCACCTCCAAGAATGAATATGGCAGTATAAACCAGGACATAAATCTGAAACTCTAACAATAAGAATTTCTAGTAGGTTTCTTGCACATTTGGAAAGAAGGTATGATGTAGTTGGGTCTGATCTGAGGTCACCTGATTTTTTATAAAAGCACCAAGATAAAAAAATAATAAAAAAAAAAATAAAAAAAAATAAAAAAAAAAAAAAAAAAAAAAAAAAAAAAAAAAAAAAAAAAAAAAAAAAAAAAAAAAAAAAAAGCACCAAGAACATACACTGGGGAAAGGATACCCTCTTCAATAAATCATGCTGGAGAAACTGGATTTCCATGTGCAGAAGAATATATATTATGTATATATATATGTACACACATATATACATATATATGCACACAATGGAATACTATACATACATAACACACAATGGAATATATATATATATATACACACACACAATAGAATACTATTCACCCATAAAAATAATGAAATTCTGTCCTTTGCAACAACATGGATAGCCTGGAGGACATTATGTTATGTGAAATGTCAGGCACGGAAAGATTACCACATGTTCCTATTTATATATGGGAGCTAAAAAAGTTGAGCACATGGAAGTAGAGAGTAGTGTTGCAGATATTAATATTAGAGGCTGGTAATGATTAGGGAGAGGGGAGGATGGAGAGAGATTGGCTAATGGATGCAAAATTATAGATAGGAGGAATGACTTCTGGTGTTGTAGCACTGTAAGATGAATATGGTTAACTACAATTTATTGTATACTTTTAAAAGGCTAGAAGAGAGGATTTTGAATGTTCCCAATACAAATGATAAATGTTTGAGGTGACGGATATGCTAATTACCCAGGTTTGATCATTACACATTATATGCATGTATTGAAATATCACTTTGTATCCTATAAATATGTACAATTATGTGTCAACTAAAAATAAAAGGAAAAATGGCTAAAATGGCCAATGTTATGTCATATATTTTACCACAATTAGAAGAAAAAGATGCATGAGGGTATTTTTTTTCTACCAGGTGTACCTTGTCTTTGAAAATATTAAAATGTTGCCACAAGGAATCGATGTTTACCTAGATCATTCTTTGATCATTGATTGCAGTTTTCAAAAAATTTCAACCCTGTTAACCACTGAGATGCATTAAATAAATAAGCCAGTTGGCTTAGAGATGAGCCCTATGGCCATTATTCAGGTCACGTAGTGGTTTTACACAAGAATATGTTTAAACAGAGAGATGTTGACATATAAGAAATCCTTTTTAGAGGCAAATGTAAATTTAAGAGCAGTTACCTCAGAGGTCTCAAGGATCACCTCCCTTTACTTTTGCCACCAGCTTTTACATGGTTTAAGTCCTAGTCAAGGGATTGGTTTTGTTATTTATAGTCTTCCTGTGAATGCAAACTTTCCTTATAGGTGACTTGGTGGTGGAGCATCAAATAAAGACCCTAAGTCTGAGCAGTCAGGAGAAATACGAAAAGCCTTCCTATTAAAGTCGTATTTCTGAAGCTGGATGTTAAATTAGTAATAATAAATATAAGGATAGGAATGGGTCCTAAGAGCAAGGACAAATTTTTAATAAAACAAATAAAAATAAAATTATAATATTCATATTAGCAGAAGAAAATATGATCTATCCAACAGAAACTAAAAAAAATGAGGAATAGATAAGTCACAACTGGAGGGCAGAAAAAAGTCCTAATGGATCAGTAGTTATAATACATTCACATGGCTTAAACTCACTGATTAGATGACAGAGATTCATTATTGGATTAAAAAAAGATTTCAGCAATATTAGACAATAAGACACATATATAGTAGACTGTTATTAATAGAATATAGTAGAATAGATATATTGAACAATGTATCTGGTGAAAATAACCAAAAAAGTTGGGTAAATGTAAAAAGGAAATTACTACATTGAGAAACCGTCAAAAATGAAAGGAATCTGCACAGGCCAAAAACTAAGATTGCAAACCCTGAAAGATAAGTTGAACATTATTTTGATGGCTATGTGAGATGTATAAAGCTAAGATCTAGTCCTAGGGAAGACATATAATTGATACCCTTATATAAACCTGAGATTCAAAGGCAACAATCTCAGCCTAAGGAAGAATGAAATCTCTCTCTCTCTCTGACTCGAGTGTATATATATACACACACACAGATTAATCTGTATTAGATTGTATTTTGTCAGCATTAACCTTGGCTCTGGATGGAGAAGGGAAATATTAACCCTATGAACTGTAGCCACAAATTCTCATGGGTTTCAACCTAAGTTCAAGCTATTTATATGGATTAAAAAAATCAAGTAAATAATTTAATTATAAGAAATCTCAGTTGTTAATTCGCTAGTTGTTTAGTGGAAGCAGATGTGAATCTTTTCTTCATATATCCGAGGCACCCAAGAATTCCTAAATATGAAATTCCAATTAAAATGAGAATCTTACAGGTTAAAATTATAAAAACAGAATGAAGTATGGCCCCACGAGTCTGAATCATTTGAAGGTCCAGACATTAGAAAGAGAACAAAACACAACAATGACAATAACAAATGGCTAACCCTTGTGTAACACTTTCTATGTGCTGGCACTCCTGTCGGTGTCTTACATACATAAACTCATTTACCTTTACAGCAACACTTTGAGGTAGATATTATTATCTCCATTCTACAAATGAGAAACTCAAAGGCACAGAAAACATAAGAAGCTTGCTCAAAATATTATAGAGCACATATCAAGTGCTTTACAACCACGTGACCAGTGGCTAACATATTGTACAGTACAGATGTAGAACATTTCCATCTTTTTAGTTACTTCTATTGGAGAGCACTTCTCTAGAGGCTGAAAGTTCACTACTGGACTATGCGTCTAATACTAGATTATCAGATCCTTCTTAGATTCATTCAACCATCAAGAAATCAAAATACAGAATTATTCATTATGAAAAGATCTCCCTCTCTTATTGTCTTACTGGCATATTTCCCTCCCTCTCCTGACTATTCATAATCCCTGGCAAGCACTAATTTGTTCTACATTTCATAATTTTTAGAGAATGTTATGTGAATATAGTCACACACTATGTGACCCTTTTTTTTTTTCGTCACTCAGCATAATGCTCTTATAATCTATATAAGCTGTTGCATGTATCAATAATTCTTTTTTTTTTTTTTTTTACTGCTGAGAAGTATTCCATTGTATGGATGTACCACTCTATGTTAGTCATCCACCTGTTGAATGACGTTTTGGTTGTTTACTCTTTTGGGCTATTATAAATAACACTACCATTAATATTCCTGCCCAGGAGTTGTGGAGAAAAACACTTTCATTTCCTTGGCATAAACACCAAGGAGTGTATTCCATTGTTGGATGAAATGTTTTATAAATGTCTATTAGATCCTGTTGCTTTATGGTATTTTAAAATTCTTCTACACCCTTGTGGATTTTATGTCTAGTTGTCCTATCTATCAACTGTTGAAGTTGATATTGTAATTTTTTTTTTTTTTTTTGAGACGGAGTCTCGCTCTGTCACCCAGGCTGGAGTGCAGCGGCGCGATCTCGGCTCACTGCAAGCTCCGCCTTCCGTTTTCAAGCGATTCTCCTGCCTCAGCCTCCCGAGTAGCTGGGACTACAGGCGCGTGCCACTGCGCCCGGCTAATTTTTTGTATTTTTAGTAGAGACGGGGTTTCACCGTGTTAGCCAGGATGGTCTTGATCTCCTGACCTCGTGATCTGCCCGCCTCGGCCTCCCAAAGTGCTGGGATTACAGGCGTTTTTTTTTTTTTCTTTTTGAGACGGGGTCTCGCTCTGTCACCCAGGCTGGAGTGCACAGCTCACGGCAGCCTCGATGTCCCGGGCTCAAGCCTTCCATGTCAGCCTCCTGAGTAGCTGGGACAACAGGCGTGGGCCACCACACCTTAGTTTTTGTATCTTTTGTAGAGATGGGGATCTCACTATGTTGCCTCAGGTGATCTCAAACGCCCAAGCTCAAGCGATTTGCCTGCCTCAGCCTCCCAAAGTGCTGGAATTACAGGGATGAGTCACCACGCCTGGCCTGATATTGTAAATTTATTTCTCCTCTTAGTTTTATCAGTTTTTGCTTCATGTATTTTGAAACTCTGGTTTTCAGTTTGTGGACGATCAGGGCTGCCATGTCTTCTTGGTTGATTGACCCTTCTGGCATTATATAATTTCCCTCTCTGTCCTTGATAATTTGTTTTGCTCTGAAGTCTGCTTTAACTGATGTTAATATAGCCATTCCTACTTTCTTATGATTAATATTTGTATGGGGTATCTTTTTGATACATGTTAGGGATTAAGTTACCATTCTATATTTTGTTTTCTATTTGTTCCTTAGAATTCCACTATAATTTAGCTATAATTTCTTATTGTATTTATTTTTTTTTTAGTGGTTGCTGTACATAACTTATCACAGTCTACGGTGTCAAAGTTTTACAAGTTTGAATGAAGTATAAAAAACTTACCTCACTTTAAATTTCTTTGCCTTACCCAGCTTATAATGTCTTAAGTACTTCCTCTACATCTATTTAGAACCACATCAGACAATGTTACAATTTTTGCTTCAATCTACCAAACATGATTTCAAAACTCTTTAATAAAAAGATAGTCTCACTTTGGGAGGCCGAGGCAGCAGATTGCTTGAGTCTAAGAGTTCGAGACCAGCCTGGGCAACACAGTGAAACCCTGTCTCTACAAAAAAATATAAAAATTAGCCGGCTCCTGTGGCCCCGGCTACTCACTGGGCTCAGGAGGGAAGATCCTTTGAGCCCAGGAGGCCGAGGCTGCAGTGAGCTGAGATTGTACCACTGCACTCCTGTCTGGGCGACAGAGCCAGACACTAGCTCAAGAAGAGAAAGCATAAAAAAAAAAAAAAAAGCAAAAAAAAAAGCATAGTCTATTATATTCACCTCCCATTTTACCCATTCTATTGACTTCGACTTCTTCCTTTCTGAAGTTCCAAGCCCCCTGTTATCATTTCGGTTTAGAGAACTTTCTCTGACGATATTTTTAGGATAGGGCTGCTAGTGACAAATTCCCTTAATTGTTTCTTGCTTGAGAATGTTTTTCTTTCCCTGTTTATTCCTAGAGAACTTTTTTTTTTTTTTTTTGCTAGATATAGGATTTGGATTTGATAGTTCTTTATTTTGGCATTTGAAACGTGTGATGACATTTCTTTTTTGCTTCCATGGTTTCAGATGACAAATCCCATCAATCAAACCATTGTTTTACCATGGGTGGTGTATTGTTTCTAAATGCTCGCTTGATTTTTTTCTGTCTCTAGCTATTAGTTTTAGTTTGATTATACTTTATCTTGGCATGGATTTCTTTGGGTTTATCTTGTTTTGGGTTAATTCAAGATCTTGAATTACAGATGTATGTATTCTGCCACACTTGGGATATTTTTCAGGCATTATTCCTTCAAATATTTTTTTCAATTCCACACTCTCCCTCTCCTTGAGGACTCTGATGACATGAACATTAGATCTTTTTATGTCCCACAGGTATCTGTGGCTCTGTTCATTTTTTTCAGTCTATTTTTCTCTGTTTTTAGGTTGGGTAATTCTATAGATCTGTCTTATTTTTTCCTCTGTCATGTTGCATCTACTATTGAGCCTATACAGTGACTTTTTCTTTTTTACTTTGATTACATTTCATAAATTTATAATTTCCATTTGATTATTTTCATATCTTCTATTTCTTTTTCTTTTTTCTGTTTTTCTTTTTTTGAGATGGAGTCTCGCTCTGTCACCCAGGCTGGAGTGCAGTGGCATGATCTTGGCTCACTGTAACCTCCGCCTGCCAGGTTCACGCCATCCTCCTGCCTCAACCTCCCAAGCAGCTGGGACTACAGGTGCCTGTCACCATGCCCCACTAATTTTTTGTATTTTTTTTTTTAAGTAGAGACGGGGTTTTATCATGTTAGCCAGGATGGTCTCGATCTCCTGACCTCATGATCCGCTCTCTTCGGCCTCCCAAAATGCTGGGATTACAGGCGTGAGCCACCGTGCCTGGCCTAGATCTTCTATTTCTTTGCTGAGATTTTACTAGTTTGTAGTTTGTTTCAAATGTATCCATAGTCCCACTAATATATTTTTGCTTTTGTTGCTTGTGGTTTTGATGTCATATTCAAGCAACTGTTGCCTAGACCGAAGTCATAAAAATATTCCCTTCTGTTTTATTTTAGGAATTTTAAGTTTGCCAGGCTCACATTTAAATCTTTAAATCCATTTTGAGTTTGTGTGTGTGTGTGTGTGGTGTAAGATAAGGATCCATTTCATTTGTTCTGCCTGTGGAAATCCAGTTTTCCCAACACCATCTGTTGAAGCGACTATCATTTCTGTATTGCATATTCTTTGTATTATCATTGAAGATCGTTTGTTGCACAGCAAAGGAAACAGTCAACAGAGTGAGAAGGCAGTTTATGGGATGGGAGGAAAATACTTGCCCACTGTATATCACATAAGGTTAATATAAAAAACATATAAGAAACATACACAACTCAGTAGCAAAAAACAAAGAGCCCACTTGAAAATTGGGCAAAGACACGAACAGAAATATTTCTGGGGAAGAAATAAAAGTGGCTAACCAGTGTATGGAAAGGTGCTCAACATCACTAATCATCAGGGAAATGCAAATCAAAAGCACAATGAGAAATCACTTCACACTTGTTAGGATGACTATTATCACAAAGACAAGAGATCACAAGTGTTGGTGAGAATGTAAAGGGAACTTTTGCGCGCTGTTGGTGGAAATGTAAATTAGTAGAACAATGATGTAAAACAGTATGGAGGCTTCTCAAAAAAATAAAAACAGAACTAGTATATGAGCCATCAATCCCTCATCTTGGTATATACCAAAAAGAAATGAAATCGGCACCATGTAGAGATATCTGTGCTCAGCATTATTCACAATAGCCAAGATATGAAATCAACCTAAGCTGATAGATGAAGACATTATCATCTATCAACATCGATAGATGAATACACTAAATAAATTGTATATATATACAATGGCATATTATTCAGCCTTGACAAAGGAGATCTTGCCATTCAGAACAACATGGATGAACCCAGAGGACATTATGCTAAGTGAAATAAGACAGACACAGAAAAAAAGTACAGCATGATCTCACTTATACGTGGAATTTAAAAATTCAAATACATAGAAGAGTGTAGACCAATGATTATCAGGGGCGGGGCAGGTGGTGGAGGAAATGGGGAGATGCTCGTCGAAGGGTACAAAGTTGAGGTTGTGTAGGATAAAGCCCAGAGAGCTAAAGGGCAGTATGGGGACTCTAGGTAATAATATGGTGTTGTATACTAGAAATTTGCTAAGAAGATGGATTTCAGGTGCTGTCTCCTCAAAAAATGATTACTATGTGAAGAGAAGGATATGTTAATTTGATTATAGCAATCATTTTACTATGTCTATGTGTATCAAAACATCATATTGCATATATCCTTAAATATATACAAGTTGTTATTTTAAAAATCTAGGTGGTATTCCCCACTGCAGTTCTATTCTCAAACCTTCTGCATGTTAATTCTGGTTAGTTCCGTGTGTAGTTATCTAGTTTCAGGGGTCTGCCATGTCTTCTTATTCAGTTTTTAAAATTGTGGTAAAAACAACATTATTCAGTTTTAAAGACACCTATTTTCCAGCACCCTCCTATCCTCGATCCTCACTGGCTGGAGGGAGGGTTGATGCCAGCCATGGCTCCCTAGGGATGGAAGCTGAGACCACCCCTTGGTCTTCAGTGATAATGAACTGGCTGGGAAGGGAAGTCTGCTTCAGGCCTTTTATACTATTGGAAGGAAGGGCAATTTCAGTCTCCCCTCAGTTTTCACTGACATGGCACCAGCAGGGAAGGGATTCCTCCCCAGGCCAATCGCTACCACTGGTTGAGGGGTGGGAGATCTGACTCCCAGCTAGGTCTCTACTGCTAGGTCTCTACTGCCACTGCACAGGCAGTGAAGGGGAATGTTGCTCTGGGCTGCTTCATATGACTGCGTGGGAGTTGGATGCCCAGCCTTTCTTCTAGGTCTCCATTACCAACAAAGGGGAGGAGCGCCATCTTCACCTGTCTGCAAGCCCTATGTGGGAGGTAAGAGTTCAGACTCTCCTCTTAATTTCCACTGACACCTCAAAGAAAAGAATGTCCATTGTGTTTAGCTAGGTTAAGGTAAGTATTATGAAAAAGTGCCCAGGAATCTTATTCTCACCTCAGGAGAGAAGTCAGACTTTTGAATGAATATCCAATTGGGATTGAGTATCAGTGACTGGTGAAATCTAAATCTCATTTAATTTATTTAAGGCAAAAATTTATTCAGCTTTGAGGATGTCGTCAGGATTAGCATGAGATGGGGTAGAGATGTGGCCTTGAGAACAGGTAAAATTGCCTTCCAAATATGGTTGTTCTTGTGCAAGATCCTTTTTCTCCCTGAAACTCAGAATTTACATATTTTATTTTTTAAACGTTTCATATTTTAAACCAGAGTAACCTATATCTCATATGCCTTTTAAAATCTACATTTCTTAGAATTTCATTGGTGCTAGAGATCATGGTGACCTATATGCCTTATCTATTTTAATTTTTAGAGTGATTCTAAGAGGTAGATGCATGACTATACCTGTCTTGCAAATGAAGAAATTGATATAGAGACCACATGATGAGTAAAAGTAGTAAGGAACAAACCTAGATGTAACCCTAGATACATTTTACTCCAGGTTCCTCAGCTTTAATCATGTTGTCATAATTATCATACAATGCTTTCAAGAAATTGTGTATTAATGTGCTTGGCACATTGCAGTTTCTCTCACCATAAAGATTCCTTTTCCCTTGGCCTCCTAATGCCATTAGTCAACTCCAAAGTGGGAAAAGAATATTTGCCACCTAAGTTCCAGCACTGCATGAAGGACGGATGAGATATAAGGCAAGAGGACAGGAGGACAATGTTTCAGGCTGCAGCATTGAGATTATATTCATCGTCTAGAATCAACGTGATAATAGCTCTAAGATGTTTTCAAGGTAGTGATCAAGGTGATTATTGAAAAGTAAGCACAGCAAGTTCTACTAGAACCTTTAAAATCTCATCTGGCTGTTCAAAGAGATCCCATGACCCTCAACTCTGTTACACTCTTCTCAGCCTAATGAGTCTTCCCCCAGGTGAAACATAGGCTATAATCACCCATACTCAGGCAAGACAGCCAAGGCCCAGTGGGCAGGGCCCTGGGGAAATGTGCTGTACTGTTTCTTATCCAGGGAACAACCTGTTACAGCTAAATCCCTATGATATGATTAACATTTTAATAGATTACTCTCGCAACCCTCAAAGTACCTTGAGTGGGAGTGAGTATTTTCTCTGTTCTTCAAATTCAGTAACAGGCTCGAAGATGGGAAATCATTTGTCTGTGGTCCAAGAGTGGATATATGGTGGGATCATGAATGACCTCAGATACATCCAACTCTAAAGTTATGTTTTTTTCCTCCTATTCTCCTCTGCTGAAGTAACTTGCTTCCATCTGCCCACCTTCTTGTGTGAGTTCATGAGTTCTGCCTACAAAGATAAGCATGGGTGTAAGAAGCAATGATGTCCTACCACTTGGGACAAGCCACCTCTCAAAACTCCTCTACTATGTAATGACATAGATCATAGATATGTCTTCTAAAGGGGACAGAAGCCTGTTTTCTGGAGAAGATCTAAAATAAATAAAAATGAGATTTCAGTAACATCCAGAGATCTTTCAGGCCTTCGAGAATCCCTCTTACTTATTCAACAAGAATTAATATAGAATCTTGTAAGGGGATGGTAGGAGAAAGAGAAGATAAGATGGTTCCTGTTCCTAAATAAAATTTTAAAGTCTAGTAGGGGAGAAGACATAAGCAGATATTCAGAGTGAGGCATGTGACATGATGACTTAAAATTCTGGATAAGTCATAACAGTGGAGCACAAATGGTGGCAGTAGTTCTATTGTGGGTAGAACAGTGTGGTTATCAAAGTCCTCCAGAAGAAAATAAAGATTTTTTTCCAGGCAGTTATAAATGGAGACAGAAAAGTATGTACAAAAACTCAAAACCTGAAGCAATCCAGTGAGTTCAAACCAATCACGAAGAGGTATGTTGGTGGGATAGCAAGATGCCCTGTGACAGTGCTTTGGAGGTAAAACTGGAAACGCAAGGCAGGTTCTGAATGCCAAGAGTGATGAAGGCTGCTCTGAAAAGTTGTCTTAGGATGCTATGGGAAAAGATGCCAGAGGGGAGTCTAATGATTAGATCTGTGTTTCAGAAAAATGATTCTGGCTCTCATTGTGGCGGATAGTTAGGCGTGAGTGTGAAAGGAATGCAGGGCAATCAATGGGAAGGCTATTGCAATCATCCTAGCAGCAGCTGGAGATAGAGGTCATGGTACATATTGGAGGTGGTAGAATGAACATGGATCTTGACTGGAATCAAGTGAAGAAGGAAAAGGAGTCTGTGATGACACTTATGGATTTGTGTCTATAGTGGAGAAAACCCTTCCACCAATGTTTTCTCCAACTTTTATATCTCTACATTAAATCTCTAGGATCTTATGGGGTCAAAGGTGAAGTTGACCCCACAAAACATAAGCCAATCTTATATCTTCAGAATCAGAAAGATGTACTATGACAGGGGTGGGGAGAAAGATACTGAGTAAAACGCTATCATTTCATAAGTGAGCAAACTGAGATGACAAAGACAAACACAGCTACTGTAAGTGTCCAGAAAGCGAAGGCATCTGCATTCCCTATTCTCCCTGTCCAACTATCAGGGAAGTGGGCCTGAGGCATGGATGGATGACTATGATACACCCAGTCATATTCTCTTATTGGTGCAGGCAGAGCATCAATGTAATGTAATGTACGGGAAACATTCTATTGCTTGGGATGAGTGCCTGTCCTAACATTCAGGGCACATTATAGAGCTCTTGATCTCCCTTTCATCATATTTAAGTTGGAAGCTATGAATGAGGATTTCCAGGGTGAGAAGAAAATTGGGCAACCTCATGGTGCAGTGACAGAATGCTCTCAGTAGTCAATTTAGTCTGTCCCAGTCTTCTAATGCTTAGAAATCAAGTTTCCTATTCTCTAAAGTGAGGTTATAATACCTACATTCTCAGGTTGTTGTCGGAGGATTCTGTAGGATGATTTTGTATTACTATCTACTCCAAAACTACATAGGAAATGCAGCCTTCAATCTGTAGAAAATCACATTCACAGTCGGCTTTCAATCCTTTCATATTATAAGCTAATTGTTCTCACAGTGTGGTCCCTGGACCAGCAGCCCTAGCATCACCTGGGAGCTTGTGAGCAATGCAAATTCTCAAGCTCCCCTGCAGAACTGGAAACTAAAAGTGAGCCCTAGAAGTCTGTGCTTTAGCCATCTCTCCAGGTGTTTCTGATGTACATGAAGTTTGATGATAATTGCTATGGCAAGCTGTGGGCCTAGAACTGTCTTCAGGGATGACATTGCTACTATCTATCATTCCTGAGTGGGTGTTTTGGACTAATCCTCACTTGTTCCTGGCCCCTATCTTATTTGCATTTCTACCATAGAAATGCTAGTGCAATGAAATTGTGGTGCCCTTCCAGACACTGTTGAATGGAGGGAAAGTGGGAAGGGGGCTGTAGAGAGAAAACTGACACCAGAATAAGCCTCTTTGTTTTAATGAGTCGGGGATCCTAGAGCAGGAGACAGAGGCTGGAATGTTCAACCAGTGGGAGAAACAGGGGTAGGAGCCATCAAAGACATCGAAGCAGTAGTCATCATCAAAGTTGTTGTTGCTGTTGTTGCTGTTACTGTTGAAGTTCTTGTAGTCTTTGTTTGGACACAGAAAGCAGGATAATTAGCACGTCTGTCAGCTGGAACACAGCAGTCCCTTTGTTTGCCGCACATTGCCCAACCATTCTTTACATGCATCTCTTCAGGTTTGCACTTCTTCTTGCAAATTCCAACGTCGTTTAGACACTTTTTCACATACCAATTACCTGAGTAAAGGAATTATATAGATTATTAAGCCTAAGTATTTATCACAGGAGGATAAAAAATAGCAATAGTTTTTGAGCACTGTTTATTCAAGTGCCTTTCCAGTTGCTTTAGCATGTTTTTCCTAATCATAAATACCTACTTTGAGGATTAAGTGAAATTTTATAAACACACATTGAATTCTTTAGATATGTATGAGATTCTCATTTCTGAAATCAGAATTCTGTATACAAACCTTACCAGGGGCCAATTTCCCATGATTTTAAATGGGAAAATATATAGCATGTTATTATACATGAACACAAAATCCCCAGCCAGTTTCCTAAAATGTAGCTAAAACACAAACACCTAAACAGAAGTAAAAACTATCATTTCAAAAATAAGAAATGCTAAAATAATTGCTGTCATCTTTCTCACCATTACTGAAACACATATGGCTTTTGTTGCCAGTTGGTGAGATTTTCAAAATGTCCCTTACGTGTTTCTGAGACCCTAAAAATTATATTTAGAAGATAATTCTAGGCTTGTCTTACATATTATCTGGTTAAAAATGTCATGTCAAGTTATGGAAAGATAAATAAAAAATTTTCATCTATACCTATATACCTATATGATATTGAGATATAAGTACATTTTACAAAATTTTGAGAATAAAAAAAGCCATTCTATTAGGAATATATTCATTAGGGAGACATTCTGCAGGGTTTGCCTATATATGTGTACATATTATATACATATGAAAATATCTCATCACATGGTTTAACACACAGAGGCCCTAGAGTGATGCTGGAGCTCTTTCTTACCTTGCTTAACTCATTACTGTACTTAATTAACAAGTATATAATGAGTGCCTACCATGTCAAGAATTCTGCAAGATGCAGGGAATAAAACAATGAACAGAAAGACATGATTTGAGGACCTTACATTGGAGAGGGGGAGAAAGAAAATAAACAAGTAAGTGAATAAACAAAATAACTACAGATTGTGATAAGTACAATAAATGAAAGAAATATGAGGTAATTGACAGTAAGTGAACAGAGCAAATGTTTTTGAATGCTATTACCACTACTATTATCCCTTATCAGCTGTTTAATCCTCCTCTGATGATTGAGTTTTTAACATTATATATATGTGTATGTTAGAATATATATACACACACACAAAGTGTAGAAAAAGAACGACATACAAATATGTGATGTATGTCGATGTATGTCACTAATGTTCCAGAGACAGAGGGAGAAATCAGGCAATTTAAACTCATAGAATTTCAAGGATGCAATAGGCCTGAAACATCTTTTGAGACAACCATGAGAGCATTATAATTTCCTCTTATCCACTATCAATTTGAACATTTCTGCAAATTAGGGAATATAAACTACTATCTCTAGAGGCGGGCTATGGAGTTATTATATAACCCATTAGGAAATTATACTAAAGAATATTAGTTTATTTCATTGTGCCTTATGTAAAAAGGTGGGATTGAGTCCGGTGTAAAAAACAAAATCATAGGTGAATAACTGTTCTCAATATGGAGAAGGACTTACTAAGTTAATGGAAGAATGCAAAGAAAACACCAATAGATTTGACATGAAAATGAAAATTATGTGTCTCAAATAAATAATGCATTTTAGAAGCAACCAATATATTTGAAAATATTTGCAAGAAATATGAAATACAAATGTTAAAAATACAAATACTCCAATAGTAACCATTGGCAATATGTGCCAGTTAACTTAGAAGAAATAATACCCTTGGAGCAAGGAATGGAACTTCTAAAATTTGCCTACACAAACAGAGAGTCTCACAATGATATATTAATAAGGTTGTACAATGTTATTTACAGTACTCACATATTAGAAAAAATAATCCAAATGACACACAATTAAGGACTCTCCAAGTTAATATTGGTACAAAAATATGACAGAATTATAAGCATCTACTGCAAATTGTATTTTCAAGGAATATTCAAGACTTGTGAAAATTTTCCTGATAGAATCGTAGGTAAAAAAATAAAGCAGTCACGCCTGTAATCCCAGCACTTTGGGAGGCTGAGGCGGGCGGATCACGAGGTCAGGAGATCGAGACTATCCTGGCTAACACGGTGAAACCCCGTCTCTACTAAAAATACTAAAAATTAGCCGGGCGTGGTGGTGGGCGCCTGTAGTCCCAGCTACTCGGGAGGCTGAGGCAGGAGAATGGCGTGAACCCGGGAGGCGGAGCTTGCAGTGAGCCGAGATCAAGCCACTGCACTCCAGCCTGGGCGACGAAGCGAGACTCCGTCTCAAAAAAAAAAAAAAAAAAAAAAAAAAGCAGGTTATAAGCTCATATATCAGTTGGTTACAAGTGAAAAAATGCAAGCAGTGATGAAATGTGGCCAATTTATTTCTAAATAACTTTCAGTGTTCTTGTCTTGGTTTTGTAAATATAAGCTACGGAATAAATTAAAAATAAGAAATGCTTGCACAAACAGAGCTGAAATCTGATATAGACTTCCAATAGTTCCCACACAGAATTTTTTTTTTCATTTTCCATTTTACAGTCCTATACATATATAGAAACAGCCTTTCCTGTTCTGTTAACCACATCCAAGAACAAACAAACAAACAAAAAATCAGAGACCTTCTCTATAAGACCAAGAAAACTAGGGGAAGTAATATTATATAATTGTTACCTCAGGAGGGAATATCGGCAGCAAAAAAAACAAAAGTGAAATGAGGCAGGGCTTGACTGGACTGACCTGAAGTGACAGGATAGAAGTTTGGGATTTCAAGATCATTTCTACCTTTGGAGGCAACTGTGTGGGATTTGCCTTACCCTCCTCCCCAGCTCCGATCACAGATCCTGCTCTATCCTGAGAGCCTTCAAGTTTCTTAGAACAGAGGTGGTCTGAAGAAGTAGGACAAATCTCAGCCCTGCTCCCAGTGAGAAGCCAGACCCCATTTCCACAGACCACTTAGAAATAGGGACTCCATGTGCAGGACCCTGTTCTAGGCCAGTGTTTCTTCTTCCCCAAGATTCTGTTTACCTGAGACCAATTGGGCCAGGAGCATAAAAACTGCAAGGGTGAACAGTAGGGACTTCATCAGGAGGCAGTGGGTTCTATAGAGTCCAGAAGTCTCTATTCAGTATGACTTTGAACACAGATCTTTATTGTCCTTCTTAGGTGGGGTTGGGCTCAGCCAGTAGATCGGGAGGATGTAGGATATTGTGCCAACATAGCTTCAATCTATTGGCTAGCAACTCTAATTGAGGCATCACTGTTCAAGAGTCCTGTGCTAGGCATGCCTTGGGGGAAGGATAAAGACTTAGAAGAGAAGTTGCAGACTCTGCTGAAGTGTATGGCAATTTGGAGAGAAAGAATTACAGGAGGAAATTATGCTGCTCTACCAAGGCTGGGTACTCCTAGCAGTTTTTTCACAGCCTCCAGTGTTAGTCTATCAGGGTTCATCTTACTGCATGTAGCAGTCTGGTCACCTGTCTGTCTCTCCACCTAAAATACAATGTCTTTCTGAACACTTATGATGTATTATTCATATATATATATAATTCTTTTCTGTACATCATTCTTTTCAGAGAAGGATATAAGCAATTGTTTTTTAACTGACCAAATTAATGCTTTGTTGATGATCTGGAAATTTAGAAAGCCTTTTACAAAGAAATAAATAAGTGCTCAAAGATAAATGCACAAACAAGTCTTGTCACTCTGTAGAGTAGCATAAAACAAAGTGCATCCGTATGATTTAATTCTGTGCTTCTGTTAAAAAGAGTGCAGCAGATTTTATCTTACTAAACATTTTTTGAGTGAAAAAGCAACATTTTAGAACAACATGCATAGCAATGATTCTAATTTATGTGAAAAAGTTATATTTATTTGTATATAAGTAAATGCATGAACTGAAAATGCAAATCACATGTCATTCTAATAAAAGTTGTTTTCTCTGGATGGGATTGAGTTTAAGGTGGCATTCAAAGAGAATTTTATTGTGTTAAAGTTTTTTTTTGAGTGCCTGACTATATTGTGACTGAAAGCTATCAGGTCCTAGAGGTTTTGTTCTTTGTGAGGAGTTTTTTTTTCATTCCAAATTATTGAGATATAATTGATGTACATTAAACTGCATTATTTAGAGTGTATAATTTGATGAACTTGGCAAAAGATGCACTGGTGAAACCATTACCTTAGTCAACATAATGTATATATCCTTCACTCTCAAAATGTTTCTCATTCCTCTTTGGCATCCACTCTTTCCTCTTCCCTTCCCTCCCTCTACCTCCATGATACCCAGGCAACGACTGACCTGCTATTTGTTCTTGTAGCTTTCTTGGCATTCTCTTGAATATTACATAAATGAAGTAATATAGCGTGTATACTTTTCTGCTTGTCTTTTTCCATCCAAGGCAATTATTTTGAATCATATATGTTTTGTGTACCAATAGTTCATTCCTTTTTATTGCTTGTATTACTTTTTATGCATATATGATCATTTATCCATTTACCCCCTAATGAACATTATGATTGTTTTCAGATATTAGCTATTACAAATAAAACTGCCATTGAAAATTTGTGTGCAACTCTTTGTGTAGCCATATGCTGTCATTTCTCTTGGATAAACAGCTAGATGTAGAATGGCTGAGTCACAGGGTATGTGTATGTTTTACTTATTAAATATGCCTATACTATGCTTTTTTCCTTTGAAAATTGCCCTTTCTCTCTGTCCTAAGAGGTCTCAGTGTTGTCCTTGTCAAACTGATAAGTAAATGTTCCATGTTAATTATGGATGTAATAAACCTTTGTGTTCCATAGTTACTGTAAACATTTTTTTCTGGCATGCAAAAAAAAAAAGAGAAAAAAAAAAAACGAAATTACCAAATTGTTTTCCAAAGTGGTACCATTTTATACTCCCACTAGCAATATTTGAGAGTTCACTTTTTTCCCCACATCTTTACCAATACTTAGCATAGTAAGTTTTTGTTTTTGCTTTTTTAGTTTTAGCTATGTGTTTTATTTACTTTTGTTAAATTTTAATTTTTTTTATAGATTTAGAAGTACAAGCGCAGATTTGTTACATGGATATATTGAGTAGCAGTAAAGTATGGGCTTTTAGTGTAACCATCATCAGAATATTGTACATTGTACCAATTAGGTAATTTCTCATCCCTCTTAGGTCTGGTAGTATTTGTTTTATGAATCTGGGCACTCTTGTGTTAGGTGCATATGTATTTAGTAGGATGGTTATATCTTCTTGCTGAATTGATCTTTTTATCATTGTATGATGACCTCCTTTGTTTTATTTTACTGTTGTTGATTTAAAGTGTGCTTTATCTGATATAAGTATAGCTACTCCTTCTCTCATTTGGTTTCTGTTTGCGTAGAACATCTTTCTCCACCCCTTTACCTGAACTCATGTCTTTATTAATGAGTTTCTTGTAAACAGCATATAGTTAGTTCATGTTTTTAAATCTATTCTGCCAATCTATATCTCTTAAGTGGGGGCATTTAATCCCTTTTTATTCAAAGTTAATATTGATATATGAGGTTTTGTTCCTGTTGTAATGTTAATTTTTTACCTAGTTGCTCTGTAGTCTCAATTAATTGTTTTATAAAACCTGTGAGTTTTGTACTTTTGTGTGTATTTATGATGGTGAGTATTGAACTTTAATTTTTTTTTTAAATTATACTTTTAAGTTTTAGGGTACATGTGCATATTGTGCAGGTTAGTTACATATGTATACATGTGCCATGCTGGTGCGCTGCACCCACTAACTCGTCATCTAGCATTAGGTATATCTCCCAATGCTATCCCTCCCCCCTCCCACCACCCCACAACAGTCCCCCGAGTGTGATATTCCCCTTCCTGTGTCCATGTGATCTCATTGTTCAGTTCCCACCTATGAGTGAGAATATGCGGTGTTTGGTTTTTTGTTCTTGCGATAGTTTACTGAGAATGATGATTTCCAACTTCATCCATGTCCCTACAAAGGACATGAACTCATCCTTTTTTATGGCTGCATAGTATTCCATGGTGTATATGTGCCACATTTTCTTAATCCAGTCTATCATTGTTGGACATTTGGGTTGGTTCCAAGTCTTTGCTATTGTGAATAATGCCGCAATAAACATACGTGTGCATGTGTCTTTATAGCAGCATGATTTATAGTCCTTTGGGTATATACCCAGTAATGGGATGGCTGGGTCAAATGGTATTTCCAGTTCTAGATCCCTGAGGAGTCGCCACACTGACTTCCACAATGGTTGAACTAGTTTACAGTCCCACCAACAGTGTAAAAGTGTTCCTATTTCTCCACATCCTCTCCAGCACCTGTTGTTTCCTGACTTTTTAATGATTGCCATTCTAACTGGTGTGAGATGGTATCTCATTGTGGTTTTGATTTGCATTTCTCTGATGGCCAGTGATGATGAGCATTTTTTCATGTGTTTTTTGGTTGCATAAATGTCTTCTTTTGAGAAGTGTCTGTTCATATCCTTCACCCACTTTTTGATGGGGTTGTTTGTTTTTTTCTTGTAAATTTGTTTGAGTTCATTGTAGATTCTGGATATTAGCCCTTTGTCAGATGAGTAGGTTGCGAAAATTTTCTCCCATTTTGTAGGTGGCCTGTTTACTCTGATGGTAGTTTCTTTTGCTGTGCAGAAGCTCTTTAGTTTAATTAGATCCCATTTGTCAATTTTGTCTTTTGTTGCCATTGCTTTTGGTGTTTTAGACATGAAGTCCTTGCCCATGCCTATGTCCTGAATGGTAATGCCTAGGTTTTCTTCTAGGGTTTTTATGGTTTTAGGTCTAACGTTTAAGTCTTTAATCCATCTTGAATTGATTTTTCTATAAGGTGTAAGGAAGGGATCCAGTTTCAGCTTTCTACATATGGCTAGCCAGTTTTCCCAGCACCATTTAATTTTGACTTTTACAATTCTTTTGAGCATTTCTTATAGGACTGGTCTAGTGATGATGAATTATCTTAGCATTTGCTTGTCAGGAAAGACTTTATTTCCCCTTCATTTATGATGCTTAGTTTAGCAGGATATAACATTCGTGTTTGACAGGTTTTTTTTTCTTTAAGAAGTCCGAAAATTAGATTCAATCTCTTCTGGCTTGTAAGGTTTCCGCTGAGAAGCCCACTGTTATTCTGATGGGATTTCCTTTATAGATGACTGTATGCTTTTCTCTTGCTGATTTTAGAATTTTTTTCCTTCATGTTGACTTTAGATAGTCTGATGACTACATATCTTGATGAAGTCTGTCTTGCAATGTATCTTCCTGGCATTCTTTGAGCCTCTTTCATTTAGATGTCTAAATCTCTAGCAAGACTAAAGAGGTTTTCCCCAATTACTTCCTCAAATAGTTTTTCCAAACTTCTCACTTTTTCTTTTTCCTCAGGAATACCTGTGACTCATAGGTTCAGTTACTTTACATAATCTCATACGTCTTGAAAGCTCTGTTCATTTTTAAAATTCTTTTTTCTTTATTTTTGTCTGACTGGGTTAATTCGTAAGAGACTTGTCTTCAAGTTCTGAACCTCTTTCTTCTGCTTGGTTTAGTCTATTGTTAGAGCTTTCAACTATATTTTGTAATTTCTTAAATGAATTTTTCATTTACAGAAGTTCATTTGAAAAAACTATTTAGGCTGGGCACAGTGGGCTCACACCTGTAATCCTAGCATTTTGGGAGGCCAAGGTGGGCACATCACTTGAGGTCAGGAGTTCAAAACCAGCCTGGCCAACAGGGTGAAACCTTGTCTCTACTAAAAATAAAAAAAAAAAATTATCTGGGCGTAGTGGCACACACCTGTAATTCCAGCTACTCAGTAGGCTGAGGCAGGAGAATCACTTGAACCCTGGAGGCAGAGTTTGCAGTGAGCCGAGATCGCACCACTGCACTCTGGCTTGGGCAACAGAACAAGACTCCATCTCAACAACAACAACAACAACAACAACAAACAAACAAACAACAAAAAAAAACTATTTTAAAAAATCTATCTCTTTAGTAGATTTTTCATTCATATCCTGAGTTATATTTCTGATTTGTATTGATTTTTTACTTTCTCTTGGACCTCACTGAGATTCTTTAAAATTAATATTTTGAATTCTTTGGTATTTCAAAGATTTCATTTTGGTTAGGGTTCATTGTGGAAGAGTTAGTGCAATCCTTTGGGGTGTTGTAACACTCTTTTTTTTATACTTCCAGAATTGTTTCTTGGGTTCCTTCTCATTTGGATCAACTATCTGTTCTTATTTTTAAATTTACTTTCATTTGGTCAGGACTTTTTCCCCCTTGAGGATGTGATTATAATATACATTGTGTAGGGTTATTTGGCCTTGGTTCTGGGTGCTTTCAGTGGCAAAGAGTCTGTATGAGTTTCTTGATTATAGATAGCCTTTGTGTGGTGGCTTTCTCAAATGCTGGTTGTAGTAGTGATGTGCTGGGCTAGGCTCACTGCCTCCTGCAGGGCTAGAGTGCAGAAGTCTTAGGAAGCTTAACTTGTTTCCCTGTGCTGTGCACTTGTGTAAGCCAGTTTTTTACTGGGTTGTGTAGTTAGACCTCCAGGCTACTACGTGGTGCTTATGAATAAAATCTGGGCAGAAGCAGGTGGGTGTATGCTTGCTCTTTGTTTACAGGGAGAAGCTCTCTGTTGCCTCAGGCAAGGGACAGTCTATGGAATATACACTGGCCTGAGCTCCCTGCTCAGCCCCTAAGGGGAGGATAAAGCTGGGTGGAGCTAAACTGTCAAACTTTCCTTCAAATAGCTCATTGGCAGGCACAAACACCAGCACTTGTGGTAATGATGGGGAGAATGGCATATACTCTGTATGAATTCCTTGGTTATAAATAGCCTTCACGCGGTGACTTCTCAAATGCCAGTTGTGGTAGTGATGTACTAGGCATGTGATGAGGCTCACAGTCTCCTGCAGATCTTGAGTGGCAGAGGTCTTGAGACGCTTATCTTTTTCTCAAGCTCTGTACGCTTATGTCAACACTTCTGTCGGGTTGTGCAGTTTGACCTCCAGGCCAGTAGGTGGCACTTGCAGTTAAGAGCTGGATGTGGTGATAGCAGGGAGTTTATATTTGATCTTTGTTTACTGGGAGAAACAGTATTGTCTCAGGAAATGGTCTGTCTGTGGAATGCACAGTGGCATGGGCTCCATTCTCAGCCCCAAAGTGGGGGCAAAGTTGGGCACAGCTCGATGGGGCAGGCTTGCCCTCAGGTTTCCCAATGGCAACCACAATCATTAGCCCTGATGGGCGTGTCGAGGAGTTATGTAGACTTTTTATGATTTCCTTGGTTGCAAATAGCTTTACTGTAGTGGCTCTCTCAAATGCCAGCTATAGTAGTAACGTACTACTTGTACAAGTAATGTACTAGTTGAGTGGGCTCAGGGTCTCTTGGGTAGCTGGGGCATTGTGGGGAATGGTGGCAGCTGAGGTCATGGAAGCTTATCTTCTACCTGAACGTACTGCCATCGTCTCTTTGCTCGCTTTTGGTTTCTGTGCGCATGAGATATCTTTTTCTATCCCTTTATTATCAGTCTATGTGTCTTAACAGTTGAAGTGAGTTTCTTGTAGGCATGATATTATTGGGTCACTTTTTAAAAAAATTCATTCAGACAGCCTCTATGTTTTAAGTGGAATATTTAATCCACTTACAGTCAAACTTACTATTTATATATGAGGACTTTTTCTTGTCGTTTTGGTAATTAGTTTTTGGTTGTTTTGTATAGCCTTTTTTTTTCTCTCTTATTTATAATTATGGTTTAGTGGTTTTCTGTAGTGGTAACATTTGGGTCTTTTCCTCATTTATGCATTTGCTGTACCAGTGATTTATACTTTTGTGTGTTAAAATCAGAAAAGAAAAAAGGAGACATCACACATGATATCACAGAATACAAAAGATCATCAGAGACTATTATGAACAACTATACACTGACAGGAAAATCTAGGGGAAAAGATAAATTCCCACACACATACCAGCCACCAACATTAAATCAAAAAGAAACAGAAATCCTGAACAGACCAATAATGTGCGATAAGATTGAATTCGTAATAAAAAATCTCTGAAGAAAAGCCCAGGATCAGAAGGATTCACTGGTTTACCAAGTTCTACCAAATGTATAAATAACTAACATGAATCCTCCTCAAACTGTTACAAAAAATTGAAGAAAGAATTCTCCCTATAGCATTCTAAAGGCCAGCATTACTCAGATACCAAAACCTGACAACAACACAACAAAACGAAAGAAGCTACAGGCCAATATCCCTGATGAAATCCTGATGAAATCCTGCAGAAATCCTGAACAAAATACTAGCAAGTCAAATCCAACAGCACATCAAAAAGGTAATATATCATAATCAAATGGCATTTATCCCAGAGAAGCAAAAATGATTCAACACATGCCAGTTGATAAACATGATACATCAACAAAATGAAGGACATAAACAATATGACCATCTCAATAGAAGCAGGAAAAGGCATTTGATAAAATTCAACACCACTTCATGATCAAAAACTCAACAAACTAGGCACAGAAGGAACATACCTCAACATAATAAAGGTCATATGGCCAGGCGCAGTGGCTCACGCCTGTAATCCCAGCACTTTGGGAGGCTGAGGCAGGCGGATCACGAGGTCAGGAGTTCGAGACCAGCCTGACCAACATGGTGAAACCCTGTCTCTACTAAAAATACAAAAAAAATTAGCCGGGTGTGGTGGTGGGCCCCTGTAATCCCAGCTACTCGAGAGGCTGAGGCAGGAGACTCACTTTGAAACTAGAAGGCAGAGGTTGCAGTGAGCCGAGGTCGTGCCACCGCACTACACCCTGGGCAACAAGAGCAAAACTCCGTCTCAAAAAAATAAAATAAATAAAATAAATAAAGGTCATATATGTGACAAACACACAGCTAACATCATATTGAATGAAGAAAAGCTGAAAGCCTTTCCTTTAAGAGCTGGAATAAGACAAGAAGATGTTCACTTTCATCATTCCCATTCAACACAGTACTGGAAGTGCTAGATAGAGCAATTAGACAAAAAAAGAAATAAACAGTATCTAAATGGGAAACAGGAAACTAACTTATCCCTCTTTGCAGATGACATAATTTTATTTAAAGAAACCTAACGACTCCACCAAAAACCTCTTAGAATTGATAAACAAATTCAGTAAAGTTGCAGAATGCAAAATCAATGCTAAAAAATCAGCAGCATTTTTATATGCCAATAATGAACTAGCTAAAAAAGAAATCAAGAAGGCAATTCCATTTACAATAGCTACAAAAAATACCTAAGAATAAATTTAACCAAGGAGGAGAAAGATGTCAACAAGGAATACCCCAAGACATGGATGAAAGAAATGGAAGACGACACAAACAAATGGAAATGCCTCCCATGCTCATGAAAAGGAAGAATCAATTTTGTTAAAATGACCATATTTCCTAAAACAATCTACAGATTCAATTCAATTCTTTTCAAAATACCAATGACATTTTCCACATAAATAGAAAAATCAATCCTAAAATGTGTATGAAACCAAAAAAGAGCCAAAATAGCCAAAGCAATTCTGAGACAAAAGAACAAAGTTTGTGGCATCACACTACCTGCCTTCATAATATATTACAAGGCTATAGTACTTATAGCAAAACAATATAGTGTTAGTATAAAAATGAACATATAGATCAATGGAACAGAATAAAGAATCCAGAAATAAATTCACATATTTACAGCCAACTGATTTTCAACAAAGGCACCAAGAACATCCACTGGGGAAAGGACACACTCTTCAATAAATGGTGCTGGGAACTGGATATTTATATGCAGAAAAATGAAACTAGACCCCTATCTATCATCATATACAAAAGTCAACTCAAAATAGATTAGAGACTTAAACCTAAGACCCAAAACCATAAAACTACTAGAAGAAGACATAGGGGAAACACTCCAGGACTTTGGTCTAGGCAAATATTTTAAGACCTTAAAAGCACAGGCAACAAAACCAGGAACAGACAAATGGGACTGTATCAAACTAGAATAAACAAGGGACTCAACTGAAAGCAGAAAAACAGAAACAAAAACAAATGATATCCTTGAAAAATTAGCAAAGAACAAAAATAGACATTCTCAAAAGACATGCAAATGGTCAACATATACATGGAAAAATGCTCAGTATCACTAGTCAACAGGGAAATGCAAATCAAAACATTGTTTGACTCTGTTTTTAGACACATACACATTAAGGATTGTTATGTCTTGTTGGAGAAATGACCACTATTATTATGATAAGATAAGATTTTTTCCTTTGTCTTCTTTCAGGATTCTTTCTTTATATTTTGTTTCATGGAGCTTGAATATGACATGATTAGGTTTTTTTTTTTTTTTTTTGCATTTATCCTACTTAGTATTCTCTGAGCTTCTTGGATCTGTGGTTTGATGTTTGATATTAATTTGGGGAAAATTTTCTTTTTCTTTTTCATTTTACTCAAGTTTTTTTTCTTTCTTTTTATTTTACTTTAAGTTCTGGGATACATGTGCAGAACGTGCAGGTTTGTTACATAGGTATGCATGTGCCATGGTGGTTTGCTGCACCTATCAACCTGCCATCTAGGTTTTAAGCCCCACGTGCATTATTTGTCCTAATGGTTTCTCATTGCCCCCCTGCCCCCGGCAGGCCCCAGTGTGTTACATTCCCTTCCCTGTGTCCATGTGTTCTCATTGTTCAACTCCCACTTATGAGTGAGAACATGCGGTGTTTGGTTTTCTGTTCCTGTGTTAGTTTGCTGAGAATGATGGTTTCCAGCTTCATCCATGTCTCTGCAAAGGACATGAACTCATTCTTTTTTATGAATGCATAGTATTCCATGGTGTATATGTGCCATATTTTCTTTATCCAATCTATCATTGGTGGGCATTTGGGTTGGTTCCAAGTCTTTGCTATTGTAAATAGTGCTGCAGTAAACATATGTGTGCATGTGTCTTTATAGTAGAACGATTTATAATTCTTTGGGTATATACCCAGTAATAAGATTGCTGGGTCAAAGGTATTTCTGGTTCTAGATCCTTGAGGAATCACCACACTGTCTTCCACAATGGTTGAACTAATTATACTCCCACTGAAGATTTTCAATTGTTGTTTTAAATATTTTTTTCTGTTTCTTTCTCTTTCTTCTCCTTCTGGTATTCCCATTACATGTAGGTTACACCTTTTGCAGTTGTCCCACAGTCCTTGGATATTCTTTACCTTTTTTTTTCTTTATATTCTTTGCTTTTCAGTGAGTAAAGATTTTTCAGGCCAAAAGTGAAAGAAATCGATACAGAGAATAAGTTGGATATACAAGCTACTTTTGATGGCTTTGCTAATTGTGGAGTGATTATATTAATATCTGATGTATTTGACTCCAAGACAAGCAGTATTTACTAGAGATAATGAAGGCCATTTCATAATGATGAAAGGGTCAATTCATTAGAAAGACATGATGTATCTAATAATAAAACTTAAAAATACATGAAGTAAAGATGGACAAAAGTAACTTGAAAACAGAAAAATCTGCAATCAGTTGGAAATTTTATCATTCACTGTTGGTTATTGATAGCATAACTAGACCAAACATTTAGTAAGAATGTAGCAAATGGCCAGGCGTGGTGGCTCATGCCTGTAATCCCAGCACTTTGGGAGGCCGAGGCGGGCAGATCACGAGGTCAGGAATTCAAGACCAGCCTGGCCAACATGGTGAAATCCCGTCTCTACTAAAATACAAAAAATTAGCCAGGCATGGTGGCGCGCACCTGTAGTCCCAGCTACTCGGGAGGCTAATGCAAGGGAATCACTTGAACCCAGGAGGCGGAGGTTGCAGTGACCCAAGATCGTGCCACTGCACTCCAGCCTGGTTGGTGACAGAGCAAGACTCTGTCTCAAAAAAAAAAAAAAAAAAAAAAAGAATGTAGCAAATCTGAATAACCACCTCAATCTAATTAACATGTATAGAACACTACATCCAATAATTACAGAATACCCGTTTGTTTTCACATGCACATGGAATGCTCACTGAGATGGACAGTGTTGATTCTTTAAAGAAGTCCCTATAAATGTCAAAACACTAAAATATTGTAGAAATAATTGCAAAATAGCAATCAATTAAAAATGTGATATCTAGAAAAACATCAGTATTAAGTTGGAAACCAATAAAAATAAGATGTTAAGAAACATAATATTTTGAAATTAACTAGCATACTTTTATTATTTAAAAGTATTTAAAATTTAATTTAAAATTTAAAAAGTACTATTTAAAATTATGTAAAAGCCATGTGTTAAAGATAAAATTATAGGAATAATTAATATGTATTTTGAAGTGCAAGATAGTAAAATACAGCATTTTATAAAGTGTGAAATACAGCTCCTGCCTTGCTTAATGGGAAATCTTTAGCTGTAGATGCGTAACATCAAAGAAGAAGGGTTTACAAACAATAATTTTTTTTTTACAAACTAGGGTTTCTACTGGGAATGCAAGGATATTTTAAAATAAAAAAGTAAATCAATGTATAGAGAGTTAGTTGGCTGGGCGCGGTGGCTCATGCCTGTAATCCCAGCACTTTGGGAGGCCAGGGCAAGCAGATCATGAGGTCAGGAGTTTGAGACCAGCCTGGCCAATGTGGTGAAACCCCATCTCTACTAAAAATACAAAAACTAGCTGGGCATGATGGCCCATGCCTGTAGTCCCAGCTACTTGGGAGGCCAAGGCAGGAGAATCTCTTGAACCCAGGAGGCAGAGGTTGCAGTGAGCTGAGATTGTGCCACTGCACTCCAGCCTGAGCAATAGAGGAAGACTCTGTCTCAAAAAAAAAAAAAAAAGTTATCGTATTCCCTTATTATCATTTTTATTTCCATAGGGTCTTTAGTGATATTCTTTGTTTTATTCCGCATGCTGGAAATTTGTGTCTTTCTTTGTCAGTCTTGCTAAAAGTTTGTCGATGTTATTGATCTTTTCAAAGAAGCAGCTTTTCATTTCACTGATTTTCTCTATTGTTTTTCCGTTTCCAATTTCATTGATTTGTGCTGTTATCTTTATTATGTTCTTTCTTCTGCTTACTTTGCATTTAATTTGCTGTTCTTTTTCTAATTCAGGTGAGAGCTAAGATTATTGACTTGACATTTTTCTTCTTTTGTAATATAAGCATTTGTTGCTCTAAATTTCTCTCTTGGCACTGCTTTAGCACAAATTATGAATATGTTATATGTTCATTTTTATTTAATTCTATGTATATTTTATTCTTATTGAGACTTCTCTTTGACTTGGAAGTATGTTGTGTAATTTCCAGGTGTTTGGAGATTTTTGTGTTTTATTTCTGGTATTGATTCCTAGTTTGATTTCACTGTGTCAATCATATAGAGAATAAACTTTGTGCAATTTAAATTCTTTCTAATTAGTTGAATATCCTTTTTTTTCTTCTTCTTCTTTTTTTTTTTTTTGCCTAGGATATAGTCTATCTTAGTATACACTCTCTGAGCTCGAAAGGAATATTTACTCTGCTCTAGTTGAGTGGAAATGCTCCTTAAATGCCACGTGGATCCTGTAGTTAATGTTGTTGAGTTCTTCTATTGCTGTTGCTGATTTTCTTTCTTGTTTTTCTATCAATTCTGAGAAGAAGTGGGTGGTGATATCCCGATTGTGTTTTTGCTTATTTCTCTCTTTTAACTCTCTCAGTTATTGCTTCACATATTTTGCAGCTTTGTGTTTTGGAGCACACAAATTTAAGTTTGCCACATCTTTTTGGTGTATTGGACCTTTTGTCACTATGTAAAGGTGACAAAAAATCATCCTAAATTTTTTGATGTTCTGAAGTCTACTTTATCTGACATTAATATAGTCACTCCTGCAAACTTTTTATTAATATTTGTATGGTATATCTTTTTCCATTCTTTTACTTATAACCTATTTATATCATTATATTTGATGTGAGTTTCTTGTATATAGCATATTACTGGGTCATCTAAAAACATACTTTGCCAATATTCATCTTTAAATTTGTGTGTTTAGATCATTTAAATTTAATTAAATTATTGATATATTAATGCTTAAATCTTTCATTTTGTTTTTGTTTCCTTTTTGCCTCTTTCTCTTATTTTTCCTGCCATTTTGTGAGATACTTTTCCATAATTTAGAATTCCATTTTCATTCATCTATAGTGTTTTCAAGTGTATCTCTTTGTATAGCTTTTGTAGTGATTGTTGTCTGTGCTACATTATATATCCATAACTTATTACAGTCTACTGGTACATCATTTAACCACATCAGATAAAGATTTTATCTCCCTTTATATCTCTATGATAACCCCCCATTTCTAATATCATTGACTTAAATATTTTTTCTACCTATGCTGAGAATCACTATAGAGGGATAATTTTTGCTGTTACTGTCAAAAATAATTTAGAAAACTAAAAAGTAGGTAAAAAGTTTATTGCATTTCTGATGTTTTTGTTTTTTCTCTTCTTTTTTCCTTATGTTCCAAGACTCCTTTTTCAAAAAAAAAAAAATACTTTCTTTCACTGTGGAGGACTTCCTTTAGCTGTTCTTTTAGGTATACCTACTAGTGACCCCCCCTTTTTTTTTCAGTTTTCCTTCATTTGAGAATGTGTTTATTTGGTCCTTATTCTTGAAGGATATTTTCTTGGACATAGATATCTGGATTGAGACTTACTATTGAAGCACTTTAAAAATATTGTGGCACTTCCTCCTGCCCTTCCAAGTTTCTTATGAGAAATCTTTGAATTTCTTTCCTTCTCTTCTGGAATTCTAATAAAGATATTTTTGTTCATCTATTGTTAAACTGGTGTTTCCATGTGGAAATGAGATCTGGGACTTCCTATTCTGCCATCTTGCTGATGTCACCCACTGTTTTTATTTTTCTGGGAATAGCTCAGCATCATTTGTGTCATTGTTCCTTCCTAGATAACATGTCCTTTTTCTCTGGCTACTTTTAAGATTTGTTCTCTGTCTTTGATTTTCAGCAGTTTGAAATCCACTATGTCTAGAAATTTTCTTTGAATTTGTCCTAATTAGACCTTGCTGAAGTTCTTGGATCAATTTTGCTATGTAGGAGGCTATTAGCTCTTATTTCTTCTGCTTCATTCTCTCCTTCCCTTCTTCTTGGGAGCCAATTAAATCCATGTTGAATTATTTGATAATATCTCACATCTCTCTGATGTTGTATTCAATTTTTCTTTACTTTTTTGTGTTTGTGTTCATTTGGGAAATTTCTATTCAAATATTCATTAGAGTTTCAAGTGAAGTGATTGTTTTCTTTGCTTCTCCCAGTCTGCTGTTCAGCCCATTGAATGAATTATCCATTTCTGATATTGAATTTTTAATTTGTATTACTTTGTTTTGGCTCATAGATAAAATTCTCTATTTTATCAGTAAACACCGGTACTGTTTATTTTCCCACTATATTCTCTAGCATATTTCTATCACAGTTACTCTGAGTTTCTGGTTGATAATTCCATTGGCTGGGTGTTGATCATTTCCTCTCTGGACAATGAGTTATGTCTTCTTTCTTTTTAAAAATATGTCATAACCTTTATTTTATGCCAGACATATAAAAGTTCAGTAGAGTTTTCAATAAATAATTACCTCCAAAAGGTAATTAATATTCTGTCTAGTATTGTTCTTCTGTCAAGTTGGTAGAGTAGTGAGTCAGTGTGATTTGTAGTTGAGCTGGTTGCAGCTTTAGCTAAAGTCACCTTACCAGAGACTTCAAATATTTTAAGGTTGAATCAATAATTTCTCTTCAGCAGAGCCTGGAACTTGGGCATTTTACCAAAGTAATTTACCTTACTAATTCTCTTGGTTCTTAAATGGGTTTATGTTTTATTTTTAACTCCTAATGCACCTGAAACTAAATTTGAGTAAAGGTATAGGTTGACTTTATGAGGAAAAAAGTGTTCAAACTGAAATTGGATGACCGCTTTTCACTGTTTCACAGAGGCAATCATATATGAATTAAGAATTTTCCATTTCTTTTTTTCAGCTGCTACTTTGTTCATGTGGTTTCTGTTATTATATTCTAATAGCAAAAGTGAAACTTATTTGGTAAAGAAAAATAAAGTGGAAAACAAGCTAAAAGAAAATCAGTAACTTCCTCCACCAAAGCAGTGTTTATACTATCATGTAAAACTTCATAGATGTGTTTGTGTGCATGTGTTTGTGTAGGTAATAAAGGATACATTCATTTATTATATTTATTCATTTATTGTGCATCTTCTCTCTGCCTGTTCTGATCAAGGAGCTAGGAATAAAGCAGTGAGAAAAACAATAGTCCATGGTCTCATGAAGTTTATGAGCAAGTTGACAATACTCCAAATCTGTGACTTCAGGAAATATTTTCAGGATAGACTACAGGTATATAATTTATGTTTTTGTTTATTTTTAAAATTGTAATGATACTCTTTATAGAACTATTAAGCTACTTTCCTCCTACTCAATAATATAGTGTAAACTTTCAGCTAAAAGTCCCTTATTGTCTCTTTTCATATGCTCTGAAATGAACTGGAGGCAGTAAGAGAATGAACAAGAGAGAAGAAAACTACACATTTTAAACTTAAGAGAGTTTAATCCTAAATCACATTATATCTATAATCCATGATGTGCCAGTTAGAAAGTATAATAGGCTGTAATATGAAACAGAAAAACATGAAAAAGGCGTTTTGTTCATTTATTACAAATTCAGGTTTTATTTTTCTTACATAACATAAAGTCCAGAAATTATATAACAGCTTCACCATGCTAGTCACCCTCTACTCTTCTGTTCACATACTGTTATCCAGTGTTTTTGCTTCATTGTTATAGATGGCAGCATTATCTCCAGCATTATGACCATATTCCAAACAGGAGGAAGTGGAAGGCCAAAGTCAAGTGGGTGTCTACCACTTGAATATTTGGATCACTCCACCCCTCCCTTTAGTAATTTTTCCCAGAGACCCCACCAAAAACACATATCCTGTTTAAATATCATTGCCAACAATTGTGTCACATTCCACAACTGTGCATTTAGGAAGTTTGGAATAGTGGCTTACGTGAGCATACTGTTGAACCCAAACCATCATTCTGACACAATACAGTGTAATAAGGAGCAAATAAACAGAAATGCCAAGAGCACGTTCATGCCTCAGCAGATTGCATGTGGCACACTCAGTTCTCCAAGAAAGGTGGCACATCTTGCAGGGCCAAACTAATGATCCCTTTCTTGGAACATGAAGATCTGATTGTGCTGGCAGCCTGCAGGCGTATCCCATGATTTGTGGAACATCATAGATATTTAGGAGAGAAACTTCATGTTCGTGCCAACATCCATTAGATGAGTAGGCTAAAGAAGTGGAGGATAGAAGAACTTTGTTGACTGGTGATAAACGCCACTACTGCTGATTTAAGTCAGCTGAAGAATTTTGACAGCTGAAGAATTTTGACAGCTGAAGAATATCGACCTATATCCCCTGGAGCATACAGGGGCTGCTTAATAACTCTGCCATCCTAGGACACAATATATTAATAGTTTAGTTCTAAATGGATTAAATATACAGGCAGGACACACTGTTAATGTTAATGAGAAAGTATTCAGAGTTAATAATATTTTCATGCAAGTTACTTATTGCTCTGATCATTCCCCTGGTCCCTGTTCCAACAAGGCTTTTTTGTTGCTGTTATTTAGCTTTGTTTTAGTAAATAATTGACACAAATAGGCTAACTCCCTTCAAAAGTGTACAATCTGAGTATAACTATTTTAGTGTTTATGTAAAGATACTGTAAGATAAATGGAAGAAGTGTGTATGATAAACAGAAGATGATCAAATCGTGCTCCTGTCAAATAATGCCATGAAATAGAATATTAAATTACTTATTATTTAATAGTATTATGCTGCTACATTTGTGTAATTTAGACTTCAGCTTTTTTTTTTTTTTACTACAATAGATGAGGGTGTATCGTAACTATATTTTGTCTCCGGAACATTCATTCTTCCTTCTATAATGTGAACTGGTTGCTTCCTGTGTAGGCTATACAGATGTCATCTTAGAATTTTGTTTTACTAGTCACCTGAGTTGGCACAGATATACCTGGAAATTGTGTTTTCTTTTTTTTTAGTTACTTTCTTTTTCTGCCTAGGCGATAACTTCTAAAGAAAGACTATGAGAAGTAAACTTCAGTATTATGCATTCCAGCAAACATGTCTTTTCTATCTTCACAGTTCAAGCATTTTAAAACAAAAGCTGTGGACAAGTTTGCACACATAAAATGGCTCAGTATATATGTAAAATATGAATAAACAATCTAGGCTGGCTATCTATTTGAGAAAATCTTTAACATGACTGAAAATAAATGAAGAAAGGCACATTAGAATAACTATTATTTAGGGGCTGGAGTTTCAAGAGTGTATTCCATCCATAAAGCAATAATATCATGCTATGTAAGGAGAAGTAGTAAACTTCTGGAAATTAGAAAAATGATTGTTTAACAGGCACATTTGAAGATAAAGTGAGAAAATCTTTGAAGTCTAAAAACAAGTGGAAAGTATGAGCAAAATATATAAGACACAGAGTGTCAATCCAGGAGAGCCAATATCTGATTAATAAGATTTTCAAAGAGAAGGAGGAAGAAAATTAAAGAAAAAGAATTACAAAAAGCTACATAAATTTGAAAAGATAATAAATCCTCTTTTTTTCAGAAATAATCTAAGAAATACTATTCTAGAAAATAAATAAGAATTGTCATCTAGATAAAATGACAAAGAGAAAAGCGGGAAACAGTCAGAGGGAAAAACAGAAACCATACTTTTGATAGAGTAATTGTTACACTGACAGGTGATTTTTCACCACAAACAATAGAAGCCATAATCCAATGGACTGAGCTCTTCAACATATTTTTCAAAGTAAATGTCATCCTAGAAATCCATATCCACAAAAATATTTTAAGAAGAAAATATAAATACAACCTTTTCAGATAGAGATAGCAGATCTCATGAAAGGAAATTCTAAAGGATGTTCTTTAGTTTAAAAAAATGACCACATATGGAAAGTATGTGATGAAGAAGCAACAAAAAAAGGGATAAAAGTGGATTAAACTGGCAGAATTAAATAAAGATGTTTTATAAGATTAAAAACATAATTAAATATCAAAATTCTGAAAATAGAATCAATTGGGAGCGTTAAATAGAATTAAAGTGGTCTATGTTCCATATATTATTCAGAGATTGGTAAATTTATGGATTAACTCTAGTTGCTAGACTGGATGAAAAATTAGATGCTATTTACAACAGATAAGTGTAAAAACAAGATACGGAGAAGATTGAAAGTGGAACTATGGGAAAAAAACTTAACATGCAAATACCAGCAAAAGGAAGTTATTCTACTTCTTAGTATTGAACAAAATAGTATTTAAGGCAAAAATTATCTTAGAGGAAAATGGGTTACTTTATAATCATAACTTGTTGGATTCACCCAGAAAATAGAACTACCTATAATTGTCATGCATGCAATAATATTGTCTTAGTATTATATGAAAGTAAAATAAAGCAATAGAATATAAACTGGAGGCAGGTGAAATGGAGTTGTATTCCATGAATTGTCTGAGGAGAAATACACATTTTTGGTTAATATTAGATATTGATAGGTTAAGAATGTATGTCTTCATTTCTAGAGTGATGATGAATAGAAAAGAAGAATACATTAAAAACTAGTGGGGAGGAAAATGGAATTAAAGAACATCTGGTTTATACAGAAAGATTAAAAGAAAGGAGAAAAAAGAGAAATATAGAAAACTCAGGAAAATGTAAATCACGTTAAACAATGGCCAATTTAAAGCCAAACATAACAGCAATTAAGTTAAGATTAAATGGGCCTGAGAAGTTCTGTTCTTGGGGAGAAATCAGTAAATCACAGAAAAGTAATGCCTTTGATACAAAACCTAGAAAAGCTTGATTTTTATTAAAATAATATTTCCAAGGCATTAGAGAACCAGAGAAATTACTGGTACTAGAAGAGTTGATATTCTAAAGAGAGAACAGAACAGGCTTTCTGTTTCTGGAGTAGGTCAATAATTGCCAGCCATTTCCCCCATGGGTGCCTTTGTCAGTTTGGGACAGACTGGAAATCAGGCTTGGCCCAGAAAGAAAGGCTTTCTGGGAGGTAATTGAATCAGCAGAAGTAGCAGAGATTCTAGGAATTACAAATTGGAATTTCAGGTGCCCCAAATTTTAGTCCCCCCAATGCAGCATTGGAAAACTAGAGCTTTGTGAGAGGTTGGAAAGCTCAGCTGAAACTTCCGAAAGGCAGTAAGAGATTTCTTGTACTCTTGTAGTGCTTAGGAAATAGATATGATAGTGATATGGAGCCTATCTCAAGCACACAGATAGTCTCCCCCTTGAGACATTACAGAAGTGCCTGAATCAGGAGGCTGAAGAGCAGTGTTTGAAAACCGTAAAGAACAGAGCTAGAATTCCCTCATTGTTTTTTTGGGCTGAAGATACTGAGACCAAACAGACCCTGAAGAAAAAGCCTGGAGGGCTATTCCTGAGAAACAGGACCAAATTAGATGTGGTTGGAATCATTACTAATACTGAAACCCAGCCCTGAACCAGCTTAATGCCTTGTTATATTGAATTAGTCATGTCCTTATCTCTTTGCTATCTGGAGAAAGGGACGACCTTTTATGTTTGAAGATAACATCACTTGGAGTCTCCAAAACCCATTTACCCAATGTTTGGCATACAATCAAAATAACATACCATAAAATGAAACTTATAAGCAATGGGGAAAAAAAACCCGATAAAATTAGTGTAGTAGTCATTACATGTGAGATGGGTCTCTTGAACACAACAGACGGATGGGTCTTATTTTATGATCCAACTTGCCACTCTGTGCCTTTAAGTGGGGTGTTAAGACCATTTACATTCAAGGTTAATATTGATATGTGAGATTTTGATCCTGTCATGAAATTGTAAGCTGGTTGCTTTATAGTTCCTATTGTGTAATAGCTTTAAAGGGTCTATGTGCTGTGTACTTAGGTGTGGTTTTGTGGTGGCAGATATTGTTCTTTCATCTTTATGTTTAGAACTCCAACTCCCTTAAGGATCTCTTGTAAGGCTGGTCTAGTGGCAATAAATTGCCTTAGTGATTGCTTGTCTGAAAAAGATCTTATTTCTCCTTCACTTATAAAGCTTAGTTTGGCAGGGTATGAAATTCTTGCTTGGAGTTTCTTTTCTTTGAGAATTCTTTAAATAGGCTCCCAGTCTCTTTGGGATTGTAGGGTTTCTGCTGATAAGTCTGCTGTTAGCCAGATGGGCTCACCTTTGTAACTCATCTGACACTTTTCTCTAGCTGCCTTCAAGATTTTTTCTTTAGAATTAACCTTAGACAGTCTGATGACCCTATGTCTTGATGATGTTCATTTTCTATAGCATCTTGCAGGTGTTCTGTGAATTTATTGTATCTGGATGTCTACCTCTCTAGCAAGATAAAGGAAATTTTCTTGAATTATTCCCTCAAATACGCTTTCTAGGTTGTTTACTTTTTCCTCTTTCTCTCTTGAGAATGCCAGTAATTCATAGGTTTGGTTGCTTTACATAATCCCATATTTCTTGAAGATTTGGTTCATTTTTAAAAATAACTTTTTCTTTATTTTGTCTGACTGGGTTAGTTTGAAAGACTGATCTTCAAGCTCTGAAATTCTTTCTTCTGCTACATCTAGTCTATTGATAAAACTTTCCATTGAATTTCGGAATGTCTTAAGTGAGTTTTTCACTTTCAGTAGCTCTGATAGATTTATTTTTAAGAGTTTACCTCTTCCTTTATTCTCTGGATTGCTTTACAGGTTTCTTTGTGTTGATTTTCAACCTTATCTTGAATCTCAAAGACTTTTCCTGCAATCTATGCTTTGAATTCTCCATCTGTCATCTCTCAGCTTCTATTTTGGCTAGGACCACTCCTGGAGAGCTAGAGTGAACCTTGTTGGTGTCACACATTCAGATTTTTCATGACAGCAGAATTCTTATACTAGTTCCTTCTTATCTGGAGGGGATTGTGTTGGGTAGGGCTTTTGGCTTTGTTTCTATAGTCCTACACACTTCTAACAGCAGGTTTTTTGATAGGCTGTCCAGTTTGACCTATAGACCAGTAGATGACATTTGCAAGTAACAGCCAGCTGTCCCATAAACAGATGGGTATAGATCTGATCTTTTTTTACTATTAGGGGATCTCAGTTGTTTCAGGTGAAGGGCTGGACAGTGGGGGTGCCTGATGTACTGAGCTTCTTGTTCTGTGGGGATGGTGGGACAGAGCTGAGAAGAGCTGGTGCCCCTGGCTTGCCCATTAGTATACCAATGGCAAGCACAGGCACCAGCTCTGATGAGCGTGGCTGGGAGCAACTCCTGCACTGAGGTCTCTGTAGGGGCTTGTGGGCGAGAAGACTGCACCAGCTCCCCATCCTAGGTAGGTAGAAATGTGATCTGTTTCCTTATCACACCCTGTTTCATGGCTCATGACTCCTAGTTCAGATGCACACTATAGTCTATCTCTGGACTGCAATGTGGTTGAGGGCCACAGGGAACACTTGTTTTATGATTCTCCATGAGAGTGGTTCAGGGTATAACCTCATCACTCAACCTGACACAGATAGCTTTAAGGCTCACTTATTCTATGATGGGGCATTACTGCTGCTTTTTGAGAAGGAAGGTCTCCACCTTTGGGTCCGTGCAGGTCGGTATTGGTCATGGTGGTGTTTGCTGGTTGGGTAGGCCCAACCTCAGGCCCTGAGGAAAGTGGTCAGGTGCCAACAGCATTGGAAGGGTATTGATAGTTTCTCAGCTGACAGGCCTCCAGAAGGCCTGCTGGACAGTGTGCATGGCCCTGAAGGGGCTGGACTGGGGTTATCTATCCCAGATTTCAGGTGCTGACTGTAACAGGGTGGGGGTGGGGTTCAGGCTGGTCCCTGGGTCACCAGCCAAACTCTGAGGCAGGGGAAGGTGGGATTCTTGGGTGGTGGGAACCCAAAAGAATATCACAGGCCTGTGGTGGGTGGGTTTTCGGAAAGGCTCTGGGTCGCAGGTGAAATGTTCAGGCAGGGGCAGGACAGTTGTGCTGTGGGCCTTTAACTGGAGAGCATGCCATCCCTTAGCTGGGGCAATGGAGACTGGAAGCTGTGGAATGCCTGGCATGCTTGCACTTCCCTCCTATGCAATAATGTTGAACTTCACTATTAGCAACACACAAAGGTGCCAGGCATTATCTGTTACCTCTGTGAGTTTTGCCCCAGGGGAATGGAAAGCTGCAACCCACTACAGTGTTCAGGTAGGGGCAGAGGCGCTGTGTTGAAGCCCAAACCAGCTAGCCTTGCCTGGCTCGGAGCAGCAGGGGAATGGGAGTCACACAATCTGCCATCTGAGTGGTTCCCAGGGGAGTGTAGAGTGTGCCCACATGCAGAGTTCAGGTGGAGGCAGACTGTTGCACTGGAAGCCAAAGCCGAGCCTTGCCTGGTGAGGAGTAGCAGGGCAGTCTGACCACTCCTCAGCACCATGACTGCAGCCCCTATCAGGGCTATGGCAGCTGGCACCAGGTTGATTAGGGATCCAGGGCCTGTGGGGCTCCACATGGCCCTTAGCAGTGCGTCTACACAAACTCCAGGATGTTGTGTCGATCTGGAGGCCTACAGGGGCCAAGGGGTTCTCCTGGGCACAGGATTGCAAAGATCCATGTGGATCCTCTGAGGACTCTCACTTACTCACCCTTTCCCCATGTTAGGGAATTTCTGTTGCTCCACACTGGTCCCGGGTGAGCGGCTGCTGCCAGGCTTCACTCTCTGCTCTCTGAGGATTCCCTCACTTCCTTGGTGAATCCTGATGTGGTCTCCCCGATGATCCACTTGAAAAGCCACTATTTACTCACTACTTTGTTTCCTCTCCGTGAGAGCAGCACACGCTAGCTGCTTCTAGTCAGCCATCTTGAAACTGCCATCAAGATATTTCTAAATATACACAGATTATTCTGTAATTTATATGGAAAGGCAAAATAGCTAGAATGGATTAGTCAATCTTGAAAAAATAGAATAAAGTCGGAGAAATTAATTCTACCCAATTATGAAAGTTATTGTATAGCTTCAGTAACCAAGATTTGTATTAGCAGAGGAATGGACACATACATGAATGGAAAAGAATACAGAATCTGGAAGTAGAACCATACTAGTATAGCCAATTGATTTTTTTTTACAAAGATATAAAACCAATTAAATGAAGGAAGAATAATCTTTTTAAATATAGGTGATGGATCAGTTGCATATCCACAGGTTAAAAAAAATTAACTTACCTAAACACCCCACATACATGAAAAAAAAGCCCTCAAAATTGGTCATAGAATCACATGTAAGATGTAAAACCATAAAGCTTTTAAAAGAAAACATAGGAGAAAATCTATGGAGCTTAATGCTTGGTTATGAGGTTTTAGACATGACACAAAAAGCCCAATCCATAAAAAGTAATTGACAAATTTAACTTCATCAAAGTTTTAAAATTTGCTCTGCAAAAGACCCTGTTAAGAAAATAAAAAGACAAGCAATAACCTTACAGAATGTATTTGCAGACTACACATAATAAATAAAATATAAAACTCTGAAAATTAACAGTAAAAGAAAAAAATTATCCCTGTTTACAGACAACATAATCTTATATTTAGAAAAACCTAGACTCCACTGAAAGCTGTTAGAATTGGAGATCCTAGCCCAAGCAATCAGGCAAGACAAGGAAATAAAAGGTGTCTAAATAGGAAAAGAGAAAGTCAAATTAGCTCTCTAAGCTGACAATGTGATTCTATGCACCTAGAAAACCCTAATGATTCCACCAAAAGACTTCCAGATTTAATAAACAACTTCAGCAAAGTCTCAAAACACAATCCCATTCATGATAGCCACATGAAAAATAAAATACTTTGCAAATATTTAGCCAAGGAGGTGAAAGATTTCTACCGGGAGAACTACAAAACACTGCTAAAAGAAATAATAAATAATATAAGCAAATGAAAAAATATCCCATGCTCATGGATTGGAAGAATCAATATCATTTAAATGGCCAAACTGCCCAATGCAGTCTATAGATTCAACACTATTTCTATCAAACTGCCATTATCATTTTTCACAGAATTAGAAAATCTATTCTACAATTCATATGAAACCAAAAAAGAGCCCCAATAGTCAAAGCAAACTTAAGCAAAAGGAACAAAGCTGGAGGCATCACATGACCTAACTTCAAACTATAAGCCAACAGTAACCAAAACAGCATGATACTGGTACAAAAACAGACTCATAAACCAATGGAACAGAATGGAGAACCTGGAAATAAAGCCACAAACCTGCAGCTATTTGATCTTCAACAAAGACAACAAAAATTATCATGGTGAAAGGACTCCCTATTCAATAATTCTATTCAATAATTCAGTAATGGTGCTTGGATAGCTGGCTAGCCATATGCAGAAGAATGAAATGGACCCCTGCCCTTCACCATATATAAAAATTGACTCAAGTTCGATTAGAGATTTAAATGTAAGATCCAAAACTTTAAGAATCCTAGAAGAGCTGGGCGCAGTGGCTCACACCTGTAATCCCAGCACTTTGGGAGGCTGAGGTGGGTGGATCATGAGGTCAGGAGTTTGAGACCAGCCTGACCAACATGGTGAAATCCGGTCTCCAGTAAAAATACAAAAATTAGCCAGGTGTGGTGGCACGCACCAGTAATCCCAGCTACTCAGGAGGTTGAGGCAGGAGAACAGCTTGAACCCAGGAGGCGGAGGTTGCAGTGATCTAAGATCGCGCCACTGCACTCCAGCCTGGGCAACAGAGTGAGACTCCATCTCAAAAAAAAAAAAAAAAAAAAGAAAGAAAAAAAGAATCCTAGAAGAAAACCTAGAAAACACCATTCTCAACATCACCTTGGAAAATAATTTATGACTAAGTTCTCAAAAGCAATTGAAAAAAACAAAAACCAAAAATTGGAAAGTGGGACTTAATTAAACTTCTGCACAGCAAAACTCTCAACAGAGTAAACAGATAACTTATAGAATGGAAGAAAATATTTACAGACTATGTATCCAACAAAGATCTAATATCCAGAATCTATAAGGCAATTAAACAATTCAGTAAGAAAAAAAAACTCATGAAAAAATGGGCAAAGGACACAAACAGACACTTCTCAAAGGAAGACATATAAGTGCTCAACAAACATATAAAAAAATGCTCATCATCACTAATCATCAGAGCAATGCAAATCAAAACCATGACTGGATACCATTTCACAACAGTCAGAATGACTACTACTCAAACATGAAAAACAAACAAACAGATGTTGGTGAGGTTGCAGAGAAAACTGAACATTTATACACTCTTGGTGGGAATGTAAATTAGTTCAGCCAGTTTGAAAGCAGTTTGGAGATTTCTTAAGGAACTTAATAATAGAGCTACCATTCAACCCAGCAATCTCATTACTGGGTATCTATGCAAAAGAAAACAAATCAGTCCACCAAAAAGACAGATGCAGTTATAGCTCATCACAGCACTATTCACAATAGCAAAGACATGAAATCAACCTACATGCCCATCTATGGTGGACTGGATAAAGACAATGTGTTATATATACACCATCAAATACTATGCAGCCATAATAAAGAATGAAATTATGCTCTTTGCAGCAACATGGATGCAGCTGGATGTCATAATACTAAGTGAATTAACACAGGAACAGAAAACCAAACACCATATGTTGTAAGTGGAGGCTGAACATTGAGTACTGATGGACATGAAGATGAAAACAATAGACACTGGGTACTACTGGGTAGGTGGTGGACAAGGTTTGATAAACTAACTACTGGGTACTATGCTCAGACCTGTGTGACAAAATCATTCATATCCCAAACCTCAGCATCATGCAATATACCCAGGTAACAAACTTGCACATGTATCCCCTGAATCTAAAACGCAAGTTGAAAAAAGAGAGAACGGCAATTAGTACGTGATGAGATTAAAGCGGTAGCCATTACACGGTGACTTGAATTCCCCTGGGGTAACGGCCCCACTCTGAGACAAAAAAGATTATGAAAGGCATTAAAACATACCAAAAACTAAATTAGATCTAGTTTGACTACAATTCATCTAATCTATATATGAAGAACCCGCATTTTGGGGTAAAAACCACATATGCTAACTGCACTTGGGCCATAAGTATACAATGCCAACAACATGCATGGTGAATTAAACTACATTTGTACATAAAACAGACTTTTTAGGGGCATTAGGTGTCAGTTCAGGCATCATGGGACAAGCTGAATTCTCTTTTAGTGAAGTCTAGAGGAAATATTAATGAACTAAAATGAGCAGATTGGAGAGAATTCTTTTCTAGGAGGAAGGCAAAAGATGAGGGTCATCCTGAGAAAGTGATGAGGCTTTATTAAAATGAGACAAGTAGACTCAAAAATAATGCTAGATAATGCTAAGATCCAACGTTGGGAAAGGGCTTGTACCCTGACCCAACAGTGCCTTTTGACTGTTTTAATTACAGATGAAAGTCAAAGTAACCATGGGGAAATAGCACTACACCCTAGTTGCTGAGGAAAAAGGGACACACTTATGGGAATCTCATGGGCCTTCACACTTATGAAAGACCTCTCAGGGCATTTGTAAATGTGCATTGACGCACTACGAATTATTCTTGCCCCATTAGAGCTTCAGAATAAGACATATTCTGCAGCACAGTTAGCAGGGACTGAAGCTATCTGAATATCACCTGTGACCTCCCATAGGAGGGTGGGGAGGTCCTGCTATCTAAAATCACACAATGGAAACCAGTCTCTGTCCAAGCTTGAAAACTAAAACGGGGTGGCTGTCTTTGTCCTCCGTTGACATGGAAGCCAGAAATAATCAAATCATTCTAACAATTATAACAATGCTTGTCCATAAGTATATCTTGTGTATAAGCAAGGACTGTTTCTGTTGGGAAGGCATAGCAAAACTTACGTAAGTCTTACTAATTTGTTCTATGAATGATACTAAATTGTTCCATGACTATATTGCTATACACTGTGACACTATTATTGTTGGTAAGATTCAGCCACCTTATTAAATAAGTCATAGGATGGTACTGATACTGATGATCAAATGTATTGAGAGATTGAGTTAAGCCTCCTCAGGATGTATTACCAATGGAAAATGACTAGCCTAAGGAAGAATTGGATTTAGTTAACCATAAACTAATTTCTAGGCTAAATAATTCTGCAGCTGTAAGATTAAAGTGGTAGATCAAGGGGAGAAACAAGTAACAAATCAGTACAAAAATATGAAAATGTATGTAATGGCTTTATGAGATAGATTAGTTGTTTTTAAAATCTTTATCCCTACCCCACACTAGCTCCTCCAAATGTTTTTGAGCATAGCACAACCATAGTATGCTGGGCCTTCCACTGCTATATTTTATCTACTATAACTAGAGATCTTTCTTCATACTGATACTATTTCTAGATCTGTTATATAAATGCTATACTAAATGTAGATGCTCAGAAATGTAGAATTGTTTTGCTGAAAGACAGCCTAGGCTAAGGGGTATGGGGTGGACTGTGTAATAAAGGGTTACCTCAGAAGATTTGGGGTTGTCCTAACCCTGCGTATTTCAAAGGTCCTGGCAGATAATCTCTGAGCCCTTTAATTATCTTGCCTGATAAAGTGTCTTTGTATACCTGAGACTTGGCCCATGCCAAATAGTTTATGCTAACAATGTGATTTATGGTGAATAAATCATATATTTTTTTCTATGACTGGGGCTTCAGGCCAAGCTGTATTAGCTTGACTCCTAAGGTCAGGGGCTGAAGATTGAGTAGCTAAATTCAGTCTTGGGGATGCTTCATGCTTATGTGATTGACTCCCACTGAAAATGGCTGGCACCATTTTGCACTTATTGTCATACCTTATGGTTGGAAGAATTGAGTTCTATTCGTGTGATTCTGGAGGAAGAGTACAACTGAAAGCTCATACCTGTTTTTTCCTAGACATCACCCTGTGCACCTTTTACCTTTGCTGACTTTAATCTGTATCTCCTAACTGTATTAAGCTGTAACCATAAGTATAATCGTTTTTATAGGCCTGGTGAGTTTTTCTAGTGAGTCATCAAACTTGAGGGTGATCTTGGAGACCCCTCAGTACAGCTAAACATATATACCAATGGAGTAGAATTGTGAGCCAAGAAATAAACTCTAACACTTATTTTTCTTTATAACTTCAACTTTTATTTTAGATACATGGGATACAAGTACACGTTTGTTACATGGGTATATTGTGTGATGCTGTCGTTTGGGTTATGTTTCCTTTCACTTGGGTAGTGAGCATAGTACCCAATAGTTAGTTTATCAGCCCATGCCCCCCTTCCTCCCTCCTCCCTCTAGTAATCCACATTGTCTATTGTTTCCTTCTTTATGTCGATGACTACACAATGTTTTGCTCCTACTTATAAGTGAGAACATACAGTATTTGGTTTTCTGTTCCTGCATTAATTTGCTTAGAATTATGGTCTCCAGCTGCGTCCATGTTGCTGCAGAAAACATGATTTCATTCTTTTTTATGGATGCATAGTATTTCATGTTGAATATATAACACATTGTCTTTATCCAATCCACCATTGATGATTGATGAGCACATAGGTTGATTTCATGTCTTTACTATTGGGAATAGTGCTGCGATGAACATAGGGCTGCATGTGTCTTTTTGGTAGAATGATTTGTTTTCTTTTGCATAGATACCCACTAATGAGATTTCTGGGTCAAATGGTAGCTCTATTTTTAAGTTCCTTAAGAAATCTCCAAACTGCTTTCCAAACTGGCAGAACTAGTTTTTGTTCCCACCAAGAGTGTATGTGTTTCCTTTTCTCTACAGCCTTACTAGCTTCTGCTATTATTTGACTTTTGAATAATGGCCATTCTGACTGGTATGAGATGGTATCTAATTGCTTTGATTTGCCTTTCTTTGATGATTAGTGATGATGAGAATTCTTCATGTTTTTTGGCCACTTGTATGTCTTTTGAGAAGTGTCTGTTTATAACTTTTGCCCATTTTTAATGAGATTTTTTTTTTTTGCTTATTGATTTCCTTATAGATTCTGGATATTAGACCTTTATTGGATGTATAGTTTGCGAATATTTTCTCCCATTCTGTAGGTTGTCTGTTTACTCTGTTGAGAGTTTCTTTTGCTGTGTAGAAGCTCTTTAGTTTAATTAGGTCCCACTTGCCAATTTTTGTTTTTGTTGCAATTGCTTTTGGAGACTTAGCCAAGAATTCTTTACCAACGTGGATGTTGAGAAGGTTATTTCCAGGTTTTCTTCCAGGATTCTTATAGTTTAAGATCTTACATTTAAATATTTAATCCTTGTGGAGTTAATTTTTATATATGGTGAAGGGCAGGGGTCCACTTTCATTCTTCTGCATATGGTTAGCCAGCTACCCAAGCACCGTTTATTGAATAGGGGGTCTTTTCCCTGTGCTTATTTTTGTTGTCTTTATCAAAGATCAGATGTCTGTAGGTGTGTGGCTTCATTTCTGGGTTGTCTATTCTGTTCCATTAGTGATATGTTTATTTTTGTACCAGTATCAGCTGTTTTGGTTACTGTGGGTTTATAATATAGTTTGAAGTCAGATAATGTGATGCCTCTGGCTTTGTTCCTTTTGCTTAGGATTGCTTTGGTGATTTGGGTACTTTTTGGATTCCATATGAATTGTAGAATAGTTTTTTTATAATTCTGTGAAAAGCAGTTTTTGTAGTTTGATAGAAATAGCATTGAATCTGTAGATTGCTTTGGATTGTATAGCCATTTAAATGACATTGATCTTTTTGATACATGAGTATGGAATTGTTTATATTTATTTGTGTCATCTCTGATTTCTTGCAGAAGTATTTTGTAGTTCTCCTTGTGGAGACCTTTCACTTCCTTGGTTAGCTGTATTCCTAGGGATTTTCATTTTTTATGGCGGTTATAAACGGGATTGTATTCTTGATTGGACTCTCAGGTTGAAGGTTATTGTGTATAGAAATGTACATTGACATTGATATTGTATCCTGAGACTTTACAGAAGTTGTTCATCAGTATTATAAGCCTCTTGCCAGAGTATTTAGGGTTTTCCAGGTGTAGAATCATATCGTCAGCAATGAGGGATAGTTTGACTTCTTCTTTTCCTATTTGGATGCCTTTTATTTCTTTCTCTTGCCTGATTGCTCTAGTAGCACTTCCAGTACTATGTTGAATAGCCATGGTGAGAGTGGGCATCCTTGTCTTGTTGCAGTTCTGAAAGGGAATGGTTCCAGCTTTTACCAGTTCAGAATGATCGTGGCTATGGGTTTGTCACAGATGGCTCATTATTTTACGCTATGTTCCTTCAGTGCCTAGTCTGTTGTGGGTTTTTATCATTAAGGTGCATTGGATTGTTTTCAAATCCTTTTCTGCATCTATTGAGGTGATCATATTTTTTTGCTTTTAATTCTGATTATGTGGTGAATCACATTTATTGATTTGCATATATTGAGCCAGCCTTGCATCCCAGGAATAAAGCCTACCTGATTCTGATGTATTAATTTTTTGATGTGTTGCTGGGATTGGTTTCCTAGTATTTTGTTGAAAATTTTTGCATCTATGTTAATCAGGGATATTGGTCTGAGGTTTTCTTTTTTGATGTCTCTGACAGATTTTGGTATCTGGCTGATGCTGGCTTCATAGACTGAGTTAGGGAAGAGCCTCTCCTCCTAGATTTTTTTGGAATAGTTGCAGTAGAATTGATACCAGTTCTTTTTATGTCTGGTAGAATTAGGCTGTGAATCCATCTCTTCCAGGGTTTTTTTGGGCTGGTAGGTTTTTGTTATTGATTCAGTTTAGGAACTTGTTTATTGATTGTTCAGGTTTTCATGTTCCTTTGGCTTTAATATTGGGAGGTTTTATATTTCCAGGAATTTATCCATTTCCTCTAGATTTTCCAATTTGTGTGCATAGAGTTGTTCAAAATGATCTCTGAGTATCTTTTGTATTTCTGTGGGATTCATTGTAATGTCATCTTCTTCATTTTTTATTGTATTTATTTGGGTCTTCTTTTTTCTTCATGGTTATGTAGCTAGCAGTCTATCAACCTTTTTTATTCTTTCAAAAAACCACCTTTTGGTTTTATTGGTCCTTTCTGTGGAATTTTGCATCTCAATTTTTTTCAGTTCTTTTCTAATTTTAGTAATTTTTTTTCTTCTGCTAGCTTTGGGGTTGTTCTTTTCTTTCTAGTTCTAGGTGCAAACTTTGATGGTTAATCTGAGATCTTTCTAACTTCTTGATGATGACGTTTAGCACTATAAATTTCCCTCAACACTGCTTTGGCTGTATCACAGATATTTTGGTAAATTGTGTCCCTATTTTAATAAAAAATTCAGATAATTTTTTAACTTTCTGCTTTAATTTGATGTTTACCCAGGTATCAGGAGCATTTCCATGTATTTGTGTAATTTTAAGAGATCTTCTTGATATTCATTTCTATTTTTATTAAACTGTGGCCTGAGAATGGGCTCGGCATGACTTTTTATAATTTACTGAGACTTGCTTTATGACTGAGCATGTGGTCAATCTTGGAATATGTTCCATGTGCCAAAGAGAAGAAGGAAGTTAGATTCTGTTGTTGTTGGGTGGAATATTTTGTAGGTGTCTGTTAGGTCTAGTTGGTCAAATGTTGAGTTGAAGTCCAGGATTTTTTGGTTAATTTTCTGCCTCAGTGATTTGTCTAACACTCTCAGTAGGGTGTTGAAGTCTCCCACTATTATTGCATGGCTATCTATATCTTTTTATAGGTTAAGAAGAACTTGTTTTATGAATCTGGGTGCCTCAATGTTGGGGACATATATGTTTAGAATATAAACATATTCAGGTGGAGCAAAGCACTCAGGCTTGGCAGTGGAGGCTGCACTGTGCACATGCTTCTGCAGGGTGGCTAGGCAGGGGCCCTCGGAGGGGCTACAGGTAGGAGGGCCTGCAGAACAGATGCACCCCAGTCCCATGGCAAAGGTGGTCCCACTCTCTCCAGGCCCAGCAGTTAAGTCTTCTCACTGAATTGTATCCTTTATTATTATGTAATGCCCTTCTTTGTCCCTCTTCATAGTTGTTGATTTAAAGTCTGTTTTATCTGATATAAGAATAACAACTCATGCTCTTTTTTGTTTTCCATTTGTGTGACAGATCTTTCTTTATCCCTTTACTGTGAGCCTGTGGGTGTAGTTACATGTGAGGTGGGTCTCTTAAAGACAGCAGAGAGTTGGGTCTTGTCTTTTTATCAATCTTGCTACACTGTGTCCTTTAAGTGGGTTGTTTAGTCCATTTACATTCATGGTTAGTATTGATATGCGAGATTTTTATCCTGTCATTGTGTTGTTAGCTGGTTATTATGTAGACTTGATAGTGTAGTTGCTTTATAGTGTCTTTATGTGCATAAGTATTTTTTTTTTTTTTTGTAGCAGGTGTTGTTCTTTTGATTGTAGGTTTAGAGCTCCCTTAAGAATCTCTTGTAAGGAGGCATATCTGGTTGTGATGAATTTCCTCAGCATTTGCTTGTCTGAGAAATATTTTATTTCCTCTTCGTTTATTAAGCTTAGTTTGATGGGATTTGAAATTCTTGGTTAGAATTTCTTTTCTTTAAGGATTCTGAAAAAGGCCCCTAATCTCTTCTGGTTTGTCAGGTTTCTGCTGAGAGGTCTGGTGTTAGCCTGATGGGGTCCTCTTTATATATGACATGACCCTTCTTTCTAGCTGGCTTTAAGATTTTTTTTTCCTTCATGCTGACCTTGGCAAATCTGATGACTATGTTTCTTGGGATGGTCATGTTGTATTTTATCTAGCTGGAGTTCTCTGTATTTCTTGAATTTGCATGTCAACCTCTCCAGTGAGATTAGGGAAATTTTCATGGAGTATATCCTCAAATATATTTTCCAAGCTGTTCACTCTCTTTCCCTCCTCTCGGGAATGCTAGTGTGTCAGAAGTTTTGTTTCTGTACATAATCTCATATTTCTTGGTGGTTTTGTTCAGTTTTAAAGATTTTTTCTTTCTGACTTTGTTCATTTGAAGGACCAGCCTTTGAGCTCTGAGATTCTTTCCTCAGCTTGGTCTATTCTGTTAATACTGTTGTACTGTCATATTATGAAATTATTGTAGTAAATTTTTCAGTTCTAGGAGTTTAGTTTGGTTCCTTCTTAAAATGGCTATTTCATCTTTCAGCTCTTGAATCATTTTACTGGATTCCTTGGATTGGATTTTAACTTTCTCCTAAATCTCAATGAGCTTCTTGCCATTTGGATTCTGAATTCTATGTCTGTCATTTCAGTCTGGTTAAGGACCACTGCTGGGGAGATAGTGGGCTCATTTTGAGGTAAGGGGACACCCTGGCTTTTTGAACTGCTGGGGTTCTTGCATTGATTCTTTCTCTTCTGGTGGGAGGGGGGCTGGTTTTCTTTTAAATGTGGTGTAAGTTGAATATAGTCAGTTGAGTTCATTTCTGGATGTTTTCAGAGGTCTGTGGCTCTGTACAGGATCTTTACATATGGGCAAAGTCTTGCACTTGGTTTCACAGGGGTGTATCTTAGCAGAATCATTTTTGGTGCTGTAGTTGGGGCTGAGATCTAGTCATTGATGCTTGAGTAGTGACTGGTACATAGGCTGTTACTCAGCTCTTTTGCATGTCCTTCCATTCGCAGGCACGTTCTATGGTGAGTGGAGTGGGAGAGAAAACTCCTCACCAGGTCTGCTCTTGGGCCTTTAGGGACCCCACCCTGATCACTGGCATCATTTCTGTGTTTCGTTTGTTAGGTGTTCCAGGCTGTGGGGCTTCCTTGGGCAGAGGCCATGGCAGGGAGATGGGCCACACCCTTTCCAGACCAACCCTGCAGAGGGAGGCACACCTTGCTCCCAAGCTGGCCCGTGAACCCACACATCTTGCCCCCTTTATGTTCTGAGATTGGGGGCTTCTCCTCTACTTGCCTGTCAGCCACAGATCTCAGCTGCATGCTCCCAAGCTGTGTGCTGCAGCCCTGGGGCACTGGGATGATCTGTGGCTTGGGGTCAAGCTCCAGCTGCACTGAGGGATCTGAAGTGCTCCCAGGTTACTGGGAATGTACTCAGGTGGAGCAAAGCACTCCGGCTTAGTGGTGGAGGCTGCGCTGTGCTCATGCTCCTGCAGGGTGGCTAGGCAGGGGCCACGGGAGGGGCTGGCGGGCAGGAGAGCCTGCAGAACAGATGCACCCCAGTCCCATGGCAAAGCTGGCGCCACTCTCTCCAGGTCCAGCAGTCCTCTGGGGCTACAGCCTCTCAGAAGAAGATGGGGAGCCCTTGGGGATGGGCACCTGCGGTCATGCGCTGCCAGAGCTGCCCCATGCACAAAAGCTCTTGGGCTTCACACTGGCTGAAGCCCTGTCTCTGCCTGCTCCCTGCTAGCCTACAAATCCATGAGGGACATGGGGTCCCCTGTAGCTATGATCCCAGAGGTCCATGGCAAAAGCGGGATGTTCCTTAGTCCTCTTACTTACCCCTTCCCCGGGAGCCACTCAGGGTCAGGAACTAGCCCTAATGTTCAGGCACCTCATGCAGAGATTCCAGCTTCCTCTCTCTTCAGCTTTGGTGTCAGTGTTGCCTCTCCATCCACTCTTGGTGCTTTCTCTCCAAAGATCTGCCCAAATTATCACATTTATTATTAATTGATTTTCTATAAGGGTGTCCAGACAATTCAGTGGGTAAAGAATAGTCTTTTTATCAAATAGTGTTGGAGAAACTGGAGAGCCACATGCAAAAGAATGAATTTGGACCTCTACCTTACATCATATAAAAAAATTAAATTAAAAAGGATCGTACAGCTAAATGTGAGAGCTAAAACCCTTAGAAGAAAACACAAGAATAAGCCTTTATGACCTTAAATTAGGGAATGATTTCTTAGATATGACACCAAAAAGAAAAGTGTTTTTAAAAAAGAGAACTTCCTCAAAATTAAAAACTGCTCTACTTCAAAAGACACCATTGATAAAATGAAAAAACAACCCAGAGAATGGGGGAAATATATGTCACATGTCTAACTTATCAAATCATATACCTAATAGGGACAGCATAGATAAAGAGGTAGAGAATTTCAGACTTGAGCTGGAAACTATATAAGAATGTGGCAAAATGCAAATACTAAACACACACACACACACACACACACACACACACACACACACACACACACACACACACACAGAGAACATATAAAGTCAGTAATTTGGAGGTCAGTCCCATATAGGGAAGTGATAGATTACTGAGCCTACAGGAGATCCTAAAGGGCAATGATATAAACAAACTAGAAGTTATGCTGCAAAGCCCACATTCATGGAAAAGGAAAATCCAGGAATCATAGAAAAACAGAATGATCACAGTAGTAGAAGAATCATCATCAGTTTATACCAGATAGTGTTTGAAGCCTCTGTTCATTCCAGGAGTATGAACAGTTTAAAAATAAAATTTATAGTGGGGGTATTAGGCCATGAGCTTTTCAAACCTCTTTGAATTTTGAAAAGTGTGTTTTCATTATCTGAAGTGAATGTTTTCATTATCTGAAGTGAAATAACTCAGAAACAGAAAGTCAAATACTACATGTTCTCACAAGTGGAAACTAAGTATACACATGGACATAAGGAGTGGGTGATAGACACTGGAAACTTGGAAGGGTAGAAGGGGGCTAACAAATGAGAAATTACTTAATGGGTACAATGTACACTATTTGGGTGATGGCTAAACTAAAAGCCCAGACTTCACCACTATGTAATATATGCATATAAGAAAACAACACTTGTACCTTCTAAATCAATTTATAAAATAATACATATTATACAATTATATGTATGTGTATATATATATATATATAACCAGTGCAAAGTGAGGGAAGATACCTTCTTCTGAGAGTCAACTGTTAAGTTTTCTATTCATTTTATTTTTGATTTATGGTAACTTTCTCATTCATCAGGAATAATCCTAGCCACAGTCTTCAGGAGACAGAGACCAAGCAATTCTGAATGACTATAAAGCAAATAGCCCATGCCAAAGATGATTTCTTTGGTTTAAAACACATTTGCAGGACAGATTTTGAGACTGTACTCACTTGTTAATTTTCTCTTTTATAATTTCCCTTTTCTTTTGTAGGTTGGCAATCAAAACCAACATCTAGACAGTGCCAACCTTGATGCTTGATGAAGTGGTTAAGAGCATTCCTGGGCCGGGTGCGGTGGCTCACACCTGTAATCCCAGCACTTTGGGAGGCCAAGGTGGGCGGATCACGAGGTCAGGAGATCTAGACCATCCTGGCTAACAGGGTGAAACCCCGTCTCTACTAAAAATACAAAAATTAGCCGGGCATGGCGGCGTGCGCCTGTAGTCCCAGCTGCTGGGGAGGCTGAGGCAGGAGAATGGCGTGAACCCAGGAGGCAGAGCTTGCAGTGAGCCGAGATGGCGCCACTGCTCTCCAGCCTGGGCGACAGAGTGAGACTCCGTCTCAAAAAAAACAAAAAAACAAAAAACAAAAAAAGAACACCACATTTCTAGAAGTCACACATATACCAATTACAAATTGCAAAGCCTTTTTCCAATTAGAAGGAACAAAAAGTCTATGCTAGGTATAAAAATAAAGTGTGTATTTTCCCAATACAATTTAAAATTGGGAAATAAACTATTTCATCTTAAATTTTAATCATAATAAGATAACTAAAGCATATTACAAATATTGACATGTAACAACTAAATACTAAATACATCCAATGGAATATGAATGCATGACAATTTGCTAATCACAATAATTCATTTAATAAATATGCAAAGAAGCTCTTTTTTAGCAATTGGGAACATTGTATCTTTTTTTCTTTTTAAACCTTTAGTTTTTATTCAAACTTCTCTGCAAAATTTGATCCTAATGTACTATATTTTTGTGTTTGCAAGTCTTTTATTAATCTTTCTATCACATTTCTCTGTGACAAAACATAGACATACATTGTAGCTTATTGTGAAATCTCTTTGAACATAAGACTCTAATGTTTACACAGTTCTTTTAACCTCTTCCAAGTGATATGCTAAAAAATTTCATAGTAGGCTATTATTAAAGTTTATCTTCAAAGATCTATTTAATATTAACCATCAACTTGATTGACACCCCCATCATTGCTTTTGTAAACAAAAAAATTAAAAACGCTTTTATTTCCAAAGGATTTTTATTCAAAGTCTATGATTATTCACTTTCTGAATACCAGTACCAGTATTTCAATTGTCCACTGGCGGTTTGTTCACTCAGGGAAATCCATGATTGTCAGATAAAGGGTGGGTGAGAGGTAAGTTTTCTTTTCAGAGTGGGAGAAGGAAAATTGAGAAATTGGAGTTATAAAAGAAGAGCCTGTTAAGAATGCTCCAAAACATCATAAGAAATTTGGAACTTGAGGGTCTGAAATTTTATTCCTTTAAACTATCAATATGTATAGCTTGAAAAATGTTTTTGTAACCAGTATTGCAGTTTGAAGACTACTGTTTTATATTATATAACCTTCTCATATATATTAAGATAACTGCCTGAATAATTTGTTCTCAAATTTTTATTGAGCATTTCTCATGTGTGACGCACTGTTCTTGCAGTTTGGATCACATATGTCAACAAGACCAAGAGATGAGGACTATATGTACATTATAGCAGGGGTGTTAGGCCATAAGTTAGTAAAAAAAATCAGAGAGAAAGTAAATACTCAAAATGATTTCAGAGTTCAAATGATGGGAAGAAAATAATACAAAGTAGAATGGAAGGTGCTCTGCATGCTCAAGGAGTGTGTTTCAGGAAATGACAGTTGAGGCAAAAATATGGAAAAAGAGCACCCTAGACTGTTTCTGTGAAAAGCCAATGTATGACCTATGTGATGAGGTATAGCCATGAAAAATGGAAAAATAGCTTGCTAGACAGAAGTACACTGAAGTGAGGGTGATCAACTTGTCCCAATTTACTCTGGATTTTCTTGATTTTAGCTCTCTAATTCCCATGTTCTGGGAAGCCCCTCAGTCCCAGTCAAATCTGAATGATGGACACCCTAACTGGCGGTCTAAGACCTATTAGAATGTGAGGTCTACTGAAAGGTCAGTGGTCTGATGGTCAACATCCAAACTACAGCCATAGTCACTGGCAGCTTGGCTTGGATCACATAAAAAATAATTAGAGGAAAAAACCTTTTGGATTTTGAGACATTCTGCCATCTGATATTGTGGCTTTCAGTAGCGCCCAAGCCTCAGCCCAATTTATTAATAACTAATCAGTTCTTTTGCATTTCCTGAGGAGTGTTTTACTTCCAATTATGTGGTCGATTTTAGAATAAGTGTCATGTGGCACTGAGACGAATGTATATTCTGTTGATTTGGGGTGGAGAGTTCTGTAGATGTCTATTAGGTCCACTTGATCCAGAGCTGAGTTCAAGTCCTCAATATCCTTGTTAATTTTCTGTCTCATTGATCTGTCTAATATTGACACTGAGTGTTAAAGTCTCCCACTATTATTGTGTGGGAGTCTAAGTCTGTTTATAGGCCTCTAAGAACTTGTTTTAGGAATCTGAGTGCTCCTGTATTGGGTGCATATATATTAGGATAGTTAGCTCTAGTTGTTGAATTGATCACTTTACCATTATGTAATGCCCTTGTCTTTTTTGATCTTTGTTGGTTTAAAGTCTGTTTTGTCAGAGACTGGGATTGCAACCCCTGCTATTTTGTTCTTTCTATCTGCTTGGTAAATTTTCCTCCATCCCTTTATTTTGAGCCTATGTGTGTCTTTGCATGTGCGATGGGTCTCCTGAGTACAGCACACCAATGGGTCTTGACTCTATCCAATTTGCCAGTCTGTGTCTTTTAATTGGGGCATTTAGCCCATTTACATTTAAGGTTAATAGTGTTATGTGTGAATTTGATCCATATTTAATAAATGGTGCTGAGAAAACTGGCTAGCCATATGGAGAAAACTGAATCTGGACCCCTTCTTTGCACCTTATACAAAAATTAACTCAAGATGGATTAAAGACTTAAATGTAATACCCAAAACCATAAAAACCCTAGAAGAAAACCTAGGCAATACTATTTAGGACATAGGCATGGGCAAAGACTTCATGAAGAAAATACCAAAAGCAATTGCAACAAAAGCCAAAATTGTCAAATGGGATCTAATTAAATGAAAGAGCTTCTGCACAGCAAAAGAAACTATCATCAGGGTGAACATGCAGCCTACAGAACGGGAGGAACGCTTTGCAATCTACCCAGCTAACAAAGGTCTAATATCCAGAATCTACAAGAACTTAAATTTACAAGAAAAAAAAACATCAACAAGTGGGCAAAGGATATGAACAGACATTTCTCAAAAGAAGACATTTATGCAGCCAACAAACATATGAAAGGAAGCTCAACATCACTGATCATTAGAGAAATGCAAATCAAAACCACAATGAGATACTATCTCATGCCAGTCAGAATGGCAATTATTAAAAAGTCAAGAAACAATAGATGCTGGCAAGGCTGTGGAGAAATAAGAATACTTTTACACTGTTGGTGGGAATGTAAATTAGTTCAACCATTGTGGAAGACAGTGTGGCGATTCCTCAAGGATGTAGAACCAGAAATACCATTTGACCCAGCAATCCCATTACTGGGTATATATCCAAAGGAATATAAATCATTCTATTATAAAGACACATGCACACGTATGTTTACTGCAGCACTATTTACAATAGCAAAGACATGGAACCAACCCAAATGCCCACCAATGATAGACTGCATAAAGAAAATGTGGTACATATACACCATGGTATACTATGCAGCCATAAAAAGGAATGAGATCATGCTCTTTGCAGGGACATGGATGAAGCTCGAAGCCATCATCTTCAGTAAACTAACACAGGAACAGAAAACCAAACACCACGTGTTCTCACTCATAAGTGGGAATTGAACAATAAGAACACATGGACACAGGGAGGGGAACGTGACACATGGGGGCCAGTCAGGGTGTGTGGGGAAGGGGAGGCAGAGCATTAAGACAAATAGCTAATGCATGCGGGACTTAAAACCTAGATGATGCGTTGATAGGTGCAGCAAACCATCATGGCACATGTATACCTATGTAACAAACCTACATGTTCTACACTTCTATCCTGGAACTTAAAAAAAAATAATAATCAGCCGGGCACGGTAGCTCACACCTGTAATCCCAGCATTTTGGGAGGCCACGGCGGATGGATCATGAGGTCAGGAGATTGAGACCATCCTGGCTAACATGGTGAAACCCCTCTCTACTAAAAATACAAAAAATTAGCCAGGTGTGGTAGTGGGTGCCTGTAGTCCCAGTTACTCGGGAGCCTGAGGCAGGAGAATGGCGTGAACCCAGGAGGCAGAGCTTGCAGTGAGCCGAGATCATGCCACTACACTCCAGCTTGGGCGACAGAGCTAGACTCTGTCTCAAAAAAAAAAAAAAAAAACACCTAATCAACTTTATAGTTAATAACCGCTTCTCTGTAGTATCATAGAAGACACTTACTGACCCACCTGTTGCCATACAAACAGCAGTCACATGCGTACAGCCATACAAAGCATAGAAACACTGCACACAACTAACATTCATGGACAACACAGAGACCTGAAGAGGCATGTTATGAGGCTGCCATACTTGGAAGTTGGAATTCTAAGTGGAAAGAAGATTGGAAAGATAAGTAGAATTTGAGATGCAGCTTTTAATTTAATATGGTGTACTCTCAAGGCAAGTCCCACTTTTATCTCTATCCAGTTAGATCAGTGCTTGTGCTGAATGAAAGAATTAGCTTCTGACTCTGTTAGTTACCAGCTAGAACCTTAAACAAAATTTGACGTCATGACACAGAAAAGTATTTAGGGTCAGAACTTACAATAAAAGGTGGAGGGTAGAGAAGGGAACATTCATCTGGAACTTTCTATATGCTTTTATATGTTCTCCTATATATGATAGTAGTGGGCCAGGCACTGTTAAAGTAAAAATTCTTGTCTTAGTCATAATAGGCAGCTCCAAACAATGGTCTTTGTTTTTGTTTTTGGCATGGAAAAATACATAGACATACAAATGTTCACTTAAGACAAAAATTAGCTCATATATTTGAGTACATCGGAGGAAGACAGATAAAGAATTTAAGTCCAATTAAGAGAATCCTTGTATCTTCTATACATTTCTGTCTACACATTTCTAATTGTAAGGCAATTCTCTTGGCTGTTGTGTTGGTAGTAGCAATTATGTCCATCCCCATGGTCATCCAATCCCTGATGGAATTTTCCTGGTGAAATTGGATTGGTAGAATCAGCTCTTTGGATATTATTTCCAGCAGTATTTCTAGTTGTTCCATACCAGAAGTAAATGTTAATTAATTATGAGTAAGAGCTGTCTGAGAAGGTGGTGGCATAGTCTCGGAAGTAGCGGTCTCAGATGGTGGCATAGTAGTCTCGGGAGTATTGGTCTCAGGTGTCATGGTTTCTCCAAATTTAGTTGTGTCAAATGTTATCAGATCATTCAACATAGATACTGGGGAACCAGTAAAAGAGTCCACATCACTATAATCAAATGTTATATCCTCTAGGTGAATCACAGGAAATGCTGGTCGTTGAGTATATTCATGTGATATTATTATAGAAATGCAGCATGATAGCTTGTTCCTACAAAGAAGTATGTACCTTTCAGTATCTAAACATCGTCTTCTGCAATGTCCTATATTATTCTTCCAACATTTTTGGGGTTCAAAGCTACCTGTAGAGAATAAAATATAGGTCAAATTTTTAACTCTGGCATCAACATAACAACTTTCATTCATTCAAAAATTTACACTGACTGACATCTAGACTAATATGATGTCAAATACAAAAAGCCATTGAAAGAGACAAACAGGAGAACAAAAAGTGTATATTAAAACTGTGCTATGTGCCATCAAAGAAGTTGTATGGAGAAAAGGAGAAATGTAGAAAAAGAGAGGGACGGAGAGAGAGAGAGCATACTGAGACTGATACGAAACCTAGAAAGAAAGGATGAAAATGAAAAGCCCAGGACCAGATGGATTCACAGCTGAATTCTACCAGATATACAAAGAAGAGCTGGTATCATTCCTACTGAAACTATTCACCCAAAATTGAGAAGGCAGGACTCCACTTTAACTTATTCTATGAGGCCAGCATCATCCTGAGACCAAAACCTAGCAGAGACACAAGAAAAACAAAATTTCAGGCCAGTATCCTTGATGAACATCAGTGCAAAAATCCTGAACAAAATAGTAGCAAACTGAATCCAGCAGCACATCAAAAAGCTTATCCACTACAATCAAGTAGCCTTTATCCTTGGAATGCAAGGTTGGTTCGACATATGCAAATCAATAAATGTGATTGCTTATGGATAGCATTTAAAGTACAGAAATTGGTAAACCATGGTGGGTTGGAATAATATGAGAAAAAAAGAGGACTAGAATTAAATTCTAGTGAGTTTCAATATTAAGAGATAAGAGATCAGATAAGAGGAAACGACTTAAAAGGACCAATAAGATAAGTCAGATCAAAACAGGAGAATAAGACTCTAGAGTCTTAAAGCAGACCCCCAGCAGAGCAGAGCTCCAGCAAAGATTTGAATATAATAGTTTAGTTGAGAGTCAATTCCTCCTTAAAAAAATCAGTGGAGAAATGTAGAAATCAGGAAAGCAAGAAATCCAAGAAAAGGTGAGTTATAACCTGTTATTATCATGAGATCATCTATCAACTGCTGGCCAGCAGGATGGCTGTGTTCTGTTTGCTCAGAGGACAATCCCACAGGGAAGCCCAGCAGCCAGGCTACAAATAAGCCTCAGACTCATGGATGAGCCTGGGGGACATGTTACATTCCGTTATGTGAAATAGACACAAAAAGATAAATACCACATGTTTTCATTCATAAGCAGGAGCTAAAAAAGTTGAGTTCATAGAAGTAGACTGTAGAATAATGATTACTAGAGGCTGGGAAGGGAAAGGAGGATAGAGAGAGGTTGGTTAACAGATAGAAAATTACACCTAGATAGTAGGAAAAAGTTCCAGCATCCTATAGCAGGGGTCCCCAACCCCTGGGCAGCCAATGGGTACTGGTCCATGGCCTGTTAGGAACCAGGCTGCACAGCAAAAGGTGAACAGCAGGTGTGCAAGCATCACCACCTGAGCTCCACCTCTTGTCAGATCAGCCAAGGCATTAGAGTCTCATAGGAGCATGAACCCTATTGTGAACTGTGCATGTGAGGGATCTAGGATGTGTGTCCATTGTGAGACTCTAATGCCTGATGACCTGAGGTGGAACAGTTTCATCCTGAAACCATCCCCACCACCACCTTCACCTCGTTGAAAAAACTGTCTTCCACAAAACTGGTCCCTGGTGCCAAAAGGGGTCCACTGTTCTATAGCACTGTAGGGTGACAGTAGTTAACAATCATTTACTGTATATTTTCAAATAGCTAGAAGAGACGATTCTGAATGTTCCCAATATAAAAAAATGACAAATGTTTGAGGTGACAGATATGCTAATTACCCTGATTTGATCATTACACATTGTATACATGTATCAAAATATCACTCTGCATCTTCTAAATATGAACAATTATTACACATCAACTAAAAGTAGAAGAAAAAATAGCATTTAGTTTTTATTAAAAAAAAAACAAAAAACTTAAAAAAATGTTTAATTGGGCATCAGGTCCTGAAGGTGCAGTGTTACAGAAAAACCTTGAAGAATGAAAGGGTGCACAGTTACAGTAAAAACCTTGAAGAACTAACATCCATTTATGTTTTCTTCCCGTAATAGCCTTGAACTGCAAATAAGGGAATTACCACAGGAAAAAAAAAATTATTACCAAGCCTCAAAGTTATTCTACATGAGGCTCAAAGGACCTGGACTATTTATCCAGCTTCCCCCGTAGTTGACAGATGATCCAGAGACAGCTGATAATTTTCTGGCATTTCTGGATTGCCCTGTACAGGGGTATTTCACAAGCAGTTGTTGAAAGACTGGAGATACTGACAGTTGCAAGTCGGGCTGATATGCATGAAAACAGAAAATGCATAAAAGGTTATGGGGAAAGTTGTATCAGATGTGACTACATTAAGCAGGAGAGGAGACTGTTTCTTAAAGGACAGAGTGGTCATTTTGTAGTCAAATACTGCTGAGAGGTTAAAAAAAAAAGATGAAGGCAGGAAAATGTCCATGCTTTTAGTAGTATGAAGGTAACTTCATACTGAGGAGAGCAGCTTCCGAGTGGTATGAAAAAAGAAACCAAATTGCAGTTGGTCAAAATGTGAATGAGAGAGAAGTGAATGCAGGACCTGTAGATGAAACTCTTAAGAAGTTTAGCTCCAAAGAAAAGCAGAGAAATAAATAACTCGTTAGAGAGCAATGTAAGGTTAAGGGAAAGCTTTCAGGTTTCTTTTGAAGAACGAGAAATACCAAATGGTGCTTGCAAGCAATGAGAAAAGAAACAAGCAGTCTGGGCGCAGTGGCTCACACATGTAATCCCAGCACTTTGGGAGATCAAGGCGGGCAGATCACCTGAGTTCAGGAGTTCGAGACCAGCCTGGCCATGGTGAAACCCTGTCTCTACTAAAAAATACAAAAATTAGCTGGGCATGGTGGCGAGCACCTGTAGTCCCAGCTACTCAGGATGCTGAGGCAGGAGAATCACTTGAACCCGGGAGGCGAAGGTTGCAGTAAGCCAAGATCGTGCCACTGCATTCCAGCCTGGGCAACAAGAGCAAGACTCCATCTCAAAAAAAAAAAAAAAAAAAGCAGAAAAGGAGAGATTAATATAGAATAGGGTGATGAGATGACAGAAGGGCATAGTGACAAATTCACACAGAGCAGACTGATCTTTAGATGGAGAAGACACGTTTCTCCATTTATGGCAAAGGGGACAGAGGAAATGAGTGAAAACTTCCTATTTGAATTGTTTAAATAAATGGGGCATGGGATAAGCTGAGGGGGAGAGCCATGTAGAGGAGAGGAGCAGGAAAATAAAAGACAAATAAAGGTCAGGACAAAATAGTTGTCTAAAAAAGAGGGAAGATGGCTGGATGTGGTGGCACAAACCTGTAATCCCAGCACTTTGGGAAGCTGAGGCGGGTGGATCACAGGGTCAGGAGATCGAGACCATCCTGGCCAACCTGGTGAAAACCTGTCTCTACTAAAAATACAAAAATTAGCTGGATGTGGTGGCACATGCCTGTGATCCCAGCTACTCGGGAGGCTGAGGCAGGAGAATCACTTGAACCAGGGAGTTGGCGGTTGCAATGAGCCGAGATTGGGCCACTGCAGTCCAGCCTGGTGACAGAGGAAGACTCTGTCTCAAAAAAAAAAAAAAAAAAAGAAGGAAGGTTCATTTACAAGAGAAATGCAGTAGGATTTCCAAGCAGTGTGACTACTCATTTGAGGGGTGAGGATATAAATCTAAAGGGAAACTAGTGTGCTGTATTGTATGTTCATTTATCAAGCAGTAAACGGCATGATCATCTTTCTCAAGACAATTGCCCAAGGAGTACCTAGATAAGTGTATTCTAGGCAGAGGAAGCAGCTAGAGATAAGGCTCTATGGAGGAGGAAGGCTGGTATATGTGCAGAAGAGCAAGTAATTTTCTACACAACCTCATTTGAACTGAATGTGATAATATATATAAAACATATATAGACGTATGTATGTATGTATATATTAGGCTCACAATAATTTGGTTTATATTTTATCCTCTGGGAAATGTTGGCTCTAGTCCAACTTCACCAATTATTTATTCTACCTTCACTCTTCTAGAGTCATTTTTTCTATCTTTGTTATTTTACTGGCTCGATTTTACTTTGTACTTCGTGGAATTTTCTATAAGTTTCAAGTCTAGACCTTCCACTTCTTTTGTGCAAGACAGACTCTAACCTTGCTTCTTCGTTCCTCACATCTACAAAGATTTATACCTTAATTTTTTTCCTCCAGCATTATCCATACTTGAAATATGTCATCTTGGCTCTCTTCTTCTCCTTTGTCTTTGAATCGCCTTGTTCTGTCAATTATTCTTCAAAATTGTTTCTCACTTACATTCCTTCCTACTGCTTTTAAGTTATCCCCTCCATTCTTAAATTAGGCTATAGTCACACAGTCATCAAAGTTTTGGGCCCTTGAGGTACATCTGTGAACTAAACAGACAAAAATCACATGGAGCTGACTTTCTAGCAGAGGGAGACAGATAATAAAAAGTAAATGCACTCCCTGCTAGACTGTATGGTTTACAGACTTAAATCTAAGACCTGAAACTATGGAACTACCTGAAGAAAACATTAGGGAAACACTGCAGGACGTTGGTCTTGGCAAAGATTTCTTGGGTAAGACCTCAAAAGCACGGGCAACCAAAGCAAAAATAGGCAATTAGGATTACATCAAACTAAAAAGCTTGTGCACAGCAAAGGAAATAATCAACAAAGTGAAGATGTAGCCCACAGAGTAGGAGAAAATATTTGCAAGCTATCCATCTGACGAGGAATTAACAACCAAAAGTATATTAATATAAGGAGCTCAAAAAACTCCATTGCAAACAAAAACAAATAATCTGATTTTAAAACAAGCAAAAGATTTGAATAGACATTTCTCAACAGAAGACATACAAACAGCCAACAGGTATACATAAAAATATGGTAAAAACATGGTAAGGATGGTAATTTTTAAATGTATATTTTACCTTAATAAAAAAGTACATTATTTTGTAGATGAAAAGGTGACAAATGGTTTGCAGAAAGAAGGGAGAATAGATTTAAGGGTAATAGAAGATTCATAAACAGGAGTTGCACAAGCCTGTGTAACAAGGTGATGATTAAACAGCTTGAAGGAGGTAAAGGAATTAGTCACACCAGTATCTGAGGCAAGTACATTCTA